>NC_064236.1:3940856-6340856 GCF_023101765.2 Spodoptera frugiperda
GTTTAAAAAACATTGTCTTTATCACGTCAAATTAAAAAAATAATTGTAGATTCAAGCAGTCTTTATTTTTGGGCCAAAGTGTAAACTATGATTGTGCTTTTAACTATATATTTTTTATTGTAAAAGCGTGTTTTTAAACTTATAATTTATTTTCTACGTTTTATTTAAACATTTAGATATAGAGTTTCAAATAATCGTGATTCAAGTCCGTTACAAGATGTTTTAAAAAGCCCAAAAAGCGATGTAAACTGGCATTTATAATGGAATGCCAGTTTATATCTAAAAGTTTTACCAAAAAAGTATTTTATTTTTGTAGATAATGTAAAATAAGTTAACATCAACATCAAAGTGCACGTGCAAGTATAAAACTAAAAAACCAACTCACACCCGGTAAACACAAGTTAAACTAAAAGTCAACTCAGACCCGATGCGATGTTCACATCAAAACAATCATTTATACCACTTTAAACTACTTAGAACTTAGATATTCATTTACAAAACCTATCTTAGAACACTTGTAACACTATTACGTAGTATTTTACACAAGAACTAACTGTTTATATTGTTTTAAAGAGAGGTGTTTACAGGTTTTAACCAAACGTAAACAAACAAATGTCAAAACAAAGCCTTATTTTGCCCGAGTTTCAGTGAACCTAGACGTCTAGACTGACTAACTTCACATCGTCGTGCACCCTAGTCTGCGCAGACTCAAAATAGGGATTAGAGGTGAGCCCCTATTATTTTTTACTGCCTGATATCGATATTTTGTACTCGATTTACACACTATCGATTCTTTTGTTTAGACGATTTTTTAATGGGGAGTCAATGATGCAAGTGGAGAATTGTCGTTTGACGTGAAGGACTAAAAGAGAGGCTTTTGTTTAGCAGGGAATATTATCTTTCAGCTAATGTAATTGAATGAGTTCTTTACAAAACAGACAAAAATTTTTTCACGACAGTTTTCTTTTTACTGACTTCAGTAAAGGAGGGGGTACTATGTTCGGATGTTTGTTTTTTTATTTGTTTACCTATTACTCCGCCAGTGAATAAAAAATTGTGTTTAACTTTTATTAGTACTGATAGGTTATCCCACTCATAGGTTAGAAGTTGGTAAAGTAAATAAGCTTGTTCTAAAATAAAAAGTACTGAGTTAGGTACCTGAGAAGTAGAGTCGGTTGCAAAATTGAGCTGCAGGACTCTTGTTATTACCAGCTTATATTCTCTACGTTTTACCAACTAATCTCTCAACCTATATGCAATGTATCGATATCTAGATTCACTAAATTTCAGTTTTATATCGATTATCGACATCGATTGACACCTTGGGCACCACTAAACAATCGACAGACGCCAGTAAGTTAGCTGCGGGGGTGCCGGTAGTTGGGGGTTGCAATTAGTATCGTCCGGTCAGCCTTACCGTGCACACCGTTCGCCAATTCGCTCCGACAACTTTGAGAGAAAACAACAACTTCTTCTATCATCATGAACATGAATGGAGGAGGGGGTCGTGGTCGCAGGATGCCGGTCTGGCGTTTCCAGCCAGACGAGCGTCTTCGTCGCGCCTATCTTGACGACAACGACTTGTTCGAGCTGGTCACCGATCCCAATGAGAAGTACGCCCGCTACATGGAGGAGTACCGCGAGTTCATGGCTGAGGGCTTCGCTCGCGCCCAGACCGAGATGGAGCGTCGGCTTCTTCGCATTGAGATCTGTCGCCGTGTCTTCGCCAAGATCATCATGGAAGTGCTGGCAAGCCGCCAGATGCCAATCCCACCAACCCCTGAGAACGCACGTGGCCCTGGTTAAGAGAAACGTGGAAGTCACGCAACGTTCAATTTTTTTAATTCAAGTCTGTGTGTTTTTATTTGTGGTTCACAAAATATGAGGACTGCATAACATCTTTGTGAAGATAAAGAAATAACGAAAACTTCTAATTGGCTCTCCACCTAATCACCGCATCATCCACTGACTGAACGTTGATAAAAGGCCGAAGAAGGAGATAACATCAGTGACTACTCTTGACCACTCTGCCTGGCGATTAACAAATTAACCAGGAGCTGAAGACTGGAAGTTCATGCTTCGGACTACGATCTCTCCACCGGCACCGGCACTTGCAGCAGCTCACCTGATGTTTGGAAGGAGTCGCCACCACCTTTGATGGAGGACGTGGAGCCAAAGCCCTCATAACCATTTGTGAATCCACTCGTGTGCTTTTTATATTGTACTTCGATGTCCCATTATTGTAACCCCGTAGTGTCGTAGTAAATCATTGTCGTGTACTTTTGGAACGTGTATGTGTAATCCTTTAATAAACCCTTTACAATCCCAAATTGTTGTTCATTTATTTTATACCCTGTAATAATGGTAACTAAGTCCAAATTACTTGAAGTATTGCAAAGGTACCTTCTGTACCTACTTAAAGATTTGGTAAATAATTGACTCATGAAGGAATATTCCCTTGATTATGATGAGTCGTTATTTATCTGTTTCTATTTTTAAATCATGGACACATAAACAAGCCCACCCACACATACACACTATTGATTGTACATTGGACAACCCCATATAGATTTTTTATGTTCTCGTTTCACAACGTCTGATTAAGTTGCTTAACTGATGAATAATAATTAATAATTTATTCGTCATTAAAACTTAGCCAGAAATAGTGAAACACACCCTAAATGTAATTTGTGTGGGATTGTCTAGTGTACATTTTTTTTTAAACATTGCCTCACACTAGTATTTTCTCCTGTGTCGTGGGTGCATTTACAAACATACAAGTTCACATACACGTTATACCCAAACCCGAAACATCAACTTATGGGTCACACAAAGGGTTGTTCCGTGTGGGAATCGAACCCGCTATAACTGCGTGGTCGCGTCGGTTGCACAGTCACCGCGTCAACCATGCAGTCAAAACAAATCATTAAATTAAATGGAACAGGTAATAGTATAATATATTATTTATGAAAATATAGTAGACTGCCTCGTAGGTCGAGTGGTCGCAAGTGCGACCGCCGGACAAGGGGTCTCGGGTTCGATTCCCGGGTTGGGCAAAATATTACTGGGTATTTTCAGTTTTTCGAAAATTCTCAGTAGTAGCACGGAGGCTAGAATTGTGACCAGTAAGTATATGTTCATAGGCTCATTCCCTATTACATGGGACTTATAACATAAATGGTGAAATATGGGTGTACATTCTATACCGGCATTACGTGCCGTAATGTGCACCTCTGCCTACCCCTTCTATTATATAAAATTAAAGTCGTGGTGGCCCGAAGATTTAAGACGCCTGCTTCTCATGCATGAAAGTGCGGGTTCGAAACCTACCAAGCAACAGCAAGTACCAATGTGACATTTATCAAGTTATATGTTTGTTTTATGATAAACGGTAAAGGAAAACATCGTGAGGAAACCTGGGCTTATAATTTCGAATTATAAGTTTGAAATCGCCTACTCGCATTTACAAGCGTGGTAACTATGCTCCAACCTTCTCCGCGTCAGAAGAGGCCTTTGGTCAGCAGTGGTCACTTATTATAGGCTGTTGAGGTATATATTCTTAAGCTAATCTTATAACATTATTGTATTGTACAATAATATTGTAAGATGGGTGATCGGCAAGGTTCCAATTGTCATCACAAAAATATAAAAAAATCCAAGTCTTACAGTTTTTAAATTACAGAGACTTATGTTATATCCTTCAAAAACTACACACTATGCCAGTCTTTTGACTCTTGTAGCTACAAATCTTTATTTTTTCGTCTGTATTTTTGCTTACGTTATCTTGAATAGTGCTTCAGTAATAATATGGAATGATACATTCTGAGCCAACTGCTGTAAGTTTGGAAAAGGATGTCGTTTTTAGACGCACCAGGTACTCGGAATAAAATTTTCACCTTACTTTAAGTGACTGTTATTTTATCTATTTATTTTTAGCCGTGGTCGTCCCACAACAGGTCAAAGGCCTCTCTACCCTCCTTCCACTCCTCTCTGTGCAGAGCTTTCTGCGTCAATCCTTATAGTAGGTGTCATGTTCGTCCCGCCACCGTCGCGACGTCTGTTGACGTAAAGTGGGCTTCACTCGGTGACTGTACTGAAAAAAAGTGTAGGAGTGCAAAGTTGGCGCATTTAATAAGGATTCTGACATAGTATGCCAGTTTGAACATAATTCTTAAATACGACACAAAAAAAATTATATCAGCAAAACTCTCTTTAGATTTTTTGCACCTCTTAAAAATTCTTCTAGTATTCAGCCGTAGACAAAATTACTTAAGCCTTCAAAAGTTTTAACACTTTAACTGTATAATGTATTGGCTTAAGCTGTAAAATTACGCATGTTTTTCTAAATAAATAAAACACACAAGTGGCTACAACTGAAAGAAGTTAATTTACAAGCACAACAGAATTTTGAATAAAAATCTTCCCATATTAGGTACATCTATGGCAAACTATGGTATGTGACCGTTGCTACTGAAAAAGCCATGTAGCGGTGCGAGTAAGATGTGTTATGAAGATGTGCCGGCGCACACTAGCTGCACGAGGAAGATACGCAGTTTTATGTAGCAGCTGTATGTATATAGATAGCGGTATGCGATTTATCGATAGTAGGGAAGCCATCCATAGTACATCTACATCTACATATCTATAGCACACATCCATAGCATGCATCCACAGCACGCATCTTTTCATATAAAAAACATATTAGGTATCTTAGTTAAACCCGTTTCCACCAGTGGTAGGCTATGTGTCCCAATAAAAATTATTTAGGACGCCAAACGACCGACGTAGTACGATCAACGTAGCTTAGCCCATCACAGGTGGATAAGAATCCTAAAAGTATTAATTAAATCTAGCATCATCTTAGGTTCCCAAGTACATCGATGATCATGAAAATGAGACCCTATGTTCGGTAGTTTGGGCGGGAGGAAACGCCCGGGTGTCATCACTGCGAGGACCGCCCGGAGGACACGGTGGAGCATACGGTGGCGGTGTGCCCTGCATGGGCTGAGCACCGCCGGGGTGGTTTTTAGTCAGTAAGAGTCTGACACTCCATCTCGCCTCGCCCAAGGCGAGAGAAGTGAGTGGATGATTTTACATCTCTAAAAAAAAAATGTTCGGCTGACGTATGTTGTGTTTTCAATCCTTAACTTAAGTAAGTATCGACAAGGCACTTATCTTGTCTTATTTGTAAGTACACTTTTAAAGTAAGTAAGTGGTTCTTATAAAATAATATTTGTTGCTGTAATTTTTATTCGTGCGGGGGTTGTAAATGTCTGGAATATACTAGGGTAGCAAGATGCATAAGGAGGTATCCGTTGATTTTTTATACGAATTAGTTGAATGCGAGATAATGTTCATTCAGTTTTCTCTGATGTTATCTTGCTGTGATTTTTAATTGTGCGGGGGCTGCAAATGTCTGGAATATACCAGGGTAGCAAAATGCACTAGGAGGTATCCTTTAATTTTTTTATACAAATTAGTTGAATGCGAGATAACTTTCATTCAGTTTTTTTTTCAGATGTTTTCTTGCTGTACTTTTTCATTGTGCGGGGGCTGCAAATGTCTGGAATATACTAGGATAACAAGATGCACTAGGAGGTATCCGTTAATTTTTCTATACAAATCGTTGAATACAAGATAAATAAATGTATTTTCATTCAGATTTTTTTTCTTGCTGTAATTTTAATTTGTGCGGGGGCAACAAATGTCTGGTACATACCAGGGTAGCAAGATGCATAAGGAGGTTTCAGTTGTTTTTTTATACAAATTGTTGAATGCAAGATAACTTTCATTCAGTTTCCTCTGTTTTTTTTTCTTGGAGTAATTTTCATCGTGCGGGAACTGTAAATGTCTGGAATATACCACAGGGTGATGCATAAGGCGGTATCCGTTGATTTATTTTAAACAAATTATTGTTGAATACAATATTCAGTTTTCTTAGATGCTTTTTTGCTGTAATTTTTATTCGTGCGGGGGCTGTAAATGTCTGGAATATACTAGGAGAGCAAGATGCATAAGGAAGTATCCGTTAATTTTTTTATACAAATCGTTGAATATAAGATAACTTTCATTTAGTTTTTTCAGATGTTTTCTTTAATTTTCATTTGTGCGGGGGCTGCTATTGTCTGGAATATACCAGGAGAGCAAGATGCATAAGGAGATATGCGTTGATGTTTTTTATACTTACACAATACAAATTGTTGAATGCAAGATTACTTTCATTCAGTTGTCTCGGATGTGTGAGTTGTTCTGAGTGCCCTATATTCAGGCAACAAGAACCCATTGAGTATTAAGTATCAGTTATTACTCAATGGATTCCTTTATGCATTAAGAATTAACTTCTTGCTTGAGACACTTACGAGTTGAATGCTTGGAGCTGCCAAGGATCCTGTTTAACGACGACATTTCTGTTTTGTTAGGGCGTCAAACCATTAAATGATCTTCGTACCCTAGGTAAGACGGAAGAAAGTGTCAAACTCTTACTAACTAAAAATCGGTGACTTTTTGGCAATCTACCCGTGATTCCATTTTTGTGGTGTTCTGGCGACTCTTTGAGGCGCGTGCAGAACGCGATGCTCATTTCTTGCTTTGAAATGACTACCAGCAATCAGCATCGTCTCGTAATCAGTACTTCGACAGAAACGCAAACTCCAAAAATGTGTAATAACACTCTGAATGAGTTGTTATGTATTTCTCATAGTTAATTTTTTTAACACGTTTCTTAATGCGGGTTTGAATTAATTTATAATACTTAAAATTTTACCAGGAGAATATGAAATATAGATGATACTAGCTTCCGCCCGCGACTCCGTCCGCGCGGATGTCGGTCTTCGCGTGGAAGTTTTATTTCTCCATTTTGAGTAACTCTGACAATGACATCTTATAAATATCTATTGGACCCCAATACGGCGAGGCCCATAATAATTAAGGAGATCCCTCTATTGAGCTACTGCTGTTGAGCTCGCGTTCCGTAGAATAAAACTGTTTTTTTTTTACGTATTTTTTCAGGATAAAATGTATCCTATTTTATGCCCAGGATAATAAGGTATAATTATACCAAGTTTCATCGAAATCGATCCGTTAGTTTTCACGTGATGCCCGAACATACAGACAGACAGACAGACAAAAAAAATATCTATTACATATTTGGGTTAGGTATCGATCCACATCCCCTGGGTGTTGCTATTATATTATTTTTAGGGTTCCGTAGCCAAATGGCAAAAAACGGAACCCTTATAGATTCGTCATGTCTGTCTGTCTGTCTGTCCGTTCGTCCGTCCGTCCGTCCGTCCGTCCGTATGTCACAGCCATTTATTTCTGAAACTGTTGGGCCTACATAGTTGAAACTTTGTAGGTTGGTGTATTTTGGTAACCGCTATTCGAATTTTGAATAACAATTAATAAATTTAAAAATTAAAGGGGGGCACTCCATACATGGAACTCATTCAAAAAAATTTTTTTTTCGTCTAACATATCCGTGATGGGTGTCTATGGATAGGTCTTTAAAAAAGGCATTAAGGTTCCTAAAATCATTTTTCGACAAAATCAACCGTTTAAAAGTTAGACGCTTCCAAAGTGGAAAAATGAGTGTCCCCCCCCCTCTAACTTTTAAAATAAGAGAGTGAGAAAACTAAAAAAAATATATGCTGTAGATTTCAATAGAAACTAACAACGAAAATTGGTTTGAACCAGATATCATTATTAGTTTTTAGGAAATAAAACATTTTCAAAAACCGCAAATATAACTTTGTTCTTCAAACAAACACTATGTAAAACCAAGTTATTTTATAACTTTAACATATGTCATCTATTTGCTGTTACGGAACCCTTCATGGGCGAGTCCGACTCGCACTTGGCCGGTTTTTATTTCAATTTGAATTGTCCCTTCTACACATTTATTATAATATAGCTTTTGCCCGCGACTTCGTTCGCGTGGAATAGTGACTTCCGGCAAATTTTTGGTTTTAACCACATAGTTCCCGATCTCGCGGGAGAGAGGAAGATATTCCAGGGAACTCTTCAAAAATCAACATAATGAGCTCTGCGTTTGATTTTAATAGATGTATACTCACTTAGGGCATTGAAAAAATAGTTTAAAAACGGACTTTAACTAAAGAAATATTATAATCTTTCCGAACTTAAGATGAAAACTAACTTAAAACTAAAGAAAGCTACGAATTACGAATTTATAACAATTAAAAAAGAAATTATATTAGAACCTATCCTTTATGCTATAATAACCAAGCTTAAACTAAATAATTTAAAAGAAACGACTTAAATCTAATCTAATTAATTTATAAATTAGACTTACAATTTTATTAAAAAAACTAACTACAGTAACTACTAATAATCGATATCAAACTAAACCTACGTTAAATAGTTTAACCAAAAAACCAGGAAAACCCAACAAATAAACTTATTAATTGACAAATACAACGAAACCAATTTAGAATATACGAAACAGCAGGACCACTACAGACAAATAATCATACGACTGATAATACACATTTTCTACAATAGTACCGAGGCGCTCGGCCGATACCCAACCAAATAATGTAACAAAACCATAGCGTTATATATTTCGATCCCAACGCCATCTCTCGAGGATAAAGACAACTTGGATTATTTAATTATACTCCGTTCGGGCATTTTCTTTGTACTAAAAGTTTAATTATATTGATATAACTTTTTCATACCTTTTTACTATTTGTTAACTTTTTTCGATGAATTAAAACAATAACATGAACCGAAGTCGTGTAACGATCGACATAGAATTATCTATACTCCGTTAGAGCGTTTTCTTTGTACTAAAAGTTGTATTATGTTATATTTTTCATTGCTTTTTACTATTTTGTAAAAACAAATTTCCAATGAATTAAAACAATAACATGAACTGAAGTCGTGTAACGATCGACATAGAATTATTTATAAATAATTTATTTCTTATTTTTATTTTTTGATTTTTGAAATAAAAATATATCTATGTCCTTTCTAAGGTTCTAAACTATATCTGTACCAAATTTCAACCAAATCCGTCAAATAGTTGCGGAGATTAATGGTATAAGCATAGAATGTTCGACGTGATTCTTTAATTTGACATAACTTTTTTATTTATGAACCGATTGACATGAAACAAACACTAAATGTAAATTTAAGCATCCCACAATATATTCGTGAAAACCGCATCCAACTCGGATCAGCCGTTTCTGAGATTAGCGCGCACAGACGAACAGACAAACAGACAAACAGACAAACAGACAAACAGACAAACAGACAAACAGACAAACAGACAAAAAAAAGTATTTTTGGGTTCGACATCGACATAACAATAACCCCTGCTATTTTTTTTATTTTTATTTTCAATGTACAGACAGCACTTTTCTACGATTTTATTATATGTATAGATTTTAGGTTTGATTCAAACATAACTGAACTAAATAAATGTTTGTTTTCATCTATTTACTCTGTCTGTTATTGATACTGATCGGCTGATATAGTACCTACCTACGTTCCTGTTTGCTCAAAATGCCAATATTTCGGGCCTCTCGTCAATGGGGTGGCAACAACTCGATGCGCCTTGGATTCATTCGGTCTGGATAAGAATTTTATTCTAATTTATAGAGTTATAGTCAACGCACTCTAATGATGTTCTACCCTAATGCACTTATGGTGAATAATCTTCACTAAAGCTAGCTACCTAAGCATTAGAGATTTTAGTGCATAAGTGTGTGCATAATCCGAAATGCACTTTCAGTTCCCTCTCTTAATCCGATAGGATTTCATGGGATGGTGACCCCATGTTTAATAAGTATGGTCCAAAAGCATGGAGCAAGGCATAAGGCATAGGTAATTTGAAGATAAACGTAGTCATACAACGGATGGTCAAACTGCACTTCGAGGTTCGTAAACCACCTAATAAATAAGTAGTGGTACTAAAATAAATAATATTTTTATGCATTAAATTATTTTTGCGGGGGTGGCAAACATATAGAATTTACTAGGAGAACATATTTTATGAGGAGGTTGGTATTTCTAAGACTTTGTTTGTTAAAAAATATGTCTGTAATATTTTTAAAGGATTGGAGCGAAGAGTAAATTGAAAGTTCCGATGGTAAACGGTAAGTGCTTGTCATGGTCCTCGCAACACCAGAGGAGTGACAAGTGCATTACCGGGCTTTTAAAAAGCAGTACTTATATGTACTTAAGCACTTTTCGTTAAGGGTTGCACGTCGTATTTGGTAGTTAGAAAAAAATACTGCAAGTGACAATTTCATATCTCTACAGTTTTGAAGGGAGAGGAAAAAAGTTGGGCGACGACAACGACTAAGCGCTACATTTAAATTAATATTGCCTCGATCTATTGTGGATACCAGGCATCTTCGAAACTAAAGATATGAATGATCGGTTTGATTTCCGTGTCGGGCAAAGCATTGCTGGGATTTTTCCGGATTTTCGAAAATTTAGCAATAGTAGCACGGAGTCTGGGATTGTGTCCAGTATATGGCAATAGGCTCACCCCCTATTACATGGGACTTACAACATAAATTGTGAAAAGTGGGTGTAGGTACATTGTACAGTGGCATTACGTGCACCTCTGTCCACACCTTCGGGGATTAAATTAAAGGCGCGACGATACATCAAACATCATTCAAACCCATCTGCCAATTGTGGAGATTACACCAAATCTCTAATATATAGGTAGAGGAGGCCTATAAAAATAATTATTAAAGTCCATGTCCAGTAGTGAGCAATCTTGGACCGATGATGTGTTCTGTGACACGTGTTAATAGGGAAACTGTCTGAGCCCTAGGCGTGCTTGGAAATTGGCTGTGTTTTAATTAAACTGCACTTGACATTACCAGGCATCAGCCGATGCCTGTCAAAAGCCCTTGTGTATACACTATCTGCATAGTATAGGTATGTAACGGTATTGCATTGTCTCTTTTAAAACCCTATGGTGCATGAGCGTGAATTGGGGTGCTTTAATCGTAGACCCTATCATCAATTAGGGTGAGTGGGGTCTAATATATTCGCCACTGTAAAGCCTAATGGTTTGGTAATTGCAAGTGCGGTTGTCGACCAGAGTGACTCGGGTTCGATACCCAGGTCGGATAAAAACATATATTTTTTAAGTTTTCAGTTACTCTAAAATAAGTAGAGAGTTTAGAATTGTGTCCGGTATATGTGTTATCTTTTTAACCTGATACCTATTATGATTAAATAGCATGAGACACTTGCTTAAACTATGTAGTTAGTTAACTACTAGTTATCTAAAAACTTAGTTTTAACAACATACAAACATCACAAACACAATACAAGTTTATAAAAATAAAAAAAAAGTATTTGTCGTACCTGCACCCAATTTATAAGTACACGCAACTGTCTGCACTTCAAAAGCCCCTTTATAATAACGAGTAAATTCTAAAGTCAACCACTAGACAGAATTTCAAACTCCGTCCTTTATATTAGTACTAAGAACTTCGCAAAATCTAAAATTTCAATAATACTAAAAGCGCAACTTGAAGTTCATCGAACGTCGTCGTCTCCCGTAATTGGCATTGCGGGGGTTGCAAACGTCTGGTAGCTACCAGGACAACATCAGACGTAAGGTAGTCCTTTTATGCAAAATTGTTGATGAATGAAATTAAACGCCCATTCACTAAGACAAACAAAACAAGCGAAAATTTTACTCGACAAAAGGCATAATTATATCAGCTTTAGGGTGCAGACTACATTGCACAGCGCACAGACGAACTCGAAGCGGATAAAAGCAGAAGTAATTAATTTAGTGTCATTTTTTGTTTTTTAATTTGAATCAAAAGACGGTTCACAGAAGCGTATTTAGTCCAGAGCTTCGTTTGAAAAACAAACCCGGCTTCAATGTTACTTTCTTAAAATTAAAAAAAAACTCATATTCAAAGCAAACTGACTCAACAAAAGAGTAAAAATAACTAAATACAAAGACTTTACAGTTTTCCGAGCGAGGCTTGTAGAAGTCTGAAACTTACTTGGAAAATATGAAATAAAAAGGGGTTCCTGTACCTTTACAATTTTTTCTACAAATGACATGGTTGAATTAATTTTAGACCTTATTAAAGCTGGGTAAGAATTCAAAATCCGCGGGTAAGTACCCTACACTTTAGCGGACTCTCAATTCGCGTTTACAGTGCGATATCACTAACAGTCACCTGTCCAGTTTAATCGCGAACCTCGGAGCGAATGGTCGTATCCCAACTCGTTCCCTAAAAATTTCGCGTTCGGTAGTTTATACGCTCCCCTTGGACGCAGCGTAGTCGCGGCTTCCGCGCAAGAGTACCGCGGCGAGACCACCCTTCCTAGACAAGGTTCAACATTGTTTTGGTTGCATTGTTTGAGGTAGAGTAGGCTTCTAAATGTATCTTTTGATTGCTACTTATTATTGTGAATTATTTAAACGTATAATTTAACTGAATATGTGATATTTTAATTAGATTAGGGTCGTTTTTTGAATATAATGTCTAAAAGAGGCGTGATTAAGACTCAACGCCCTGTGTCCGAGATTTTTAACTTTAAAATTTTAGGTTTTACTTGTCAACGTCACAATCAATAATAGGTCCATTTGCCAGAGGCACTAGTGAAATTGGATTTTACCATGAAACTCACAGCACGGAAAAAACAAAACACGACCCTAAATGATTCGATTAAAATCGCTAAAAGCCGTTCCTAATACGCAAGCGGAAAGCGTATTTGGATTTCGTACGGTACCAACACACACGGTGTATAATAGGATTTAAAAATATATGAAATTTCGGGATCTAGGTAGTATAAGAAGCTTAGCAGATTGTGGAAGATTTCTAAGAAAAAATACTTAAGCTTTACAACGTTGAAAACTTTAGAATTTAACAGCGTATGATATATTTTAGAAAACTGTTATACATATTATGTATGTATATAGGGGTATATATAGGCGTGAGGTTATGTACATACAGGGGTAGGCAGAGACAATGGAACGCCAATTATAAAACTGAACTTAAAACTGTTATATTGATAGAAAATTGTGAAAATTGCATTAATTGAAATAATATGCAGAATAGAATAGTTTTGTTTAACCTAGAATAAATACGAAGTAAAAGTGCAAAATCATTAAACAATTCACGGTTGGAGCGCTGGCTGGGGAACCGGCTACCACGTAGGTAACATGTAGCTAGCGGGTTCGATTCCCGTACGGACCAACTCCACCAATGTTGTCACGCATGTAAACTTGTATATTTGTAAACGCACCCGACACAGAAGAAAATCCTAGGGTGGGGCAACGATTTTTTTAAACGAAACCTATAATTCCCAGTTATACCGTGTTAAATAATATTTTATTTTTAATGAAAGTAATTATTCCCTTTATTCTATTTCTTCTCAGTCTTAAATCCTGCAAATCAAAAATCAAAGTTTTGAGATCACTCGCAGTGGTGTTCAGATACGTAAAACTTTAAAACTTACTTCATCTACATTGCTCATCAGCATCTTGTCCTGTGGTCTTCGCATCCATCATTGTCTGTCTGCCACACTCAGAGACAATTAATAATTACTTAAATTCCTTAGTAACGATTTTGTCCAGAAAACAAATGCTTTTTTTTTTTTTGAGGGCGGAGAATCATCCAATGACTTCTCCCGCCTTGGGCGAGGCGAGAGGGAGTGTCAGACTTACTGACTAAAAACCACCCCGGTCCTTCTCCTGCTTTTCGAGCCGGAGCCCCGGTAAACCCGCTAGATAGTCCGCAGCTCCGGATCAGGCATCAGCCCTACTGGGCCCCATCTGTGGTGGTCTGACGTGGAACGCGACGCGCCGCATGCACGAGTCTGGTTCTGTTCGGGCGGTGAGCTACCCTTGCTCGCCGTCCGCAGGCCCGTACTTACGGTGGCCGGAGTTCGTCGCGCTATCCCCGTCGCCCGGAGTATCTCTCGCGACGGCTGGGGCGTGAGGAGGTTTGTTCTCTCACGCGCCCCGCCTCCTCCTTAGCTAACATGACTGCTTCGCAGAAGGAGGAGACGGCATCCCAGTCCCTCTCGCTCCGCATCATGGACTGAACCAGTGCCGGGCGCGAGAGGTCGCCGTCGCCGACCACGTCCCTGAGGACTTGGCGGTGCTCAGTCCACGCAGGGCATACCGCCACTGTTCCACCGTGTTCTCCGGGCGGTCCTCGCAGTGATGACAACCGGGTGTTTCCTCCCGCCCAATAAGGAACAGGAACCTACCGAAACTCCCATGTCCGGTCAGGCGGTAGGTGAGGACGCCGTGGCGCCTAAAGAGCGGACTTACCGCTGCGATGACAGCGAGCCCAGCCCTCGGTTGCGACAGTCGTTGCTGCCATTCCGCCATGAGATCGCGAGAAAACAAATGCTAAGGACTGGGTTAAGTAACCATTAAATGACTCTGAGTGCGGCGGTGTAGTCAGCTATCCCGAATATATTCTAGAGTTAACCATACATTTTTTTAAAGTTCTACGTATAAAAAAAGTCAAAGAAAATATATCTATTACTCGGTAAACTGTAACCACTTTCAAATAAATTAATATAGGCAATTATACTTTCGAACCGTTTGGGGTTGAAACTTTAGGGCCGTGGGGTCCAAGTGCACATCTCCTTTACAAAGATATTGTAAAGAGGATGGTTGACACTTCAGGTGACCGAAAGGCTGGCTACTACCTTGGTCAAAGGTTAAGCATTGCCATTCAACGTGGCAATGCTGCCAGTCTTTTGGACACCCTACCTCACGACTCTGATGAGGATTAATTATTTTTCGACGTTTTAATTTAGTTTTTTTTATTTCTTTTTAGGTATTTTTAAGTTGTAAATATTTTGGTCATAGTTATTATTATTATTTAGTTAATGTGATTTAGTATAATTTATAATCGTTATGATTTTAATTCATATTCATAACTACATGTTTTACATAGTTCATTAATACAAAGTTTAAATAAAACAATACCTTTTCAATCATTCTAATGTTGTACAGCAATTTTCATGGGCAAGGAAATAGGCACCATGTTTTAAGTACCATAATTTCCTTACAATTCAATATGAAATAGTCAGCCTGCTATCTAGATTCTACCTGTATGATATTGACCGTGTCTAGACATGACGCCACACCACATTACTTATAACTCACCCGATACCCACAAAACAACCCCTTTATGAAACGAGGTATTGATGAAGAGCTGCGGTTCACAACACTCGGTAAACATTCATTAAGGGTCATTATTTATACCACCTTTCATTCTGTATGGAGACCCATTGCTTTTTAAATTGTAAGTAATAAAAAAACATAACTAATGATTCAATATTGAACGTTACTGTAGTTAATTACGTTTTATTTTATTTAACTCGTCTAACTGCCTCACTCAGAGTCATTTAATGATTACTTAAAGTATTTCTTAGTAACGATTTTGTATGGAAAACAATCGCTAAGGACTGGGTTAAGTAACCATTCAAAGTCAAAGTCAAAATCATTTATTTCAAATAGACCAGAAAGGCACTTTTGAACGTCAAAGCAAATATAATAATATTAATAACGTCTGTCTGTCGGTCAGTCCTCTAGTGAAGCTATTTGCTCGTTCCAAAGTGTAGATTCCTATGGAGAAGAACGAACAAGAAACTCCATAGGTTACTCCTTTTCAATCAGATTTACAATACAATTCTTGGTTACATTGTTTTGATTACTTCAACTATGTGAGAACAATGTAAAACTAATATACAGTCAAAGTGACAGAAAAAGAAAATAACCTAGAGGACAATAAAAATTAATGCAGTCCGGAGCTGACCAGTCCCAGTTGACAGCGCCCGTTCACGAACATGACACGTACACCAGCACCGCCCAACTCAACCATGTTGCAGGGAATCGAGCGATCCAATGCCTGTGCCACCGCCAATGAGACCTTTGAGTGAGCATGACAACTCCAAGCTGACATAAATGCATTCTACTAGTCTAATTTGATTTTAGTTAATTACAGGGCTCTCACATTTACAATAATTGTATAACGTACAGAACACATCGAAATAACATGGTTATATTACAGAAATTTTTCGTTATCCTGTGGAGCCGGACCAGCTTGCCTCCAAGCATTTTTATCTTCTATGTAATCATTTACTTTGTAGTATGCTTGTCTACATAACGTTTTTTTAATACAAAGTTTAAATTTTGATTCATTCAGATTCTGTATTTCCATTGGAACTTTATTATAACATTTAACACAGAATCCCATAAATGACTTACTTATTTTTGACAATCTAAAAAATGGTTGACTTAATCTATCCTTATGCCTAGTTTGATAGTTGTGTCTGTCAGATACTTTCGCAAACAAATGTAGGTTTTTTCTAACATACATAAGATTTTCATAAATAAATTGACATGGAACGGTCATAATATTGATCTCCTTAAACTTTTCTCTGAGAGATTCGCGACGACCTAGGTTGTAAATAGCTCTGACGGCGCGCTTTTGTAGGATAAAGATAGAATCAACATCAGCAGCCTGTCCCCACAGCAAAATACCATACGACATGATGCTATGGAAGTAACTGAAGTATACTAATCTTGCCGTGTCTATGTCAGTTAGCTGTCTGATCTTCCAGACAGCATAAGCTGCAGAGCTCAATCGTCCCGCTAGCGATGTAATGTGAGGACCCCATTGCAATTTGTCATCTACAGTGATTCCTAGGAAAGTAGTCTCTTTTACAAATTCTAATTTCTGACTATTTAATAATACATCGCATTGTCTTAACATTTGGCAAAACAAATCTAATACATTTTGTCTTTTTATCGTTTAATACTAGGTTATTTGATGTAAACCAATTTTGAACCTTCATTAGGGCATTATTTACGTCGTCATAATTATTTTTTCGTCTATTTATTTTAAAAACTAATGATGTGTCATCAGCAAATAATACCATCTGAGGTTCATTCTGAAATAAATGGGGCAAGTCGTTTATATATGCCAAAAATAGGAATGGGCCTAGTATTGAGCCCTGCGGTACGCCCATAGACATGCTAGCACCCGGTGAGTTTATTTTATTTACTTGTACTTTAAGTTGCCTATCCCGAAGGTACGACTCCAATAGATTTAGTGATATACCCCGAATACCATAATGTTCCAGCTTCAGCAATAGAGTCTCGTGTTCAACGCAGTCAAATGCCTTCGAAAGATCACAAAATATTCCGATAGCATCCTGTGCGTCTTCCCACGAGGCGAACACCCGCTTAATTAGAGCTACTCCAGCGTCAGTTGTACAGCGTCCCTTGGTGAACCCGTATTGTTGATTGTGAAAGATAGAATTTGTGTTAAAGTGATGCAGCATTTGAGTAAGCATCAGTTTTTCAAACACTTTACTGAGCACTGGTAAGATAGAAACCGGCCTATAGTTATTGGGCTCCGCACTATCACCGGATTTAAACAATGGAACAACTTTACTATGTTTCATTAAGTCTGGGAAGATTCCTTGATCTACACTTTTATTAAAAATTAAAGCTAAGTAAGGTGCTATAGTCTCTATAAAAGACTTACACACCCTAACCGACATTCCCCAGAGATCTTCAGTTGACTTAACTTTAATATCTTTGAACGCTTTTATCACTGCTTGGGGGTTTGTGTGTTGAAATCGAAAATCTATTGAGCATTTCTCGACATTCTTTTTAAGAATATCTATAGATAGTGTTGGAGATGATTTCAAGGCTTCCGTAGTTTTAAGTGGAATATTTTTAAAAAAAGTTTCGAATTCCTGGGCCACTTTTATATCTGTAAAAATGCGTCCATTTTCGGTATTTAAATTAAATTCAGAATTACGTTGTTTATTATGCCATACTCAGAGTCAGTCTCTTTAAAATATATAGGTACCTATACAGTAATTATTTTTCGATACACGAAACTTTAGTTGCATTTCAATTTATAACTATACTACATTTTTATAGTAAAACTAAAAAATTGACCCATACACACAGACTACATATAGCGTAGGCTTAAAAAGTAATAAGTAAAACAAACAACAACACATCAAAAGTGTTGATAAACCGAAAACCAAAATTCCATTTCAATCAAATACACAAGTCCCTCTCCATTGAATGTAACAAACGCCTGAGGTTCCGGACCCCATACTATCCCCTATCATAACCGCAGAATCACCGGACATTTTCGGCGCTTTTGATTTTCCACTAATGAATTACCTACCCCAACATGAGATGGACGTCCCAATACCTATACACAGGTACTATGATGAGGGCTCATATTGAAAACTCAAAGGGAAAATAATTGAGTGGGGTGAGCAGCTATAATTAAAAAAGGGTCAAACCGCGCTTCATTTGTTTGGTTTCGACTTTTTGTTAACTTTTTAAACTTTTATTTTTTTGACAACTTCTGCTAAAGGCTTCACTCGGTCCCGTGGGGTGAAAAGTGTCCTAAGTGTTATTCCAGACCATAATATGCCCCTGTTCCAAATTTCATTCCGATCCCTTCAGCCATTTTGATATGATTGAGTAACAAACATAAACACAAATTCACAAACATTCGCATTTATAATATTAGTAAGATTTTTAACTTTACGTAAGTACACGACGCAAGCGGTGTTTCACGAAGGTTTTCTGTGAGGCCGCTGTATCAGTGTTCAAAAAAGTCTTGTTGAAGTATGGATTTTCCCGAAATTTTGGAACCGACATGATGACCATTAATTATTAGTGTGGGAGAGCCATACTTCGGCACGAATGCGCTGGCTCCATCGGACGGATACAACAGTTTCACAGAAAACCGACGTAACCGTGTTTCGTCGTATGAGTGAGGTCATCGGAGGTCCAATTACCAGTTCTCATCCAATTTCCAAATCCCCAACAATCCTCAAAATCCTAACCCCCACAAACTCTTAAGACTTCTCTGATGTTTCGCATGTCTCTATCAGCTCCATAGCTGATTGCTCACTATCATTACCGCATGCTCGTTTACCGGCTTATCTATCTCATAAACCTTCATCAAAAGGCAGCAAAAACTGAAGAGTGAAGGAAGTCAGTTCGGTGTGTGGGATATCACACAAAAATATTATTTGGGAAAAGGAGATACATAGCTACTTGCTATGATTTGCACAAAACATATATACTAGAAATAGGCACTAGCCCCCTTAACTAGAAAAAGTTAGTACTGGGATCTAGCTTATATGTCGGACCTGGCATCCAACGCCCCCCAATTAATACAAAACACAAACATCATCAAAACACCTCAATGCGGATTAGCGTTTGAACAAGAAGGATAGGTTCACTTTGGGTAACCTGATGACGTAAAAGAGGACGATCGAGTCATAGTGGAATAGTTACTTGGAATAGAAACTTGTTATAGCGTATTTTGATCCAATCAGTCCCTTCCCCTTCCCTTGTTATCTTTAGCGTGAGTTTCATGAATGAACATTTTACTCTCCATAATTTACTACGTGTTTATCAATATTTATTCTATCTAAAGCTTCTTATAGATAAGTACTTAACTGGCTCAATAGAGATATAAAAATAACGTTATTTTATTCATATTAAGAGAAGCTTTAAATGCGGGGGCTGTCTCGTCTTCGCTGGTACTAGGAGATCATAAAATAGAGGAACATTCCCAATTGTCCAATGTCTGTTCAATACTTCGACTGACGTAGGTTTTACTATAAAATTTATGACGTATATAAGTCAGTTAGAGACACAAGACCATTCGCTTTAGAGACATGTGGATTAAGGATCATGATTTCTCTTGATCTCTTGATTTGTCTGTTTTAGGGGGACACCATAAACCCACCCTTTTCACAAAAATGCTCTCCGGTTCTTTATGTTACTCGTACCGTCTTCCAAAATCACCCAGAAGAATGATAGTGCTATACAGGAATACTTGGACGTTAAAATACCATTTTCTATCTAAATATATAAATTGACAGACTAACATAGTGATCTATCAACGCACAGCCCAAACCACTAGATGGATCGGATTTGTTTGAAATGCGGTACAACGATGGTTGAGATCTGGGAAAGGACATTGGATAAGTTTTATCTTATGGGAACGGGCACTCTACTACGCGTATAACCCCTGTGGGATGGTTTATTTTTTATAACTAAACCACAGACATAATATATTACATTTTCAGGAAACATACTTAAATATCCGAATCGATTCTGATAACGTTTAGTACAACCGTAGAATAGTATAACTTGGAATAGACTAATTCAAAAACCCAAATTCTGCCAGAAATCATTAATCCACGCGGACGCACGTTCAACTTCAGTATTAAAAAACATCTTACATTACAAATAACATTTAAACAAAGGCACGAGAAAGCAATTTTCATGTGTTTTAATTTCACTATGGCGAAGATTTTATAGTTCTTCTAAGAGATGCGGGGGCTGGATTCTATGTGCTGGTACAAGGGTATCATAAAGTGTAAGAGATGTTCTTCGTTCGTAACAGCAAAATAAATAAACAAAGGAACCAGACTAGGTAAAGGACTCGAACGAACTTGTAAGTGCCAAGATTTATCATTCTTCTAAGAGATGCGGGGGTGGGAATCTCTGTGCTGGTACAAGGGTATCACACAGTGTAAGAGATGTTCTTCATTCAGAAATACTGAACTCGATGTTTCATACGGTCTATCCGATCAATACATATTTTTCTAAGTTCAAGCAATTTTAACTCGCAAAAATCAGTCTTTATGGTCCTTTATGAGGACTAGAAGTACCTTTGATCCACTATGCAATTCTATTCGCAAAATATGCTTTTCAGAGCTTAGTGTTAATCCGGTGTCCAAAATCATCCAGAAGAATTTGAGTGTTACCTACGCAGGAATACTTGGACGCTGCAGAATAAATCTAATTCATTAAAACAAAGATACCAGAACAAGAAAGCAATTTTTATATATTTAAATTATAATGCCAATGATTTATCGTTCTTCTAAGATGCGTGGGCTGGTTTCTCTGTTCTGGTACAAGGGTATCATAAAATGTAAGAGATGTTCTTCATTCAATACAATATATTGTTCCAAGTTCAAGCAATTTTAAATCTGGTTTGCTTATTGCTCCAAAAATCGTCTTTTTGGAGCAATAAACAATTTTTATTAAGTGGCCACTGCTGACCAAAAGCCTGTCACATGGAGAATAATGGTTTAATAATAATGGTTTGAGCATTACTCAACTACTAACGAACTTATATCAGTTTGCTAATTGCGCCCAAAATCTGTTTTAATGGTCCTTCATGATGAGTAGAAGTATTTTTGATCCGCTATGCAATTCTATTCGTAAAAGATGCTTTCCTGAGCTTAGGGTTAATCCGTCGTCCAAATTCATCCCGATGAATTTTAGTGTTACCTACGCAGGAATACTTGGACGCTGAAAAACAATTTCCTATATAGAATAATGCTTATAATCCGTATAAATAGTTCGGTAGGACTAGGTGAAGGACTCGAACGAAATTATAAGTGCCAAGATTTATCGTTCTTCTAAGAGATGCGGGGGCTGGAATCTCTGTGTTGGTACAAGGGTATCATAAAGTGTAAGAGATGTTCTTCGTTCGGTATTTCATACGGAGTTTTTACGATTAATACATATTTTTTCCAAGTTCAAGCAATTTCAACTCTAGTTTGATTGTTTGTTTGAAGTTCCTATGATGCGCTATCCCATTCTATTTACAAAAGATGCTTTCCGAAGCTTAGTGTTAATGGTCTGCGGGGGTGGGAATCTCTGTGCTGGTACAAGGGTATCATAAAATGTAAGAGATGTTCTTCATTCAGAAATACTGAACTCAATATTTCATACGGAGACTACGATCAAGCAATTTCAACTCTAGTTGCTAATTGCACCAAAAATCAGTCTTTATGATCATTTATGAGAACTAAAAGTACCTTTGATCCGCTATGCAATTCTATTCGCAAAAGATGCTTTCCAGAGCAGTCCAAAATTATCCAGAAGAATTTTGGTGTTAGGTACTTATGCAGGAATACTTGGACGCTGAATAACAATTATCTATAGAGAATAATGCTTGTTTAGACAAGCATTCATTAATCACATACATTTATTTATTGATTAAAAGATAACCTTTAAACAAAGGTACAAGGTACAGGTTTCTACATATCGGTATGACTCGAATGAAAATAGAAGTGCTAAGTCTCTTCTAAAAGATGCGGGGGTGGGAATCTCTGTTCTGGTACACGGGTATCATAAAACGTAAGAGATGTTCTTCATTGAATAATACCTAGCTCGGTATTCCAAATAGAATCTGTATGATCAATACATATTTTTCCAAGATCAAGCAATTTCACTCTAGTTTGGTAATTGCATCAAAAATCAGTCTTTATCATTCTTTATTTATGATGAGTAGAAGTACCTTTGATCAGTTACCTCATTTTATAAGCAAAAGATGCTTTGCAGAGCTTAATGTTAATCTGTCGTCCAAAAATCATCTAGAAGAATTTTAGTGTTATGCAGGAATGCTGAAAAGCTATTTCCTATATTGAATAATGCTTGTTTAACAGCTAAATAAAGAAACAAAGGTACCGGACTTAGTAAAGGTCTTGAAGGAAAGATTGATCGTTCTTCTAAAAGATGCGGGGGCTGGAATCTCTGTGCTGATACAAGGGTATCATAAAATGCAAGAGATGTTCTTCATTTAGAAATACCGAACTCAGTGTTTATTTACGGAGACTACGATCAACACATATTTTTTCCAAGTTCAAACAATTTTAACTCTGCTTTGCTAATGCACCAAAAAGCCGTTTTATGGTCCTTTATGAAGACTAGAAGTATCTTTGATCCGCTATGCAATTCACAAAAGTTGCTTTACAGAGCTTAGTATTAATCCGTTGTCCAAAATCATCCAGAAGAATTTTCGTGATAGGCAGGAATGCTTGGACGCTGTAAAACCATTTTGTATATTGAATAATGCTTGATTAACAGCAAAATAAAAAAGCAATGTTATCGGACTAGGTGAAGGACTCAAATGAAATTATAAATGCCAAGATTTATCGTTCTTCTAAGAGATGCGGGGGCTGGATTCTCTGTGTTGGTACAAGGGTATCATAAAATGTAAGAGATGTTCTCATTCAGAAATACCGAACTCAGTATTTCATACGGAGACTATAATCAATACATATTTTTGTAAGTTCAAGTAATTTTAACTCTAGTTTGCTAATTGCACCAAAAATCAGTCTTTGTGATCTTTATGATAACTTAAGTAACTTTGATCCGCTATCTCATTCTATTCAGAAATGATGCTTTTCAGAGCTTAGTGTTAATCCTTTATCTAAGATCATCCAGAAGATTTTTGGTGTTACCTTAGCAGGAATAGGACGCTGAATAACAATTTTTTATATTGAATAATGCTTGTTTATCAGCAAAATAAATATACAAAGGTACTGGACTTAGTAAAGGTTTTTTTGGAGATGCGGGGGCTGGAATCTCAGTGCTGGTACAAGGGTATCATAAAATGTAAGAGATGTTCTTCATTCAGAAATACCGAACTCAGTATTTCATATGGAGATTACCATCAACACATATTTTTTCCAAGTTCAAACAATTTTAACTTTGGTTTACTAATTACACCAAAAATCAGTCTTTATGGTCCTTTAGGAACCTTTGATCCGCTATGCAAAAGATACTTCCCAGAGCTTAGTGTTAATCCGTTATCCAAAATCGTCCAGAAGAATTTTAATGTTACGCAGGAATACTTGAACGCTGATAAACCATTTTCTGTATTGAATAAAGCTTGTCTAACTGCCAATTAGATGTATGTATGTCATTAAAAATAACCTGTTTTTTAAACAAAGGTACAAGAAAGCACTTATTATGTTTCAATTTGACTCGAAAAATATAGGAGTGCCAAGTCTCTTCTAAGAGATGCGGGGTCTGAAATCTCTGTTCTAGTACAAGGGTGTCATAAAATGTAAGAGATGTTCTTCATTCAGAAATATCGAGCTCAGTATTTCATACGGAGACTACGATCAATACATATTTTTGTAAGTTCAAGCAATTTTAACTATAGTTTGCTAATTGCACCAAAAATCTCTTAATCTGACATCAACAGCCTATAGGTGGCCACTGCTGACCAGACGCCTCTTCTAACACGGAGAAGGTTTGAGCATTACTCACCACGCTTGCTCAATGCGGGTCGGCGATTTCGAACCTATATCAGTTTGCTAATTGCACCAAAAATCAGTTAGTACTTTTGATCCGCTATCCGATTCTATTCGCATAATATGCTTTCGATAGCTTAGTGTCCGTTAATCCGGTGTCCAAAATCATCCAGAAGAATTTTAGTGTTACCTACGTAGGAATATTTAGACGCTGAATAACAATTTTCTATAGAGAATAATGCTTGTTTAACTGCAAAATAAACCTATTTCATTAAAAAACTAAGGCACCAGATTACCAGAACACGAAAGCTATTTTTCTATATTTAAATTATATATACCATTGATTTATCCTTCTTCTAAGAGATGCGGGGGCTGGTTTCTTTGTGCTAGTACAAGGGAATCATAAAATGTAAGAGATATTCTTCATTCAATAATACCGAACTCGGTATTCTAAACGGAATCTGTACATTCAATACATATTTTTCCAAGATCAAGCAATTTCAACTCTAGTTTGCTAATTGCGCCAAAAACATGTTTTTATGGTCCTTTATGACGACTAGAAATACCTTTGATCCGCTATCCAATTCTATTTACAGAGCTTAGTATTAATCCGTTGTCCAATATCATCCAGAAGATTTTAAGTGTCAGAATACTTGGACGCTGAATAACAGTTTTCTATAGAGAATAATGCTTATTTAACTGCAGAACAAATCTATTTCATAAAAAAACAACATTCAAACAATGGTAACCAGAACAAGAAAGCAATTTTTCTATATTACAATTTATACGTGCCAAGGATTTATCCTTCTTCTAAGAGATGCGGGGGCTGGATTCTCTGTGCTGATACAAGGGTATCATGATGTGTAAGAGATGTTCTTCGTTCGGTATATATCATACGGAGTTTGTACGATCAATACACATTTTTCCAAGTTCAAGGAATTTGATTCAAGGAATTTGAACTCTAGTTTGCTAATTGTTTTATGGTCCTTTATGATGAGTAGAAGTACCTTCTATCCGCTATCTCATTCTATTCAGAAATGATGCTTTCAAGAGCTTAGTGTTAATAAGTCGTCCAAAATGGTCCAGAAGAATTAAAGTGTCACACAGGAATACTTGGACGCTGTATAACCATTTTGTTTATTGAATAATGCTTGTCTAACTGCCAAATAAATGTATGTTTAAAAATAACCTTTAAATAAAGGTATAAAAAGCAATTTTTCTATATTCCAATTTGACTCGAATGAAAATAGAAGTGGCAAGTCTCTTCTAAGACATGCGGGGGCTGAATTCTCTGTGCTGGTACAAGGGTACCATAAAGTGTAAGAGATGTTCTTCATTCAGAAATACCAAACTCAGTATTTTATACGGAGATTACTATCAATACATATTTTTCCAAGCTCAAGCAAGTTTAGCTCTGGTTTGCTAAATCCACAAAAATCTGATTTTGTGGTCGTTTATTATGTACCTGTAATACCTTTTTCAAATCTCGAAAGACCAATTTTGATCCGTTTTTAGAGAGACTTAATAATTGTGTTTTCATTGTAACTTTCGTGAGACATACTAAATTAATTATTATGTTATCGGCTTACTCACGTAGTGTTTCGACAATCGCCGCGTCGTGTGTCGCGTAATGCTGCATGCAATGCATTTTCGGTTACAATACCTTAATTTATATGGATAACCAATCCCAAAATCGACAAGTAGACGATAGGCCTACCAGTATGAGACACGCACAACAGTATCAGATTTAAAAATAAACCTATCAAGAACTGAATATGGACAATCTGATCGAATTTGTCTGACTAAAATTAACAAGTCTTGGATAGTGAACAAACAGTGAGAGTTTACGCTACCTCTTTGCATGTCATGCTCTTCTGGTACACGTGAGGGAAAATACCGCCCCCGTGTTTGTTTTTACAGTTCTGTAAAATATTAAATGCTTACATTAAAATCCAAACACGGGGGCGATATTTTGCCTCGTGTGTACCAGAAGAACATGAAATGCAAAGATGTAGCGTACATTCTCAGTTTGTTCAGTATCAAAGACTCACAGAACCTTTTCGTCTGCAACGCCTTTGATTTACAGTTGTCATCACATCTTAATAATTTGTAGAAATTGACTTCAAAATACCTTCCTTATACACGAGTAGACGATGATTGATCCACTCATTCGTATCAGATTATCACACAAATATCAG
This sequence comes from Spodoptera frugiperda, assembly GCF_023101765.2. Taxonomy (NCBI): domain Eukaryota; kingdom Metazoa; phylum Arthropoda; class Insecta; order Lepidoptera; family Noctuidae; genus Spodoptera; species Spodoptera frugiperda. The sequence goes on from NC_064236.1 coordinate 3,967,148, forward strand.
ATTTAAAAGAAATCTAAGAGCTATTGTAGAATAAAAGTGACTTTTAAATAAATATATTATGTTATTAATAAATAGCAACGTTAAAATGTAATAATAAATTAGAAGCAGCCCATAAAAATCCAAATACGGGGGCGGTATCTTACGACATGTACACCAGGATATCATAAGGTTCGAGGAGGTGGCGAAAGACCTTCAAAGGGTGACTTTAAATAAAAACATTGTTTGTGTTGAATAAATAGCAACCTTCAAATAGAAGAAGCCACCCATTGCAAAATCCATAATCACGGGGAAAGCGGTATATTGCGATTTAAATAATATGCAATTTCCTACACCAGGACAAAATGGTAACTATACGGAAAATGATTGAACTTAATCACATGATGTTTTGATAATGATACATTTGTTTTAATAACCACCCATTAAAATCCAAACACGGGGTCCCTGGGTACATAGGAGGTAGCGCAAATTTAATTACATGGGTTCGATACTTTGCAGAGTCCATATCATCAGTCATTAAGTTTTTGTTACGGTATTAAGATAAGGCAGGTTTATATTTCTACGGATTAAATCTACCGGTGAACTGCTTCAAATACTTATATTTATTTTCTTTCTATAATGCCTCTAAGAGTATTGGTGTCACAGATGACTTCAAAAATACTTTATGGACTAAAGTTCCCATTAAATTCCTTACTTATTTCTCAAAAGCATTAGGTCTACTTTCAAGAAAGTGGTTCTATAACATTAGGAAGATATATCACTAGGAAGATTATTTGGATAATCTTCATTACTTAAGATTGCAATAAAGAAATTCCTTTACTAATAAAATAAAAGATGATAAGTGTCGATTAACAGATGTTAATAATGTAGCTCAATATTATTAAGTATATTCGGCTGGCAAATATCTAATCAACACGACCCAAACACATGTTTGTAAGAAAGATAATGTAAGAAATAAAGAAAATCTTCTTAATAATGAAAATGCGGGGGCTGTGTAAGTCCTGAAGGTACCAGGAGAATATGAAGCTCAAGAAGGTTTTCGATATCAATAAACAGTATCGGATGTGTGTGTACTACCACACACACATATACACACAGATATAAAAGAATATTACGATGTATTCATAGTAATCTATTTCATTGAAGAAAACGTGGATACTTGAGACTGCTTCGAGAGACTCAAGAGGATCTCCCAGACGTGGGGGATCTTTAGGGAGGAGAACGTGTAGTAACGTATTTTTATTATGGAAACATTTTTTTATTTTGATGTTTAAATTCGTTTCTTTTGTTTGGTTTACTGGCCTATTTTACTACTGAGCCATGGGTTAATTTGTTGGTAAAGATGGTCTTCCAAAACTCTTTTTCCCACACAAAATCTCCTTAATCAAAGGATTATCATGCATGGCTGATGACTGTAATAATGTGACCATCTAGAGATCATTCCTTTCTCATCTTGGCCTTGACATTCCTTTTCCTTCAAAGCTATTGAACTAACAAGAAGGTGTCTTGTCTTTTCTTTTATTGCCCCACTTTCTCAGCTAAGCCCAATCGAAATAATCTTACAGATGTTTTCTTCACCTATATTATTTTTAACTGCGATAAAAATACCGAAATTGGTCTTTATAAAATTTCCAATATATTTTGTTTTCCTTGAAATATTCGCGCCTGTTGCTATGCTGTTGATAAGTTCAGCGTTTAATCCTTAATCAACAAACGATTACAAATTCGTCGAAAAATTAGTATATACCTGATTTTCTTAGACAGAATAGGCGATATAGCCGTATTGGCTTCTTATTTCATTGAAAAAATATTTTGGACTTAATATCCTTGAAGAGTTTAGTTACAAGAATTTATTTAGTTTTAATTTGATAAATAGAACTGCTTTGTCCTAAAGCGGTTCTTATCCATATGGATTAATCTCTTCAGTGTCATAATATTAAAAATTAGTTTCTATATGACATACGAAATTACCAGTTTCATAATTTCACATTGCTTAATTAAGTATAATTTCAATATTTCGCATCAAATACCACTTACTCATTTTCAACTTTAGTGGGTCAATGAAATTGCTTTTGATGTATCATCAAAAGCATTATCATACCCATCCCTATCATGACATACCATTTTTTGTTTGCTCTTAAGAGTCTCTCTGATTCCCAAATCATAGTTAATCGTAACGGATTGATAGAATTTCTTAGGATTATCTTCTTCCCAAACGTCCACTATCATTTAATGTCCTCTTTCATCATTAACTCCAAAATCAATTTTTACTACATCTGTACCTTCACTAAGTCCTCTAAAAGCCAAACTTTTTTCCTTTATTCAAGCAACACCCACTTCATCTTTCTTTATTCCATAATTTCTATTTCTAATTACTTTTTTATTACTATTAAGGATACTATGAACACGTGTTGTTGTATCGTAGCGTAGTACTCTCCCCACTCCCTTACTTTAAGGCTCTCAGTCAATTAGGAGAGAAAGAGATACAACTACATAAGACCAAACGACTTTCTATTCACTCATGATACCCTGGTACCAGCGATATGAAATCAGCCCCCGCATATTGGATGTTGGAGAAAAATATGAATTTATAATTTATCGATTTATCTGTTAGGAAAGTCCACACCTATCCGATTTCTGGAACTTTCTTTGGTACAAGGGAAGGGATTATAGGATATTAATAGAGCCTCGTTAATTGGGTAACGTGAGATGTTTTCTGAAGAACCAGGAGTATATTTGCCTTATTTTTATTAATTGGGTATTGAGGGAGATTTACTTCTCGAGATTTATGAGAATAGTTTATATTTTCATCTTTTGAAGGACTTTAAGAGCATGCCCTCGTTACCTGGCCTTGCTTGTCTGTAAGCCACAAAGACGGTAGTCTAATTTCTTTTGTTCAAACTATGGGCTAATAATAGTTTAAACTAATGAACCGTGAATTATTTTACTTCCTTGTGGTCGTTCTGTAACTATTGTTCTTGCATCAAACTGTATTAAAAGTAGTATCCTGAAAAATTAGTACTGAAAGATTAAAAAATGTATACAAAGATATAATTTTAAAGTTGATCCCGTGCTGCGATAGCGTGCACATGTCGTTAGGAAATTAAACTTGCTAATATGTTAGGGATACGAATTTGGAGATCATATTCCGGAGTTATTAAAGATCATTATATCGTTCCTTTGTGTGATCCACAAATTGTTGTTTCGGGTCTGGTCTGTCATGTGCATGTGAACTTGTACGTTGGTAAATGCACCGTTTTCTGTGTCGTACAGGAGAAAATCCTAATATATTTTAAACGAAAAAAAAAAGATAGCGTAGGTTCGCCTTCAGAGGGAACATGCTAGAATGTTAATGTTAGTTTATTTTTTTAACCTTTCAGTTCTTAAATTTAAGAGCAAGCTAACCCTGTAATCCGTTTAGCTACTTTATTTATATAGTTTTTTTTTTGAGGGGGAAAGTCATCCAATGACTTCTCCCGCCTTGGGTGAGGCGGGAGGGAGTGTCAGACTCTTACTGACTAAAAACCACCCCGTTCCTTCTCCTGCTTTGAGCCGGAGCCCCGGTAACCTTTTACGTTGTCCGTAGCTCCGGACTTTATTTATATAGTGTGTATTGAATTTTGTATCCTATATGGGGGCTGACGTTTTTCTTTTAGAAAAAAAAACCTTTAGGAAAACTTATAATGTAAAGATTTAAAAACCCTTTCAGTTCTTAGGCTGTAGTTGTGTGTTTTATTGTAAAATATTTTATTGTTAAGATGTTTTGAAAACTTGTTCTATTAAAATTACTTTTAATTAATAATTTTGCTAATTAACGAATCAAAAAACAATTAAAGAAACTTATTAAGTCATTGCTACTGAGGTGAAAGATAGATTTTAATACTTTCTTATAAATATTTCTTTCTGTTCGCAGGTACGGCGCTCGGCGTATTAATTAAGGTGAGATGGCTATGCATGTTCCGTACTAACTGTCTCTGTTTGTGTTTGTCAAAAATTGGTATAACTGTGTATATGGTAGACTGCGATACACTGTATCAACGTTGTGTGTGTAAAATATGTGAGATTGGAGGTTTCGTTTGTCAGGATTATGTCTGAACTTCATCATTGCAATTTTCATTGGCGAAAATACAATAGGATTCGCAGCTTGATTGGTTTTTATTCGTCTGTAATCTTTTGCAAGTGGGGCTAAATATAAGTTTGTGCTAGCGTTGCTCCTATGACATAGGCTTTGAATTGAACAAACATTTGTATTTGTTTGACATTAATATTGAAGTGAAGGTAAATTATACATAGATGGCGTTGCTGTTGCTGTCGACGACGAGTATAATAGGTGTTTGTGTTTTTCAGCGTTGTTATTTACTGTTTTACTTACAGGTACATGAACGTATAGACATCGTTGTCGTTTTCAATGTAAGGAGTTTCAGTTTAAGGAAGTTTTGTTTACAGGTTTGCAATTTGGGATTGGGTAGGTACCTATTCCAGTTAGTTAGGAGCAGTTAGGAAAAGACATATTCAATAGTGGTTTGTTAATGGTGATCGATGATGAGTTAGGGAATATTGTGTTGCTATTTATCTAAATGCTTTATATACTTTAGATTTGCTGTGTAGCTGTGCTACGAAGATGTAATAGCTAATCTCTGAAACTATGTGACCGTTTGCACTGGTATTAATAAGCTATGTAACTGTGCGTGGAAGATGCGCTCGAATATGCGATGTATACATAGTAGGAAGCCATAGCACGCATCGATACCACGCATCTTTCCATATAAATAACATAGCTTAGCTGAGTCCGTTTCCACCAGTGCTATGCTATGTGTACCAATGAACATGATTGGTGGAGGCCATCCACAGTTTGCAACGTATCATAGCACATATCCGGTGGAAAAGCATCCCACGTGGTCTAAAGTGATTTGGGCTGCTAATGACAGTTTATAGATGTATTTACAATGTATCAAATGTTGCACTGTCTGTTTGATCCGTATGAATCTTGACTATTTTCGGTTTTTTAAAATTACTTAGTAGTAGCACGGAGTTTGGAATTGTGCCTAGTATATGGCAGTAGGCTCACCCCTTATTACATGGGACTGGTAACACAAAATGACGAAAAGTAGGTGTAAATTGTAGTGTGGCTTTAATTGCCGTGATTGGAACCTACCCCTTCGGGGATAAAAGGCGTGATGGCTTTTTTAACAATAAAACACAGATATCCTTAAATCGTATTTATTTAATACTGTAACAAAACAACCACTTCTATGTATCTAAAATAGGTAGGCTGGTACATAATACCAAATATATAGGAATGATATCCCATGAATAGTTCCATTTTAAAAGTATCTGTGTAGCAAATTATTATAGAATATTCAATCTCTTTGAGTAAATAAAAAAATATATGAATTTAGAAAATATGCTTCTGAATCTGAATTGACATCAACTATTATGTATTTTTTGTTAATTTGTATTTCATGGAACATTTAGTTACTAGAAGTCTAATTGAATTTTAACTTATATTAAATCACTATTAGGTATATCCCCAAATGCTGTGGTTACGTTAAACTACGTCGGAAGTCGAAAACATCTTCCTAAAACACATTACCCTCCTTATCGAGGAGTCGGGTAAAATAAAAGAGCCAAAACAGCGGGGATGAATAATACGTCCCTAGTTAACAATAATCATTTTTTTAAAGTTGGGTAAATAACCCAACTTTAGTTAGTTAAACACTTATATCTATCATCTAATCCAGAATGACTATCACACGATCATTTATTCATAATAGGTTTCTTTTAATCTTACATTTTAGCCATTCGTTAACATTCGCTCTGTTAGTATCTAAATAAATATTCAGAATCAAACTTGTACGAGGAACAACAGGGCCACTTCACCAATTAACACGTACGATAACATTACGTAATCAATTCAACTGAAAGTGCAACCCGTTTACAATCTTATCTTCTAAACTCTAGAGTTTAATTTTGAGACAACGAAGGACGATTGAGAATATACTTTTTGTGACAATAAAAAAATACAATATTATAAACCAGTCTTTAGGTACATATAATGTATCTAATATTGAGATTTTACCAACATTTTCGCCAGAGTTTTGTTTACATTCTATAACAATAATGATCTTGATGGAAGATCGTATATCTGTACCTATAGGTACGTAAGTATAGATAAATGCTTCAGTTCATAATTTTCCAAAAAGCTCGATATGAATATTTATACTACATAAGCAGTTATATACTTAATTATATGGTTTTTTTGGTAATGGAAATGTCATAATTATTATCACGAATAATGTTTCTACTATTGAACCCCAAAATTGTAATCCATTTTTACGATTCGGCAAGCTGTAGCCTAGCTCGAAAATTTTGCTATTACTTAGATATTAATATTGTCTATTTTCGAAACAATTAATTTTGTTTTTAAAAGTCATTTTTCCAATACCATAATGCCTTTTATTTAACCTAAACTTGTATCACATTTCTATAATGCACTAGACGAATTCTCACACGTTTACATAAAGTATATATGTATACATATAAAAGTAGATTTATCTACACTTCGCTTAAAACTAAAATGGCTACAGAGTTTCGGGGCTAAATAAATGAAAGTTACAAGAATACACAACCTGCTTCGCATCAACTAATTTTCAAATCAAAACGTTAAATTAGTAGGAAGATACTTCTAATCTCACGTTATACAAATTGAGCATTAAATACAATAACTCAATTCTACGAAGAAAGTATTAAATACAAATAACTCGATTCTACAAAGAAAATACAACTTTGCTATACAAAATTATTGTGGCGACAACCACAAGTAGTATAAAAATACTAAAAGCAATAATTAACGTTACTATAACTTAGGTCGACAATTTTATAAAACAAACTTTAGATGAGTTTTGTGCAGAGTTACTTTCAAACGTTGAAAAGTTATTTTTAATTATGATATGAATTCAACATGTAAAACCACTACTAGATATTACAAAAATGTTTTAAAATGGAAGCTAGGTATATTAAACCAATTTAACCCATCGAAGCCATTGTTACACTTATAAAAATCGGCCTTAGCTTAAAATCATATCTATTGAGCTTATTCTATGAAATGGTCATGCGCGTCTGTTCTTATTCCTCACCGTGGATTATATCCAAAATGCTAACATATGCTCCCGTTAAGAAACCAAGAACTCCGAAACAAACCAAGAACATGTTCTTCCAGAGTACCCAGTTGAAGCGACCGAGGCCATTTGGCCTGTCCCAGAAAGCCACAGTTTCGATAACAGCGGGGAAGATGAGGCCAAGGAATGAGAGACAGACAGCGCCTACCAATGAGATGAAGGGTCCAAGATTCGGGATAGCGATAGCGGTGGCCAAAGTCAGGATGATGATTCCAATACGGATGCTGTATTCAGCCAGGTTTTTCTTGGCTCCGAACCAGTGGCGAACATTTTTCCAGATAATTTCCATGGGCACGTAGAACTGAAGACTGTAGGTGAAGAAAATGGCGACAGCGATCATAAGCTTCACGCATTGTCCCAGCCTGTAAATAACAAAAAAAATAAACGTTAATTATGTCTACTTCGGTGCACTAAAGTCATTGCAACAGCAAATGCCTAATAAGAGATTTCGTGTTCGGTTTCTGGGGTGAGCAAAGTATTTTTTAAATTCTTGGTTAATCTTCTGAAACTTCAGTGTTCCCTCAACATAACGCTTTGGAGATTTAAATATGTACCAATGTATTTTTGCAGATTTTAAAAACTGATTGTCGTTATTTTCCAAAAATTATCATATAAATGTGATTAGAGAATGAATACTTACGCTTCTTCTTGAGGCAGATTCAGGGTGATGCTGCTCTGGGTGTTCTCTCCATACTTCAGGTAGCCAAAGAATCCAGTAAATGCGTACAGAGATACCACGAAGAACATTCCAGTGTTAAGCACGCCAGGGCATCCGATGAAGTGGGTGGGGGTCTTCATGTTGTTTTCCAAGGGCATGACAACACCAATTCCTTCAAGGGCGAAGATGGCAGTTCCGAAGAAGGTAGGTAAGCGCTCAATACGGGTGAAGGGCAGACGTTCGCTCAGACTGGGAATGTCTTGGAAGAGATAGTAAAAAGTGATTCCCATTCCAGTGCCAACCAGCAAATTCGCAATCATTGAGAACGGCGCCAGGTATTTCAGATTCCTTATCAAGTTCATAAGAATGAGAAGAGGAAGTAGAACTGCCATGTAGACACGGACATCTACGCCGTACCAGTCAGTATCCTTGGCATACACGTCGACCACTTGCTTGACATTCTTAGCGACGAACACAATGTAGACGCAGCAGCAGCCCAGTAAGTCAATCACAAGGAACCAGTTGATCATAGCCCTGGAAAGATAGTAAAGTAATGTAAGTGATTGCTCGTTGTAAAGAAACATTCATCCATGAAAGATTACTATCACGGTACTTACTTGGCAAGTCGTGAAAATTTATGCACAGCCGGTGGACCAGACAAGAAGGCAGCTTCAGCAACTTCAGCGAACCCTAACGAGGGTTTTTGTATCCGCCTGCACAGCTCATGTGCAGTCTTCACCAGTACATGCACGCAGTACGTGCAAATACCTCCGATGGCAAATGTGGCTATTAAGCCGAAGTAGAGACCAGCGTTGCGGAAAGCCATAGGCATAGCCAGGATTCCACTGCCGAGGGATCCTTTCAGCAAATGGATAAGCGTATCCATATCCCTGAAAAGAAGATGGTTTAAAATTATTTATTGATCAGACCTTAATACTCGTAACTGAACTTGTCTTTCTTCTGTTTTTTGACCATAATTTGGTGTAACGGACATTGTGACATAGGGAATTTTAAATATGATGCCATAATTTTTAGAAATTGGAAGTTATAAAGTAATTGTATCTAAAGTACTTACGATGTAGGATGCGCCAGTTTCCTATGCTCGAAAGGATTATAGTCCTCATCAGCCTCAATATCCCTGCCTGGGATCTCCATGAGGGGCAGGGTGGAGCCCGCCTGTTGTTCCACTGGGATCTCATTTGGGTCAACTTTGTACCTGTAAAACATTCCCCGGATACTGTTATAACAAGTGCATTGGTGTGTGTTATACTACGAACTAAGTAAAGTGGTGTTGATAGGTTAGAAGTGAGGTGGGTAACAAAGTGTAGTCTCAAATAATTCATTGAATTTAAAGCAGAACTATGTAATGGTAGCGAAACACATAAAGCGCCACATCTCAAGCTACAATGTGATCGAACGAGGTGTGAATGTCGCGGCCGCGGAATCGAACGAGTTACATGACACTACTCAGACTAATCTGTGGCTAATATGAACTGCTCGCGAATGATCAAGATTATTTTCTAATAATTATGCTGCGTTACTTTGTGTGAGTGTTGTGGTGTGAAGTGTGATACATTCATTATGGTCTCCAAAATAAAGTATAATATATTTTGTTTGTGTGCGCTTCACTCTGTTAAGACTCGGCATTTACAAAAATATGGCTCAACCGTTAAATTCAATACAGCTTTACGTTGTAATCAAAAATATATTAAATCTATAAACTTAACGGACAAAGTTGGCAATTGGACAATTGAAAATATTAAGACTATACATACATCAACTGACTGAATACAATTAATTAATTTACAAGACTTTGATACCTAGGAATTTGGTTTTATTCTTTCAAATCATATCTCTAGAAATATAGAAATAAGAAAGAAATAAATGGAGAAACATTAAAGAACATAAAGCTAAATCAAATTTGTACAAATCGCCAGTTTGCGAGCCAATCCCGAGCCTGAACAGAGATGGCGCACGAGCGGCCGCCGCGCACGGCCGGCGCGAGCGTCGGCGCAGTGGCAGCGGTCTCAGCCACTCTGAGTACGCAATTCTTCAAATATTTTACCATTACCAAACAAAACAAATTAAATAAACAAAATTGAAACCATAAAATGGAATGATGTACCGGTGTATGAGTCCATTGCAAGATGATCAAGGTCGACGAACGACATATATCTCGTGGAAGCAGCACACGTCTTCCCGGATCGTCTCCGTACAGCTTCGAGCAAATTAGCTCATTTTAAGGAGCGAGTACTTAACAGTCAACATACAATATAAAATACCACGTCAAAACATTAATTTATCAATAAACATTGATAGACAAATCGAGCTATGGGGTCCAGGGCTACGGACGGCATAGGTGCCGTCGCTTGGTACGCCGAGGAGCACCGCATATTGTACTTCTAATTGCTACCGATTTATTATATTTAGCCTTGATAGTTATATCTAAAAGGTTTACATTTTCTTTTCAATGTCCTGTTGAAACAAAAACGTCAATATTATTAGGTTTAAGGCAATTCTAAGAAGATATTCCACAATTAAATATCAGTTTGTTGAATAGAAACAAAAATGAGGTAAGCTGTGAAGCATGCTTTAATGTTGATTTTAATTTCTAAATAAATATTTACTAAGCATTACAACATATAATATTTGATCTCATGTGGCACCAGATCAAACTGAAGGTTTATTATCGACAAAACATAAAATTTGCAATCAAAGCTGATTCAATGATTGTCGGTTTAGTGGCTTCCTTTCTGGAGAACATATGGAACATAGTAACTTACTTGACCATAACGACATCTGATAAGTCATTTTTGACTCCTTTTTTCTTGGGGTCATATTCAACTATCATCGGCCGCATTTGAGGTTTCTGGAAAAGAAGAGAGACATGTGGTTAGTATTGTTGTTATTATAGAGAAATTGTAAATAAATAGAAGGACACTGTTCCGAGAATTGAAGGTATTTAAATTCGCTTTCGTCAGGCGACGCGGTGCCAAATTTTGGAATGTACACAAGTTTCATTGAATGTGACGCTGCGGTGACGTCAGGCGGTGTTCGTTGCAGGGGCTCGATCTGCGGCCATGTGACCAAGCCATTGCTATTTTGAGAATACACAAATAGCCACCGCGGCCGCGTAAGTACGAAACAGATCTCCCGCAGGATTTCTACCGTTGGTGAATTTTTACTTTCCTACTCTATCTGACCGCTTTTGCCGAAGTTCTATTTTAGGCCAAGATTTTTTCGACTCACGTAAAGCGTTTGATATTGTACTTTATTTGCGTATGCGCAGAGTTTAGTTTCTTTAACATATTTAACGAATATTCTATTAATGTCTCATTATTATCACGTCCATGGGATCTAGGACATTCCTAATAAAGGGTTACCTTGTAAGCTACAACAAAATGAGTCATAAAAGTATTGAATGCTTTACACTCATGCGATTCAGTTCCCCTAATTTTATTCAGCCTAATCCTTTGACCAGCAACTTTAAACTCTACTGCATCAACTTTAACGTTTATTTTGCGTTCGTTGATGAACTATAATGTATGTATGGACTCTGTTTGCCGACAAGACAGATTGCGAGTGATACTGGATTAAACTGGTTTCGAAAATAAATTTGGAAGAAACCGGTCGTCGGGTGGACTGCAAAAAAACAGTTAAGCACGAGTTTTGTAATAATAATGCGCCGGAGGAGGTTCCGCGAGGAAACATTACTTTCTGATTTCTAGTTGATATACAATTTTGCACAAGGCAAAGTGTACCTATGTATAGTATAGAAAAATGGTATGGAGTTTTTTTCGTATCAAATACACTGTTCATCATTTTAACTTAAGCATGGTAGTTCTGGTACTAGGTTACCATAAGGGTATACATAAGGTTGTGCGTACACAACCTAAGTGCTTCATATTTAGCTAAAATGTTATTATTATAGTAAAATCAAATAAGACGTCACCTATGACTATCATCTACAAAAATCGTTTTCTTTAAAAAAAGAGCAACTGAATTTGTTCTATGTGTAGTTCTTTGTTGCTTATTGACATCTTTAGTTCCTACAATGTATCCTGCGCTGTATTTCGGCTGTGTTAGTGTGTTCAAAGGTCAATAATATTTAAAGTGATACGATTTTTATTAGCGTTGATTGCCGTCTGAGTTATTGTACCTATCGTTTTTACATTCGCGATGCGTAACCCAAAAACATTACATTGTTTTATTATTTATGGGTTTCGCATATTTTTACGTCGCAGACGCATTGTATTGTTTGATAACTTTACAAATTTGAATTTTATAAGTAACTATCGACGTGTGTGAATCTGTGAATGAGGACTATAGTTTATTTCCAACTTTTTTACGGAATAGATCGGCAACCGAACAAACGGATCTCCTGATGGTAGGAAATCGGCGCCGCCCATGGACAATCACACCACTAGTTGTGTATATAAATATTTTAATAGTTAGTACTTGAGTCCATGCCACTTAACCTTATGGGCCATTCAGAAGATAGAACTTTGAGCATCCCCAGTACTTAAATCTCCCAAATATCAATTTTATTGTAGCTGTTATCGAAGATGATTGTCTAAAGGTTTGGCTCAAGTAAATTTTCTATTGGGCAACAAGCCTTACACCTTACTAGCGCCCCCAACGAATACATAAGCGGTAGTCCTCAATGAGGTCTCTATTGTTTTAATTTTATTTTCACTAGATATGTATCGAAATAATAAAATGTATGAAGCTCCCTAGGATGTTAAAGAACTTTAATGTACAAGGTGTGAACGAAAAACGTATACAAAAATCGCTCTGCTCTGCTTAGCTAGTAGGAAAACGAAAATAATACATTATGTAAAAGAAGAGTATTGATACCACTCATTTAATCAGCATACGGCGCACTGAGAACGGTTAGCACTTCAAAATATTTATTATTTACCCTCTGACGATTGACATTTACCGTCAGCGATACGAGGAAGTAAAGATATAAATTTTCTTTTCTACTTCTTTCAGATCAATGAATAAGAAACGTTTAGGATTTTCCATTCTATATCTACGTTGATTCTTTTTCTCCAAAATAACTTCATAAGCCATAATGTCGTTACTTTTTAAATTAATACTAACTTTAATCTTATTACCAGGTAGGTAAACACATAAGATAAGTTATTTGAACTGCGCTGAAAGAACAGCCAACTCCCAAAGTATTTTGAAGGTGAATTAGCGCTTCGAAGCGTCAACTAAGTAAACTATTTCATTCTGAATTATGTGCTAAGTGCACCAGTATCATAGATTTACAGCCTGGCCACTTTGTAAACAATTAACATGGAATACAGTTGAACCATCATGTTCTTTGTGGATAACACCATAGTGTCAATATTTGTGACAAATATAGCCAGAGTCAACACCGTGACACGAAGCTATTATGATCGTAGTTTTGCCCCTTCATAATGGCATCTGTTGTGGACAGTCACGATGCTCTATTAGTTTAAACACTTAGATATGTGACGACAAATGCTTATTTAAAATATATGCGCGCTTCCACGGAGATCACGAGTCAAGGAGAGGTTCTTGTTGAGTGCGTTCCAGAAGCGACAACCACGCCCCCTGTGACGTGGTCGTTGCAAAACATTATCATTTGTCACGAAGATTAAATATAAGCTTTCTTAGTTATTTACAAGTCTTCAATCGAGGTGTGACTATCGTGTTAGACTGTTTGTGGCGACACCTGACGCTGCAAGGTGGAAATTCCGTGCGAATTAAATGACATAGAATATCTAAAACGTTATTTTGTACTGTTCGCTAATTGATATGTTGTAGATCTGGTGGAAATTATCACATTTTCACGTTGCATTTAGTATTAATAACATCTTAATATTTGATTTTTATGTTCAAGTAATAGTTATTTATGACATTTAAGTCCAACTTTGGATGCGTAATGAAAAGAAAAAATGAAAGATCACAGAGACCAAAGTACTCAACATCGTTTTGAGAGTCAGCTGACATCTTTACATGAAATAGTGATTCTCAGCCGATGTTTGTATACATACGAAGGATACGTAGGTTTATATACATACACACATCACAGTGTTTGGCAAACACCCAGTAAAAGATTTTGTTTTGTAAATCGTCTATTTTTACTTACTAAACAATCATAATCACCCGTTTCTACGTTTCTCATTTATCAGTCGGTATTGGTTAAACGAACCTTGCTTTTTTTAAACATGTCACCTTGGATGTTTCAATGTATGTAGGTGTGTTATGAGCAATCGTAAGCGCCTATAACTAACTAAAGATGGGCACCAGAAGTCCTTCTGAGAAAAAGTAAAATTTTGCGCGCACGTATACGGTATACGATAGGTGCACATTGTATACATGCTGACGTTTAGACTAAACGTCAGACACGCAAAAGTTTATCTTTAATATCACCGTTCGAAAAATGGCCTCTGCTATCGAATGCATAAAACAACTCGAATTTAAAAATCAGTTCATCACATTAGTCTCAAGGCTTCCATGTCCTGTCAAGATGATCTGACATATCCAGACATGTCCAAAATAATGGTACAGTTGATGAATGTATAATAAATAACTACTGCATAATGACTAGCTCTATTGTATATCAATTGCCTGAAATTATTGCTAAAACGACAGATACGAATTGAAAGATATTTTCCGAAATAAATAAAACATTAAGATACAAAAAAATCGAAGGACATGCTTTATTTATGAACCTATTTTAAATCAAGGTAATAAAAAAACTGTAGTTTTTTTCTGGGGAACACAATATCAATATGATTTTTAATTCAAATACCTACGTAAGTGTTATATTATGAGCTATCAGTTATTCGGCAAAGCACTAGCTATTGTTACACAGTTTGTGCCAACACGAGATATGAATAACAACTTCTTAGTCAATAGATATTATTCTTTTATTTCGTTGACCTCTTATTTTATTTCTTGCGTCTTCCTGCATAACAAACTAAGTGAGCATGTAACGAGACTGTAGAACTCTTCAATGTGTGGAACACGGTTTAAAATAACCTGTTTGTCCGACGTCCTTATTTACACATAATGTCGAGTCCCGAGACACAATTGAATTGAATCGCAAAATTGATTAGACTTGTGCTAAGCCGGATCTGAACGATTTAGCACTTGAAATTGTCTGTGAACTGAATGGGGGAGGTGTGACTGTAAAAAGTTGAGAGGAATCCTTGAGCACGCAGCGAACCGCGACCTGCTTTCCTAGCTGTCACTTTATTGTGACCGTACTACAGTACCATTGGACACATTTATCCGCTCGGCAGCAATAGGCTTGCGTAGTTCAACTAATTCGGCCGCATTCAACCTAAATGTTAGGTTATTCACAAAGTTCATGAACTGAAACGAAGTGTGCGGTTTCATCACAAATTAACTTAGGTACAGTTGCAACGCGGCGTCCTTTCATAAAATTCATTCATGCTCAGAATTTTAATTACTTGTATGTGTGGACTGAATAAATGTAATTTTGATGTACTATTTTTAAGGCAAGTTATTTGTCATATGGACCATGTTTTCCTCAAAACGTATGTGTTTGTGTGTTGTTTTCCAAAACACACGTCAGTACCATTACATTTTGAATTTCTGATTCCTAAACTCTAAACCCATTGTAACTGAGGTTTGAGACTTAAGTCTGGCAGACATGCCTCTATGTAACATTGAAAACTTTGGACAGAAGTCAAGATTCCGTATTAATACGTATATTTAGGTATTATAGCTTGTCAGAGAGTGTTGGTTGGCTCGCTGTACCGCTGGGCGTGTAGTTCATTGAGTGATAACTCGTGAGCTGCCAAGAGCACGTGTGCCTTTGACTGACTCGTGAGTTCACGTGCACTTTTAGCAAAACATTCACGGGTAAACATTGACTAATGGAAGGATAAGTACCCACCTCAGTTTATAATGATACGCTCTAGAGATTAAAAAATTCCTTGCCAAGATAAAGAGAACTCAAATATTGAACGAATCTTGCTTGAAAACCGCTAAGGAAATACTTGAAGTATATCTACCATTTAATGTGAACGTTCTATATGTACCTATTGTATAGTTTATTCTAACTACGATAAGTAACTTGGATGTTATTATGTCATACCTGGACACGTCCATTGTTTACGACGAAACCGAATGACATTCATAAAATACAATCGATTATTGTTTAAACCTAGACCAAGATTGCGAAGCGGACGTTTCACGTTAGCGATTATTTAACTAAAAGAACAACAGCTTTACATAAACTGCTAGTTACTAAACAACTGTATAGTTTTTAGCTAAATGAATATCTTTATTTAGGTTACCTATTTATTTCGACTATTCATGCTACTTCAATGTCAATAGGAGCCTAAGTGCCGATATGGGGGGCGTCGAGTGGGTCGAATCGTTTATCATATGAAATAGTGCAGGCTGGGCCCTCGATGAACAATAGGCAGTGTCAGTCAGCTGAATGGCGCGACCTTGCTCCGGCCGGAAGAAAACACTTACGGTTGAGACAGATTTTTTTCAAATTAGTCCTTGTAGGTCAGTCTTGTAAGAGATCCACTGATATATGATACAGTGCTTATGAAGACACGTTTTCCTGTGCGTTTATTTAGGAGCAGCTCTGTGTCCGGTGACCGAGTTAACTGATTATAATTTGCACACTGTATTTTATGAGCAGTGCAATTTTTCTTCTTGAATGTGGATGCGGAGTCTGAAGATGCACTATAGAGTAGCTGGATATTGATTGATGGAGATAGAGAAGCCGAAATATTGAAAAAAATGCTTTTTTACTTTTATCTATGTTTTATTACTTATTATATTTTAATGTTAAGAAAAATCTAGACAACTTTAAATTATTCCTATCATCAATGCAATTCAAATATTTTTAATTTTAAATGCGAAATTTTCCAATCTTGCTATCCTGTTTACACATCTAAAATACCTAACATTCCATGGGGAAGCAACATCAAATCCATTCCCATATATATCAAATTAATAAATTAACTAAACAGTGTCAATTGCACATAATGTAATTGTAAAGTTACACGCAGGTAAAGTGAAACTATTTGCAATAATACCTACGTGCTGCGTGTGTGCTATGCACGTGACCAAAGCACCTGATGTAGCTAAAAATATAATACATAGAGCTATGCCTACATTCATGGTTACAAAATAAACTATGTGTTGTTATAAAGTTTTGCGACGTTACGGATACTGAAAGGCGTGGGTTGACACGGGCAAGATTAATTATGTGACGCACCTAGTCTCTAAAATAACAATGGTCACGATGTTTACATACATACTAACAAACTTTACTAAACTTTCATCCTGACCCTGAAGGCGATGGGACTTGGAGTTATGGGTTTCTCAATATTTATGTTTTGATTTGACAAAATAACAACTCATCATCTTAGTATCTTGCCAATGTTTTTAAGTTTTAACGTGGATGTAACTAATCTTGTTGCAAAACATAATTGCGCGTTTTATTTTGACAGGGTATTTATAATTTTAAGTCCGACAACACATACCTAGTGTTGTAAGCTATCTACATGATTGATAGGGTAAAAGCCAGTCTAAAGTTGACACAAACTCTGCTGGTGTCAAAATTGTAAATATACGAAAATAACGTGTTGTTTTACCCATCCATTACCTACGTAGATTACTAGGAGATCATAAAAAGTGAACGGTGACAATGCCATGGTGAAAATAGAAAGGTTAAGAGAGGGGAGACGGCCGACAACTATAGATTTTGGCACGCATTTGCATTCTTTTTTGCGGAAAGAAAACGTAAAACATTATTTTTCTACTGATGTAAATACATTTACATATATGCATGTACAACACGACCATGCGCCGGCGTTTGTCCGTCATTGAGAAAAAAAAGAAAAGCTCGAAGAAAAAACATCATTAATTTTCTTCAATGCTGTTAGACTTTTTATATTCCACCGGTTGCCAAATTGTTTGGTAGTTTTTGAATTTAAAATGTCATAAAATTAAAATGCATAGAATTTATTTGAAAAATAGTTTTACTGCTTTGTAAAGCAACACAAAACAATGTGTTTCAGCGAACGGCTTGTTTGTAAGTTTGGAACAAGAACCCGTATATAGTATATACCTAGTTAAGTACTCACTAAACAATTAAGTTAACATATTGCATCATCGATTACGTAATACTTGATTAGCTACACATGCCTATTTCTTAACTGAAACGTACTGAACAGAATTACTTGTCAAAACGTGATTGAGATGAAATCTAAATAGCCTTGAGGAGGAGCGCTACAATTTAATCAATAGAGTTTTTTATAGTTTGTCATTGTGGTTGATTGATGGTGGTCATAGTGTCACAGTGTAGGTATCAAGTCTTTGTGGTGCTTCCTCGCTCCTTCGCGACACGAGCAAGGCCGTTCTAATGATTGCGCGCGACTTCACGCCAGTCTCACGGCGCTTGTGATGGCAAACTAAATGGGCTTGTAGGTTACGTTACTAGATGATTGCGTTCGCGCAACTAGCGTGGAAGGGAATCGCTGTGACATATTAATAGACATAGGGACTCAGTAGGAAGTAAATCGGTGCCCAAAATAGACTGTGATGTCTCTCGACCGCGACGCGTATGGAGATTTATATTGTTGTCGGTTTTAGGTGTTCAACGAAGGTCTAATCAATCTAGTTGGTTGGTAAATACTTTGTCACATGCTGTGAGATAAGCAGATTCATCACCAGCATTATCCGTGACAGTTCAAAGCTGGACTACGAGGCTCTTTATGAGATGGTTTACCACAATTTCCTGAAGATCGCAGTTCATAAGTTTTTAATAGGATTGTTTGGATTCAAAACATTCAAAGAAAATAGCCGTTGCGAGGTTCAATACAGGATGCTGGACAATCGCGTTTATGAACGATTCATCAACAAGGAAACCAAACAGTGTAGGTAGAGAATGCTTCAAATTAGGTACCTACATACTTATATATAACTGTAACCAATTGTCGCCCGTTGCGAACTATTAAAATGATCTGTCCGCAAATAGGATTAATGACAACATTATTAGAAATAAATAACAATTACTGATTCAATATTTAGGGAATCGTGTTCAAACTTCAACTTTAGGTAAAGTGAATTAAGATTTAGATTTGATTAAATTACATTGTTAGGTACCTACCTAAAATGTTAAAAGCTTATTTTGGTAAGTAGACACTCACTTAATGCGTCTACCACACGTGCATGCTTGACCGCAGTTTTACTTGCGCATGCCAGCTTGTACACTGAACACTGTGCGTGTAGTTGGTTAGCATGCGCAAACTCCAATGCTTGGCTTGATGGTTTTTAAACTTGCTTGAAATTCTGGCATGCGCAAGCTATACTTGTACAAACTTGTCTGCGCGTGTGGTTGGTAGTTCAGTGTTCAAGCCGCTCTCAGTTTAGTCGAGTGGAGTAACTGTACGCGCACGGTCGTTAAAAATGAATAATAATAATAATTAATTCCGCCAATCGCTTGGCCCATCTCTTAAATCCTTGAGTAGATGTATATGTGAAAGAATTTTTCTATTCAACAGCCATTTTTTTGTCCACTTTGATCGTTTACACTTTGACTTTTGTATTTTCTTTTTCACAAGCAAACACTTGAAAAATAATAGCAGAAGAAATAGTTCTTCATTGGGAAACATTGTTTCCACGCCGACGATGTCGACAAGAATGTGGCTTGCGCGTACTTAACTGTGCCGTGTGGTAGACACATCAGTGTTCAGTCTTTTCATGCGACAAGCATGTGCAATTAAAATCAGGCATGCACGTGTGGTAGGCGCATAAGTTTATCGCTAATTATAAGATTAGTTCCACTTCTTACGGCCTTCAGATTTCCGTCTAGTTTACCATTACTTTAATGTCTAGACAGCAAAAAATCTGTATAAATCTAGATATTTATACCACAGACGAAATGCCTATTTTAAAAAAATGGTAATTTAATGAGCGTAGTTTTGGCAACCTGTTTAGTACCTAATCACATTATTTTTAAACATCCTATAGCTTGGAACTTATACCTAATTGATTTTATAAGCCTTTAATTGATTTTCAGCTTTAATTCGATTGATATTAAATTGAAAATCTATTAAAAGAAGTGAGACAGATCGAGAATTCTTCATATTTTGGCGCGGGCGCCCAAATTATCAGATGCACATTTTTTGACGTCACACTTTGATATCCAAAGGGATATGAATACATACCATACCCAGCATAGCGTACCTACGTACTAATATAAAATATAAGTAACATTTTCCAATTACAGAGATTATTACATGCGTCTTTTTAACAGTAAAAGCTCCATATACGTACGTAATAGGAGGCAAGAAATGCATTATTTATATATTTTTCAAAATCTGAACTAATAGAAGTTCACCATATTCTATTTGATCAATCCAATCTTTCTATAACGTTATTATTATTAAACATATATCTAATTCGTTTACATAAGAAACCTACATTTAATACAATCTGACGTGATATTAGAGAGATAGGGGAGGGGGTTAAATGCAATCTTAAGATATCTCACCAAGAGGGGGTGTGAGGGACAAAAAAAACCACACAAAATTTACGTGTCGTAATGAGCACCTCTGCCTACCCCTTCGGGGACAAAAAGCGTGACGGCTTTACGTAATTTATGGTCACCCCCTTAGTAGATATAGGTAGGTAAAATCATACTCATAGTATGTATTTATGTATGTACCATTGCACATACATATGTACATACCTATGTATGTATGGTAGGTATTAAGGTATGAAAGACATATATTATTAAGTACAGACAAACGTTACTGCTAATGAATTTCACAATGAAGTTATTTAAATAGCAAAAGATATAGAAATACTGTGGCCACGAGATTAAAACGTGACTGTATTGTTACAATGTGGTAATTTTATCGTCAAAGTAGGTATTGACAATACTTGTACTATATGTATGTAGTATATACTTTACATATCCCTGAAATGATATAAAAATAGATGGATGATCGATAGTGTGATTATCGAGCACAATATCTTGATTTCGATTAGCAAAATTTTATAATAATGAAACTTAGACTAATAAATTAAATTGGAGTGTCAGTTTGTAATACTGAAATAATTGCCTTTTACTGTATGCTTATGAATATACATACGATATATATGTATACCCAAATCACATTATTTTCAATTTCTGTCTGTCTGTCGGGTTGTTTCCGCTAATCTCTGAAATGGCTGGACCTTTTGACGGGAATTTTATTGATAGATAGCTGACATCAGCTATCTATAAATGATGTACTTACTAAGGAGTAAATTAAGCTACTATTATATATTATTATTATTATTACAAAAATAAATTCTCTGGGAGTTAGGAATTTAAGGGTTGTTGTTCGGGAATTATTACAAAAATAAACTAAGAAGTCATTATATTACGCGTACGAAGTCGCGGACAACAGCTAGTATGGTATAAATCGTAAAATCGACGTCTTATGAATATTATTACTAGTGTGTATATCTATTATTTTTCCCATGGCATAATATTTGCCCAAATTACATTTCTTTGATATATGAGTATATGAGTATTGTCATGTCAATGCAATTCAATACTCTAAGTAGATAGCCAACGTTTATTAAAACTAAAAAAAAAAACAATCAGATGGCATCCCAAACTTAACTTGTTACGTTTACGTTTTAAACCGTTGTTGCTAACTAGCAAGATCTCAGATTCGATTCCAGAGTCGGAATAAGCGTTTTTATGGCCAAAACAAAAGTCAGTTCACAATATTATGTGCAAATTAATAGTGTTGTCGGCATTTATATCATGTGGCCTGGCCTTGGTACACAATGGGAGAAAACGAACGTATTCAAATTACATGGTAGATGGTACATGAAAGTCTCGCAGGCCGTAATGGTAATTTTCATTACCATATTACTTCGCAGCTTTATTTCATTACAATTGGTTGAATGAATTGTGCTTAACGTACGTTTCTATGCTTAGATTTAGGTATGAAGTTCAATAGATAACATTTTTAAAGTACACTACAAAGGTATAACAACCTTCAAAGTATAGACATTAAGTTTATTTTCCAATACATACTAATTTTTGGCTACCCGTATATAAACATATCGATTTTAATGTTCTTGTATACTTGTATCAGATATACATTCAATGCCGGGGTTTCGGTGTAATACATGGGAAAGCATGTTTTTCTCATGACGTACCTAACTGTCTGGACGCCGCCCTCCACTGGCGCCAAGCTTGGCACCCAGAAGACCTCCCCTCTCCCACCATTTCCCTCAGTTACGTGACGATTGCTGCATTGAATGACGCGTGTTACGCAAAACCTCGATTATTGGTTCATTTATCGTAATATTAAAGTGATATTACTACAGTATTATATGCAACTATGATAGCTCACTCGTAAGGAATGCAGTAGCAGGTTTGGTCACCGTCTCAATTGTTATTGTTTTTGGTTGCAGGAAAATTGTTTTCATTGCTCATCTGCACGTTTGATGCAAGAACTAGAAATTCTTAGCGCAAGACTCTTTGATGCTAGTAGAAAGTGCGGCCGAGACCCGACCTTCCTATTCAAGATTCAAGTATCATAATAAACGCTATGTAGGTAGTAAATAGCAACGCTACAGGAATTCTAATACTGGTCATATAAGTTAGTGGCTTCTCCATTAAAATATTATTGATATCTAAACATAAAACTCTAGTTTTATAGCGAGATACTCGCCATCTAACGAATACTTTAAATGGTTGTAAATAACTTTCAGTGTGATCACAAACAAGTACTATCGCGCAGTTTGACAAGCGAAAGGCCATTTCAAGTGTTCGCCAAATAAAAGGTATCCTTGACCCTAAAATGGCAGCATGCGAGAATATGATGGATCGCATTTTACACGTGCTCAATTAGACAACAAGTTAAGTACATTGTAATAAATATTTTTCATAAATAGATAGGTATTGCTCTGAATTGGGTAGTATCCTCGGTCAAAAATAATCACACTCTCATTCATAAATTTGATGAACTACTTAATTTTTAATTTTTTCTAGATAATTTTCTAGTAATAAAGTCTGCTATGTTTAATACAAAATTCATAGAAAATATCGTATTTGACGTTTCGAAAAAAGTATTTGAACATGAATTTGACTAGTAGGAAACTAGTCTATTATGGAACTTTTACCGATTACTTTAATATTACTGAATGTTCAATGAATACTGTATTGTTCATAAAATTCCCTCCTATCCACATCTAACTATGCGGAAATCCTCAGCTTGTTATGTCAACGAAATGACGTTCAATTCTTTATTAGAAGAACGTCATAATTTGACCCCAGACCTTGTGGTAATGAGCATGTGAACGCCGACTAATTGAAGTGTTATTTTAAGAGAATACAATCCGTTAGGTAGTTAAACAGTTTTAAGTAGAAGAGTAGGTTAGGTGTGTTAAGACGAATTTCACACCCAATTGATTAGTAGGTACCTACTACTTTTTAACAGTATTGTTAATAAGCTATTAGAAATAGCACACATGTGTATTTTCTAAGTTTCTTTGAGTTAATATTATAAACTTTTATTTTGTTTATTCTGAAGATATGTCCATGTTTTTCTTTTACACTGAAACGTAATTCATTAGGTTATCAAAGAATGAGTGTTCTTTGGGAAATATTAGAAATATATACATTATTGTTCATATTGTACGAATATCATTGGTTATTTCTTCGCTTTCCAGTGGAGGTTGCACGAGATTATTTTAAAACCACAAAGTATGCATTTCAATAAAAATGTATGCCAAGACTTCAAATCTTACTTCTCTGCCATTCATTATAATATTTTTTAACACGAATTCAATTGTAGGTTAGCTAAGCTATTTAATTCTTAAAAGCGGCTTGCACGGCCCACCTACGACAGTCAAACAAATAATTAATCGGGTTTAATCGACTGTAAATTGTAACTACTTAGTCGTTTCACGCTACAATTGACACAGTCACTCACTGGCCAATTAAGAGTATCAATCGTTAATCGAATATCGACTTTAAGACAGTTTAATGAGTGTTTTATAATTATAAAAAGACCATTTTTTTTTATTTACCGTTTACATTCGGTACTACAAACTGTACTTATTGTTTAACTGTGAAATCATGAACGGTGATTTACTCTTTTATTATCTTATTATCTTATGTTAAACAAGGAATAATTGGCATTAACAATTCCTAAATCTCTTTTAAATTGAAAATTGTTTTGTAACTAGCGCGACATTTAAAGCTACATATAAAATAAAATGAAAAACTAATAAATTGAGATATTAATATCTTTTTTCGGTGACACAGTTTACGAATCATCGCAGTAGAGGACATCTTCGAGAGCTATCTTCGTAGCATGTAAAAAATATGCGGAGTAGAGAAATACGTAACAAACGCCATAATATTGCGTCCAGTCCAAATTTGAAAGAGAATTTTATAAAATGCAAGAATTTTGGATTACGTGTCTCGATAATCAGCGACATTTCAAGTAACGGCTCCGGTGGGGCTCGAAACTAGTCGGTCCATTCTCGTAATTTGTCTTATGACGTCAGTCACAAGAATATTCATAACATGACTGTCCATTAATCGAGATTACTATATACTGAGGATAGATTCTCAAATCGCTATACCTAGTTCTAATAAAGCGCTATAATTGCTCGCGTGAATGGATGGAGTACAATTGCTAATACACGTGATGTTGACGGCTTCCGCAATGAAATGTCATTACTGAAGTCGATTTGCACCGTGCACAGCCAACTAGTGTGATTTCTGACTATAGTTGCATTGAGCATAGGTGTCTATCGTGACTGATTTCATCAACTATACTTATTGGCCATCAGATTGTACCCATGCGATGGGTTGTTAGATTTAATAGTCGATCTTTAACTGAGTACAAAATGGTACTCAATTATACATAGTGTAACGTTACGCCTTTTATCCTCGAAGTAGTAGCAGAGACTACACATTTTGGCATGTATTGCCAATGTACAATATTGTACACCCACTTTTCAATGTGTGTTGGCTGTCTCATGTAATAGGGGGTGATCCTATTGCCTTATACTGGGCACATACATATTTGTATTTAATTTTATATCTAAGTACTCCAGTCTTTTAGATATGCATTGTTTATTATCCGACTGTTTTATTAATTTACATGAATACTATACTTACAGTCTTTTCACGTTTTTAGTTCCTGCTAGTACGTGGAATGTCCAAAAACTTGAACTAGGTGTCGAACGGAAACTTCATGACACCTTGCTCTGCATTTCTTGTGTCATGGAATCGTGTGACCTTCATAAGGTCGTTACTCCACCTTGTGGAGCGATTATTAGAATAAATTTACATAATTTAGCGGTAATCAAAAACGTATAAATAAAACTTAAAGTTTGTTTGTGCGTTTTTTGTGGACCTCACTTCAAAATGGAAATCAAAAAATGTATTTCCCTCATATTATCTTTTCCTACTTTTTTTCGAAATCGGTACATGTTCAACTTGTAGTAGTTTGATAATTTTATTCTACTGCTCCGACCGACTTTTATTATAACTTAACGATAGAGTTGAATGAGGGTAATGGTGTTTGGTTTCAAATCTTAATGTTATACAATATTTACTCAAGGGTGCTTTTCTCCCAAAGATGTGTCTATCCGTTCAGTAGCTTTTAAATGTATTGCAAATAGACAGACAGATAGACGCGGCGCTGACTATATTTGTTATAATAATAAATATTTAAGATATGTAAATTAATGTAAATAAGTGTTCCTGTTATAAAGACTGGTAAAAAAAGTCAATGGTCTTTTCGTTTTCCGTAATTTCTTTCAATTTCTAGATTCTGTCTACGCTGAATACGTTTTAAGGGTTGATAGAGCGTCCGTGGCTGTAAGAATCCACAGCATAAGAAGGTTGGCAGTAATCTCCATGCCTGGCAGTTCTTCTCCATGTTAATCAGAGAGCTGGGGGTTTAGATCGATATTGTGAATGTAGTTTCGTGGATATTGAATGATCTATATATATTCCTTACTCTAAATGCCAATTGCCACCACTGCGAAGCTATGTGTACCAATAATTATGATTGTAACGTATTTCTAAGCACCCAGTTCACTTCGGTTTTTCAAATATGTAGTCGGGTCTTAAATACTCGTGAAAAGTATAACGTTGGTGATAAATAAATTAACCGTCACCACTTGTGCATGTTTATACAATTTATATTGAATACGCTATTTGTTTGTTGCGAATAGGTAAAGTAAGAACAATAATGTTTCATTGTTTGGCGACTAACTATGATCTACGTCACATCCGGGATTCAGAGATTGGTCAGATTGAGCAGACAGTTAGTTCATGCTTTACGGTATATCTACATCCGGTATCTAGGTAATCTAGGTATAAAAATAACTAGATTGTGTGTATTTTTAAAATGGCTACAATCTTGATTACCGTGCTTATTTTTGTTCGTACCTGGAGTTTTTTTATGAATCGCCGTACATTTATAGAGAGATATTACACGTTTTTTAAATAGTTAAAATGGATGTTAGAGTTTAGTTAGATAAATGTTAAATCGAATTTATAATGAAACGCATAAAGAAGTTTATTTCAACGGCACTGAGTGTAAAATTAATAGTTACACCTAAA
This sequence comes from Spodoptera frugiperda, assembly GCF_023101765.2. Classification (NCBI taxonomy): domain Eukaryota; kingdom Metazoa; phylum Arthropoda; class Insecta; order Lepidoptera; family Noctuidae; genus Spodoptera; species Spodoptera frugiperda. Next base: position 3,993,615 of record NC_064236.1, read on the forward strand.
GTAGAAATCTTATCGGTTAGTGGAATTTTAGTATTGTCGATAAAGTGCTAACTGCCTACTGTATAGTCACATACTATATGTATATTTTCAGTATAGTTACAGTTTTACCCGCTGCTTAGCTCCTATTGGTCGTAGCGTATTTTTCTTTTTTATTATCATTAACTGTAAAACGTAATAGAGTAAGCTGTAATGTTGTATATGTAAAGTAAATTAATGCTTCATAACACAAATGGTCAAAAGTGGGTGTACATTGTATAGCGGCATTACGTGCTGTAATGTGCACCTCTGTCTACCACTTCGGGGATAAAAGGCGTGATGTTGCAATGCTTTATAACTTATAACCTTCGTCGACATATGGACTAATAAGGTTTTTTTTAATTCTAACAAAGTTGATCTGGAGATTTGATTAGCAAGACCATTTCTCAGCAAAGAGACAATTACAGACTGATGATGATTATGATGATGGTAGAAGAATCTTTCTGAAGAGTAGACAAATAAACAAACTCTTCAGTACCGTGTGGATTACGACTTTATCATGGAATTTATGAACTTTACTTGAGTTTCCATCAAATTTCAGCAGTCATTAAGACATGTTTGTGTTCCACGGTCATGGAACTCGTGACGCAACATAAATTTTCCACTGTCCAGTAGAGTTTATAGTGTAATTAAATCTATATTATTATTACTTTCATTGCCCGTAAGTCAGATATTAAATGTGCACTCAGATAGATTTCACTGTCTGCAGAAGTAGAAACCGCATTTCTCGACATGACCTCAATTTTAATCATTTTATATTACCTAGCCTAGTATGGGTGTAAAGGCTATGTAGGCTGCCAATACGATGAAACAGCATAAAAGTTAAACAATCAAACAATCGCATAGCTATGTATTTACCTATTTATAAAAACTTTGACGTTACAAAATATTTTTTATTTCTATTTTAATTAAGCAGGTCGCAGCCACGTGCGAAGGTATTTCTTCGTTGTGTGCAATTTTAAATAGCGTGTAGCGGCGTCCGCGCCGTGACGCGTCGCTTCGCTTTGGTTTGTGCGCATACGCAAGCTGAGAATGGCCTAGATGAGTGCGAGTGTGCATTTGATGAGATTGTGTGTGCTACCGATACGTGCGAGCCATACATTTCCGCTCACTTCCTAACAAATTATTATGAAACGAACGTGCAGTTGTTGTAAAGATTGTATTGTTAAAGTATTTATGAAGCATTATTTTATCAATATGTTGGACGTACAGTCGTTCAATGTACAGCACATTTAGATTAAAGTCTCATACTCTTCACTGGAACAACTATGTGGTTTTAATAGGATAAATTGGTAATAGATGTTAAATTGTTTTGTTGCTATCATAGGCACCCACTCGGTTGGCTTGAGAGCAATCAGTCGGATCTTGTTCCGGCGCAAGAGCACGCTTGATCGCACACAGCACGCGGTCACCACGTGCTCCTGCGCACCTATCAGGGCTGCCTACATTTTTTCGGCAGACTCACGTATCAAGTCGTTAACCTACTGGCTCAAAGGCTCAAATGGATGTAGTTTTATTATTTATAGCTCCTTAATAAAATTTAATCAACGTGTGTTGATGACGCATACCATGACAGTCGTTTTGGATATAATCTTTCTTTAATATTGATGCACATGTTAATATGTTTTACAGAATTTAACAAGGTAGGAAATAAAATGTACAAAACTAAAGTGTCTGGTTTCAGTGGGTGTCACGGTTGCGGTTGCCAGCCCTACCAGGCCACCGGCGGATAGCCGATTGCATTTTAATCCTGTGGTTTTCAAAGACACACTATTTGTAACGTTTTGGCTTACATAACGGCTATAAATAAGTGACTAATATACTAGTGTCGATTATTTTAATACATTTTCCGTAATTTATTGTTGAATCTATGTACATAAATGTAAACTTGGTAGCGTGCGTGACCATGTGTTGTACACAAATTAAAATGAAGAAGCTAAGTACATATAAATAGACACATTGTTTAAATTTTCATGTTAATTATTATCGATGACGTAATATGTTACGAACAAACGTATATACTGATATATTAGTATTTCTCTTTAATTTTTTATATTGAAAACGTGTGCAATGAGCACGTGTTTTAAACTTATAAAGTCTTTTATTGTTATTAAATGATATTGATATTAAGTTCAGAATTTCTTGGTGCTCTGATTGGCCGACTGGAATAAATCAACCAATCAGAGCGCCGAACTGTGCTCTCGTTTACCCGTAAAACAAACTTATACTAAGGGTACTGTAGCTCTAAAAAGCCTTATTTTTCAGCAAGCGACGTCACATTGCAAAACTATGCGATTATTTCAAGGACCGTACTGTAGTTGATGATACATTAAACACTACCTATTATGCATTTAATTATCACAGTAACATTCCTTTTAATTGTACGGCAGAATAAATAATGAGGTTTTTCAATACGGTGCCAACCGATGTGAATAAGTCATTATTTAATAGTCATCTATATACTATATTACATACATATTTTTTTTCTTCATCGAAAAGTTAGAAATAATATAATTATATTAATGAAATAATTACTGAATATAATCAATTCCAATGTTCAATGAATTACGTATAACGAAGTGTTACGTCAAACTTTGTGGTCATTAATATGCCCTTTTAAGAACCATATTTTTGTAATATAGATTACTATAGTAGGCTATTGGTCGAATATTATTAAAAGTAAATACAATAAATATAACAGTTATGCATCATCAGCCTATAAGTGGCCTCTGCTGACGAAAGGCCTCTTCTGACACGGAGATGGTTTGAGCATTAATCACCACGCTTGCTGAATGCGAGTTGGCGATTTCGAACTTATATAAGTATGCCAATTGCACCGATTGCATCTTTTTGGCCCTCTATGATGACTGGAAGTACCTTTGATCCGTTATCCCATTCTATTCGTAAAAGATGGGTTGGCGATTTCAAATTTCTAATTAGAAAATATAAGCCCAGGTTTCCCTTCATCGTTTACCAGTGGCGTCTAAATAATCTTAGGAAGAGCATGTAACACAGTACATATAACTCGGAAATAGTCATATTGGTACTTGCAGTTGATAGGTTTTTAACCTGCACTCCCATACATGAGAAGCGGGTGTCTTAAATCTCCGGGCTACCACGACCTTCCTCAGTTATGCATAATACTAGTTTTATATGTTTTAACCGTTAGTTGTCTAGTGAGGACTTGCTTAGACACGCGTCAGCCGCCTCGTTAATGCGATTAAAGAAAAATGCGAACTCAGAACTGGATTTTTCTAGACTTTAATAGTACTTATAATAGATATTTTGTAACGTTAGTTCTAATCTAGAAGTATGAAGTTAATAAAATCTTTGTTATTATAACTTTTAAGACTTGTTCGATTCAAAAATTTTAACAAGCATTTTAGGATCACCCTTTAGTAGAAAGATGGTTTAAAAATGTGTTAATATGTATATATGTCGCCTGTAAATACATCTTTATGTATATGTAAAGTCTCTATCTAAGAAACTCATATGTAAAGAATTTTTTTACAAGACGTTCTTCAAATATCCTTGATGCGTTTATAAATTTTAAAGCGAACTTAAAGTGCTATATATTCACACCTATCCGAGAAACTTATTAGAATTATTTGCACAAAACTCTTTAGGAAAACGTGACAATGTGACGACGTATTGGTTTTCCCGTTTCATTTATTTCTCTATCTACTCGTACCTAACATTAAATAAAAAAATATTACATAACATATTCAAGCCTTATCTTTCCCCCTACGAAACAAGTGAGTACTTTAGCACTCAGTTTTAAGTGATTGACAATTAGCAGTGAGCTGTTACGTTGACAGTAAACCTCATAGACAATGACAGGCATACCCAAAGTACAGTCAAGCGCTAAACGTCTTCACTGTACTTTGGACAAGCTTCATCATCATGATAAATATTAGGTTCAAGACATCTACTGCTTTACATAGATCCCCCTATTAATTCCATCTTCCTCTTTTTTTAGGGAAATAATCATTCAATGTCATCTCCCAGGTGAGGCGAGAGAGAGTATCAGACTCTTACTGTCTAAAAAAAAAAAAACACCCCGTTCTGACTCCTGCTTTTCGAGCCGAAGGCCCAACAACCCGTTAAGTTCAACGTGGCTCCGGATTAGTACCCTGTGGTATGGGTTTGCTTAACGTTTAAAGTAACCAAAACAAAAGCGCGTTCGGCGCTCTGATTGGTTGGTTTATTCGAGCCGGCCAATCAGAGCGCCGAACGTGCGTTTCGATTACTTTAAACGTAATATAAAGCAAACTTATACTAAGGGTACGGATCTAATGTCTTACGAACATTATCAGGTTGTCTATCTGCTTTATGGGTGGACTTTGTACAAGCTTCAACGTAACTAAGTTTTATCAATGCAGTATTACTGATAATTTGACACCTTCGTTTCAAATCGTCGAACTTATCAACTCATTGGTACATACATGCTTGCACGTTTGCATGACACATTGCAATGTGTTCTTGCGGTTTTGTATGCATTACTATGCACATAGATAGTAAGTACCTACGTAGTAAATAGCTAATATTGCTTTAAGTAATGTATGTCGGTACATTTTGCCTATCTTTTATGTTAATGTTGAATTTAAGAATGGCCAAATTGACGGTCACCAAATTCATTTTAGTCGTTGTCGCTAAATAGAATTTAAAAATTTAATTTAATTTACAAATATTCTAGCAAATTCATACCTTTCCTATGTCATTGGATTATGTATCTACTCCATATTTTACAGAACTATAATATTATAGTAAGCTCAAAATTTTAGAAAAAATCTATGATTATTAACTCGGAAACCATTTATAATTTCCTAGGTATATCTTTTACAATAATATTGTTACGCAATAGCGATTCGACATAGGTAGGTATCCAACTAAACCGAATGTTCTATCTTACACAGAAAGTAGGTACACCCAAAGTACTGAAGACGTTTTTAAAAATTCTCAGTAAATGACTAAAATAATCTTTAAAAGCAAACACTAAACGACTTATCCGCTTAAATCTGAGAACTGATTGTTGGCTCTATTTGGTCCGTTTGTTATACTAAGCTATGCTGCGCTGTGTCCGAATTATACTTTGGATGACGTTTTCACCTCATTATAGAAAAACTATTGAATAATTTGATATTTCCCAGAGGTTTCATATGCTTTAATTGTATCTACTGTATATCATGGCTTACAAGAGTTGCAGCGGTTGAAGGAGATTGTGGCGGACTTGTCCCATTAAAAAAATAATGCTTTACTTTGATAGAGTTTGATGTTTTCAAAGATATATCTTGTCTTACTTCACTCCAATCTACTGTATAAACGCCACGACTGTACCAAACTACCTAACCTATTAACTAAGGTTTTCGGTCAAAATAACCACATTCATACATCTCAATGGTCAGTTATAGAACAATCTACATAAATAATAGGTTTGGTCACTTCAATACCTACCTAACTACGTACAGGTACAAATTAAAAATAATCGTTTCTCGTACGCAGTTAGTTCGCTGAATACAGTAATTTCTTCACATCACAAAGCCTGGATATGTGATTGTAATGTTTCGTTCTCACAATATAGTTGGTACCTATTTATAAACTTTGGCTTCGAGAGTGTTAACACATGAAGCATTACTGCCGGTAACCAGTTCACGTTTGTATTGTCTCATTCAATTACTGCTTTATTTTCTGCGCTTGATTATGGACGTGGCGGCGTTAAGTCATAATTATAGGTACGAATGTTAGAATAATGTTCAATGTTTTGTCTTTTACCTATTATGGTACAAAAGTAGGATTATGAGGTACGAATATTGATTTAGCATTCTAATATACATATATGAAGGTATGTTGTGTTTAAGCGATGGAAAATGTGGCGCATGATATTTTAACTTGTTAAACCCAAGCCAAATCATTTGAAGAATAGGACTACGTTGCTTAAACTGTGTACTGTCAGTATATAAGAAACTCTGATTTTCAGAGCGGACAATTATTGATTAGTAATTATTACGGAGTATTATTGATTTTAGCCAAAATAAATTTATTGTAAAACCGATTTGAAAATTTATCTTTTAAAATTTTGAATTTACACTAAAAATAGAGACTAAAAATAGCTAATATATTTTTGTTAGCAAATCTGTAACGTTGTTAATGGCCATTAGTGTGCCAATTGGTCCATTGTTCAACTAATAAGGCACATGTGTGTGTGGCCCTTTCAAACGAGTGACAAAAGCAAATTCTACTCTATACTGTTCAATAGAATCTTAACACATTTTAATTACCTATTTCTGTATGTTCTATCTCAGTTTCTATAGACACGTGATCCTATGTTCCTATTTCCTACTCCATTTAATCTTCGGCTACGTCATTTTACTCAGAAACGTGCTCGTCATACGCCTAGATAGTGATTTCAGCCTTTATCGTAACTCCAAAATGAATGGGTATTCGAAAATAACTACAATAACTAATAACGGAATTTTTCCAAACCCTATCTTTTCCTATATCTTAATTATGATTCATGATACAGTCTCTGAAACCAGTTTTAACTATCTTTTATCTGTATCCAAAACAATCTCAAGCATGATTTCCGCGGTGCATCACTATCTTATCGATATTTTAGCTATCGAAAGATAACTATCGATATCGGTGTGCTTTATCTACATCACTATACCTACTATTTTGTCTATACATGATGCGTCATTATACATTTTTGTATATTTTATTGATGACGTTTGCAAAGGCTATAAAAATGAACTCTGATAGCAATATGAATTGCATTAGATATTATATCAATACGGTACTCATAATAATTTATACTTTGCAATTTATGTGATAAAGTCAAAGTCAAAGTCAAAATAATTTATTTCAGTTAGACAAGGAAGAAAGTAACCAAAAATTATAAATAAGTGACGCTATGTGATCATTCCAAGGGATAGATTCATATGGAGAAGTACGACACAAGAAAATCGGTTTCTCTGTTTCAATCATGTGAGAATATTTCATTGGTTCAATTATGTGAGAACAATGTAACACCAATATAAATGCACTATATTGTCATATAATTTCGAATAGTGTATGTTATTAATCGAGACACGTCCCGTTTACGACTTAATATCAATAAATTATAAGTAAATGAGTTTTACGAGTAAATATATCAACATGAATAACAACGATTTACTACTACTTTATTATTGAAACTGAAATATAGTGATTTTATCATTGAAAGTATCATTTCATTAATTAACTACCTGCTATTTAGTGTTTACAACACAATATTTCAAGTTAAAAACTTAAGTTTTTGTTCTTTAACTATTCCCACAAAGAAATCTAACTAGGAACATAATCTAAACACGAATTTACTATTATACAGATATATATCACTACAGATATTACGATTGTACAGAAAAATATCTGAGTAATTAATCCGATGATCGAATTTTTCAACAATTTTTTGGCGTTGTAAGATGGCGCTGTTGAAATTTTAAGGCATACCGCCGTAGAGTCATTTAATAGTTACTTAACCCCTTAACCCAATTTTTAGCAATTAATTTCGATACAAAATCGTTACTAAGGACTAGTTTAAGTAATCATTAAATATCTCTGTATATATTGTAAAAAACCCTTTTTTTTTAAAGAGTAACGATGGAGTTTCTTGCTCCTTCTTCTCCATTAGAAGCTATACTTTGGAACGAGCGCCTAGCATCACTGACGGACAGACTGACGGACAATTCAATTTGACGTTTCAAAAATGCCTAATTTAGCATTAATTGAAATAAATGCTTTGAGTTTGACTCTGAGCGCGGCATAGTCGAATACAACTTGTGATAAAGTACATTAACATCTACTTATTGTGACGCGAGTGCTCTCATTGCCAAGGTACAACAATACGTCATTACACAGTTTCTTAGAAAAAAATATTATAAAGTAAGTCTTGTTTTTTCCCGATTACTGTCCAAAGTACTTGCTAGGTAAACACGCATAGAAAATGACTAGCTAATACTATTCATTAATGAGGTTTGTGAAGCATGTGATTAATAGGTACGGTAATTAAAGATTTCAGTTAGCAGATAAGTATATAAAAACCTTGTATAACACCGTCTATGATTACGTAACTAAAGCGTGATGGGACATTTTAAGGAAATATTTAGTAAGACTCAGGTATTGTTTATAAAATTAACAGTATTATCGAGTTATATTGTTGCCAATTTCCTGATAAAACAACATCGGTTTGTGATGACAAAATTGGCAATAAACCCTGGCCTGCCGCACCCACTGTGACACACGATATGTAGGAGTGCCGTTATTTATATTGCTATCGAAATAATTAACTGAAACCGAGGAAAAAACCTAACTTACATCATTTTCAGCCCAATTACTATTTAGCGTGTATTTTAGAAATTTCCTAGACAATATTTTATACATTTTAATATTTTTATCCTAATACTATCTCCGATTAAAATTAACGGTCGCGAAAAAAAAATCTATAATGTCTTTGATTTGTTTTACTCGCAAAATAGGCGCGAAATTTATTTTCGACACGTAGCGTTAACCATTTAATTCTAATTCCAGATTTAAAAAGCTTACAAGTTCGTTGACCTCCGTTTCCCTGAGAAATAGGCACATCGTGCATCGACATTTAGGTTTACAAAATGGCCGATTATATTCTGTTAGAAACGCTTAGAAAAGCGTACCTTTTTACCTTTCAGGCCTAGGTAAATTATAAACTGACTCTGTGATAATAAGGTCGCTTTTTCTCTATAGCCGATATGTATATAAAAGTGGAATGGATTAAACTTTAAAACGATGCAATTGGAGACTTTAAACCATGGAAAGATTACTATTACTATGTATTAAGTACGGAAATGTTGCATGTTTTTTTTTTCTAAATTAAAAAGAGGGTGTTCTATTTCTTATTTTTAACAAGCTTAGACAGACTAAGTATTAAATTTGTCAGCCTATAAAGTTAACTGAACGTTTTGTTCACTCGTTAAGGCTTGAAACGCGATTGCTCGTTAGTTTTTGCGATAAAACAGCACTTCATCGTTGTTACTACTATTGAATTTGTACTTATAGTTGCTGGTCATCCGTAAAAGCATTTAGTGGTTTTAGATTTATCTATGTGTTCTGATAGAGCTGTGTTTAATAGGCACATAGATAGAGGCTACTCTAAAAAATATTCTGTAACTTTTTATATGGTATTTTTTTAAACATTATGGAAACTAACAAAATTTAGTAAACATGGTAAATATCCCGTTTTAAGTTCTAATGATATTATGAGAGGGTTTAAAGTAATTTAACTGGCTAACACCTAGTTCTATCTGAAAGTTAATAGCTAAATAGCTAGAAGCGGTATAAATGTAATATCAGAGATATTGTAAAAACTTTTTTAAAAAGAGTAACGATGGAGTTTCTTGCTAGTTCTTCTCCATTCGAAGCTACACTTTGGAACGAATGCTTAGCTTCACTGACCGACAGACTGACGGACAATTCAATTTGACGTTTCAAAACTGCCTTATTTAGGATTAATTGAAATAAATGCTTTGACTTTGACTTTATGTCTTCCATACCGCATCTACCTACTAAAGTACAATCGACCAATTTGCAAACTGACTCACTGCATTAGCTAATTTTCATACTGACATTTGAATACAGTTAAGTTGACATATCCGAAGACAAACTTTTTCATTTTAATTAATACCTACTTTAATAGATTTTATTGTGGTTGTGATGAGATATTGTAGTGGAAAATTATATGTCCATTAACCGTACTCCTTCAAAACAAACAAAGGGATGCATGTGCTAATAACAAAACGCGGTGCCAAGGACAACTAGCCTTATCTTATCGAGCCACGGTGCGCGCTTATGGTTTAATCGATGGCGTCGTAAACTCTTAACGCTCGGATTTTTACATAAATTATTATATACTACAAATTATCCATACTTAACGCTGTTTTCCTAAGATAACTTTATCTTGTATCTTTACCTAACTAATCTTATTTGTTTACCTTTTTAAAAATAAATCGCTACTTTCGTTTTATAGTTGAGGTGTTTTTTTTTAATCTGTCCATGCAAATTCATTGCTTCTTTTGTTCAAGGAAGTGGTGCAATCGAGTACCAAGTGCAAGCAATGTATGTTACTTACAAATTGTATTAAAATGAAAGCGATTGGTGTCTGAAAGTGTCTTATGTAACGAAATGCATGTAGCCTTAAAAATTGTTAAACTGTAATTACTAGTTACAGACTTGTTCAGTTGTGTTTGAATTTGAACTTTATATCTCTGTATTAAGTTCCGTTTTCTATTAACAGTAATATCTTGGTCTTAACTGGACATAGGAAATGCATTTCAGTACACAATCATAAAAGAAAATTTGCTTCAACTGGAAAAATATGAAGATAGTATTTCGAATCTATTATGAAAATAATATAATAGCACTTGAGATTCAGAAATGGGGCAGATAAAATGGAATACATCATTTATTTGTCTGGTAAACGAGTCATTAAGTTCTGGGTCAAGGAAAATTACCGGGATTGGCGACTGAAAACATGCAAGTTATTCGTTATTCGCTATCTTTGGGAAATTACTGAACTGTTGGGCGGTGACCTAATTGTACTTTTATACACACACACACACTTACTTTATCTGAGTCATTTCAAAAATAACGTTCTACTACAAATTCTAACGTTAAAATGCGAAAGCAATTATTACAATTTTATTGTTTTCTTTTTACAACTTATCGGCTTAACCAGTCTTCTTTAAGTTTTGCATAGATAGATATATAACTATAATGTATAATTTTGAGTACCTACAGAAAAGGTTGCAGCGCCTTTTTTTACTGGGTCAAAAGTGCAAGTGTGCGATAGTACTAATTTAAAATATCGCACATTGATAAGAAGAGTAACCAAAAAAGATATTTTTTTCAGTAGAAGCATTCAAAGTTTTACCAAACACTATCGTTGTAACTGTAATAAATATTATAGTTACAGCGATAGGTTAAGAGAAGGCAATGCTACCAAAAAAAGTAAATTTTTCGTATAGTGACGGTATTCTATCAGTGTGCGATATTCTAATTTTTCCTTCTAATATTGGTGCAAGCTATTTCAAACTTGTTAAGGAAAATGTGTTATTTGAATGTAGGTAAGTAAAGTTCATTTTGCTCATGTTTCATGCCTTGCGTCCAGTTATTATTATCTTTGTATAACAAGATCGTGCGCAAACGCGTGTTACTGAGATTAAATTTACAATTTCACGGTAAACTAAGACCGCCAACGAAGACTAATAAATCTACAGTGAGACTAAAACTAAGAATTTTTAAAATTGAGTTTCTATTTGTTTGGGAAATTTGTATCCTTTTTATAGGTACACAAGACACATTTTGGCTAGATATTTAATGTTAAAATCAGTGATTGTAATTTTAAAACTTAGTTAATAGTTTTATTTTGTTGTTTAATTTGAGAGATCGTTCTCAAGTTCTCTTAAGTTATCAGTACCCTTAGTATGAGATTGCTTTACGTTTAAGCTAATTGAAAAGAAAGCGCGTTCGGCGTTTTGATTGGCCGGCTCGAATAAACTAACCAATCAGAGTGCACATTAAGGCAACAGACTCGTTTACAATTACGATCAATACCAACATACTATTTTAGTATATTTTGTATTTAATTTATAACGCGACCTTAACTAAAACAATGTATAAATTAATTAAGTAGGTAACAATGCAGGAGTAAATTATCTGTTTACTTTAATTACTTTAAGGTAAATTAAAACAGTCTCATTACATTTACTTATAAGGCATGTAATACATGTTTGATCAAGCCACGAATAAAAGTTGCCTACAACTTACAAATTATTTAAGCATAGTTCGAGTTGGTTTTACGTATACCAAGGTAACGTGATAGAAACGAGAAACGCTATGGTTGGTTGGAACTTTGGATCCAGCCTTTGTATGATAAATGTTTCATCAGTTTTTATTATCTTTCAGACTATTACAGAGCCCTTCAGATTGAACAGAATTCGGACGAAAATGATGACGATAGAAATTAATACGAGATGCTGAATTCAACAACTACCTTTATTCCCATATTGAAATCTAAAAGTGTTTACAGCCTCTATGAAAATAAAAATCATTCTTATGCCTACGCCTAAACCTGAACCTAACCTATGATATGAATCAATTCTGCTGTGTCTACTCATAATGTAACTATACTAGTATTAGGCATGTATTGTCTAAGTGTGCATGACCAGCTTAGGTTTCAAAGCGATGCGCCAACGCACCGCCCGCGCTGAACCACCGCCGGCGTCGCTTGCGCTGCGCATATCGTAGAAGCCGGTTTTACTTAGGCTCTTTTTGCAAAACTATTTAGAAAACTAACTTAGGTAGTTAAATGTTTGACAGAGATTTCAGTTCTGTTTTCTTATGTTCTGCTATAATAAAATTGTAAATATTTATAGTAAAAGATAGTTAGACACTTTTTAATGGAAATCATGATTAATCAAAGTCTTTCTTTCTTTCTTGTTACTGTTAATAAAACAACGATAAGTTTAATTGGCATACAAGAGAGTCGGCGGTATTCTCCATTAATATTTATTGGTATCATGGCCGAAACTTGGTTCATTTAGCTACAGCATTAAGTGGTTTATTAGATCTAAAGATGTTAAAGTAGGTTATTCACGAAGAAAAATCTGATTAATTTGATAAAATCGCGACGAGAAAATGGCAATTTGTGTAGAGATATATCTTGTTAAGTAAGTCTAGTAAGTATCGGTTTATATAGAGATGCATTGGCTTTATAATATGTGTTTCTATGAGACGTTTAACCTCGAGTTGCGTTTGCAGCCCACCGTGAGACTTCGACCTCATTAGTATTTCAAGTGCAGTCAAAACAATAGTCTGTGAAAGCCGCGTAGGTAATCCGCGGCCACATTACAAGTACTACCACTCACCCACATAGACAAACGTGTGGTATTTATGGTGTGCAAACTTTAAATCATTTGTTTCATTTATTTGGCACTTTAACAAGACGCCAGAGATACATTGCTAACGGTATCGGAAATGGATGTCTAATGTCTGTCGCCTGATGCACGTTTCTCGTCGTGTGCGCACAAACATTTTTGCGACCATAGTTCTCTAAGTAGACATCAGCACAGAACATGATGCCAGAATATTTGAATCGCCTTTAAATAGAAATTGTTCACCATTCTTCCCATCGATCCCGATTACAATAAATTCCGTTCAGTTTTCGAGGAAATATAAAAGGTGTTTCAAATGCATATTTTTATTTGAAGGCGCATTATTTATTAACGTCTGAACCGCAATTTGAGTCTGCATCCCACTGTGCGAACACATCACACGCAGAACAAGGCACTACATCAAAATGTAAACCTGAATTGACCTTTGTAAGTAACCGCGAATCTGCACCTTAAAGTATATTGAGTTTAAATTGCAATTTTGCGTGCGGCACATGCCTAAGGCATTTAGCAATATCTTTCTCTAAATCAACCTTTTGCAGTTTCGCCGAGAGTCTTTATTTTAGTGCAATTTTTTGCTGATATTTTTTTAAGTGGGATTGTGAAATTTTTTGACGATTTCAGTTTTTTTTCTTATTACGGTCCGTGCAGCCTAACTGGATCTGCTTTGTAAGAGTTTCCGCGAATCGTTACCTATTTGTGGGGTAAAAAAGGGGGCTAAAAGTAGAGCTCTTTGAAGACGACTGAAGGTTAAAGTATACATCATTGAACAAAACGCTAACTGCTTATTGGTTACCAAGAATCTATAACAGGTACATACACAAACAGAATACAAAAGTATCCGATTCGGTAAGTCGCGCCGTTTTTTTCTTCAGCGCAAACTGCGGGCGGAGGCGCGTTTGGCTTATCAAGTGACACGCTTTAATCTTAATGTTTAGACGTCTACTAGCTATAAATGACCTTGATTATTTCCTCTTTACATTCTTTTACTTTCTTAACTTCAGCAGTTTTTCTAAAGCCATTGAAATGTCTACAATAAAAGTTAACAAAAAACAAAACCAGTTATGAGCAGTGTTTATCAATGATCTTTTATGTCGTTTTGAATGGCGCGGACAACAAGCTGGAGCGGTTTGTTGTATAGAACTATAAAATCCTTTGATTCCATCGAAGGGGAGAGCGACTCGAGAACGGTATTCGGGTATGCGCGCGAGTGGCGCGGGGTGGGGCAGGTGTCGGCGACGGCGGAGCGAGGAGTACCGACAACGTCTCTAGAAATTTCCATTGCCCAAGCGCCGTTGTTATAGCGTGTACACTTACACACACTAAACCAAGCGAAAAGGCTAGAGAGAGACGCACGGTCATCGCCTCTCTTCGCCAACTACACGCGTGTAATGTCCAGATAATCGAAGCTGACTTATGGTTTTCTCTGACTGCGTTCGCGATAATGTTTTATGAGACTCAACTTGCAAATTTGTTGCTAGTTTATATTTAGAAGGTTTTGAAAATATCAGGTTTCAGTGCGATGCAAGTTAGAAAAAATTTAATGTAATTCAGTATTAAAATTCAGTACGTACGTAGGCAATACATTGGAAATAACCCGAATTACTAATGTGTGTGTAAACTTAAATATATTCAGAAGCGAACAAAGTTGGAAGCCGGAGCGTTCCGCGGTCGCGACCGCCTCCTCTATACTCATGGCACCAATTTGGAGGCCGCTCCGCGAGCAAGCACGCGCAACTTTCGGCTCCACGCTTCAGTAATACAGAGGCCAGCCTTGCCGGGGTTATTAGCTATAGACTTGGGGTATACCTAATATCTGAAACTAAATTGAACTCTATCAGAGTGCATTACGCTTCATTTCACTCTGAACTGTAAACGTTAGACAAACTTGTATATACCCGTCCTTGTCTAAAGGCATCCCGTTTTTGGTTATTTTCCATTGGACGGAAATGGAGGCGGCCGACGGGCAACGCAAGCGCTTCTATTTCTAGACTAATCTTAATGTGCTAGTAGTTATTGGTACTAAGAATTTGTAACGCAATTTTAATAAAAGTTAATTATAAAAATATGTAGACTATAGGTAATAAGTAACTACATCTGGAAGTTATTCAAATTTTCACGTTTTCATTCCACGCAGTTTAATTTTAATAAAGTCGCGTTGTGTGGCAAACCAAAGAGGAAATAGATTGTTGAGGAAAATGCGTTATTGTTACGATTATGAGCGTGTCAGTTGTCCATCACAAACAAATAACATGTAGGTTTTCCTCTGAAGTATAGTCGCGGGAGACAAACGCGCGACACTACCCTATACTGGCATACAGGCAAGTGTCCACTTGCACCGGATCGTGTAGACAATACCCAATGAGCACCTGACACTGTTGATGAATAAAGATACGAGAATTGTTATAACATTACGGTGCCGACAGCACATTTATCCATTGCCCAGTATGTTCCATTTTACTCGCTACCTGACGTTCTGACAGACCACTGACGTAGCCAGTAATTATGAAAACAAATTGTTTTCAATTAAACGACCGTTATGAACTTTCAGTTCAAGAAACCAGTTAATTATGTTAATGTATAAGAAGTTGATTTTATCTTAATAAGTTGTGAAAACAATGCCGTACATTGATTGAAATTATTAACCGACATAAAGATTAAAAACGTTGACAAGTACAAAATGGATCTAGAAGTTATTTTCATGATAAAGAAGACGAAAATATATAAATCGCCGGCTCAGCCAGAGTCGCGTCTGAAGATGATAATAAGGAAACTTTAAAACATTACCAACTTAAACTAGAAATTACTGGAATAAACTGAACTGTAAACGACGGTATAAAATGCATGCAAATGCTCAATCTTACCCATGAGCATAATACTAAAGCATTCCAGTTTTGAGAAAGTATACCAATGGGTAAGACAATGGAGTTACACAAAGTGCAACATAAAATACTGCCATCAGTATCCATAAATATATTAATGCCAATTATAGAGGAACCACACATGAGGATGATTTTATAAAATTTTCCAAGAGCAATTGAGGAAATATTTGATTATTACCTTGTATGCTACTTTATTGGTAGCTGTTTAGGTACTTCACACTGAAAAGCTACTGAATACTTTTATGACAATCGTGTAAAAAGTTACACGTGGTATTAAATGAGTAAATATACTGGTTTTTGTTTAAAAAAAATACACCGCTTGCACAATGTCTTGAAATTGTTTCTTGAAACTGATTAGCTACTGATGTGATGTGATGAGCCACATCACGAGGTGATGAAGTGATCAATCAACATTTTTTACATGTGACTCGGATTTTTCTATACTTTTATAGAATAAATTCCACCACCAAGAGCTGATTAGTCATCCATATTTGAGCATGAAACTCCCTCTATAGGCAATTAGGGTTCAACCGACAACTTTGAATGAGTGACGGTCTACGATTGACCTGTCGGTAACCCTTCCATAAGTTAATATGCAAGTGCATTTGAAATAACTGCTTAACGTTTAGAGGCACTCCAAACCTACAATTTAAGGGCATTTCCATGCCATTTAATAATTTTCTACTGTTTCCTGGTTTGTGGTTTTGCGTCTATAAGTCGCAATCGGTCTAGTCTGGACTGGACTTAATTATTTATTTTAGTACCAGGAACAAAATCTAGCTTTGGCTTCGTTCTGTATCGTATCGTTTGGTGGCTAAAATAGTACAAGCAAACCGGTAGTACAAACTCATAAGTCACCTCGCAAATATGTCATCTATCATCTCAAGAACAACATACAATGACAATCTTTGGGCAATGACTTAATGAGTAACACGTAATACGTGTCTCGCAAGCTTGTTTAAGTTATCAACAGTTTTTATTCCATTATCATCCTCAAGTATAAACCATGTAATTTTATTGTAATGTGGAAATTTTAGCTGACGTAAAGTTGTGATCTCAGAGTTCAAATATCTGTTAAACTGAGCCCAAAAATTAGAGTATGAATGATATTGTAGCCGAACACAGAGATTGTTAAAATGGCAAAACGGACAATGACGTTGCTTGAGATTATTTAACACATTATAACAAAACAAATGGGGCACAGCCATAACGCGCAGGTAACGTCTCCGAGGTAATAATAAATGGTGCAAATGAGTTCAGTCTACAGCGGAGAATTGTTCAGTAATGTATTCTTCTATTTTGCATACAAAAAATTAACGCTGACGCGATGTCACCATGCGTGACGTGACGCGACGAAACATTTGTATTGGCTCGTGGAAGTCTTGCTTTAGTATTTACAACATTATCTTAAACTTTTGTGTCTGCATCATTCTCTTCTTCGAGATACATTATTGATTGGATAAACACGTTCTCATTATTAGCACGTGCAAGTGATGCATGTGATCAGATTATTTCACATTAAAAGTTCTGCGCGTTAGAAAACATAGCTTTTTAGCGACAATAAATTTTGATCGCATGCAACGAGTAATTAAGGACTTGCGGTTTAATTATTAATAAATTATATTTTTTATCGTTTACCGCTGACTTTGAATAAAGTTAATCTCATTAGAATAAACTAATTAAACTTCCGTAGTAAAGTTTATAGGCATTTTTCCAGCGTTTTAGTGGATAGTGGACACGTATGAAGCCATCAATGTTTATTGAATGTAAAATTCTATGATAACATTCTACGTTTGAAATGTTTGTTTGTTTTAATTCTTCATTTTTGTGAAAGTTTGAAGAAGAAAACAAATCAATGCCTCCGGCATAGTTTTAGTTTCTATCGCCGAAGTTTTTTCCGCCTCCTTTGTGTTTCATTTACTTTCACATAATAACGTTATTTGTCAACAACCTCTCTGTTATATGTAAATATGTACTACTGGATTACTGAAAAGATTTCTAGTGTAGGAAGATCGTTTACATACATTTTTAAGACTACCCATTGTTGTTTGCCATTCAAATAATATAGTTATGTTTACTAAATCATAACAAGAGAAGGCTAAAATGGGGAAACTGTTTTCAAAAGCATTTTCTTAAATTACACGCAGTAACTTTGTAATGCGGTGATGATGTGAGTAAGAAAACATCAAAATTACATCATGACGATGTGACCACGCACGGTGGCGATTAAAAAATATGGTAATAGCTACGTATCGATTCTGTAGTAGCTATTGAAAGAGATGCTACTTGACCTAGTGATCTGCAGAGCTCAGCATCCATCCGGATAAATACATGCAAATCCTCGATCACCAAACTCCTTAATTACTACTTTAATAGCCCTAAAAAATATATACAGTTTTGAATTGCATGTATCCATCCTACCTTTACCAGAGAGTACTGATTTCCTTGTGCTGAACATTGGTTAAAAAATGATTGGAATAGTGAAAAAAAAATCACACTTAATCTAAAGCGATTAGGTACTTCAGTATCGGCATGTGAAATCAGTACATACTGTAGTGTAAACGCACAGCTGTGTCGCACTTCTGTGAACAACGCTCAACGCTAAGGAATCGGTGAGACCGAGGCAATTATTCCGCTGCATTCCCATGTTTCACAACGCCTATGAAACTTTGTGATACTTCAAAACTATCGGAGCCGACGGTTCCGTACTCCCAGAAACACAATGTGACAACCTACATTATTAATATGTTTTTTTATATAAAAAATCCAATTATTACTTAAAAGGTGACCATCAAATATGTCGCAAAGCAATTTAGAAAAAGTAAACCTAAAAAAACGGAACAGTATCCTTGAAAAAAAAAATAAACATAAAATTCGCCATAAAATAAATAGAAGAAAAAAAAATTAAATCTTACCTTAAACACCGCCGGAGCTAACGGTATAGCCGCTTGGTTGTGAAGATGTTTTTTCGACATTTTCGGTACTTTTTCCTTCCACGCCTCTATTTATGAAAATCCTCACAAATATTCAGCAATTGATAAAAATATTACTTTAAAAAAACAATTCTATAGAAATCGTATACTGAAAACGAGTAGCGTTCTAGTCGCCGATGACTAAAATTGCGATATAAAGTTTTCGCCGAGCGAAAACTTCGTTGGTTCGCCGTATTTGGCACTATTCGTGTTTATTTTCAAAGAAGAAAAATATATTTATACACTATTCGGGCACTTGTTAAAATGTGCCAAAAAGTTAACTTTAATTTTATTGAGACCCGTCGTCGGTAAAAGTGTACCATACGTCGTGCCACTGTTGCGGTCAAGTCGGCAATGAACGGGTGAGACGCGAGTGAGCGCGCCAAAAGGAGTGAGTCGCGCTGAGCCGCTGAGCCGATATGCGATGGGCTCGCCTGACGCTGAAGCGGAGTGGAGGCGCCAAGTGACGTAAGCGTGTCTCGCGCAATACAGGCGACTGAAAACCACGGCCCGCCAGCTCAGGAGCTCTATCTACTAGGTATGCTTGCAAACTCGCAGGTTTTCACAACTACGTCAAATAATATAGCATGAGAACTGCCAATACAACACGTCTGACCTTCAAAATACGTGACTCACGAGCACATTGTCCACCACACCAAGCGACTACCGTGAAACGTAGCTTATCCTTAAAAAGATGATACCAGTCTGCTAGTTTTCTATTTCGGTTCGAATTAGGATACAGGGTGAGGAAGGTATGTTAAATTAAATTAATTATAAATAGCACTCATCAACCTATTAGACGTAGCAGTCTCATGAAAAGGGTAAGCCCATTGCTCTACTATACACGGGGTCTACAATGCTTCTAGACTGCAATCCTCGAACTGTTACCAAAATCGAAAACTTGTTGTTGTTGTTTTTAACGTTTGACCAATATTATTTAGGTACTCTAACTAGCTATAAAGATATATTCTACAAAACTGTCACGTCCCTTATCACCTCACTTATAATTCAACTACCATTTGCTACCGACTTTGTCCACTTGCAATAACTACTTTAGACAAAATTCAGATATATTTTTTAACTTGATGTTCACCAAGGTCAACTATAGAGAGATCTATAGAGATGTATCAATTTAAACAAAATTGATTCAAAGCCTTTTAAAGTTTTAGTGATGTACCTAATATAAGGTGCTGGCTGCTATTTATAATTCTATCTATTAATGCTATAGGCATTAAGTCCGCTTTTGAGCTCCAAATTGCAACGTGCAAAAAATAATAATACAAAATTGTGTTACTTTTTTACCAAAAACAATTCCGAAGAACTGCGCTACCCTCTTACATAATAGTCATACTCAGTGGACAATATTTTGTACTATTAAAATTATTTATTTATAAATTTAACTTAATTTTGTAAATTTTACAACTCCACTAAGCACGGTACAAACAGATAATTTAAGAAACTGTCTGCAAATTCGAAGATTTTACTTTAATCTAATTTAGAGACAAAGTGCGAAAATTCTGCGTCATAACGTATGATACAAAAATCAATGATCTTATTGCATAAATAGAAGAAATAATAAAAAGAAAATGTATGGAGATATAAATAAAATGGACAAGAAAAATACAAATACACTGATTTATTATTGCAACGGGAAGTACAATTGCATTTTTTCTTCTGAACAACTGACCTACATATTTTCACGGTCGTCGCTTGGACAGGGACGATCTATGACGTAGACAGACAAGGAATGTAGCACTTACTTCACTGGTACAGTATCAGGGAGCACCCCCTTGCTGATGACGTAGACAGTTGGCTCCCGTGGCGCACTCATCACAAAGTCTTCGTTAGATCCTTTCGTCCGCAAGTCCAGTTCATAACTAGTGCGATATCTTCTATGGTCTAAACTACTATCTTAAGTGCTACACTGATTGCAGCGTCAAGAGAATTATAAATCTTATAATCCTTTTCCTCTTGTACACATTCATTATTTATCATGCACCTATTTGTTGTATACTGGGCAATTATGTACTCGTCATTAAATAGGACTTTCCGGCGTGCAGATCTATAATGTCAACACTAAAGAAAATCTTTTGTAGGAAGTTGTATTTATAGAAAATATGACGCTATTAAGAATCGATTTTTATAGGGCATTGTTTAAAGAAATAATCGAATTTTATACGGTATAGGATTCAATTAAATATCGCGAGTATTTCAATTTACGTATAGTAGCGCCCCCACATTGCTGCAACCGATAGCCAAGGTCAATTTCAAAGTCAAAATTATTTATTTCAAATAGACCAGGAAGACACTTTGAACGTCAAATCAAATAAAATAATATTTAAAATGTCTGTCTGTCAGTCAGTCCTCTACTGAAACTATTTGCTCATTCCAAAGTGTAGCTATACAGTAGTCAACCATGTACTTATTTATAAGTGTAGCACTCGTAGAAAGGTCGTCCTTACTCGTATTAAAATTGCAATCATTTAGATTTAGCATTGAAGATAATTCAACAAATATAAGACATGTTGCTTCTTTGTGAAAAAATCTTAGTTTCAAATCTCTATAGGTTCAAAAATCAATTGCTGATCGTTAGTCTCGCTAAAACTCTGGAACGGCTGGACCGATTTAGCAAATTTTAGTCTTGAATTATTTCTGGAAGTCCAAGCTAAGTTTAAAAGGCGAGAAAAAAATATTTTTGAGGTGGTACGAAGTTTGCCAGGTCAGCTAATAATTGATTAAAAAATACCTAATTTCACAAAACATCTTGTCGGTTACTTCCAGAACTGAAGAGCGGAGATCTTCAGGCCGTCGTGATCGTGAGAAGTAGGTAACCTAAAGTTGTTTGACTACAATACTGTTTGCCTAGCCACGTGTGACATAAATCCCCCGTTTCATGAGATTGACAATTAAACGGAATAATGCACACAGTCTCTGTACGGATGAAAACGATGATATCATTTGTGCAAACGTAGGTAAACATACGTCTATTAATTTATTATTTACAAAATCTACTGTAAAAACTGTCTAAGATTATCAAGTCTGTGTCCTACACTTTCTTCTAAGGCATTCAGTTACCTCAAACAACCCTGGGGGTGGAAAGTCGGTACAAAGGTTCACAGATGTGCCAAATTGACCAAATTCGTATTATTTAACATATGCCATCATCAGGTATGTTTTGTCTTTTTGCATCATGTTTTTGGAGGTATCCAATAATTTGGACTCCTCAACCACAAACAGCTGTCCTGCAAAATGCCATACAAAATTGCGGTTTACCAAACATGTGCTAAATTCATGAACCAAAATATTCCAAGAAGCCTACAAGTTATCTATTGTCTTATTTTCGCCACATTTGTAAAATGTAAGGCATTTAATAAATTGAAAGAAACGAAACTGCACTCAAAATTATGTATTTAAAAAATATTCGCAAAACATTTCGTTATCTTCTCACGTTCCAAATCAGGGGACTCCTAAACGAAAAAAAAAACATAACAAAAAATCAACGGGTCCTCGAAGCTTCAACGATACCATTGTATTTATTGAGAATTTATCTGAATGGGATTACAATGGGCCCTGTTCATTCTTAGAACAGGTAAAAAGGGAACAGGTTACTGCTTGTTGTAGTAAAGCGGCACCTATGTCCCATAGACACCAGTCCACGACACAAACATTAGACGTCACAAGGAAAACCATATGCAATAATATAGACGTGCGTGGCGTGTAAACGCTTTAAAAAACCTCACGACCACCGTTGTGGTTCGCCGGAGTGTGGCACCTACAAATCGAAACTTGAACAACTTATCTTAAATACAACTTATTAAATAACAACATGGATAGGTTGACTATAGGACAGTTGAATCTCCACAATGATAGGGTTGCGACGTCCGAATTAGATAAACTAATAGTCGACTATCAACTTGACATAGTACTTGTTCAAGAACAGTATCAAAATGCCCACTTAAGGCACAGGGTAGTGCAGCTGAACAGTAGGTCACGAGCTGGAATTTACGTCACGAGATCACCTAATTTTACAGTAACATCTATAACTAATTTAATGACGTCACACTGTGCCGTGGCGGAGATTGCTTCGGGAAACTATAAACTTTACGTTGTGAGCTGTTACTTTCAATATTCTGACTCAGTTACTCCTCACATTCATCACCTCCGTAATGTCTTGCAGTCACTTTCCGGCTCCAAAATTATCATTGGCGCCGACGTTAATGCGTCTTCATCTTTATGGTATGGCAAGGTTAGGGCTACTGACATGGAACGGCGTTGTGCCGTTGAAGAATTCATTGCCGAAATGAATCTCTCCATACACAACACCCCTGATGCACCACCTACTTTTTGCAGCCAAATGGGCGAATCTTGTATTGACGTCACACTTTCTAGTTCGGACGTTAGCTTGGATAGGTGGCGTGTCCTACCGGATGCGTCATGTAGTGACCATCGCCTGATCGTGTACGAATTTGTTTCGGGATTACCCCAGGGTCCAACACTTTGCAGTAGTGGCTTTAGATATAAAACTAAGGGCGCGGACTGGAACTTCTTTAGCTTATTATTTGCATCTCAGGCCACAGACTTCACTCGCGGAGATCTATCGGCCGAAGAAGGTGCTGAAATCATGTCGGATACTTTTACTTACTGTGCCGACATTGCGTTTGGTCGGGGATCCTTGACCAGTACGCGGAGATGTGACTGGTGGAATAATTATCTGGTTGAACAGCGTAAATGCTTCCGTAGAGCGCGTAAACAGTTAAATAGATTAAAGAAACGTAAAGTCACAGGTTTTGCATTTGATGAAGCATTGATTGCGTTTAGAGTTGCCAGGTCACGCTATAGGGCTTCAGTTGAGAAAGCCAAGGGTAACCTGTTGCGGAGAGTAGTGCAGAGGCTGGAAAGCGAGGGTCCGTGGTCGCCTCTGTACCATGAGTTCAAAGCCAACAGATCCGTCGATCTGGCATTCGTACAGAACATAAAAGTCAACAATGTTCACACCACTGGTATTGAGGAGACAACGGAAGTTCTACTCGATGAACTCATCCCTGACGATGTATCCGAGACAGACAATGATTATCATCAGCAGATTAGGTCGTGGGCAGCTATACCGCCCGACTCACCGGTGTCTGATCTTCCTACCATCAACGAGCTCGTAACTGTTGTTAAAACCTTGCCTTTGAATAAATCGTCTGGTGAGGATAAGGTTTCAAATAAAATGATAATAGAAGCGTGTAAATCTGCGGCTGATGCGATCCTGACCGTGTTTAATCGTTGTATAGCGGAGGGCGTCTTTCCTCGTATATGGCGACGTGGATTCATTCGCATAATACCTAAGAATGGAAATAAACCACCCGATGACCCTAAGTCATACCGGCCTATTACGCTTTTACCATCATTAGGAAAACTCCTTGAGCGGCTTATCGTTCCTCGTTTAATGCCCGGTGGACCGAAATTTCACAATAATCAATTTGGCTTCACTGTAGGTAAATCTACTGTTGACGCGGCTCTCTCTGTCCGAACCACGGTGAATTCATCTGAGCACAAATATGTAGTAGGTATTTTTCTGGACATTTCCGGTGCCTTTGATAACGCGTGGTGGCCAATGTTACTCCTAAAACTTAAAGGGCGTGGCTGTTTTAGTAACATATATAAACTAATATACACGTATTTTCTTCACGGTTCTGTAAAACTGAAACTTGGTCATTGTTCGCGGTCGAAGTCATTGTCGATGGGATGTCCTCAGGGCTCGGTTATTGGCCCGTATCTATGGAATCTAGGGTTTGATGATTTGCTCGCGATCCCCCTTCCTTCTGGTTGTACATTGACTGGATATGCGGATGATGGCCTTTTGTTAATACAGTCAAATACCCGCGCCGGACTGGAGAATCTAGCTAAAGACTGCCTCGGTGAGATCTCGCGTTGGGGTGAACGTAATCGATTAACTTTTGCACCACATAAAACTTACCAGCTATTGCTTAAAGGGAACTTAAAATCATGGCCGTCCATTAAATTCAAAAACGTTCCCGTAAAACGAAAGGAGTCGGTTTGCTATCTCGGTCTAGTCTTAGAAAAAAACTTTTCTTTTATTGAACATATTAAGGCTATTAGTGAGAAAGCCAAAAATAATTTCTATGCACTCACGCGAATTTCGAAGGCTACCTGGGGTCTCTCTTTTCTTACGCTCAAAACCATATATGGAGCAACCTACTTGGGATGCGTGTGCTACGGGGCACCAGTATGGGCTGATAGGGCCACAATAGGCGCGGTACGGCGGAAGCTTCTTCAAGGTCAGCGTCTAGCCTTGATCTTTCTGTGTAAGGCTTATAGGACGGTTAGCACAGAGGCCCTACCTGTGCTCGCGGGACTACTTCCAGTCGATCTTGAGGTGCAGCGACGTGCTGCTATGTATTACAATGCGAGACCTAACTTTTCCGCAAACTTTCTAGCACAACGTGATCGAAACAAAATTGCTAGACTGCTTAAGCCATTAACGGACGTCTGGGATGAGCTTCTAATTGAATGGCAGTGCAGATGGGAATCTTCTACCAAGGGCCGTCACCTTTACCAGTTCTTTCCATCCGTGCATGAGCGACTGGAGAGGACATGGCTGGAGGTGGATCACTGTGTTGCCCAGTTTCTTACTGGCCATGGCAACTTTAAAAGCAAATTGTTCTCATTTAAACTCGTTGATTCACCATGGTGCCAATGTTCGACAGCGGAGTTGCAACATGAGCAATCCGCCCATCACATACTCTGGGAGTGTGGTCTCTGGCAATCTGAGCGTAACACTATGTTAGATAATTTAATTGTTTCATCAGGTGTTGTCTATTATACGGACCTTGTGGAGTCTAGAACGAATTTCCGTGCGTTTAGGCGTTTTTGCCATACCTATTATTGGAAGCAAGTATAACAGCTCACACATAGGACCCACTTAGTTTTAAGTCAAATTTCCGTGGTGCTTGGCGACTGGGCTTCTCCCAGTTGTGGAGTCTCTTTGTGCCTTAAGGCTTAAGTCATTCTGTCTCCTGCATTGAATTCACCGAGGGAAGTGGAAACTATCGTTTTCTTTTCTTCTCCTCTAATAATATCTTCTGATTTATTTCGTTGCGGGATCCAAGACAGTCATTCATGTCCCTGGGACGCGCCGGACTTCAATGTTCCGGTGTTTTCATGGTTGTATCTACTGTAGATCCTGGCTTACAGGAGTTGCAGCGGTATGGGAGGTTGTGGCGGGCTTGTCCCATTAAAAAAAAAAATAATATAGACGTAATAAAAGGTGACCTAATCGTTGAAATGGCTGAATATCAAAATATACCACGTATAAGTTCTGTAGGAGCAAATAATAGTCAATAAAATCTTGAACATGAGGATGTAAATGGAGTTTGGGTTACGATAAGATCGTAGTGTAACCACATGCATAATGGCCTATGCTATAAGGATTTACGACAAGCATACATTACAATAAAAAAATTAGGCAGTCACAAGCTATGGAAATCTCCACACGGGCGGCGCCGCGCGCTCCTTCCTAAGAAGCGAATAAAGTCAATAAAACTGTAAGTAATGGCGAAACATGAGGATTTACCGTTCATTCTGTGTTCGTAGGTATTGTGATGAAGTAAGGAATGTATATACGGGGAAGTACTCGTACTTGGGTGCCCTGGCTACACTTGCCGTGGGTATGGTAGGTATCGGTGTTGATGGTTCTGGCCTTTAAATTCTAGAAGATAATCAATTTATTTACACAGTGATACCAAAATGTAAGATATAAAAAAAACACCACAGCACTGATGACTGATGAATGATCGATGATGACGATGATGATGATGATGACTGAAGACCGTTTAATGCTCTGCTTTATGCTGTGATTCGACGAAGGTGTTCATGGTGTTTTTTCCAGTTTCCAGGAACCTCTGACAAAAACAACATGCATTAACTGCTAAATTAAAAAAGAAATGTTTTTCGGCTTCCTCACATAACTGATTGATGAGGTACTCGACTAGTTTCAAGCCATGCCAGAGGCTCATATTTATAAGTAGTATTCTGCGACACACGAAGCAGCGACTATTGCGCTGCTAGTAGCAGTCTCTAGCATGACTTGAAACTTCTTGTAGTTCTTCGACAAACAGTTATGTGAATAAATTAATGTAATTTGTCTCACGAATGTTATAATAATGATAGATTCCTTAGAATCAATCGTCATAAAGTTAACTGAACCTATTACAAAAGTTACATAATAAAATATTATTATAATAAAATAAAACTAAGAATATTAACAAAAGCATAAGATAATTATGCAACAAAATCCTGACACACAGTACCTAATGAGTATTCATTGTCGTAAAATGAGTAATTTTTAACAGATTTCAGTTGCGTTTCATGGCTTAATTAATTGTTTGGAAACATATTTTCTTCAACAAACAAAACGCCATGTGATGACGCGAACGAATTAGTCAACTGACATTAGTCACCTCAAACATATTATGGAGATACTAAAATGATGCTCTGATTTTAGCTCTTATTGCAATAATCATGATGTCAAGACATCAATTGTATCTTTAAGTATATTTTTACTGCGCAATAGAGTCAAGATGATTCTGGTTTGGTTAATGACATGAAATCAATAGATGGGTAGGTACAGAAAAATCAAGTTGAGAATTGAAACGTCACACAATTTATAGAATCGTGCGAAACAATGAGAAGGCGAGCATTTATCACTTCTGTCAGTGTTAATGAGATGGTCAATTTTACGGTTTATACAGACAACAAACCTTATTCAAGTCATTATCGTATGGATGACTATACACCATGTTATCATCGATTATATCTTTATGGAAGACAGTCTGTTAAATTTGAATTCAGCCGTTAATGTCATGGCTACTAAAATAGATTTTATTGCAATCACGGTTGATGTGTACGCGATGATAAGTCTTCATAATAAAAATTGCTCGTGTTTTGTCGGCCGCAAGGTCATCGACTTTGTAATAAATAGATCCTTTCATTGGTAAATAATAAATCAGTGGCACTGTGACAAATATTGTGGAGTTTATTTCAAGTTAATCTGGTTATATGTTGTAATGGCAAGTGTGGGAGAGCCATGCTTCCGCACGAATGGGCCGGCTCGACTGGAGTGATACCACGGCCCCACAGAAAACTGACGTGAAACAACTTGCGTTGTGTTTCGTTGTGTGAGTGAGGTTACCGTCTCCAATCTTCCGAATCCCCGATTCCAACAACCCTTTAATTCCTAACCCCCAAAAGGCCGGCAACGCACTTGTAACGTCTCTGGTGTTTCAAGTGCCCATAGGCGGCGGCGACTGCTTACCATCATGTGATCCATATGCTCGTTTACCGGCTTATTCCATAAAAAAAATACAGACCCTTATCAAACAGATTTGATAAGTTCAGGAGGAAAATGGATCATGAATAATTGAGTAAACAAAGATAGGTAATGACTTTATTACAGCTGATACGAGTATCGTGATCACAGGCCGACTGGAACCACGATCGATCGGTGCTGTGAAGCTGAAATGGTAAACATAATATAAAAATTAAGTAGCGTTAAATATTGTGTAAAATTTAACTTAAGTTTGAGAAACTTGGAAGAATTTTTTGACTCCAGCTTGGCTATTCTGTAACTTTCAATTCGAAAGATCGAAGTGAACTCGACCGCGGTCCGTCATGTCGTTGGTTGTGAGAATAATCTCGACCAATGACGGGTGAGAATGCGATCGAGCTCATTTTGAAAGTTCGAATTGACAGCTTTACAGAAGAGCCTAGCTGGAGTTGGTGTAGTAGTTAATCTGACAGAATCTGGGCACCTATTTTCTTTAATACTATCTACGAGTATCTTCAATTTACTTAGCGTAGACAGTGCCGGTGTAAGGGCTACTGACACCCCGGGCGGAAATAATGTGGCGCCCACTTGAGGGAAGCAATATCAAGTGTCAGTAGTAGTTTTTAATTTTATTGGCGCCCCCAGACTTTGTCGCCCTGGGCCATCGGCCCATCTCGCCCCCCTAACGCCGGCACTGAGCGTAGAGATAGTACAATTAGTCTAATGTAGAAAAATCCCATAGTCCAGCTGGACTGTACACTGAAACTGGCTGTTGAAAACGAAAAGGTAATGCCATATTATTGTAGACGATTACGTCTCCAATCTTCTTAATTCAGCAGGTTTCAAAGAATTCTTAGGTAGGTCATTAGTGCTTATATTTTCCGGAAACACAT
Organism: Spodoptera frugiperda; assembly: GCF_023101765.2. NCBI lineage: Eukaryota > Metazoa > Arthropoda > Insecta > Lepidoptera > Noctuidae > Spodoptera > Spodoptera frugiperda. The sequence continues at coordinate 4,022,688 of NC_064236.1, forward strand.
ACGATTATCGTTATTTCAACAGTTGATCATTGCGTCACCTTTAATGGGTCGGAATGGACATTCAGTGACTCATATAAGATATACTGATATTCCACTAGAAGTAATTAAGATTTCGTTGCACTTGGAACAATTCCACTGTGAACTAAGCGATTAAGGCGCCAATTGTAACAATAGTCAACAATTAGTTAAGTCAGGTGTATGTTTAGCCGTGTGTTTAGTTTGACGTGTTAAATAAATAAGCACTAATCTAGATTTTGTTGTCGAGTATAAGAGGAAAATAAGTTCTTAAAAAGGTAGCATCGTTGACAGTCCGCTGCAGTTAGGCTATTCTGTAACTATCAATTCGAACTTTCGAAGTTAGTTCGATCACATTCTCGCCCATCATTGGTCAAGATTATTCTCAAAACCGGTCAAACAAAACATGGCGCAACGCGATCGAGTTCCCTTCGATCTTTCGAATTTAAAGTTACAGAATGGCCTAGCTGAACTGTGATACAATAGGTTTTTTCGGCATGAGAAGATTCGCTATAACCTCCACGTATTGAACGGGTTGAAGATTCCAGGGTCGGGATTATCAGAGAACTCGGTTGTTTGATCGCTGTTCAATGTAGTCTCCTGCAATACCCGCAAAAGGAGTAGGTACGTGAGAGATATATTCTACCATGTCTTTATCACGCTTTGAGTAAAAAATAAACAAATATCTTTTCGATTCTGTGGTAGGTATGTCTATGCCCTATGCACTAAGAATTTATCATTAGTATGAAAACAACAATACAAAAATATGTTATGTCTGATTCTTTTCAGAAATAGAGACTATTGTCAAAACTATTCAGTCAGAAAATATGTCAGTATTCCATTCTTATTATTTTACATAGACAAATACACAAATAATTTGAAACAAATAACGAACACTATGGACAAATGCATAAATTCTAAACATAAAAGAAAGAACTATTTTTCAAAGAAGCAGTATCTATGGCAGTCCGCAAATACTAATTACCTTTCAAAAATAGTTCCGAAACAATTGAATTATGTACTTAGGCTTATACATAACTTACATAAATAGAACAATCATAATCTCTGAAGATATAGGAAGATGATTACACTAATTTTTCACCAGTCACATTATGACACTCACTCCTTCATATTGTTTCTTTTTCATTATTTAGTTATAGCCTCATCTAGTTATTTAAGAGATTGGCGTGTAAAAGTGTTATCTTATAACCTATTTGCAAAATAATTATCATTTATCATTTATTATTATTGTTTATTTCCAATTTGCAAGTACAGTATTAAGGTTTAATTTTTCATAATGATTATGTTCAGATTTTGTATGTTTTTTATGCTGTTTATGTTTTGATTCATTAACTTAGTTTTATGGTCTTTCTATCCCATTTGGGAAACCTGTAATGATAGATTTTTAGGTGAGATTTAATAAATAAGTAGTACTTAAATAATAAAAATGTAATAGGGTCACATCCTAGTATCATACACCTCCACCCTCAAAAATGTATTAAACATTCTTTGACGTTACGGTTGTCCACGAGAGCACAGCACTGAGCAGCTTACCATCAAGTCATCCATCTGCTCCATTCCTCTATCCTAAAAAAATGCTCTGGCAAAAATCATCTTCGAAAAAAATCTATGTACCTAATGTATCGTTCCCAATTGTGCTATTCTGCTATATTCTAAGTTGGCACGACTAACCTTGGCCGATTTTCGGAAAATAAAGTATGTCAGTACATTATCAGCGACTGTGGGGAGAGAGGAGGCGAATGACTCGGAGAAAGATGGCGAATGCAACAATAAAATAGAACATCAAAACAAAGCAATTAAATATTTCTACTTGAAGTTAATAACGCCATTAAGTTATTTATAAACAGACTTGGATTTTAGTAACTATATACCTTCTTCCTTAAAATACCTTTTATTCATTAGAATTTGTAGAAATAAATCTTTGAAAGTTCATCAAATTCTGATTAATTATAATACTTTTGATAAATAGTATGCATATAACGTCACGCCTTTTATCCCCGAAGGGGTAGGTGCACATTACGGCACGTAATGCCGCTATACTTACAATGTACACTGATATAAGTCCCATGTAATGGGAGGGGGGTGAGCCTATTGCCATATACTGGGCGCAATTGCAGACTCCGTGCTACTACTTAGAAATTAGAAAAACTAAAAGAGCCGCAATACTTTGGCCGACTCGTGAATCGAACCCTCGGGTTCGCCTTACCCCTTGTCGCACTCGCACTTGCGACTACTCGACCAACGAGGCAGTAAATTGTATATAGGTGGTATAGTGTTTTACTTTTAATTAACTATTAAAAGCCACGTTTCATTCCTTCCTGATATAGCAGCTACTATTAAAACCGTCCGCTCCCTAATAAAAAACATGCGCATCAATTTTCAACACATTAGCTTCCATTAAATAATTCTAAACATAGCACAAAGCACAATCGATCAATTGCTTTGAAACAATGTTGGAAATAAAAGCTAGTTTATTAATAATAAATAGTAGCGACCTTTGGAGTATCGTGCTCTTGGTAATGAACTCCTGAATGCCAATATGAAGTGCATTGATTGTTACGAAACGTAAGGAAATAATTTATTGACATACATGTGTTTGGATCGGTCAATCGACCAGCTAGCCGATGGACTACGGTTAAGTAATTTGATCCCTGAATAATGGTTAATGATCACATTGTGGGATCTTGTTTGCAGTACGGAGTTAGTGAGACGTAAACAAAATTGTCTTTGTTAATAAAATCCGTTGTTTCGCTACTACGTTCTTATGGTTGATTAGCAAAGCAGTCTTGTAATTTTGTATATTTTCTAGACAAACTGACTGTGAGGCTCAGAATTTACAAATAGTTAAGAAAATGTTTTAGGTTCCAAAAACTTCAGTGCGTACTGCACCTACCAGGCATGATATTATTAGAACTATGAATTATAGAAGTCCGTGTTTTCTTTTTATATATTTTTGATGGGTTGACATTTGGCTGCTATCTGAGCTATATGAGCAACCTATTCACTCGGGCCTTGAAGACACCAAGGTTATACCCATCAGGAAACACAGACTCTAGCAAAGAATTCCACTCCTTAGCAGTTTGCACAAGTATTCTATGTAGGATTAGGATCAAATGCAAATCGATAGAGGACATGGAGTTGACAGAATATTGATAAATTCCAAAATAAGCAGCAAAGTCCGGTCACATTTATGGGAAAATAAGCATTGGTACATTACGTAGATGTAAGCAAAAAAACTATTTATAAACACGCAAATAATATTGCATTAAGCGTCAATAAGTAATTATTATGCTACAGCAATTCATTGTGATTGGCCAGTGTAATCTGTGTAATTGAATTAGTCTAACTTAGTGACAGCATCTAGCCCAATAGAGCGTGCCTAACTTCATCTAGACTGCTAGATAAATCAGGTGGAGTTTCTTGATGGAGTGTTCATAAGTTTTGTAGTAAGATAACACTTAGTTGATGGATTCTGGATTGAGTAATATTGTTTAATATGCTGTATATTCCCTGAAGTAGGCACTAGTATACACTAGTTATATAAAGCAGGGGTTCCCAATCTTTTTCTTGTTAAGGACTACTTTTATATCATTGTTGGTAGGTTAGGTACTAGAAATTGTCTAGTTTTTCCATATGTTTAGATTTCCTCATTCACTTATAAAATCTGATTAAATTGAAATCAGTTTATTGAACAGAACAACGTAAGTTATAGATCGTACTCCTAAGCCAATAATAGAAAAGATAATTAATTGTAGAAGATAAATACGGATCCCTGGTACGAAAATAATCAAATAATGAGTTTTGAATGCAAAAACGTGTTTCCACCTTCTATTCACAGTATTGCAATTTTAATTCAAAATTACACGTTATCCCTAAATGTCTTGTTTTAATGAGAGGGTACCAACTTAAAATACAAAACTCCTACTTATCCACGATATAAGTTCTGCCTTTCTACCATAATAAGGTACTTACTCCTTTTCGTAATAAAACGCAAATTACGTTTTACTAGATAGTTGCCATGGTAACTGGTAAACAAACAAAATGCAAATCTTGCGTTTTTTTGCGTAAGATCAATAATTTAAAGTAAGTAGGCATAAGTATGGTATGCCTTTAAAAATTACAAATCTAGATATTATACTTCATAACTTACTTAATACAAAGCTGAAGAGTTTGGTTCTTTGTTTGTTTGAACGCGCTAATCTCAGGAACTACTGGTTTGATTTGAACAATTAGGTATTTTTGTGTTGGATAGTTCATTTATCGAGGAAGGGTATAAAACTGTACCTAAGGCAACATGACCTAAAGTTACGACGTTTAAATTCTTAAAAGAGAAAAGAAGAGAGAATTTTCCTACCCAGTAACCTCATCATCATCATCAACAGCCTATAAGCGCCCACTGCTGAGCAAACGCCTCTACACACACCGAGGTTTCATTAAATACCACGCTTATTCATTACGGGTAAATGTGCACCTCTGCCTACCCCTTCAGGGATAAAAGGCGTTACGTTGCAAGATGCAGATTTCCTCACGATATTTTCCTTAACCGTATCTCACTGGTGTTACATTCGTATCTCACTAAATAATATTAGACCTGTGAGTTTCCGGAGCTGCGGACTACCTAGCGGGTTTACCGGGGATCCGGCTCGAAGGGCAGAAGTAGGACCGGGGTGATTTTTAGTCAGTAAGAGTCTGACACTCCCTCCCGTCTCGCCCAAGGCGGGAGAAGTAAGTGGATGAATATCCCGACTCAAAAAAAAGACCCGTTCCATGTAAATGGTGGTTGAGCCAATTGCCATTATCTACTGTAGAGTACTACTAAATAGAAGACCTGTCTTCCATGCCCATAATCAAACAGTGGACTCTCACACCAACAGTTCGGGAGCTGACAACGTTTATGGGAAAATAAGCTATAGGGACACATATGCACAATGTGCTTAGGCAGAAATTTGCATACTGCGTCACACAGCTGCGCCCGTGAATACTAACTAATATTATTCAGTCGCTAATAAAATATAGTCTACAAATGTTGTTTCTATACTCCTCCTCATACATACCTAAAAACATTAAGCTAGAACACATTATGTAGGTATCTAACACATATCTTAAGAAGCTATAGAATCATGCACTCCAAATGCATAGTTAAAACTGCAAACGAAATATAAAAAAGAATATTATGTAATGGAAAGAAAATATCTACTAGATGGAAAGAGCGAGCCGTAGGCACCAAACTTTTTTATCAAAGTCTTGTAGAAACCGAGAGTGGGTAGTCTCATTTCGCGTTCGTTCCTCGCTAGGAAACTTTGGCATTGATAGCCGAACGTCGCAAAAAACTTGATGTAAGCGCCAAACTAATTAGTATCGGAATATTCCTTGATGAAGCGCTACGATGACGAGATGACATGCTTCTACAAGCTTGACGTAATATACTTCGCCTGTTATAACCGCTAATGTAACATCATCCTTTTAAATACACATTCAATCTTCAAATATCCGTGGTGCTTAGCGACTGGGCTTCTCTCAGTTGTGCAGTCTATTTTGTGCCTTTAGGCTTAAGTCATTCTGTATCCTGCATTAAATTCACCGAGGGAAGTGGAAACTATCGTTTTCTTTTTCTTCTCCTCTAATAACATCTGATTTATTTCGTTGCGGGATCCAAGACAGTCATTCATGTCCCTGGGACGCGCCGGACTTCAGTGTTCCGGTGTTTTTATGGTAGTATCTACTGTAGATCCTGGTTTACAGGAGTTGCAGCAGTATGGGAGGTTGTGGCGGGCTTGTCCCAATAATATACACATTCACATGAATCTGCAAAAGGTGCTTAACTTTTCGTGTAAAAAGTATGGAGATTCTTACATTACTCAAACCACTGTAGTAGCCATGTAATACGACACCGGGTTCTCTAAATAGACCAACTGCAATGTATAAAATCTCCGCTGTGCAACGCTTGCAACGCACATCACTGAGTCGCTTTTCAGCCTCACGTGCACGGCAGCACGTGACCACTGTGCAATATCTTTGCGAATAGTAACTTAGATAAAGTAGACATTATTGTCTTAATAAGGTATCTTTATGAACTCTTACATTTTTTAAGGGGCGAAAATCTTCCAATGACTTCTCTTGCCAGGGCGGGGCGAGAGGGAATATTGTGAACTAAAAACACGACTCTTAGAGAACTAAAAACCACCCCGTTCCTACTCCTGCTTTTCGAGCCGGAGCCGAAAATCCACTAGGTAGTCTGCAGCTCCCGAATGAACTCTACCATAGTTATGCAATATGCACCATAATATGAACCTTTCTAACTTTATACACCCTCCGCAGTAGTAATATTTACAGTTTGGTGACACGCACACACGTAGGTATAGTATCTACTGATAACCTAGGTCTACCTAGATAAGATAGACAATATCAAATATTAAATGTAAATTAAAAACTGCTAACTGCAAGTCGGATTTGCGCACGAAGAGTTCTGTGCCTCACGTTCTTATTCATTCGAACAATAAACGGCATTTAAGAGCAGTGCGGACTACCTAGCGTTACTGGGGCTTCAGCTCAAAGGGCAGGAGTAAGAACGGGGTGGTTTTTAGTCGCTTCATGAAACAGATGCGATGCAATTTTATGTTGTTTGCCATTTTCATATTTAGCAAGTATACAAAGGCACAAAACTTTTCTTACGATGATAATATCTTACTAATATTTATACCTAACTACACATAAAAAGGATAAATTAATCGTTTAAAAAAAAATAGTATTTGCAACGTCACGCCTTTTATCCTCAAAGGGGTAGGCAGAGGTGCACATTACGGCACGTAATGCCGCCATACAATGTACACCTACTTTTCACAGTTTGTGTTAAAGTCCCATGTAATAAGGAGTGATCCTATTGACATATAGGAATAACGGAAAAAAGCCCAGTTATACTTTGCCCGACCTGGGAATTAAACCCGAGTTTACTTGTTGAGTAGTCGCACTAGCGACCACTTGACCAACGAGGCAGTTATACTAATAAGTTGTTTACTTAATTACACATATACAACAAGCAGAATTAATCGTTTATCTGCTACAAAATATAAAAAATCAACCATTTAAATTGTCTATCTATTATACCTACGTAGTTATGTACATGCGGTCAGTTATTATCAATGAGATGGCATCAATGGGTAATTTAAAGTAATTTGTATCTGCACAGGAAGTGACCAGCGCGGCGGCAGGCTAACAAACTGACCAGCGCAATTGTTTTAATAACCAACAATGTTTGCAATTTAAACTGCACTGATTTCAAGGGATTTTCACGGGAATTACATGAAAATGAGGATGTTTAGAATCATAATTGCCTGGCATTATGATCACTATTGTTTAGCTACTTAGGTGATAATAGAAACATGCACAAATTCTCTTTTATGTAAAATACGTAATTAAAGTGTTTTAGGAGCACTTCTTTCTTACTTTGTCTGGACTGGACTTGAAAAGATACTGTATACTCACTCTCTTTTGAGTAGTCGCCGTGTTTTTTTGCAACATACTTACGAAGTATTCTTTTCATTTTCATCAAAAAAAAATTTGGTTCACAACAGGATTTTCCACTGCATAAACATATCACATGACATCCAGACGGGGAAAAACAATTCATAATATATTATAAAGAGTTGTTCCGTGCAGAAATCGAATCCATCACACATGGCGCAGCTGCTCAGTCGTGCAGGTTGAGAAATCATTTAATTTCAAATACTACTGCATTGCTGAACGAGCTCGATTTCCGTGGGCGATGGCGATGCCAACGTCGCTGATTCTGCCCAGGTGATCCGTAAGTATGCTTAAGAGTCTTCTGGGAAATATTAAAGAATAAAAGACCAGGGGCCTTAGTCTGCTATTACAATTGTGTCAGAATGGTCAATCACTGAACAGTGCAAGAGGGACGGAGCTATACAACCTACATAGCTCAGTCCCTCTCGCACTGCAGAAGTACTGGGTACTTCTACCATGGTACTCGATAGTGATAACACCAACGTTACGCCTTTTATCCCCGAAGGGGTAGCCAGAGGTGCACATTACGGCACGTATTGCCACTATACAATGTACACCCACATACGTGATAGTGAATCCCACCCAAAACATAAATGTGAAAGGCTGCCAAGTTCGATAATATTGAATGCTTCGCCTATAAAAGAAGTAAGATCTAAATAAGTACCAAGTTCCATACACAGACCTCAGTTAAAAATGATATAACAAATTGGCAAGTTTTCACACACTTTGTTATAAACCTACTAAACGCAATGAGTCAAGTATATAATTTTCTATTAAAACTTGCCAAGTTATATCATTTTTAACTGAGGTCTGTGTATGGAACTTGGTACTTATTTAGATCTCACTTCTTTTATAGGCGAAGCATTCAATATTATCGAACTTGGCAGCCTTTCACATTTATGTTTTGGGTGGGATTTCATTTATTTTTGTAAGGTATATTTTCTTTTTTTCTTATTTTACTTTACTTTGACTGAATACAAACCTTCGTAACGAATTTTAGGTCGGTACGACCATTGGAAGATATAGATAATTTTTTTGTTTTAGTTCCTTAGGGGTATGAATTTTCGCGAGGGACAGTCCGGGCGTCGGGGATCGCGAGACGATCTCCGGCCACCGTAAGTGCGGGCCTGCGGACGGCGAGCAAGGGTAGCTCACCGCCCGAACAGAACCAGACCCGTGCGTGCGGCGCGTCGCGTTCCGCGCGCGCCTCAAAGAGCCATCAGACCACCACAGATGGGGCCCAGCAGGGCTGATGCCTGATCCGGAGCTGCGGACTACCTAGCGGGTTTACCGGGGCTCCGGCTCGAAAAGCAGGAGAAGGAACGGGGTGGTTTTTAGTCAGTAAGAGTCTGACACTCCCTCTCGCCTCGCCCAAGGCGAGAAAAGTCATTGGATGATTTTCCCCCACAAAAAAAAAAAAAAAAAAGGGGTATGAATTTACACCTTCATTATTTTTAAAACCGACTCACACTTGGCCATTTTCAGATTTTTTCCTTTACCTTGACCTAAAGACCTACCTCCATGCCAAATTTCAAGTCAATACAACCATTGGAAGTGGTCTAGGTTTTTGATGAGTGAGTGAGTGAGTGAGTGAGTGAGTCAGTCAGTCAGTGAGTGTATAGTAAAAATAGCGATTTTCTGACGTCAATATCTCAAAACATACAATAGGTACATTCATGAAATTTTGTATTTTAGATAAGTAAGTAGATCTCGACAGATAATAGAAATTTCATATGCGTAGATAAAATAGATTTTGAGTTTTAGGTGGGTCGAACTTGGCCCGAAATGGTTCGTGTAATATAACCCACGGCCAGTGTGTCGGTTTTTTGCTCGAACTTGGCGGACACACTGCCGTGTGTCTAGATACGTTATTTTTTATTTGTCAAATTACAGTTTTGCAAGTGTCCACTTTAACAACCAGAAAAAACGTTTATAGTCCTAGGTGGTGATACCTAGATGCATAGGTGTGTTTAATCGAGTACGAGCTATATATTTGATAAGTATAGTACCTACCTAAATGTAATAAGATTAACATCAGACTAAATCAAAAATCAAATTACGACTAGACACCTATGCACCTACGTATCTTACATTACATAGTTCCTTTACCAGTGGCGTAGCGTAGTGGGGGCGGCAGGGGCGGCCCGCCCCGGGCGGCACATTTTAGGGGGCGGCAAAATTAAACAATAAATAATAAAAATATTTTGTAAATATTTCAACCATTTTATATTTTTTTCGCAACTAGAGATCGGAGAAAGTAGTGATAGTGGGGATGGAACCTTTAACGAGTGGCCCTGCCCCGAGAGGGAACCTTTAGACAGAGTCGACTGGACAAATTTGGACCGATTAAAATGAGCTTACTCTGTAGGCGTAGTCCCGAAATCATGGAAGACGGCCTTCGTCCACCCGATCCTTAAAAAAGGCGTTAGAACAAATTCGTCCAACTACACACCGATAGCCATAACTTCCCTCTTCTCGAAAATAATGGAGTCCATTATCAACTGCCAGCTCTTGCGGTACCTAGAAGATCACCAGCTACTCAGTGACCAACAATACGGTTTTCTTAAAGGTCGGTCGGCTGGGGATCTTTTGGTTTACCTGACACACCGTTGGGCACAGGCGATCGAATCTAAGGGGGAAGCGTTGGTAGTTAGCTTGGACGTGGCGAAAGCCTTCGACCGGGTTTGGCATAAAGCGCTTCTTTCGAAGCTTTCTTCCTATGGGCTTCCCGAGAAATTGTGCGAATGGGTCTCCTGCTTCCTAGCAGACAGAAGCATTAAAGTCGTTGTGGACGGGGAATGCACCGACTCTCTGTCTGTAAACGCAGGTGTCCCTCAAGGCTGCGTGCTATCACCCACCATGTTCCTCCATATCAATGATATGTTGCAAATCAGCGGCATTCATTGTTATGCGGATGACAGTACAGGTGATGCCTATTATACCGGCCGCGCTAACATTTCTCGGGAAAACATCAACGAGAACCGAAACAGACTTGTGTCTGAAATCGAGACTTCTTTGCGGAGAATCTCAGATTGGGGTGAACTTAATTTGTTCCAGTTTAACCCTACTAAGACACAGGTCTGCGTGTTTACCGATAAGAAACTGCCGTTGGTCGTCTCACCTCAGTTTCAAAGTACCCCTGTGACTGCCTCAGCCGGTATTGGAAATCATCCTATGACTTTTCCCGCCTTTGGCGAGGCGAGAGGGAGTGTTAAACTCTTACCTACTAACTATAAACCATCCCGTTCCTACTCCTGCTTTTCGAGCCGGAGCCCCGGTATTGGAATTGGGATACTTGGCATCAAAATTTCGAGCGACGTCCAGTTCCGTGGCCATCTAGAGGATAAGGCTAAATTAGCCTCGAAAAAGCTTGATATGCTCAACAGATCAAGGCAGTATTTCACTCCATCCCATGGCCTGCTTCTATGTAAGTCACAGGTTCGGCCCATACTACTCTCATCTGTGGGCGGGGGCACCCCAGTACCAGGTTCATCCTCTGGACCGCGTTCAGCGGCGTGCGAATCGGATTGTTGAGTGGCAGGAAATTTAAAACCGACTTGACACTTTGGCAATGCGTAGAGATGTAGCTTCGTTGTGCATTTTCTATCGCCTATACCACGGGGAGTGCTCTGATTCATGACTGTTCTTGCCGAAAAGTTCTCTATTATGAATGTATGTAATGGTTAGTATACATTAAATTAAAATACCTAAATAAGGGGCGGCAAAATTGTCTTCCGCCCCGGGCGGCCGACACTCACGCTACGCCACTGTCCTTTACCAATACTTCAAACTTTGGTGGGAATTACACAAACTTATATTAAACCGCAATTTTACACTGCAATACACCAACACGTCCACAAGATATTCCGCCAAGCGTGAAAGCAAGTCGGAGATTTAACGCTTCTTACACGCTACGCTTGGCAACGACGTGTTAACTACACACGCTTGATTACACGCTAACATGTGTCACGTTCGTTGTTTACTTATGTTTTATGTATTAGGGGCTCATTTATTTTGTAGTTTACAAATAATAATATCGTGGTGGGCTGGAGGTTTGACACTCCCGCTTCTCATGAATGAGGGTGCGGGTGAGGGTTCGAAACCTACTAACGGCAAAGTACCAATGTGAGTTTTACCGTGTTATATGTAGTATCTAAGATTATTTAGACACCACTGATAAAAAAAAAGATTGTGAGGAAACCTGGACTTATAATTTCGAAATCGCACCTGCATTGAGCAAACGTGCTGATTAATGAATGCTATAATAGGCTGGTTGTTTGTGTGAAATTATAATGAAGTTGAACACAGGAGGAGTAGTAGCGTCGCTGTGGTAGAATTATTATAATTATTGATTTGTATGCAATTGGCTAGTGCTGAAAATCAGCGCCGTGACTCAAGCCATCGTGCTCGGGCTACGGCATTCTAGCTAAAGCTCAGCCTTTTTGAGATGTGTTGATTTTTTTTTGTGACCGCTTCCACTGATACTAAGCTATGTAGCTGGCGAGGTGGTAGGCCACTGCCATCCTGTTAAGTATAAAAAAAATAGCTTAGCTGAGCCCGTTTTTACCAGTTCTGGGCTATGTGTACCAATGAATAGAGCAATGAGTATAGCAAGTGTAGAGAGCCATGCTTCGGCACGAATGGGCCGGCTCGACCGGAGTGACACCACGGCCTCACCGAAAACCGACGTAAAACAACGCTTGCGTTGTGTTTCGTTGTGTAAGTGAAGTTACCGGAGGCCCAATACCCCCTTTCCAATCTTCCCAATCCCCGATTCCCCAACAACCCTTAAATTCCTAACCCCCAAAAGGCCGGCAACGCACTTGTAACGCCTCTGGTGTTTCAAGTGTCCATGGGCGGCAGCGATTGTTTACCATCAGGTGATAAGTCTGCTCGGCATAGTATATCTCTGGTAGAAAAACCACCCTTACTCTGGCTTTTTTGGAGCTCTCTATTGTATTTCCACTTATCACGACTGTGCTTACCTTCTTTCCGATAATCAGTGACGCACATTTTTTGTTTATGTTAGCTATTGCGGCATTTTTATACATTACATACGAAGTTACGGGCGCAGCTAGTTTTACATTAATTGTGTAATTGCATCACATTCACGTGGCATAGAAAATAAACTACCTATTGAAGAATTTTGCAATAGTATTAATCAGCGAATTAACTATGATTACGAGTAGTACTTAGGTAATACGATGTGCTATGGAATCAAATAAATGCTAAAGTTTCAAGGTGGCTATGTAAGTGGATAATTTTTATTGTAGCACCGTTGTAATGAAAACATTCTGGGGTATTTCATACAAATTGTCTTGTAAGTTGGGACATTTTCTATGTAAAACTAAAATAACTTAAATAGGACTAAGACGAAACTAATACACGATTTTAAGAAGCTACCTACGCACTACGACTGCGTCGAGTGGTCGCAAGAGCGAATACCGGGCAAAGGGGTCTCGGGTTCGATTCCCGAGTCAAGCAAAGAATTACTGGCTTTTTTCGGAGTTTGAAAATTAATCAGGAGTCTGGAATAAGGCCCGGTACATGGTGATCACCCCCTCTATGGGACTTCTAAGACAAATGGTGAAAAGTGGGTCGACATTGTACAGTGGTGTTACGTGCCGTAATGTGTACCTCTGCCTACCTCTTCGGGGATAAAAGGCATGGCGATATGAACGAACCTGCACGCTTTCTTGTGAGGTGCTCAGCTCATATGTATCAGGCAACGCCCGCAGATATTACTGTCTAATCTCACCAACAAAAACGTTACGGTATTCTTACAATAACAATATTATTTTATTTAAGTATTTTTCTTTTCAAACCGCTCGGTCATTCGTCATGAAGATAGGTACATAGGTACATACTTACATACTTACTTATTTAAATTATTTTTCCACCACAAGATGAACAAAAAAGATAATGCATGGTGGTAATAGCACCGAGCACGGGTAATTGAGGTGTTTCTTGTAACCGTGCTGACTCATTTTGACTAATACAAATGGATGTTACTTGTCTCTTAAGTACCAAATCTATACTTAATTTTTATACACTTAAGCCGTAGTAAATAAAATACTCGTTGGAATATAAACATTCTAAATTGAAGCACAATACATGGTTGTTTTTTCCGGAGCTGCGGACTGCCTAGCACGTTACCGGGGCTTTGGTTCGAAAAGCAGGAGTTTTCATCAGTAAGAGGTCTGACACTCCCTCTCGTCTCGCCCAAGGCCGGAAATAAATGGATGATTTCCCCCCTGAAAAAATGGTCCTTCTTCGCTCCCCAGGTTCCGTTTCGTCACTGAAATTTCCAGGGTAGGGACGCTCCGAAAATGATGACTCAATAAAATTAAATAAACTACTTAATTGAACAAGAACTGCCTCGGTGGTCGAGTGGTCGCACGTGTAACTGACGTGACACCCCGTGTCTTGGGCTCGATTTCGGAGTTACTGGGCTTTTTTCGGTTTTTTTCGAAAATTTCTCATTAGTAACACTGAGTCTGGAATTGTGCTCAGTATATGGTAATAGGCTCACTCTCTATTGCATGGGACTTATAACACAAATGGTGAAAAAGTACATTGTATAGCGGCATTACGTGCCGTAATGTGCACGGCCTACTCCATCGGGGATAAAAGGCGTGAAATTGAGATAAATTAATTGAACAAAAATTATCACTAGTCTACAACCTAAAACATCGTAAATCATTGCTGACTATTGACCCTGTACAAGTACTACAAGTCAAGGCTTTCTAACTTGACACTCAAGCCTCAAATGACAGACCAAAACATAGTGTTAGATAATAAAGATTCAATTAATACTTTCTTACCTTCCGTGTTATGATTAGGTGTATAGTTACAAGGTATGGGTATCCATACTCCATAGTAAGCTGATCATGGACAGTGCCGGCGTAAGGGCCACTGATGCCCCGGGCGAAAATATTGTGGCGCCCACATAAGGGAAGTAATAAGTGTTAGTTTTTTGCTGGGCCCAAGTAAAATTATTTTGTTTGTGTTATATATATTTAAACACAAGGCCTTGATAAAATCTACATGTAAAACAGCATTCAGAACAGAATCATGCCGATGTCACCAGGAGAGGCAAGAGACTCCAACTTCAGACCTTGGCGCCCCCCAGAATTTGTCGCCCTGAGCCATCGCCCCATCACGCCCCCCCCCCCCCCTTCCTAACGCCGGCACTGATCATCGACATGTTTAGGTACGGTCTGTCTTGGAATTTAGCTATGACAAAGATTGCAACCCGATACGTACGTCAACAGACCAATCGTGCTTACACTTGCGTACTGTACCTACAATAAATTTGCAATTCAGTATTGTATTCTTTGAACTAGTAACATAAATAACATTCTTAATAGTAAATTATAATTTTATAAATTTTTGTATAGAAATTTTAATTTCATTTTATATAGCGTATGATTTTTTGTTGTAATTTCTGCTTACCCCTTCGTGAATGTAATGTGTGACGTTGTTTATAGCACACGAAAAGAAAACAAAAATGCCATTATCACCTTTAGTTTTTCGGTTTGCCTTTAAAGTCAAATGTTATCGATTACGTACCTATAATAAACTTTCAGGTATCGATATAGATAGACCTTTTGTTAATAGTGTAGATATTTTTACTATATCACCTCTAAAACGTATGAAGAAAGAAAGGGGATGTTTACGAAACGTAATAAGAAAAGTATTCCCATCTTTTTTTTATTAATACGCATTTAAATAGGTCACCAATACTGGCTTCCATTCATTACTACTGTTTGGCTTAAAGGTCATAGTTGTGACGGTGTACAGACAAATAGGTTATGGGGGGAGGGGGGCGACATCCCGCCTAGTAGCTGGCATTGAATGGGAGAGGAATCGATGGTCCTGGCGCCTGCATGTCTGGTCGTCTTTGACGTCATGGGAGAAAGTTCTACCGTTGAGGGTGAGAGCTGTGGGGCAAAATAAAACCTAGGATTTGATAATATTTGATTTGTACTTAATATACAAGGGCCAAGTGCTTGATATTTTAAAATGTAAGTACGTTTTATTTGTAACTAATTAACAAATATTTTTGAATTAACGACTATAATGGAAGACCCAAGAACATTGTCCCGACAGGGACTAGATCCCGCGGTCGACTGATAGGCGTATCGCGTTATCAATAAATAAATCGCTTCATGGCTATCATATTTTCTATTTATTCTATTCTATTTATCCTATTCATATCGCTATACTGACCGTGCAACGGTACAATCAATTACGCTTGACTATGATTTTATGTTATTTCTATAATATAAAAATAATTCGGATTATCCTTCCTGACTCTATAACTCCAGAACGCACGAATTTAACTTTTACTTACGACAATTATCTAGATATTAGATATATCTAGGTATTAGTCTTTGAATCTATCTTTACCATACTTTACTTAGAAATTATAATTTACCTACCACACTACCACAGTTTTGCATTCGTTGGAAAGGTCTCGGACTCCGTGATGTTTATAGCCTAAAAAAATCCATTCAATTCCATCTGGCGGCTAAACGGAGTTCACCAGGGTTTACTAGTTCAGTATATTCGTACTGCGTACAATAAAGTACTTATAGATGAATAAATAGGTATGGGTACTTTGCTGTATAAAAGATAACTTATCCCGTGGTGGGCCGGAACGGATCTACGCGAGACACAATGTGTTTTCTATTGCTTCTCATAATAATATGCAACCGACTAGAGAATGATGACGGCTGGGTCGTCGACAGATTGCAAATGCAAGTTAAAATATGCTATGTGCGAAATAATCTCCTAAGCAACGTGTGCCCGACTGGGAAACGAACTCAAAACTTCATGCTCGGCTGTTGGACTTACGATAAGGTGATTGCGATTGTTAAAACGTGACATTTCGTGATAGTAATATTAAATTGCAAGGATGCGAATTTTCATGCGTGAGCGAAAGTAAAATAAATGTATATCTACGAGTAAGTGTGGGAGAGCCATGCTTTGGCACGAATGGGCCGGCTTGACCGTAGTGATACTACGGCCTCACAGACAACCGACGTAGATGAGGTTATCGGAGGCCCAAATACCCCCTCCTAAATCTTTCCAATCTCCAATTCACCAAAAACTCTTAAAATTTTATTTATCTTTGAATTTTGAACGAATCTAACTTTGCCGACGCGATATACCACTTTACAATCTTTTAGGTTCAGTGTTCGATGCTTAATTGGCAATTATTTGGTGTGACTATATCGATTGCTGTACCTAAACGCAAAAAGTACTATAAATCAAGATAACGATACAAAACGATAAAACGCTACTATTTATAGTTGCATTCTAGGTTTTTTTTGAGGGGCGAAAATCATCGATATACTACCGCCTGGTGAAGAGGAGGGAGTGTCAGACTCTTACTAACTAAAAACCACCCCGTTCCTACTCCTGCTTTGAGCCGGAGCCCCGGTGACCTGTTACGTTGTCTGCAGCTCCGATTGTATTCTAGCCAGTCTTCAAATTTAAAAAAGTTATAATCTTTAAAGAAAACTTTTCAAAATAATACAACGATAAATCGTTATCATACGTATGTAGCTAACTATCAAGTGATTCTAAAATAGAAGTTGTGTGTATTTTGTAAGAAACCTGTCCTATTATTATTATCACAGTTTACATTTATGATTGATTGGTCATAACAGTGAAGCTAATGGATAAATCTAGCGCCAAACAATTTGCTCATGTGGGAATACCCATGAAATACTTAGAAGGAAATTAAGATTTAAGTACAACCATAAAAAATAACTAATGGCTGTAAAAAAGAGTACGGTACCTATATTTGAAAGAGAGTACTGTCTAATGTAGGTAGGAATTAACTTATTCTTACGACAATTATCTAGGTATTAGTCTTTGAATCTATCTTTACCATACTTTACTTAGAAATTATAATTTATCTACATGAGATTCGTAGCAAGGGCCGTTCCATTGTCTCTGCCTACCCCAAAGTCGATAGACGTGAGGTTATGTATGCATGTATGTCTAAGTTTTACTTTTGAAAGACATTGTTCATTATTTCTTTCAAATATAAAGTTAATATTTTGCTGCTAATTATGTTTTATAGCAAAACAGATATACAACAACAACAATAAACACAACAGAAACATACAGAAGTAATGTAAACCAAAACTTACATAATAGGTACCGTACTTATATTTCGTATTTTTGTCAATAAATCTTACCTACTCGTACATAATACTTTCTCAATACGTTTTCCGAGACCTTGAGACCGTGAATCGTAAATACAAAGCACAAACAGCATCCACAGGAGCTAAACCAGACCTTGGGTGCAAGGCGTGTATCCTCACTGAAACTCTTTGTAGGATTACAGATTTTTCAAAAGAAGGGATCAGAGGATTACCTACGACATGGGGGCCGTATGTGATTTGTCCTTGCATCACATTGCTACCAATGCCATAATGTATTATTCCATACTTTTATGTTGCTGGGAAGAACATCCGAATCACTTGCTGGTTAAAATGTATATGTGTATGTTTTCCCGGATCCAATGCCATCTGAAGAGGTTGTTGTTTGTTGATGTTTCTTGTTACATATATACCTCGTACCTAGTTTATTTATTTCCTTATTTATTTATTCGGAGTTTCTTGTCACTGAGAGGGAAACAGAATCTTGATTGCTCATATCTCAAAGCAGGGTTTTTTTTTACATTTAATGGGTCGACGTTTTTTAAAAATATGTATATGCCAGATATACGTTTGATACCTTTTTCTTTAAAAACGTTGCCCCATGTTAGGATTTTCTCCTATGTCGTGGGTGCGTTTATAAACATACACTCACATATTATATATGACACCTAGGCCCGAAACCACATGGATCATACAAAGAATTGCTCCGTGCGGGAATTGAAACCGCTGTACGGTGTTCTACTAGATGATAGTTAGTAGTATTTAGTAGTAGATAACTATCATCTCATTAGTTATCAAAAATTCTCTAAAGTCTAGAGAATTAAAAATTCAGCTGTCAGGTTTCAACTAGATGTTAACTTAATTACGAGTATAGTCACGGGTAAGGTAACATACGTTATTGGATACTTCTGATTTATTTGTGCTGAGTGTGCGCTCTATCCGATATACCTAATGTCCACAGTCGTTCTATACTTACCATAGTTGTGGAAAAGTAATATAGAATTGAATATCTATTGAAATAAAGTATAAAATCCCTAAGCACTTATTAGGTATCATTTTTTTTATTATATACGTATAGGTATTGCTACATAGCTTGCATAGTGATTGATGTTATGCACGATTCCTTATAGGTTTATAAGGAAGTGTTATCGTAATTACTCTGTGCTTTACATAGGGCTCAAAATAGTGCCGGAGCGGACGTTAGATTATTGATTCGCTCCCTATTGCACCGGCTCGTACACAGGACACAGGTAATTGGCGTCGAATAGATGCAAGGATGATTTATAGCGTCGGTCTGGACTAGATGTGACAAGGAAACTAACTGGTTTTAAGAGAGATAATGATTTCTTTTATCATTTCTTCCTATCAACCTTAATGGTCCACTGCTTGACTATTGGACTATAGCACTCCGATAAATAAAGATATTTACCATAATCTCCACGCTTGACGCTTGATGCTTAACACGACTGCGGGGACCACCTGAGGAGTGAGGACTCGGTAGCGCTGTGCCCTGCTAAGTCACTGCCACTACTGTGTCCTCAGGGAAGGGATCAGCGACAACGACTTCTCGCGTCGGGTTTTGGTTCAGCCAATGATGCGGAGTAAGGCAAGATTTTAAATGGGAAGTCACCTCCACCTTCTGTGTAGCAGTCATGCTAGGTAATGGGGAGCTATAGCGTTTGAGGAAATGATCATCCCCATGCGCGCCCGGATCGTGAATCCCGTGATTATGTCCGGCAACCATAAGCGAGGGTCTGACCAGAACCAGACCCGAACGTACGGGATCTCTCCCCGTCTCTCCATCTGTGTGCATGTAGCATAGTACCTTTTGAATGATACCTTAACCTACTTGACTGCAGTTTTTAGTGGAAAATATGGCTTTGGCTCGTTGGCATCATCGCTGAGGTGCTTAGTTATATTTTATGAAAATAGTTTATGAGCTACTAGCACTTTATTAAGAAGAGATAACTTTTTTAATCGCTTCCAGGCCAGTGAGATTATTTTGCAACTCGTATCTCACTGTGACCTTTAACTAGGATGTGTTTCCGTTTTATATGAAGTGATTGAGTTATTTTCACATTAGCATGTGGTTAGTTGACTGGTGATCGGTCTACTCGTTTACCGACCATAGAAATGGGAGTAGAGGGGTTGGAGACTGAGAGTTACTTAATTAAAAGGCTTGCAAAACCCAATTTTGACGCTTTCATGGGTGGAACCATGGAACATACATAGTTCTACAGAAGGTTATAACTTATACGATTAGAGAATGGTTCGAAAACAGATCCCACCAGAATAGATAATTGTTGAAACTTTTTCGAATGCATTTACGGAGTTCTCGCCTAGGAGGTACATTGTTAATCCGAATATTAACTGATCAATAGTAGGTGACTAGGTAGCTGACCACCAACACCATAATTGAAATCGGTATGTATTATAATACCGAAGGTACTATGTATTTTATTCTGTTAATTGTCTTGTCACATCTAGACAGACGAAATGAAAGCACTGTAAATTGTACAAATGTACACCTTTCTATGCCTTTGCCCACCCTTCCCATCCCTTTGGCGGTATCAGATTTTGAATGCGCGGACAAATTGAAATAGGTACTGCAGCGGCGAGAGGGGTGATTTTATTATGTCTGCGATAAACATAGACAGGTCTACCTAGCTACAGGGCTTCAGCTGTCTGGCCCGTTTGATAGACAAAGGGCGCGGACTCTTCAAAAGTAGCTTTTGATGGGCAAGTCGTACAATTGCCAATCTTTCAATTTATAAGCTAACTAGTGTATCTATTACAAAGACTAATGAGGATTCATCATCATCATCATCAGCCGAGAGACGTCCACTGCTGAACAAAGGCCTCCCCTTGGTCCTCCACGTAGAACGACAAGCCGCCACCTGCATCCACTGGCTCCCCGCCACTCTGACGATGTCGTCGGTCCACCTAGTGGGAGGTCTGCCCACGCTGCGTCTTCCGGTCCGCGGTCGCCACTCAGTCACCTTCCTGGCCCAGCGGCCATCAGTCCTCCGAGCGACGTGGCCTGCCCATTGCCACTTCAGCCTGCATATTTTGAGAGCTATGTCTGTAACTCTTGTTCTTTGGCGAATTTCCATATTTCGGATTTTGTCGCGCAAAGATACTCCGAGCATAGCTCTCTCCATCGCGCGCTGGGCGACTCTGAGCCTTTCTAAAAGGCCAGCAGTTAGGGACCATGTCTCGGTACCGTACGTCATCACTGGCAACACACACTGGTTGTACATCCTGGTCTTCAGACACTGCGGGATTTTTGACGAGAAGACTTCATGCAACTTCCCAAATGCTGCCCATCCGAGTTGGATTCTTCGAGCGACCTCTTTCTCGAAGTTGGACCTACCTAGCTGGATGATCTGACCCAGGTATGTGTAGTGGTCTACAACTTCGAGTATATCGTTCCCAACGACAACCGGTATAGGTGCAACATGGACATTTGACATGATTTTCGTCTTGTCCATGTTCATTTTAAGGCCCACCTGTTGGGAAACGGTATTGAGGTCGCTGAGCATGGTGTTCAGCTCTTCCAGCGACTCTGCCATTACGACTATGTCATCGGCGAAACGGAGATGAGTGATGTATTCGCCATTAATGTTGATGCCGCGTCCGCTCCAGTCCAAGAGCTTAAAAACGTCCTCCAGTGCGTTCGTGAACAGTTTCGGAGATATAACGTCTCCCTGTCTCACGCCCTTCCGCAACTGGATTGGCCTCGTAGTCTCTTCCTGGAGTCGGATGCGCATGGTGGCGTTGTTATACAAACACTTCAAAACCTCGATGTATCTATAGTCGATGTGGCACCGCTGGAGAGACTGCAGCACTGCCCAGGTTTCGATTGAATCGAAGGCTTTCTCATAGTCCACAAACGCCAAGCATAGTGGCAAGTTATACTCCTCGGTCTTCTGTATAATCTGCCGCAGCGTATGAATGTGGTCTATGGTACTGAAACCTTTTCGGAATCCGGCTTGTTCGGGAGGCTGGAAGTCATCAAGCCTGCGTTCGAGACGGTTCGTGATGACCCTCGAAAACAGCTTATACACATGGCTCAGAAGTGAGATAGGTCTGTAGTTCTTTAGCAGACAGTTGTCGCCTTTTTTAAAGAACAGAACCACCACACTCCGTTGCCATGCTACCGGCGTGGTTCCCTCGAGTATGACGGAATTGAATAGCTTCTGGAGGACTAAAAGTATCGGTTTTCCACCCGCTCGCAGAAGTTCCGACGTGATTCCGTCATCGCCCGGCGCCTTGTTGTTTTTAAGCTGTTTGAGAGCCATCCTAATCTCGTACAGGCTGATGTCTGGGATATCCTCAGTGTAGTGCCGCGTCAGTTTAGCTCTTGGGTCCCGAGCTGTACCGACGATGGGTTGCCGTGTTGAGGTGTATAACTGTCCGTAAAACCTCTCGAGCTCTCCGAGGATCTCGGACTTCGACGAGATGACGCTGCCATCCTCGGTCTTCAGCCTCGTCATTTGGCTTTGCCCAACAGACGAATTCTTTGCGAAGACTTTTGAGCCCTTGTTTCGCTCAATTAAGTCTCTGACTCTTGCGGCGTTATAGGCCCGCAGGTCACGTCGCATGTATTTCGAGATTCGTCTATTGAGCTTGCCGTATTCAGACATATCGTCTGAAGACTGCAGCCTCATCTCGCTACGATCCTTAAGAAGTTTTAAGGTTCCGTCGGAGAGCTTTTGGGGCCTGTTTCGGCGGGGGTCTTGAAGAAGTCTGACCCCACTGCTCGGACAGTTTCCACCAACCCATTATTTATCTCGTCCACGTTTCCACAATCAGCTAGACACTGGAAGCGATTTTGCAGTTGGAGTTGGAACTGCTCGGGGTTTTGGATCTGGGCACGTCCAGGGCGGAGCGTGGACTTCACCAGGCGTGACCGCTCTAGTTTTACATTGATGTTCAGTGTGCCCCTGACAATACGGTGATCGCTACCGGTTTTCACCTTCGCTATCACAGAGACATCACTGAATATACGTCTTTCGGTCGCCATGATGAAGTCGATCTCATTTTTGGTAGAACCATCAGGGCTTATCCATGTCCACTTCTTGGCCGGTCGCTTCTGGAAGAAGGAGTTCATCAAATAGAGTCTCTCCTCTCCATAAAGTCGACCAGCCGCTGGCCCCGATGGTTTCGCTGCCCATATCCAAATGGCCCTATTCTCAACTCATCGCTATTCCGTGTGCCCACCTTTGCATTGAAATCCCCCATCACAACGGTGAAGTGTGTTTCGGAGGAGTGTATGGCTTTTGAAATTTCCTCATACAGAGCCTCTACTTCGTCGTCACAATGTGTCGAGGTCGGCGCATATACCTGTATGACCTTCAGCGAATACCGGTTAGATATTCTGAGTATAAGGTACGCTACCCTGTTCGACACACTGTCGACCTCACACACGTTGTTGACGAGAGACTTGCGGACGAGAAATCCGACACCACCCTGGGATTTACGGTCTCCTTCCCGGAAGAAGAGCAAGTTGCCGGAATCTAGGATTATCGTATCCTGACCCTCTCTTCGGATTTCAGATAGTCCCAAGATGTCCCACCGCATTTTGCTCAATTCTTCCTCCAGCTCGACAATCTTCTCATCAGTCCGCAGTGTGCGGATGTTGTGCGTTGCCAGGGCCAAAGTTCGTCGGGGGTGGTAGCGCTTTCTCTGCCGGGGATTCTTAGCACCCCCTGCTCCGCCGTTACCTGATCCGCTACCTAGATCAGGAATAGCGGAGCTGCCGGGGACTGGGGGCCGTGTAATTTTGTTGTCGCTCATAGTGAAAGGGGTTGCCATAATCCCCACGCTTGGCAGGCGGCTTGGGGATCGCAGTTAGGTCACCGATAAATTTTGAGAATGCTGCTGCCCATTCCTCGGTGGCTGGTCGCAGTTTTAGGACGTACCCGGGTCCGGGACGTAACGGGTAATGAGGATTGGGCAGTGCCTAAAATGGGTACCAAGATATAATCAAGTACAAGTAAGGTACCTACAACATCAACATTATAAAGTTGAGCAGTCTTTGGAAAAACTAGTGCAAATAATATTTACGAAAAGAAATTCAGAAGTTTTCCAAAAAAAAGACACGACGTATTTTCTATCGTTGTTCCACACACCTACGCCCTTTATTCCCGGATTAACACCCACTTCACCCAGTTCTCCAAGTGATAAGTGTTGAGCGTTAAGCATACTGCCATACAACAGGCATAATTTTAGACTCCACGTTATTAGGTAGGTACTGAGAATTTTACAAATCCGAATATATCCAACTTTATTCGTCATCTAAAGAAGATACCTACTAAATAAAAGCAGAACTCTAACGTAAGCACATCGGCCTTGCACTGACCTGCCGTTCGATTATGCATTGTGCCGTCTGCCCTTTTAAGATAGACATAACAGATTAAGTGTCGCGCCTTTTTCTTCCTTAACGATGCATTCATGATCAATAGGACTTTGAACTATGGTGAGGAAGAGTCCCAGTTTTCCCTAATCCCTAATTTAAAGTGAGTTGATCTCAATTAGCTTTTCTTTTATGGTACCTAATCCTTATTTCTTGAATCGATGTAGAGATATTGGCTTGATATCGGTTTATTTCGTCCATTAATCGAGTATATATAGTATACCTATATATAATAGTCTGTGCTAATGCTATGGTTATTTTGTAATAACTATAATTGTAATAAGTATCATAGCTCGCTTGTTTAGGATGGAATGATTTTTTTTCGGATGTTCCTTCATTGCATTTGGGTTTTTTTAAGGGGGAAAAATCATCTAATGACTTCTCTTACCAGGGCGAGGCGAGAAGGAGTGTTAGACTCTCACTGACCAAAAACATTGCGCTGCATTGAGTACCTATTGATTATTATCTCCCATTTAGGGGTGCGGTGCCGGGGTTTTGAGCCCTACGTTTCTATAAGGTAGACATATAGGCAGATGATAGACGCCCTTTTATGTGGTTTCGTACTAAATGGGGTGGGGTGGGTATGGCGAAGGGGAGAAGTGATGAAACCTAATTTAGACCTCCATGTAATTTGTTTTGGCTTATTATTTTATGAAGTTGGTTCTTATTAAAATTTATTAACTTAAAAAAAAGTGGTTTCAAGTAGAAATGTTGATGAATCTTAGAACTAATTCCTCTCGTATTACTGGAGTCCATATGCCATACTGATGACTTCCTGTCGTATGTACCTAACTACAAAGGTACGTTAATTGGCGCCGCCCGCGTGGAGTGATTCGTATTAAAATGTGATCTGTCTGGCAGTTTCCTAAATATATGTTATGGTACTATTATGGTGTTATGGCATTTTTCTTCTTTCTTCCATTTGAATCTAACTGCCTCGTTGATCAAATGGTAAGTCTAGGAGTCTCAAGTTCGATTTCCGAACTGGACAAAGCATGCCCCAGCAGACATCTGCCTCATGCATGCAGTGGGTGTCTACATATTCATTAGGTAAAAGTTTTCTTCTTCGATATCTAATATGGTTGAATTATCGGATTTATTTCGTTGCATTATCTAAATTAAAAAAGTTAATCTATACCTAGGTATGTGCACCTGATACATTATAGACAACTATCGTGGTGGTAAGAAATAAACTTTTTTTTTTTTAATAATTTATACATTGATACATTTTGAGATATTTTTAGACCCTTTCGTATTAAAACTGCATTTCGGCAGCATGGGTGGCATCTGTTGAGGAGACATGAAAGCAGTGCAGCACATGCGCGTAAGGGCTGCATTAATTTCGGCGGGCTGAGGTGAGGGATGCAAAATATCGATCGGCTTCATATTGCACTCATCCCACTCAAAATTCACCGGACACCCACCTGGTAATTCTAGGAACTGAATCTCAGCTAGTCTTAGTCTATAAATAAGGCAATTATAAATGTTTTTTGGATACCTAAGTGGGTATGTAATTTCTGACTGCACTTAATTCGTCGCCATGAAATTACAGAACGATTCCTTTATAGGAGATCCCTATTGCCTGTAGGATACTTAAGTACATTATATATTTACATTTCAAAAAGCTTACATAGTTACGCTATTTACTTGTATTAGGAGTGTTTTTGTTTTTGTTTGTGCCGCTATAAACATCGGTGTTACCAAACAACAGAAGAAAAAAAGGCCAACAGATTGAACAAGTAGCTTTTGAGAAATTAATCTAATTCGATAAATAAATAATTATATACCTACATTAAATAAGAACAAAATATCATTAACTACTTCGAAACAAAGTAAATATGTCGTTTTCAATTTCAACAATTCCGTATTTTTACTAAGTACTTACATAAATAATATTTCAAAGATCTAACTAAAGAGTTATGCTTCCATAGGCAACCGTAGCGTCATCTATGATTTCGCTTGGGTCTGTTGAAAGTTTGGTTGCCCATAGCAACGGCCGCCGGCCGCCGTCGCCATGCGCTGTACAGGGTGAGCCGTTTCGCGCCCTCAGCTTTCGTATTGATCGAATAACCTAGACCCTAGGCTACCTACATAGTAACTGCGTGGGTAGGCAGGTACCGAGGAGGAATATTTAAAATCAAAGCGTTGAGGATGTATTTAATTGTTGTTTTGTAAAACGAAATAGTCGACATTTCTTTTCATTGTTGGCAACTCTTATCTAAGACTGTCCCTATGATCTTCACGACCGAAAGACGCTCCCAATTTCTCCCCACCCTCCCAAATTCCCGAACGGGACCACAGACACTGAGTCGAGAGGACTTTTATTTTGGTAAAACGGGACAAGTGGGTGGCTTAGTCTGTGCAAACTTTGTTTTGTTTTGTATTTGTGACATTGACAGTAACTATATAGAGACTAGAGACGCAATCTTTATCTTCACGTGATGGTAGATCATTTTATTTACCTTCTTATCATTTACTTTTTGTTTAAATTTTAACTAGGGAAAATAAATATTTTTCATTTATTATGAGCATAAAGTTATTTGAATTTTAGCTAGGTATGCTTTTTTATGAACGTGTTAAAATAAAGAAAACAGAATAGTTTTGAAGCCAGCAAGTCAAAGAAAAATAAATCGATCTTTGACTAATAAATAGGACCTCCACAGGTAACAAAGAGAAGTATATATTTTGTGTAAACAAAAATATTTTCATTGCTATTTTAGCGACCGCGGTCTTATTCAATCAATACAGTTGCAATGCATCAACACGCGCACATTGCGCGCGCATAAGACGCGAACGCTATGTTTTGTTTTAGTATTTACAATGCTACCAACATACCGAACCTAACTAGGTTACCTATTTAAATTGAGTATGACCTAACCCTTACGAACATTGAATACAAGCGCGTTCCAGCGCCTCAAATAATATGTTGTTGAAATATGTGGCTATCTCGGCTACTCGCACTCAAATTGTATCTTGCTTTCTCCTTCTTGATTTTATGCTAGAGATAACACAAACCTCTTCAGTATACATTCCAAACAAAATTCAACATGGCTTTTACTTGAAGCTACTTCTAGTTAATGGCAGCGAGCGAATAATTTTACTGACTTTTTGCATCTATAAATTATTTCTAGTCGGTGTTATTTACTGAAAAAAATCCAATTTATTTCAAGTTTCAATCAAGTTTAACAGGGTTTATTTAAAATCTGTTGATTCTGTGTAATTACACATCGTTTTATCGTTCTTGCTAGGCGCAGGTGAGGTGATAAAAGATATCAGTTGTAAATTAAAGATGAATTAAACAATTGTTGCTGGGAATATCTCCACCGATAAACGGATAATTTTACTCTTGGTAAATATAACTAGATGGAAGCTGTAAGTTATTCATTGTCATAAAATATTCACAGCATTCTTCATTGGTGTTACACTTCAAACTGTATTGGCTCTTGCTTTGGAATATTATAATATATTGCTTACTAAGTCCTAACATTAGATATAAATATTCTAGTGTCATCTTCATGCTCACTCATGACAAAATTGTTTGAATACATGTCATAAGTACCTAGGTAAAACTTCTTAACTAAGTCTTGAGTCTTGAAGGGGAATATACTCCACCTTCATGCATAAATCTCTTTAGGTATAGTTACGAATATTTTGCATTCTATAAAGTTACAATGCCAAAGGCCAGCTACAAAATGTAAATTTTGGTTAGGACAGGTATAAACATTACACTAGTGACCTTTTGGTCTTCCAGTTCAAAACTATGTAGTATATTGGACTCTTGTAATAAACTAGGTAAAAATGTATTCAATTAGTGAATGAATTTACTAATGGAGCTATGTAGCAATGTTGCTTGGATGGGAAATGAGCAATAGTGTTTATGGAATGTGATATACATACATGCATGATAATAACAACAACACCTACTCCATACTAGGTTACAACCAGGAAGTCTAAAATTACACTTTTAGACACCATACTTTAGCAAAAAAACATTCCACATTGTTGTTAAACTGAAATATTGATAGTAAAAATAATATTGCATGTGGTGGTCCTTTAGAGAAAGTAAAAAATGCCTCCCACTGACTATTAGTTCTTTATATGTATGTGAGTATGTAAACATAACCTTTTTTTAAAAAAAGATTCAAGATATTATATAGCCACCAGTGTTAAAGAATTAAAATTTTGGAGAAAATGTGTAATGATTTGCAATTTATTCTTATTTGACATATTTTTGTCACTATATACATAAGTAAAAGGTTTTTGCTAAAATCTTAAAGATTTATTTTTGGAAACTAGGTCCATATTCATAAATTTCTGTACTTATGGAATTTAAACCCTCAATAGTTTCAATATAAGTTATAATTAATACAATAGTACTCCTTGTTTTTATGCTTAAAGCAAATATTGAGGAATTGGTCCCTCAATTAGTAAGTTTTATTGCACTCATATTGGCAGGGGCACTGCCATACCCCAGATCACTAGTGTTGCACTGCACAATGTCTCTGCATTGTTCTTGCATAAATATACAATATTGGATTGAATTGGATGTATCAATGAGATTATAAAACATATTTTTTAAAAGAGAGAGATAGTGTTTCTTACTAGTTCTTCTCGACTCTAATCTACGATTTGGAACCAAACTGACAGATTATTATTAATTCATTTTTTTTGTTGATATCAAAAGTATCTGATAATGGTTTAGTTAAAATAAATGCTTTGACTTCAACTTAATTTAATTGCAAACAAACACTACTACATAATTATTTTATTGACTGATAATTACGAATTAATAATAGACATTACTGTGACATAAAATGATGTTATCTTGCTAAATATTAACTCAGTTTTCATGTATAATATACAATATATTATAGGTACAATAACAGTAGTAGTTATTGCTAGCCATCTGCTGCTTATCAAGTTCACATTCACAAATGTAAATAACATTAAATATTGTAGAGTTTAGTGTGTAATTGTTAGATAATGTTAATTAGTATTTGAATCTATTTTTACATCAATGTTAGCAATTAAAATGCTAAACTTAAAACTTATATTATAATTATTTATTTATTTATTGGATAATCAGACACACAAATAGTGTTACAATAAATTAAGAACTCATGCACAAAATAAAAAAAAAAATCATTAAAATTAAATCCTTAAAAGAGGATGCATATAACTAAAAATGAATAGTTAAGGCCAAAACTGTAACTAAAAACTTTACTGTACAAAAAGTAAAAAATGTGAATGTAAAGTAAGGACAAACAAACACACTTTCCAATTATTCATTAGTTTGGATTCCTTATTATACATACAGTAGTAACAAAACTATTGAAAGTATATAATATTTTGTATATAAAATGTTACTAAACTGTCCTAGAAAGTTACAAAAGTAACTGAAAAGTTGTTGTTTACATAACAGAAAAGTTTTGAAATAATACAGACAAATTCTCAAGTAGAACATTGGGAAATCCTCTATTATAAGGTTTCCCCTTAGTTAGTAATTAGGTTTATAGGTCAAACATTGGTTTTCATAAACAAATGCTGTAGTATGCCACCTGCTGAAAATCTATGTTTATATTGTATAGCAATTGAGTGTTTATTTGTTATTTGAAATGGAATGTATATATACCTATTCATTAGATGAATTGAGGTAGCGTTAGCTGTAGCCAATTTGTCAGTTAGTGTAAATAGTTTCAATGTTGGTCACACAGCAGTGCATGATCTAGGTCTCAGTACCTCCCCATGTGTCCCCGCCCATGTCATTACATCAAAACATTCCACTAACAACGGGCTAATAAGTCTAGTATCTAAAATTATAGTCAATATCATTTGTAAATAAATAAAGTAACACTATGGTAGTCAAGTGAGAGCTTAATTCAATTTGAAGTGTTAGAGACATTCATTGCTAGTGCATATGTTTGATCATTGTTCCACACATCATTTGTGTTTGGCATCTAAACCATCTTAAGCTTCCATAGGGTCAAATTACCTGGTGATGTATTCGGTTCAGCACATTTACAAATTAATACATTGCTATTTCATGACTTGGTTATTGAAATATGGTTGTTTCTGTAAACTGGTGTACAAGTATGAAGGTTTTGTAGGTTTTAAGTCAATAATGAGGAGTACACAATGAAGGAGATGGTAGGAGGCTGCTGCGTGTGCTCTGACGAGCGGGGTTGGCCCGACAACCCGCTTGTCTACTGTGATGGAAACGGCTGCACTGTTGCAGTCCATCAAGGTATTCTAGTGTTCAAAACAGTTGATGTCTCGCTGTGGCTAGGAGCTGGTCAAGGCATCAATAAATATCTTGTTAATATGCATTTTGTTGGTCATTTTAACTTGTTCTTCGGAGTTTTATGTAGCTTTTCAATGTTTTCAGCGTGCTACGGTATTGTCACAGTGCCAACAGGTCCTTGGTTTTGTCGGAAATGTGAAAGCCCAGAAACGAAAAATAAAGTTGTAAGTGTGGTTATAATTTGACGTTATTGATGAATACGGTTATTTTAAATGTTATTTTTCATTAATTCCAGCGCTGCGAACTATGCCCGTCTAAGTCTGGGGCTTTGAAGCGGTCAGACACAGGCGGGTGGGCTCACGTGGTGTGTGCGCTGTACATACCAGAGGTCAGATTCGGCAATGTGACGTCTATGGAACCTATTGTCCTGCGCTTGATTCCACCAGAGAGATATAATAAGGTAAGAACAAATACCTTTCTATGCGTTTACTTGTAGCCAGTCGGCTCTAATATCATTTTGTGTCCACTCCATATCAACGTGTGTAATGGGTCTTTGAGTAATATTTAATTGTTTTGTTATTGGATATTAATTGTGTATTTAATATGTTTCAGACGTGTTACATCTGCCAAGATTTGGGTAAGACTCACCGCGCCAACGCTGGTGCTTGCATGCAGTGCAACAAATCAGGTAACTTTCATTACTTTTCTATACATTCATTCATTGTATAATTAAAATACAAATCGCCATTTCAAGAAGTAATGTCAGATGTAGTTTGGCAGGGAAATGAGGAAATCTAAGATTTCACGAAATCCCTAGAGTTACGACAGAAAAGCAGGTACTACAAAATAAAAATCAAGCTTTCCATTTCTCTCGCTTACTCTCGTTCCACACGATCACTAGCGGGAACGGGACAAATGCGCCATTCAAGCTAGAGTGCCTTGCTGAATTTTGTCGTTGTATTATTAATTAATACATAATTATATCCACTTGCCATTTAACAATTTTCAATTACTATCATTAACCCGTAGTATGTCGTGAGCGCAGATCTACGCGAGACACAATGAGTTTTCTATTGTGTCTCATATACCAGCATACAAGAGGTTAAATATCATTATATTTGTCAAAGAATAGAGAGAGTGATCATTGGACAACTCACTCTAAAGCAATATAATTATGTATTATTAGATCAGATATGGCTCAGACAAAGAAACAGCTAAATGTCCATGACAGATCACTGTGTTATGCAGGATACAAAAGAAAAAATACTATTATCAAATCTTTAATCGTAAAATCCCCACTATGCTAGCCTGTTTTTAAAATGACACATGATTACCCCAGATCATATTACTGTAAACTTGCTGATATGGCTAACATTATTCTTTATTTCTTTTTCTAAGGTTGCAAACAACAGTTCCACGTGACCTGTGCACAAGGCTTGGGCCTCCTTTGTGAGGAAGCAGGCAATTATTTGGACAATGTAAAGTACTGCGGCTACTGCCAACATCACTACAGTAAACTGGTGAGTTGAAACCTTTTCATCTATGTCAAAATAATGATGATACAAGTCGATGTAGACCGAACATCCCATACAGATTGAAATCTAACATGCAGTTAGTTGCTGTTCACAATCTAATGCTGCTTTTGTATTCTAATATCAATTCTGGTATGGTACTAAGTACTAATAAGATTGTTGTATGTGGAATATATGGCATTGTGTATGTATGTTGTGATGTGTGCGTGTCGACCTCAAAACTGTTCGCAAAGTACTGAGTCGATTCGTTATCGATTTTTGTAGGATTATCACAGCTGATTATGACCCACCTCTGATAATTTTGTACCTACATTTGATCATCAACGAACAACTGATAAAGTACCTACCATTCCCTGTCAAATGCACTTCGATGTCATTAGCATTGTCTGTATAATCTGTGTAATACAACACTAAACCCTACCAGTGTTCACTTCTGTCATTTAAAATACACCTTCATAAGACAGTTTCCGAAAGTTCTGAAGACTGGCGCCTGTTACTGGGAAAATGAGCACCGTACAGTGCAATAACACTGCTTACTATAAACCAGAGACGTGTTTTAAAAGACATGGCGCATTATTTGTGCAAGTAATGTGCGCCAGCATTTAGATTACTTGGTTCTATCTTCAGAGCTGATTATTGTGTTGAGTACGCGTTTAATGTCTAACATTTTCACTTTGTCATTTTGTTATCATGTTGGCCTTACAGCACCTAATTACTGCGATACATCGCCACCAAGTTGTGCATGGAAATTGATTTATTCTTTCATTATCATTTTTTAGTTCACCAATCATGATGTCACCATCATCGCCAAGGTACTAAAACCATTTCATTATATAAACAATTGGAAGTCAATTCTAGTTTAGAGTAGAGTAGAGTAGTGTACATATCTTCAATGCCTAAAGGTTTATCAATTATTGAATAAAAGTATCCTGTTTCATAGTGGTTAGTGCGCACTCGTTATATTGGACATGAAAATTGTTGGCGGTGTTAATGAGCTGTGTGTGATACGGTGCCGAACGTTAACTGTGCAGAAAAAGGGCGGTAACGTAAAGACGATCCCGCCGTACAAGCCGGTGTCGCACGACAGTCAGTCGAGCGACTCCAGCTGCGAGAAGGAGGGCGAACCCTCTTGCTCGCCCAAGACTGGCGGCGGGGTGACACCGACAAACGCTGGCAAGTCCAAAGGGGTACGTACGTCTCAAGCTGCCACCACTGCCGTCTACCACGCCTCTGTAGCCACCACCTCCCATCCAGCTCATTATTGTAATACTCTATGTTATACGCTTGTGCTTTCACAATCACCGATTTGGACCGGCGTTTCAAAATTTAATATGAAACTGCTTCTCTTTGTTTAATTTAAAAAGAATGAAATGAAATGAAATGACTAAGTGAATGACAAAATCCATGAAAAGTATTGGAACAGATGTTAGTGTTTCGTAATTTTAATCAACTCAATTTGAGGTCCGTTAATTGCTTTGTTATTATTATGGAAATTAATTATTTTTCAATAATAATGTACTATAATAAAATCCTATTTATTATACGGAATACAGCAGTCAGTACGTATGGCAAAGACTGTATGTGATTATAAAATGTAGAATTAAAAATACAAATATTTTGTATTTAGGTTTTATTTTTATGATTTGCCTCACAGCATCTAGTGCTTGCTCTTCAATAACTCTCTTGAATGCTTGTATATCTGTTTACTTGTGTTCATAGCCGGGACGCAAGTCCTCATCGCATGCAGCTAACACCGTGGTCTCAGGAAAGAGCACTCCAAACGCATCAAAAACCCCAAATCAAAACCAACTAATGGGTGAGTAAAAATACAACTGCTTCCAAAACTAATTAAGTTTTATAAATTACTATTATTGCCCTTACTAGTAGCTAAAAATCCAGTAATGTTATATGTAAATAAACTATGCTATGATAGACTCAAGATGAGTACTTTTTTGTAGAGTCAACTAATATTGTGTTCTTCAGAAATGCCTAACAAATGCCTATATTTTCGACCTTTCCAACTGTGCCTGATTATTTCCCCTTCTCATGAGAGATAAGCTCTGTATTTAAATATTTTACCTTTTTTCCTTGTCGATATGAAACGCGACCTCTTAATTAACTGGGTTAAATAGTATTACGAGGTGCGATAAAGTTATAAAATAGAAATGCACCATTCGGAGACTTCTTATTCCTGCATACATCTCATGATATCTAAATTATTATAATTTTGACATTTCTAACTGGGTGTTCAGAATAATACATAATCTATAACTATCTTACGCTAAAGAGCCTTATTTAAAGGAAATTAGACCAAATATCATCATTAACGATGTTTATTCAATGTAAACTAATGGTATTCGTAATTTTTTCGCTCGTGTCGTCAGCAGAAATGTCGCAAGATAACACAGACTCGGGTCCGGTCACTCGAAAACACAAGGCTTCTGAGAAAAGTTCGTTTTTAACGTTCATGTTGTCGCATGTTAGCTCTTGCATCGATGTTCCTTATCAAAAACGTCTTGTGGAAGGGTCTGTAACGAATAACTCCTTGTTTAACGTAAAAACGTGTTTTTTTAATAAGAATAATCACCCTAAAATGCTAAAATACATGCTTAATTAATGAGAAATTTTGCCAAAATCATAAAAACAAACAATGATTAGTTGGGATAAGCAATTACAAGCGAAAAACAGTCTTAAATTCTCTACCAAAAAGTGCAGCTCACTGTGAATGATAAAACATTGTGAGCTACAATAAAGTCTAATAGGAATACTATTCCTATGTCCGTATGCTACGGTAATTACGCGTAATCAATAAATGTCCTATGTAATACCCCTTTAAAGTACAGCCAGGGTGCATTATACAAAGAAACGTATCATTACATCGATTGTTTGGCCGCTATTCTAATGAATAATTGGTCCTGTGAGCAAGGAGTTACTTATTACGGTATAACCCTTTGATATGCAAAGCTGATTGTTTGATGTTAGTGTTCCTTTAGCGTTTATCGTAGAAAGTCGTCATGATGGAGGTACAGCTTTCGGTTTTATGGTTATTTCTAATGATATAAGAATAGGTAAGTGACAGCCTGCTTTTATACATGTATTGTCGAGTATATGTTTACTTTATGCATGTTTATGTACTCATGTGTATGTGTATGTATGTAAATATAGACGTTTATGAAGGAAGTGAAGGTTTGTTCCGAGGATGTCTGGTTTTCTTTTGGTATGGTGTTACAAGAGGATTAAAAGGTACCGGTATCTCATAATATGTGAATGCTAGTTACTGCCGTTATGTTTGCGTTGTGCATGTGCTCGTTTGTTAAGTTGTAGTCAACGTATAACGATGGTACTTAGGTGGCAAATT
Organism: Spodoptera frugiperda; assembly: GCF_023101765.2. NCBI lineage: Eukaryota > Metazoa > Arthropoda > Insecta > Lepidoptera > Noctuidae > Spodoptera > Spodoptera frugiperda. Next base: position 4,057,972 of record NC_064236.1, read on the forward strand.
GCACCATTCGTCAGACAAGAAGAAGCCGTCGCCGTCCCGCCGCGGGTCGTCTGCCGGAGACGGTGGTTCCAGCAGTAAGACCAGTACCCCGGCGCCGTCGCCGCAGCACACGACCGAGACTGCAGCAGCTCAACCCAAAGGTAATAACTTTTTACCTGTTTTGTAACATTTCTAAGACGATTTCTATCGACTACTCATTTCAAAATTTCACTATTCCCCGAAAGAATCAAATCTTAGCAGCAATTATTGTCTGGTCCTGTTATGAGTCCCTTATAATAATGGCGAATCTATGGCCTTGCACCGAACTATGTGCCGTAATCGGATAGTACCGATAGTACCGTAGTAGTCTATAGAAAACTTCTTAAATTGCAAACCTCAACTCAATTTACCCTTCTACAAAATGAATTATTTACTAGTACAAAACAAAACGGTCCTCGCCGGGCATTAAAAACTTTGTAAAGAACATAGTTATTTATCGCGAACCTCAGTCTATAGACATTCTTATCTTTATGGGATACCTGGCACTGAAACTCGTGTTGCGGTCAGTCTCATGCCAGTATGGCATTACTCCTTATCTTAATTATTCTTCTACCAGTCACAAATGAGGTCACAATCTTAATCTAAGAAAAAGTTTGTATCAAAGGCATGTGCCAATGCCCTGTAGTGTTTAAAGGTAGGCTATTGAGTTATTATTTTCTTTCTCGATCCTAGTCTTCGTTATAATTTAAACACAATAATAAAAAAGTTAACTTTTATTTTGCAATAAATACTACAAATACTGTAAGTTGGTGTAACTAAAACAGGTTTTCTTTACATTTGTATTGAAGCCTTTGTTTTATCTTAGTAGCTATATAAAATATTACACAAAGGAGCCTAACAACACCTTGATAATTGTAGCAGCATCAGGCAACTCTACACCGGCAGCTCCGCCGAAGGTGACGCCCCCAGCAGCATCACCCAGTGCTAACAAACCAGTAGAACCAGTGGGAGTCATCAGCTCAGTAGCACAGGCAGTAGCCTCCGTGTCTACCATCACTACCAATCCGACTAGGTACGTAGTTTATTGAATTATGTATTGTTGATCCATTCACATTCACACTGGTCCCAATCACTAACACTAATTTTCAATCTTGGCCCCAGAAGAAGGTTCTCCCTGTATTATAAAACTTAATGTGAATAACACATTCATAGTCATAGTCACTTAACTAAATTCAAACAATGGTTATTGGTTTACCAAAATATCTGCCTCCTTTTACTTTTAGTGAGGTTTTATAAACTTGTGAAACAATTGTGTCTTTCATAAAAGCTTTATCTTCATAAATATCTGCATCACATTAGATATTAACTTGGTGCTCCGTTCACAACCAAGAGAAATAGGGATTAATTTTTGTGTATAAAATAAATTATGCTCCTTCATATTTCCCCGATATAAATGACTGACATTCCACTTTCTTTCCCAGTGCTCCAGTCCCTGCATCAGTGGTGCAGGTCCCAACTTCAAAGCCGACATATCAAGAGTCAGTGATCACTAACACAGATTTAGTGGAGACCAAACAAACTAAGAAGAGGAAGGCAATCGCAGCCGCCAACAACATGAACGCACCCGTCGATTATACCAATAACAGTACTCCGCCCGTTGGGGTAAGATTATTTGATACTACTATTGTATAAAATACAGGGTAAGTTTGGGTTACTTTGACCTAATGGGGCAACTTTAATCCTATAACCAATAGGAATGTAGCACAAAGTGTATATTAGTATTTCATTGGTCTAAAGTCCTAAGGTCAAACAAACCCGTTTTTAAGGTATGTAGGTATGTTAAAACTTTGTCTGGTCCAGTTAGAAAAGATGTACTGTAAAGTCTGTTATTTCATGTTTTACGTTATTTTCACAATCTTAGTTATTGTTTTAAACTGAACTACTTTTATTGGTCCAGACAAAGTTTTATAACATATAGTAGTATAGTATGAAAATACATATTATATGTATATGTGTAGATATGTGTGCTGTAGCTAAATTTAAAGTAGAAATTGCATTAAAAACTCGGTTTGTTATATTAGATAGTAGTAAAATGCAGATACCTAATAGTTTTGAATTGATTTAGGCGGGTGAAGGCACTTCTCAACCCGGTGGAGTGTGGGAGGCCACTCACGTGCCACCCGACGTACCGCTGGAAAACGTTGACAAAATTATTAAGAAGGTATCAATAATATAGCATGCATCATCCATTCATTCATTCATTATAACTTTGTAGTCATTGTGTCATTGTAGTTTTAGTTAAATTGTTCAATTAGATAAAGTCATTTAGAAACATATATTTTACCTATGTATATAAAAACAGTGGAAGTTCTATCTGCTCTGTATATTATACAAATTGCCGTACACAAGTCAATAGTCCGCGAAAGGATTTGATCTAAATTGCGGATTGCTTCTGAGAGTTCTAAATGAGAATTGATAGTAAATAAAACCACGTTTCTAGTATAGTTATGGGCAGGAAAAGAGTAAAATGTTATGAGTCGCAGCTGCAGTTGGATGGCTAGTTAAGAATAAATATATTTTTTAAAAGAACATTGCTTCTATTAGAAATTAGAAGAATATTGCCACTAGTAATATCTCCTATTTCGTGGGTGCGTTTACAAACATACAAGTTCACATGCACATGACACCCAAAGTCGAAACAACAATTGCGTTGCTCCGTGCGGGTATCAAAACCGCTTTACGTTGCACGGTAGCCAGAGCCCCAGCTACCGCACCAACTGTAGTCAGTTAGTCATATTATGTAGCAGGGTCTGTCTCTAAAATCATTTCATTATATTGGCATAAGTTAAGTTTTGAAATACAAGTAAGTTAAATACATAAGGCTTTTGTTCTACGCAGGCAAAGACGGAAGGTATAGAAGCGATTCCAGTGCCGACGTCTCACTTCGCGAGCGTGAGCCCCGCGCCTCCTCCACCACCGCCGCCACCGGCACATAGCCCGGCTTCCAATCCCAGTCCAAGGTATGTAATGATGTGTAGTACATACATACATTACTTCACGCGTGTTTCCCATGGGGGTAGGTAGGTAGAGAGAATGGACAGTCAATTGCTACGAATTTTACATACGTATCTCTTTCGCTTCATCAACATGATGTGTAGTAATAAATGAAAATGTTAAAGTTAACTATTACATTAAACAAAAAAAGTAGATAACTTAATTTTATGACTACTTTGATACTTGCCAAAGCAAACACAAGGTCTCAATATTTGTCAACTGTAAGTACATTACAAAAATATATGTTGGTATCAAAAACTATAGCATCAACATCATTCACTAAATGTCTAATACTAGACGAGAAAAGACATCTTCTTTTGCTACATTTTGCTTGCTACTCGAGCGGACATGAGGTTGAAGTATATTGCAGTATTATAAATGTAGCACAAAAAAGGTTGCTACTGGGTTTCATATTTAACTTTTTTCAACACCAATAGTATACAAATTCAGAAGTCCTTTTCAACTGTAGTCAATAATGGAACAATATACCAATTGATAACAATTTAAAAATATATATGTAATTAAAAATAAATGATAGGTATTTCCCCCCGTAATGACATGTTTACTTTGTCATGAAACAATGTAATCATTAAAGTAATTACGGTGTATAAGTTGCAAAGCGAGTGGGAAACATCCCCTTAGTAACTCCCCATTTGTTTACAAAATAATTTGTCTACAATGTATGGTCGTTACAAACGGTAACTTGCCAAATGACGACGGTTATTAGTCGAATCCCTAGTTAGACCTCATTACTGGACCTCATTATATGTATGTGCATTTTGCACATCTGCCTACCGCTTCGGGGTATAAAAGGCGGTACTAATGACATCAGCCAAAAACATAACGAGTTGGTAATAATACGTTTTTGGAGATCTTCAACGGTTTCCAGAAATATTCTAACAAATGGAGTATAATCCTAAATTAGGCACTTTTGAAACGTCAAATTGTCCGTCAGTCTGTCTGTCAGTGAAGCTAGGTGCTCGTTCCAAAGTGTAGCTTCGAATGAAGAAGGACGAGCAAGAAACTCCATCGTAATTTTTTTTTTCACAATATCCCTGTTACATTATTTGTTCATTTACCTATTATACTGTACGACAATACATATGTAAGGATGATATATTAGGTAGCAGTCTGTACTTTCTACTCCATGAGATAAAGATGAAAGATATGTACAATATTCTATTGTAAATACATATCCATGTAAGCATGTAAATGTATCTTCCTTACCATTGTGTTGTTTGTCCAGGCACTTGCCTAGCCCAATGCCGGGACCGAGCGGAATAAACCAAGTGTCAAACATTCGCTCGCCGTCTAATCCACAGGTCAGTAACAACTTTAATATATATATACAAATAAATATATCATTTATATTATGTACCTCAAATATAACTACAATCATCTTAAATCCAATTAAAAATTACATATTGTATTGACTAAAAATATTCATCCGTATATAATTTTGAATTGCATTCGAGTAACTAAAACAAGCTTCGCTTTTTGACGAATGCCTTTGTGTGCTTCAATATCGCTTCGAAATAACTAATATTTTTTAAATCTGCCTAGAAATTGGTCAGTTAATTATGAGTTTCTGTAGATCTACCATAAAGTTTGTTTCTCATACCATTCATATTTTATGTAGAGAATAATAATTAATTCAATTACATTCGCATTGCCATATACATATTACATAATAATTTAGATTACCTAGAGCCTGCAGATGTGAGAAGTATTTCCCATTGGAAATCCAAACAGTTTTACTTGTCACTCCCACTACCATTTTACATTGTCTCCAAGTGCACTGAACGCATGAGGGGAATCCTCTAATAGACGATTCAATGAGGCTATGCGAAAATGTACACTAAGTTAGGGCTACGTATGATCTATGATCTATCGATATCAGAACGCATCGCATGCAACCACGGAGTATTACACAAACGGAAGTGTACAATTCGAGTAAACGATGACTGATGTGTGTCAGTCATAGTATAATTCCGTATAGTTCCCGGCACGAATGATGACAAGATTTGTCGTAGTGGGGATAAGTTCGCGCATTGTCTATCTGTGACTATTGCCGTCATTTCCTTAGTACTTGGTAGGAAGTTGAATTGAATAAAAGAAAGGGTTTTGTCTTGACAATTCAATGGGGAAATAATGAGTACATAAGTACATAATGCTCGAACTTGCACCCACTATTACTAGGGCATAGTTCGTGGCGGAATTATAGGTAGTTATTATTATTATATTTACTGGTTTACTCATGTAACTATTTGATGAGGAACTCGACTAGCTCTCATGAATATGGCTCCCTAGCGTGACTTGAAACTGGTTGAGTTCCATATCAAACAATTACATGAGTTAGACGATAAACGTTATGATTATTTTTCGAAAGTTATAATAATGATAATAAAAATCCTATCACTTTATTTTGTGAGTAGTCCGTGCATGTAACAGTAGGCGTCCCACAGCGTACTAATGCGTGGGTTGTGTAGGGCGGCAAGGGCGATCGCGAGGGGCCTGCGTCGCTTCTCGTGTCGGTGCCGTTGCCCTCCACGAGCCACGGGCTCAACCTCACAGCACACTCACAGGTTCATAACTAACTCATGAACACACAACTGTCGCTAAAACAAAACAAACTTTTATCACTACATAGCTTAAAAAAGTCGCCTTTACTGTCTATCCCTTAGATCTTTAAAACTACGCAACGGATTTTGACGCGATTTTTTAATACATTTCAAGATTAAATTTGTAATTGTATATAGTATTATAAATAAAGTTTACAATGAATTAGTTACCTACTTATATAGGGACAAATATACCGCTGCATTGGAGGAAACATTCGATACATTTTTGTCCTCATCGTCGCGCTGTATTTGTGAAGTTAATGAGGCATGAGCATTGAGCATATCAGTATTATAACTAACGTGATACTTGGTAGTTGTTTATTCATTTTCCTTCTCTGGTTTTAATTATCCTCCTACTTCTAACCTATAATATGTTTGGAGTATCATGCGATTTAGTGGTAAATGGTTTGTCTATTCAGTTTTGAGTACAATAGACCAAGGTTTTTATAAGAGCACTAATTGGGTAGGTGGGTTATAACAATACTGCAGCCTGCATGCGTACAAGGTTCACCCCGTAAGTACGACAAATGTCTAATTAAAAAAACTGTTATGTCATATAAAATGGGACTGAGACTGTAATCATTTGATGACAGTTGTGTGTTCACTGAGACATGCTTAGTTACAACTACCTACTAACAACGACTGCTTATCCGTGTGCGACGTACCATCAAACTAGGAGATGCATGGTCTCCTTACGGTGCAAAGAAAGCTTAGCTTGCGCGGATATTGGAGCTGGTAAAAAAAATATCAAGTATAGTAAGCTTGTTATATTATTAAATTCATGTTGTTTCAATGTCTATCAGTGTTGTAAACTAATACAGTGCGGAATAATTTACTAAGTTTTTTCCTTTAGGTACAAAATGACATGCCAGGTCCTTCGCCGCATATTTTCCATCAACCACAAAAGCAAGTCAGTGTAAGTACCTAGTATTTTAATATATTTTATGAATGTTTTAAATGAATTTATCGTGATACGAAAAACAACTTAAGTATACATATGATTAACGTGTAAAATCGATTGACACAGTAACCGAGATTTAAGTATCTATGTATAACATTGTAAAATTAATATGACGTCTTTTAAAACACTATTGCTAACGACGCACCCATTTAAAAGAGGTAAATCGTCAATCGGAAACCTACATAATTATAACAGAGTACAGTGGTCAGCAAAATATTCCAATGATAATCAATATAATGTCACTAATAATAGAAAGAGACAAAAAACATAATATCTTAGTTTTATTTTTCTATTTTGCTAATTACCAATGTAATTGGAGAACATGTTTGTGTCCTCTTTCAGAAATATTTTGTTATGAAATAGTATATGTGAAGCAATAACATAGTTGTTTTTGCGACAAATTAATGATGATAGATCGATTTCAACCTCATTAGGTACGTTCAGCAGAATTTTTCTAAGAGAATATTTATTATACTTCATTTCCAAGTTCTTGGTTGTTAACGGACGGTGATCGTAATTAGGTTAGTATATATAATATAATAATAATATAATATGTTTAATTACCTACAGAATAAAGAAGTGAACGTTTTACATCTGTTGATGCCTTAGGGAAATGTAGGCGTGATATAGGTACAATAGTATTCTTGACGCATAAAGGTATTCATATTTTTTTAAAGACCTATATTAAAAGTATCAGGTCTTTTGATACGAGTAGGTAATTACGATAATAACAGTGAACGGATTGTCACGGACTTGTCACATGCAATTTTCCTTTGCAAATCCACCAGTGCGTCAAGACATGCAATTTGATATCAATGAAGTAGTTACGGGGTAAAGTGCGTAAATTGCGTAATACCATAGTTTATTCTATATTATGTCTTCAAAGTTAATTAATGTTTTGTATTATAGAAGAGGGGTGTGAAAATGTGTTATTTAACGGTTTTAAGAAGAGCACCAGTCTATACCGAACTTCAATCATGTGTATTGATTTATCTGGAATTTGAATGTAAGCACTTAGGCCGTGCCATATAGAGTCATAGTGTATAGGCGGGGCTCCGTTTAAAAAAAATTTAGGGGTCCTTTCTTTTGAAGGGTAATAATCATCCAATGACTTGTCCCGTTCTTGGGAGAGGCGACATAGAATGTCAGACTCTTACTCTTACTTTTTTTATTTTTTGCCTAAGTATGTTGGTACCCGTGCCCCATATAATTGATACGGCACTAGCTACGCTTCTGGATGTAAGTTAAAGTAATTGGAATATCCCTCTTCAGTAAAGTCAAGCAATCGAATCCCAGTTTCGTTGTGAAATAACTTAATAAATGTGCAGATTTACTTTCAGTTTTTGTAGTACCTAATGAACTGTTAATATAGAAATAATATAATATTATTATTATATATAATTAATTGTTAGTTAGAAAAACATCGTCTAGATAACGGTATTTAATAATAAAATGGAAACGATTATATTATACAGTAATTATTATAAATTAGCAATGTTCACACCTTAGGAGGAATCATTTTCTTAGTACACGCGGTTGAAGAGAATAGACTAGTGTATTATGTATTTTAATTTTATTTAAAAGTTGGTCACGAAACACCATATCGTGGTGTATATAAAAAAGTTCCACACAGCTTAAATTCGGTTCGGCAACGGAACTCGCAACCACGGCAGTTGTTAGTCCTAAGTTCTGCAACGATCAAATATTGTGATATTTGCAGATTTATTTGTTCAGGGACTGAGTCTGGTGTTTAAAGTGTTTGTGTTTGTAAACCCACAGTAGAGAGGATGTCATAGTTTGGTATCAACGATTAGTAAGTTTGGAGCGATATAGAGAAGCTAAGACAATGACGTCATAATATATTTAATTAAACACTATTATTAACAGAGGTGCTAATAATAAAATCTCGCTACAGTGATGCAACAAATCATTAGTGAATTGGACATTTTAAAGATTCTAGAAAAAATTAAAAGCTGTTATGAAAAGTATGATAGTAAAAAACCCTATAGAAGTGCCAGCCACAGTTGACTTTGTAAAAGACAAGGGTGTGTATAAAGAATGTAAAGAACTAGCAAACAATATACTTGTCTATACAATGTACACAACTGCCACAAATGGCCGTAGGGCCCGGAACGTCGGTCCAACAATCACTACGAAATAGCAATAATAATTTCAATAAACGAGTTCCTTTACTATCCCTCTTTTTTATCTTCCAACGTTCACTGTCTAGCCCTCAAAAAGTGTCCGTTACAATTTCTCTGAATTAAAAATATTAAGACGAAAACTTGCTTATAAACTAAATGAAATGTAAAACTATTTGATGAACACTATCAGATTTAAAAAAAAGAAGCACACGACTTTACGAAAATCGCTAGAAATGGTTATTCTTAGAAATTTGATGCGTGTCTAAGCACCCTAGCGGAGATAAACATTGCCATTTTGTACCTGCTCCCAACCCCTCGGCCTACCTGCTCTATAGGCGGTTCGCAGTAGGGCCCACCACATGGGCACATCCATGTTTCGTTCAGTTATCAAACGACGCTTGGTAAGACCACATCTGTCACTACTCTCGGTTCTCGCAACTAACAATAATGTTTTTGACGCGATAATCGTAAATTAAAGTGACAACAAAAAGCGTGTCTATGTAATAGTGAGTTTACTTGCATATGTGTGTACTGCGCCGTATCTCTACGAACACGTGTGCTTCTCCCGCGGTTTTGTGAATTCGCTCGTTTATAGATATCATGTTTAGATTGTGATTTTTACTCGTAAATAGTTTTTGTGTGTAATAGTTCAATTACTATCGTCTTGTGTTACGATATTCAATTATTTAGTATTTTAAAACTTGCAATCGTCAGTTTTTGTTCGGAGACAGTGAATGGTTTATAAACAGTACTATCGACGGGAATATGATCAATATAAAATGGAAATGTGAGTATGTCTTTGTAAACAAAATGCATAATAAATAGCACGCTCTACATTACTTTGGTGACACCAATACCATACTTTGCTTGTAATATGAACACGAAATATACCACGAAGAATTTAATTTAAAAACGTTGCAGTTCCGAAGTACAAATCGTATAGTCTACACTGAACAATTAAATATTATTATCCCAGTAAATATTAAAGTACTAATAATACTGAAATATACGACCTGGCCGCGGGTTACAAATAATGTTTAAATATCATTTTGTCCTGTTTGTTCTTGTCAGGGCTGTCAAATAAAACAATTCGTCCGGCCAAATCGATGTGACCTATTTCGCAATGTGTAATAAGCTGCAAAGATTTATATTTTGTTTTATATCAACGGCATACAATTACATTTTATTTACGATAGCCGCGTTTAAATGGGTCCGACGAACACATGTGGAGAGATGCGAAAATACACACTTATGCCAAACATACGAGTTATAAGTTTTATGTTACAAATGATGATGATGATGAGCTGCTTTAATAGTATTTATGCGTTAACTATATTATAAGTGGTTGGCTATTAAGGTTTTGTGGATAGCCTGTTATTTAATATACGTGTTTCAAAAATGTTAATAACTTAACATATTATTGTAGTCAAAAATGTAGTTAAAACTTTATTTAACAAACTTACACAAAGTTCCTGTAAGCATTTTTTCATAGTGCATCTTTGTTGTACAATGCTAGGTGCAATAGTGCATCAATATAAATGCGCTGACTGTCGAAAGTCAAACTAATAAATCTTAAAGCATTGAGTATTAAAATCGATCACAGGGAACATACGGAATGCCAATTGCGCGGTATTTGCAGTCTCATTACATATGCATATTGAAAGTGATTATGATTAAATTGATTTCAGGCGGCAATGGACACTGGCATGACAGGGCATTCACCGCATGCTATCCCTGGGCGCTCCTGGGGAGGTCTTAACGTAGCGTATGAACTGCAAGATCCAAACAAACCAGGGTAAGAATACTACAGACCCTTGTACACTCAGTCACATACAATGTGATGTCAACACTATGTTATTAATACACTGAAATCTAGTAAAGAATATTTTTTTATTAGTAATTTTTAGAAGTTTGTGTGTACACATTGTTGTATGTGACTGTACTAAGGAGTATCTCTATGTAACTTTGTGTTATTTGTGTTTACTTATAAGTATTAAGTATGCTATGCTTTTTCTAAGCTACGCGCTTACAACTACACATACGAGGAATGTAGTTGTAGTAGATTATAATATTAAGATTTATTATATTGTTTTACTACCGTACTCAGAGTCATTTAATGATTACTTAACCCAGTCTTTAGAGTTGTTTTCGGATCAAAATCGTTACTAAGGAATAGTTTAAGTAATCATTACTTATCTCTGAGTGCGGTAGTTAGAGTTTTTAAAGTTATGCTAAGCAGTTTAGATTATCAACACCTAAATAAGCTATAAATAAGCTAAGCGGGCTAGCGCTAAAAATGAATACATACCATTCTAGAAATTCATCATCTTGTTTTTTACTTGAATACATAAATTCTTCACAAACACTTCAACTTGATACAAAACAAATCAGAAAACATAAAATGTTGAGTGTTCACATTATAATGCCCTGTTTGTTCCATTTATCGAATAAATTGGAAAGGCTACCTTGTTTTTATGTAAAGCGAATTTACAAATGTATAAATCACTACAAAATAGCGAATATTTTGCTTGCGTCCAAGCCAAATAAATATATTGTGTTAACTTCTAAGTATGTAATGGGCACAGTATTGATATAGGTAGCAGTTGTTAATAAAAATAATAGAAACAATGAATTTTCACGCTTAGCGCTCATAAGTTTAATTAAAATTTAGTTTTTTAGATGATCCTGTTCACTTCGAATCGATCCATTATATCTATAGTGCTAATTTTGTTACTCAATCATAGTTTATTTAATTATATTTTAGTAAAATTTTTATTTCTCTAGACTAGGCACCTGCTAGCTAGCTATCTAGTTGTTATTGTTGCTCATTGCTGCTCAGCTATTGTATTGTTTATTCACCTATTATTTTAATTGATTGCTGTGTAGTATTTAGTTAATTGCGTAATAAATAAGTATTAATTAAGAAAGCTTGGGCGCCATAATAATAAAAGGAGAAAGGAGGTTTATTTATTGACCTCGCCAACTTTTTATTAGTTATGTTACTAGTTCCAGTTGCAGTGAACAGTTACAAACCAAACAAACTTCTTTATTCTATTGAGAATTTTCGAAAATCCATTACTACTGTAAATTCCCTCACCGAGAGTTTATAAGGAAACATCCTGCTTCACAATACCACGTTTACAATACGTACAAACATAAATATTAATATTCCATCATTATTATAATTAAATCACAAACGCTATGCCATTTATTTGCTTATTGCGATATTTTATAATAACATAATGAGAGCTAAATCATATTTATTAATGCATTAATTTTTATTAGCTATTGCCTGACATTATTTTGAATGACATTAGTTTTGAGTGCTGTAGCGTATGACTGACGCGGCTTTGTGACAATTCCTAGTATTCTTATTTAATCTTTAAATAGTTAATGGTCTGTTTGAATACACTATCTATATCTAGATTTCCTAGATAGAATTTTAGCCCAAAATGGTGTAAAAATTATATCTATAGTTGGCTTATCTACAAACATGTAGATATAGCATTGAAAGTATATGTCAGTCTAACTTAAACCTATATACATTTGTGCCATAGTGTTAGATGTAACGTGAGATATGTTTTGTCCTGCAGTATGAGTGGCATGCCTGGTCCTAGTAAGCAGCCTGATATGGGCCCCGTGAACATGGCTCCCATGCCGCCTACGACTGTACGGACCAAGAAACGCGCCGCCATGGCTACATCGGTCGTCGCCATGGCTAACACAGCTTCTGCTATACGTGAGTACTTCTATTTTAAATCAATCGACACCTCGTTTTGTTTCCATTGCTGGTCTAAGAAGTATCTTAGAAAAATTCTATGTTAATATGCCACCTAAAGTCTAGACATCCAGATGTATCAAAGTGATGCAAGTTGAAGAAGTCAGGATGTAAATACATAGGTGGCTATTCCGTAATTTCTGCCTTGTCATAAAATTCGATCTTCGATGATCTTTATGATTTTCTAAATGGCCTTAAAAGTGGACTTAGTAAAACAACAGTTCCTCATTTACCTTTTTGTTTCTTGCATTATAAAATATAATCAACAGAGCCCATGATAAAATAGCGTAACTTTACCTGTCTTGTGTACTTTCTCAGAGACTATGACGACGCAAACGTTGGCCAGTGTACGCCGCCAGCCTCAGCCGACGCCACCGCCGATATACTCCGAGACTATTAAAGACTCGCCACCGAGCTCTCCAAGTAAGTTTTTGTTTTCTATTTAAAAATAAAGAATAGGTGGCAAACAAGCTCGTCTTTCACCTGATGATAAGCAATCGGCGCCCGCCAATAGACGACAACACTAGTGTATCTACATATGCATTGCTGACTATAAAGTGTCATAGAACATATACCAATTCCAATTTTTTAACTTTAAAATTTGCAAACCTGTAACCTTAGGTGTTCACTTTACATCGCAAACGCTTGAAGTGGGTAGAGACTAGAGATAGGGAAAAAAGGTTTGGTAGGCCGCCATGCCCTTATTGTGGGATGATCACGGCCAGAATAATAGTAAAAATCACTGAAGCTAATCAACTTATAATAAAATCAGGTTTAGCAATTTGCCAAATACCTTGGCGTTCTTAATGAATTCCATTGAAACAAAATTAAGAAAGATAAGCGTTTATTCGGTATTGACATGATTGCCAAGACATAAAAAATAAATATATTTGTCAGAACAGCAGTCATAAATACTCAATAATGTGTGAAATGCTTGACAAATGTAAGCGAAAGAGATACCTACTTATTGCCTATCGACTTAACACATACTTGTGTCCTTAGATAAAAATAGACGCAAATAAAACTCCATGGCAAATAGGAACCAATAAATCGCTATAGATTCGCTATTTTTCTACTATTTTCATATTTATAAACGTCCTCGTCTGCCGTGATCATTTACAAATTTGATAAGTTGTTTGTAGTCATCTAGTAACCTACTTAGTATAAAGGTCGGTACGAATTGTTTTATTCATGGTATACCATTATAATACCTGATTTTAATCATATGTATGTTTCATGTTTCAGGCTCTGAAAGACCATTAAAGCCTAAGATGGAGTCCAAGTAAGTATTGTATTCTGCATTCTCTTAGTTTTATTTTTTTTCAATTCTTTGTATAAATGGTTCGTGGTTATGTTGGCCATTGTTAAGCTCTTAGGGATAGCACGAAAGGGAGCAATCGAGTCGTCGGTGTTAAATGAAACAATTATATCTTTTTCAATTTATTTTATTTTAGTTTTTGTTAAATATTTATTTTTTGTTAGATTTTTTTTATTTTTATTTAATTTAGAAAAAAAAATCTTAGACATTTTTGCTTTCACCCTTTATATTTTTAAATTATTTTACGCGGTCGATTAATTTTTAAAACAACATACATAAATAGCGACTGATTGCTGATGAGGATATTCAATGCACTATGACTGACCCTCAGAACCTTCATGTATCCCAGGATCGGAGCTTCTTGTACCGCCCCACACATGCTAGGCAATGAGCTTAACCCAGAGAGCGGAGCGGCCGCTTGCCTTCAGGAACAGTTAACTGCTGAACTAGCCGCCCATGCCGCCGGTAGCGCAGGTGGAGATACCCTCATACCGCCGCCGCTTATCAACAAAGCCGCGCCCGTAAGTTACATTTATTCTACATTTTAACTGAAATTCTGTTGTAAAAGTTTTATTCTGAAATTCTTTGTGCAGTCAGCGTCTAAAAGTCATTTTCTAAACTTTCACACGTGATTGAGGCGTCGGTAATATCAGTACGATGTTTCTCTAACGACGCGGAATGCTGCTCATGAATATGAGCCTCTAGCATGGCTTGAAACTAGTCGAGTTCCTCGTCAAACAGTTACGTGAGTAAGCCGATAACATAATAATTAATTTTGTATAAGTTATGATTAAACGTCAATATGATGTTTAAATAAATTCTGTCGCTTTCAATTATTTATTTATTTATTTATTTGGACAACCAGTAGCTGTTACATTATAACTTACATCTAAACACTTATGTTATAATTAATTTAAATGCACAACATTTTAAGGTGTCACAACATGCACTGTAACATTACATAACAATGACACTGTATCAATCAGTAAGAAAAAAATAAATAAAAAAACAAAATAAAATAAAACACAAACAAAATAAAAACAAAACAAAATAACGTACATACAAACTTATAAAATCATACCCAATATTTATGACAATTTATGACAATAAAAAACAAGTAAATCAAAATCAAATCCCAAAAACCTAAACAAAGTTAAATTTAAAGAAAATTTTAATGTAATTATACGAATATAATGTTTGAGTAATTACTATCTGACGCTGACTGCATCACTCTTAGCTTTTCATCATCACGGCATACATTACCAACCAGGTACGTATATGTCGTTGTAGAACAAGTTTTGGACAGCACACGTTTAATATTTATGTTGATCCAGGGCGGCAGTATCAGCTCAGGACGGTCCTCGAGCGCTCAAAGCCTCGACCAGTTGCTGGAACGACAATGGGAACAAGGCTCACAGTTCCTTATGGAACAAGCCCAACATTTCGACAGTGAGTACACGTTATCATGCAGTTCAGTATCTAGAGTAGACGCATTTTCAACTTTGATGTATTTTACATAAGATTCGTATTGAAACAGCATGTGGGTATTCATCCTCGTAAAACCACATGCATGTTTTTTTTTTATATCAATATATGTGCATATTTTTGCGCATGTATTTTCGTTGTAGTTTCGATTTTATTTTTTTATTGTATTTTTCATGTTCCTAAATGTTTGATATCTGTTTTTTATTTTCCCCCTTTGTATTTCCCTTAAATTAGTACAGTACTTTGCAACTATTATGAAACATTGAGCGTCAGAAAGGGACGAGAAATCCAGAGCAGCTCTGTCGATGTTGATAGGTTACTTTTCTTCCAAACATTCGCTTGACTGTAGTGGATTAGAGCTGTCTACCATCCTTGAACATTCTCTACTGTGCGTGGCATCCCTGACAAAAAAAAGATTTTTTATTAGCTGGTAAGTACCCGGTCGTAGTCAGCTGTAGTACGAACCTCGGCATTCTACCAGATCAATTTTATTTGTAATGTTAGTTCATTTATTTGTGGTTTTTCTGTCTCATTTCAAGTCAAGAAGAGTTATTTTAGTTTTAGCCTTTGTCATTTAACGTTAAAAAATATAAATATATTTTTGTACTACAGAAAGTATTCCGTTAGTAAAATCTATTCTATTTGTATCACTGTAAATAATGGAACCACCAGCAAATAACTAACAGTATTCTGATGGAATTTCGTAGTAAACACACAGAAAGTACTATATTCAAAGTTATATATTATTTCACCAATAAGCAAACGTAGTTTATTTCTCAACTCTTGATCCCAGCTAATTTAAAATGCAATTAAGGCGAATGCTTTATAAAATGTGCGAAAAT
Organism: Spodoptera frugiperda; assembly: GCF_023101765.2. NCBI lineage: Eukaryota > Metazoa > Arthropoda > Insecta > Lepidoptera > Noctuidae > Spodoptera > Spodoptera frugiperda. The sequence goes on from NC_064236.1 coordinate 4,074,154, forward strand.
ATACTTGTAAGTTTATTGAAATGTTTCACTAAGAAAGTATGTTGGAAATGATGAAATAAAGCATACTCCTTAAGCAATATTTTTCATTTGCATACAATATAGTATTTCTTAGTATCATGTCAATACTTGCCCATGTTTTTGTAAGCGAAACAAGAAGAAAATGTGTAGAACATTTCTCAATTGGCATTGTATTTACACGTTACCCAAAAAATTGTAAAAAACACCATGATTGTATCAAAATTAAAGCAAAATTACAAAAAATGGGTATGAAGTTATTGAAGTTATGGGCCAATTTCACAAGTCTAATAAATTCTTTTGAATTTTATACGCATTTCGTACTGATTTAGTTCCACTGTTTTATCTGGTGGATAATTGACTAGACTGTGAAATTGGCCGTCAATGTCGCATTGATTGTTGTGGAACTAGCAAGGAGATTATATGCAACTTTGTTATTCGCTGCATGCTCTTTGAGCAATGCCTATCTAATTAGAAAGCATATTATATGTGTATTCAGCATCCACTTGCTAAGGCTTTGTTACCATATAACGCATTATAAAGCTCTAAGTTGCTTGCGTACTGCTAGCTCATATGGACGAATTTTCATCCATAATAATATATACAAAAAAAAAACAAAGTTTGTTCAAGCAACGACGTAATAATCACCATTAACGTGTATGGAAACAAAGACTTAAACTCTATTCAAGTGGCAAGACGATATCAATTGGATATTTCATGTGATTATCATACATTATTCAAGGAAAACACGCAGGTATATCCAGAGGCTAGAGAGCACCTTATAGGCGCCCCAAAGTTTTTTGGCGTTGCCGGTACGATTTGGGCAACTAGGCACGCGCCGTCTCGCCGCGTCCTAGGCCTAGTTTGCCTTAGAAATAAGAGAGCTCATGCTCAGGAGTATATCTGCACTTAAAAAAGGGATAAAAATTATCCCGAACAGAAATGTACCGTTTGATATCGATTGCAATATATAACCAAGCATCGCATCACTTCGATTGGCAGTGTAAATCAGTGTCTAAGTACGTGCAACTTGCTTACAAATGTTGGTGTTGTTTATAGAATTAAGACGAGAAGAATGCTCCTATTGATCGTCTAATACAAAATAGTAAGTGTCTATAAATCTATGTATAAATACACATTTTTTTTCTTTGTTTTCTGTAAAACCTATTTAATTCGTTATTACAACGTCACGTAAGTAACTTTTTGCTTTTTATTAACTGTATATTTCTGCTGTATTCTTTTTAAATACATATAATCAGTAACGTTAAAAGAAGAAATAGCGAATTAAATGGTTGTAGCTTGAGAACATGTACGGTGGGATATTATCTACAGTATTTTGTATGCAGGTGCGCTGCGCTATCGTCCTTATGTTAGGCGCCAAACAGCGCTTATGGAAGCCGCCGGTGAGTACGAAGAACGGGCTCCGCTGCAAAATTAGAATTAATAAGAAAAACAACGACAGGATGACATGAGATAATGATAAGGATGACGTGATAATAGTATTCTATCTTGTTCTTAAAGCCGATGTTTCACGATGTTTGTAAAGTACTGTAGGATGTTGGTTGACGGTCCATGTTTAAAGAGTAACATTGATAACGTATGGCTAATTAAAATACTGTGTACAGTCGCTTCGCTGTTGTCATGCCTGCACCAGCTGCGCACTGAGAACGTTCGACTGGAGGAACATGTAGGCAGCTTGCTGCAACGCCGCGACCATCTGCTCGCGGTAAACGCTCGGCTCGCAATACCGCTCACTACTGGTACGTTAACACTCCAAGCGATACGCGGAAATCTTAACAATGTTTTAATTAATCTGCTGTAGGAGATATTATAGTCTCTCGTCCTCGGTCTCACGTTTATTCTTTAGTGCTAATTTTTATTTAATGAATTATTCTCTGAGTGGTATTATAGAGATGTTGTGTTTTATTCGCGTTAAATAGGTACGTAGGTATTGTTGTTTTATACGAATGATTTCTTAAAGATTGTTAAGATTTTTTGTTTTTACTTTTTCTTCTTTTCTTTGTTTGCTTTATTTTATTATTATTTCTACCTTTTTTACTTAATTTCATGATTTTAACTCCCTTTTAAAGTTTCTACTGGGTTAAATGTTGTTTTGCAATATTTTATTATTTTATGATTAGTTTTGTTTCCTACGGAATGTTCGGTGTTTTCTGTTTTACAATATTCGTTGTATTTGAAAAAAGGTCTGAATTTTTTAACCGTATTGTAATCTCCTGTCATCAATCTATACACGGGTTTAAATTTAAGGCCACACCTCTTTATAATTACATTAAATAAGTAAAAAGCCATTCTAGTATTCAAAATTGAATGCGTAAATTAGTAAAATAAGTATTTTTCATATTTACCATGTTTTGAATAAAGAGTTGAGTATAAAGTACTCATTACGTTTTTACACTAAAGGAACATCCACTTTAATTGCTTTTTATTAAACGAGATACTTATTGTAGTGCCCTTCTTGTTCCAATGTCAAAATAATTTATTTCAATTTGAATCAATCAAAGACGCGAACAGCAAACAAAATAAAGTTTCAATCTGTACATACTTAAGTGAAGCTTTTTTTAGTCGTTTCAAAGTGTAGATTGTTATGGAGAAGGGCGAGCACGAATCTCCATGGTTACTCTTTCATGTCATAAATTGATTGATAACATCAACATTTCTACCTTTTTAAGAAGCATTCCTAAATTATACGGCTTATACGGTATTGTGTTCAACTGCATGTAATAAGTAATGATCAGAATCAACAACAACATAACAAATCTGTTTCTTCTGTAAGTTTCAGGTTGAAAACTAGGTATGAACTTAGATTTAAAGAAAACCATGAAGTACTTTGATACATAAATTGCTTTATTTTCTTTTTACACTATACGCTCGATTTTTGAAAGGCTGATTTAAAATTTGTACTTGTAATTGTAAGTATTGATTGCTAACATTACATGTATCGATGGCCTTTCGAAAACCGAGTGTAAGAATAGAAATTAATATGTTTTTTTGCTGAAACTGTCGCAGAAATGGTACTAGGAGAGAGATGTACGAATTCAAGTGATGTGCCATTGCGTAGTGACGACTGGCCCGCCCGAGCCGAGCCGGTGCACGCGCGAAAATGGCCCGCAGATGATGCAGGTGCGGCCGCCGCCGCCGCCGGTCCGCGCCGCCGAGACTATCACCTCGGACCGCCCACACCAGGTATGAGACGGCCAAGTCCGGCCTAGGGAAGCACAAACTACTTAAGTTACAGTGAATTTTTCAACAATTCCAATCAAAATTTTTATTGCTCTGAATTATCGAACTAAATACAAGTCCTGGCCAATTTGAACAAACATCCTGTTCAAAAATTCACTCGAAGAGAAAGGCTGAAACATGGTGCACACCGCACATCACTACATGTTGCCCCAGTTTCAGTAAACGATTTCCCTCGTGGCTCCGCACTTACTTGTTTAAATTAGTTTTAATATCTTGAACCAAAACAGAAGCTTGCCAGAAACAATTGGTCTGAATTTACAAACTAATCTCTTTCACGACACCGGCCCGAGGGAACTACAATTGAGTATCACCCATAACTTCATGTAATTTAGTAAGTAATTTGATATAGTGACTGCAATCTTCCTTCCATTCATACGGTAGTGTAACATCATTAGATTTTAGTTCTCCCTAGCCGTTGAATTATTGTTTTAATTTCTAAATGTTTTAGCACCCCTTTCATTGCACAGATAGATGGTTTTTATTTCAATATTTTTTGTGATTTAGTTTCTAATTAATTGTTGTGATTTACTTGGAATCAAACTGTGCAGTTTTTATGATGATATTGCTACTTTCAGATAACTTTACATCAAGGGTTTATCTTACAACTAAACGGAGATTTCACAAACGAGAAGGTGGTGATTTATACATACTCACTCTACTCACGTCTTATATAGTAAATATCTCAAAAATTTTATGCAAGTTTAATATATACTTGCATTATTATAATATGACTCATAATTTGTGAAAAGGAGCCCTCTGCCCTTCGGGGAATAAAGGAGTATTCGATCCTGACTTCATCAATCATGTAGTTCCGATTTCAAATAACTTTGGTTTATATTAATTATAATAATAATTATTCTATTGTAAGACACTGGGTGTATCATCATCAGCCGGAAGAATCCCTTTAATCCTCCACGTAGAATTACTGGGTGTATGCGCCCTTTTCACTTATATTCAAAAATGTGTAAGAGTATTGTAAAAATCATACTTTTTATACCGTATCTTACCTATTTTTTGAGACACTTCTCTTTGCTGTAGGATGTGGGTCAATTTTGGACGATCTCCTTTGTTGACAGTAAATTTTGAACAGTATTAGACCACATTCTGGCAATCTCTACCAAAGATTTAAATGAAATTAAAGAAATTAATGTTTTACTGCTGGAGCACAGCCTCGCTGAACCTTTCTCTTCCGTGAGGAGGAGGCTTACTTAGCGCCTGGTACGCGACTGTGAAATGGAACCTAACTCACGCGCTACCGACTACTTAGCTCACGCGCTTAACGCGCTTGGCGCAGTCTCTAGATGCTTAGCTTGCAGCTTGCCCAGCAAACTAACCAATTGTAAATAGATGGCCAGGCCCCAGGCGCTAAGCAGCCGCCTCATAGTGCTGCCTTAGGTCGGTTCTGCGCCCATCGTGGGCTAAATCTATAATCTATGGGTTCAGAACAATGACATTGGTATGGCCTTTTCCAGGCACTCTCATTTTTAGAGGACCTTACACGGGACGCTCCAGAGAGATCAACCGTGGTACTAAAAATTAACATTGCTGTATTAATATAGGGCTGTCCTTTCTTTAAAAAAATAACATTTAAATTAATACGTTTACCAATAAGGGCATTATCAATACTTTGAAAAAATTGATGATAGAATTCTACCATTTTGTCCGGAGACAAAGTAAGATGTCCAAGACAGTACTCAGTACAATGTTCAGTAACAATCATGACGACTGCACTTGACCGACAATGCGCCAGAATAAAGCAGAACTTTATTTTTCAACTTTTCCAAATTTTATTCTTCCGTAATTATTTGATTTTTTATAGTTTAACCCCACCCCTTCATTTTATAACGCTTTTAAACATCACCCACCCGCTCTTCGCCGACTTAGGCCACCGAGATGATACGGTATTATAATTCATTTTTTAATCCAAATAATATTCTTTCTATATTATTTTATTAGTATTATTAAAGCATCCGCTTTGCGTGCCATGGAACAGTAAATAATGCTTTTTATTTAGTTACAAGCATTAAAACTAGTTATTTTTGTTTAATTCTTTTATATTTTAATTGCTCAAGCGCCCAAACTATTACTTAGTTGTATTATTTGCTACAAGCGTTCTTTGTTTAGATAATTATGTGAGATAGGTGCTTAGAGATCGCAACAGTATTTGTCTGAACTCCAGATTATTGCTGGTGCTAACGTGGCATGCTACAGGTCGATGTAAGCCACACTGTAGCAATACAAACATACACTACAGTGTTGCCATTATGTGTCAGTTATATTCCTCTCAGGATCCTTCGACAACATCACAAAAACATGAAAAAAAAAACTGGATGTGATGTAAATCAAAAACGTTTGAAACTTTGTTATTTTCAAAGTGATTAAAGTTCACGGCTTACATTTTTTAAATGAATTTAATTTTGTTCTTTATTTTTCGACTGTTCTGGAATACTGAAACGAATATAATATCGAGCTCTAAGTATACCTGCTCTATGTATTGATTGTGATGCGACTTGGTTACATGTGAGTACAGATGTGATTGAATTGTTTTAGCTTATAATGCGTGAGGTGCAGCAGAAGCCCAGCTGAAAGGAAGAGGGTGGCGGCGGAGGCGGTGGCGATGCTGCCGTCCCGGGGCCGTCATCGGCCAACCCGGCAGCGCTGCACACCGTTCAAACTTTCATAATGCTCGAGCAACGACGCAGGGTCGATTTCTCCATCGACTCCATCCTCAAGTTAAACAACTAAATCGTAGGCGCGCTCGCTTTTAGAAGCCACAATGAATATTACGTTGTTCTAGGACAAGGCTTCTACTGCAATTATAAAGTGCGTCTGCGTTGTTAGCTCGTGAAGGAGCAATGTTGTTGCGCGGCTCCAACTCAATGCCACCACCCGCTATAAGGACTCAGCTCGACGGCCGTCGGCTTACGGACGATCTTGTGTTCCAGCCCCTCGGGGCTGTAGTATACACTACTAGAGTTAAAGTTCTTAATGTTAAACTAGATTAACGCACGGTGTGTGTTATATTTTTGGGCAGTTTCAGCGTTTATACGCCGTGTCGAGGTTGATATCTTGAATGTGATGGTCTACTACAAAGTACGAAACCGATGCTTATAGTGTTATATAAATTGTTTGCACATTGTCTATCGTAAAGTACTTTTTAAGAATAAGTGTTCAAGTTTCACATACGCTTTTGTATGATACGGTTTCTCGAGTTGCCAACTTTTTTTGCCCGATTGTTAGGAGGCGTCCTGTACGGACCAAAGTTGGTAACGTTCCGCTTTATCTGTAGAATACACTGCGGGATGTGCGCGCCGCAGCTCTGGTTGGTACTTTGGTTTAGATCTCAGGTCACGGCACCACCGACTGAGTAGATTATGCGAAGTGCGGTTTATTCTATAAGTGTTATTGTATATTCGACTGGATTAATATCTTGATCTATTTGAACTGTCTGTTCTTTTGAACGACGCATGCGATTAAATGTTTAATTAGAATTAAGTACTAAAACTGTGTATGTACCTAGGTATGAATAATATATGACGAGGTAGGAAGTCACTTTCTACTAGTTGAAGATTGAAATTAATGTTCTGGGGAGGATTATATTCCTCCACTGAAGTCCAAAAGTTAAGAAACTTGTTTGCTGGGGATACTGAACGTTTTGTGTATGATATAAATAAAGTAATAGATTATGTAGCACTGAATTGATTGAGTATATTGGAGACGTTGGCCTGGACACACGTTGGGAATGATTTCAAACGGGACCGTTACATATATTGATGCATGTTTAAATTATTTATTATAAATAGTTAAATTGTGTGTTAGTTGTTAATTGTATATGAATAATCTTGATGAATATTTACAGTGTTTCGATTGACGACCGGCACACAGCTTGGTAATGTTCTTTGACGATAATTTCGCGCACAGAGCAGGGCCGTGTTCGTACAAGCGGTATATGTTTGCTACCGCCTTATTTAATATATCTGAACACTTGTAGTTGTAAGGTCAAAGCAAGGATTTCAGTAGTTATAGAAGTAATTCTCATTCGAGGTCTCATTCTTGGCCGTTCCCTGTCTGTTTTAGATTTGTAACAATAGTTGTAATGGTGTTTACAGCGCGAGACGCAACTTATATGTCCGCGCCAAATATTGTTGAGAAACGCGACACGGCCCTGATCTAATATAATAACTATTTATTCCTTAACATAGTCTACGAGCACAGATACAGTATTTTTATATAATAAATTCACGATGTGATAGAGTACGTTCCTTAAAATTGTGTATAGGCGTTTGGCTCAGATTAATATATTGTGGGGGTAAATATTTGCTGCGGTCTTCATACCGATTCTTTGTGGCGTGACGACCATTTTCGGACAGCATCGAGTGGTTGTTGTGTGGACTGTTGACGCTCGATGTAAGTGTATGTGCCGGCAGGACCCGGCTAATGAGAGATTTTCTTAAAATTCGGCACCAAAACGGTAGTCTCATCGCCGTGATGTGTCTTTGTGCCGGTGGCGTTAAATACGCTCAATTACAGCCTTGTTCGTCACGTACTATACGTAAAACCCACTATTATTATACGGCTGTTTAATACGTCGTTATATTACCGTTGTCTCGCGTAACTTAAACAAATCAATGTATCGATTATATTGTCATAATATATGTTGAATGTTGTTGATCGATGTACAACTCTTATATCTCGATGTTGAATGTAAAGTGGAATAATATTTGTTTCAAGATATCAATATTAAATGTTTGATCGACTAGTACTCACTTACTCACCAGGCCAGTCACTCCCTGTGGTCACTGGGGCCGTCTTATAGCTTTCCTCGCTGAAGTAAGGGCTTCCTGTGTTGTCCATGCAATTTTAATGCAGTTATAGTTAAATCAGTATAAATTATATTCATTGTTGATAAGTCGATGTTGTTAGTTCGCATAAAGAAGTCGTGTGTCGCGGGACGGTATTGATACAGACCTCGATCTTGTCCCACCTAACCTCGTGACACACGAGCTCTCCATGCATCCTCAAATAATATTAAATGGTTAAATGTCAGTATGTAGGATCTTCAATCACTGGTGTAGTTCCTTTATCTCCCCCTTTGGGATAGTACTTCGGAAGAAACTTCAATGGAACAACTCAATTAAAGTTTCTTCGAGACGGCTCTAATATTCACTTCTAATTTCCCTAATATAGATCAGCTTAAACGTATTTACATGTTTCAAAACTAACTGAAATCTGATAGGTATCTCCCAGTACACTGAAAACGACTCATTTTATTTCAAAATTAGGCAATTATACACAAATGTAATTTTTAAATTTAATTCGTAATTATGTTTCAAATCATGACAAGTTTTAAAGTTTTTAATATTACTGTGAAGCGATGACTTCGAAGCAGCTTCTTTTTACTTTAATATTTTAACTTGATTTTACGCATTATTCAATTGATAAAATGAAACCTTCATCTTAATTATTGGCGACTATTGTCACTATCAAATTAATAAACTATAAATTTCAAGTATTTTGATAGAAAATATTCTAATCAATCGATTTTAAACTTAAAATTTTACTAAATGTTTTCAGATAAACTTATATATCAAGAAGTATATAGAATTTTAACTACGTTTTAACAAAATATATAACAGTTATGACATTGAAGATATATGCCGATTTGAAACATAATTTTATCTTGATTAATGAACATTGTTTGAACTGACGGTGTGCAATATTGTTAAGGGGTAAAGCAGAATATTGGAACAAAGGGAATAAAATATGCAAAACTTTGCAAAAAATATTGAATCATGTTCCTACGTAATGAAATATTTGTCATCATTTTTCTTAACCCTTATTTTGCTTGGGAATTGCTAAAGAAATGATACAAGTTTAAACAATGTTTATTAGTTGTTCCGATATCTACAACATTGTATATTTAAGGTACGCTTCATTTCCAAGCGAAGGATACTTTTGTTGTAAATTATGTTGTTTTAAGTATTTTAAGTTTTATACATTAAGTGTCAATGTTTTTTAACCGAATCGCTTGGATGCGGGGCTCAGCACGTTTTGCATACAAATGTAAACAGCGTAGATTTAGTTTCGTTGGGATTGGATCAAAGAGCTGTGCTGAATGTTTTAGAAAAGTGGGAAATGTAGGTTACATTGAATAATACCATTTCATTACTCTAGTGCACGTTTCATTTGCTCAGTGCAGTTTACAAAGAGTATTTTAATGCATACCTTTTAGCACTAAGCTCAGCCTACTGTCCAATGTAAACGAGACTGGGACTACGAGCCTCTCCGTCTAACGCGACGGTTTGGTGAATATTTTCCTAGGATAGTGCGCTTAGACCATTGCAAACTTCAAACGAAGTGATCTCAGTCGATAGTACTGATATTTCACGAAATCATATTCCTAGTGTCGCTCGTACAATAGAAATATGATCTCGTTATTAAGGGAATCGTAACGAAAATTATGGACTGAATTGTTTATAATTAGTTTTAATTCGTTAATTTGGTTACATACATATGCAAATTTTATTTAGGTACCAACTCAATGTCTTGCTCCTAGTGATTACAAAATCCTATTGCATTTATTGGATCTATCAATTTCAGTCAATTACGAAATGTAATAGAACCTTAATAAATCACTACACAAATGTCGTTGTTTTATTTTTACTGACTTCCTTAACCATACTACTTATTGGATTCAATAATTTCATTTCTTTAATCAGCGCTGTTTTGCTGGTTAATAAAATACTTAGCATAACTGGTCCAAAACAATAAATTAATTTCTTGATTTCGATCAGCAGCAATATTTTTCGCTCGCATAGTAATTTAAAGTTTGCAATTTGTTTCAATGTGCAAAGTTGTTGAAAATTATTAATATCTCAAACGTAAGAGGAATAATCAAGCTTAAAACATGAAAAGCTGATTTAAAGAGTTCATTATGTAGCTATAGTTAGACCTTTTTCTAATAATTCTTCGGTTTTAAAAGTAATACATAACATAAGACAATGTAAAGAAAATGAAGTTTCCTGCTAGAATCCATAAAAATAAAACAGTTTTTATTGGTGAGTATCAATAAAAATTAACAAACAACGTCTATGACATTTTTTTCTAGACGGTCTATCACCAAATAACCACTTTCCAAAGAATAACCAAAATCAAGAATAATAACAAAAATGCTAAACAGTAACAAATTAGTAATTTCTGTGAATTCGATCTCTTGTTTCTAACCGACATTTTAGTTTCACTGTTTGCAACAAAATTATTGTGGCTAATGTACACAGTTGGATAGGCTACAAAGGTGGAGAAATGGGTTCTATTATATTTTTGGCCATTGTCATTTCATTCGTATTAAATAATGGTTTTCGATTTAGCGCTACGAGATGGCGTTAGTGAGGCCAAAGCAAAGGACTTGCTTGTTATTCAATGCGTAAGCAGGCAGATTTTGTGGACAATGGCGTGGATTGCATTGGTACTACAATTTATTACTGTTGTTTAGTATAAGACTAGGTATTTATTTAGTTTTAATAAAAAACTAGTTACACAAATATGAGGTGTCTGCCGTTTGCCAAACGAGAACGCTCACTGAAAGCAAAAATTTAAGAAGCGGTGATGCGGCCCGACGTTCCTGTTTTCTTATAGATTGATATAAATTCATTAGACATATTGTAAGTGGTTAGATAGGTATACCTAAGTAGTATTGCCTATATCCTCAACATAACTTTTCAATACTTGTTGTGGTAGAAGTTTAATTTGCCAATTAATTTGTAATATTTATTTATCAATATAATTTCTTGCCTTGTTCTAAAAGTTGAAGAAAATGCTGCTGTTTTAAAGGCAAGTTTCTCTCTGGATAGTAGGATTTTTTTATTGAGGAGATGAAAACTAAATAAGTAAGTACCTCGAGGATTTTAAATACAGACATAATGACTTGGCCTTAGAGGCACAATGAGACTACCTACAACTGGGAAAAACCCAGTCGTCAAATGCTATTCAGACCCAGTACTTGACGAGTTGGAAAATAGTGGTTTTCCATAGTATAGGTAGGTAGAGGTGGTAAACGAGCAGACGGATCACGTGATGGTAAGCAAGCAAGCGGCGCAACACCAGATACCAAAGGAGTTACAAGTGCGTTCCCGAGCAAAGGGGAGCGTTGCGTAGCGCAAATGTTGTTTCACGCCGGTTTTCTATAAGCCGTTGTATCACTCCGGCCGAGCATAGCTCTTCCACACTCAGACCCTTTATGCTTTTTAAGAGAATTAATCTTTTGAAAAAAGCTCACGGTGCCAAACGCTACGCCCCATTAAGTAAAATGGGTAAGTGTGGGCTGATAATCAAGCCTCGAAGATAGGGCGGAATGGCCATGGTATGGTCTGTTCATCTGTTGAAATAGGTTCTTATTGCCATCGGACATTCGTACATAAGTATAGATGACCTGATGTAACGAGATTTACCTGAAAACAAAAGAAATCAGAATGATCCTAATGGAAAAAATATATATGTAGGTACCTATTAATTTCCGGAGCTGCGGACAACGTAAAAGTTACCGGGGCTCCGGCTCAAAGCAGGAGAAGGAACGGGGTGGTTTTTAGTCAGTAAGAGTCTACCACTTCCTCTTGTCTCACCCAAGGCGGGAGAAGTCATTGGATGATTTTCCTCCCTTCCCTCAAAAAAGGTACCTAGATATTAATTGTTTTGCCTGTTGCTATGTAGGTTGTGTACCTACCTATTTGTTTCCACAAAAACTCTCATTTCACTCGTTCCGTGGCTCGGGGTGGCTTGCAGCGCATGGTGTGAGGTGGGGGGTGAGGGGTGCAGGGCGGCGGTGGCCCGGGGTGGCAATTAGTTCACTATTGGTTGCAACCGTTATTTCACAAATTCCCTGTCAATATCTATTCATACTTTACCTACTCGTCACTCATATTTCCATCCTACTTTTTCCCTGATAAAACATCATATTTTCTCTCCCACTTTTCCTCCGAGAAAAAACCTGGCAAAGGAAATTAATAAGCATCATTGTAAGAAGCTTAAAGTATTAAATTAAACCAGTTAGGTAAATGCGAGACTGACTCGTGGATGAAAGGTTCCGTCTAAAAACATCGTTAAGTTGTGACTTTCTTAATACAAAATATGCACCTCTACCTACCCCTTCGGAGATAAAAGGCGTGACGATACATACTTAATACAAAATATCTGTCGAAATTAATATAGTCAAAGTTTTCTATAGAAACCTCATAGGGATGTACATACATATGTAACAATGAAGTTGTACCTATATAACTAATATTAAAAAAAATACAAATGAAAAATCTTTACGTCTTATTATGTATCATTAAATTTGTAAAAATGAATTAGGTAGGCAACAGTCTACCTAAGTAGCTATTACAGTTCACGCAATGCCTACAGTCTAGTGACATACGGACAGGGAAGTATTAGTGAGAGTCCCGTTTTTACTCTTTGAGTACGAAACCCTAAAAGATGCATCCTGATTGCTCATTGAAATGAGGTATTAAGTAGCAGACTGGCAAAAAATCACCTCTAGACTCCAGACGCTATTAATTATAAAAGAATTAATTTTTTTCTTATGGGTGCCATGGAGACACTTTAATATAGGTAGGTAGGCATGCCTTGTATGGGAGACATCATTGCCATCTCAGCCACAATTTTCTTTTATGGTAATTATAAGCCGGTAAACGAGCAGACGGATCATCTGATGGCAAGCAATCGCCGTCGCCCATGGACACTCGAAACACTAGATGCGTTACAAGTGCGTTGGCACCCTTTTTGGGGTTAGGAATTTAGCACTTGTTGGGGAATCGGGGATTGGGAAGATTGAAAACTCACTCACACAACGAATTACAACGCAAGCGTTGTTTCACGTCGGTTTTCTGTGAGGCCGCGGTATCAATCAGGGCGAGCCAGCCCATTCGTGCCGAAACATGGTTCTCCAACAAATCTACAGTTGAGCATAGGCCTCCCCAATAACTTTTAGTTCAGTTAGTTGGAAGCTGCAAAAGATACAAGAAGATGTCTACGCGCAACGCACAAGGTGGACACGTGATCTAACTAATTAAGGTCGCAAAGAGCCTTTGCATGGTAGGTATAATACTGCCTACCTCCTACATGTGCAACTGCGAAAACAACGCCACTGGACCATAGGATGTCCATGGTCCAGTTGGCTATGGGCGTCTTTTGGTCCAGTGGCCTTTTCGCAGTATTTGTATTGCAAGGCTCTGGGTGCCCCTTTGAATCAAAGCAAACCAATGTAGGTACACACCGTCCACCTACCTGAATGTACACCAAGCTGACTCTCAATGTGATTAGATTGCACTATTTCTAATTAAGGTCTCATACAATCCCTGGCCGTATTATTAGACGCATTCACATTTCTTTTTAGTAAGGAAGTGAATATTTAAGAGGTTGTGAATGGTCGTAGCGTGATCTTTTATATCTCATAAACTTACACACACGACAAATGGACAATCCTTGACAAAAAGATTTTTCAATTAGAACCACAACTTCTGGGGATAAGCGTGTTGAAATAAAGTTTTAAATTAAGTACATAGGTATTAAAGATATAGGAATCAATCAACACTGTAATTCTATATCTAAATAATAACTACAAATCCAAAAATACAATAAATTACCTACGAATATGATTATATAACACTCATGGGTTTATTAAACGTAAAAGTACGGAATATAAACAGTGACTGAAGCTTTGTGATTTAAATGTATTACAAATCGAACGAAAAGCAAGAGAGCGTCTAATAATGTGGCCAGGGATTGTACAGCACACAGCAAATAGAATTATAGTAGGAACTCTGAGAAGAGAACATATCCCCTCTTTGACCGTTCCTTGAAAAAACTAAATAAAAAGTGTATCTACAAAATAAATATACAAAGTATCGTGATAGTACCTAACTAATTTTAAAATGACAATTAACAATACCTTTTTTGATGACGTGGAGAAGCTTCAAAAGACGCCTAACTTTTTTGGGGATAATAGACTACGGAGTGCGGGATTTTTACCTCACTAAAACCACCCTTGGCCAACCTCAACACCTGTAAGGAGCACCGAGTCCTCTTAGTAGACCTGGTCCCTACGGTGCAACGCCTGCTATGGCACATTCCTGAGGAATTTACAATGCCTAATGATATAAATGATAAATGATAAATGATATTTATTTCTGTAAATAGATTATAAAATAACACTTTTACACGTCAATATTTCAAATAGCTAGATGAGGCCGGCATTTCCTATCCGACTACTCTGAGAAGAAATGCCGAAACAAACTCAGAGGTCATAGTCTCTTTTAAAGTCCAGACAAAATCAATTAAAGATGTCGGAGAACCGTGCAAGTTTATTCTGTAGTGGTCTTTTGAGGAAAGAACCACAGCAGTTTGAGCGGACCTGTTCAGATGGCAGCACGCATATGTCAGTTTACAATGAGCTCAGCTGACGGCTGTTGCTGAATGATCCGACGAACAATACCAACCAAAAGAACATTTGGGTAGGCCACACAAATGCTCACACTGTCAGAATATAATTAACTAAAAGTGAAATGACTAGACAAACTCTCGCACGGTCCTCAAACTAACAATTTTAAAAATAATATGTGAAAACAAAAAAATATCGAATGATATTAATGTATATCATGTCAAATTGTATAAAAATGTAACTTGTGTTACAAACATGTCAACATGACCTGTGTGGACATTATAGCGGCTCACTCCCAAGCCTGACTATCATCTAAGTAGTCTTTAATTTTATAAAAAGCTTTACTATACAGTTTTTCTTTAATAACATTTTTAAATTTATTCAGGCTCAAACTTTGAATATCGCTGGGAATTTTATTGTAAAAGCGTATGCATTGACATCTGAACGAACCACTTATTTTCTTAAGTCTAGTAGTGGGAACAATATATTTGTTTTTACTTCTAGTGTTTATATTATGTATATCACAATACTTTTTGAATAAATTAATGTTTTTGTGAGCATACACTACATTTTCATAAATGTATTGAGAAGGAACAGTCAATATATTAATTTCTTTAAATAGTTCCCTAAGAGAGTGCCTCGGACTAAGATTATAAATTGATCGAATGGCTCTTTTCTGCAGCACAAAGACAGACTGAATGTCAGCAGCATTTCCCCACAGGAGGATACCATATGACATGATACTATGAAAATAACTAAAGTATACTAATCGCGCTGTATTTACATCGGTCAAATTTCTAATTTTTTTAACGGCATATGCTGCAGAGCTGAGTCTTTTCGACAACTTATCTACGTGTGGAGCCCACTGTAGCTTAGCGTCCAGAGTTATACCTAAAAAGACAGTTGAATCTACAGGGTCCAACTCCTCGCCCTTGATTAGCACGCTGGTTTTCACATGTCTAACATTTGGTGTTGTGAATTTAATGCATTTAGTTTTTGATTCATTAAGTAATAAATTATTGGCACTAAACCAGCGTACTATTTTTGAGAGAGCACTATTTACATGATCACTGACTAATTGTCCACGTTTGAGTTTAAACAATAAAGATGTATCATCAGCAAACAGTACTATCCCATGGTTATCCTTCACAAGGTAAGGTAAATCATTAATATAAATAAGAAAGAGAAACGGGCCGAGAATTGACCCCTGCGGAACACCCATCCTAACAATAGACCCGGAGGAAACTTTTCCGTTAATGTCGACTCTCTGAATCCTATCACTCAAGTATGAAATAAGAAGATCCAGAGAGCTGCCCCGTATTCCATAATGGGATAGCTTCCTGATCAGTGTTTCATGAGAGACACAATCGAACGCCTTGGATAAGTCACAAAAAATACCCAATGCGTCGGCCGAGTCCTCCCATGCATCATAAATATTATTAAGAAGTTCAACACCGGCATCAGTTGTTGAACGACCCCTTGTAAAACCAAACTGGTTTCCATGTAATAATTTATTTCTATTAAAGAATCTTTGCAACTGATATAGAATAATTTTTTCAAAAATTTTACTGAATGTAGGTAGTACTGAAATAGGTCTAAAGTTAGTGGGGTCAGAAGTACTACCCGATTTAAATAACGGAGTTTAAATAACGATTTAAAGATAAGGTGACATTATTAAGATCATCCATTAATATCGTGTCGTCCTTTCTAATTTATTACAATTCAGTTATAATTCCACTTACTACTTAGAGACATGTAATGATTACTTACTTAAACTATTCCTTAGTAACGATTTTGTTCCGAAAATATTTGCTAAAGACTGGGTTAAGTAATCATTAAATGACTCTGAGTACGGCGTTAAGTCCATTAATTTATCTATCTACATTGGTTAGGATTTTTTTATCCATAGAATTTCAACATCGCCTAATTAATCTCCTAGATTAAGTGGAAAAAATCAAATGGTATAGCAGATCATACCTTTCTTCACAATGACTTATGTACTTAGCTTTATCACAATTATTGAGCAAGTAAGTAAATTACGTAGATATGTAACAAAATTAAATAAGATAATTAATTGACTTATCGCACACGTGATTAGGTAAACTAGAGATAATTATAATATTGATTATTTTATGTAAAAGGTTGCTGAGTACCTAAATAGTAGGTGATTATTAATTAATTATTAATTTTCTTTTATTTTATTTTCTACGTAAGTTTTGGGTTTTTAGGAAGGACCCTGCAGTGGGACTTTAAGTGGGGCGATGATCCCTGAAATCTAAATCTAATCTTTTACAGTTTGTATATAAATATTATTTTATAAATAAGTTAGTTATAAATTAAAAGAAAAACCTGAAAGATACAGTAAAATGTGATTAATCGAAATATAAATAAAACTATTAAGAATGTTTCACAAAACTAGTAAGTATCATCAATCAGTACAGTATTTTAATTTTATTTATTTTAAAACAGCGTAGTCTACGGAAAGGTCATCTGTTCTCGCTAATGGCTAAACTTTTGTTTGCCAGTACGGAGTGCACTTAGAGTAATGTACAATGGTGGTCGCATGCGCCTGACCACCACTAAGTTAATATTTGCTTGCACCAGTTACACCTGATGAGATCCGTCTTGAATCTTGAATTGACGAATGAACAGCATCAAATGTACCAATGAAATCAAACGAACCAGTTACTAAGGGATTACACGTGTTGCGTCAGTAAGCTGCGATGTTATCGCTTTTCTATTAGTTGAGACACTTATGGGGTATGGTTTTCGCTTTTCTATTAGATACGACATTTATGGTAATGTATGAACATTAATATTTTTACTGGGTTCAAGCAATAAAACTGTAAAATGATCAGGCGGATCTGTCCTCCACTGTACCTAAATTGACAGAAGCATTGGCTAACGTACTTTTATCACTCCCCAGGGTCTCAGATGATTGATTAGGTACTGTATCTTAGCCAATAAAATTATTACACCAGATTAAGGGTAAACTGAAAAGTAGATAATGGAACCACTATCTCTTTGTTATCGTTATTTACGTAGTACATTATCGTAGTGATTATAAATCCAAATCGTATTAATCGTTTGATAATTACATTCTGAACTTATGGCCTTGCGCGAATGACAAACGGATTTTGTACAGATGGTGATTGGTGCTATAAATGGTAATCCACAATGACTAGATAACCAGAGTTTTAAGTACAATGATAGGCAGATTTTTTTTTTTGAGTGGGAAGATCATCAATGTCTTCTCCCGCCTTGGGCGAGGCGAGAGGGAGTGTCAGACTCTTACTGACTAAAAACCACCCCGTTCCGTCTCCTGCTTTTCGAGCCGGAGCCCCAGCAAACCCGCTAGGTAGTCCGCAGCTCCGGATCAGGCATCAGCCCTACTGGGCCCATCTGTAATGATAGGCAGATATGCTCATAAATATGTATAATACTTAAAGTTCATTTTTGCAAAAACAAAACATAAAAGGGTAGAAATGAGGCCGGCGTAGAATTTACTGCCAAAGTCTGTATTAACGCAAGCGAATTCCCGTTAAAATTCTAGGTCTTTGTAAAGATAGACAATGGAAAATTGGAATTCATCGGTAATGTTCGATTTCAATTGAAATAGCGAATGCGGTAATATAATGAAGGCGAGGAGCCAGTAATGCGGGCATTGCAGTGGCTGCTCATCATTTCGCATTCCTAATAATATTATTGCATATGGAAGAGAATACGACCTTCAAACCACGCTTGCGTAGAGCCCAATATCCTTAAAAAGAGCAATAACGCACTAGTACCGGGTATTAGGTATTTATATCAGTTTTTCTGTTTGCTGACCTATCCGATAAAAAAAAAATACGCCATGCAGCTACTATCACATCGCTCGGACGTATAGGAATTGTAAACAGCTTACCAGCCGAGCGCCCATCGCGTTCGGCGGCAAATATTGTTACAAGCTGATAGTACATCGCGTTAGCCACGAACCACTGACTCGCACTGGTTCCACCGCGCAGCGGCAGCGTTTTCAGTACCAAAGCTTTCACGACCACATCTGTATTGAGAGTATAGCGATTTATGTCGTGATCCTTCGTAAAATATTTGTGAGATTTGCAGAAGTAAATTATGAAATTTTGTCCAGCAATAGTACCTATTTGCCAGCATTGTATTGCAATAGGCATGATGACGGGGTGAGAAGATTAAAAATCAATTTAGTCCCTCAAGTAGGTAATGAAAATATTAGACACGTACTTTTAATTTTGTCATAACTTCATAGTTATGTACACGATGTATAATTATGATACTTAAATAATACGAATCAAAGTTAGGAGTGGGAGCAAATACGTCATGTCTACGTAGAAAATGTACCTAGAAGTAGAAAAAAATGTGTGTATAATATTTAATAGAAAGATATAAGACAAATTAAAATTATTCATTTACCCTATTAACTCACCCGAAATCCCTTAATTTATGAAATTATGGGACATTAAATAATTTGGTTAAAAGTCAACGGTGTATTATAAACTGCAAGCATTTTCCACAAAGTGCCTTTCAGCGGTTAATGCGTTGACGCTGATGTTAAAATTACCCAAACCAAAAATTAATCCGATGATGGTTGACATATTGGTCCAGCTTACTATTTGTTTACCGGGCATAGTAAGAGCAGAATATTCATCGAACTCTGGACATTTTCAGCTTGGATATTTTCAGATAATACAACTTAAAACGCGCTTAGAAGTTGTTCAAGTAGTAAGTCAATTAATTTCTAATGACGTTGCATTGCAAAATGAACATTATTGTCTAATATCGAAAGGTACAAATGTATAAAAATAGTTTAAGAAATACATTTTCATTATTTAATTTCGGACTAAACCACTAGGTCGGTCGGTGCATACGTTATACCACGCTGAAGAGATGAAACATAATTATTTAATGGACCTGTCGCCAGTAATTAAAATAAATCTACGTTTCTACATAAAGTCCCTCTTAAAAATCGAGACAGTCTAGGATATACATACATACATACGAACATAATACTCGTTCCAGAACTATTACAAAGACGGATTGACCGCAACATCACCAAACAAGCACTTACAAAATCATTTTAGTCTAAATACCTTTTATTAATTTGAATGTATCAGCATTTAGTCCACCCCCCTAGTACATATTAGTGAGTAGTGTTAGTTACGTTACGCGAGCATTGATTTGGGAATTAAAGGGGTGGCTAAGGGCTTCCATTGACCAGCATCCATTTCCAAATTAATTTTGATATCAATTAGTTCCAAAATAGCTTGTCAATAGCAGCCAGCATATGTATCTACACAGCTACACTTCATTCTATGCAAAGCCAGTGTAAATTGACCCTTGGGTGTCCACAAAGATCATATAAAGCGAGATCATGGTAAATTTGTTTCGTGTGTCTATTAATTGAAGTATAGCTCGCTAGGGTTCAAAATAAAGGGGGACCATTAGTGTTTGTGAGTTAACCGCAACATTTAATGCACTCTGATTTCATATTGCTATTTGTTGAGCTGTTGTAACGCGCTGTTGAATGTAATGCTCGTGTGGTTTGTTCGTGGTGATCGGGAGTACAATATTATACGAGGTTGGAATGTATGTGCATTGTTTAATTATGTGGTGTTTTGGAACAACTAAATATTTACATCTATGGAGCCTGCTTAGGTACCTGGTTAGCTGACTGTGCAGCGCTTATAACAGACAACCAACGGGGCTCCAATTTTGGACCACCAGTAAGCATTAGAATGCTTTTCCACCAGATATGTGCTATGCTACGTTGCTGTGGATGCGTTTGGCTTCCACCAATCATATTCATTGAGTCGCATAGTATAGCACTGGTGGTAACTGACTCAGTTAAGCTTTGTTTTTATGTAGAAATATGCGTGTTGTCTATGCGTGTTACTATCGATACATCGCATACTTGAGTTGCGCATCTCTGGTGGCTTATACTTATATAGCGTCAATGAAATAAGTACCTATATCAAAATCATCTGCAACAGTCACAAGCTATTACACACAAAGAGTGCCCAAAATGTTTGATACAGATTCAATAAATCAACCATCACCTCTAACAGACGAACCATAAGTAATCATGGCGTTTCAGAAAAAAGCCAATTTATTAATCCATCCACGTACGTAGGTACCGGTGCTGCGAATGCACCTCGAAATTCGATTTTTCGGAAAACGAAATACGATTCGTGTCAGGCGCAGTTTGCCGGAATATTTTGTCGGATCGGGTTGAAAACTTGTTAAGTGACATGATGCAGGATAACGAGGAATGCAGGTGGACGGTGCGAAGCCAGGATAGGTGGATGATCAAATCATGGGCGGTGGTAACGACTTCGCAGACATAAACCTATTACCAGTGGCACCACGGCACCGGAGCTTTGGATTTCAGTTTCCAGTTTGCAGCGTGTCACAGCAAATTTTAATGATTTCAAGCGACTAAAAATGTCTCATTTCGACTACATTTAAAGCACTAGCTTGTGAATTGTATTTTTTTATTTATTAAAGTTTTACAAACAGCTTCTGCATAAAGAATATTAAGTACAGTAAATACAATACAGTAACGGCTACGGTTTATACAGTCGTGAATTATAGGTTAACCAACATTTAATACTAAGTGATAACTTGACACTAAATGAAATATGTAAATCGATTTAATAAACTCATTAAACTGTAGGTATGAAGAGCAGGTAGCAATATTTATATAAATTCGTCTTACACTATAAAACAGTAAATAAATAAAGAAATCATTGAAATATATTGCTTTACACAGATATTGAAGATAAGTAAGACATTATCTGACCCCAAAACACATTTTTTAGAATAAGCAGATAGGTACCGACTTATTATTTAGTAGTAATAATCTTAATAATCCCACTAATCTTATCGCTCTATAATATTCTAATGAAAGTTTGTTACGTATGTTAGCCACTAGTTATACATACACGTATCTCAGGAATGACTGTATGTATTTAGACAAACTATTTAAGAAATATAGGGAATAGTATTTCATGTTTATTACCCTGAACATTTCTGTTGTTTCTTTTTAGGCTTACACTAAAAAGTAGGTTTCTACTAGCAGATTTATGAATACTTTTATGGTAAAGTTTTGTTTTAATGTAGTCATTCTACACTATCTAGATGGTACCTACCTAGATACTTTTTAAGTTAGTTTTAAGAACTTGTGTTGTTAGAATATTTCGTCTAAAGGTGCACCCACACAGCGGTTATATAACGTTACACAACAATGTGTAACAATAACATTTGTGTTTAAACAAATTATAACAGTGGTTGTAGAGTATGTTACATGCTGTTATAAATGTTACACAATGTTGTATAACGTTATATAACTGCTGTGTGGGAGCACCTTAATATACAATATAATACGTCAATCTCCTATGGGGGTAGGGAGAGACAAAGGAACACCATCAGACTTTTCATGAATGTTCATCGATAAAGGGTAAATACCCTTTATTTGGCCTTTCTTTAATATATCACCAATCTGGTCTCAAATCAGTAAGTATCGGTATTAAATTCAGCAATACTAATCAATGCAATTAAGCAATAAACCTTATTATCTTCTTTATACAATTACTATCTATACATATAATAAAATCGTAGAAAAGTGCTGTCTGTACATTGAAAATAAAAATAAAAAAAATAGCAGGGGTTATTGTTATGTCGATGTCGAACCCAAAAATGTAATTAACTTTTTTTTTGTCTGTTTGTCTGTTTGTCTGTTTGTCTGTTTGTCTGTTCGTCTGTGCGCGCTAATCTCGGAAACGGCTGATCCGAGTTGGATGCGGTTTTCACGAATATATTGTGGGATGCTTAAATTTACATTTAGTGTTTGTTTCATGTCAATCGGTTCATAAATAAAAAAGTTATGTCAAATTAAAGAATCACGTCGAACATTCTATGCTTATACCATTAATCTCCGCAACTATTTGACGGATTTGGTTGAAATTTGGTACAGATATAGTTTAGAACCTTAGAAAGGACATAGATATATTTTTATTTCAAAAATCAAAAAATAAAAATAAGAAATAATTATCTATACATATAATAAAATCGTAGAAAAGTGCTGTCTGTACATTGAAAATAAAAATAAAAAAAATAGCAGGGGTTATTGTTATGTCGATGTCGAACCCAAAAATGTAATTAACTTTTTTTTGTCTGTTTGTCTGTTTGTCTGTTTGTCTGTTTGTCTGTTCGTCTGTGCGCGCTAATCTCAGAAACGGCTGATCCGAGTTGGATGCGGTTTTCACGAATATATTGTGGGATGCTTAAATTTACATTTAGTGTTTGTTTTATGTCAATCGGTTCATAAATAAAAAAGTTATGTCAAATTAAAGAATCACGTCGAACATTCTATGCTTATACCATTAATCTCCGCAACTATTTGACGGATTTGGTTGAAATTTGGTACAGATATAGTTTAGAACCTTAGAAAGGACATATTACACATATTTTTATTTCAAAAATCAAAAAATAAAAATAAGAAATAAATTATTTATAAATAATTCTATGTCGATCGTTACACACGACTTCGGTTCATGTTATTGTTTTAATTTATCGAAAAATAAGTAAATAAATAGTAAAAAGATATGAAAAAAATAATATCAATATAATAAAACATTTAGTACAAAGAAAATGCTCTAACGGAGTATAGATAATTCTATGTCGATCGTTACACGACTTCGGTTCATGTTATTGTTTTAATTCATCGAAAAAAAGTAAATAAATCGTAAAAAAGGTACCGGTAAACTATGGCAACTTTACCGGACCCTTGGCAACTTTACCATACTATAGGTATTCAGTATAAACTCATTTATCTAAAAATCTACCCACTAGAATTCTGTTTTGTAATAGTAGTATTTTTTAGACATTAAAAGGAAATATTTACTATATTTTGCGTAGACGCAAGACTGCTATTATGCCAGTAATGGCCGTCACAATGTATGCGTGAAAATGTGCTAAAAGTTAGTAGTTCCTAAATTGTGCTCACAGAGCCTTAATTATATGTCACAGGTGAGTGAAATTTTGATCTTGAATGTATAATATAGTTGGGATTACTGTTGTAATGTCAGCAATTGCTTTTTCTTTAATTTATTGATAAATAATCGCTTCGGTAATGTTGACACAGGTTAGGTAAAGTTGCCACGGCCTACTTTGTGGCAACTTTACCTACAGTTAGGGTTGGCAATAAATGTTTTTTTCTTGTTTGTGTGTATGTAACCATTTTCGAATACCTAAATTTCCCAGCATAATAGTGAATATCCTGGATGATAAGTTATAATGTATTTAATAATACCTTTTGTTTTAGAGCCAAAATGGCTCACATGAAACAAAACCGCAGATAACTCGGAGTTAGACAATATAAAAAGTATACGAAAGTAATGTTAAAATTAGCTATGGAGATAGTGAAGTCAAAAAATTAAAAAGTCAAAAGATTAAACATTATTTTGTAGCCTTTTTTTACAATTTTAAACATAAATACTTAAAATTTTAGAACTTAATTTAGTTTAAAAGGGAACAATATTTATGTCAGATATTTATGCTTTTTTTTACTTTAGGTTTAAGGTTTATAATTTTTTTTTAAATATACATGTCATAAAAATAATTCTCATTTTTTGACAACCCCGAGCGTAACAAATTATTTGTATGTAAATTACGATGAAACCCGTGGCAACTTTCGCGACTGTCTGTGTAGCCGTTATCTTTATAGATTTCCTCATATTGTTTGCATTATAATACGAAGAGGTCCTAGATGAAGCCCTCTGTACCTCAACAACTCTTTAATATGCAATACACGATGAATACGGCGCGTAGGTAAAGTTGCCAAAAATTTGGTATCTTTACCCATGTTGTTTTTTCTTTACTACGGCTAAAGTAAGCGTTTGTATATAATGACGATTACGGTAAAGTGAGCCAGATAGACTACAATTCTAAATATATAGTTTTGGTTTCTATGCGTCTTATGGTTAAAAATATATTTCGATTTTTGTTCCAAAATATGGTAAAGTTGCCATGTTTTACGGTATGAAAAAAATATAATATCAATATAATTAAACTTTTAGTACAAAGAAAATGCCCGAACGGAGTATAAATAAATAATCCAAGTTGTCTTTATCCTCGATAGATGGCGTTGGGATCGAAATAGATCGCGCTATGGTTTCGTTACATTCATTTGGTTGGGTATCGGCCGAGCGCTTCGGTACTATCGTAGAAAAAGTGTATTATCAGTCGTATGATTATTTGTCTGTAGTGGTCCTGCTGTTTCGTATATTCTAAATTGGTTTCGTTGTATTTGTCAATTAATAAGTTTATTTGTTGGGTTTTCCTGGTTTTTTGGTTAAACTATTTAACGTAGGTTTAGTTTCATATCGATTATTAGTAGTTACTGTAGTTAGTTTTTTTAATAAAATTGTAAGTCTAATTTTTTTTTAATTAGATTAGATTTAAGTCGTTTCTTTTAAATTATTTAGTTTAAGCTTGGTTATTATAGCATAGAGGATAGGTTGTAATATAGTTTCTTTTTTAATTGTTATAAATTCGTAATTCGTAGCTTTCTTTAGTTTTAAGTTAGTTTAAGTCCGTTTTTAAACTATTTTTTCAATGCCCTAAGTGAGTATACATCTATTAAATCCAACGCAGAGCTCATTATGTTGATTTTTGAAGAGTTCCCGGGAATATCTTCCACATCTCATTTTTGAAGAGATCCCGCGAGATCGGGAACTATGTGGTTAAAACCAAAAATTTGCCGGAAGTCACTATTCCACGCGAACGAAGTCGCGGGCAAAAGCTATATACAACAAAATCGTTTTAAAGCAAAACGCGTGCTTCTACAGAATAAAGGCAATTCTAACATACTTTCCTATGCAGGTAGGAACGTGAGATGTATTTTTGTGACAGCCTCCAACAGGCTCCTTACTCAGTATAAGATAGAACGGAGATTGTATGATATCTATTCAGAGTTAGAATAATAGAAATGCATCTTATGCAGGGCTACTTAGTTTGTCATGTATCTTGGAATTGTTAAATTATTTAGTATGCAATAAGAAAATAAAGATTGATTTAATAATGAGCTAATAGAGCTATTGTGGTACTAAATCGTTTTGTACTAAGTACGTTTTTAACGAAGCTATGTACGTATGTAGGTACATACAGTATGGAGATCACTCCAATAACTTAAATGAAACTACAAGTATTACTAGTCCACAGAAGCACAATAAAACTAAATATTTCAAAGAAAACTGGAAATTAAAATATATCAATCAATTATTAAATAAATCAAGTATTAAATTCTGTATGAATAGCTCCATGTTCCTTGATCACAGAAGAGACATTGTTATAATGCCGTATTTGTAAAGAGTGTTTAAATTAGCTCAAAGAGAATAATGCACTATTTGGCTTATCAGCTGGGCCTATTTCGCACATTTTTCGTATATTGTCAGACAAAATGATATAAATATGTGGTATTAAGTCATAAGATTTTCATTTTAATTTTTCCATGCGGTATATGACTAACTATTAACCAGCTCAGTAGACACCCGATAGTTACAGTAACTATCTTTGTACAGTAACTGTCTTTGTACTGAATCTTTCTTTTCTTACCTGCATACCAAATTACTTAGCTGACTCTACATACTGTATACAAAGAATACATGGTAACACGACAATACCTTACAGAGAGGAAGTAGCTCACGTAATGTAGATTTTTTATTTTACTGAAAGAATACTTTATTTTCATATCCAATTCAAACGGCATTCGTATATTTTTTAACAATTAAGTATTATGTTTAGCCGTGAATCAAATAGAAAAAAGAATACTTGGTAACTTCATAATAACAGGGTTGAAATTTTTAAATTCGTAGAGAAAAGAACACTGTGAAAGCTTTTAACTACTGTTTATTTGATTATATCTACGATTTTTTCTAATATCTACAAGTCCCCCTTCTGCGAAATGTGGTATTCCAATTTAATCTTTACACGAGATCATTCTTCGGAATTTGCTTCGGAGTATCAAAAAAAAATATTTCTGTACTTTTCCACGATTATGGAAATATTTGACATTCCTTTGACCTACATTTTGGTAGACTAGAAATTTAACTTCCATTAGTACTCAATAGATGGCGTGAGTAGTTCCAACCTAAAGTAAAATCCTATTTAGGTCATACAACTAAAAGGAATCTTTCTCGGTTTAGATTATAATGTTTTGAAAACCAAAAGAACTTAAGGTATAACTTTATGTCACACTGTTTAATCTCCGAAGCGGTAGGCAGAAGGGTACTTACATTATAACACTCATTTTTCACCAGTCATATTAAAAGTTACATGTCAAAGAAAGTCTGCTAATTGCCACAAAATGTACCTGACACTTTGTGCTTCGTGTATAAGATCGTCTATGTCGAAGGGAGATTATAAAATCCGTTATTATCATATTACGATTAGCCGTTTAGAAAACCAGTGCAGTAAATTCTTATACACACTACTCAGATAAAAATTTTGAGGAACTGAAAAACAATCTAAAAAGACTCACGACTGACTCACGTGGAAAATTTTCTTATTTTTATTTAGGTACAGACGGTTCAAGACGATTATGTGTCTCGTCTACAGCTTGTTATCAGGAGGGGGCCTTGAGACATCGATTTGTAATTACCTTTTCTATGAAGTCCTTCACTCAAAGCTTTTAGTCTTCGAGTCACTATTCAAAAGAATCTGCGAATAGAAGCCCTATATTTGCTACGAATAAATTATCTCTAGAAATGTTTTTTCTTCTTCCAATCCTTATTTATTTCATGTTGCTATTGTTTTCTAGTAGACCGCGTGTAAGAGATTACGTTTCTTTCGTATGTTTTGAAATATGATGTATACATACAACCTACTTATTATAAGGTTTGGGTTCGCTGTCATTGCAGCGGTAAAGAGGGATATTTGAGGAGTGGTTTAAGAGACGCTACGGTGTTCTCATCTGACAACCGCCTGACAAAAACATCGTGAGGAATCCTGGAGCTTATATTTTTTAATTATATCTAGATTTACTATTAATTTTGAAGTTGCCAACCCGCATTGAGCAAGCGTGGCATTAATGCTCAAGCCTTCTCCGTGTGAGAAGAAGCTATTGCTCAGCAGTGGCCACTTGTAGATTCGTTTTTATTTTGACTGCATTTCACATTTGACTGCATGGTTGGTGCGGTGGCTGGGCAACCGGCTGCCGCGGAAAATGTAGCGGGTTCGTTTCCGCACGGAGCAACTTTTTGTGTGATCCTTAAACTGTTGTTTCGGGTTTGGGTGTCAATGTTTTTAAAAAATCCCTCAAATTCTTTTCTAAGAGTATATTTAAATATTAAAAACATTTTGCTCGATTCTAGGATCAAACCTAACTCATGTTTAGACTTTTTTGTGACCCGAAGAAGTATTTCAGAAAAATTTTATTATTGCAATGTATTGTATGTAGTATTTCATGTATTTTATAAGTACCACCGAATACATTTCCAATCTGCTTATAGCTTTTGAGTGCACTAGCGATCGCAGCACGTACTTCAAACAGGCTCCGATATACAGGCTGTTTAAACTTTTTCAATTTCAAACTTT
Source organism: Spodoptera frugiperda (assembly GCF_023101765.2). Lineage (NCBI taxonomy): Eukaryota > Metazoa > Arthropoda > Insecta > Lepidoptera > Noctuidae > Spodoptera > Spodoptera frugiperda. The sequence goes on from NC_064236.1 coordinate 4,102,472, forward strand.
CAATTACTGGTAAACATGAAGCTTCGCACTCCGTTCAACATCACATCAGCAAGAACAAAACTGTGTGAACTGCACTTTACACTAGTGGGTGGTGTAAAGTGCAGTTCACACTTTGTGTGTACGAACACACAATACAACACAATCGCTTCTCTTTCTACAGAATGGGTTGATACATACCTACCTATAGGCTACAGGTTAAGATGCTTTTTGCCAGTTAGGCTATATGTATAGCTAAGAGGGTACCAACTTATAACTATGAATCACGTATTAGTTTGGTTTGCTAGTATTGTCCAGATGACTTCGTTTTTTTGTAACAACGCTGTTGTACATGATATTTAGGGATCAGAAATGGTGCTGTATGTGAAAAAGTATTTTCCCTATGTTACTGCTTTTCTTTTGAAATTTTTCTTGAATTTTCTTTGCACTAAAGCCCACTGAGCCCGAGGCCTTTCCAACGAATACAAAACCGTGGAAATCGGTTCGTGCGTTCTGGAGTTGTAGCAACAGGAAGGAAAACCCGATTTATTTTTATATTATAGAAGATAAAACAAACTTTCCGAAACCAACACCTAAAAAATTTAAACCAAGAAAAAAAACAACGTAAGCTACTTATCAATAAGGGTGCTTTTCCAATAGAGCACATCTCTTCTATTACCTACTATTATCTATTACCTATCGTTGTAATTTCAAACCGTCTGCTAGTACTAGTCTAGTCTAGTGCCCATTCATTAACAAAGAGAGGCTATCAACCTTTGATTGTATTCCTACTAGTTGAACAAAGCAAGCTGCAATGGGCTGGAGTGGATTCACCGCAGGCCACTTGATCAACGAGGATTGATTAGAGAAGGCCCTCACTCGAGATGGTCTCGAGTTCAGCCCTAGAACCAACTATGGACGTAGCCAAATTGATCCAATTAATTAATATTCATTTATCGATGGCTTTCCTACTTATGGATAGATGTCAAGTAAGATGTTATTAAGACGATGGCCTCTTATGGTTGATGCAAAAATTAGTGTCATCTACTGTCGTTTCTGTTGTAGGTATGGGAGTTTACATAACTGTATTGTGAACCTGATTATAAAAGAGTAACCTATGGAGTTTTTTGTTTGTTCTTCTCTATAGGAATGTACATTTTGGAACGAGCAAATAGCACTAGAGGATTAACCGCCAGACGTTTTGTTTTTTCTTTAATTTGTAATATTTGCTTTAACGTTCAAAAGTGCCTTCCCGGTCTATTTGAAATAAATTATTTTGACTTTGACTTCATTATTAGCTTATTTCTTCTTTTCTTTCCTTTGTAGGTACTAATTATTTTTTTATCTAAATATAAAGATACTAGCTTCTGCCAGCAGCTTCGCCCGCGTTCTTGTGGAACAGAAAATAGTGTGTTATTCCCGAGCATAATAAACCCCGATCCAGATTTTATCCGGATCCCCTCAGCCGTTTTGATGTGATTGAGTAATAAACATGAATATACCGGAACATTGAAGAATGACTGTTTTGGATCCCGCAACGACAAGGAGCAAATAAACGATAGGTTCCACTGTCCTCGATGAATTTAATGCAGGAGATAGAATGACTTAAGCCTAAAGGCACAAAAGAGACTGCACAATTGGGAGCACCCCAGTCGCTAAGTGGGTCAAATGTGTGAACTATTATACTTGCTTCCAATAATAGGTATGGCAAAAACGCCTAGATAGAGATCTAGATTCCACGTGGTCCGTATAATAAACTATATAAGTACGGTACATGTTCATATAGTAAACACAAAAGTACGTAATCCTACCTATGTGTTTACTTTTTTTTTGTTTATTACTCGTGCACCTAACATAATGGTACAATAAGCAAAACAAAAAAAAACAGTAAACAAAAAGAAAACAACGCACAAAAATTCTTGAATAAATTCGTTCAGGTAATTGTATTTGATTTTTATTTGATAACATTTTATCAACGGAGTGACCAAGTACAAATCTTGGATACTGTTATCAATGAAAATATATGGTGCACAATGTCAACTAATCACAATCAGTAGCGCGCGGTATTAAACGCACGAACAGTAATTATCACATTTTCAATAATTAACATTGTTAAATTGGAAGTGTGATTGTGAAAATGTGTGGTGTGATCGGTAGCGTGATCACTTTGAGCTTAGGTGCCATTCTTGTGATCGGCAGCTGTATCGTCGGCTTCCTTGTGGTACCTAACGTCGTTCGGAATGTGATCACAGGCGTGAGTATTTTCTTTTTTTTTTGGTAAACGAGCAGACGTATCACCTGATGGTAAGCAGTCGCCGCCGTCCATGGACACTTGAAACATCAGAGGTGTTACAAGTGCGTTGCCGGCCTTTTGGGGTTAGGAATTTAAGGGTTGTTGGGGAATCGGGGATTGGGAAGATTGGGAAGGGAGGAATTGGGCTCCCGGTAACCTCACTCACACAACGCAAGCGTTGTTTCACGTCGGTTTTCGGTGAGGCCGTGGTATCACTCCAGTCGAGCCGGCTCATTCGTGCCGAAGCATGGCTCTCCCACACTTTCTTCAATTTTATTTCCAAAAAGTAAAAATATATTATGGGTACCATTAAAACCAACGTCGAGAAAATATAAATAAAACACTCAAGCGCCTACTTAGTGCAGAATTACCTTTGTTCCTCGTAGCCTGAGTTGCAATTGGTCAACAGCATTCTCGTTTCAATTAGGTCGCCTAGGAAATCTGGACAGAACAAAAGAGGGGTTCAGTAATTGTGTCTGACTTGGGTTAAGTGCAATTCTCATTTATAAATTAGATTAAGATTTTTTTTAATACGATGAAACAGTTTTGTTGCAATTCGTATGGATAATAGAAAATGCTTATACAATGTTTTTTTTTTTTATTGAGACGATCTTGTCTTGTAGTCCCATTAATTTCGACGCTGTATTGTTGATACATTATTGAAACATACAATAGGCAAAGGATCAAATAAATAATGTATCAGAGCAAGGGTAAAAAAATTTTTTTTTGAAAAAGTAAAGATGGAGTTTCTTGCTCATCCTTCCCCATTTGACACTTTGGAACAGACTTCACTGACGAACAGACTGACGGACAATCCAATTTGATCTTTCAAAAGTGCCTAATTAAGGATGAATTGAAATAAATGCTTACTTTTAAGTAAGCATCGTGGACTAGGAACAACAAATATCAAAACAATATTTAAAAAAGTATAGCTGTCGTCCAAGGCTATGCATCTACCGAGCTTACTATTTGTATGACCTAAGTATCATTTCACAAAAATATAACAGCAACTCATCTCTATCTAAGCATAGTAATAATATATTGCATTCATTGCTATGATTAACAGTAATTAATATAAGGATCTTATAAAACTAACTGCCGTACTCACAGTCATTTAATGATTACTTAACCCAGTCCTTAGCAATAGCGTAGATGACTGATTTTTATTATAACGTCCGTCTTGTAGATAATTTTAAAATAATCGACACGTATTTTTTTATTTTCTTACTTACTTTCGAAACAATTACAAATAAATACTTTCGAAGATAAATTGATTTAAAATGTCGCGCGTCGTTAAAATGATGTATAATTAAATGTTTTGTCGTTCAGTGATCGATGGTCTTGTTAATATATTATGCATTTACGGAAATATTTACAACCTGCGCCGGAGTGACCTATTGAATAGATATTTACACTGACAACTTTGGTGTCAAGGGTCAAATCTTGACTTTTTAAACATCAAAGATCAATAGATATTATGTAACATTTTATGAGCCGTTATTTTTTCTTTTATAATAGGTATCAAATCGAGTCAGTTTAGTAAAATTAGTTGAAAGCAATTCGTCGTCTGTGGTCGCGTCAATTTTAAAACATTTACATATCCGGAAAAGGATTTGATTTATTTAGATCATGATAAAAAAATTAGCCTGTTGTAATTAAATATTTTTAAAGTGTTTATTTTAATCTTAATAAAATATAAAAAGATTTGGTTGTTTATGAAAATTTATGTTATCTACTAAATGTCATAAAAAAGAAAGTCGTTTGGCGAGTGGCATCAAGCGTAAACAGTTAAATGTACCTAATGTCTAAGCATTGATTACCACATTAGATGTAAATACAGTATTAGAAAAGATTAGCAAAAATAAGTTCGTGGTATTTTTTAAATCTAATTCTATTCTCAATTCCAACTGTTTGCTTAGTATAGTACAACGGTTTCATTACTTTGGTTGCATAAGACAAGAATAAAACAAATACCAATACAACCAGATCTGCAATTCGTTAGACTCCATCATTGTTTGAATGGCCAAAGCAAAAGAATAAATAAACAAACAAACCAACATCTGCCTTTGGTATTTACAATGAAACATCAGCAAGAATGCCATGCTTCACAAAGAACACTGCAGATCAGCATTTTAAAGAAAAACAGATACCAATTAATCGTGTTTTTCCACCAGAGATGTGCTATGTAGCTATGCTACGAAGATGTAATAGCTAAGCTTTGAAACTATGTGACCGTTTCTACTGATACTAAGCTATGTAGCTGTGTAAGTAAGATGTGCTATGAAGATGCGTATAAGTAAGCGATATATCGATGCTTTTTTTTTCAGGGGGGAAAATCATCCTATGACTTCTCTCGCCAGGGCAAGGCGAGAGAGAGTGTCAGACTCTTACTGACTAAAAACCACCCCGTTCCTACTCCTGCTTGTCGAGCCGGAGTCCCGGTAAGCCCGCTAGGTAGTCCGCAGCTCCGGATGTATCGATGATAGGGAAGCTTTATCAAATATCAATGTCAATTCCGTGCATTTATTTTTTTATTACCGTTTTAATGCCATTGTTTAATTGGGGCTTAAACAGGGGCTTGGCTGTCTGATATATGGCAATGTGAGTGTCTCAATCAGGTAATCGAATATACCGTCAACCGTGATTTTAAGTTAATTTAGTATGTCTCACGATATTATAAAAGTAGAGAAATAAAATCAATGTTATTTCTACGACCCATTTGTATGTACTGTAGGATCCGTATTAGGGCTTGAAAAGTGTGTAATATTTGTCCACTTGAGTACCAATGTAAGACAATAAATAGATTTTGAAGATATCTATTGTTACAGTTACAATAAGTGTGGATTGTCCGATAAAATTTACTTCAACAGTAAATCTGTACTTTACCTACATGCGTGTTTATCTTAATTTTATCGAGCTAATCGCTAATCTTGTTTACTAAGATCTTCACTCCAGACAAGTTAAGTGTGTTTTCGCGTTTCCATTTAGGTTCTTACTCCATTTTTTTTTTAAATCATCCAATACAGTAGTAAACCTACAACTTGACTTTGCTGCGTGGTCGCGAAGAATGGGATTTAATTGGGTTTTTTTAATGGCAATTGGGCAGACTGATTACCTGACGGGGTCTACGGATGGCGAACAAAGGTAGCTCGCCGCCTGACCAGAATCAGACCCGTGCGTACGGGGCGTCGCGTTGGGCGCGCGCTTCAAAGAGCCATTAGACCACCACAAATGGGCCCAGTAGGGCTGATGCCTGATCCGGAGCTGCGGACTACCTAGCGGGTTTACCGAGGCTCCGGTTAGAGTAGGAATGGGGTAGTTTTTTTTCAATAAGAGTCTGATACTCTCTCCCCTCGATCAAGGTGGGAAAAGACATTGGATTTTACCCCCTTTAAAAAAAGCAATTATCTATTGCTGCCCCTGGACTTAACTCCAGAGGAGTTAAAAGTGTTTGTCGGCTTTTTGGGGGTTAGGGAATTGATGATAGGGATATTTGAGATTGGGAGTTGAAGTGTTGTGGTTATAGGCTCATCAAAACATACTTACGTAACTGGTAAAGTAAGTAACCGGTACATGTAACAGTAGTGCACCCAAAGCTTTAGGCATTTGAGTACAATATTTAGAGGAACGCCTATTATTTGGCTCGTTGTGATACGAATGCTATGTAACCTAGTATTTTCGATTTTACTTCACCTACTTAAAGAAATTAATTCGTGACCCCTCACAGTCGCATATAACATATGACTTCGTTAAACAAGGCTGTAAAAATAGCGACAAAAATCTAAATATTTCAATTTAAAATTAATTAATGTCACATTAATTCTGAATTTATAATTTATTTTTATGTATGTCAAATGTCAATACCTATCTGTAATAAAAATAAAAGGAACGTTTTAATAATGAAGTTTTTATATAAAAAAAAACTTGTTTTGAAGATCTGTGGCCAGAATTAATTTGATTTTTATATGTATGTAGGTATTTTGCATATTTTGTTGAATTTCTGGAAACTAGCGATTATTATGCATCTCATTGGGTGTTTAACTTTCTTAATATTAAGCGATATTAGGACCTAACTTAGCTGTATGGTCTAATTTCGATCGATCGACATTGATATTGTGGAATTATGTATTCTTAAGTTGCAACAGTAGCGCCCATTGCATCCGTATTGCGTAGATATTGAATTAAGTAAATGGCGCGTTTGGCTTTATATACCGGACTCTGAATGCTACTTTAAAACCTACGATTATTGAGTTAACATTAAATAATTATGGAAATTTTATTGGATTAAAATAGCATTGACATTGAGATTGATTTCAAGAGTAAGCGGCCTGATATTTGTCAGGTTAAATTAGGTATATCTGCTGAGACCTCGAGCTAGATTTGTTGGTAGGGTGCTTTTCCACCAGAAATGTGCTATGTAGCTATGCTATGAAGATGTAATAGCTACGCTGTGAAACTATGTGACTGTTTCCACTGATACTACTGATTCTTTGTAGCTGTGCGAGTAAGATGTGCTATGAAGATGCGCCACCGTAAAATGGCTGTGCGAAGAAGATGCGCAGCGTAGGGAAACCGTCCATGACACACCCATAGCACGTATCTTTCTATATATATAAAAAAAAACATAAAAACATGGCTTAGCTGAGTTCGTTTCCATTAGTGTTAAGCTATGTGTTCCAATGAATGTGATTGGTTGAAGGCAAACGCGTATACAGCAACGTAGCATAGCACATCTCTGGTAGAAAAGCATCCTTATACACACACAGTAGTAAGCCCAATGTCCTTTAAAATGCCAGTAATGCACTTGTAACCTCTCTGGTGTGGTAGACGTCCAAAGGCGGAACTACCGTCACTTACAATTAGGTCATCTGTCTGTCTTCGTCTTCTGTCCTATAAAAAAAGTAGACTTCGAAACTTGAACGTTATAAAATAAAATCAGGTTAAAACTGCTAAACCCTAGTGCCTTGGAAACATGCCAAGAGAATGCCTGTATTCTTTTGTTCCTTAATGAAAAGTTTAGCGAGTCTAGTTTAAAAAACTTTAGTGAAACGAAACATGTAAGCACTGTGAAAGAATTTCTTTGCTATAGTGCCAAAGCACGTGTTTTTATTGTTTAAACACAAAATATCTTTCCTAATGTGTTCTATATCCTAATAATCCTGATAAACTTAGATAAAAAATGAAACAGCTAATGATATCAACTCCTGATTATTTCAATTAAAATATTTAATTATTTTGTCATTATTACGTTTACATGTCACTATTTTAATGTTTACATATTAATACCTGATAATATTGTATCATGAAAGTTCAAACTTTTTATAAACCAAACAATATTTTTATGCTATGAAAATCGCAAATCTCGAGAAAAGTTGAACTGCGTACGGTCTTCACCACCCATTTTTCTGTTTACTCGGCAATCTAGTTTAGGCTAACGATGCGCGTACAATTTAGCGTAATAAAACAATGAGACTTACGAATTAAAATATAGTCAACATATAACTGTGTAGCTATCAACAACTGAGAGGAATAATCGCCTACCATTCATATTGTGACTAAAGTGCAATAAACTAACCTAAAAGACAATAGTGACGTGGGCAGACCTTCCACTAAACCTTAGACTAGTCACGAGGAGCCAGAGGATGCCGGTGGCGGCTTGTCGTTCTACGTGGAGGACTAAGCCTTTGTTCAGCAGAGGACGTCTCTCGGTTGATCATGATGATGATGATGAAGATGAAACTAAATACTCAGTGAATCTGGATGGAACGTCATTCTCCAAACCGTACTAACTAAACCTTCACTACAACTCAATGTACGGAGTTAACTCTAAAGCTTATACAAACCGATTTCGCTAATTCAATTTTGTTGAATGTTGTTGTCTTGCTCATTAATAATCTTGCTCTATCATTCACCTCTATCCATCTCACATAGTTTCTTTATGTCATTTGCAAAGGCTTACAATATAGTGGCTCATGCCTCCACAAGACTTGCAAGCACAATAGTGCTGGTTACCTTAGCATGTGCTTGTTGTTGACATATTCGATAGACCAGACGTTCAAAGACAAATGGGATTTCATACGAGCTTGTTAGTAGATATTGCTTATATTCAGCACAAAGACAGGCAATCTGCATGCAATTCAAATGGCTAATTGGGTACAAGAGTAAAGCTATTGTGGTTTCTCTATCTTAAAAGGATTGTTTTTGTTTGTGTAGCATAAAGAGGGCGCTAATGTAGCGTACGGTCTTGTTAGTGTAATCTCTGTGACTATTAAAATATTAACCGCCGTACTCAGAGTCAATTAATGGTTACTTAACCCAGTCCTTACAGATTGATTTCGATACAAAATCGTTACTAAGGAATAGTTTAAGTAATCGTTAAATCTCTCTAAGTGCGGCTGTAAATCTTTATCTCTTTGGCACTACAAAATTTTTTAGTGAGTAAGAGTCTGAAACTCCCTCTCGCCTCACCCAGCGTGGGAGGAGGGATGATTTTCGCCCTCAAAAACGCGCCTAGTTACGAAGCAGCCTCTCAACCTGATTTTATGTAGCTGCTTGAACAATTGTTATACTTCATTATAATATTTATCTGAGCCTTGGGTTGGAACATATCTAAATTCCCTTTGCGATATGCACATATCACTTGCATAATTATATTTGTGATAATAAAGAATCACAGAGCAATTTTTCTGATAATTTAACGTTTCAATGTCGTTGTAAATTAAGTACGTATCAGTGTGGGTGTAAAGTATCTTTATAACCTTTTTATCGATACAAGTATCAGTTGTAAGGATAATCGATTTTATGTGTGTTTATGTAAATAGTATTATTAAATAAATCAAATGAAACCTAAGAGTGCTGAACCTCTTCACACTTTATTACCGACTTAAAATTTGAATTTTATATAACATCTATCGTTTATCTTTTATACAATGTGATAGGGGCGAGACTTCTAACCCGTTAAGGCTGAATACTACATCTAATTTTAACGACAAAAGTCCTGGGTCGAAGGGGTCGAATCCCCTCCCCCTAAAAATTATGGCCATTTTAATATTTTTTTTACTTTTTTTGATATCAAAGGTTGTATGAGTCGTAGAAACAAAAAAAAGACGACAAACGGTAGCTAATAACCTTGGCTAACTAATTCATTACTTTTTTCATATGTTTGATAATGTTTTGGTGAGAAAAAAAATAATTTGTGAATTATTCTTACCGAAAAAATCACTATTTTCCTATATTTTCAATTAGGGGTTCAACCCCCCATATTATTTTTTTTGTCGATAAAATTAGATGTAGTACTCAGCCTTAACGGGTTAGAAGTCCCACGCCTATCACATTGTATAAAAATGTTTTTTTTTATTATTATATTATCTGCTAACTCACATAACGGTTCGACAAGAAACTCGTCTAGTCTCAAGCCATGCATGAGACCCATATTCATGAGCAGCATTCCGCAACACAAGACGCGGTGACTGTCGCGATTGTTAATATAGTATATCTTACAAAAATTATAATAAATAAAATAAATGTGTTGCTAAGGGCAAATCTCGAGAACAGCTCAACCGTTTTTGCTAATTAATTTTTGTAAGGATTTCTTATTGTTAAGAGTAGGTTCTTATGTAAGCAAATAAAGTTTCTGAAGCGCAACAAAGTTTGTGGGGTCCAGTGGCTTATAATAGTAGGTAATTTTCCCTCTCAAACTGCTGTTCACATCTCGTGTTGTCATTATGATACATAAGTGCTGTGTACATAATACTATGAGACCTTAGTTGTGATCCTGTCGAGTTGGTAACAAGCACGTATGTTGTAGATACCCTCGAGCACATACCTTCGAGGATCTTGGGCCACTTATACAAAATGAAGGTACATTTTAACATAAATAATTTCATTATTCGTATTATGTAAAAATGCTCAGTTAATAAGAGTTCTTATTGAATCTTTGGGTTCTTTAGAATACTAGTTATGTTTCTCGTCAAATATTTATACATGAGTAAGCTGAAAATCATAATAATTAATTTAGTATATCTCGCGAAAGTTATAAAAATTGGTAGATTATATTTTTAGGCAATAAAATAAAAATATATGTACGGTATTTATTTTTCATCGTGAATTATAGTTTTGTTTTTATTGACTTAATAGAAAGTGGTTATCGTTTCGTGTACAATTATTTATGCAGATATGTATCGTATGCACTGATTGTTGATTCATGTACCTACTTACAAAGATATGACTTATTAAGGTAAAATTATCTGAAAGATTTGTAGCATAGAGTAAAAAATCTGGCACTTTCTGGCATCTGGTGCATTTTTTCGTGGATAACACATAATAATTCACTGTAATGTAAAAACTGTAGGCTTACATTTTTTTTTAATTTTCTGATAACAGTTGGAACCTTGCCGACCACCTGGTGTCACGTGGACGTCGTCTACAGGGACACCTTGCATATCTCTATGGCAATAATTACCAAACCATGTTTTCTCATTTTTGGTATTAAAAGACCAATTTTTATGTAGAACACTTGATAAGTCATTTCATTTATCTCAAACAGAATCATAAAGGCGAAACATGATCCCTACAACATTAATCCGCTGAGACGGTCGCAAGAATAGAACACAACAAATCTCAGACTAAACCAATACCTCGGCTTCCGTCGAAGTTAATTCTACAAGACCAACAATCCGGTATCTTTGACGTCATTCAAGTATAAATTCTCAAGGTAGGTATGCCTTGGAAACTTTTCCAACTCCGTCTCGATTCTCGAACAAAGCTGGGGGTAAAACTACTTGGCCGCTTGATTTAAAACGAATAAACGCAACGTAAAAGGAAGCCAGACGACTCCCATTCCAATAAATAACTTCAAAGCATTTACTTAGCTTCTAGAAAACTAGAGGTACCAGGAAATAATAAAAATCATACTATCTAAGAAATTCTGCCAGTGATTTTGATCGATATTCAATTTTCCTTCGTTCGTTTTTCTCGCTGTTGCAATATCGACCTTAACGTAATTTGACAAGTAGGTCGACTATTGCCTGTCAATAAGTGCTGCTGGGAAAGTGCTGTTTTAGTGGTGCTTTTACATATTTATAAAATAAATGTCACTTTTATAGGATTTAAGTTTATTGTCGTTTAAGAAGACAATATTGCGGTGTAAGTACGTTGTTTTGTGTTTAGAAATAGATAACACAAATAACAATAACAGTTGCCTACACAATGAAGCTTATACGTCGCTCGTCGTGCGTAGTTTTCCATGGTTATGGCTCCGAACGTGCCTCGAAACTAGTCGAGTAACCTAATCGGACAGTATGAAAGAATAATGATATTTACATAGATTGATTTCTTTAATATTCGAATGAGACTAATAACGTAGCGCAACAAAGATTTTTCATTCAATTATTACATATAAAATACTGTCTGAATGCAATGTCGTTCTAAAGTACATAGCACAAAGGTTTAAATACAGAAACGGTACGACTTACGGTATACACCAATGCTACTACCACTTTGACTAACCAATCCTTTGGACTACGTATTTTCGGTTATCTGTCAGATCCAATCACATTCGATCCTTCAAAGAGATTCCTAGCTTATATGTAAGATAGCATAGCCCTCTAGATAGATAGTAACCAATCTAATTGATGGACCAGTCGCATTGCCAGTGACCAAATCTCTGCTCCGTTTGTCAATTACTGGTAGCTCTTGTTGAAGTCCCAATTTACTTAATTACCTACTCTTATATTTACAAATGATGATGTTAAATGATATTTATTTTTGCAAATAAGTTACAATGTAACTCTTTTACACGTCAATCTCTTAAATAACTAGATGAGGCCGGCATTTCCTATCGGACTACTCTGAGAAGAAATGCCGAAACAAACTCAGAGGTCATAGTCTATTTAAAGTCCAGACAAAATCAATTAAAGATGTCGGAGAACCGTGCTAGTTGATTCTGTAGTGGTCTACGATTTGTAGTGTCTAAGATGTATTTTTGTAAACATAAAAATTACGAGGAGAATGTGTTTGTTAAATAGTAGTTTTTAATTAACGGGGCTCTTGAAATCTCTTGTCATCAACTTAATTTTGAGGTAGTTAACAACGTCCTAGCTACTCCCATTATTAAGCCAACAACACTTTTCCTTCATAAAAATAACGTGGAACGTGTGAAATACACAATAGCAATACCACTCAGCAAAATCTAATTGCGAAAGAGGCGAAGAGAAATAAAATTGCATCTTCACACAAAGTTTTTAAAACAAAGAGCATACCGTACGATTTAATTTCATTAGGAACCGTAAGCATCTACATTAGGCACCCTCAAAGCGCCACGCACTCACCGTTATTAAATAATTTAAATGAATACGTACTTAGTCCTGTAGGCTGAATAGCGACGGAACATTCACCGCGTCGCGTCGTGTGTCGTACATTGTTCCTTATGAATATGAGCCCCTAGATTGGCTTGTAACTAGTCGAATTACATCGAAGAGTACATATGACGTGATATCCTGGATCCTCAAGATATCTGATAAATCAGCATTATAATATGCAAACGTCATTGAGAACGTCAGTAAATATAAATAAATAAATACCGTACATATTTAATTTCGTATCGTACTGCATCGCAAAAAAGCACAGAAGCATTTAAAAAGCAAACATGGAATGCGAACGAATTAATTTGCCAATAGTCTTCTCAAAGGGACGACATGGCGGTAGTTGGAAGGTAAATAAACGGGAAAGACTCTGATATACAAGGTTCCTTTGAAGCCTTGCAGTGTCATTAAGTAGAGAGACTTTAAACAAAAAAGAAGAGACCGATGGTATTTACAATATTGGAAGTTTCCCAAGCCAATGAGCTCCGTACTGCATTTATTACGAAGTTTGTGAGCGAAATCTGTTTGTTCTCATTTCTCTAGTTTCTTTTGATATCCGAGAGGTACTTAGTACTAGGTAGACTTGTTCGCTGAATGCCTTCTGTAGTTCCGTGATGTTTTAAGCATCGGACACTTCGACTACGACTTTCCTGTTAATGAATTCAGTACTGCAAGTATCGTGAGCAAAAAAGTTCTAGAAATACAGTTTTATTTTAAATATTTTTGTTAAATTGTGTTACGTTTTCATATGCAGAATAGATTCTGTGCTCGTTTTTCTTCATTCGAAGCTACACTTTGGAATGAGCACCTAGCTTTATATTACTGACGGAGAATTCAATTTGACGTGTCTATAGTGCTTAATTAAGGATTAATTGAAATAAATTCTCTGACTTTAACTTTGATTATTTTTTAAACAACAGACGATTCTCCTATTCGTAAGAAGTTTCTATCCATTTCCTAAAGAAAAAGTTATTTTGAGAGCGTTCTATCTAGTCAAATTCATTGCTTTTCCAATAGGTATTTGTTATTTCGGGTCTGAGTGACACGTGTATGTGAAATTGTATGTTGTAAACGCTCCGACGATACAGGAAAAAATCACAGTGTGGGTTAAAAAAATTGGTATGATAAATACAACAGTTTTCTATGAATTTTGGGAAATTGCACTTTGTGTTTGTGTGTGTATTATTTTTTTATTTTTTTTCATAGATATGTAAAAATAAAAGCTTGTAACAATTCTAGAAGCAATCTTTAATAAAGAAGCGATAAGTGAGACTATAATTGTTTTTAATACATACATATAATTATAACCTCACGCCTGTTTCCAATGGGCGTAGACGGAAATAATGGAACGCCAATTGCTACGAATCTTACATACCTTTTTCGCTTCATCAACAGTCATCAGTCGTTTCATGCATGCTCGTCGGTTAAAGCTACTTTTAATTTGGCCCTTCTTTAATATATCGCCAATAAAGAAGATTTGTTACTAAAACCAATTAATTCTTAATTGAGGAAATCACCCATTATAATATGATTGCCTAGCAGTCTGACCGTACTTTTGCTATCTGATCTATACCTAGTTGAAGACTAGGTTTAATTAACAGAGCTGCTTCAGAAATACGAACAACGCAGTTCCGGAACGCGATCTTCCCTCCTACGTCATAGTTTCTTAGCACCTATTAACCGATTGAAGGAACGAGAGAAATTAGTTGTAAACTACTTGAAGGCATCCTGCAGTTGCTTTGACATTAATAGCTAAGATCAAAGTCTAAAGGGATCTTAGAACTTCAAAAGATTTATATTATTAGTTTATTCTCTGCCTGGATTCTCGCGTGGATTACGGACTTTGTGTCTTATAAAAGTCTAAGTTACTGCTTAGTATATCAGCTATAAAGTCCCGTCAAAATCGGTTTAGCGATTTCAGAGATTAGCCGAAACAAAGCGACAGACAGACACAAAGACAAATAGACAGACAAATAGACAAAATTAAAAAAAAAAACATTTTTTTTGTATGTATTCTAATTCTTATATACAGACAATCAAACAGACAATCCAATTTTATTTACAAGTGATGTTTTTCAAAGTTTATGACCTTAATTTGGTTACCATAATGCTTATTATTCTGTCATAATCATTGAGTTTGCGTAAGTATATAGAGAGACACAGCACTGATACATACATAATTATGTAGACGCAATCACATACGTCAAAGGGTTCAGTGGCTACTAACTAACTATGTACCGTATCGCTTGAGCTGAGGAATGTGGACAAAGGCTATGTTATGTATCTTAATATCATATAACATGACGCGTGTTCTTGCCAAATACCGAGATATTATGTCTCTTAACCAGGGGTGGTATACAGATATAAAAGTTAATTAAAAATATTTTTGCGTGCGTTGCCGTCCTTTTAGGGCTTAGGAATTTCATGGTTGTTGGGAAATCGGGTATGGTCAGATTGGGCTTCCGGTAACCTCACTCACACAACGAAACACAACACACGTTGTTTCTGTGATGCCGTGGTATCACTCCGGTGGAGCCGGCCCGTGCGTGCCGGTGACAAATAAATCTACAAGAAATAAGAACTTAAATAATAAATAAATATGTACAACTTAAAACTAAAATATATTATAAATAAAAATTCAACAAAATATAAATTAGTTTAAGAAAACTCCTTTGAACCTCTATACCTCACAATCATTTGATAAACAATGAACAACCAGGCAGTTCTTCAAAGAAAACAATAAGATTAGCTACTCCCCACAAAGTGAAATAACATGTAAGATTACTTGTAGAACAAAACACGTTTACAACAACTTTATTTCATTAAAACAACAATACATGACAATGCTAAATATTCCTTTAAACAAACCTGTAAAAGGAAATGAGATTTCATGACATTAAGAAGCAGACAGAGATATAATAATTGTTGAATGTCGAGGAAACAATGCGTAGTTTGCCCATGGCACCGGGCACTCCATGCCCAAAGCGATGCCCATGGCGTTTGCCCATCACCGAAAAAGTGAACTGACAAAAGCAATGCGGCTATTCTCCACATCCTATTGTTGCAGCCCTCGCAAAATAAAAACAATGGGCAAAATGCAAATTGCATCCAATTATTGAGTGTCTGGTATTGAAATTTGAATGGCAGGTGTAATTTCCGTGGTTGCTGCGTACGCCCAGCGGCCACCGCGCCCAGCGGCCACCGCGCCCAGCCTTACTTACCTATGGTCGGTGCTTGTTTCATTTTGGTGTAAAACTGTTGTTTGTTTAATAGAAATGTAGTGTTTATTTGCTTTTCGTACACGTTATTGAAAAATAAAATTTGAACATAAAAAACATGTATAGATCGTAACGCCACGTCACTCCTTTTTTATCCCCGAAGGGGTAGGAGGTACACATTAAGGCACGTAAGCCACTGTACAATGTACACCCACTTTGCGTTATAAGTGCCATGTACTAGGGGATAAGTCTATTGCCATATGTTGGGCACATTTCAAGACTCTGAGAAATTTTCGGAAAACCGAAAAACGCCCAGCATTGCTTTGGCCGATCCGAGAATCGGAGAAACACTTGCCACCACTCAATCAACGAGGCAGACATCAAGAAAATATTCAAATAATAACCATAATACCTACTTTGTACATATTTATAAACTTCTTTAATCTCGTATTTTGCTTGACATCTCTACTAACCCGAATGATTTCTCTAAGGAACACAACTGTCTTGGTTCTTTATCTTGTCTTTTCGGATACCTGACAGTCGATAAGGGTATAAGAGAATGTCGTATCATCTGCAAAACAAAGCCAAATAACAGACATGGACGTATGACGTCACTAGTCAGAGCAACAGTGACGTCCAGCGGAATTTAATTAAAACTCTTCAAAGGGGAGCGGACAGGAAGGCAGGCTTTGGTACAGAATGGATGTGAATTGCAATTCGTTTGTGACAGAGATAGGGCGCGAAGCGACGCGCATCCGATGATCGTGCGTCGGGTGCTGCACCGAATTCCTAACAATAGATTTGAATTAGAATGACGCTTTGCTGCAGCGTGATACGAACAGCTTTGCAAAATGCATTCATTACAGCGTTTAGACGCTGTAATAAAGACAATGAATAGAAAAACAAATGGAGTGTGCATTGGTATTTTTAATAAACTAGTGGTCGCCTAGTGGTCGAAATTCGACCATATACGATTTAATTTACAATACCACTTAACATACGTTCAAGGATAATTTTTATTTAACGAATTGCTATTAGTTTAACCAAACCTCCTTCAATGAGAAACCTCTTTTCACATGAGACGTGAGGATATCATCGCAATGTCTGTCAATTTTGACGTTTTGTCAAATACGATTACAATGTACTCTGTGAATACGATACTATTCATGGTAGGGTGTGTAATGTTTTATTTATTGATTTAATGTACTTTATAAGCATTATTTTTGAAAAATATTAGCATTCTGCACTTCTCCTACACATAAACGCATTTTGCATCACGTATTAATATATAGATACACATAAATCGATCAAAGAAAAGCTTTTTGAAAATACTCAATTTTTGTTTACTTTAGATTTTCTTCAGTGTCATGGACTGGCTTCTTGCTTTGGTATGTAAGCCGGTAAACGAGCAAACGGATCACCTGATGGTAAGCAATTGCCGCCGCTCATGAACATCTGAAACACCAGAGGCGTTACAAGTGCGTTGCCGACTTTTTGGTGTTTGGAATTTAAGGGTTGTTGGGGAATCGGGGATTGGGATGGGAGGTAATGGGGCTTTTGGTAACCTCACTCACACAACGCAAGCGTTGTTTCACGTCGGTTTTCTGTGAAGCCGTGGTATCATTCTGGTCGAACCGGCCCATTTGTGCCGATGCATGGCTCACCAACACTTACCTGGTAACGACATAAAACTGAAAGAATCTGCCTTATATAGTTTTGATAACCCATATTCGGTTGCAGGAGGTCGTGCTTATAGAAAACACAATACAGATGGAGAGGTTCGAGAGGGTGCCGTTCACGCTGAACTTCACCGTGAAGATCTTCAACGTGACCAATCCACAATCCGTACTGAATGGCGGTGTCCCATTCGTCACTGAAGTAGGACCATATGTCTATAAGTAAGTACTTCAATATATTATTTGTTATCTTAAAACTATATTTATGTGCCCATGTCCATGTCAGGGATTGACAGTAAGGACATTTGACAACATCTTCTCTTCCAGTGGGTGTCGTAAGAGTCGACAAAAGAACTGCATATTTTTTTATGAAATAGGGTAAACGAGCAGACGTATCACCTGATGGTAAGCGATCAGCGCCGCTCATGGACACATGCAACACCATATTTAACTATATATTTAACTGAGAACGAACAGCAGCGCTCTCTGACAAACTCTGAACCTTTTAATTGCGGTCTTCAAACTGCCCGTCAAACGTGGAGATTATTACAAACCCTAGTATCTATAGAGGAGGTTCTTAGGCAAGTAGTGGACTACAACATGTGATAATTGATATCATCATTGATACCTGCATACCGTCGTGATCAATTTACTTAGCTATATGTTTTATTATAACATGGTTAGATTGGTTGCTAGAGCCTACACCACAAGCTTGCTAATCTACAAGTTCAAAGCCGTCATAATCGATCCACATTGTCGATGCAGGATTAACTTGCCAGCGCATATTGGCAATCTCACCCGCACCACCAGCGGCATGTTGCATAATTTATTTCGTCAAAGCCGACTTTAAATATAAAGTCGCTCAAAAATCTATGCATCTTGTTTACTGTACCTATTACAATCTAACTTGTAAACTTGGGTAGTTTAACTGTTTTTTATGCTAACTAGTTTGGACAATTTTATTAACTGTTCTATGTGATATAATTTTTAATTTCTGACTTTGGGTTTATATAAAAAACCGCACACAAAACGACGATTCTTAAAATTGAAACTTCTGTTGTCTTTCGGAATTTGTCATTTTTTTAAAGTAACAATAAGTAATAGTTTTACTTTTATTTTATTTCTTTACTAATTGTTACTAAAAGTAAGAAGTCATATCACGAAAGATCTCATTTTTAAACTTCGTCAGATAAAATGCATTTCAGCTGAAAATTGTTCTATAAATAGAAGTCTGACTTGCTGAATACTTTTTCCCCGAACCCCTCAGCTTGAGTTTCAAAGAGTCATATTGAGCCTGCGAGGCGGCATGAGATCAGGTTCCACCATTATTTTTTTATCATTCCGAGCGAGAAAGCAACAGAGTGCGTTATTTTTAAATAAAATGTAAAAGAGAAATGCAATGTGGGGGCGCGGCATGGGCGGGCTGGAGGGTGGTGAGGTAGACGCGGCCCCGCGCGCGCCCCCACGCTGACGTACTCATCTAGCCACCCTCCCCATCCTCCTCAACTGAGGGATTAATAAATTATTTTTCTAAAAATCTTATGTAAAATGCCACTTTACTTAAGAGACAAGAATACTGATCCAGAAAAATGCTTTGAACATTTCGATAACCGGTCTTGTATGTGGTTCAGATCGGAGGAATTTACTGTGTTGTTGCCTGTTGGGCGTCTGTGTTCAGTCATGTCTTAAACTATCCGAGCAACGCGTGTAGACAGCGAGTGCCTGAGTGAGCACCTTGGCTAATGTACACGCTATGCACACAGACATTTGATGGCAACTTGTTTCCAGGTTACACCAGACTCGGGAGATACTCGGTATGAACGGCGATGTAATCAGGTACAAGAGACATGAACACTTCGTCTTTGACCCGGTCCTCTCATACCCATACACAGAAGAAGATGTACTAACCATCATCAACGTGCCGTACCACGTAAGTTTATATTTTATTCAATTATTTACTATTGTATTATTGATTTGTTCATAATATTGTAGGTATAACAATGTTTACCTGTGGTCAAATCATTATACTACGAATATATTGTCTCTCTCCACTGCCTGGTAAAACAATAGCAGAAAATCAATTATGTAGTCGCAATTGTTGTTATAATAACATAGGGCGTGTTGCAGACCGTCGATTGTATGGCTCCTGATTTGGTTAACTTTGTAATACTGAATATTCCACACCATACATGACTTAATTAGGAACCAATGGAAATGCAGTATTTCATATCTATGTGCATGTAGGTATCTCTGCAGCAAAGATGTTCTTCTCCGCAATCCCGTGTGAATCCGACAGCAATCTGTACGGGACCTAATGAGCCCTTTGTGCTGTTCACAGTAACATAATAATTGGCACCTACATAGGGTT
Organism: Spodoptera frugiperda; assembly: GCF_023101765.2. Taxonomy (NCBI): domain Eukaryota; kingdom Metazoa; phylum Arthropoda; class Insecta; order Lepidoptera; family Noctuidae; genus Spodoptera; species Spodoptera frugiperda. The sequence continues at coordinate 4,122,364 of NC_064236.1, forward strand.
AAATCATGCGTGCTTCTATTACATGCGGCTAGCACACGCTTGCGTCCAATTATGCTATGCGAGTGAACTATATGTTTATGTATGTATACACCTGCGCCACGAAACGGGGCCAAAATGAAATGCAAGTAGGACGCCTACGCGCTTTAAATTGCTCAGCGATCGAAACTACAGCGAATTTATAAATGTAGTTCATTATTTCTCTGAAAAAATTGCAAACTTACTTTGAATATTTTTCTCATTTAATTAGTATAAGCCCTGTGATACTCCGCTGCGTAGGCGGAGTGTATTGAAATGCAATATCAAAGCAAAGTGAACGATATCAAAGAAAATGAAAAGGAAAAAATATCAGTGAGCTTTAAAGGGGAAATGTCGTTATGCTATGATTGGAACTGAGTGGGCAATAAGTCGTCTGTCTGCTCTTTGGTACTTCTTCACGATATTTTTAGTGTACTTTAGATCGTATGAATAAAGCATGTCCCCTCTCCTAATAGATTGTGGAAGGCAGACAGCTACCATATCCATTTTAAATGTGCTCTGCCAATCACACGTCGCTTCGATTAAATATCAAAATTATGTCTGTCTCGCATCCCAAACCTTCATACTCCGATTCAGGGTATTTTAGTAACAGTAATAATGTATTTATCGACACTATTCTATAGTCTAGTTGAGTTTAAATAACGTATGTGAAACAATACGATTGAATTATGTTTTTAGACAAGATTAGTAACACACTTTAATTTACATCTCGGGTTACACTTTACATCTCGGCCTTACTAATTATCAACTACGTGTAAAAACTTATTCATCCATACATACTTATATATTCCTCATCTAGACTTTTTTTATAATCATTTTGACATTTTGCCAAAAAAAATATAATTTTGACGTGAAAAAGACTAAGATAACTAAAATAAATTCATTGTTTCATTCGACTAAAAAGTTTATTCCATTTTTTTAAGTCTAAATAAGATGTGTGGGTTAGTAATAATTATTTATAGCGTCTATGCTTCTTCTATACACATAATATACCATAAGATTACACATTCATTAATTTTGATTCAATAGTACGAATTTTGTAAAGTCCTAAAAATCTCTGATTGCCTTTATAAATAGAAAAACAAGATTTAAGTTTACCTTACGTAAGATTTTCGTCTGTCGCGTTGGCGTGAGCTAATTTTGGCTCGGCAGCCAGAACAGCTGTCTTATCTTGGTGTAGAAATTTCCAAGCAACAAGTTGGGGGGTTAGGTTGACTGGAGTTCCGTGTGTATGTACATAGGTACATAACTTAGTACTTAGTTTGGAGTTTCAGCGCCCAATCACTTACCAGATTTAACGGTCTGCTTGTTTAAGCCCCTTTGCGGTTATAAAGGTTAATTTTCGAAGTCTAGTCGTAGTGTTATGTATTATATAGTAGTAGTATTATGTAAATAGGTGTCTCGGGTTCCCGGGTTGGGCAAATTATTTTTTGTTTTTTTTTTACGAAAATGTCTCAGTAGTAGCACGGAGTCTGGAATTATGCTCAGTATATGAGACTTATAACATAAATGGTGAAAAGTAGGTGTACATTGTATAGCGGCATTACGTGTCATAATGTGCACCTCCACCTACCTCTTCGGGGATAAAAGGCGAGACGTTGCATAAGTTATATTCTATAGTTACTTGACAACATACTTATTTGTAAAGACTATCTATTAATCAATAGGTTATTATTTGTTCAATACATGAATGGATTGAAAAACATTTAACCAGTAGTTATCAGTATTAAACAAGATTACGAAGAGATTACAATTGCGTTATATAGATAGTGTTTTATCAACATTTTTAGCTATTTCTTAACAGTGTTTACATCGATTTATAGGTATCTACGTGTGTAATGAAGGTGAAAGATTTTTATTTGGTTATTTACTGAAGGTAAACAAGAGGTTTCAGGTTAGCTTTTCAGGTCAAACAAACAGTATTAATGCGGTTCAGATTTTGATATTCTCAATTGTTTCTAGAATAGGCAATAATTTATAACTAACTAACTAATAATTTGTCACAGAATTATTTATTTTAATATCCGTCTTGTAGATTATTTTAAAATATTAGGCACATTCTTTTTATTTTCATACAGAAACAAATACTTTCGAGGATACATTGATTTGAAATAAGTATAATGCCACTTCTAGGTATTTTTTATACGTAGATATGATGCATTTGCAAAAAAATACGTGTTTAATATTTTTACATTGCCTAACTGACGGACTAAATAGATTTTTAATGTCATCATCATCCCTGTTGAAGCTGTTATATTTACCTACATAATCTTTCTAATTATTTATTAATACACATACATATATATTTTTATAAAACCTAAAAGGCTATGCCTTTTTATAGTTTTATAGATTAAAATTAGGTTTCACGAACGTTCCATATTTAGGCACGTAAAACGAGGTTTTTTAGTAAAAAATAATGCAATTTTTTTATACCGTCCATTTCATACGCTAAAACGGAACGTAATTTAAAATTTAAAAGCGGACAGCTAAAATATTTGAGTATAAAATCATGTGGAAAATGCACTAATGGAGATCAGTTAGAATTTTCCATTTTTAGTGAATATGAAATGACGAATTTCGTTGCGAAAATAGCGAGAGTCTGTCTAAGTGCTTACCGCCAGCAGCCGCCTGCCAAGCTTGGGAATTTGACATGCACTGCAAAAAGAATTTTAGTGAACTAAATTGACAGACATATCTAATATAATTATTTAGAAAAGAAATGAAAGCTTAGGATGGCGGCTAGATTGCATTATTAAACCATCCTTCCTTTCTAATCTCTGTCAATTAGAGATCTGACCGTTCGTTTCAGAAAGCGTTCGCAAAGACAAAGACTGAGGGTGCATTTCCGCCAGAGATGTGTTATGTCGCTATGCTACGAAAAAGTAATAGCTAAGTTGTGAAACTATAGGACCGTTTCTTTCTTTTTGAGTTCAGCCCTCATTCATACAGACGAACAGAAAAAAATTATTAAGATTTCTCTTCAACAATCAAGTAACCTTTAAAAAAATCAAAGTATCTAGAGTTTTGACCTTTCTACAATTCTATTACATGTATATAAGTATGTATATAGATGTACTGTATCTAGAATAACAATAAACACCAAGATTCAGTACTAGGAACTCATATCGTGGGTAAAGTTAGAACTGTTTAGTGTGACGTCATCACTCGCGTTGAAGCGTGTACATGACCTGCCTTAACGTATTTATTCAGAGCCTGCCAGGCGCAATAATCGCTCCGCGTCGCTTCCTCTCACAATATGAATAGCATATCTATACGTATTGTGTCGTATACCATCTTGATACCGTCTGGGAATGCGGCATTCGTTGCTCTAGAGGTAGAAAATCTATTTAAGCAGAAATGTATATTCGAAATATGCATTCGTCGTTTTCAGTCGTGTCAATGGACAACTGCACTAAATTATAATTATTACTGAATTACATGGTTTTTACATTGTATATGTATTATTATATTGTGTACCTCTATCCACTCCTTTTTTGAGGAGGGATAATCATTCAATGACTTCTCCCGCCCTGGGAGAGATAGAATGTCAGATTTTTACTGATTAAAACCCACACCGTTCCTACTTCTGTATTTCGAACCGCAGTCCCGGTAACCCGCTAGGCAGTCCTACAATTTGGAAATTAAATGTCGTGTGTGACTTGTCACGTTAGCGTCAGGTTTTTGGGAGTTGTTTGACGCCAACATTTAATTGTAAAAAACTTCTTAGTTTTATTTTCGAACAATTAAATTCAATGTTTATTTTATGTAATAATAGTTGTAATCAACTGCCAAGGCTGATGTTGCATGAATAACACGAAAACTAAAAGATTAAAATTATAAAATACAAAAATAATTGTAGCGTTTTTCGGGAGCGTTCCGTTTACACCCTGTACTTACAACAGTAATTACAAAAGTTCTTTCTAAATATAAATACAATATATATACAGTACATAGCTTAGGACACAATACTCATCAGTCCTTATCATCCTGATATCAGTCTAAAGCCACAAAGGCCTCCCCCAATAACCTCCCGATCTGCATTACTCTATTGAGTCCATATCGAGCTCAAATCAGACAATCGAACACCTCTGTGATCCATTATCTACAAAGCATGTGTATCTGTGTCTATCTGTTTGTAACCATCGTACATTATAGCCATCAGATCCTGATATAGAACCTCTTCCAATCAGAGATTAATTAAAATTATCGTGACACGTGATCCATGGCTGTAATTGGTCCACCATCAGATTCTGGTTACACACGAACCAATTACGTAACAGTTATGTATTTAGTTGATTGTGTTGTTTGCATTAATTATCTGTAATTAGCTAGTTGACTCCTGCAATGCTAATTATCGTAGCTAGTGTGTTGGTTAATTAGATTAATTAAAAACTAGGATTTCATAGATATATCAGTTACTCAGAAGGTTTTGGATTCTGAGAATTACCGCCTCTATTTCTAAAAATATACCACAGTTCTATCACATGAAAGTATCAAAATATTAAAGGTTATCTCGCCTTCAGAAAACCAAGTGTTGATACACAAACAATAATGAGAACTTCACAGTGTTGTATTGCAAGTAGTACTATTTCAATCTCCACATACTATCATGTATCAGTTCATTAAGCAAGTTCTGTGATTAAATCGAAACAACACGCTGCTATATTAAAAGTTTTAATGCGCTACGAACAGTTGCTTGTAGCGTTACGCCGTAGTAGTTACGGCGTAGCATTGTTGTAGCTACGTAGAGCGTAGCCGCGTAGGCGCGGTCGTAGTACATGGTGCACTAGTAGGCTCGTAGCCAAGTGCAAAATTAGTTCCACACTTTCTAGATTTCCGGTAATACTTAGCCTTTAGAAGTTAGAAAGTTAAGTTAGTTAGCCTTTTGTAGTTTAGAAGTCGCATTTTCTTACTTAGTTTTTGCATTCATAAATATAGTAAAACTCACGTTACATTAATATTCACTAAATAGAATCGCCATAAATATTTCAACACACGAGTCAACACAAGCCGAAACAGTTTATTTTCAGTTCGGAAGCCTCCCAATTACAGTAGTTACACAAACTAAGTGCAGTTAAGCCAGGTGCAGGAATATTGTTGTTGAATTTGTTTCCCATTTGACGTCGGGAGCTCTGGTTTCTGTGCTCCGTGCCTCCCATCTCCTGTCTCCCGTCCGAGTCGTGTTGACATGTGAGAGACCAATTAACGCCTCAACTCTAACGAGGCTCTGCTCTCCGTTTTGTAACTTCATAATTAACTGGCACACTTTTCATTGTATGCAAGATGTTCATTAGTGTTGTTTTTGTTTTATTCTAAGTAATAACTTATTTTGATTATTTTCAAATGTAGTAAAGTATGATAATTTCAACGTCCATACAAGATCCATCCAAGATAGTTTTTTAAAACGTCTAAAGGCCAATAAAAACGATTGATTTCTCTCTCGATTTACAATTTACTACTCTTTTTATCACTCGATATTTAAAAAAATACATTATTAATATGCATCTAAAATCTGCATGTTGCATTGAATCTGAAATTGCATCTGCATGTGTTAATAGTTGAATTATTAAATAGTAGAATTTATGTTCGACGCCATGTTTGATATCCGACAGTTGCGGTGTTTGCGACGCCAAGCTTAAGCCTGGATGCACACTGTAGTGCCAATCACGATCGCCTTCAGTGCGGTCTTATCCGAGATAGCAATAATTCAATAATCGCATGAGGGGAGGACTGGCTTGTCTTGAATATTCACTTCAAAAATTAGTTAGATCAAGAGCTTACTAGCTTTCAAAATTCGAAATCAATTCACCAAGGCCAAAATTGGTTTGGAGAGATTGATTATTTGATTTATACACAAGAAATAATAATAGTCATTCTAAATTATTATCGTTCAGAACCAAGTTTTGGTTCAATTTAACTAGTAAAAAATATTTAAGTAAATCAGAAACGCACTATGGTCGGTTCTAAACTGTAGTGTAGACCGACCCCAAAACTGAATACCCAGGTAGTGATTTAGGATTCGAAAATCAAATTCGGATGCAATTTTTGACGGGTCGGTGGCAGCGAAACGGTTGACGGATTTAAAATTTAAATTCGGAACACGGAATAAAGGGATTAAATCAAAACAACTTGATTTGTGATAGCTGATAGGCAGTCACATAGGTAACCTGGTTATAAATATGTGGAATTTTTTAAACTTTAGCGTTCCTGCCTAGCGCCGGAGTTTCGGCTCGAAAAGCAGGAGTAGGAACGGGTGGTTTTTAGTCAATAAGAGTCTGGACACTCCCGCTCGCCTCGCCCAAGGCGAGAGAAGTCAATGAACGATTATCCCCCTCAAGAAAAGTGTAGAAGAGCCATGCTTGCTTAGGCACGAATGGACCAGCTCGACCGGCCTCACAGAAAACCGACGTGAAACAACGCTTGCGTTGTGTTTTGTTCAGGTTACTGGAGGCATAATTACCTGTCGTTTCCCCTTCCCAATCTTTTCAATCCCCGATTCCCCAACAACACTTAAATTCTTAACCCTCAAAAAGCTGTCAGCGCACTTACAACGCCTCTGGTGTTCCGGGTGTAAAGGAACAGCGACGATTTCTACATCAGACCATTAAAAAAACAAATGACATTTTAAAGTTCGGTTATAGGTAATTTGCGAACTCAGAATATAATTACTTGGTAACAGATTTTAATAAGAATAACATCCTGGTAATTAATACTTTAAAAACTGCACCACAAAAAAAACAGACCATCATAACAATACGGTAAAAATTAAAATGCATTTCATTTCTATAAAATTAATATAATAATACAATACAACGCTCCCGAGTCGCGGTCGCTTCGCGTCGCATGCAAAAACAAAAACTTATTGTTTCTACTCTTTTTGAGCGAATGTTCGCAAAGTCGGCTTTTCAACTCCGTTAGCCTGACCGGGAGCGACACAATACTCTATTATAATAAATATATTATGAATACATATAATATTTCGCAGTTTCACTTGTTTCCTGCAAAATGGGAAACGTATGAATCAAAATGATATACACCGGGTCACATAAAGCCATGCACAACCAGTATAAAATAACCGTCGAATGTGTGCAAAGATCGTATGAAGCGAGACCACGATTAATTGGTCGGTTGTATAGAGAGATGTGCAGCTGAGAGTTCGTGCAGTGAAACTTTTGATGTTTACAATTATTTCGTGAGCTCTCATGTAACAAGCTTTTTAGTTTGTATCTCTGTAACTTTCTCTTTACTGTATTTCTGTCTGTTCGTTGAGATAAAGTTTTATGTAGTTGTTGTTTATTTGTCATAATGAAGCTAGATGACTAATTAAAATTTTGTGCCTGTCTTGTAGTTTATTTTAAAATAATAAGCACGTATTTTTTATTTTCTTGCGGAAACAAATACTTTCGAAATACATCGATTTGAAGGTACTTTTTATACGTAAATATGACGTATATGCTTCCACTACTAAACTTTGATTTGTTTTATCTAAATATTGTTATCTTATATGACAAATTAAAAAAATACGTGTCTAATATTTTTTCAACTACCTAACTGACGGACTAAATACATTTTTAATGTTCATACCCCGTTTGCTGATATTGAAAGAAAAGTTTCAACATTGAAGTAAAACCGTATTAACATAGCATACATCTTTCATTATTGTAAACATATATGGGTAGGTATACTTTCCAATCACGGCTATTATGTCCTGAACAGAACTTTTGTTATTGTGCACTAAGACAAGAGCTCTAGAGCCCTGACATCACAATGAAAACAATGAAAACCACACCATGTGATGACGTATACGAGAGGGAAACAAAATGACATTTTACAACGGCCTCAAGCAAAATTAGAATAAGGACAAAATAATCACTACAACGAACTTGAAACTCTAATCTTTTGGCCTTAAGTCTTAAAATCCAAACATTATTTAAAGATATCATATCATTATGAACTAAATTTCACCTTATCACAATGTTGTTGCTACTTGAGACACGAAAATTATGCAAGATTTAATACAGAAAGGAATTTGATAAATGCTGAAATTAATTTGTAAATTTCTTGATTAGTTTGACTTCGTAATGTGTAATCGGATAAATAGAGATAGAAGAGATAACAGTGTCCTGTTTGTGAGTGTTATCTTCTATCACGCGTGCTGTAGGTCTAACTTCGAGGGGATAAGACTAAGACTAGATAATAAGATTATACCTAAAAAAAACATAACCCTTCCTTGGCAGTCGGGTAACTAGGTATTGTTTTATAGCTAGTCGTTTGAACGTAGTAGTTTGCACTCGAAATGGGATACGCGTTATTAGCCATTATTGCTCCTGTAGTACCTACTTGCGTTAAAATAAATCTTTTTCTTACTCCCAGAGGTACTTTCGTTTCACTTTTTATACGTTCCACCTTAGTAAAAGCACCACCACACCTTAGTTGGTGCTATGCTCCTTCATAAACTTATATTATTATGCACATTTCAGTTTGGACTATGCTTTTGTCTTGAGAGTGACGCACGACCCACACACTGACACAAAGTTACCTAGTTACACAAGCTTAGAGCAAAGGAAATTCTCTTTGTCCATCTCTACTATAGTATATGTAGGTAACGTGATGTCTTTGCTACAACAAATTTAGCCATTTTAAGTGTGGGAGAGCTATGTTTCGGCAAGAATGGGCCGGTGCGACCGGTGTGATACCATGCCCTCATAGAAAACCGACGTGAAACAACGGCCCAATCTGCCCCCTCTCCTATCTTCCCAATCCCCGATACCCCCAACAACCCTTGAATTCCTAACCCCTAATGGGCGCCAAGTCACTTGTAATACCTTTGGTGTTTCGGGTGTCCATAGGCTACGCCGATTGCTTACCGTCAGGTGATCTGTCAGTTCCATAAAAAATATTGTTTAGAATCTTTGTAAGCTTCTCATTATTTTAGCAAACGCAACACGATGTATTGCTAAAGAAAACATAAGATCTATGTTTGCAATCCATCGCAATAACAACTATTCAAATGCTTTCTTTACAAAACAGCGAGCACAAACAGCGCACGAATAAAAGGCTCTTCACATATCCGAGGATCACGTTCGATGCGTATACAAAATGTACTCAGACGATCGTTACAAACACGTCACATACAACGGCCGTCCAACTATGGATCCTCGACGAGGCTGTACCCCCCACTACACAGGCTGAACATCTGGGGACAGGATCTAAACGAACGTTTTGTTCTTGCCACAAGCTCCGACCAACAATTCAATCACTGTGCTACTTTCCTTGCACACCCTGTAGCGCTAGCTCTGGCATGTAACTACGTATGTGTATTTTTCTAGTAGGTGTTTTGAAATTTACTTTATTGTTTACTTTTTAAACTTAACAGTACTTGTAACTTAGTTTAGAATGTACTTATATGTGTATTCATATGTATAAGAATAGAATAGATTACTTTATCTGCAAATAATGTAGGTAGGTAATTAGGTGATACAAAAATTTTAAGTCCCTTGTACATTTTACCTAAATTGTCATGCAAATTTACATTTAAGAAATAATATAATACTACTTATCATCTAAGAATTCTTGTACTAAATAATAACAATTTCGTAAAATTAATTCTGTTTCTATTACATGCTTTCTAAATTTTGTTAGTGGTAGTTCCTTGACATTATTTGGTAACTTATTATAAACAAGTGGGGCCATATTTGCTCTCCACTCCTGTGTGGTTAATGTGTTCAATAAAATTCCGTAATAAGGTATTTAGTTATATATTATATTTTGAACAAAATACACATATTACAAACTATTTAGACTATTATAAACTTATTTGAAAAAACAAAAGAGGAGAGCTTTCAAACGTGCTAATGCTAGTGGCCAGTGCCGCTACAATCAAATAGTTTGGAAAGATTTTAACACATAAGTGTCGCTACACTAGTAAAAATTAGAAGGTAAACAAATTTTATAATTGTGTAAAGCTGGGGTATATATTGAGAGGGTTGGCAACGGAACAATAGCGCTCGACGGTACAACGCCATCTAGGAACCGACTTATAAACAACTGATTTGTTCTTACAAATGATATATTTTTGAAATGCTGTTACTAATTTCGGTGATCATTGATAAATTCTCATTTTTCCTCCGTGGGAAAATAATGTGTTATATTCGTTTGCACTAAATATAATTACTTTCAAATATTCCTGACGAAGTAATCGAAGTATATTTATGTAAGTGAGTAAGTACAGGAAAAATATTTGATTTTTAATTTTTATTTTATGTATATGTAATATTTATTATGCTCACACTTCATTATGCTATCAAAGAATAGTAAGTTATTCTGATTGACATACAATTTGGCATAATTTCTATAAAAGATCGACCTATTTATTTAACTATTCTTTGTGAGATAGGCCTTTAAAGCTTTTTCATAATTTATTAGAACTGACCGAAGTCAGTCCTTTCAAAAATACACACCATTATGCAAACATTTCGGAGTTTTCGTTCTTGAATCTTCAAAGTGAGGGGAGCAAAGCGGCGACCCTTATACGGGAGCGTGTAACGAAACCATAGCGCGATTCAGCTTTTGTTAGAAACCGTTCAACGCCATCTAGTTAGAACAAGGGAACTAAAATTGTACTGGAGTTTGTTATTATTTGCTGAAGTATTATATTTTTTAAACTGGGGCATTAGAAACATTGTTTAGAAGTAAGTTTTAATTTTATTTTTAACCTTTTTAGTGAGAACCTTCTCCTTTTTCGGCCGGTATCTTTTTCGTATACATTGAATATGCCAAGGTTTGATACCGATTTGTGTGATTCGATTTTGTTTACATTTGGTCTCATAAAAAAAAATATTCAGTTTGGTTCAGTAGTTTTTATATTATAAGCATTTTATTTACTTGAACGATGTTTTATTGACGAAACTTCGAATATTTTAGACGCTGTTAAGCTGAAAAGATCCAGTCAACAATTTATTACTTTTGAGTAAATTAAGTTTAAAGTTACCTTACAGTAAGTTAAGTTTTTTTGTATAGTTTTAACCATATCTTTTTTTATTATCTGTCTAGCTTTAAACTTAATTTACTCAAAAATAATAAAAAGTTGAATGGATCTTTACTGCTTAGGTAATAGGGTACATTTGTAACTCAATAACTTATTTCTTTCTGATCGAATTTTCGTGATTAATTTTTTTCGGTAGGGTATACTTTAGATTTGGTACTATTGTCACTTGCTCAGCATCTGATGCTGAGGTCGCGGGGAAATCGCGGGCGGGGAGATCAAATTATAAGCACATAATTACGTTTATTATGACAACTACATAAAGATATTCTCAACCATTTGCATCTGATTATCATCATTTCATGTCAATGTGCTGATGATGGAAGACAAAATTCCTCAACGGTTAAGAGTTTGATGAAAATTCATTCAAAATTATTCTAACACTAGCTTTTTTCTGCGACTTCGTCCGCGTGGAATAATGACTTTTGCAGACTTTAGATATATGTAGAGATTCCCAATTTCAACTATTTTTTTTTTTAAATAAACTTTGCTCTCTTCTCGGATTTTTTCCTGTATCGTGGGTGCGTTTAGAAACAGACAAATTCACCCAGACCCGAAACAACAATTTGTGGATCACATAAAGAGTTGCTCCGTGCGGGAATCGAACCCGCTACACGTTGTGCGGCAGCCAGTTGCCTAGCCACCGCGCCAACCGTGCAGTCAAGAGCTTTGTTCCCATTCTCGTGAGATTTCTGGAGATAACTGCTCCTATATACAATCTACCAGCGGCTCCACCCGCAGTCCCGTGAGATAAAAATGCCTAAGTATTATTCCAGACAATAACCTACTCCTGTTCCTAATTACATCCCGATCCCTTTAGCCGTTTTGACGTGAACGAGTAACGAACATACACACAAGCTTTCGCATTTTTAATATTAATAAGTTGTAATATGTTGCACATATGTAGCACACGGTTGTTGCCTGAGCAATATTGCATGTTACGCCCGAGTAATTTTCCTGCACAACACATTATTAGAGGAACAAGTATACTTCAAAGTTCATACGAGACCGTTTGTAGTGTACTTTGTTAGTTTATTATGTTGTAGCAATTATAATATTGTAATATTTGTGCTCCAGCGTAGGCCGCATCATCACTTACCATCAGGCGAGATAGCGGCCAAACGTCGGCCCATTCAACATAAAAAAAAATATTATGTTGATAATAATTGGGCATCAACATGAAGTATTGAATATACAATAAACTGTCTCTTCTCTTCAAGATTGTGTAATTACTAATTACACAATCTTGAGTGTGATTATTGGAAGTCTAATTACTAATTAGGCTTCCATTAATCACACTTACAACGTAATCGTTGTTTCACGTCGGTTTTCTGTGAGGCTGTTGTATCACTCCGGTCGAGCCGGTCCTTTCATGCCGCAGCATGGCTCTACCACACTTTAAATGGATAGTGAATGTGAATTTTGAAGTAAAAAAAACCAAACATCTTATTAAATCAAAGATAACTTATTAAGTATTGGCTTGAAATTATAAATCATGGTTTCGCAAAATTATCTCCACATTTTAATTAGACTCAAACTGCTAAAAATATAAATGCGCTCTGACTAGACAAACCAAACTCAGCTTCATAATAATAGCTATTTATCTATAAACTTTAAATATAAAACGCAAACAGAAGCGAAATTTCATGAATAGGATTCGCCAGAAACAAGTTTTGACAGCAACTTGATCCTCGAACTTGTAGCTCGGTTCGAAATGATAATACTTCGGAATACAACAGGAATAGACCAAACAGCGCTTAACAAAATCTTGAAGCTGAGTTCAGCACTATTAACAATAGCTCCGCTTGAACTCAGCCGAGCGACCGAAGACTTTCATCAACTCGTTTAATAGTTCATAACAAGAACATGCATTGCTTATGCCGCGAGAAACTTTCATTGTTTAGAACATATTTACTTTGCCACGGCCGGCGAGCTCGGGCCCGAGACTCCAGCAAAACTACTAACAATACTTCGACATATCACAAACCAATCCCTGCCTTTGTTCTCCAAAGTTTCATGTATATTTTTATCAATTTTTCCGCTGTGTTCATATTTGTAAAGGAATATTTTCGAAATAAAATGCAAACCAACATGCATTGCTTGCTTTTTGATCAGAAGATAAATAAAGGTACAGCGCATGCAGCTTTGTACTGCAGCGTTTATTTTTATCATCGACGAATATGAAAATGGACGTGTTGAAGTGAAAAATCAAATTTAACGGTTATTTAATGGCATGCAGTGACGAGAGAATGAGGAACTAAAAATATTCAGAGGTTTTAAAATTATTATCAAAAACCCTTCTCCCCTGTTCTGTCTATCGGTTTGTCAATTAGAGAATTCTATTATTACTAAAGCTCTTCATGATTAGAATTTCTTTATATATTCACACGTCTATTCCTGCAGCCTGGCAGTGCGAGGTTTTAAATAGTGTAACTGACAGCTAACTGCTGAAATATTAAACCAATTATGACGGTGGAGCGTGTCCTATGGTTGCAAGTTTTGATCGATATCTAAAAGTGACAACGCATATTTGGATCTATTTACTCATTATAAGATTTTAAATTTCATATAAGTTAGGAATTATATGGCTTGATTAGGTCGTCTCGGAGTGTCCAGTTTTCCACCTACCAATGTAGACGAAGGAATACAAAGTAACATAAGTATATTAGTTCATGCACCAATTCAACTACGCGCTATTTCTACCTATTCGAGAATATATAAATAATTTATATCTTTGTTCGAGAATATCTGCATACATGTACAAGCAGTTGAGTATATTGATTGCGTGCGGGTGCTGTAAAGGATCCTAACAGATAACAGCCCTAGCTGTTGTCATAACACTTCAAAATTATCCCAATTATTTGATAAATAATATCGAATACGATACCGAATTATCGGTTTAAATTTCGATACCAGTATTATCGATTGATTATTGCAACTGCCAGATACCGCAATCATGATAAAATGATGACGAAAAAGTATCTGGATTAATTAAGATAATTAATATATTTGGACCTCTACCTACTGGCAGGGTTTGTTTTTTTGAGTGGAAATATCCAATTCCATGACTTCTCCCGCCTTGGACGAGGCAAGAGGGAGTGTTAGACTCTTACTGACTAAAAACCACCTCGTTCCTATTCCTGCTTGCTGTAGCCAGAGCCCCGGTATATGGACGTGTATAAGATACGGGATCGTAAAAAAATACACTCACACATTTTAATATTCTTAGTTTCCACCACGTTTTCACGATAATGATATGAAAATAAATGAAAACGAAAATACACGAGTCAGAAATGCAGTCCGCCATTTTCTTTTATAGAGGTGTCATTAAAAACATAAAAGAATACCATTAGGAATAAACCTGCAGCTTTGTGTTATACGATATTACTATCTTTAGCAAAGCTTGGCCACAGGCAGTGCATCTTCATTAAATAAAGTAATTTCTTTTCAAAGACAAAGATTGAAGATAAATATAGTGCAGAAAGGAATGAGGTCGCTATAATAGCACAAAGGAGAGAAAATTCCAAGTAGTGTCTGTAGATAGAATTTTTCTCAACGAAATTATCTCAGTTTTGAAGAACAAATTGTTTTCTAGAAAATAATTTCTGAATGACTTTAAGATTCTTTTTTTATAAAGTTATTTTCGTTCTTCATAGAAATGTTTTAGTATTTATAGTAGATAGACACGCCCTTATTTCCTCATACATAGAGTTCACAGTACACTGAACGCGAATGCTGGCTCCACACTGTCACTAATTAACATGTTAATTATACTGCGTCGCTCCTCATGTTTTTTATTTTAAGAAAAACATGGCCGTCGATAATTATCGCCGCTGGCTGGTTATAGATGCAAGGGTCAATACGATCATAATAGGGGATGATGTAATATGGAAATTAAAAATCTATTTAGTCAGTTAGGTAATGAAAAAATATTAGACACGTATTTTATTATATAACATAAAAATACTTAGATAAAATAAAACAAAATTTAGGAACGGTAGCAAATATATCATTCCTGCGTATTAAAGGTACCTAGGTGACGCCACGCGATATTTAAAATCAATATATCTTCGAAAGTATTCGTTTCCGTATTCGTAAGAAAAAAAAACGTGTCTAATGTTTTAAAATAATGTACAAAACCCGTCTTGTACTAAAATAAAAAAAATACCCTATTGAGACTAACAACAGCTTGAACAAATAAATTTTCGCAGTAGATTTTAAAGTGTACTTAAGTATTAATATTCCATTGTTTCATCGAAAAAAAATCAGGTAATAATAATACAAGATCAAAGTCTCTATATCTATATAGAGATGTTACTAGTACATTTTGTCAGTCTTAATTAACACGCGAAAGTATTACGTCTGTAAAATCAACAATGTAGTGTTACCTTCTTGATATTTAAACTATTCTCATACTCGTGTCTTGTACCTACTACCCTACTACCTACGCGATTCAATTATTGTCACATCTTACACTGAATGAGGAAATTCCTTTTGGTAACAGAAAATACTTAGATGCAAGCGAGTGTCAGGAGGGACGGGTGAGTGGGTGTGTAGAGCTCGCATCTTCGACACCCGGGAGGGGGGGCCCTCCCGGTGGAGGCAGGTGCAGTGACAAAATAGCTTCACAGAAATATTCTAGCAAGTTACGTACAACATCCATTTTACATTGCATAGGTACTCAAAGCAAACACTCCGGATGAGATTTAAATTACGTTCCTAAAACTATTCAATGAAAGTCCATTTATAATTGCAAATAAAACTGAAGAGATTCTACCATTTCTAGTTAGTGCCTTATAAAAGCGTATTTTTTGCCAACTTTTGAAATCCAAATAAGAGAAATGAACACGAAACTACGTTCCGCTAACAAATAAGCTTCATTTCTAAGCGAATAATGGTGCAGCATCCCAGTTTTATTATACAAAAATTCAAAGCCCGTCGCTCTTTTGAAAATGAAGGGAAACTTCGCTATATTTATGGGGTAGCGTTGTCTACTGTTGCACAGAGAGTTCCAAACTGTATCTAGGGGAGAAACGGGTTACTGGGCCACTGGGGCTTAAACACAGCTGTTTGGGGGAGACGGAGCGCTGCAGTTATTCAGCTGTGTATTTATTGCACATTAGGTCAGACGAATTGGAATCAGCTTTAAAGCGAAGAGATAAGGAATAAATTTAAGCGACCCATGTTGATATAAACATAATTTTCCTATAAACGATTTGGTAGTGACATTTAGAAAATAGGGTGGCAGGAGGTTGTGAATGCAGTTGGCAATCCAATAAATTAAGGAAACTCTGCGTTGTTAATTGTGTTTGAACCTGTACAGAGCTTGGCTCGGCAGCGGCAGGGACCT
Organism: Spodoptera frugiperda; assembly: GCF_023101765.2. Lineage (NCBI taxonomy): Eukaryota > Metazoa > Arthropoda > Insecta > Lepidoptera > Noctuidae > Spodoptera > Spodoptera frugiperda. The sequence continues at coordinate 4,138,794 of NC_064236.1, forward strand.
ACGTCTGCAGTGTAATTGTTAATCACACACACTAACGTGTAAATCTTCATTAGTAAGGTGCTGCGTGTGAAGTGTGAAGCAATATAAACTACTAGTAGGTACTCTATTATGTCAATAATTATTAATTAACACATACTAACCTACTTCCAAGAAGCAAGTACAAAGAGGAGATGCCATAATGTGATTGTTTACAGTGACACAAAAGACGACCCTGCCCATTGATAATATAATAAGTAAAAAGACGTAGATAGGTTATAAGCGCTCAGAAAGTGGCACACTAAAATGTAGAGAAAACGTTTTTGTAGTATGGGAACGCTAGCTTTAAAATAGAGAGGGGCGTGGTTTGTCTCGCGGTCCCTGTAAAGTGTCATGCCATGCATTATTCTAAAGGACAATCCAGTTCTGATATGTTCTCATTGTATTTGCTTCAAGTCTTCTTCATTGTGACTAATAATACAAAACACCTTATAACTGATGAAAAGTGGATATACCTTGAACAGTGGCATTAGGTTCCATAATGTATACCTCTGCCTACCCCTTCAGGGATAAAAGGCTTGAAGATACAACGAACAATTAATATATTTTTTTAATTTGTCTTTACGTAGCATATAACTTCAGTACCATGCACACTTCTCGTTTAATTAAGTGCTCTGCTGCCTTCTATGCTATCTTTTTGAATTAACCCAACAGCAGTTTACTGCTGTTTGGTTAATTCCAAAAGACTCTAGACGCAAAGTAAATGAGAAACATTTATCGATCAAAACGATTCGCTTAGCAAACTGATTTACAACCTAATTTTATATTCTAGGGAAACTAGGTTAGTACGAAATGTTTTAATGAAACCTCTGTGACTTAAAAATTCACTTATTTTACAGCAGTGGCCAAAAAGTTAAATTATTTTAATGTTTATAACACTGAACCCCTTTTTTAAGGGGGGAAAATCATCCAATGACTTCTCTCGCATTTGGCGAGGCGAGCGGGAGTGTCAGACACTTATAAAAACCACCCCGTTCCTACTCGTGCTTTTCGAGCCAGAGCACCGGTAAACCTGCTAGGTAGTCCGCAGCTCCAAATCAGAACACTGAACCCAATAGGTAAAAAAACGAATCCAATAGGTAACCACTTCGTAACTCAATTAAAGTCATTTAGCCGCTGTCGTTGTACAAAAACTTTTTATCTCATTTTATCGGCACACGAGACGCTATTAATAAACCCATTGTACGGTAACCGTTCGCTTTGTGAAGATTTCCTATTACCGTCCATTGATACATTACACGAGTTCCAAGTACATAGTACCAGCATTGTTCGGACTAAGCCCCTATTCCCTGAAAATCTAACAACAAAGTGAAACGTAAGTACTTTATAAACGTGCATTTAAGCTTTGGCCGTAGCTCTCGAACACGTTATGCTACAAAGCACTAATATTGAAGCATGTTTCGTGTGATGACAGGGATTTAGTCTAAAGTTACTAAGAGGAAGGTGGGCCCCCACCACCTCCCACAAAATTCCGTGTTGAAGGGCAGAGAATCGATAATGCAACGTGTTTACAACATTAGTTACATACAGCATACTCCTACATAGCCCGCCTGACAGCTGCGGCTTGTGAAATAAAATTCTCGCTCTCCGAGGATTAAATTATTGAGAAATGGATATTTTTAAAATGAATGCTGGATGCAAGCAGCCAGGCGTTGGACCAGGAAATCCTATTTTACTGTGTTGGAAGATAGTGCGGTACACATCGAGTCTTGTAGCATTACTTTTTTATTGTACCTTTTGTTTTTCCGTCTCGACGCGAGTGCACCTTGATACAGTTGCAGAAAAACATTTCATTTACTGTTGGTAATTAAATTAAAGCAGGGATGAGGACTACTTTTTTGTTTCGTGTCCGACTTGGCGTCTCATTAAAAGTATTGTACATGTATTTTTTTGTGGAATCAAAGTCTTTCCTGTGTATTTTTAATTTTTTAATGGAAACTGAGTGGATTGAAGATATATTAGTAATAAATATTAGTAATAATAAATATCAATATCATTTTATATTGTGCACTAGTATTTATGAATAACTTTGCTCGCCTTCTTTCTTTATAGGTCGTCTTTGTACTTAACCGTTGATCTACCAAACCCAATTATTTGTTATTTATATCAACAACAAAAACAGTATTTCATTGAGATATAATTATATAACTAAGAAAAGTTACAAACAAAATGGCATTTACAATAGAAAGATATCAATTACAATGTATTCCTAATGAACAATGGAAGCCTAACCGTACGTTGATAATACCTCTTTCCTATTAATGGACTGTTTGGCAGACGTTGTATTTTGAGTACACCTGAGCTTTTGAAATATGTCCGAAATGCATTGTTAGGACTTGCATTGAACATTATTGAGATGTGGTAGCGAGTTACCGACAGTTCATTAGCAAAATGCGAAGCCATCAGTTTGGAACAAACTGTAATGCAAACAGACACGTAGTGTGAGTACACTCGGATATTGTGGGTAATATTCATGCTTATTGTTGTTCAATAGTAGCTATTTCTGCTCGCTTATAATGAACTTCCCATTTGAAGATTTAGACTACCGAATAAACTAAAGAGACGTTATTAAAAGACTATCTGCCGCAACCAGAGTCATTTAATGACTTAATCTATTCCTTAGTAACAATTTTGTATAGAAAACCATTGCTAAGGACTAGGTTAAGTAACCATTAAATGACTCTGAGACAAAATTTGTCTCAAACAATATACTGCCGTACAATGTACCATTTAATGATACATTGTTTTAAAACGAACGTGACTTTTAATGCGATGCTATCCATGTGGAAAAATATTAAGATATCCCCATACCAACAGTTGTGAGGGCAGGACACGTGACACGTAAGAGGACAAAGGAATATTCTAGATTCGAATAGAGAATATGAGGCATGTGTCGCGTGGGCAGGCTCCCGGTCCTTTCTACAGAGAAGGGCTTAGTAACAAAAATAGGACCAATAATCCATACTGACTAAATTACCTAGAACATAATATCTATATTGTTTGTGTTAGTCAAAACAACCATTGTGGCGTAGGTTGATCCTAATGTTATAGGGATTTCATTACACCTGATTGTTTACTTTTGCTACGGAAAAAATAGATTTGCGTCAGTTTCAAGAATGATGAAGGTGAAATTTCGATAGGTTGTCAAGTGATATATTAGTGAGACGTCATTAGTATGCATCGAATTGCTGATGCGGTTCGTACGATGCGGATCAGTGGACGCAGTTGTATGTGTTTCTATACAAGACAAACTAAAATCCGTTGCGTACGATGCGGGCCTGTGCACGCGTACTTTAAAAGAGTAAGTTAGCCCTTAAGTAAAAGAGTAGGCTCATTTCATGAATATAATAAAGCATAGCAAGCGCTGCCACTTTGCCACACAACCGCACAATACTTTACAAACGCTTTCCCCGTTTTCTAAGATGCTTGTCGAAGAAGTTTCTTTGTTTTCGCCATGAGCGCAGTTGAGAACGGAAACTGTAACCGCGCCGGTGTTACAGGGAGCTGACGGTCGCCGTCATTATCCGGCCCCCAGGCGACCGCATACACGTGTAACTATCTAACTATACAACGTGTAACAAAAAGGGGGTATACATATCAATTGCACGGTTTCTAGATAACATAACAAACGATACGGGAAGGGTTTTTAAACTCATGTTTTCATGGTACCAAGTTATGAATTTTTCAAATCGCGTTGGCGCGCGAATCAAAATTTGGTAATCAGGTACTAGGCGATCAGATTGACAGAAGAAATGTTTCATAATATTAGCGAGTGATCCCTGTAGTGTTGTGACACGTTTGTATGATTTGAAATCAAGAACTATGCGATACCAAGTATTTGGTACTAATTTTTTTTTAAACGTATTTTAAGCTGAAACTTTGTGTAGAGATTCTATTCAACCTGTATTCATCAGGGCTTCTTGATGTATATGGGTATTTTGCTACACGTTGAATAAACTACACTATAATACTCAGCCATTGGTGTTTGTCCAGCCGTCTGTAAATAACATACAGATCATCATTCACCCGCTGTCATCCGCGCAAATGTTAATTTTATTCGCAGCTGATTTAATCAATAAAAGTAAATTAATACAGCAGCGTACTTAATTAGTTTTTGTTTGACCGCAACGATCTGTTTGTTCTATTTAATTGAGTGTTGTTGGTCCTAGATCAGTGCTTGATTCTTTTTTTCTAGTAGAATATTTTATCCATCCCTTAAAATAATAAAAAACTTATCTTACTACGTAGACGCTATGACGCGATGATGGCCAAACGCCAAGTTTTCAAATACACATAATTATTTTAAAAAAACGCCTTGATTGCATATCTCATTAGTATTCTTTGAAGATATTTTCAATATCAAAATGACGTTTCTCTCAATTTCACTTGTCATTTCATTGTGTCCTACAGGGGTAAATTCAGTTGTTTAATTATAAACTAGTGTATCACCGCATTAATCCACTCGGAAAGCAATAAAGTATCGACAGTTGAGAACGTGAAAATTTAAATTTAAACCATGTCCCGACTCGATGGTACTTGCGAATAGTTGCGATTTACCGATTTTACCCGAAAATTTTCAGGGAATATGGTCAAAGCCACATGAACCACAATTCAGCGCGAAACTCGTTCGATTTAAATTTAGGTGGCACACGTATCTACTGGATGGGGACTAAAAAAGGTGGAAATGTCATTAAAAGTGGTGCCCCGCCCTCAACACGGACTGAAACCTAGATTCGCATCTGCCTGTTTGTGGGAGTTTAATTAAAATGCACTGAACACTGAACCGGAGCCCAGTTCAGCGTTAATACTGAATTGATTGATGACCAATTTAAATGTCAGAGGGATGACGCTTTTTAGAACAGCTCCCAGTTTTTGTTGATTGAATCTGAGCTACCAACGCTGCGTCCAATGCATTTCTGTTTGCAATTTAAATAATTCAATCTGCGAGCTTTCGTTTGAACGAAAATGTTTTTTAACTAATTCGACATTAAGTATTAAATGAAAATCCAAGATGGGTGCTGCACGAATTTAATTAAAGTTGTTATTTACTATGATTAGGTTTCAACATTAAAACTTTTATTTGGTACTTTTTTTTACTTATATTTGAATAATATAAACACCAGAGACGTTACAGGTGCGTTGTCGGCATTTTGAGGGTTAGGAATTTAAGGGTTGTTGGGGAATCGGGGATTGGGATGGGGGTTATTGGGCCTCTGGTAATCTCACTCACACAACGCAAGCGTTGTTCCACGTCGGTTTTCTGTGAGGCCGTGGTATGACTCCGGTCGAGCCAGTCCATTCGTACCGAAGCATGGCTTTCCCACACTTAATACCCTGTTTCTGTTATAAATACCCTGTTTCGCTACATATTGTAGGCGGTCGTTGCTCTGTTCATTAGGAGCGCATCGACTATGCAGTCCGTTTCAATTACCGTTCTTCGTCAATGGACATATAACCGTTTTTAATAGCAGGCCTTTGCTTGGGAAATTGCCTTTATCGCCATGAAATTGCCTTTAAAATCGACATGAAACCCTTAATGGGGGCATTAAGGGTTTAAGTCGGTCTCCGTAATAACACATAGCCGTCTCCATTGCGTGGTTCAAATTAGCTGTAGTTGTTCTAGCAATCAATCGTTGATAACATTGTTAATTACATGCCTTTGATTACGTACTGTTAGAATCTTTAGTAAATAATTAGCCGGCCCTGCGAACATTGTTTCGCCTAGGATATAATTATTTTTCTTTTCATAATATATTATTTACTATTTCTTGGTCTAGTCTATTCGACTGCCTCTGGCCTCGCCCAAGGCGGGAGAAGACATTTGGTGATTTTCCCCGCCCAAAAAAAGGCTAACCAAGATTTTTATTGAAAGAAAAAAAAAGCATTTTCATTGCTAAGTCAACTTCTCGCATATATTGCGTTAAACGTGCAGTCATTTACAAAAGTAAAACCGATCAGAAACAATGTTTAGTATAACATGTTAAATAGCCAATGTCGAGACACCTTGTAATTATACAGAGGGTATCAATTTGGCCAATGCTCTGTCCTCACAGACAACTTCAGGTTAACCTCTCTGTGCATTGAGATCAGCTTCAAGTTTCGAGATTGACCCTCCTTTGTACCTAATAATATCACTCCATTATCCATAGTATCTACTTGCGGCTTTGCTTGTATTACTACACTATAAAAATGTACCGTGTGTAATTATGTTTCATTCCAGACATTTATTCCACACATTTATTTGCATTGTAATATGTACCTGTAGTACGAGTTTGCTTTACGTTAAACGGTACGTTAAAAATAAATATAATTAGTACAAATAAATAATGTAACAAAATTCATGTACAAATAAATAATGTAACTCTGGAACACGCTGAATTAAATTGTTTTTTTTTTAACGAATATTTTATTTTTCGTACCAAATACAGTTACTAAATTAAATGGTTTCGATGATTCGAGGTCGCTTTCGATTTATTATTAAACTAATGGGTACTCCTGCGCGATTTTACCGCTGCTCAGTTACTATTGATCGCAGCGTGAGCTTTTATAGCCTATTATAGCATTCCTCGATAAATGGACTATCGAGCACAAAAATCTTCAATTCGAATACTGACTATTCGAATCGAAGATTTTTCTACTGATACGTCATTTCACTAAGCTAAATCCAGTGAAATGTCGGAAGAGCGGATACTGCCGAATAAAAATTGAGTTACGTATTCTCTATATGTATAATATCAACGGTTAAAAGCCTATTTTTATTGATCTAAGCGACATTTTTTGTGTTCACACGTCATTCTATAAAGAAAAATTTGCTGATTCCTGAGTTATATAACTCAATATAAAAAATGTCGCTTGCCTCAATTAGCCTTTTAACAGTCGATATGTGGGTATACATTAAACTAATGCCTGCAAAACCGCGGGCAGAAGCTAATTTTTAAAGCAATAGTATAGGTATTTTACGTTTACATTCTAGCTTAACAATACAACGCTTAAAGGTACCATTTATCTTTTGTTTCTATCTCGAATGAGCTGCAGTTCGTTTACCATCTGTGCCCAGGTTTCCCGAATACGAACTAATTAGTCGTTGCCTAAGATCCGGCGAGTAATTAGGTCAGAACATTACCGAGTTTGTTTCAGTCGAATAGTTCGCCTCGCCCACGTAAAGAACTAATTGATACTTTGTTCGATCCCCAGTCGATGCTGTGACAAACTGCAGGAAATTTATCTGAATTGTGTATAGTGTTTTATTTAGTTTAACCTCTTGTATGGATTTGTTCGTCAACTGGCGAGTGGTTATTATTTTCTTATATAGCTGCAAAATTAAAAGAAACCCTATTGATGAATACGCGAGTTTGACATTCGCCAGTTGACGAACAAGTCTTCAAGTATGCCTATTTTAGAGACACAATAAAAAACTCATTGTGACTAGCGGAGATCTGCGCTCCCGGCATACTATGGACTTTTTGTTTTAAGGAGTACGATTTACTTACTTTAATTAAATTTCAAGGTTACATAATAACATCATCGATATCGGTTTGTTTCATCTGTCTATCTACTACTGGGTGTTTCGTTCTTTATGGTCGGCTCCTATTGATTGTAGTGTGATATTTTATAACTCATATAGCCTTCCTCGATAAATGGGCTATACAATATAAAAAATAATTATTGTAGCGGCAGGACATAGCTGTCAGCAAAGAAACATTTAATTTTATCCTAAAATTGGCGCCCAACGTGGGGCAACGAAAAACTCATTGTTTTATTTTAATCACTTTTTAATGTTCTAACTTTCATTGCATATATTTGGGTATACATATAAAATTACAGATATCAGACATTCATTACATTTTTTATTGTTAGAATATAATATCACAAATAAACTATAACATATAATGTTATACTTAAAGAATAAATAATACATAGACTAAATAATAATCCCAATGACTAAAACAAAACTAAAATATTTACAATTTAAAATTACAAAAAAGTATTTGTAACGTACAAACAAACTAAAGACTTAACTGACGATGTTTATATCAAGCTAACCGAGTTTAGAAGTGGAACGTTAGAAGCAAGGGATTTCTAGAATAAAATTTTATTAGATAGCCGTGAGCCTTCGCAGTTCGTTACGTCCAGTCTGTTACTTGTCTTATCAGTGGCCATTGTAGCAGTCAGCTAGAGAGTAGGATAGCATCTTAGACGTACAAGTGTTTTAAAACATTGCATCAAAAGCCCAAGTGGCCAGTGCTGACCAAAGGCCTCTTTTCGCATGGAAAAGGTTTAAGTATTAATCACTACGCTAGCTCAATGTGGATTGGCGATTTGAAACTTACCTATACAATGTGATAGGGGTGGGACTTCTAAGCCGTTAAGGCTGAGTACTACATCTAAATTAATCGCCAAAAAAATTAAATGGGTGTTAAAAATTATGGCTATTTTAATATATTTTTTACTTTATGTGATATCAAAGGTTGTATACGTCGTAGAAACAAAAAAAAACCTTGGGTAACTAAATCATTACTTTTTTCATATGTTTGATAATGTTTTGGTGAGAAAAAAAAACATTTCTGAATTATTTTTACCGAAAATTCGCTATTTTTCAATATTTTCAATTGGGGGTTCAACACAACAAGTCACACTTTTTTATAGTATTTAAGCGGTGTAGTGATTACAAAAACTCTTTAATCTATTTTGCACCCTAAGTAGTAGCTTATTACAGGCATGATTAGGTACAATATTGTGCAAGGACCGCTTCAATTTCTTCACGGTCTATTAGATGACGTTCTTAGAAAATCTCATTATCTGCCCACATAGTAGCCCCTGCAATACTCAGAGCACAATATTTATTATCCGTGCCCTACCTACATTAAATCCTTTGTGCTATTACTTGTGACCGTTAGCCACAATGCAGGTGGACCTCATTTCACGTCACGAGATGCAGTATAAGAAGATTAAAGCTTCAATAAGATTACTAGCAAGATTTCTTTAAAAGGTCTTGTACCTTCTTTGTGTCAACTTTATTGAGGAGTAGTTAATTAAGTTATGATTTTAAGTTATTATTTTAGTCGTGGGCCCACTACAATGTAGCTTAAATTTAGAGCGGCTTGACCAGCGTAGGCGTTCGATAAGCGTACACGCTGCGCAGACGTCGCGGCTATGTGGCGCAAGCGTTGTTTTCAAGGCGTCAGTATAAGGGTACATAAATAGCTTCACAATGCAGCGTATTCATGTATCCTTTCCGTTTTTTACCGGATACATTTCGGAGAGTATGCGGGGGAATTGCACAACTTGATTCCTCCTAGTCCTTTCCATCATCGAACCACAAGACAATCGGCGAGGCGTCACCGTTTCATGGTAGAAATCCCACCCACTCGCACGAAGCGCTTCGCTTCAAGCTTCCTTGTGCGAACTGCTAGGGAGTGGAACTCCTTGCCGGAGTCTGTGTTTCCTGATGGGTATAACCTGGGTGTCTTCAAAGCCCGAGTGAATGGGTTGCTTATGGGCAGACGTGCTCCACCGTAGGTCGCATCATCACTTACCATCAGGCGAGATAGCGGCCAAACGTCGGCCCATTTAACATAAAAAATCCTTACCAACGTAACGATGTTCAATTGAATCCAGAGGAAACGCTGCGACCACGCGACGGTTATATCGTGTATTTGCGGCTTCTGCGCTGCGCATACGTTTATCGTACGCCTACGCTGGATAAACACTAATATTAAGCCGCTCTTAACACTACTCCTTATGTGTGTGTGAACCTGGCAGATCATTGTCCAGCAGATCAAAAATAAAAGCCAGGTTCACACACATACTCCTTATGATGCCTACGAGTGTAGTAAGAGTCAACCGTTCTCTAATAAACTGGAACCTTTTAAAACAAATACTTATGCAGAGAAGACCCCAGTGCAACATGACACTTACCTATAATTTAAAACTATCTAAACGATATGTCCTTTGTGTCTATTCTATTAAATAGATAACTAGGAAAGCAAAATCATATTTCGCAATCAAAGACGTGGAAATCAAATACATATGAGACCTTATAAATTATAGAGAGATATAAGACTATTGCCTACAGAAAGCCTGAGTAGAGCGTTCAAAGCCTGATCATCCAAAGCGGCGCGCTGTTTCCAAGCGACCTGCAATCATGTTTGAACGCTGCATCGAATTCAGGCCTTTGACGGTTAATCGCACATAAAATCTTATTTTATTTTGATCTTTCTGCTGTTAGTTTTAACTTAATATAAATGTTTTGTATAAATAGTTTCTAGTAACGCACTGGCATTCGTAAACTATAGTAATGGGAAAATACGATATGAATATGCATTATAGTTAGCATCTGTAGCTTGGTACTATTTATTGCAACGTCACGTCTTTTATCCCATACAATATACACCCACTTTTCACCATTTGTGTTATAAGTCCCATGTAATAGGGGGTGAGCCTATTGCCATATTCTGGGCACAATTCCAGACTCAGTGCTACTACTGAGAAATTTTCGAAAAACCGAAAAAGACCCAGTAACGCTTTACCCAATCCACGAATCGAACCCGACACCCCTTGTCCGGCAGTCGCACTTGCGACAAATCGACCAACGAGTCAAGTACTATTTATTATTTCTTCTATTACATTCTTATTGATCGCCACATAAAGCGTTACTCAGTAGAGTTGAATCCAATACCGTCTACAACGAAAGGCAGTTTAAAAAACTTTTAACGAGATAGAACGTCAATTTGTGGAGCTAGAGCGGCCATGACAGTTGACAGCTACCGCCCTGCAATGCGAAGCGACGACGCATGCACCTGGAACAGCGAGTATATCTCCCGTGCAATTTACTGACACAAAAGGATATTTCTTCTACTAGAATTCTTTACCTTAAAAAAAAAATACTGGCCTGGAGTATACCAAAATCCTAAACATCTCTTACCACTGTACTCAGAGTCATTTAATGGTTACTTAACCTAGTCCTTAGCAATTGTTTTCGAAATAAATACGTTACTAAGGAATAGTTTAAGTAATCAGTTAATGTCTCTGAGTACGACAGTAAGTTTATTAATTGGGATTTTTTAAAAACAAATACACAATAAGCATGTACCATAGCTACGTCTATCACATCATTCATCGTGATATATAAAATTGATACATTCGGATCCGTCCACGATAAAAAAATATACTATCACAAAAGTCAGGTCATACATCTGTCTGTAAACCAAATTTTATCAAAATTCGTTTTGTAGTTTCAGCGAGCAGGCGTATCACCTGATGGTAAGCAACCGCCGCCCATAGACACTTGAAACACCAGAGGCGTTACAAGTACGTTGCCAGCTTTGGGTTTGGTTTTGGGGTTGGGAATTTAAGGGTTGTTGGGGAATCCGGGATAGGGAAGATTGGAAAGGGAGGAATTGGGCCTCCGGTAACCTTAATCACACAACGAAACACAACGCAAGCGTTGTTTCACGTCGGTTTTCGGTGAGACTGTGGTACCGAAGCATGGCTCTCCCACACTTAAATTGATTGACGGCCAAACGTACAAACATTCAAACATTCAAACAAACAAACTTTCACATTATAATATTTAGTTTGATCAATCGCATACTCGATACTCGATACCTACAGCTAAAACAGCATCGAAATAATTACATTATAATTATTAATCAAATGCATATTCGAGATTGTTACAATATCTTGCTAGGTAATTCCACATTGTTTGATCACCCTCAGCATACCTTGTTAATTATTGCAATGAACTCTAGCCAACTGTAACTGTTCTCTATTAGTATTGTATATTCAATTATTGAACTGTTTACACATATGTGTACCTATGTACATAACATGTCGTAGCTAGCTAGCAGCTAGCATTGATTAACTAGAATCAATTGGGTCAATACTTACCTACAAAATTATTGATCATAATTATGGGAAAAAACAGTCAAGTAAAAACCAAGATGCTTTAAGTGGAAAAACCGAATTAGTATTTTACACGACTCTTTTTTTAATGGGGAAAATCATCCTATAACATCTCCCGACTTGTGCGAGAGAAATTGTCAAACTCTTAATACTGACTAAAAACCAACCTCTCCTTACTCTTGCCCTGGTAAACCCTGCTAGGTAGTCCACAGCTCCGGCTCTGGACTGACGACTAACAGTTTGAGAGTTCATGTAAAAATTCGACTGAAACAAAAATTATGAAGTAATATGTAGAATTGTCGAAATGTACCGCTTTCATAAGGGGAGAAGAAACGGAGAGGGGGTCACTGTTGGACACCCTTATAGATATATTATTGTGTACCCCTACTCCAGCCAGAAGGCGCGCAACCCCAGATGAGTTGTGAGAGCTTTTATCGGCATTTGGAGAAGAAGGAGACAGGAGAAGCTCTTGCGACCTGCGACCAAGTATTGTCATTAGTTTTCCGATGCTACTCCGGTCAAGCTGACCTTTTTTTTGTAACGCGATAGATATACTCTTGAAATGCCCACCCCATGGGGACGACTGAGGGGTATGCCGGATTTTTACCGGCTAAAATCACCGCAGTGTTCCTCAATTGCCAGTGGCCGTGATCCGGGCTGCTCTCGCGGATTCACCGCACCCGGTCAAGCTGACCTATCTTATATAGATTTCTATTTAAGATTTCACAAAAACAATTCATACCTACGTACACAAAAAAAGAAGACCTCATTTTCTCTGTTCTGTGCCTACGTACGAAGGCTCTCCCACATATCATCTTTTAACCTTTATAATTATAACTCCGAAACTAGAGCCGAAAGAAAACAACAGCTTGTATGACAATAACCATAACATAGTCCTAATTATTTGCCTTGTATTTACGAAATAAAATCCTCACAGTCCTAATATTTTTCGTATATTTACGAAATAAAACCCCCGCGACCGCAACCTACGCTGATTCTTTGCTAATTGATATTTAGTTGCCATAGCAACCATAAATAGATGGAAATGATACATTATCTCAATGCCAAGTGTTGTTTAGGTACGCCTATATGACGTCATAAGTTCTTTTCCCGTAGGAAGATGTTTTAGAAGTTAAATGTCACACCCGCTTCGTTTTCGCCTTCGTTGTATAAACATCGATATTTATGGCATATGGTGGGTATAATTCTATATTCCAAGGTATTGTTAAGATACACCTACAGATTAACTCACATTACAGAGACACATATAGAAAAAAGAATCTTATCTATTTCAAGTATAAAAACGTTTTTTTAAGAGGGAAAATCATTCAATGACATCTTCAGGCGAGATGGAGTGTCAGACTCTTACTGACTAAAAACCACCCCGTACCTACTCTTGCTTCTCGAGCCGGAGCCCCGGTAAACCTGCTAGGTAATCCACAGCTTCGAAAAAAAAAACAGAATTTAGACTTTGATAAACGGATTTTGATAAAATTTAGCTTAAAGACAGCGTAGATATGAGCTGAAATGGTTGATAGGATACTCTTTATGCCACGTGAACGCAAACAGAAGCTAATAATCAATAATTATTTATTATTCGTAGTAGCAATACCGAGTTATTTCATAATGAAATATCGAGAAGTTTATTAAGAGTAGATTGATTAAATTACATTACTGCAATACGAACGTAAATTAAACTTTATTAGTAGTCAGTTGAGATACTTTTTCAATGCAATCCGATGTAATTTAATAATACTGATTTCAATGTAATTAATCTATGAATGTGCAGTCGGTTGGAAAAATACAGATAGCACTTAATAAGCAAAATGCAATCAGTCCAATTAGACTTAAAACATTTGCAATATTTATTATATGGTATTTTTTTATTGTAAACATTTTATTTATAGTTATTACTAGCTACTAGCGCGGTTTCACCTGCTATGCTCGTCTCCTTTTTGTTGTAGCGAAATGTTTTATAGCCTTTCTCGATAAATGCAAAATCCAACACAAAAATAATAAAATTATTCAAATCGGACCAGTAGTCTCAATGATTAACACGTTCAAACAAACGTCTCAGCTTTATATATTAGTATATAGAATATAGATCTAGATAGACATATACATTATTATTTAGGTATAGAGATTAGAAAAAATATAGGCAAATCACTATAAAGCAGAATTACGTTAAGATTCCTAATTTATTAGACTAAAAACTAACTTATGTAATTGTTAAATCTTTGAAAATAAAATGTCTATATGTTCCAAGGTATCGATTCACATGGCAAAGAAATTAAAACAAATGTATTATTATCTTCTAATCTTCTATAAGGTTCTAATCTCCAACCAGTTTCACAATATCTGGGTCACATTACGTACCCAACAGTTCCAGTAACTATGTATTAAGAGAGAAAAATAAATAAATTCTAAGAAAAGCTTATACATTTAAAGGTGACCTCAAATATATTTTTGTCCCTATATTTCTTCAAACAGAAATCCTACTAATGAACAGCTAGCTCTATTAAAAGAATGCCCACTTTTTATAATACAAATAAAACGCTTTTTCGAACACTTAAAATGTATAAACAAAGATATTTACACAAAAAAAAGTAAAAGTATTTAGTTTGCGGTTACTGTATATACCTTTGTTTAGTACTAACTGATATTTGTAATAAAATGCTTTCAATATTTTTTTTATTGAAACTATGGTGTTGTTGAGTGCTTTCGATCAAACAGATTTATTTATTTAGTTATTTATATAAATAAAAATACAGTCCTTTTCGTCGATTGTTAAGTGAAACCTTTTCAAAGTGTTCTATTTTACTAATTTGCATATTTCTTATTGATTGTCTTGTCGATTATTGTAAAACATTTGACACGTATTTTTTATTACCGTACCTTACGGAATAAAATACTTTCGGAGATATATCGATTTGAAATATTGCATGACGTCACTTTCAGGTACATTTTATATGTAGAAATGACGTATTTGCTGCCACTACTGAACTTTGATTCGATTTAGCTAAGTATTGTTATCTTATATGACAAAAAAATATTTAATACTTTTTTATCTAACTCATTTTTTATTTTCATACCCCGTAATCATGTCTATCTTCTTCTCAGTGAGCTGTGTGATAATAAATATTGGATGCTACACAAAACTCTGTCAATTTACAACTTTGTAGACCTATACTTTTGCATTTCAAACACAACAATCTTAAGAACCTAGATAGGTAACAAATTGACATCTGGTGGAAATAAGTGACTTCAATAGCATGCCACTGAACTTAAGGGAACCGTGAATAAAGTTCTCTAAGAAAAAGGGAATCTTCCGACCAAGCGATGTGAACGTGTCTGGCGGGCTTTCTGCTCAACTGATGTTCGTTAGTTTCTAACCACCATTTTCGCATGTAAACTTCATATGTGCAATATAGGATTTATTACGTCTTCCGTTGATTTGCTCATCGATCCCTTACAAAATAAATTCTTTTTTAATAGAAGTAATAATATACCTTAACTTATCTTCTTGTACAATTATTCTCCCCAGTATAACAGTAAATACTTTTCAATTGTCATTTCAAACGTAAAAGGCAATTTCGATAAGAGCCTTATAGGTACCTAAGCTGCCTACCGCAATTGTAGAACAACAGTAAGACACCTAAGTCTAGACCAATAGACAAAGAGAGGACTTACATAGGACTCTTGGAAGTTGATAGGATACAAGTAAAAATTATAAATTCATGTTTTCATGGAACAAAGTTATGATTGTTTCCAATATTTTCATTTTTTTTTCATGCGAATCAAAATTAGGTAGGTAGGTACTAGGCGATCAGATTTACAGAAGAAATGTTTCGTAATTATCGAGTGACCCCTGTAGTGTTGTGACACGTCACCAATTATTTGGTACCAATTTTTTTCAAAATGTATTTTGTGCTGAAACTTTATGTAGGGATTCTATTCAGCCTGTATTTGATTCTTTTTAAAAAACGTTGCCCCACACTAGGATTTTGTCCTGTGTCGTGGGTGCGTTTACAAACATACAAGTTCACATACACATGACACCCAGACCTGAAACAACAATTTGTGGATCACACAAAGAGTTGCTCCGTGCGGGAATCGAATCCGCTACACGTTGCGCGGCAGCCAGTTGCCCAGCCACCGCACCAACCGTGCAGTCGTATTCTTCAGTGCTTCTTGATGTATATGGGTATTTTGTTACACGGTGTATATGTAAGTCTGAAATCCCGTCTGTCCCTATCTACATTGTTCGACATTGAAACCCTTTGATGTTACAGTTTTGAAGATATCTTTTATCGTCAATGTAGTGGTCACAACCACTGTTATGTAAACGTTCTGTTAAACTGGCAACCTAATGTTTTTCTTGATATTATTTTAATCTTTATTGATTCTTTAATCTGGCTGTCCGTCTACATTTTATCTAGGTTTGATTTGCGTGGGTTACCGTGACTGCCATATTTTTTCTTTTATAATTTAGATTTGGCCTCTTAGGTTTATATTTAAAATAGAACTAAATAAAATATGTTAAACGCTTTACAAAATTTTCCTTTTTGTATTAGGCCTTTTCTGTTAAAGCAGGAGTAGGAACGGGGTGGTTTTTAGTCAGTAAGAGTCTGACACTCTCTCTCGCCTCGCCCTAGGCGAGAGAAGTCATTGGATGATTTTCCCCCTTCAAAAAAAGGCTTTTTCTGTTGACTGTTTTTTTAACCATTTAACAACGTCTAATCTTCATAGCCACACATATAGTCACGCGTAACATTCCGGTTTAACATACTGTTAATACAATATGCGAACATGTACTTACTAGCTATTAATAGAGCACTCCTGTCGCCTGATTTTCAGTCCAGTCACATAGATTAGTGTGCAACATTGTGCCCTTGTTATCGCTATTGACAGCGAACTCGGTACAGCCGCACAACTTTACATAATCCCTACGTGTTGACATGTTCACCATACATTATAATATCGTATCATACACGTATGGAGAGAGGCCTAGGTACTCATCGTTTATGGATTAAACTAAAAATCTATCTATGAATGAATTGATCGCGTGTACGGTCTGAGTTTTTTATTGGATGAGATGAATAGGGGGTTTGCTTGTCTCCTTGTTTTTAAAAAATACCCTTTCATAATCTATTAAATCAGTTACGTGACGTGATTTTCAACAATAATAAATAGAAATTTTAGTATTAAAACATCTATTTAGTTACCTGTTTAAACTCCGTTAATGTTATAAGTATAAACACTTTGTAATCTTATAGTTTTTTCTTATGAGAGTGGTTCGTTTAAACTAAATATTTAAGTAATTAATCAAAACTAAAATCTCTAAAATTTTTCTCGGAACACAAAAACCGATACTAGCCTTTTTGTACAGCTGTATAAAGTTTTCATAATTTTGTTATTATGAACGTTCATATATTACCACTTGACGTGCATAGTACTAGATATCTAAACATGTTGCCAATTGCACAACCAAACTTATAGAATACAGTTTTAAATCACATCATTCACGGCTATCAATTATCAAGATCTCGAACTCAATCCTCCGTAACCCAACATATTAGTCGGAATCACGGCTCATCACGTCTAGAAACATACACCAGGTATCGCAGAAAAAATTAATGAAGATAAATGCTGTAACAGGAATTAAACGCAGTCCCCCTCTACCCCCACACCCACGAAGTGCACGCACCCCCTTCTCCCTGTTTGCCACCCCGACACACACCTACGTTCATGCACAGCCCTCACTCACACTACAACACCGCTGTATTTCAAAGAGTAGTTTGTTCAATCGTTTTACAGTGCATATGTAGGTGTGGGTATATTTTGACAAATATTCAACTACATTTAAATTATACCAGGAATTTATTTTGCAGTGTTTATATTTGATTTTATTACAGTTCCAATAACGGAACTGCAATAAATGTTATTCCGGAAACGGGGCTGAACAAATTCGCGGTTCACAAACATAATTGGTGTTTACTTCGAAAATTGAATGTATATTTTTATAAATGGAGTATATAAAACACGGCATTGCGAATTACACAGAAATTATAATATGATATGCAATGCAGAATAGCGGACGTCGCATAAAAATATTCAAATATGCAATCACAGAATAAATATTAGCTAGCAAATAATATTATTATTTCGCCTGCTTTAAACTGATTTGATTTCTAAAAGAAAAACAACCTTAGGCGTTTTACTGTCTACGTAAAGACGATTTTTGCTTAACAATGAAATGTGGGTGTACGGACAATTACGGATGTTGCCAGGCGATCATTGCTGTTTATGGGCCACAGTCCACAGTTCGGCTGCGGGCCACGCTTTGCCAATCACTGACCTATCCTAATTAGGCCCAGCGTTAATTCGTACCGTTTATTTGTTTTCCAGGCCATCATCCAAGTAGCGGAAACGTTGTACCCGAGTTTGATGCCATTAGTGAACCTCGCAATCGATGGTGTGTTTGGAAAAAACAATCAGCCGTTCGTAAACATAACGGCTCGGGAGTTACTGTTCGACGGTATCCCGCTGTGTCAGAACACTGGTCTGATTGCAACTATCGCGTGCAACATCATCAGGAACATCGCACAGGGAGCCCGGAACATTGAACAGTTGGAAGATGATTCTCTCGTGTTCTCAATCTTAGATTATGTAAGTATTTTAGTCTAACACGTAAATAAACACCAGTATAGTTATGTGTACTACACAGTACAGTGCCGAAGTAAACCTGTCCCAATTCACTTACGTATTCGAAAAACACAAAATGTATCTAGTCGCAAGGAAAACAGATGCAGCTACAGGTTTCCCACCGCTATATCTTCGCTCTGCTTCTCGTATCTCTTTGTCGATCTTACTAGAAATAAAACCTCATTCCTTTCTGACTTTGTTTCCTTAAAATTCGCCTCGTGACTTGTGACCTTTTCCCAGCAATAAACGAGGTCGCTGGTCGGGTCGCGATGACGTCAGCACTTGTTGCACCAAACGAAGCAAATCTATGTTCTGTAATCTGACATTATTAGTAGTCCGTCCAGTTTGTGTGACAAACGACGTGTATTGATCTTAATTCCTAGAAGCGGTCGAGCGCTGCCTCCCTCTCTCCCTGCACAGGCCACGCCCAGCTGGATCCCGCTGAAAATAGATAGCTGACTATGGCTGATTATGAATCAGGACTATCGCGGCAAGATGAATGGAACTCCATGGGGAGCGTCTCGACAGGGATGTCATTTGCTTAGCTCTTTTCAAAAGATGATCATTTACTCTATTATGGAATTCAATTTTGTTCTGAAAAAATAAAATGATAGGTTTTAGTTCGAGTCTTGTGTGGCTCGTAGGTACAAAAACTCAGATTGGAAGATTGGCAATCGGTAACCGTAGGGGTTGGTAACAAGGTGCTTCAGTGCTGCGTTGGATTGGATGATTTTCAATTCAATTCCGACGTACGAAATTGTACGTAAGTACTTGTAGCTCGTATAGAATCGGTGCACCTGAAATGTATTCAGGTTTCGGCGACTGCGTCAGGATTCTTCCGTATATTTAGGTACTTTTTCCAATAAAAAAAGTGTTTCAAATGAAAAAAAATACTGCCTCGTTGGTCGAGTGCGACTGCCGGACAAGGGGGCTCGGGCTTGATTCCCGGGTCGGATAAAGTACTATTGGGGTTTTTGACTATTTCTCAGTAGTAGCACGGAGTCTGGAATCGTGCCTAGTATATGGCAATAAGCTCACCCCCCATTACATGGGACTTACAACACAAATAGTGAAAGGCATAATGTAAACCTCTGCCTACCCCTCGGGGATAAAAGGCGTGAATTGAAAAAAAGAAAAAACTTTTTTTATTGGAGGACATTTTTATTTGATTATTTCTAATCTTTGCAGTGATATTATACGTTCCTTAGTTTTTATTTAGGTTGACTGTTTACTTGCCTCATTAATTTAATGGCAGTCTCGAATATTCGAGCCGATATTTCCAACTACTAAGTCGGGATTGCATTTACTTAGTCTTTGTAGTACACAAAGTGTGTTCGTGACATCTTCGAGGAACCTCTTAAAGTTTTCTGAAGTTCCAATGCTCTCGCGGCATTAACAAACTTGTTGAGGGCAATTACTCGTACTTAGTAGGAAGCTGCGCTGATGCAAGCATCTGAGAGTCTGAGTCTGAGAGTATTTTGTACATGGCCTAATTACTTGGTATACTGCGCCTAGGGCCATGTTTCTTATCTTACATATTTTGTAGTCTTATTAGATTTGAATCAATATTCGTTGTTTACAAATTAAGACACATTATTTTCAGTTCTTGTTGTAAAATTGTCATGATTGACATTTGTAATGCTGGCTTAGGCAGTAAGCTTAAAAACCAATGAAAAATCCTATGAAAATTCGAATGTTTACTTTATACATGCTTTTTTAAGAGGGGGATCATCCGATGACTTCTCTCGCCTTGGGCGAGGCGAAAGGTAGTGTCAGACTCTTACTGACTAAAAACCACCCCGTTCCTTCTTCTGCCTTTGTAGCCTTAGTCCCGGTAAACGGAGCGTAGGCGGAAAATTTCATAATAATCTTCAATAATCCGCCTCAATCGATAAAAGACTAACATAGCCTCCTGTTAATAAGAAAATTCCTCATAGTTAATCTCTACGCTTGGCAGAGCGTGAAGATCTCAGTTTAAAAGAAAAACATGTACCTAATATACTACTTATATTTTCACAGAAAGAACAACTACCAAGCGAAGAGTATGAAGTGCTAAGAGGATTGGATGACCCGGCAGATTTGGGTCGTATCCTGAAGTACGGTGGCTACAACCGCTTCCGACACTGGGCCAAGAACCCTGAAGGTGGAGTCACCCCCTGCAACCAGATCAACGGCACTGATGCCGGTATCTACCCACCGTTCGTCAAGAGATCAGATAGCATCTATGCCATCAACACGGACATCTGCCGGTAAGTTCTATCTATATTTATTTAAGGTTCTTTTTCGAATAAATGTAAGTACGGGAAAGCAATTTTTAGCTTTTGATGCGAAACGTTTAGTATTATGTATAATAAGTGTTATAATAAATATTTTTATATCGAAAATAGTCTGGACCCATAGATATATGCCATAGAGACCCATTATTATAGCAATATTAGCTATTGAAAAATTATTTAAAATGTTAAATGTATTTAAGAAACATAAAAACGACGAACTGAAATAAACAATTTTAATGTAATTATAATTTCATTTCAATTTTAATGTAATTAAAAATTAATGTAATGTCAAAAATTAATGAACCTTAATTTTTGATAGCGTAATATTTTTATATAGGATCCATGTATAATACTAGATCTAGTACCTAACATATAAAAGACGAAAGCTTTTAAAAGAAACGCATGACTTTTGACCAATGGCAGAGCAATTCGAAAGGCGATTTGAAAAACGTAGACAGCTGCGGGCTGTCGCCGCCACGCGCTCTCTCATGTAGAAAAAAATCGATATGAAAAACCGCGTAAACATGTCTGTCTCTCTTATGTTTTAATTATACTGTGGCAAAGCAAATATGTCTACCACACCACCCCTTTAGGTCGCCAATAAAGCCACCAAAGGGTTTAATACCACAAAATCCCTGCAGCAGTTGTCAATTTGTTTGATACGTAAACATTCGATGTGTCAATATATTTTTACATACATACATACGGAACTGGAAACCTCTGTTAAAATAAAAAAGGAGAACCAAAAAAATCCCTTTGACAGAAAGCGCATTCGAACGAGTTATTAATTTCGACTTTTACAAAAAAATAGAAGCATCAGATTTTACTAAAAAATATCACCCATCCATCCAGTTGTTACGTTTGCTGAAAAAAAGAAAAGAGAAAATGTCTCTACTTTTTTAACTGGCAACATTTGCACCGGAACACGGCAATCTGGTTGGTCGGTTGAATAGGATACCTGTGCCTGCAAAGACCTCTTTAGCCCACAAATAAGAGGTCAGTAAACAAAGACCTCAGAAAACGTCTGTTGTACAAGTAGCTCAAGACTACACAAGATTACAAGTTAAGCCATTAAACCAGTATAAACTGATCTTCGGATTTGCGGAAAGATTATACAAAATAAGGCCATGACAAACTGGTACTGAAAAGCCGTGTACCTATGTAGATACTGACTTAGTAACTTAATATTCAAATAATATGTATGTATGACTCTTTTGTAGTAAATAATCCTACTTTCTTATCCTCATGACATAATTTTGTCAGTAGGTAACTCAGTAGTATTTTGTAAGACAATACCTAAAATTCTTGAACTTGTACCTACCTAAATAAATGTACCTATATAAAATTCTACCGAGACTTTGACAGACTTTATTCTTAACAGACTAGTGCCAATTATCCTCTTTTCAAGATTTTTATTTTATAAAATGTATTTTCGAAGTATTTATTCTATTATGTATTCGTAGGTACGTAGCGAAATATGTATTCTATTATATAGTTAGGTACGTAAGACTAGTCTAGACTTCTATAGAAAAATGATATGAATATACTTTTACACGTAATTGAATATCGTTTTGTAAAATATTTCAGTTGGAAATTCGATACATTGAAAGAATCTCACAATATAATCGAATCTTACAATTATATAACCCACTGAATGTAAAATAATTTGATGGTTTTATATGTATTTTAAGCCGTATTGTGACGGTCATAGAATACATTTAATTGTCACCACCCCTCTGCTCGCGGGTGTCGTAGGAGCCGAATCCGAACCTTACACCCCGACAAAGACCGGGTGGTAGCGCCCTTTACCTTTTAACCTCTTGTCCCTCTCCAGAAAAAAACAAAAGTGGAGAATAATGCAAAGTCCGTGAGGTAAGGTATGTGGAGTATAATTCAATAATCACACCAACAGCTTGTATGTAAGTGGCGACTGCTGACCAAAGGCCTCTTCTCGCACGAAGAAGGTTTGAGCATTAATCACCATGCTTGCGTTGTTGCGGGTTGGCGATCAAATATAATTTCTGATTCTAATATAATCAGAAATTATAAGCCCAGGTTTCCTCACGATATTTTTCTTCACCATTTGTCAGTAGTCTCTAAATAATCTTTTAAAGTACCAGTGTGACTTTATCCGAGTTATATTAACTCGAATAAAGTCACATTGGTACTTGCCGCTGATAGGCCGAAATCGCAACCTCATGCATGAGAAGCGGGCGTCTTAAACCACCCTGCAACCACGGCTTAATTTATTCGATTGTGAATTACCTATAAAATATCCTATAATCTAGAAATAAAATTCCCAGTTCACACAAAGTATGATTAAAGCAAAGTTTTATCAAGGTAGCAATATAACTATTGTAAATAATAAATTCCCTTCTTCAGGGACTGGGGGATGTGTTACAAAGTAGGTGACGCTAGTTTTAGGTCTATTTATACTACTATGTATAATCATCAACACTGTTGGCTCCCCGATGACCAAACACCGGCAGACAAACATTGTATTTGTTGTTTATACACTGTTGAGTAGGAAAAATAGGAATATGGCCTCAATAGTTGAATCGATAAAGTTGTGTTTTTATAATAGTTTTGTATTTTAATGATGGTATATTTTGTCGAGTGGTTGCAAGTCCGAATCAAGACGTCTACTAAAAAGGCACACAAACGCGAACTCATCATGATTTAATGCGTAAAAGGTAGTAGAAGGTTCGCCATTACATACAATTTTTTTTTCTAAAATCTACCATACAACTTTAGACCAACAACGTGTTTATGGGATAATTCAGATACTTTTTTTTAAGGGGGGAAAGTCATCTAATGACTTCTCCCACCTTGGGCGAGACGAGAGGGACTGTTAGACTCTTATTGACTAAAAACCTCTGTTCGGCTGTTTTTACTCCTGCTTTTAGAGTCGGAGCCCCGGTAAACCCGCTAGGCATCCGCGGCTTCGATAATTCTCGCGTGACGATCTCCGGCCGCCGTAAGTGCGGGGCTGCGAACGACGAGCAAGGGTAGCTCGCCGCCCGAACAGAACCAGACCCGTGCGTACGGCGCGTCGCGTTCCGCGCGCGCCTCAAAGAGCCAGACCACCACAGATGGGGCCCAGTAGGGCTGATGCCTGATCCGGAGCTGCGGACAACGTAAAAGGTTACCGGGGCTCCGGCTCAAAACAGGAGAAGGAACGGGGTGGTTTTTAGTCAGTAAGAGTCTGACACTCCCTTCCGCCTCACCCTAGGCGGGAGAAGTAATTGGATGATTTTCCCCCCTCAAAAAAAAAAAGCTTCGATAATTCAGATACTCAGCGCATCAAATGCAGCATTAACTTTTAATCTAGGTCGGTGTAACATTACAAGCACGTCACAAGTTTAGATCAACATTTCGCAAGCAGATACCTACTCCTCCAGCCTGCAGGTTTCAGATACCGTACTTAACTAGCTAAATAGACGAGTAAAACTATTACTAACTGTAATAGTTGAAAATTGTTAAGTTACAAGATATTTCAGTTCAGCTTACAAACTGTGCTACATCGCCGTCAAAGGGAAATTTCACGTGAAAATCCATTCAAAATAAATCCTTTTTATAGTTATTGACGTCATCCGGCGCTTGTATGAGTGATGGGCGGCGCCTATACCGTTTCCATGTATTTCATTTAATTTAGCACGCACACATCGGCACTGGTTTAATATTGGAGCATATAGTGCAATAGTGATTTTATCTCTATCGCTCTTATGCACTGTCACAGCGTACATAAACGGCAAAGGGCTATGTGACTATGTACGAACGCATCTCTCGCAACTGTCGCCGTCATAGGGACTTCCCACTACATCCCTTCACCCTTATTCTACACCCCCCACTAACTGTATGTAGGGGGGTGCAATTTAGGTCACCTACAGTTGTACCTTGATTCGACTTTAACATCGAGCTAGTCAATTTCGGTGGGGAAATTCTTGCCTGAGTTAGGAACTGAGTCTGACGGAGGGTAACTTGAGCGTGCCGGAGTTAGGGCATAAGTTTTATGAGGTACACCTCAGATAAACTACTTTCGAGACGTAGGCGAGATGTGGTGTGAGTTTACCACAAAATTCCTAGAATATATGATAGAAGCGTGGTGTATGTAAAACCACATATTGTATGTGTTATCGTGTTCTACAAAGGGGTTAGCAAATATTGATAATCCTACATTTAGTTACCGAAACGTTCCATTGTCTGGTTCATTTATAGATGACGAAGACTTTCTTTTTACATATTTTTTCTATCATAGCCTTCAAAAATCGTGCTAAGGTTAAATGTATAGCCTGTATGATAGTCTCGCCTGCTTTATTAAGCCTTAGGTTAGGTAACGGTAGTTACCATAGGGAGAGGAGCTATACAGCTGTACACCTGTCTAATATACACAAAAATTATACTACACATATTTTTGTATATGGTACAACGTCTACCAAAAGCAAGTATCAATAATATAACCTTTTCGCGTTAAATATACTTTCTAAATATATTTGGACACCATTTTCAATCTCTTATAGGCTGTTGATGTGTGATGATGTGAAATAGGTTTATATCGAACCAAAGGCAAGCGAAGTAAAAAGGCAATTAGTTCTTCAGGTAAACAAACACAGCAACGTGATCACAGAAAACATATAAAGTCACAATTAGTAAAAAACACATTTGAAACTCACAAGACCTTTTCAAAACTTACAAGATTCTTCCAAGGGTATGAAGTTTTTCTAGCACAAACAAAACTTAGTTTACAGGGACCTTGTACCTACTTGTTTATGAATTCATAACCTTTTTCAAAACTCTATGTTTTCTTGGTTTCTTCAAATTAGGTCGCATTAGTACGGGTTTTTTTCCCTACAGCGGTTACCCGGCCCAACTGCGAAACAGCACGTGACGCAATTTCAATTCATAAAGTTCGCTAGAACTACGACAATACGACAATGTTTCATAAAACTTCACGGGTTAAAAGTAAATAAAAATTGTTAATTTTAATTTTTTAATATACTGACATACCATATTGACATCAGCTAATCGTAAGTTTTAGTTGATTAATCGTAAGTTGAGTTAGTTAAATTTTAAGTTGATTGACTACAATTAAAAAGTAAACCAGTAATATGTAACTCATAATATATAATTTATTTATTTACAAATTGACATATACATATAACATTACAGCTTACGCCAATACGTTATACAGCCAATAGAATAGTTAAAGTTAAGATACAATTAAAAAACAAAAAAAAACCTAAATAGTATTTGTGCTGTGTTGTGTGTGATGTTGCTGTAGATTTTTTTTTTTTTTTTTTTTTGAGGGTGGAAAATCATCCAATGACTTCTCCCGCCTTGGGCGAGGCGAGAGGGAGTGTCAGACTCTTACTGACTAAAAACCACCCCGTTCCTACTCCTGCCCGTCGAGCCGGAGCCCCGGTAAACCCGCTAGGTAGTCCGCAGCTCCGGATTAGGCATCAGCCCTACTGGGCCCCATCTGTGGTGGTCTGATGGCTCTTTGAGGCGCGCGCAGAACGCGACGCGCCGCACGCACGGGTCTGGTTCTGGTCGGGCGGCGAGTTACCCTTGCTCACCGTCCGCAGACCCGCACTTACGGTGGCCGGAGATCGTCGCGCGATCCCCGACGCCCGAAGTGTCTCTCGCGACGGCTGGGGCGTGAGGAGGTTCGTTCTCTCACGCGCCCCGCCTCCTCCTTAGCTAGCATGACTGCTTCGCAGAAGGAGGAGACGGCATCCCAGTCCCCCTCGCTCCGCACCATGGCTTGTATCAGTGCCGGACGCGAGAGGGCGCCGTCGCCGACCACATCCCTGAGGACACGGCGGTGCTCAGCCCACGCAGGGCAGACCGCAAGCGTATGTTCCACCGTGTCCTCCGGGCGGTCTTCGCAGTGATGACACCCGGGCGTTTCCTCCCGCCCAATCAGAAACAGGAACCTACCGAAGCTTCCATGTCCGGTAAGCACCTGCGTCAGGCGGTAGGTGAGGACGCCGTGGCGCCTCTCTAGCCACTCCTCAAAGAGGGGACTTACCGCTGCAATGACAGCGAGCCCAGCCCTTGGTTGCGACAGTCGCTGCTGCCATTCCGCCATGAGATCGCGCCGGAGCTCATCCCGCCACGCATTAATCTGGCGCGGCAGTGGAGTTTCGCCCCGGCGACGCGCGTCGGCGCGCAAACTAAAGACGCGCGCGAGCACCTTCGCCTCCAAATCCCACGGCGGGAGTCCGGCAAGGAGGTTGGCCGCCTCTCCGGAGATCGTGCGATATCCGCGGATCACTCGAATGGCCATGACCCTCTGGGACGTGAGCAGCGCCCGAGCTGGTAGAGGGGCTCCGTAGAGGGCCATGGACCGCACGATCCCCGCGTACAACCTCCGGCAGGAGGCATTTGGCCCCCCGAGGTTGGGCAGGAGCCGCTTAAGCGCAGCCCCCGTCCGTTCCAACTTAGGAGCCAAACGTCGGAAATGCTCCACGAAGTTCCATCGACTGTCGAGGACGAGTCCTAGGTACTTCATCGTCGTCTCGACGCCGATGGTAACCCCTCCTGCCGTTATTTGGAACCCATCCGGAGGTGGCGCGTTTCCGCGGCCATGAAAACACATGGCCTCGGACTTGTGGAGCGCCACCTCGAGTCCCAATTGCCGGATCCTTGCAACGACCGTCGCAACCGCTCTCGCCATTAAATTGGCCGCCGCCTGGTGCGACCTCCCGTGCGCTAGCACCAGCGTGTCGTCGGCGTAGCAGACTACGCTGACACCGTTCGGGAGGTCGGTGCGCAGCACCCAGTCGTAACCGATGTTCCACAGGAGCGGCCCCAAAACCGAACCCTGTGGAACACCGCGCGACATCTCTCGCCGGTTCCACACACCTTGGTGACCGGGGTAGGTGACGAACCTATCCGTCAGGTAGGCCTCGATAACACGACGGAGATAGGTAGGCACCCGGTGGTACCGAAGTGCCTCCAGTATGCAGCTCCAGGGTAGGGAATTGAAAGCGTTGGCGATGTCCAGAGACACCGCCACAACGACCCCACCCCTGGACACTGCATTCCCCGTCGTGAGGTCTCTTACGCGCATGATGGCGTCCACCGTGGAGCGCCCTCTGCGGAAGCCGAACTGTCCATCCGCGAGGTCCGGCCCGAATCCAGACAGGTGCGCGACGAGGCGGTTTGAAATGATCCTTTCGAAGACTTTTCCCACCTCGTCGAGCAGCACAATGGGCCGGTATGCGGACGGAGAGTCCGCAGGGCGCCCCGGCTTCTTCACGAGGACCAGTTTTCCCGTCTTCCACTGAAGTGGGAACTGGCCCCTCTCCAAGCATGCGCTGTAGAGACCTAATAATCGAGGCCCGAGAGCCTCTGAGGCCAGGACCCACGCCTTGCCATGCAGGCCATCGGGTCCTGGGGCGGTGTTCTTGGCGCCCATCCGGCGCAACGCCGCTCTCATTTCTGCCTCGGTCACCTCCGGAACGATGTCGTCGTCGTCGTCGCTGTGGCCCGCATTGGGCACCGCAGGGGGCGGAGTCATGGATGGAGGGGTGAAGCCCCTCCATAGTCGGGGGAACAAGGCGCCGACCACCTCTTCCACGATTTCTGGCCGGAGACTCTGAGTCAGCGGGGGAGCCCAGGTGCGGAGCTTATCGCGCACCATCCGATAGGGGCGCCCCCATGGATCTCTGTTCAGAGTCTCCAGCATCTCCCGGCGGGCTTCCTCTTTAGCCCGCCAAATCTCCGCTTTTAGGGTGGCCTTTGCCGCCTTGTACCCCTCGTACAACTCCGCCTCTCTTACCTCCGCGTCTGGAGCGCGAATACGGAGCCTGCGGTGCCTGGTGTACCGGCGTCGCGCAGTAACGCACGTACTGCGTAGAGCAGCCAACTCTTGCGACCACCAGTACACCTGGCGCTTGCGCTGACCTGGCCGGACCCGGGGCATCGCCACGTCACATATTTTGACATGGCGACCTGGAGCCATCTTGCTTCCTCATCGACGTCGGCAGGCCTGTCTGGTGGTATCACCCAGGCCTGCACGATTGCGGCTTCCAGGAAAAGCTCCCGGTCCAGCTGTCTTAGCGCCCAACGCGGGCCACATGGGGCCTGTCTGACTGGCGGGTCCGCGGACTCGGCGGAGACGTTGAACCGGATGTACCGGTGGTCAGAAAACGTCTCCACCTCCTCCATAACGCGCCAGTCAACAACACGCGGTGACAGAGCAGGGCTGGCGAACGAGATATCCACCACCGACTCACCCTGCATCCGCACACACGTGGGGACAGAACTCCGGTTCAGGACGACTAGGCCTGTCTCCAGAGCCCAGTCTTCCACCATCCTACCCCGAACGTCGGTCAACCGGGAACCCCAAGCCAAGTTCTTGGCATTGAAGTCCCCGAGGACAAGCACGGGGAGGGAACGGAACCCGACGACGACGTCAACCAACTCCCTCAGGGAGTTGTGGAACTCGACGAGAGTTCGGTTCGGAGAGAAATACACGCCCACCACAGCGATCTCTCCGAACCGTGCTGCGACACAACCCCGGCCTCTCTGAGCGCTCTCGAGAGTCGGGGTACCGGCGGCGGCCGACGAGATGATGGTCACCGAGCCGTCCAAGTCCGCAACCCAGTGATCCCTGGGCGGGACGAAATACGGCTCGGAGACCACAGCGACATTTATTGACCACTGCGCCATGCTCTGGAGTAGAAGGTCCTGAGCGGCGGCGCAGTGGTTGATATTCGCCTGGAGGAGGCGGAATGGAGTCGTTACTGACAATCCATCACGACCTCCTCCCTGGCGGCATTACGGCTGGCGGTGGCCGCGGCGGCGGTAGCAGTGGCGACTGCGGCGGCGGCGGTGGCGGAAACGACGGGGGCGGCAGAGGGCCTACCCTTACCCCTGGGTTTGGTAGCAGGCCTTGCTCCCGGCCCGGTGATTGGCCGGCTTGCCAGCCGCCGCACATGCGTCGCAGTGCAGCGGGGCGGTGCACGAGCCGGCCCTATGACCGGGCTGACCGCAGCGGAAGCAGCGGTCGCTGCGGTCAACCTCCGAGGTGCATTTAACGCTCACGTGGTGGCCCACGTGGCAGCGGTAGCACCTCAGAGGCCGGGCCTCGAGCAGCTTGACCTGCGCCGAGACCCACCCCACCAGGAGCCTTCTGCCCTCCTTAATCTTTTTGGCCGCTGTCACGGGGCAGCTTACCACCACCGTGCGCAGCCCCGAGTTGTCCGGACGGATGGTGCCTGCCTTGACCTGGTCAACAGGGCACCCTCCCGTCCTGGCGACAGCGGCCACCACTTCGTGCTCCGTCACGGAGTCGTCCAGGCCCAATATTCGTACGTCTAGGCACTTGATGGGCCTGGACACGCGGACCTCTTCCGCACCGAGACACGCCCTAATCCTTTCGGCTAGGGCGTCGGCGGAGGAGCCGCTGGCCGCGCCGGGGACCTCAAGTAGACGGGCTCCAGTTGCCGTCACCTTCATTGAGAACCCGTCAGGGGCCCCGAACTCCGCGGGAGTCACCGCCCCCTTCAATTTGGCGAGGACGTCGCCATACGTTACGCCCTTCTGGACCGCATCGGGCTGTAGCGTAATAACTACAGCCGCGGTCTTAGGGGCGAGAAGCAAGGCCGCAGCGCGCTTCTCCTTGCGCTGCTGCTGGCGCCGCAGCCGCTGCGCTTTCTTGCGGCGCTTCCTCGCCTCTTTGGCGACTCTCCTCGCCTCGCCAACTAATTGCCAGTCACCACTTGCCGGCAGGGTGGGCTCGCCGGTGACTGGGGCAGCTTGCTGAGCCGCTGCGCCCCTCCTCCCTCTTCTGCGTCCTGTAGACGCATTTACTACCTGCCCGCCAGCCGGAGCCTGCACCACTGGGGGAGCTGGGGCCGTTGCTGGAGGAGCCGCTCGTGGCCTTGCCACCGGTTGAGTAACGCGGCTAGTCCGACCAGAGGAGGTCAAGGGCCTGGCCGCAACGGCCGCATATGACCTCGAGGTCGCTGAGCTCGAGGCCGCTAGCGGGGGACGGAGGAGTTTGCTCTCCAGCACATTAAAACGTTGCTGGAAAGCAGCCATCTCCCTGCGCAGTAGCTCCACCAAATCAGGCTCCGCCGGAGGCTGAGGTTGACGTCCTCGGCAAACGGCAAGCTCAGCCTTAGTGGCCCGGAGCTCGGCCTCCAGCGCCGCATTGGAGGCAGACAAGCGCGTCAGCTCCCGCCGCATGTCGGCCAGCTCCCGATGTACTTTCCCCGCCGAGGGAATTCTGCATACGTCAAAGGCCGCCGCCATAATTTCGGCCTCCACCGATCTCAGCTGAGCGGATCCGGCAGGCTGGGATTTTTTCCCTGCTATCTGGCGGAGTCCCTCCCTGACAGCTTGCCGAAGGGTCTCGGAGCCACGCTCACCATTCAAGCCCTCGGCATCCACAACCTCCATCACGGAGGAGTCCGAGTGGACGGCACTGATTAGGGCGCTACCCTCTGCGGCAGGACGCTCAGCCGGCTTGGACCGGGCAGTACCTGTCAACCTCTTGCCCTTCCCTCTGCCTCCACCCCGCGCGGCCGTGGGGATTTTAGGGGGGGCCGGAGCCTCCTGCGCGTTGGAGGACGAGGACAATCCCCGACCCTCCTCCGTCCTGGGGCGCTTGAAAGCCGCCCTTGTCTGGCGCTGTGAGCTGACGCTCGCGGCAAAAACTGATGAGGAGTCGGACTCCGAGTCCGACGCCCTCCGACTTGGAACCCGTGTGTGGGACTTGCTGGATGAGTCCAGCGCCTCCCCACGGGTATCAGAGCCATTAAGGCTCTCTGCCACAACAACTGCAGGCGAGCTAAGCTCACCTGCCCTCTCCTCTTCTGGTGGTTTTGTAGTTTTAATTTTTTTTCCCATATAGTTCCCACGAGTATGGGGGAAATATTCAGTCCACCCAGGCAGTGCCCCCTGTACCTGGGTAAGTGTATATTTGTATCCCAACTGGGGGGTCCACCGATCCCCCAGCTGGGGGTGCGCTCGAGACTGACACTACTCCTCAGCCACGCATACCCTCGCCGCGCACCAGAACTTGGTATTGGAGGAATTTTTTATAGAGGTTAACTTCCTCGCGGTCCGGGCGACCAAGCCAAGACCCTCGTCCCGTTCAGAGTCATAAAACATGACCATGACCTCTTCCCGGATTACGATATCAACGGTTGCAGTCGGGAACAACTTGTGCCCCGATGCTGCTCGTTGGCAGGGTGAGTGCACAACGAGCACCGTCCTTGCCTCTCCGCCACGCTCTCTGCTAAGTCAGAGAGACGGGTGGAAAGACGCTCCCTCGGAGGCGCAGGCCATGTGCCAGCACAAAGCCTGCCGCCTTCGGAACCCATCTCGGATTCTTCCGCTCCGTCCAGAAGTTCGCTACAGGCAACAGTCACTCCAACCCTATCACCCCCGTTAGGGGGACTATTACCTGTACCCAGGGTGCACCGCGGGGAGGTCTTCTGGCACCGCACCCCAATGTTGCTGTAGATGCGTTTATCTTCCATCAATCATATTCAACTTAGCACTGGTGGAAACGGACTCGGATGGATAGATGTGTGCTATGGATGGCTTTCCTACTATCGATATAGCTCGCACTGCTACATAGTTTAGTATCAGTGGAAACGTTATAGTTTCACAGCTTAGCTGCATCTTCGTAGCATAGCTACATTGTACATCTTTAATGGAAAAGCATCCTCATGCTGCAACACATTGTTCCACCAATAAAAAGATGCAAGGTCATAATAATTGCAAGTATCACTAACAAGCCGGACATCTTGATCAATTTAGCTCAGTTCTTACAATGCAACCACTTAGCAACAACACTGGGAAGTCGACAGAATTGCTAACCAATTCGCACTTGACCATTGTCACCAACAATAAAGTGTAGGGCACTTAAAATCTTCGACAATCTCAAGATCAATTCCCACAATAAAACATAAATTAGCCCACAATTGACAGCATGAGACACCAATGTTTTTAAAAATGCACTTTATTTCCTTTCGTCTTAAGTCCATTTTAGAACTGAAAGTACATTATTTTTCGTGAACTCTCCATTAGTCTCATTGACCTATGTAAAATCAACTTAATTACGACATGTGAGAGTCGTTATTCGTTTACTTTAGTAGGTATAAAATGGGAAATACGAATAATAAATATGTTAAGTATTATTTTGGCTTTATATTGGTTAAACTTGTGGGAATTTGACTATTAAAATACCAGGTATGACAGATTGTACAGGAATTAATTACTACAATATAAACATGTTTTTGTACGCAGTATTTTGCTAGCTTTTATTGCGAAATAAATGTAATATTATATGAAAGCGGTAAATAAATTGAGGTTGCATCAATAACAAATGTTTGCACACCTGCAATAACATTGGTTTTATGTTTACTAGCCCGCGGCCATAACCAAATATTTCATATTGCCAGTTTAATCGCATAAAATTATTTATGTTTTGATTTCAGCCTTCCCTCTCTTTCCCCTCCTTCCTCAAAAACCCTCCCCAATCTCGCCAATCCCAGTCCCCAACAACTCTTAAATGTCTAACCCCCAAAAAGCCGGCAACGCACTTGTAACATCTCTGGTGTTTCGAGTGTCCATAGGCGGCGGTGATTTCTTACCATCAGTCTTACAATTTTTAAATCTGTGTTAGAATAAGTAGTATTTCCGAACCGATACGACATCCAAACCTTCAAGAAAAGAAAGAAAGAAAGAAAACCAGTTTATTTGCACCGATTAAAAAATAATAAACATAAATAATTAATATAAAAAAAGTATACACTATATATCAAGAGTATATAAAGAGAGTATTCCTTTTTTAAAGACTGGCAATGCATGTGTAACTCCTCTGGTGTTGCAGGCGTCCATGGGCGGTGCTAATCGGTTGCCATCGTATGAAAAATAATATGATCGTTTGACTCATGTTCCCTTAAAAAAATCTGTGAATAAGGATCGATTTCTGACAATAATTGTATGGACTTTTGATCAATAATAGTGGAAAAGCTTTACCGCGACTTTGACGCGTTTTCCATTCCTGAAACAGCCAAAATAACTTATTACAAAGATGAATAAAATTGATCCTCGAAAGATTCCAGGAAAATTAATTTATTTATACAGGATAGCCTAATAAGGACAATAGACAATTGAAATTATGTTACTGATATTATGAATTTGGATATAAGTAAACGGATTAAGTATTATAAGATATTTTTACACTAGAAATACTTTCGAAATTGCTCTTTTCTGTATTTTTGCGCATTGACATGCAAATTGTGTGTGTAATTGACAACTGCGCTACGAACAGACGGAGAGAAATGGAACAAAGACTTCTCCGTTGCTATCCGGACATTCCACCCAGTCAGTTTGAAATAATATAGACATTATATTGTGGGAAACATGGTTATATACTTTATACATGTGTTAGAAATACACGGTTAAATCATTTTCTAACATATAGCTTTGGGATTGTTTTTAGGTATAGAATTGTATAATATAGTGCCTCATATTCATGATTGTTTTAAAAGACAAGCAAATAAATGATTATACGCCCCGCGTCTACTAGAAGTTCGAAAATCTTAAGGTTTCATTATTATTTGTTTGCGAAAAACACCAATTTTTCCCTAATAATTTATAATCTTCAGTTATAATCCGTATCAATACTGAAATTCAACACGTAGTTATACACAAAATCTCTCAAATATTTTTACCTGTGCTAAGAATCACGAGAGGGTGAAAACGTCATAAAGAACAGTATCTACAGAAACAGTATTACTATTTACATTTCCCTCAGAATTAACACTGACTAGTGTACTTATGTTACCGTTTTTTAGCTTAAATTGGGGTTACCCAGTTTCCAACTTCGTCTCGCTTCACCCTTTGATGAAAGGACATTCACCTTTCACTTGTCACTGCCCCACTTTAGCTCGTGTGGCAAATCGATAACAAAAAAAGTACAAGCCTGCTCTTCGTTCGCGATTTCGGTGATTGCTAAATGTTTTACTGATTCTATTTGATTGAGGATGAGATATATGTATAATGTTTTAGGTATGTGTTTGTTATAAAGTTATATTGCTTAGATACAATAAGGGATTTTTAAAATAAATACTTATTAATAGTAATGATGACAGTGTATGAAAATTTAAAATCTGATTAGTCCGTCTGTTAAGTAATAAATAAATATTAGACACGTATTTTTTATTTTGTCATATAAGATAACAATACTTAAATAAATCGGATCAAAGTTAAGGAGTCATTTCTATGTATATATAAACGAACCTAGAAAGTAAGGAAAGTATTTGTTGCCGTAAGAAAATAAAAAATACGAGTCTAATATTTTAAAATAATCTATCTAGAATAATATCGGACATTTAAATAAAAAATAGTCATCTACCCTATGAAATCCTTCTCAATACGGTATTGAACTAATGATGCCTCTAGTGTTGTGTGTACCCAAATCTTGGTTACCGTTAGTGACCGTTGTTATAGTGACCGCTACCAACATACGGCCCGTAAGCTTTGTTACTACGTAAGATCCGCCATTTATCCGTTGCGTTGCGTTGCATTGCGTCGCGACAACGCAACAGTGTCAAGTCATAAAACAATATGCATGACAAGCGAGGCGTCGCTCTAAGCTCTAAGCAGTATAAAAAATCTATAATTATGATTAGAAGAAAATCCACACATGTACGATATGGATAATGATAGATAGAACCTATCTGTAAAAAATCCTGTCTCCTTACATCAAAAACCGAGAAAATTAAGCCAAAAATACAACCATAGCGTGTTTTTCTTAAAATCTCAATAAGTGTTTTGAGTGAGTGACATTTGCGTGTATTTAGTTAAAGTGTGGCGTAAAAGCTTAAAGCGGTGTTTGTATTTAAACACCATTTTAAACGTTAAACGCCGGGTAGGTGTTTGTCGCGGCGGAGTTTCTGAAACCAGTGCCGCTGAAATTCAATGACAGTTTGGTTTATTGTTCATAAACACTGTAGGGATGCCTCGCTCATTGAAATATTATATAAAGATGGAATGACCTAATAACATTTTTGTTTATGAAAACTAGAGAGTGCTAATCTTACTAACATTATAAATGCGAAAGTTTGTGAGTGTGGAATGTGGATGTTTGTTACTCTTTTAAGTTAAAACGGCTGAAGAGATTGCGATTAAATTTAGAACAAGGGTAGATTGTGGTCTGGAGTTAAACATGGACTACTTTTTATGCCATGGAAACTCGGACGAAACTGTTGGCCGAAGTTAGTCTGTTTATACGTAATCCTTATATTAAGAAGTACTATCGAAATTGTATAATAATTCGTTCACTAGATTTGGAGTTGACGCCGACATAAGCAGACGAATTTAAACACGTCGCGTTGTTTAAATATGATCTAATAATAACGAAGTGACTATTAAAATTGGCAGTTGACGTTAACAAATCGCACAAGTTAATTATTTCGTGTTGACCTTTCGAGAACAGAATATAATAATAATTCAATTGGCCATTCAAAAAAATAATGTGACATCAGCATTTTAGTAATACGAGTAGGAACTAAAAAACCAAGCCGTTTGGTGTACGGGGCTCCCATAGAACATAAGTGATTTTTTTTTCATATGAAAAGCCATTACAAGTGGTCTACTCTTATTCAATGAAAAACGAAGTTTCGTTCTACAATTCCATTTATTGCGTACTCTCGTAAACAAAAATGAACGAATGAAATCAAGATAAATAAATATGTTTTGATATGAAATTAAAAATAAAACATTATTTTAAGTAATTTTATTAGTAAGTCATAAAACTTACGGCCGAAGATTAAACGAAACTTCGCATTCGAGAACCGGAGTAGACCTACAGATCTAACTCGCATTTATCCGTTATTCTCTCTAAAGAGATTTAACTGAAATCTATTTCCATCAACACAAAGACAATTTGACAGCAGTTATTGAAGATAAATTTATTGCCTTCCATCTCAGTTTAAAATTTCCAAACAACTCTGGAAATAATCCAATAAAATGCGGATCAAACTTGCAATATGTCCATAACACGTTAGCAATAATTCCAAATTGATTGCCTTTTAACCTGAGAGCAAACCCCTGTTTGTCGTGGGCTGTGAATAGACCGTCTGAAGCCAACTGTTGGCAGCTATAAAGACAGTCAGTCTGACCGTCGGCTTTTGAACGAAATGCAACCTGTATACCTCTATATTCAATCCGGATGAGACCTGTCTCAAAAGTTGATTATAAGTCCTAGCTCCCGACTTAGAGCTATTACGGTATTGCCTTTTGACATAACATAATCCGTTGAAAAACAGATTTAAGATGAATAGGTATCACTAGCAAATAAGGCTATTGATTCGACCTCTATTTCGGATACTGAAGAGATTATCTTGTAGCTTATGCTTGTCTGAATTATTAGGCTAATGACACTAATAACGCATCCATTAATGATGCCTAATGAGGTATTAGACGACAAAGGAGGTATTACTGAGATCTATGATAAATTATTCAGATTTATTGCATGATTGCCTTAATGATTGGGTATGCATGTGCACCATCCATCCTCCGCATAGAAGTCTCACAGTCTCTACACTTGATGAGTGAGATGAAGTTTAAAAGATTCAGGGTTTTCCAAATTCAATCAGATCATGCTATTACCTCCTGTTTGTTAAATTTGTGGTGCCATAGTCAGCTCTTTAGAGCCGCTGGATGCAGGTCGCTTCCAACCGGCCTATCTAGAAGTCATTGGGGCAGGCCTATGTTCAGCGGTGGATGTCTTATGGGTGATATGATGATGATGATGATAGTAAGCTCTTTGGATACCCACGGAAAGAATAAGACAAAGTTCTACGGGATGTTTGTTAATCAAAATTATTATCTACCAAAATATATCTGTGCGTGCACTTATCTATAAAATAACTGAACCAAACTAGATAACATCCTTCAAGTGCTTATTGCAACCGAAACCACATTTGTAAAGGATAAACGGTATTCACGAAGGTAAGGAATCTCCCGTGTGAGTGATAGGTATAATCGGATCAATGCAAGTGGAGAATAGCTTTAATCGGTGATATCGACATTGAACCAAAGCCGATTTCAGGTCGGTTGTGTAACAATTAATACTCACTGAATACTGCTCAAACTACCGATCGAGACATGCCCGATTTGAGTGTTTGACAGTTGGATCAATCGATGACGTATTTGACACAAATTGAACGCCATTTACCACGGTTAGTGACGTATTCTGACTTTGATTTATTAGATCCAATGCGGTGTTAATTGGAATGGATTATTTTGACTTATTGTCGGTATTTATGGTTGTAGTGGTTTGGAGATAAAATACTTGTTACTCAAGTTTAATGGTGCGTGTTTGAAGCCTGGTTAGGTACTGCAGTGACTAGGATTTTTATTCTAGGCCGATATCTTATTATGTACATAGGTACTTTATAAGCGTATTCAGACATTTCTTACAGTAAAGCAAAGAGTAGTGAAGAAACCGGGTTTAATTTATAATTACCAGTTATAACATTTATCCCTAAACGATTTGAAACCAAATCTGCGTTGAGGCAATCGAAACGTAGTAATTAATCAATGTATGAAAAGCAGGTTTTAACCAAAAAAAGGGGACAGTTATAGGTTTAATTAGGTCGTCTGCTCCTCTCCATGGAATTATCGGAATTTTATCGTCAAAACATTGATGTTTTGAGAATCTCAAATATAAATTTACATCATTTTCCTTTTTTAGCAGTCCTAACCACTACAATGTAAAAACGTAAAATATCAACTTAATACCCAAAACATCGTTTACCGCAAATTATAGCTAAAAAACTTCAAACATCATTTTTAATGCATTTTCAATCCTTTATTTTTCGTATTAAGGTGTGAATTGGTGTACAAATAAAGTGTTAGGACACATTCCACAGAGGTTACTCTGACGCAAACCTAGTTACCTATTTATAGACGTATACACGTTATGTTTTTGATTTTGAATTTAGTGTAAAACGTACTACTTATTTTATATATTTATGACCACATACGTGCATAAAAATCCTTTTTTTTTTCATAGACATTTCGGATAAATATTAAGTTTAAGAATAAATATCAAATTTATGATTATGATACCTAGGTATAACTGAGACAGACTATCGTATAATATTAGTATAACATACTTTTTTTACGGTATAATCAGTAGACGGGCAGACGGATCATCCAATGGTAAGCAATCGCCGCCGGCCATGGACACCCGAAATTACAAGTGTGTTGCTCTTTGGAGGTTAGGAATTTAAGAATTCTTGGGGAATCAGGGATTGGGAAAATTGGGAGGGGGATAATTGGGCTTGCGGTAACTTCAGTCCCTCAATGGTCTATGTAGGCGTTGTTTCACTTCGGTTTACTGTAAGGCCATGCCACTCCGGTTATCTGGTCGAGCTGGCCCATTCGTGAGGAAGTATGACTCTCCCACACTTAAAGTTAATATAATTTTTCGAGCATCTTCAACTAGTTTCGAGCCATATCGGATCTCATACACTATACACGCAGCGACCAACAAACTTCCTCACAGAACAATTAATTTATTAATCGAA
This sequence comes from Spodoptera frugiperda, assembly GCF_023101765.2. Lineage (NCBI taxonomy): Eukaryota > Metazoa > Arthropoda > Insecta > Lepidoptera > Noctuidae > Spodoptera > Spodoptera frugiperda. Next base: position 4,178,284 of record NC_064236.1, read on the forward strand.
CACTAACATGTTTTATACTGAAACTTGCATTTTTAATGAAAACAAAGCCAGACAAACAATATGAATAGCACAGCGACATTTCTCATTTGCTTTATTCGTTCATTGTGAAGGTATTAAGAGCGGCCATTGTCATTCACCGGGCTTCAATGGCGGACGGCGCGCTGCCAATTAATGGTAGAAGAAGTTTGAAATTGAAAATTTCCAATTATTTGGTACCGGTATTGTGATTCGGAAATCAGAGTCATATCTGAGTTTGCTGCCACTAGAATTACGAGCTATTACGTAAGCTTTTCATTAGGTGTAGAAAACTGCACCCTGAACAAATAAAATGTCTATTTTCTTATAACTAATGAAACTCGCAGTTTTGAAAACGAGTCTTTTGCCAATATGATTTTAGAATTAATAAATATTAGGGTAAATCCATACCCCAATCGTAGCTACTATCCTTTAACCGAGTTTAAAACTCGATACTCCATGGTCGGCAACCATGGCCACTCATCCAACGAAACACAAAGGTTTGAAAGGTTGAAAAATATTCTATTTTGAACAAAGGGATTTTATTTGTGAGCCTTTATTGTGTTTTATTGTGGTGCACTGTGCACTCGACGGCTATTCGTCCACAAAGTGAAACACGGTATTTCGATATTTATACGTCCCTATATTGCATTTGCCTAAAAACGAAAGAGGAAAACAAAAGAAATTCTATATCCGAACCAGGGGGTCTACTCTAATTCAACGAACGAACGAAAAAGCTTCGCAGATTGCATACTAGAATTCTATTTATTGCGAACTTTCGTGAGCAAAAATTAACGAATAAAGATAAATAAAAAGGTATTGATATGAAATTAAAAATAAAACCTTATTTTAAGTAATTCTATTAGTAAATCAATAAAACCTACGGCCGAAGATTAAACGAAACGTCGCATTCGAGAACCGGAGTAGGCCCCCAGTTTACAAAAAAAGAGAATACGCCCTTTTCCAAAAGCCTGTGGTAACTCTAGAAAAGTCATGCGAGCGGCCATGGCTATCGCTGATCACTTACCATCGAGTGATCCGTCTGCTCTAAAAAAACCGACTTCGTCAAAAAGGAGGAGGGTCTCAATTCGACTGCATGTTTTTTTGAGGTATTCCCAATCCCTATACAAAAGCATTTGACAAAAGACCGTTCAAATGGCATTTCCAATCGAGACAATCCAAAAACAATGCAAATAAAAATCAAAAGCTTTCCATGACAATATTTTAAAAGGCTTGATTCTGGACATCACATGAAAATAGTAACGTGGCTCAACTGTAATTCACGAAGCTTAACAACAAGAAATAATCCCATATTATAATGTCATTAGAACTTAAAAAAGAATACTATGTTTATTAGTTTTTATTCATCCGTGATGATGATTGGCGCTTGCAACAGTGCCTAAATATTGGAAACTCACAAAAACGAATAAACATATTAAAATATCCCATTTTAAGTTCAAAAGATATTACTAGTGACCATGTCAGTTTAAAATCTTATAATCCCATGTATATATATATATATATCTGTTTATTTTATCTTTGTTTGTGAGATATGTCGTTTTTGCTCTCGCATTGAGTGCTCATATTAATTCCGGTTCGATCTAAAACAATAACTGGCGTTGTGAGCAGAGATAATCCAGCGCGGCGGGGGTTCGCTCGCCCGTACATTAATTATCGAAAATGAACTGTGAACGATTTAGTCTTCATTTGTGTTGCTTCGTTTTGTTGTTACTGCATCAAGTTTGTAGTACATAATTTGGATACGCCTGGCTGATTAAATAGCCGAGAGAGATCCTTTTTTTTTGAAGGGGGAATCATCCTTTGACTTCTCCCGCCTTGGGTGAGGCGGGAGGGAGTGTCAGATTCTTACTGACTAAAAACCACCCTGTTCCTTATCCTACTTTTAGCCGGAGCCAAGGGTGATCCTGAATTCGTATTTCTGACGGATATTCATTATTGTATTAGCGTAGCAAAAGAAGTAGACTAACTGCCGCACTCGGAAACATTAAATGATTACTTAAATCATTCCTTAGTAACTATTTTGTATCAGAAAACAGTGCTAAGGACTCGGTTAAGAAACCATTGGATGACTCTGAGTAGGACAGCTAGAAACTGAATACAATGCAAATATATTTTTTTTATATCAGCTATTAAAATCTTAAAAAACTGTGTACCAAGGGTACAATAATATGCTATCTAGATATATCTATATGGCACACAGATTTTTTAGGATTTTACACGACGTATCTGCAGCATCTTTTTTTAACTTTTATTTGTGTATTTTTATGGTATAAGCCGGTAAACACCCGTGAATACCTGAAACACGATCGTTACAAGTGCGTTGCCGGCCTATTGGAAATTAGGTATTTAAGGGTTGTTAGGGTATCGGAGAGTAGCTATTACAAACACCGTGTGGACGAGATAATTGGCAAAACGTGGACGTTATACACACATGAAATGGTGCGGCTCCACAAAATTTACGGTAGATAACAGAGTATGAACTGAAGTTAATTAATCCTAGATTTTAATTGCAGTTTTCCATGTGTGAAGCGAGGAGAGCGCCACTACACAGTAAATTATGATACACGATGCCAATTTGTGTACTTTTGACACGTAGTACCTATCAATTAGTAACGTTTCAATATTGCAGCGCTCCCAAAACGTTGCCATTGACGGCTTTTGTATCAAACGAATTCTTTTTGAAGTCCATCAGACTGATTAATTGATATATTCACGGAATGCACATACCCACGGGCCTTCTCTCCAATAATTGAAGCGCGAATGAAAATAATTACAACTGAATTAACGAACATGGTATTTTAAAGAACTCTGTATGAAGCACAGAAATTGTTTTTTCATATTTCTATGGGGATTTAAAAATTCCAATTATACGTATTCGTTAGTAATGAAAGGATTTTTTTTATTTTGTTAAAATTTTAATGATTATATTCCGTTGCGCTCGTGTGGAAATGATTGCAGATTGGAAAAGTAAAATATAAATGTCATAGTAATTTAGTACCTACATATACCTATATTAGTAGCTTCTTCTATACACTTAAACGTGCTGCTCGGCTCCTATTGACCGTAGCGTGATGTTTTATAGCCTATGACACTCTCCATCCCTCCAACTATTACAAATTAACCAATCACATTAATTCGTCTCTCCGTTTTGCCGTGAAAGACGGACAAACAAACAGATACATACAGTCTCACGTTCATAATATTAGTATACTCGTAGTATGGACAGCTAGTAAATTGATTAATACCTATATTGGGAATAGTCGTCGTCTCGTCTGAGATCATAGCAATATTGGACAAGGTGCCATACGAGCCAGTCGGACGGAAACATGAGACACCTTGACCCGTTTTAATTGAACCTGGGAATTGGTGCGATCCACTTACTCGCTCGACATAGATGTGTCAGCTATTGTTCCTAGCTAGCTATATTAGGTATAGGGATTATATATTCTCCCAATATCCGTTAACATGATCCTCGATAGATACACAACATGCTCCATATTAATCTATACTAACATAATAACGTAGAGTTTGTCTGTTTGCTCGACTGTTTGTTTAAACGCGTTTATCTTTGGAACTACTAGATGAATATGAAAAAATACTTTTTTAAAAGATACTTTGTTATTTTAAGATAATTAGACTATTATGGAGTTTCTCGGTCGTTCTTCTCCATTCGAAGCTACACTTTTTTTTGAGCACCTAGCTTCACTGACGGACAGGCTGACCGACTATTTTTTATTTCTTTCTTTGTTGACGTTTCAATAGTACTTAAATATTAATGGTTTAATTGGAATAAATTATTTGACTATGACTTTGAAAAAATTACTAAGATCTCTGTATATAACGATAGGCCTGCATTGACAAGATAATTATTAAATTCAACGGTATGATCGCAAATGGTGCACGAGCTACTAGCGTGCGTCTTCATACACGGTACAATCATAAAATTAATTTGAAAAAAAAATAGCGTAACTTTCCTCTAACCTTAAGGATAAAACTAAAGAAATGATGAGTGCCTCTAACTTAATAAGAATTTGTATAACTTTTTATAATAACTATTGTGAGACATAATAAATTAAATAAAAAATCACGGTTTACACACGCATAATAATGGAGAAACACGAGAAACGCGTGCGCGCCTGCGCAAGCTGCACACGATGAAGAGTCCCTCTGTGACTCGAAACTAGTAGAGCTTTTCTCCAATAATGTATGAGATTAAACCGTGATTTATTATTTAATTTATATAACGTGTAGTGATGATATAAAACATTTCTGTATTTTTTTTTCAGAGTTATGAAGTTATTATCTTAATACGTTAAACTCCACAAGATGATTCTAACCATCAATTTTTATTTGTCACCAGATCAGTGGAGCTCCGGTACGAGTATGACACGGAGTACAAGGGCATCCCAACGTATAGGTATGCTGCCAACGAGTGGCTGCTAGACAATGATGAAGGTTGCTTCTGTCTGAATGAGACGCGAGGTCTGAACCGAGAAGATGGGTGCCTACTTAAAGGTGCCATGGAGCTGTACAGCTGTGTCGGTAAGTGGCTAAAATAAGTCTTATTTATCATTTCTATTAAGCGTTGCCCTATAGGTACTAAGATGTTTTTTAAGCTCTTGGATTCGTTTACGAAGATATTATTTCGTATACACACATCACCACTATACCTTTGACCCATTGGACAAACAAGAACTATACGGTGGAGAAGAGCCATATCACGGCCTCACAGAAAACTGACGTGAAACCACGCTTGCGTTGTGTTTCGTTGTTTAAGTGAGGCCGCAGACTATAGAACCCCTTCCCCCCTTCCCCCCCTACCCAGTCTTCCCAATCCCCGATTCCCAACAACCTTTAAATTTTTAACCCCTAATAGGCCGGCCACGCACTTGTAACGCCTCTGGTGTTTCTGGTGTCCATGGTATCGCGATACTTACTATCAGGTAATACGTCTGCTCGTTTATCAGTTTATACCAAATGGAAATAAAAAAAACTTAAGATACCACGATAATGCAAGCATGACGTTTATTTGACGGCGACCTCTCGCGCCCGGCACTGGTTCAGGCCATGGTGCCGAGCGAGAGGGATTGAGATGCCGTCTTCTCCTTCTGCGAAGCAGTCATGCTAGCAAAGGAGGAGGCGGGGCGCGTGAGAGAACAAACCTCCTCAGGCCCCAGCCGTCGCGAGAGACACTCCGGGCGTCGGGGATCGCGCGACGATCTCCGGCCACCGTAAGTGCGGGCCTGCGGACGGCGAGCAAGGGTAGCTCACCGCCCGAACAGAACCAGACCCGTGCGTGCGGCGCGTCGCGTTCCGCGCGCGCCTCAAAGAGCCATCAGACCACCACAGATGGGGCCCAGTAAGGCTGATGCCTGATCCGGAGCTGCGGACTACCTAGAGGGTTTACCGGGGCTCCGGCTTGAAAAGCAGGAGAAGGAACGGGGTGGTTTTTAGTCAGTAAGAGTCTGACACTCCCTCTCGCTTCGCCCAAGGCGGGAGAAGTCATTGGATAATTTTCCCCCTCAAAAAAAAGCACGACGTTTATTTAGATGTGCCATTTCACATATGAGAACGTTTACATTAGTTTTAGGTACAGATACATAAGGTAAAACTTCAATTATCCTATTTTTATCCGATCTATCTTAGCATGTACTAATGAAGACATTCGAAATCTATAAATTACTCACATTTAAAATTCGTCTTGATATTGGCAAGTTAACATCGATCTTCTATATTTGGATTTAGCGATACGAAACACCAAAAAGCACTTTGGACAGGAACAAAATTATTTAAGGACTTGCTCAAAGAATAGATCCTGGAATCTGGAATTAAAGACCGGTGAGAGGTTGGAAATAGTCTTGTTCCTTTTAAAATGGTACTTACCTACATGTAACATATATTATATATCTACCAAGAACACCGTTAATCCTCTGCCTACTCGAGTACCTATTCGTTCGACGAAATCCCGACGATTTAGTACTAAAATAGCATTCTTAAATAACCATATGGACTTTTCACATCTTTCTTAAAACATATCTCCGCTTCTAAGTCTATTCTCTGTTTAAACTTTGATTGTGATTGTGGTAGTTACCACAGCTCTTAGAAGCAGAGAGCAATTGTAAGCAACTGCTTACAATACGCCTCATAGGTCAATTTCTCGTGCTCCATCGTCGGTCACATCATCGCTTACCACCAGGCGAGATGATGGCCAAACGCCATCTTAGTAAGTATAAAAAATGTCTGCCTCTCTCTCACTCATAATGTGACACAATACTCACACAATTTCCATAGTTGTGATTCATTAACAATATAATAAATGTACGCCTAAAAAAATTAGACACAATAACAAATGCAGTTGAAACATAGACTGAACTTCTGTCCTATCACGTAACTGTTGCCTTGTCGTGACTGTCATTCAAGTGAATACTTCGGATCCACGTTCAAATCTGTCGGCAAGTCACTGTGAGATAATAAAAACAATAAATAATTAGAATATTGCTAGTCTACGCTATTGCATTAGGATAAGTTCCTGTAATAATAGTCGTAAGTTGATAATAATAAATAATAAATAAATAGATTTTTATAATAAAGCAGTAATGCTTAGCGTACTGTAAAGCTCTCTAACAAAAATAAGCATAAAACATTTAATAAAAGGTAATTGAGTAAAATTCCTAAAACTCATAATAATAGCGTTGACGTTCAAGTTGCTGTAGAAATATGCACTATAAAAATAATTCCCCATCTGCAGTACGAGCGAAGCAATTTTATTGTTATGAAAACTCTCAATTTTCTCTCAGAAAATATTAATCCTATGATCGCAGGAAATTGATTTGAGGAAATCACTAGATACGCTCGACCGAAGGCGAACAATATTAGCTTGAGCTACTCCGCTCGATTTGCATTGCATTTTACAATTTTCATCCTCTTTATAAAATGGTATTTATTTGTTGTTCGCCTCGTATTTATTATGTTTGATTTGAATATTGCATAAAATGGGATTCTTATTTTATTTATTTACTAATTTCACAGTTGAATCGCTCTTGAAGATATTTGATGGCTGTTACGTAGCTATTAGTAAAGCGAAAACACCGAATGAACTAGCTAGGTCCGTTTTTAAGGGAGGAAAATCATCCAATTACTCCTTCCGCCTGGGTGAGGCGAGAAAGAGTATCAGACTATTACTGACTAAAAATCACCTTGTTCCTACTCCTGCTCTTCGTGTTAGAGCCCCGGTAATCCTCTAGGTAGTCCGTAGCTCCGGGCTGGGCAAACACTCTACTGGGCCCTATTTGTGGTGGTCTGATGGCTCTTTGAAGTGCGCGCGGAACGCGAAGCGCAGTGCGCTTGGGTCTGGTTCTAGTAGGGCGGCGAGCTACCCTTGCTCATCGTCCGCAGGCCTGTGCTTACGTTGGCAATTATATTGACCCTAAGATACCGTTACAAATCCACTACACAACAACCTCGTGGTCCCCAGATGACATTCAATGCCCCCATCAGTATGCATTTTTATACATAGATAACACGCCATAGATTAGTCATTGAAATAACTGTTATGAATACTGATTACTGATTTTCAATGTCATGAGAATATCAGTAAAATGTTTTTTTTATCTTAAGGACCTGGAATTCAAAACATTAATTAGGAATTACTTATCTATTCCTAAAACAATGATTTTAATTTGCTGTCCAGAAAAATCTTATGTATAAACAGGGTCTCGGGTGGGTTTGTGGGTACTTGTGTGCTAGCCTATTCTGTAACATTCAATCCAAAAGATCGAAGTGAACTCGCGGTCCCTTATATCATTGGTTGCGAGAATAATCTCGATCAATGAGAACGCGATTTTTTGAGGGCAAAAAAGCGTAAACCTAAGACACCTTTACCACTGCCTTGGCGTATAGTATACCTACAGGGTGTCCCTGAAGTCGACGTCCAACGGGCACTAGATGATCAGCAAGGTTCCAACTGTTATCAGAAAAATATAAAAAAATAATCTAAGTCCTACAGTTTTTAAATTACAGTGACTTATATGTTATCCACGAAAAAGTACACCCTGTGCCAGTCTTTTGAATCTTGTTGCTACAAATCTTTATTTTTTCGTCTGCAGTCTTCCTTACATTATCCTGAATTCCGTATTACTGGAGCACTATGCCTGTTGGACGTCGACTTCAGGGACACCCTGTATAATTACATTAATTAAAACAATTATCTTTTTCTTGAGCAAGAAATTAACCCACTGTTCCTCGTTTCCACGCCGGCAGTGTGACAACTGCCTTATTTGATTTAATGCACACTCCGCCACCTATTTTCGAACGCAGTGCCATCTACATAATATATTTACCAATGCAAAATTTGTACACAAATTAAAGTGTTGATGGAAACACAAACAATGGACATAATGAAGCCGTCCATTTTAATAATTATTGAAATTATTTACCATTGTTGAAGAGCACTTTTCATCGTAAATATACCGTACAGTTTCTGTTATAATTACAGGTCGTTACAAAATCTAGATTTATAAAACAACCTCTTGTACTGTTATATGCGTAGATTATAAAGTTACTTCCTAGAAAATATTTTGTATTTTCTGTGAGATTCCGTTGAATTAAAAAGGAATACGAAATTAAAAATTTAAAGAAGGTATTCTCTCCGACTTCATTTTTTAAATAACAGGTACCTACTAAAATTATTTGGTATCTGGTTTATCTAATAAGAAAGATATTGTAAAAAAGATGGTAAGAAAATCTCTAACCCTTCATCTCATCATTTACCTAATGTCCTAACAAGAATACCCCGTTACTCATTCTCGGCCACCCTGTACATGTACACAATCATTTTAAATTTTCAAATAGAGCAACGCATATTTTATGCAAATGCACTAGAATCACATTAAAGGACCAATTAGGCCACAAATATTGATAAAAGCTTTTTCATTGATTGAACCCTGAATTGAATTGTTCGTGCCAAATTTTGTATTCGAACCATCACAAGCAATATGCATGTGAAATAATAAATTGCGGCTATTGTTTGAAAATGCACTTTATTTCGATTGTAGGTAGGTACAGTCATTACTGGTCTTCATTATCCTTAATTTTATGAAGGTAAACAATCATCTAGACTCTAAGGTAAACATTATGTGATCACAGTCGTTAATACATAATCGTTTTCACACTCAATAAATGTTTACTCACCTTTTTATGCGCGGTCTCAAGAAAAATAACCTATGATTAAGGTGTACCTACTTGTTTACGTTGTCTACATTAAATCAAACGGTAGTTATCAGCAGTAAAATATAGAGTCCTTTGACTTGATTGATAGGCACGATTATCCGATATGTAGATGTGATATATTAGAATTTACGATAATCTTTAAGTTCAAACTTATTATTAGGCAAGAGAGGCCAACGGCGCACCTCTTGACCTGCCACGGAAACGACCGAATGTTTACACACAGCACGCGCACGCATGCACGCCGCGCCGCCGCCCGCCGCTCAACCTTGAACAAATTTTAACACTGATGCTCACTAATTCTCGAGTTCATATCGATTTATAATGAAGTCATTGTGGATACGAAAATAAAGTAAAACTTAAAATGTGCTTTGGTAATAATAGTCTCGTATAATGAAACAAGCCATTAGCCATTTTAAATATTGACCTTTATACTCGAGACGAGAGATGTCCGAAACCGAATTTCTAACGGATGCGAAAATTCGGGCGCACTCGCAGAGCGCAGTTTGTCAAGCACCTAAAGCGTGTATGTTTGCGCTGCGCCAGTGGAGTGGCGTCAAAGCCTTCCCAACCGCTCTGCTCTCCCCGAACCTGTTAATTTAGGTCAGAACAAAAAGCTACCACATGTGTTACTTTCCACTGGCTTTTACGTAAAATTGTATCAACTTTATATTTCACGAGGCGCTAACACCTAACTCTATGTCGTTTTTTATGTCACCACCGCAGCCAGGTTGTTAAAATCACATCTCAACCAAAAATAGGACAAACAGTAAACAGACGAAAACAATTTTTAAAACGTATACAATTTCCGTCGCAACCCTAACAAGCAACTTTTCGTACTCATGTTGTCATTATAAAACCGGTCACAGCGCGCAAGCTTCTCATCGCGCTTCGTATTTATTTGTTTTAAAACAAAAGAAAATGTTTAATTTTGCGCACGTATTTAGTGATCGCAGAATGTACGTGAACAAAATGAATATGTTTAAACCATCAATATTATCTTCATTGAAGTTCCGAGTGACTCGCACGACGTCTGGTCTGGTGCGACGGTGACACGCCCCGCCAAGGTGAACCTGTAGGCTCAATGATGTTCATTCAGCTCCCGTATACTAGACATTTAAGACACCATAATAACTTGGAAGCAATGACCCTCTTTTCTGCTCTAAAATGCATGGCAGCTGACCTAAAATAATTAAGATTATGGTAAAAATACGGGCGCGACACACATAGAGAGCGGCGCGTGGCGGGAGGTTGATCTCGGTACTTACGTAAAAAAGAGTGCGCGAGCGCAGGACGGTCAAACGCACGTTGCGATGAATCGTGTCGCGTGGTTGACGTGTGCGCTTCTCTCGGTCGTCGGCGCGCGTATCTACGAGCGCTGTGAGCTAGCTCGCGAGTTAGAGTCGCTCGGAGTGCACCCTGATGACATCTCCACCTGGGTGTGCATCGCTTACCACGAATCACGCTTCGACACCAATGCCAACAACCCTTACAGCGGTGACCATGGCATTTTTCAAATCAGTGAACTCTACTGGTGCGGCCCCGGCAAGGCGTGCGGTCTGCCATGCTCCGCATTACGTGACGAAGACATCTCCAATGATGTCGAATGTGCGTTGATAGTGCACGAGGAACACACTCGGCTGCAGGGTAACGGATTCCTGGCGTGGGTAGTGTATCCACAACATTGCAAACATAACACTAAGAAATATCTCGTGGACTGTGATACTAATGTGAAGAGTTCAGTGCCCATTACAAGATCTCGAGGTTACAATTACGTGGACAGTAACGACGAGCAGAATGTTACGACATACAGACAAAATACAAATAACGGTCTGCCGTCATTTTTATCGATTGCAGCCATCGTTAGAGAAAATTATGGTAAAGTGTCCGATCCAAGCAGAGGACGAGTAGATTGGACTAATTATAAAATTGACAACATTGATGAACTGAAACTGCCGGTGCTTAACCAACCATCGCAGCACATCAGCCTGCCACCTACGTATGCACCACGCCCCACCACCACCACGACAACAACTACCACGACGTACGTACCGCCCGTGAAGCCGTGGAGGACGATCGAAACTAATCAGTTTAGGAAGAAACATCGCAATGGTGATACACAAAAGACTACGAAATATTACGATATCGGATACGATAGATATTACACACCGAGCACGGCATCGGTAGCAGCTACTGTTCGTCCCATATTCTATGCAGCGAGCACGCCTGTACGCAATGTAACTACTACTACGTTAAGACCTACGACAAGGAGCACCACTGTAACTACAACCACTTGGAGACCACCTACTACTACCACTACATACCGGCCACCTACTACCACTACATACCGGTCACCGACTACCACGTACCGTGCACCCACGACTACGACGACATACCGGCCAATAACTTCATCAAGCTCTTTCTACAAATTTCCATCTTCTACAACAACAATCAGGACACTAAGTCCGTTCTCGTATAATTTCTCCGGATTTAAATCAACAACTAGGCCATCTCCTTCTTCAGCGAGAACGACATGGAATTGGCAATTTACTTCGCCCACGACGAAACCAAGCACGACTTCTATTGCTCCTCGAGCAGTCACCACTACTTACAAACCTATGACTACCACTCAGAGACCAACCACTCGTCCAACAGTTACATCAACAACAGCTAGAACACCATGGACTTGGCCTGCCTTCACACAGAGATCCACGACCAGTAAATCGACAACAAAACCCAAATCAGACTTCTCATGGTACACGTTCACATCACGAACATCAACAACGCCGGCGACGCCGAAACTGCAGACTGTCTCAACGAAAACTACACCATTTACATTCTGGACTAAAGCACAGAGCACACTAGCAAACACGACCCAGGACAGAACTACTAAAACATCATCATACTCTACTGTGAAACCTCAAATCACCTCAACACAGAAACCAACGACTCAGTCAATATTCGACCTGTATCTGAATCCTACGAAACGACCACAGTTGCCCAGCTATAGTTTCAGCTGGGGACAACCTAGGCTACAAATCTTCGGCAGCGGCACTACAACGGCACCAACAGTGTCACGGGGACAGTATCAACAAAATAAAAACACGTGAAACTCGTACGTAGGTTTTTAATCAATCAGTGGTCTCAGTTATCACAAATACCTACTTAATTATAGATAAGTTCGTCATAATCGTATTATTAATATTACCTTGTGATTCCTTCACATTAACACGTGTCACATTGTTTACAACTTATAAGTTAGAACTTGTCATCAAGATTTTTATCCTAACATTGTATTATCTGCGCAGGAAAAATAACTGCTTTGTATTTAAATGTCAGTTGCGCAAACGCATTATGTATGTCTATTGCGACGGACACCGTCACGACGGGGATTGCTCTTACTGTGTAAATATAAATATAATTATGCAAAATATGCGAATGTTTATTTGTAATATTATACCAAAAAGCATTTATTTACTTTTTTATGTGTACATTAAAGAAGATTTTTTATACGTGCGTTGTGTTATTGATTTAACTGCGCATCCTAATGATTAATAATATTTAAATGAAAGGCTAAGCATAAAATTATTTCTAAAAATAATGGATAACATGGTCAATAGCTTGTTATTTTTGTAATTAACATTTAGAATCAAGTTCTGATGCGGAAACAACGGAAGGTGCGAATGTACTGAAGGACAGTAGTATGTTACACGCGACCGTATCGTTTACTCATCACATAGAAATATAACAACTATAGTCTGTCCATTTTATGATGATTAATGTGCTAAATATTTATCTTCAAAGTGAAGTATACAAATAAACTAAAGATTTATTTCATCATTCACAAAGTTTCTGTTGGTCTACAGAAACTTATAAAAATTTAGAGTCCTTCTTATCTTATATTCTATTGACGTATAATTTGACATATTTTCCATTCGAAACGTTATTATTGATTTCCATATATCTATTTAAAATTCTCTAAAATTACATGTTTAAATACTACTAATAAAATACAACATAAAATAATGTTTAAAAATATAAAAATAGGAGCCGACCGGTAGCGGAGGCATGGTCCAAGCTACCGGTGGTTAGGGCTCCAGAGTCAGAAACCTCCTCACATTATGTACAGTTTCGAGGAGCACTGCCTTCTGCATCAGGCCCTTGATCCATCCGCCCAACGCCAGTCTCCTAATGTGGTTATCGAGGCTGTTAGGTATTAACCCATTGGCATTATTTATTATTATTATTGCACACATTACATTTGTCATTACAGACGTATTCTAATACGACAAAGTAACTAAACATAAAATAAAGTTCCACATAAACAAAACCTATACTTATCCTCTTTTAACATACATATATATATGTCTTACCTACCTAGCTACATCTTTAAGCTAACAGCAAGATAATGAGACATTGTGTAGTTAAGCCTTTAACATCACTAACAGGACATAAAACCTCTTTCTTATTCACAAAACTAATCTTGAGCACACAAAAGATTTTATATTACAAAGTGAATCCATTTTCCCATAATCCTCTCGCGTGTCCAAAGGATCATGGGGAAATTGATGCAGTTTACTATAAGATGCTTAGCTTGATAGAAGGGTGATGGTAACAATGCAGCCAGAAAATTTTCCATTTTTCTCTAGAAATTTTAATAGAAATTAGATTACGCTTAGCTAGTGCACCATAATGTATCATAATGTATTAATAATACGTCATAATGTATTAGTTTTGGCACGAATCTGGCATCAAAGGCGAAATTAATCCTAAATTAATTAATTTCGGAGCTATCAAAATCAATATACCTAATGGGTCAGAGTCGACAAACCATACCTATTTACCACACCTAGCTTTACTGATGGACAGACTGACAGACTATTATCTATTTCTTTCTTTGTTGACGTTTCAAAACTACCTAAGTATATGGTTTAATTGGAATAAATGATTTGACTTTGACTTTACTCAGATTAATAATACTTACTAGATGAAGCTGACAAAGTCCCCCATCACATAATATTTTGTTGAATAAATTAACTTATATCAATATTCATAATGTGACATCCATGAGAAGTGAATTGATCGAGTATTCGCCGTCCAGCCGGTTCTTCCAGGGCTGTCACAAACAACATTATTCAAATTGATTTATCATCGTAATGCCGGTATTGCTTTCAAAGTTCATTTTGTTCTGATCTATGACACAATCAATAAATAAAAAGCTAAAAGGAATAATGAGTAAGGAACTATATTTTAATTTTATATGCGGTTTAAAAATAATGATGCGTCAATGTACGTGCGGATAATAAAACATCGTGTGTTGTTTTCACAAAATCACAAGTGTTAGAGAGCTATGTTGCTCGACCGGAGTGATACCACGGCCTCATAGAAAACCGATGTGAAACAAAGCTTGTGTTGTGTTCCGTAGTGTAAGTGAGGTTACCTGAGGCCCAATTTATGGCCCTTAAATTCCTAACTTCCAAAAGACCGGCAACGCACTTGCAACGCCTCTGGTGTTTCAAGTGTCCATGGGCAGCGGCGATTGCTTACCATCAGGTGATCCGTCAGCTCGTTTACCGGCTTATACCTTACAAAAACAAATTGTTGGGACGCATCGAGACGATTTAGTTTTTAAAATAAATAGACGAAAAAATAATTATGACGACGTAAATAATGCTCTAATGAAGGTTCAAAATTGGTTTACATCAAATAACTTAGTATTAAATGATAAAAAGACAAAATGTATTAGATTTGTTTTGCCAAATGTTAAGACTAACCAATGCGATGTATTATTAAATAGTCAGAAATTAGAATTTGTAAAAGAGACTACTTTCCTAGGAATCACTGTAGATGACAAATTGCAATGGGGTCCCCACATTACATCGCTAGCGGGACGATTGAGCTCTGCAGCTTACGCTGTCTGGAAGATCAGACAGCTAACCGACATAGGCACGGCAAGACTAGTGTATTTCAGTTACTTCCATAGCATCATGTCGTATGGCATTTTGCTGTGGGGACAAGCTGCTGATGTTGAGTCTATCTTTATCCTACAAAAGCGCGCCGTCAGAGCTATTTACAACCTAGGTCGTCGGGAATCTCTTAGAGAAAAGTTTAAGGAGATCAATATTATGACCGTTCCATGTCAATTTATTTATGAAAATATTATGTATGTTAGAAAAAACCTACATTTGTTTGCGAAAGTATCTGACAGACACAACTATCAAACTAGACATAAGGATAGATTAAGTCAACCATTTTTTAGATTGTCAAAAATAAGTAAGTCATTTATGGGATTCTGTGTTAAATGTTATAATAGAGTTCCAATGGAAATACAGAATCTGAATGAATCAAAATTTAAACTATGTATTAAAAAAACGTTATGTAGACAAGCATACTACAAACTAAATGATTATATAGAAGATAAAAATGCTTGGAGGCAAGCTGGTCCGGCTCCACAGGATAACTAATAAAACGTAGTAATATAACCATGTTATTTCGATGTATTCTGTACTTTATACAATTATTGTAAATGTGAGAGCCCTGTAATTAACTGAAATCAAATTAGACTAGTAGAATGCATTTATGTCAGCTTGGAGTTGTCATGCTCACTCAAAGGTCTCATTGGCGGTGGCACGGGCATTGGATCGCCCGATTCCCTGCAACATGGTTGAGTTGGGCGGTGCTGGTGTACGTGTCATGTTCGTGAACGGGCGCTGTCAACTGAGACTGGTCAGCTCCGGACTGCATTAATTTTTATTGTCCTCTGGGTTATTTTCTTTTTCTGTCGCTTTGACTGTATATAAGTTTTACATTGTTCTCACATAGCTGAAGTAATCGAAACAATGTAACCAAGAATTGTATTGTAAATCTGATTGAGAAAGAGTAACCTATGGAGTTTCTTGCTCGTTCTTCTCCATAGGAATCTACACTTTGGAACGAGCAAATAGCTTCACTAGAGGACTGACCGACAGACAGACGTTATTAATATTATTATATTTGCTTTGACGTTCAAAAGTGCCTTCCTGGTCTATTTGAAATAAATGATTTTGACTTTGACTTTGACTTTGACTTTGACGTAATGGCCTCGGCTTTGTTTGCTTAAATTTCAATCCTGTTGGGCATAGTTCGGCGGATTTTAATAACGTACAATATTTTTCGTTCGCATGCGACTCTCTTGTCCTGTCTGCTGTCTTGAAGCCAGACAGCGGTAAAATCACTGCTGTCTGGCTTCAAGTGGACAATTTGTAGCCATCGATAGGTCTAAGAGTGATTCAATCGGAGTTATTGCTGATGGATGAGGGATTTGAGTCACAGTCAGTAAAGTTTCATGTCACGACTTAGATCTACATACCTACGTTGTTCTTTATATGGTTTAAATTCTACTTAAATATGACCACAGAAAAATAATACCTACCAATTTTAATTCTTGTAAATTTTCCTCGTAAACATTGCATTTACCGCCGTACTCATCAAACTTATCTAATTACCGCCGTACTCATAAAGGCATTTAATGGTTAGGTACTTAAACCAGCCCTTAGCAATAGTTTTTGATACAAAATTGCTACTAAGGAATACTTTACGTAATCATTAAATGTCTCTGTAAGCGGCAGTTAAGTATTTACACAGACTTTCAAAATGATAAAGAAGTCGGTTAAAAATACATATCATTTTACACTTTAACATGAATCGTACCACTGTATTCAATTAGTCTTCGCTCTGCAATATTATAATATGGGAACTGATATATTATATTATATTTTATTATCAAATTATACATCAACATTACCGCTGACCACATTATAATAGTATATTGCAACATCTGACAGCTTATAATAGCCACGGCCATTGACCAGACATTGTGTTTGTGACAGAAACTAATTAATTATTTGGTTAGCATTGATTTTGATTAGCCGGCGGATCATGCCCCTACCCTTTGTGGTAGTGATAATGCCATCCGCATTATTCATATGCACCTATCATTAGATATATATTTATTGTACCTATCTGCGACTAATGCAGGTTCTATACTACCTATATAAGAATGTCTAACTTTAGTATGTATGCATCTATGGAGTTGTATATAGCTTACTAATAGGTATTATACTCAAAACTTAGCAACAAAATTGTTTTCGATACAAAATCGTTACTAAGGAATAGTTTAGGTAATCGTTAAATATCTATTCTATGAATACGGCAGATAAGTAAAAGTTGTGAGTTCCAAAGATTTCGTCACAAATTAAACAATAAAAGATAGTTCAGATACTTACAGTAATAAATAAATGTACTAAATTGTTTAATTTTAAAGAGTTACAGAATACCTAATATCGGGTGTCCCAAAATTAACGCAAGATTTGAATTTGCCCCCATTTGTGCAGTGAAGTGTTGGCAACCCTGAAAAAAAGCAATTTGACAGCTAACAGTATAGGGTTATTAAAAATGGAGCGTTACACGATAGAACAACGTGTCTTCATTATTAAAGAATATTTTAAAGACATTTCCAGGTCGTGTACTCTCTCGTTTCGGTGATCAAAATTGGCCTCTTAGATCGTGTGATTTAACACCATTAGCCTTGATCACCTTCTTTTTATGGGGTTATTTGAAATCACAAGTATGTCAACAAGCCCACAACCACTTGTGCATTAAAGGAGGAGATTCAACGCTGCAGTAACGAAATTCAGCCACATTTATGCAGAATGGTCATGGCAAATTTCAACAAAGCCGTGGAGGCCATTTGTCCGATGTGTTATTCCATATATAACCCTATCCTATGTACTTTACGAGTCAATAAAAATATAACTATCAAAAGACTAAAAACGGCGTTTTCTATTTAATTCAAATCTTGCGTTAATTTTGGGACACCCTATATTATTCTTCTATGTCATTTCTTAAAATAAAAATGTAGGCAAGTGCTAGAACTCATCCTTTTACACGTTAGATAGGTTTATTGGTAGGTAAAAGTAATAAAATAATTAATAATGTAAGAAAAATACATAATACATGTGTTTTGCGGTCACAGGTGCGAATAACCACAAGATAATAATTTTAGGTCAATTTCCTGATCGTCTAATTTTAAAATTAAGTACCTATTTATTTTTTAGCGAACGACTTTAGAGACTTATTAATCGACCAAAATTATAATATTGAACAATAATATTATTTGGTATTCTCAACTACAAGGTTCTTTTTTAATCATTTAATGCTTCACAGTTATTTTTTTTTATTTAAAATGTAGACCGGTATAAAATAAGTATGATGAGGTAACGATACAGTGCATGTTGTGACATCTTAAAATGTTGTGCATTTAAATTAAATATAACATAAGTGTTTTTATATAAGTACTAATGTAACATAATATATATATATAAAGACATCGTTGTCACCGCCCTTCCCAATCTTCCCAATCCCCAATTCCTTAACATCCCTTAAATTCCTAACCCTCAAAATACCGGCAACGTATTTGTAATGCCTTTAATGTTTCAAGTGCCCATGGACGGCGGTGATTGCTTACCATCAAGTGATCTGTCTGCTCGTTTCCATAATAAAGACAACAATAATGTTTCTTTGGAATATTAACTCGAACCTGACCAATAGTTCAAAAAATCTTTAAAAAGCATTAATATACAACCCTAGTTTAAAATACTACTCAAAATTCAATTATTTAAACGTACGTTCCAATCTACTTCCCTCTATTGAAGTCTATTAAGTTCGAATTGAGCTGTCTACTTCATCAGTTCAGTTCATATTTATGAACGACACACAGGCATCACAGGCTAGCTGAAAAATGTCGATTCGAAAATTTTAATCAACATGTCCTGTCAATCTCGGTGTGAAAGGACTTTATGCCTATCCAATAAACCCCTGACGACACTCCCGTATGTACAAGGTGTAACGAAAAGGGATACCGATTTTTAATTTTTTTGAGGGGGGAAAATCATCTAATTTGTTCTCCCGCCTTGGGCGAGGCGAGAGGGAGTGTCAGACTCTTACTGAATAAAAACCACCCCGTTCCTACTTCTGCTTTTCGAGCCGGAGCCCTGGGAAACTTCTGGGCAGTCCGCAGCCCCAGAAAGGGTTTTCGATACGACACGTTTACGATTATAATTTATTTTTTACTCTTATTAAGATTATGATTTAATTTTAATGTTCATTAAGTATTTATAATTTTAATAATGATTCTGACCTCTAAATATTCCTGAATTTAATTTTATTTGTAATTCGTGTGTCTTTTAAATGTCGTGTAAAAGTGTGATCTTTACTAAACTTATATTGTGGAGTGGGTCCACATTGTATCCTATTTAAATTTACCACCTAAGTCTTACATGTGGAACGCAATAAAGAATAGAATTGAGAATGAATTGAATTGTCCACAGGGAATTTAAATTGCCCCACTGGTTCCCCACCTAAGACTTAATCTTGATAGAATAGCGCGGAAAAAATTCTGTGATACTCGCAGATAGTTTAAAGTGAAGTAATAGATGTATAGTTTAAAAATCAAAACAGTCCAATAGTTTTGAAGCCTATTCAATTATTCAAAAAACAAAAATGTGAAAGAAAATATGTATAAATAACATTATCGTATGGGTAAAGGGTTTTTTCTCTCGCTTAGGTAACTCAGCACAATTAGAATTAATAACATTATTTTAAAATTGAACTTATCAAATTTAAACAAGCATATCAGTGACATCAATAACATTAAATCAACTCACGAATGCTTGTAAACTATATCAAGATAGAGTATCAGTGAACTATTGACACTTATAGTAATATTTTAAGATATTTATTTCGACGCTTTAAGTTTAGTAGCTTTTATTTCTTTTTAAGTTGTAAATATTTAAGTTATAGTTATTGTTGTAATTATTTAGTTTATATACCTATATATTTAAGTTACATAATTTGAGTTTAGTTTCTAATTATTAAGTTTGGAAATATAATTTGTATGTTAAATAAATAAAAATAGATCCCTTTTTTGGGCATGACAGTCAAAAAAGGGTTATTATAATTAAATTTAATAATATTTGTAACCTTTGTTATAAATAGAGTTTTTACAGAATCTGTACCTACTCTTTAGTCGTCAGCGAAAGTAACAGTGTTTCCGAAACACCCTATACGTAGTCTGTTCAGTAGTGTCCTATAAAGCCTGCCATTTGCATAGCAAGAGATTTTAAACACGGTTTTAAAACACGACACGCCTTTGATATGTCAATCAGAGTTAACAAAGCCTATAGTGACAGTTTTTGTATAGTGCAGTAAATATATTTAATGTACATAATACTCGTATGTGCATAATCTCACGCCTGGTGGGGTAGGCAGAGGCCTACCCCCCTGTGGAACGCCAATTCTACGAATCGTACATATCTCTCTCGCTTCAACAGTAATTTTAATGTATTGAATAGTTAAAGTTATTTAAAAATAAATAAAATTCGAGGAATAATATGTACTTTCAGTTATGTCTGTTCTTTCCTTAATGTAATTGAACCCCATCATGGACATTGTTCAAAACAAAAAGTTCGTAGGTTCATAAAGTCCTTTTGTAGGGACGCGCATGGGACGTACCCAGTATAATATGGTGTCTTACACGACTCAGAAATCGAATCGGAGATCTCATACGCGACAACCAACCTTGACACTGCTATACCACCTCAATCACCTAATGCGTTTCACAAACAAGATGAACTAACTCACGCAAGTTGACCTTGCTCGGCTCGAGATGCGGATATTATGTGAAATTCATTAGCAATATATTATATAGTAGGTACTACGTTATTTCTGAAGTGTCCAACTAATGAGCTCGTCACCGCAAACAATCTGGCCATCACAACTTCTTAGAAAAGTGTAACCGACGAAACCTGTCCACAGAAACTGGCCAAAAACTGCCATCTATAAAAAAAATATCATCATTCACCGACCATAACAAATGATGAAACTGACTTAATTTATACCTTATTTAAATATTAATTAAAGCTAATTTTATATAGAACTGGATCACTTCCATATACAGACATTAATATCGTTTTATTGATTTAAATATGTACGAGTATCACTGATTAGGCCCACACATTATGCTGCTCGCACAAATTACAAGCCATTAGTAGATGTTCCATGTTTCGAGCTAATAGTAAAATATTTATTTAAATCTTTACACATAGTCATTATGTAAACAACTATTCTTATGTGCACTTCATAAATATACTCCCAAAGTATATTTCTGAGAAAAGGCTTATAGGTAGGTAAAAGAGCGTGTTTCCTTCTAAGTGACGTCCTAACGGTCAAACCAGATACACATCTCACGAATACTTTGTGCAAAATATTTTATTCGACTTCTGTTAGTGCTAGTACTGAGGGAAAATGTTCAATATTTTTCTCTTAGCACTCCCCTACCGGAGTAAAGCCAGTCGGCATATTTCCGTTCCACAGGATTAGCTAAACACGACGCTACATTCGCGAGAAATGTACGATGCACGCTTCGACAATCCTACATCGTACGGCGTACCTCTGAGAAATGGCCTTAGCGAACATATTTTCAAATAATTACATTTCCCTCTACACGAACACGTCTGCAGCCCAGGTGGCAGGTAACAGGCGGCCAGACAGGATGGGTTTTAATATGAAATGCAAAC
The DNA here is from genome assembly GCF_023101765.2 of Spodoptera frugiperda. Taxonomy (NCBI): domain Eukaryota; kingdom Metazoa; phylum Arthropoda; class Insecta; order Lepidoptera; family Noctuidae; genus Spodoptera; species Spodoptera frugiperda. The sequence goes on from NC_064236.1 coordinate 4,200,159, forward strand.
AATTTTCGAGGATTGAGTACAGCTTTATTTCGATGCAATTTTAGAAACCTATTTCCTCTTGTTATAGTTTTTTTCTTTACATTCCGTGTCGCTGAATGCAAGATACGAGTTCAAAGGCTAACAATAGATATGCGATGCTTTGATGTCAATGCCTTTGTTTGGACCGTTTGCTGTTATTGTCGTTTTAATTTTGCCTTTGACTGCACCGAAATGAAAGATAAACCCTTTACCTTAGCTGACTGGATGTAGAGCGCTGAAATTGTAAACGAGAGCGTTACCGGCGCCATTGTGAGCGGCGATTGTGTCACGATCAGGCCTGCATGTACAGAGGAAGGTATAGCAGCTGTCGATGTCGGCGACTGGCCGGTATCAGCTGCCGCACGCCGCCATGCGCCGCCGGCTCAGCGTCCAATGAAATACGACAGCCACACAGATACAGGGACTGCACAGCTTTGACTTATCCACTACAGCTTAATAACGTCATGGGCGTGCGTCATGCATAAGCATATTATGTAGATTTAGCACAGGTAACGCCGAGCGCGGACGTCACATTATCTATTCACATATGGATACGGTGCACGGGTTATAGGATATTTGTGAAGGCGGAAATGTGGAAGGGTGAAACGTGTCAATTTAGTATTTAGTTGTAAATGGCTATATGGTGTTGGAGACATGTCTATGTAAAAATAGTATGCATAAGTAGAGTAGCTAGGTTAGATGGGCTTTGATCAACACGCGCGTTGGCAAACCCAACATTAGACGCCGAATTTTTACGTACTCAATCTCAAATATCTCTCTTTTACTCAGTATACAAGCCCGACACCAGTGTATACATAATGATGCACGTGTGATAAGCTCACCACGGCGCGTCTGAAAAAGAAAAAGTGTAACGTTTAAAACGAAGTACAAAGTTTAACAAAAAATTTTAAAAATACAGAGGTGACGGAATTCGGCACTCCTCTCAAAGCTTGCAATACCTGCATAGCTGTATGTATCAGAAGTTCATACATTCTTCAATGATAAAAGCCACGTATCTATGAACTACGTAGTATCTGCGGATCTGCAACCCGCTTCCAGCATTTTGCGAGCACGCGATGAGACGCTCCAAAGCCCACATGTCATCTCACTTTTTCCCGTAGGTAATACTTTGTCTGTCTCTTTCGCAAGAGTTCTTAAAAAAAGAAATCATACGACATGTTTGCAAGTCTTATTTAGCAATCGCGCGGTGAATTTTTCAACATTTTCCAAAAGCAAAAATTTCGTCGGCTCGTTAGTTAAGTGAGGTGGTCAGCCGAACCGTACTCTCATTAATACGGTGGAATTATCTGATGTTTGCCAATAGACTGATCTCCGTATTACAAAAACACCAGCACGACCAACAGCAAATACTTTTTAGCCAAGCTTTTCTGGCCAAACCGAGATTTTTTCAGCAGATTAAAGAAGATGCTTTAATCAAGTGTAGAGCACTCATGGCAGAATTTTCTCAACACGAAACAGAGCAAATATTTCGTTGCTTCAAAATAATTGCTCAGAAAGCATTTCTAGCAGACTCCCCAAAGATGTAGCGCGGGGAATGGAAGTTTACCAACAAAATCACGGCACAGTTGGTAAATAAAATGCTCGGAGTTTGTTTGTCCACGGTAATTACTTCAGGAAATATATTTCAGTGTATTTGTTTTCAGTTTTCAATCACTCTTCATTTTGTGTTCAACTGTGACCGTTGGTCGAGAAATTGTAGGTAATCATATTTATTTAGCCGCCCGAGGGGATTGTCGCGAGCTCATTTACACTGTTTTCTCCCTGGTGTTAGATGTTTATTTTCCCTGAACTACTCTCAACTAGGTTGAGGTTGATACTGCGTTTGTGTTGACATTGATTCTTAGTTCCTATATTAACTTTTTTTTTTTATTTTACACTTATTATTACAAAAGTTTTTTTTTTCATCGTTTATTAATGGAAGTAACATGAAATGTTATACTGCCATATTTTATTTTCCTATAAAAACGCATTGTCCTAGTAACAACGAATTTCAATAATAAAAATGTTATTATTATAAAAGTAGTTTTTGTTTTTATACTAGATAATCAAATTGATTTATACAAAAAACTGATTGATCTTTTCCAGGTATACCTAACATTAAAATGTACCAAGAAATATAATATTCACAATAATATTTTGTAGATTGTTTCGAATAACATCTGCATATTAATTTTATACTCTCACAGCTCGTCTCGCCTCGTACGATTAGCATTTGAAATGTCAAAGTGTCAAATCGAAAACTGGAAGTCCCGAAGGTATTATGATGATTAAATATGCTTGCGCTTTCTACTGTCAATAGGCATTGCAGATGCTTTAGTTAAATTGATGGTTATATACAGTATGTTAACTAATAGAGGGTGTTCCTTTAAACTCGTTAATCTATATCATTAATAGATTAAAATAAAAATATCAGCATAGAAAAATAAGCAATAAATTGCAACGTTTGCCTTCCTTCAACTTCAACTACGCGTGCACAGAGTGTTTCTTTTACGTATCGATTTAAAAATTTTGGTGAATATTTTAATATATTAAAAAAAAAGTTTTGTTTTTGAATGGTAATATTTTTTAGCATATATGGATGCTATACTGTTGCGGGTTAACAGGAACGCCCTCTGTTAGTTAATATACTGTATAACTAAAATCTTTGTTAAATCTAAACTTGATTCTAGACCGCACATAAAATCGTCGCCGGTATCCATTAGAGCGATTTTTTATTCCATTTAACTTAAGAAATATAATTTAGAAAACGAACGATCAAATCTATGTCCAGAGTTTTAAAAAAACCATTCCAAGCGATGCGGCATCGGTCGCACCGCTTCAGCTTGGTCGCATCGAAACGAGAAATATTGTAAATCATGGATTACCTACCCACTGTTGTCAGTTGTTGCAAACATTTTTATCACAATTCCACGTCGTTGGAAGTCGCAGACTCCGACAACAGGCTATAATAAAATGTGCACGTAAATAGTGCATGTGTGTGGGTGGCATAGAGGGTGTGTAAAGATACACGTGTCGATATTATCTGCCTATAAGTTTACAGTAGTTTGAGCATTCGACCTTTACCTTCAATACTAGAATAGCCTTATATAAAGGGGGAATGTTCTTTCACCGTGAACTTTACAAGTCCCCGACATTGAACTGATTAAGTCAAATGATGCGTGGGTCAATAGCTCTTACGTTTGATTAGCTAATTGTCAATATGTTATTGAATTTTATAGTTTTATATAGTTAAGAAATTGTATTAATATTATATACGATTTTTACTCTTCTAAGAACAATATTATTATGTTTTCGTGGTTATTTGTGTAAATGTAAATAAATACAAAACATACAAATGTATGTCACCTGACGGTAAGCAATCCAGGCCAGAGGAGATACTAGTACGTTGCCAGTCTTCTACGGGTTAGCGATTTAAGGATTTAAGGCTTAGAAATTTGGGAATAGTAAAGGACTGCGGCTCCGGTTATCTCGCTCACGTGGTAAAACACAATGCAGGCATTGTTCACGATAGTTATCTGTGAGGCCGTACTACCACTTCGGTGGAGCGTCACTCATACCAAAACATAATGCCCCAACTCTTAAAATTACTTATTTATTCTTATATTCAAAATTGCTCTAGGTACCACTGTTAAAGAAGTTCTTTAGTTTCTTTGTCTTGCTTTAATTTTCAAGATAAAGTCAGTACGAAAGAAGAATAATAGAAAATCTGCTTGGAATGTTGGTGAATAGCTCCTGTGCAGAAAGGAGGCGGGTTTTACTTGTAAATATTTTTCCAAGCTATTCATAATAAAATAAACTTTAAACTATTGCAAAAGGATTTATAATCTTTTAAAAGCGCTTTTTAATATTTCCTTAGTACTGCTTTGAAGATTCGCTTTGAGTATTTTACTGTGTTATTATAAAAGGTAGAGAGAAAATAAATCCTTTAAGTTAAGTTTTAAAATTATTTTTCCATTATTGTCACAGTTGAGAGAAAAATAATTCTCCTCCCTTTGAGAAAACAGATGCACTCAGGTGCGATGAAAAATGCATGAGATATAAAAGAAACACTAAGTGTATACCATAAAACTAGACTTAAGAAACCAGGAAACAAATGGGCCTTATTCTTTGACGACGGAATAAAACCTTCAAAATGCGCCTAGCTTTTTGGGGATAAAGGATTAGAGAGTGTGGGATTCTTACCTTACTTAAACCACCTCGGTGGCCACCCTCAACATCTGTATGGGGCAACGAGTCCAGTTAATAGATAGGAGCCCCCACGGTCCAACGCCTGTCATGGCACATCCCCAGGGAGACGTGTGTCTCCCATGAGCCTCATTGTGCAAGTTGTACGGCAGCACGTGACCACTATGCTACCGTCTTTCCTGAGGCCGCTGGAGGTGCCCACCTAGAGTACCCACTCTATGCACCCAGGGCCCCAAAACTCCGCCTACAGTTGATGCAAGCGGGATTTAGATGGATAGGCATCAAGGTGGATCTCGTGATCCCCCTCAGCAGCCTCTTTTTGGGACCTGGGTATTTTCTTAAACTGTAACGGGATTTGTTACAGCATCTCTTACGTTTTGGTGATCTATTAATTGCACCCCCCAACACGACTGCCAAGCAACAATCTTTTTAAGGAAGCTTTTACTGTTGTTAACTCCGTCTTTGGATGATCGCCTTTGCTCAGCACTGGGCGTTTTCAGACGAATGTTAATTAATTATAAGGTTTTGACTTAGTTAACTTAGTTCACATTCATAACATTTAGTTATTAAAGTTATTGCATGACACGAGTCCGTGGAGAACTAAATACCTAGTTAGGTAAATTAAAAAAAACTTAGGTATTTCTTTCCCTATGACGTTATTTTCTTCTGGCCTGATTTTTTTATAAAAACGTACTGAAAACAAACTGTTTATAGGACTTAAAACAAAATAATGTTTAACCTAGTTACAGTATTGTACTGAAAAGTACTGAAACAAGAACGACAACAAAGTTATGCGCGAAAAACAAAATGTTTACAAACTCGTACAAACAACAATATACTATTTTTGTATAGCATACAAAGGCTTCACTTTCATTAATTAGTTCAAAGTCAAGAAGTGTTTTTCTAAGATCTTGATTCTACAAGTCTCCTTTAAGTTATTCATTATTGTAAGTAAAAAAAGTATGTAAGTAGAGCATGCCTTTGTTGTTATTTATTGAAGCATTGATAATTCCCGGAGTTGCAGATTACCTAGGCGAGTTTACCGAAGCTCCGGTTCAACGACCAGGAGTACGTAGGAACGGGGTGGTTTTTAGTCAGTAAGAATCTCATACACCCTCTCGCCTCGCCCAAAGCGAGAGAATTCATTGAAAGATTTTCACTCCTTATAAAAAAAAACATTGATAATCTTCTGTAGTGTGATTACATTTACAAACATATAGTTTAACAGTGCACATCATACCCAAACGGGGAACATTAATCAAGCTCGCAACACGTTGCATCGAACTGTGAAACTCACAGAATTTCTTTCTTCTATAGTGCAGTTCCTTTCTCTAACAAACGTTTAAATTAGCTACTTGAGGTAAGACAATTTAATACCACTAAGTACGCAAATACTTATACAAAACGATTTACTTTTAAACTTTTGTCTGCCGTTCAGACGTCCAAACTGTTTGTCTAGGTAGTCTAGGTACACTAACAATGAGCCTGAAGAACAAAGACTCCAAGTCGCTTTGAGTTCTACAATCAATCTTTATAATTAATGCATTTTCTATTATTTGTCATACCGCCGTACTCAGAGTTATTTAATGATTACTTAACTCAGTCCATTTGTCTTACCGCCGTACTCAGAGTTATTTAATGGTTACTTAACTCTGTCCTTACCAATCGTTTTCGCAAGAAAATATATTCGTTACTAGGGAATAGTTTAAATAACCATTAAATGTCCAGAGCTGCGGACAACGAAAAGGTTACCAGGGCTCCGGCTCAAAGCAGGAGAAGGAACGGGGTGGTTTTTAGTCAGTAAGAGTCTGACACTCTCTCTCTCGCCTCACCCAAGGCGGGAGAAGTCATTGGATGACTTTCCTCCTACAAAAAAAAACATTAAATGTCGTACGGCATTTAATGAGTACGGCATTTAGTATGTAATTTAATTTAGCACTTTAAAGTGTGGTAGCCAGATAAAATGTACATTTATCTGTCTGTCAGAAGCGACTAGTTTCAACTTGACCAGTCGTGGGTATAATAATTTTATGAAGCTTAAATATTAAATAGAATATTGCATTCGTATAATTGCAAATACTGATGCAATTCCGTACCTACTGTAGGGAAACTTAGACGTTGGACTTTAGCAGTGTGTACCTATATTATAAACTAGCTACTTCCGCGCGGTTTCACCCGCTCTGCTCGGCTCCTATTGGTCATAGCGTGATGTTTTATAGCCTATAGCCTTCCTCGATAAATGCACTATTCAACACAAAAAGAATTATTCAAATCGGACCAGTAGTTGCGGAGATAATCGCGTTCAAACAACAAACTTTTCAGCTTTATATATTAGTGTAGATGAAGACGAAACTAAGCAGATTTTTCGACGGTCACCTTACGTAGGTACTTATATACAAGTAATTAGAGCCCCAATTTAATTGATACTTTATGTTCATTCATTATCATTGGATCCTAAAATGTAGTACTCGAATAGTATAAGAACTGTAATGAATTTATTTTATAACCTTTTTACCTAACTTATAGGTAGGTACCTAATAGTGAAATGTCACACTATTTCCATTTACCTAACAGCTTTTAAAAGCACAACATATCACAAAGGTTTCAGTTTCCTCACATAATAGTTTCTTTAGACTAGTCTTAGGTATTGTCTCGAGTTTTCTTTAAAGAAACAATACATCTACGGGGCTTCATAATACTGGTACCTACTTGCTCTTCAAAGGTGACACGTAAAAGGCATAGTGTTAGTATGGACTTATTATTACCAAGACGTCTGATTGACAATGCAAGGTAAGTACGATATGAGCTGCGGACAACGTAAAAGGTTATCGTTGCTCCGGCTCAAAGCAGGAGAAGGAACGGGGTGGTTTTTAGTCAGTAAGAGTCTGACACTTCCTCCCGCCTCACCCTAGGTGGGAGACATCATTGTATGATTTCCCTCACAAAAAAAAAGAAGGTAGCTACGATATGTCCTTAAGTTAATAATACTAATCCTAGCTTCTACATTTTAAGCCCGAGGGGTATAATCTGTGATATTAACAGAATTATAACATCACCCTTTTTAATCCCCGAGGGAGAAGACAGAGGTGCATAATGTAACACCCACATTTCACCCTAACCTAAAGGGGTGAACCATAGGGTCATCGCATATATAAACGGCACGGACACCTCACGGCGTTTTTCGGCGCTTTAAAACCAATCCGAAAATGTTATAAGGACACCGCTCCTACAGTCTTTTTGGTTTGACTTTATAAAATACATAATAATATATCATACGACATAAAATTGAGTGTTCAGAATAGCAAGTTTGTTGCTTAATTGCAGCGGTACCGTACACTGGATAGGTATCAAATCAAATTTCAAAATATAGGTAGGTGATATTCCTAAGAAATTATCGAAAACCGGAAAATTGCCCAGTACCTCTTCGCCCGACCCTTGCAACCACTGGAACAACAAGGCATATTATCCTGATGATGAACATCATAGGCACATACATATAGTACATATTTATGTATGTTCTATGTGTTTAATTGCATAGAAACTACATAGCAAGTCACTTGTGCTTGTTAGATCGCCTGGTGCACTCTCCCAACGCTAATGCTTTGGATTTAATTAATCTAAGAGGTTTAGATACTACGGGTCAGATAGTCTCAATGTTGTTAGAATGTACTTAGTATTAAGTTGGATCGCAAAAGCCTATTAAGGAACCTTTCATATTGAAATTGTAAGCTGCATTTTTGAAGCGTTATAAGTGTGTTGCCGGCCTTTTGGGGGTTAAGAATTTAAGGATTGTTGAAGAATCGAGGATTCGGAAAATTGGGAAGGGGTGGTTACCTCACTGACACAACGAAACCCAACGATCAAAAATATATCTCATAAATAATCTCAATAAAATCAAAAACCGATCAAAATCTAAATATTTTATACGGAGATCAATCAGTCATTAATGTCGGCCGTAAGACTAAATATTTCATAAATCAAAAACATCTGTTTGATTTTCGTACATTTCCTAACTATAAAATAAATATAAAAACTAGAAACTAAGAATTTAAAATACTTTTAATCTAGAACTAAACTGAAATGTTGAAGACTTCTCACTTAGTAGAATCACAAACAAGAATCTCACTACAAGTTAAGCTGCAAACGTTGCATATCTAAGATTTGATCTGAGAGATTCATGGCGTGGGGGGAGGGGGGAGGTACTTATAGACAGATCTTTAGACTAGATTCAACGTCACTAGCTCGATGTTCCTGATAGACCGGGGCTACGGTACTATAAGTACCAACTTGAGTACCTACTTATAGTTTCTTGAGCTTATTATTTTGCTATCTCAAGATGTTTGCTGCAACGTTGGTCCGTGTTATTTCATTGGTGATGGAATTTTATTTTTGCATCGAATTTTGTTAGTAGGTTTTTTTGGTTTGTTATAAAAATAACAATAAAAGAAAAATAAACTAAATATATTAATTTTTAAAATATAAACATGGGTCGTGGACGTAACATTATATACAAATACAAATTCAAATTCACATTTTCGTATATACTTAATGTATAGAAAACTATATATCAATTTTGTATTGTGTGTACGTATATATTGTGTGTGTATACTATGCTCTATAAGCTTTACCTCAAATTTTTATAAACTAGAAGTTGTGCAATGATAGCTATTTATATTTATATAACCATGGTATATAAAATATAACCATATAGTAATAAACACAGTCTTATTATTGCCCTTTTATTTCTCAGCACCAAATCTTAATAAATGCCATTAAAATACTTACACCAGAAAATAACAGACTAGAAGATTAAATAGAAATTCTAATGAAAATTATTACAGACAATCGTTTACTGAACTGCAATAGAAACCATTGTGTGTCTCCTGCATTATCTACAGAATATCAGAATTGATTTGTACTGTGCCATCAACAATGGCTGACTGAACCACCAGACTGCAGAAAATACAATGTTCATAGTACTTACGATCTTAAAGCTTCCATGAAGGGGCTTTTGTTGAGAAGACAGTCTTCGAAAATACAAGTCCTCTGAACGTCCTATGCCAGCGTTTCTCAAATAATATTTGAGGAAAGTTGTGACGAGTTATTATTTGATATTTATGTTTTAAGAGAAGTATTCCTTTAAGTAATTACGATTGACGAATCTCAGCATCAAGGTACCTAAGCATGTAGTAACTACAAAAGAAATATTTTCCATTATTTTAAAAACTTTCGTCTCTCCCCATCCCCAAATCATCCATCCTTCGACAACGCACTGTTGTAACTCCTCTAATGTGTAGTCCATATGTGGCGCTGATTACTTACCATCAGACATTTGCTCGTAAACCATCAATTGTGTATAGGTATTATTTTATCTAAAATAGAATCAGTTTGGGTTTCTTTATATTATATTAAAATAGTTTATAAAATAGTATGGTGCCCTTGTCATATAATTAGTTATAGTTTTACAGTCAATAACAATTATTACATTACCTCCACCATACCATTATCAGTTTAGATTCAAACATGAGATTTAAACGTGTCACAAAGAGACAGTATACGTTAAAAAGTAAAATTACCGAGCGCTACTATCTTTGAGAAACACTGTCCAAAATACAGTACGATATTTCAAAGTATTTGGAAATACAAAGTGGACATTGAGATAGGACTTTTGTAAAGGCACATTGAAACGGGCATTGTATCGAATGCACTTGTTATCGTACAAAGGGACGCTTGCATCGCTGCTTACTGCTTAACACATGTAACTATGTATAGGGTGCATTCGTTTGTCAGTCTGCGAAGCTTTGACCATTCGATCATACTCGTATTCATTTGAGTTTGAGCGGAGTTTTGTAACTGGTTTGTTTGACTGTAAAGTTTGTTGATAAAACTTTTTATTTTGTATTGTTTTTTTACGTATGTGCTGCAGAATTTTCCTGGACGACAAAGGACAGTCGTATGAATTTTTCTGCCCCGGTGATATTCAAATACAAAGTTTTTTATGTGTTGAGTTTATCCGAAACGCATTATAGAATAAGGTGTCATACGTTTCTAAAGCAATCATTAATATGCATTATATTTCTTTCTAATATTCCTATTAAAATTTACAAGTTACCACCCCTTTTTTTAACGGAGGAAAATCATTAAATGACTTCTCCCGCCCTGGGCGAGGCGAGAGGCAATGTCAGACTCTTACTGACTAAAAACACCCCCGTTCGTACTCCTACTTTTCGAGCCAGAGCCCCGGAAAACCAGCTAGTCCGCAGCTCCGGAGCTTACCAACCCTTAAATATGCCTCTATAGGATCCGCGTATGCAATAAAAAGGGGTGAGTTAATATGCGCGGAATGAATCCAAATTCAATTACACAGGCGCGTATTTATTGATTGTTTCGCAAGCAATATTAATCACTACACCAGATAGTAATGAAAAACCTTAATATACGAGGAAAGTTAATTAATTTTGCCCCGCTGGCTGCACTCTCTACCTCTAATATAGGTAGGCACACTCAATCAATTCGCGTTGCCTAATTGACGGACGTGGAATGCGCGCAGGGCACCAGTTTTCATTAAGAACGCATCAGTGCATGGAGCTGAAACATTTGTTTGTTATTTAACTTTCCTCATTACCTACGTTCAGGAAACATCGCTTATACTATTTTAGTTTGCGTGAGCGACCACTTTCGGAGAACGTTGTACGTTGTTTTTACAGTGTACTAACTTCTGCCCGCGGTTTCGTCACGTGTGGAGTAGTGGTATAGAGTTTTTAATGTAGTCTACTAAATAAGCTTTCTAATTGTGATAGATTTTTTTAAATTGATCCGGGAGATTTTGCATGTAAACATGACATCCAAAAATATAATGTTTCCTCTATCTACCTTTTTGTTTTTGTGTTGACGAGGGAAATCTTCAAAAGGCGCCTAGCTTTTTGGGGAAAAAACTATGGGGTGTGGAATTTTTACCTCACTAAAACCTCCCCGGTGGCCACCATCTGCACTTAAAGGAGGCACCGAGTCTTCTTAGCAGACCAACCCGGGCGGCAATGGTGCAACGCCTGTTTTAGCACTTTCCTATGAAGACCCATTTCCTCTATATAGCTAGTATTAGTTTATATGAATATGTACGAGGCAGTAGTCCGCACTTGTTTTAGCCAGTGGTTTTGCACAGGTTTGCACTGAACTTCATACACACACGAATTAATTGCAACACACGATCTGTTTGTTGGTAGTTTTACTAATTTGTTACCTCTACCCAGTTTGCTCGACCATGTTTAATGAATATCGGAATAACTAGGTACGGGAAATAATGAGCTGAACGAGTTTTGAGTTGAGGTTTAAGCTAGCGCAAATTAATTGTTTTGTTTATGTTCCGCTGAATTTCGGTGCATAGTTATGCTACTGTTTTGTGTATTTCCAAATAGGAAAATAGAATATGTGGTTCTAAACCACATGTTCACGTCATATTTTAAATTATTAAACTAAAATTTTAATGAGAATGTTACGGACAGGCTCTGTTATATCAAAATTACATTAGCTATGTTCATAATGCATTTCTGAACAAGAAAAGCAAATCTCTTCCAGAAGCAGCACCTCATGTAAACTGACATGACGTTTTAAGTCGACTCCAAAGTAAGACAGGGTGGAAGCAAACTTTAGAACTTTGTTAATTAATAAATTTAACAAATGAAGTTCCCGTGCTACCTGCACACATGCAACACACGTTACCTGTGCAGACAAACGTTAACTAGAAAGTTAACAGCTTTGACTTCATAGCGGAGAGTTAATTAAAATCAAGATGGAGGCTGTGGCGTCGTCATGGTAACTTGAAACAAACTGATATAATGTTTCTCGCTATGTTTGCCAATGCGACGGCAGCTAAAGATATCGAGAAGTTCACAAATTAGTAATTACTTGGATGGGTTTCTTGAATTCCAGAGCTCTTAGTACTTTGAAGTCGGAGTCTGCAATCTGCAATCAGGATGTTTATTTAGATATACGAATATTAATATTTTATCTTACGTTCCTTGGTTAATAAGATTGAAATTTTTTTTTCTGCTTTTATAACTATGTATTCATTTATTATTTTCTTTTTTAAATATGATAAAACAAGTATGGTTGGTGAAACAACGCCTGCGTCGTGTTTCATTGTGTAAATGAGGTTACTGGAGGCCAAATCACCCTTCTTCCAAATTTTGTCAATTCCCGGCTCCCTTGTTGGGGAGTTAAATTCCTAACCCCCAAAAGGGCGGCAACGCACTTGTAACGCGTCTAGTGTCTCAGGTGTCTATACGCGGCGACGATTAGCCCTACCATCAGGTGATCCGTAAACTCGTTTACCGACTCATACCATAAAAAAGTTAACTATTTTATGGATAACAGAAATAGGTACTATTTAAACCATAAAACAGACTTCAAATTCTTAATAGATCTATCTATTAGTCATTTATTTGTTTTTATTTTTTCTCTCTTAGTCATCTAGCTATAGCCAGCACGGGAAATGAAAATGCACCTATTATTGTGTTCATTCCTTTTCCTTAATGCAACTAACCTTTTCTTGAGATGTTTTAATTATGTATATCCGCGTATTAGAGTATATTAACAGGCTATTAATACATAAGTAATGCTCATGATTTGTGTAATGGCTAACTTGTTTGGCAGGAAGTATTTGTAATGCGATAGGCTTCTGCTGACAACAGATTGACTCATTAACATGGTCATCAATGAGCAAACGACTTTGTTAATTGTGTAAACAATAGTCTCGTGATTATATTCTATGTATGTGTCTGTTTGTTTACTACGAATTTTATTAATCTAACAATAATGTAGTTTTATAGGTCATAAATAAATTATTTTGACATTTAATATATCCCAAAATAAATGTACTTTCATTCATTAATTTGACTAGGTATATATTATGATTGCATTAGATTATATTTAATTTTAGATTACGATTATATTTAATTTTTTCGAGCAATTTTTGTATATTAAGTAAGTTTACAATATCGCTTACCATCAGTATTAGGTGATCCGTCTGCTCGTTTACTCCCTATTCCGTATTTGTTTTTGATATTACGATAAAGTATTGAATTTATTATAATTAGAAACTACTACATAGGTTCCTCGTACTTGTAAAAATGTAGGTACTATTCCTAATTCATTTTAGTGTTCTTCTTTTTTAGCTCAAATTACACCAATTTAAAGCCTGTCAAGTAACTCCAAATGCACAATTGAAAACACAATTTCTTAATCGAATGTCAATCCGTCTTCTTAATAGTCAGGTGCACGGTACAGCTCACTTTTGACATTTAAGTACAGTGAATGCGCTTCGAAGCTACGATACCTAACTTAAAACGAAGATAGTCTTTAAAGTTACAGTGAAAAATAGAATAACTGGAGTTGGTAACGCTGCTTTTCAATTTGCATAGGTAATGAGAATGGTGCATACGAGCCCTTTTCAATGATGCATCGATTAGTAGCTCGCGCCCCCCGCCCTGCGGCCTCTGTACCGACACAATGCGTGTCGATGCCACATGCAACCGCGTTTACTGAATAACTTATTAACTAAGAAAACCTATTAAAAATGTGTTAAGCAGTGATGTTTTTCTAATTACATTTTCTTTTCGTTTTTTTTTTTTGCGGCAATGTATTTTATTTATGAAAATAATAAGTATTTTTTTAAGATGATACTTTTTGGGGTTTAAGAATTTAAGGGTGGTTGGGAGTCGATGGTTGTGAAGATTAGGGATGGGGGTAATTGGGCTTCCGGTAACCTCACTCACGCTACGAAACAAAACGAAAGCGTTGTTTCACTTCAGTATCCTGTGAGGCCGTGGCCGGCTCGGGTGTATCACTCCGGTCGAGCAAGCCCATTCATACCGAAACATGGCTCTTCTACACTTACTTCGCAGTTATAGACAAAAACCTATTTTATTAAGTTCCTGTTAATCTACATAATTGAAGAACAATTTTAACGTATTTATTTTCACGAAATGTCTCTAAATATCTGTCAGTTAACCTAACAGTAACTTAATTACCTAAATGAATATCGTATCGTTGATTGGCAAATAAAAATCGATGTAGTTTCGTTCTGCAAATAGAACAAAAGTCCTTGCTATTATTATGTTTAGGTAAATATGTATTTTATATCATATACTTATTTTATTCCTTGTTTACTTGCAACAAAACCTAAAATGTAATTTGATCAAATCAAAATAGACAAAAAATGCGCAATGTTTACGTATATCAGACGAAAATGATCTTTGCGAAGTTTATTTTTATATATTTTTCATTTAACACGACAATAAATAAATAATTGAAACTTATTAAATTAAGTTTTATTGCTGTCTGCCATCTTGCTCTTATTGTATTGTGTTAAATATAAATAAAGTGTAGTTTAACTTAAATGTATTTGTATTTCGTTTATTTAACATAATAAAATATGTATTTTAAAATAATATTTTGCGTTTAAATATTTTGATTTTGCGCAGTAAAATTGTAGGACATCATTCATTTGACCCTATGTTGTTATGTTTTTAGTCAAAACATGTAAAAATATTATTTTGTTGTTGACTATAAGTATTTTTAAAGTTAAAATATTTTATTTTTTATACCGATACTTACGTAGGTACAAACAAATCTTCGCATCTTTCATACCCGTAATACTTGGGTGCTTTTTAACCAGAAATGCGCAAAGGGAAGCCATCCATAGCACATCCATAACATAGCTTGGCTGAGTTCGTTTCCACCAGAGCTAAGCTAATTGTATGACTGATTATGATTGGTGGAAGCCGAACGTATTCACAGCAACGTAGCATAGCAAATCTCTGGTTGAAAAGCAAGCCGTCCTATATTTTATCCAAAGTTTGAACCATTTACATACATAATAGAGATGATGATAGGATCAGTCCATCAGTTAGGTAAGTAAAAAATATAACGCACGTATTTTTTATTTTGTCGTACATGAAGGCAATACTTATCAAACGAATCAAAGTTTAGGAGTGGAAGCTACCTACTTTATTTCTAAGTTAAAAACGTATTTCAAATCTAATAATCTAATACATCGTATAAAATCATGTCTAATCTTTTAAAAATATCGACCAAAGGGACTAGAAAAATAAAAATAAGTGATCTACCATATCCTATTTATTATAATGCCCAGTTATGAGTCTCACCGTACACTAAAATATTCCAAGTTCCCTGCTACTAAAATCCTCGAGGATAAATAATTGCAATATTACCTGTCTATGCCGCAATACCTGCGAGTATTTCATGAATTCCACTTGGTTTCGCTTCATCCAAACAGGTAATTATATGTACATGTGTGCACATGTTAAAGTACATATTTTATGAACATAAAAATAAACACACTTATGTACTACTCAAGTATCTTCGTCATACTCGGAAAACTCATATTTATTTTAATAACAGCTTACAGGAAAAGCTTTTAAAACAGTATTCCTAGAATTTTAATTTTAAAATCGTTTTATGCTTTAAAAATAAGTCTCAAAGTGGAGATTCTGCGAATAAGAAATCCGTTTTCATTACAGTTTTTTTTAAAGAGATATTAATAAAAGTCCGTGTATTACGGATTAATTAAAAATAGATCGTACAAACGACATGAAACCAACATCTTTCTTTGATATCTCGCTACCGCTCCAAGGTATTACCGCTGGACATGCCGCCTGCATATACGGTTTCTGTATATATTTATCTTGGGCGTTTCACCGTGTTTTCCCGACGGCTGTCATACCTACCTACCTGCATATAGGCTGCAGGGACCTTTATCTATATGTAATTATCTTTAAGTCAATTTGGAAAGGTCCAGCGCTTGTCGAACCAAGATGAGATTAAAAGGTAGGCGTTTTTCCAGCAGTGATTTATGTCTTTGGGCTTATAATGATGATAAAAAATATGCTACTTTTTATTATTTTTCATTACAGGAAAATTACGTACACTTATCTTTGTTAGGACTTTATGAAAAATCTCCTGTGCAAATTAACTTTGGTCGTCTTGTAATCTAGGCGTAGAAAGTTTTGGTTTTGTATTTTATTTTATTTTTTTTGAGGTGGAAAATCTTCCAATGATTTTTTCCGCCTTGGACGATGCAAGAGGGTGTGTCGACCCTGTTCCTACTCCTGCTTTTCGACCCGGGGCCCCGATAACCCGCTAGGTAGTCCAAACATCCCGAGGCGTAGAATAATTAATAGTTTTAATGATATGTGTATATTTGAAGACATGTACCAACTAATAACACATATTTTCCTGTAGTTTAAACCTATTTATTTGATATTTACAATAGTTATTTTATTTGTTTAAGGTGCTTTCCTCGTGTTGTCGTACCCACACTTCTTGTTCGCCGACAACATATATCGCAACAGCGTGGTTGGGATGTGGCCTGATGAAGACAAACACAAGATATTTGTGGACATAGAACCGGTATGTATTATTATATTATTACTTATATATTTTTGTAAATGTTACGAGGTCGTAACTGAGGTCGAAGGCTACCATTATATACTTTGAATATATATAAATTGAGTGTAAAATTCTGCCTCGTTGGCCAAGTAGTTGTAAGGCAAGAGGTCTCGGGTTCGATTCCCGGGACGGGCAAAGCATTGCTGGGTTTTTTTCGGTTTTTCGAAAATTTCTCAGTAAGTAGCAGCACGGAGTCTGGAATTGTGCCCGATATATGGCAATAAGCTCACCTTGGCCAAGTGGTCGCAAGTGCGACTGCTGGGCATGTCTCGGGTTCGATTCCCGGGTCGGGCAAAGCATTACTGGTTTTTTTTCGGTTTTCTGAAAATTTCTCAGTAGTAGCACGGAGTCTCGAAATGTGCCCGGTATATGGCAAAAGGCTCACCACCTATTACATGGGACTTACAACATTAAGTTGTGAAAAGTGAGTGTACATTTTACAGTGGCATTACGTGCCATAATGTGTACCTCTGCCTACCCCTTTGGGGATAGAAAGCCGGGACTTTATATGAGTGTAAAATTGAATTACTGTGATACCACTACGCACGAGTCAGTGCATATTAAATCCTGGGATCGATGTCAGACCGTATTATTGTTTTTCCATTTGCAAGCCTCTGGGAATATAGCCGGTGTGTGACCATAGTTAGCAAACTCCCATTATACTAATAGGACTAGGGTATAAGATTATCCTAATAGCGACTGGCATAGAGAGAGGGGAAATTGCAGAATCTAATAGCCTAATAACTCTCTACCCCGTCTATGGGTAAAAAGTAACAAAACACATCTGTTTACTTAGAAACGTTACCCGTATGAGGGGGCCTACTCTAATTCAACGAAAAACGAAGTTTCGTCCGAAATTCCGCAGATTTCGTACTACAATTCCATTTATTGCGAACTTTCGTGAACAAAAATGAACGAATAATATGAAATTTGAAAGAAAAAAAAACGTTATTTTAAGTAATTTAATTAGTAAATCAATAAAACCTACGGCCGAAGATTAAACGAAACTTCGCATTTGAGAACCGGAGTAGCCCTAATTGTAACAATAGTGACTAATGAAGCAATGACAATATAACAGTAATGATAACTCCGAAGCTCATTGATTGTGTGTTATTTGAAAACAAACAGGCGTTTGACCTTGGCCATGACTGTTAGGGAAAAGGGGCTCGTCGAGTCGTCTGCGTAAGTTGCCAGACATGGGGAGGGGTCCCGGGTCTCTCTCACCCCTCATCCCGATCTCACAGCCCCTCAAAAACGATCGGCTTCGTCTACCTTGACCTATATAACCGCCATTCATTGATGCTACTGCTCCAGTTTACATATGTTTAGTTCTATAGCTTGTATTGCACTCGTTGTGCTTAGTTAGACGCGTTTATTTTTATTACATTTTCTTCCTTAATTATATTTACTTAAAACTCTAAAATTAAAGTTTTAAATACTACTTATAAAATACAAAATAAAATAATATTTTAAATATAAAAATAGGATTCGACCAGTAGCGGGGGCATGGTACAGGTTACCGATAATTAGGGCTTCAGAGACAGAAACCTACTCACAATACCTACGTCCCTTTTCAAGGAATACTGCATTCTGCATCAGGCCCTTGATCTATTCGCCCAACGCCGACCTCCTAAGGTGGTGGTCGAGGCTTACATTTTCTTATTAGTACTGTATCATCTTCATTGTTTGAATATCAATAATTGATCCATCCGCCCAACGCTAGCCTAGCTTCCTATGGTTGTCGAGGCTTACATTTTCTTATTAGTACTGTATCATCTTCATTATTGAATACCAATAATTCCAAAAATAAGTATCCAAACGTTAATTAAAGAATATTTCCTCATAAACGAGATCATATTTGATCACTATCCGAATAATATTAATCAGGCTCTTCAGTAACTTTAACATCGTTGTGGTATTTACATTGGCAAAGGAAATGAAATGCTTTTAATATTTTCGAAGGTGCCCGCCGTCGGTTGCAGGGACCGGGAGATATTCCCTCCCCGTGGCTCCCCCTGCCGGACCGAACAGTTTTAATTAAATTGTTTGAATTGCTTTGCTTTCAATTATTTGTATGTGGTTATAAACAAAGAGAGGTAGGTACGATACGAAGGTGTAATTTCAATACTGTCACTGCCAACGGTATGTCGAAGGAAGGGAAAGAAGGAAGACAGGTAATTATGGCAGTGTCTTGTAATTAAATAACCATTTGCTGCTGCACTGGTCCGCACCATTTTCTTCAAATTTTCTCCAGTTATATCAGTATAAGTATTATTCTAGGACGTCTGCTCGTAGCATTACCATTCTTAACCAAACTATATCAAGTTCGCATCTTTGTTCACATAATAGTAGTCTCTAAACAATGGAAATAAAGCATGTAATGGCGATGGCTGAGACAGGACACCGGTGTCTTCTTGGCTGTTTAGAAGTTAGTGAGTATTTATTCTTACCAAATCACTATACTGAAGTTACTGAACCTCTCAGTACTGATACCAATGTATGACAAGAACACCATCTGAAATACCATGTCCCAACAAAACATACCCCGCCTATATATGGATTCGATCAGCTCGATACTTAATTAATACTGAAGCGCCGGCCATCAGCGGATCTCATTTGATTATCGCCGTCCACCCCGGTCATAACTATCCCTATCATAGCCAGTATCACCCTTATAACCGCTAATTACATCCAGTGTAACAAGTTGATTAATAAATACAGATATGTGTGATTGCTAAAGGCTTAGGATAATAGTTATTTGTCACCAATCAGAGTGTTTGTAAACGTGTACTATGAGACAAACTTTGTGTAAGTAAACTGTAGTTTTATTAATATGTACGGGTCTGTAGACGGCGAGTAAGGGTAGCTCGCCACCCGAACAGAAGCAGACCCGTGCGTGCGGCGCGTCGCATTCCCGCGCGTTTCTAAGAGCCCATCAGACCATCACAGATGGGGCCCAGTAGGGCTGATGCCTGAACCGAAGCTGCGGACTACCCGGCTTTTTTGTCAGTAAGAGTGTGACACTCCCACACGCCTCGCCCAAGGCGAGAGAAGCCATTGGATGATTTTCCGCCTTAAAAAAAGTCTTATTAATATAAAACAAAATAACCAACCCCCTGTATTAGAGAGCGAGGCGACTGTCAAACATCGAAACATAATTATTAAGGCATGAAGACTAGTCCATTGAAATGTTACAATTTGAGGGCCGAATAATGCATTTTTTAGAGGACGCAATTTTATTTTTTGATCATGTTGGGGGGGTCAATAGAAGCTTAACTTGAAGTTTGTGGGGTCGCCACCCTTGTCCCCCGGCCGCCATCTTGGAAAAAGGGATGGAAACACTTTTTTTGCTATATCTCGGAAACTATGCATCGTAATAAAAAATTTAAAATCATAATTTGTAGAAAATTATTTTGCCTACAAATATGTTTGTATAACTTTGTGCCCTAAATTAACAATTAAAGAAGTTATAAGTAAAAAAGTGAAATTTTTTTAATAAAATTTTCTCTTTTGCCCTATAACTTTTTTTTACATTTTATTAATAAATGGCTTCAGATCAATCTTGTAGAATATTTTTCGAGAATTTTTTTCCCTACAACTGTTTTTAATTTCATTCATTAGAAACTCAGTTACAGCGCTCCGAAGTTAACCGGGTTCGTCAAATTAGTCCAGTCAAATAAGCTTAAATTAGGTAAGAATCTCGGAATGCGAGATGACCAGCTGTAATTTTGTAAATACTTGTATATTGAACCCCTAAAACTTGTCTCAAAACCATGGTATATATGGTAGGGTGTAAGCAACTCTTAAAATTTAGGGTCAAAGGTCCCAAAAATCGTTTTTTGCGGTTTTTTGGAAACAACTCATTTCCTATGGGTTTTTGGTGTTTGTATTCATTATCAATATTGTAGAATACAAAATTTTCTACAACTTTTGTGTAAACTTTTTTTTTATATGGTGAACCGTTGTCGAGTTTGAGGGCGGAGAACGCACGGTCAATTTTCCACTTTGGAAGCGTCTATCTGTCAAACAATTGAATTTGAAGAAAAATAGTTTTAGAAACCATTACGTCTTTTTTAATGTCCTATCCATAACCAACCATAACGGATAGGTTAGCTGAAAAAATATTTTATTTCCAAAAAACCGCAAAAGAACGATTTTTGGGACCTTTGACCCTGAATTTTAAGAGTTGCTTACACCCTACCATATATACCATGGTTTTGAGACAAGTTTTAGGGGTTCAATATACAAGTATTTACAAAATTACAGCTGGTCATCTCGCATTCCGAGATTCTTACCTAATTTAAGCTTATTTGACTGGACTAATTTGACGAACCCGGTTAACTTCGGAGCGCTGTAACTGAGTTTCTAATGAATGAAATTGAAAACAGTTGTAGGGAAAATTTTTTCTCGAAAAATATTCTACTAGATTGGTCTGAAACCATTTATTTATAAAATGTAAAAAAAAAGTTATAGAGCAAAAGAGAAAATTTTATTAAAAAAAAATTTTAAAACACTTTTTTACTTATAACTTCTTTAATTGTTAATTTAGGGCAAAAAGTTATATAAACATATTTGTAGGCAAAATAATTTTCTACAAATTATGATTTTAAAAATTTTATTACGATGCATAGTTTCCGAGATATAGCAAAAAAAGTGTTTCCATCCCTTTTTCCAAGATGGCGGCCGAGGGACAAGAGTGGCGACCCCACAAACTTCAAGTTAAGCTTCTATTGACCCCCCCTACATGATCAAAAAATAAAATTGCGTCCTCTAAAAAATGTAAAGCTCATGTAACATTTCAATGGACTAGACATATTTCGTGACATACATGCACCAGACCTTGGAAGGCAGTTGGACGTCATAACGCTCCGTCCGATGGGAGATTGATGTATCCTTCAGAAGTTGTTACACTAACGACTGCCCAGAAGGCTACACTCATCGATACCCGTACATTATTCAACTGGAACTTCACAGATATGTCAGGCTGCACTTTCCAAGGTGATGTCAGCTTACACTCAAGTTAGTCGCCATTAAGGATAATAAATAATTCACAGTTTTGAACCGCATTCGGTAAGGCAAGGCTAACTTAATATAATATACAAATTGTTAGGTGTTACTCCGGATACAGACGGCGTTTATTTCTCGATTCTAAATTTGTCGTAGTAGCTGTACATAATAAAAATTGTATCTTTATTGATAGTGAATAGATACTGAAATAAACTGCTAGGCGGTATATTACCTGGCATTACTGAAGGACAGACTGACAGACTATTAGATATTTATTTCTTTATGTGTTGATATTTTAAAAGTTCCTATTTATTGGTTTAATTGGAATAAATTATTTAACTTTGACTTTGAGCCTGAATTTCACATTTGAGTTTAGAATTGTCACTCCAAGAAAGAACTCACCCCTTATTAGGTAAATACTTAAAATAAGTCGTAAAATAAATTGTACCTATATAACCCTACCCCCTCAGGGAAAGCAAGGCTGCACTTAATGACACATTTCACATAAAAAATGAATGCTTGGTAAACTAAACGTTGTAGTTCGAAAAAATAAGTTTGCATTTTACTTTTTAATAAATGACACTTAATGGTATTGTCCTTGTAACTGCGTGGGAACACACAGTGTGTTTTACTGCACTTCTATCATTACAAATGACGATAAATAAATTTCTTTCAACGGTAAACTGTAATTTGCCAACTGGCCTCTTGAATAATAAATGCACACCAGCCTAGGTCTCAGACTAAAGTCCTTGTAACTAATACATAGCCTGCTATTTTCTTCAGTCGGTAAACAGGGGTAGGTACCCACGTTAATTAACTAAGTACTTTGTAATTGAATAGAAAAACGTTTTCTATTTCTATTTCTGTTTTGTTTGTTTTTATTTTTAAGTTAATATTGAGTTGCTATTTGTTTTATAGTAGGTAATTAATAAGTACCTAGTGAGATAAATCTATATTTTTAGTTTTAGAATGACTGTCTATGTAGCTTGTAATTGTGAATTGGAATACGGTTCCAATGTTAAATGTGGGAGAGCCGTGCTTTGGCACTGCTGGGCCGGCTCGACCGGAGTGATACCACGGCCTCACAGAAAACCGACGTGAAACAACGCTTGCGTTGTGTGAGTGTGGTTGTCGGAGACCCAATTACCTCCATTTTCCAATCCCCGATTCTCCAACAACCCTTAAATATCTAACTCCCAAAAGGCTGGCAATGCACTCCTAACGCCTTTGGCGGCTATTGCTTACCATCAGGTGATCCGTCGAGTGTATTACCGGCTTATAACATGAAAAGATTTTTTAAGTAAAATAATATACTACATACTTTAAAAAGCCTAGAAATTCTGCGGTTTTTAGCATCGTACTTTAAAGGCAGTTACGTAAACCCGCAGGTCCTCAACCTGACCTCTTTTTAAATGTGTCGAATAGAAATTCCGCCCAGTTATGAGAAAATATTAAATTTTTCACGTGCATATGAAACCTTTATTCTACATCAAAATTAGCGTGAAGAAACACTGATTAATGATTAATAACAAACCGTTCGCCTTGTCCGTGGGTTACAATATAACAATTATTGTTTACTTTTACACAAAGTGTATGCAATTATCGAATTAATAACCCTACCTCATCATGGAATCAAACAGGCAGGGAACTCGCAGTTATATTTTAAAGTGGATATCATTAAAAATTCCACGCAAATATGAAGGCAGATACTCCAACTGAAAATATATTTAGAACTTAGAAGCCAAGTAGATAGAGCACAAATTATTTTGCATGTATATGTACAATTGCATATTGTATAATAACCCCTTTTACACGTTTTGTTATAAGCCATCAACGGGGCATTATTTTGTCCTAATACTCAGAAATATCAAAAGCCGATAATAGCCCATAATTTGTAGGTACAGGTACACTAAGTACTTTAACTACCACGAGAAGGGGTGGCAGGGTAAGTGTACTGACTTGCCTGTGACGCCGCTCAGGACAAAAGTTAGGATATTTTAGTAAGTCTGACGTTCCCTCTCGCCTCTCCTAGGGCGAAGGGAAATACCGTACCGTGCCATATAGGGAGATATGCTAAATAAATCTTGTTACTTTCTTCTTTCTTTCTATACCTACACAATGGTTATCCTCGGTCAAAAAGAAATGATATGGAAATTCACTATTTCACAATATACCGTAAAATGGGGTGAATAGGGATCGAGAGGTGAATAGGGACAGAAGAGGGGTGAATAGGTATAGGGAAATTCTTCATAGTATCTATTCACCCCTCTTTTGTCCCTATTCACCTCTCAATCCCTATTCACCCCGATTTACTGTACCTAATACATAATAAACTTTTTATTTGTCCACAGAATACTGGCACTCCGATCAGAGGTGCGAAGAGGGCGCAGTTCAACATATTCGCCAGGCCTGTCAGTGGTATCCCCGCCACACAAACCTTCCGCACTTCCTTAGTCCCGATCTTATGGGTGGATGAAGTAAGTACTTGAAACATCTGTTTTCACACTGATAATTTTATTTTATTCTCAATTTTGATAGCCTACGAAATTAATATCTCCCTATAATTATGTACTAGACATACTATATAGGAATTAGGCAGATAATTTCTTTATATAGGGTGACGGGGTATAAAAATAAAAATCTATTTAGTCTGTCAATTAGGTAGTGAAAAATATTAGGCGCATACTTTTTTTATTTTGTCTACTGTAGATAAAATCTGTATCACAGATCACCATGCCGACGCAACGCATGACTTAGGTACCTACCTACTAAATTGCATGACATAATTAGATGTTTGAGAATATAACTAAGAAAAAAAAACTGTTTATTCTAAGATACGAGTACGTAAATAATACTCATAAACACTAAGGCTTACACAATAAACAGTTGGTCAATGATGTTCATTTTGTCAATTTTTTATAGTATAGGTAGGTACGTTCTACTAAGAATTGTGCATTTCTTAGTAAAAGCATTTCGTTCGATTTCAAACTTTCAGAGCCAACCCGCCCGTATTTTATTACCAGTTGAAGAACTACAAATATAATCAACTAGCGGAACTTTCTTAAGGGCTTCTCACCTCAGATCCTTACAACTTTTATTAGGTGCTCAGACGGACAAACCATTCAAGTGCAGTTCTGATTGCAGTTTAGTTCGTAGCTGAGTTTATGGAGATTCTCAATTTCATGTAATCTGAGTCTCATAACTTCAATTCATAAAAAGTATGAATCAAGTTCGTAATTGATTGGTTCTAGCAAAAATAATAGGAATATTAATAGTGTATTTAAGTGTGAACTTACAGCGTGTCTACTGCATTATGTGTGATTGTGATTTAGCTAAAGTTATTTGTAATTGAATAGGTATGTATCTAGGTAATGTAATCGATAAAAACCATAAATATTGTAGGTACCATAAATTTAAGAAACAATTTATTTGTGTGTTAAATATTAACTACCAGTCACCTAAAACAAAACACCCCTCAACAGCTACAAACTCTTTCCTAATATTTTTTGCTCAAAACAAAAGCTTCCCCGCTTCGTTCATTTAATATTATTTTACAATACCTACGTAACACTGGCGAACAACTTGTTGCTATTCGTGTACGTTCCAACTCATTCATAATTAAGATATGGCATCGGTACGTTTTACACCAAACCTGTCATTAAAATGAATTCCACGGAGTTGTTGTATTTACTTCGGTGCCTGTTAAATATTTCATAGTTAGACGTAGTTGTGGGAAAGTGTTGCGCCAGGCGTATGGTTTACAAATCAATCGATATGACTAATGCACGCTATATGCCTTATGGTTTAACTGTGCAGTTAAAACATACAAACTTCATAGTTACTAATGTCGATAATGTCATTATTTTCTTATAGAGTGATACTTACTGCCTTCCTCAGAGACATTTAATGATTACTCAAACTATTCCTTAGTAACGATGTTGTACCGAAAACAATTGCTAAGTAACAATTACGGTACGTACGGTTGTACGGCGATTAAGTATATAATATTGTAGAAACCCTACGACATTTTACTAGTTAATTCTAATTGTCCTTTATTGTTTCAGTCTATCATTCTGCCCGATGAGTTCGTCGAAGAACTGACCGGCAGGTTGCTGCACAGTCTCCGATTAGTAGACATCTTCATACCGGTCATCATCGCAGCTTGTTGTCTCGTGCTGTTGTTAGGAACTGGCCTCACCATCAGAGCCTTTTTAGTAAGAAATTCAATAAAGAAGACCGAAGCTGTACTTGATTCTAAACCTCAACCAGAAGTTGAAACTCGGCCGGAACCTGAAACTCAAATTGAACCTCGAAGTCAACCAGAACCCCGGTTGGTTGAGAACGGAGCTACCAAGTAGATATTAAATAAATGTTATGTACCTAAGATATTAAATTATAATGATATTATTTACGCATTTGGTTTTTTTTTGTTTTAGTATCCTTATCTATAACTTAGGGCTCATAAATTAACTGGTGATATATTATTTGAGTCTTACACCTGACATGTAATCCCTATTCCTTAGTAACGACTTTGTTCCGAAAACAATTGCTAAGGACTGCATTAAGTAACTATTAAATGTCTTTAAGAGCGGCGATAAAAGTCATTTTTTAATAACAACGCCGGTTATCGACTTCAGGATAAAGTAAACTGAAAAATCAGATAATAGCGACTTTAGAGTTATAACTCAAAAATCTGATATTTCACCAAATATTACTTCCAGAAGTAGGCTTTAGGTACACTTAGATTTTTGCAGTGCCATGTACGCAATGGCAACAAAAGTAGGAGCAAGTAGTCCTAACTCTTTACACGTTTAAAGTAATTGAAAATGTAATTCACTGTCGTGACTGCCGCTCAAAGTAACTGATAGACTACTTAAAAATCTATAATGTCTGAAGGGCTAACCACCCTAACATTTTATACTTAAACTCTAGAAACTTGGCCCCATGTAGTGAACTTTCCACGTACACCCTAACTTGCATGACAATCTTTAATAATACCTTGTCAATACCAGAACTTAAAATTCAAATAACCGCTTGTATTCACCTATGTAATTAGGTGATTCTGCTAGGCGCTCCCTATGGTATTAAAAGTTGGAGGGTGGACTTAAACACCTACGAGTCAGTTTGCAATTGACATTTCGGGATTCGTGTTATTATAATAGTACCTACCTATAGTAGATAGTAAGTATTCTGTGCCTATACGAGTGCTTTGTAGTGACGGGAGACTACAATACATTTATCACTATCTTTACTTTCCCCACGGTTGTTAGGAGCCGAATAAATAAGAGACTGCAGATTTAACAAAGGCTGGGTAGCAGTTCCCTCACCTGGTATACTTTATAATATGCAGTCTCCAACCCGCCAAGCATGGAGAGCGTTGTCATCGATAATTATAAATCTACAGACATGAGACATAATAAATTAGAGGGACCTTTCCTACAGGCTGCGCAACGTCGCCGCGCCTGCGCACGCTGCTCATGATGAAGAGTCCCTCTGTGACTCGAAACTAGTAGAGCTTTACTCCATTCATTTACGTGAGTGAACCGAGTAAATTTTCTTTATTCCTATTTCTTCTACCCTTAAGTTAAAATGTTTTTCTTTTTCGTGCTCTATTCCTAATCGCCATCTTTTTTAATCTTTATCTTTTTGGGGCTTTTATCAGGGATATGTCAGACCCTAACCGCCATCTTAACATCCACTTTTTTTCGTTTCGTTCCTTACATTATGTCCTACCTATCCATCTAGGTACTCTTTCAGAGCTCCCTTCAATTCCTCCGCACTAAAATTCAGCCACTCGCGTGAATTATTACTTACCACCACATATTGTGCACTACAATATTATAAAGTTGTAAATGGAACTATTCGAAAATTACCTACTTACTTAGATAGGTACACGGTTTTTTTTTTGAGGCGATCTAATCTTCCATTTAGTCATCATTCATACTCTTACTGACTACAAACCACCCCGTTCCTACTCGTGAACATCGAGGCATTAAGTATTGTACCTTATAAAGACTGTCTAATTATTCCATTATATGGGACTCTATAACATAACTGATGAAAACTTACGTATGCCATTCATACATCAGCTGAATTCGTCTTATATTTAAATAGCTACACGTTGGAGTTATTAGAGTTTATAACATTTGGTGCTTAGTTGAGGCATTAAGTCTTGTGCCCCAAGACTGTCTAATTATTCCGTTATATGGGTCTCAATAACATAACTGGTGAGAATATGGCGTATACTGCCCTTTGAAGACATCAGTTTAATACATCTTACATTTAGATAGGTATACGTTGAAGTTATAACATTTGGTGTTTAGTTCAGGCATTAAGTAAAGTGCCTTATAAGACTGTGTAATTATTCCTTTATATGGGACTCTATAACACAACCGGTATGAGCACGCTAGTGTCCTTTGACCTTTGATCAACAGGTAGGTACCTACACGTTTGGTACTTAGTTGAAGCATTAAATACTTATTGTACCTAAAGATTGTCTAATTATTCCCTGTTATTTGGGACTCGGTAACATAACTGGTGAAAACTTGACGCTCCCGTTTGAAGACATCAGCGCAATCCATCAATCATTATTCTTCTTGATGAAGAAAACATGTAGATACCTAAGTATACTGAGTAACTTCTATTATCGCCCGGCGAGCATTCTTGTTTTGGCAGCTTCAATAAAACATAGTAGGTATGTATCACCTAAGTACTTAATGTTAGAATGTTTCATTAAGGCGCTTCACCAGAATTAACATGTCCTGATTATCTTAGTAATAGCGACCCGCCCCAGCTTCGCATGGGTGCAATGGTGATATATTATACCTGTATTATACATAAAAACCTTCCTCATGAGTTACTCTATCTATTAAAAAAAACCGCATCAAAATCCGTTGCGTAGTTTTAAAGATTTAAGCGTTCATAGGGACATACAACATGACAGAAAAAGCGACTTTGTTTTATACTATGTAGTGATGATACATACCTCCTCGATCATCAAAATTTATAAAGCAATAAGTATCTATGGAACCTTTCCATTTAGGTGTACGATTACTCGCTACTCTGTGCCTGTTTATTTTACTTGTCCCTATACTTACCATAGAATAGAAAACTAGTTAATGTATTCCGTGATACTTACTTATCTTCAAACTTAGGCGTTAATAAGGGTTTGCATCTATGTTAGCATATTTTTATACTTAGTTACTGGGAGCGGTTGACCAAGCTGGATCGGTGACTGCTAAGGAAGAATGTGCTGCTGAGCAGGAACAGGAACCTGGATACCTCGTGCTGGTTGCCGAAGACTCACACGATACTTACGAGATTTTAACAAGCTTTGTAACCAAGTCTTGTTACACGTTCTTGTTTATAGAAGCCTATGTTTTATGTTCACTGAGACAACCTCTTTGTAAAAACCCTTAGGTATATTGGGTTTTCATTAAATATATTTTGGTGTGACAATGAAAAATTGTCTACTTGAGTTAGGTAACTAGTATGTGTTTGTGAGTGTGTGTTGTGTTTGTTATGTAGTTAGTAATTGTTAGAACTGATTACAGACAGTTTGAATAGACTTGTGTATATCAAAATAAAAAAGAAACAAACCAAACTAGGGTGTTCAAATAATACATTTTGTACTTTCAGGGATATGTTTATTGTTTATAATAAAAATGATAGCCTAAGCTAAATAAACAAGAAAATCAGTGATATTAAATGGTGAAAGTTTTACTATTACACATCTCCCTTGAATCCTTTAACAATAAAGATCTCGGTACATTTGACATACCTACTGACTAGTTACTTATCAAGACTCATTTAGACACAGATAGAACTTGAAAGAAGATTATTATGTTATTATAAATGGATAATTATATTACTACAATCTAAAAATACGTCCAACAAAGGCTTTATACGAAGGGAGATTGTGAAATAGACACATAAATTTTTCTACGTATATTAATATCAGGAATAATAACTAAAAATTTCAACTACGCACGATTATTATACGGGTCTGTTTAAAATTACATTAGTTAATGAAAACACTGGAACATTGGGAAAGTATATATGTAACTACTGATTATCAATATGTATTTCACATCAATTATAACGGCTAACAGTGATTGTCCTGAGACTCATTGACATAATTTTTAATAAAGTACAAATATGCATAAATATATAACAGCAAAGTATTCGTGTTTAATCAAAATTGAAGCAGCGACTTTTAACATACAACATTCATCACACCGCAAACAACAGAGTATTGCATTATTAATTCAAAAATTACGATAAATGTGTATGAGGACAATCGATATTGATTATTATTATAATAAGTAACGACTTTGCATTAGAATACTATAAAGTTATCCTGGAAGAAAATAAGACATAATATATATGTATATAAAAAAAGAAATAAATAAAAATATCTATGATTTTTATTTGAAAAAAAAAAGAAATTAATATAATAAACACATATAATCATTTATTCAAACTAAACGAAATACAAGCCAATGTCATTACTTCATGTTACGAATACTTATATAATCAAAATTATAAGTCTTCTTGTACATTGGAAAATAAATCACATAGTTGCGAGGCTGATAATGCGGCATTTAGTCTTTCCTTATTGGACTAGATACAACAATAACTAATGCATGAGATTTCACAATTGTGTAAAACATTCGACTACTCAAAATATCTAATGTATAAAAATAGTTAACAAATTAATTTACTCAATGATACACAAATCACTCAGACCGCTTTACCAGCCCCTATGGACTCTACTAACATAAAACTCTTTTACATAACAAAGACATTCAGTCGATAAGACGATCCATAATCAATTATATAATAATTTCCAAAACAAAATACATCTATTTAAATTACTAATAATTGATGAAAGGAACATTAAATCTTTATTATGCTTCAAAACTTCTGCGCATAAAATTATATTGACTTTCCAACAGCACTTTTGACAGAACGCGGCATTTTTAGACAGATGATACGGTTGTATTTGTATGATTTTCATTAGTATCAAATATTATTTTCAGATTATGCTAATGGTAGATATAGTAATTAGTTAGTAATAATTATCAATGCTCTGAAGCAAGACTCCGAAGGCTAGAAGTAAATTTCAACAAAAATTAAACGGAAAGAAAATAACAAATATATTTAGGTAATTTCTGGATTTTGTGTTTATAATAAATATTAGTATCCAAAGTTAATATCGGTAGGCACTGTATATGTACTAAAAATCATAATATAAAAAACCTGAGGATGTCCGAAGATCTCTAAAGAGTCTAAAAAATAATGCAAATGTACAATTCTAGAATAGATGATATGAACTAAAAATGCCCACGTCTACGGTACCCATAGATATCAAATTAATTAAATGTTCCCCAAATTTGGCTACTTATGGACTTGAATGTGAATATATAATATAAATCTGAAAGTACCAGTTCATTCAAAATTTAACTAAAATATTTCATAGAGATATACAATATTTACACAACATTCTTTTCACCATTTTTCTGGTCATATGCCGTAAAATCGACAATCGGTAAAAAGAAGTTTATTTACAATAATATGTACAAGATTAATATAATCTAATAAACTAACCTTACTCAACGAAATGACGTTTGTCGTCGTTGTTGCGCTTCCGTCCTTTCGCATGTGCGAGCATTGTAACTAACTTTTTATGGCTGTCTCCAACGATCCAGCCATGCTGCGGTTGATGTTCCTGTTCGTCTTCCCCGTCGGACGACCAGTTGTAGTAGGCCGTGGTGCGGGGACGCGGTCTCGGTCGGTCGGTCGGTGGTCCGAGATGCGTGTGCGCTGTTGATGTTGATGGCGTCGGCGCATCGTATGGATTCACCGTGCTTCTATCTGCGTCATCACTTTCATTGTAGGCTCGACTAGTTCCGGAATAACTTCCGTGGCGGCTGTTATTGTTTACCCTGTTTTCGACATCTCGCTTTTTAAACGATATATGTCTGTTCGTACGTTTTGCACTGGAATGATGATCCTTTTTCTTGCCTTTCTTTTTACGTGAAGTCAGGATAACTGACTCGGCGCTGTTGGGACGTGGCGGTATAGCATCTGGCTCTGATTCCGAACTCCAACTTTCAGCCAGCACATTTTGTTTTCCCACAGTGCATTTACGACGCGCCCTTTGTCTAGCCACTCCCATGTCATCATATTGGATTTGGTCGTAAACATCAGCATTATAATCAAAACTTGGGCTAATGCGTTCATCTAATTTGTTGACCGGAGACTTATCTTTAAATGATCTATCTTTTAATGTATCATGTTGCTTTCCAGTAATTAAATCAGTTTTTGAAGTTAGGGGTTCGCTATATTTACTAGATGAATGTTTCGATTCGTGCTTTTTCGGAGAGTGATCTTTGTCTTTCGGCACATCTCGTTTTTTAGATGTAGTCGGTCCAAACTCCGTCGGAATTGATTTTGATGTCGAAGGGCCATAGTCTATGAAGGGCGGGCTGTCATATTCTTTCGGAGATAACATGGTTTGCTGTTTGGGTGATGGGCTCTTTACTTTTCTTAATGAAGAATATTCATCTCTGCTTGAAGTACTTCGGTTGTGTTTATCATTTTTGTAAGATAGATCATGTTGTTTTGGTGTTACGAAATCTTCATCTTTGGTAGTTGCCGTTTCATCATACGAGTCGGAAGTTTTTGGTTTATCCTCAAGTAAACTGTCAAATAATTGATCTAAATTAGCTGTGGGTTTGACAGTTTCCTTAATTTTCTTCTTGTCAGTACGTACTGCGTTATGTTTGAATATCTTGCCCATGACTGCATTTTTCTCTAAAGCATCTTTTCTTTTTAGCGGAGACGAAATTTTCTTTGTATCACTGCCCACTTTGCCACTGTTCATCTCACAAGACATCAAACTATTTTCAGTTTCATCGTCGCTGCACACGTAATCATCAGACATGTATACGAAGTCGTCTCCATCTGAAGCGCTATCACTAGAATTATCGGGATCTACTCCAGCATTGAATTTGGATGTACTAGGTCCATCGTTGTTGTAGCTTATATTTTTAAATCTCTCCATTAAAGTTGAAGGTCTGAACTCAAAAACTGCATCTTCATTATCCAAAAATTCATAAACGTCAACCTCCTTTTGTGAAGTAGAACCATCTCCGCCGTACCTTTCCATTTTCCCATTTGAATCTGTCTTGTCTTTTCTGTTCTTTGAGCTACCCTTCTTTTTCTTTTTAGGTGAGGGCGTTAGAGTGGGCACAATTCCAGAAATATTGATGTCTGAAGTGGGTATAGAAACCTTAATTCCATCAAAACCTTTTAGGGCACCTTTTGTTAGGACTTGAGAGCTTTGGTGACCTTTTTTAGAATTTCTGCGCGTTTTCTTCTTTTCAGACTTCTTCCGGGACTTGAAACTAAAAAAATAAACACACGGTTAGTAAATTATAAAAGGGATGCTTACAAAATTTTGTTGAACATTAAAACATACCTGTTATTAGTTTCAATAGCAGCAGCTTGTGTTTGCTTTGCAGCCGCCGCCTGAGATCTACACTTTCTTTTTATCTTGTCAAATTTATCTTCAAACATGTCTATTGGATCAATGATATCGGGATACATTTTGTCTTTAACTTCTGGTTGCTTTTTCGGTTTACTAGGAACAGATTCTGAACTAGATTTTTCAACATTAGCTTTAGGTCCTGGACAAGTATTTTCAAGATTAGGATTAACCTCAGGTCTAAGTTGCTCATCATTAATTTTTACTTCAGGAACAGCTTTTTCATCATTGACTTCAGGACAAGATGTTTCATCATTAGGGGCAGGGTCTGAATAAATCTCTTCAACATTGTGGTTCACGGGTTCACGATTTTTATCATGAAGTTCTAATTCTTCAGGTTTTCCATCAGTACGATTTGGTTCTAGATGAGTCTTGTTATCATTAAAATCGTTTAAGTTGGGATTAGTTTCAGTGTGAAGATTTTCAACATTAGGCTGAACTTCTAAATAAGCATTTTCATCCTTAACATTAACCAGAAGAGAATAACTTTCATCATCATGTTTAGTTTCATTATTAGGATTGGATTCTTTACACTTATTAGCATCTTCTAGAACAAGTTGCGCTCTACTAGGTCCAGCGATTTCAGGACTGCAGTAACTTATCTGGCCATCGTCACTCTGCTCTAATCCCACATCACTAACACTTCGTTGTAACATAGCTTTAGGTTTCTTAGAATTAGCATTAGCAGCTTCCTTTAGACCAGAAATTAAGTCCTTTTCCAAGTTCTTCACTTCTTCGCTCTCTAATATGTTTTTAGCTGTAATTGAATCCACATCACCGTCACCTTTAAGCGGTTTTTCTAATAGATCAAATCCTTTGACAATTGGTTCAGACAAATTATTGGCAACTGGTTCTAAAACTGCTAGTGGTGCCGCAGGCTTGATCTCAGTTTTATTATTCTGAAGTAATTGACAACAATCAATAAAAAGTGCTTCATCCATACTAAGTCCTCTCTGAGCTAATTTTTGTTCTTTGATTATATTATTTACTTTTACCAAAATCTTATCTAATGTTGGCATTATCAATTTGGGATGATTTTTCTTCTTAGCATATTTTTTGGTCCTTAACCTCAGTCGATCTAATTGACTTTTATATGCAATAAGATAATTTGGCTTCTCATATATGGCATTGGTTCTCATGTTTAATTCTATTTCAGCTAATTTAGCCACATGAAGTACATTCATTTGGTGTCGCAAAAAGTTATCCGATCGCCTAAATTCTTTTTTACATAAACGACAGAAGCATGGTATGGGCGGTAAGAATAAAGATCTTCTCACTTTCGGTAATTTTTTTATTCTTCTTTTACTCGTAACAGGTTTTTTTGCTCTGGTATCTCGGGATCTTCTTCTAGCATCGTTTCGATTCGTGCGTCTAGTAGTTCTTTTCCTAGGACTAAGACATGAATCATCACTTTCATTAGCAATGATATGGAAAGTTTCAGATATTTTCTTAGACGCCAATAAATTAGATTTGCGTGGTTTTCTTTGTGAAAAGAAACCAAAACTTTCCATGAACTGTTCAGATCGAAGTTCGTCGACGTCATTTGATGTACCAGATTTTTCTAACTCAGGCGAAGAAGAACACGTTCGTCTGGATTTTTTGCGATCGGTATTGACTCTAGTGCACGTTGCACTCCGTTTTCCAGTTTTTTCTGAATTAGGATTTCGTTTGGAGCACGTTTTGCCAGACAGTAGAGCTTTCTTTTCTTTTTCTTGAATGTATTTATTTAGTGGAACATCACTTTTTGAAGAGTCGTCGGAATCTACCACTTCTTCTTTAGGTGCTGGTGGTGTTTTATTTTCACTAGTATCATTTTGAGGTTTCGACCTTTTAAAGCAGTTCTGACTTTTACTAGATACTAATTGTTTCCCCTTATATCTCTTGTTATTGTTCTGATTTTCTGAATCTTTTTCATTGGTTTCAGTTTTAAACAATTCCGGTTGTTCAATCATATCATCTAGGTCAATATCGTAAGGGTCGTAAATTTCATTAGAAGATTTCACCACGACAGATTTGGATCGAGTCTTTCTTAAAGCAGCTTGCATGTAACATGTAGTACGTTTTCCTAAAGGCAACGATGAACTATTTCCATTATCTTGAGCATTACTTTCAATAAATTTAAGTTTCTTTCCTTGTGAATTTTGTTTAGGATCTTCAGTAGCCGGTTCATGTAATTTTCTTTTTTCTGCAGAAGTATTTAATGACTCCCTGCTTGTGGTGGGTCCCGAAAAAATAGGACAAGCATTAGCTTTTTCATATTCATCTCGAGCTTGTTGAATAAGTAATATTTGGTTCTCGGTTACAGCAAACTGTTCTTCTGCTGTAAGATTCGGGTTCCGCGGATATTCGATGCGGATAGGACTTTCAGATCGTATTCTTAGTTTAAACATCTTCTTGGACTTATGAGAATGCCTTTTCTTACGTTTTCCAGAAATTTTTAGGGATCGATTTTTCTTACAAATCTTTTTTGCTTTAATTGCTTTCTTACGTTTAGTGTCTTTGCATTTTTCTAAACCACTAGTTTTAGGGTTATCTAAATTATCACTTATAGGGGGTTTTGTTTCCAAATTGCCTTCCTCACTTGCCTTCCTACGTTCCTCAGTATCATTTACATCTTTTTCGGGTGTCGAGTGAGCTTTTGGCTCGGTGTGAATTTCTTCATCTTGTAACAATTTTGAAAAAATAAGTTGTTTTTTAGTTAGTGGTGTTTTCTGTTCCGTGGAAGGTTCAGTTTCATCCAAATTTTCAGATCCAATTGGCACATCTTCAGCAACTACAGATTTTCCACGCCTGCTGCGTCTTAGTGATTTTGAATTATTTTCGGTCGATTCAGAATGCGATTGCAAATCATTGGCTTCATCTTTTTCAACTTCTTTATTGGTTTCTTCATAAGTTTCTTCTTTATCGTTGTCACATATATGTTCCAGGTTAGATGCCAAATTTTCTACAGCAGCAGTCTCATTATTTTGATTTAAAACAGTTTTGGAGTCTTGAGAATCAAGCATTTTATCCAAATCTGGGACATTTGCACTATTATTTAAAATGTTCGAAGAGTTATCTTTTGTTGTAGCAGTCTGGTCATTTATGTCACCCTTTGCCGCGATGGTCGACAATTTACGTTTGTGTTTTTTCTTATGTTTGCTTTTTTCAACACGAGGGTCGCTTAAGTCGGATTTGCAGGTATCTTG
The DNA here is from genome assembly GCF_023101765.2 of Spodoptera frugiperda. Lineage (NCBI taxonomy): Eukaryota > Metazoa > Arthropoda > Insecta > Lepidoptera > Noctuidae > Spodoptera > Spodoptera frugiperda. The sequence goes on from NC_064236.1 coordinate 4,236,597, forward strand.
TTTTAATTTATCTTTTTCTGAGTGTTTAAGTGCAATACTTTCATGCATAGCACTTTCATGTGCTCCCTCATTTATTTTTAATTGAGTGTCAGTCTGATTGAGCATTCCATTCTCAGATTTACTAAGAATAATTGTGGAATTTTCTAAAATTGGGGAGTCATTTTCTTTACATTTTGTCTTTTCAAAACTATCGTGACGTGGATCCATATATTGTTTATTTTTGTAATTTGGTGGCACAATCTCTTCTGTACACTGTTGGTCTGTTTCGTTTGTTGAGCGTTCAACAGAATGATTATTGCTTGGTACTTCCTTCACACTGTCCTCGGTGAGAGGTGTTTGATGCTTTGTAGCAGTTACATCTGTGCTTGAGTGATAAGTTGTGCATTTGCTAATATCGTTTGTCCCTCTTAATTTATCCACATCTTTATTTTCATTGGTGATTAAACATTCGTTGTCTAGTTTTTGCAAAATCTGTTTCATTTGGTCACGATTTTTAACAATTACTGCAAGAGAAACATCATCATCTGAATCTTCATCATCAACAATAGCATCACCAGTTGTTGCATTACGGTCAACATCAGTTGCTGGTTTATCAACCGATATTTGCTTATCTCCAGCAGGACTACCCTGGGGTGATCTGATTGTAACACTTATCTCTTGATTGTTATATGATAATTGCTGAGTTTCATTCGGCACTTGTAGATTAAATGATGTTTCTGAAGAGTAAGATTGTAGGCGAACATCTTTATCTTGTAGTGAACTGAAAGATATTTTCCTTCTTACACCCATAGTGGTTTGAACATTCTTTGAATCATTTTCTATTTTTCGTGTTTCTTTTATAGTTTGTCGTTTTCCTAATTCATTACTAGTAGAATTTTCTGTTAACGGTTTTGTTTCTACAGGTAACTCGGCTGAGGAATGTTTGGGGGCAGCTGATCTACATGCCTTTTTCTGTCGAGTGCTACTGTGTTCGCCTTGTTGGATAGCTGGCGATGTATTAAGTTCCAAAGGTTTATTATCTTTCTCATCTTGAACTTGTGTGACATTATAAACTAATCTTGATTTAATAGGGTTATTTTCCACTGGTTGATTTTCTATTACTTTGGGTGGCTCTCTAATTGTTGCTATTTCATGTATATTTGTTGGTTTAGCAAGTAAAGAAGCTTGATTTTCACTGCTTGAAGATGACTTTTTCCTTTCTGATGGAGTTTTAATACGTACAGCTCTTAAGCTAGCCGTTTTATCACTGACAGTTTTAGGTTTCGGTGTTGTCATTACAGTAACATAGTTTGTTATTACTTGTGTTGATAATATCGCAGGTTTAGGTAAGTTATCTGCCAACATCAGCCTGTTTTCATTTAAGGATGAATTTCTGTCTTCAGTCAAATCTACTATTTTGTTTCTGTAATCCCTATTTTCATTGATGTTTTCCGATTGAACTATCGGTTCAAGTGGCAGTACATTTTCACAACCAACGTCAATATCTTTCTCCTCCTTCACTTTTAACGTCGCGATAGGTTTTATATCTTCTGGGTCATCAACATCCGTTTTAACAACTGCTGGTAAAGGTGGGAACAACGGCGGTGGTGGATTCGGTGGTAATGGTGGAATAAATCTTTCCTGTACGGGTTCTGCTGTTGATGCAACTTGTACCGGTTGTGATGCAACATTCTCAGGCGGTGGTGAAGACGGCGACTTAATTTCAACTGACGACGACTTTATTTCAACTGACGGCGGTGGCAGTGGTGGTGGGGGTGGTGGAGGAGGCAGTATTTGAAACAGTGGTTGTGCCGCCGGTGGCGGAGGTGGTGGCTGCGGTACAGGCGGAGGTGGTGGCGGCGGCGGCGGCGGTGGCGGTGGTGGCGGTGGAGGAGGTTGCAGATAACTCATTGCATTATTTTTCTCCATATTAAACGCTCTCATGAATTGAGACGTACAATGATGCATGTTTGTCGGCAAATGGTAATTCGGAATAAAAGTATTATTAGCCATTTCTTCGGGTCCTCGAAGTGTTAATCGGTTAGATGATGACTGTGGATCATTTGTCTGCATAACATTGGGAACGATATTTTCGCAATTATTTCTTGTTGTTGCCGTCGGAGGAGAAACGTATTGCGGGAGTACGTTTAAGAGTTGGTCCCTATGATCAGCAGGCATAGTTCCTATAATTTCTAATAGTTCTTTAGGCAACATTGCTATTTTCCTAGCAATATCAGGGTCTTGAGTTTCGGTAACAACTTTACCAGTATCAAACTTTTTATCTGAATCAATGCTACTAGTTTCCGATGTGGTTTCTATAGATACCGATGTTTGTGAGAAGCTAGTTGTAGCTAGTTGTCCCGTTATTGAACTGGCACTTGCCGTAGCCCCATAATTCAATGCGAATCCACTATTAGAATTAGCTGACGAGTAAGCTGGTATTGTATTTGCTACAGTAAAATCAACAGTATTATTTATCGTAGCTGAACTGTCATGTTTTTTCACCGATGTTGTCATAACAGGATTTGATGCTGTATAAACCGATAATGTTGTAACGGGATCATTCACAGGATTTAACGTGGAGCCTGCATGAGCTGATGGTACTACTTCTCTACTAAGGTGTGTGCTATGTAATGAGCGGATAGATTGAGATTCCGATTGGATTGAATCTATAATACGTCGAGCGTCGCTCATGTCCATTTGATTAGCTATTTGCGAAATTCCATTTTCAACTGTACTAATTGTATATTGCTCGTTATAACTCATTTCTGCGGCAAGCGCTAAATTCGTTTTTAAATCAACTGAGTTGTTGTACGGAGGTTTAGTGTCCTCGGTACTTATGACGTCAACAATACTTTCATCATCAGCTGTTAAATCTATCGAAACGGAATCATTTTTAATCTCTGACACTTCGAGAATTTCTGCAGTTGCACTTTTAGTTGACAAGTCTGTAGGGAAATCCGTAACAACATCAATGGCTCTTGAAGTATCTGTAGATTTCTTGGCTACAGCATCTCTGTTTGGCAAATTTTGAATACCATACGCTGATTTTTCCTCTTTGTCAGTTGATATTTGCTTCGACATTCCTTTAAGTGATAAATCCTTGGGAACACTTAAATCAGTAGCACCATCTTCTTCACCTTTGGGTTCTGCAGGTGCACCTGCAGGTTTTTTGGGTTCTGGCTGGCTAGGAGCTGCAACGCTAACGCGCAAGTCTACAACACCATCATCTGGTTTCTTTTTTGATAAATCTAAAGAGCCGTCAGATCTGTAGTTTTCTGTAGTTACTTCCAAATCTGAAGATCGTTCTGTTGGGATTGCTCTTCCAGATAGATCCAAAGGCTGAGCAGGCGGTATGTCTGTGTCTTCTTCTTCTTCTGGAACCTTTTGAGATCCATCACTATCAGAACGTACATTATTGTTGGAATAGTGCGCTTCTTGATAGTTCTCAGGACGTGAAGTTGTTTCGCTGTACTCCCGTAATGGGTTATTTTGAATCATTAGTTCCTGTTCCGTGATTAGTTTTTGTTCCATTGATGATCTATGTTCAGAGACTCTTCTTTCGTTTAATCCTTGATCGTGAATTGATCGCTGCAATAAGTGATTCGTATGTTCATTTTCTAAAATTTGTTCCGAAATTACATTACGGTTCCTAGAAGACCATTGATCATGACTTTGTTCTGAAGCTGCATGTTCTTTAGTAAATATTTCACTACTGCTCCTATGCCCACTCGGCCTTGTTACTTCTGTCGAGAAAACAGTTTCGTTTGTGTACTTTTCATTAGATGACCTTCGATCGTTGGAAAGTCTACGTTCAGTTGAATGACGATGTTCATGGGAAGGTCTTCGTTCAAAAGAAGGTCTTTGTTCACGAGACGAAATTCGTTCAAATGAGGACCCACGTTCAAAAGAAGGACCTCGTTCAAATGAAGGGCCACGCTCAAATGATGGCCCGCGCTCAAATGATGGCCCGCGTTCAAATGATGGCCCGCGCTCAAATGACGGGCCGCGATCAAATGAAGGTCCGCGTTCATATGACGGCCCACGCTCAAATGACGGCCCACGCTCAAATGACGGCCCGCGCTCAAATGACGGCCCGCGCTCAAATGAGGGGCCACGCTCATATGACGGGCCACGTTCAAATGACGGACCACGCTCAAATGACGGACCACGCTCAAATGAAGGGCCGCGTTCGAATGATAGTCTGCGCTCAAATGTAGGTCTTTGTTCTGAATTTGATCCTCTGTCAAACGAAGGTCTCCTTTCACCAGAAGGTCCACGGTCAAATGAAACTCGGCGCTCAGTAGATAGTCTATGTTCTGTAGAAAGTCGTTCATCGGAGGCACGGCGTTCAGCAGAAAGCAGATGTTCCGCAGATATACGGCGATCGCTTGTAATATGTTCTTGCATTGATAAATTGTCATTGGACGATCTAAGTTCGTAAGCAGGCCAAAGTTCACTAGATACTCTGCGATCAGAAACAGTTTTCTTTTCTTTTGAAGATCTTCTTTTACCTGGTCTTTGCTCTGGGGGTAACATTTGTTCATTTGTTGGATGCTGGTCTATATTTTGTTCTGTTAACAATCTGCGATCTGCATATGTCAGTTGTTCCGAGTATAGTCTTTGGTCAGGTGGAGGTATATGTTCCGAAAAGGTTCTAAGATCTGGACATAAAATTGGTTCAGGATACGTTCTTTGTCCAGGATATAACCTTTGATCTGGATATCTTTGGTCTGCATACGTTATCTGTTCTGAAAGCGATCTAGGATCTACGTGCTGTCTCGGGTCGGATAATGATCTCAAATTGTTATATGACATTTGTTCCGAGAATGGTAACTGTTCAGGATATGTCCTTGGGTCAGAACGGGACGAATGATCTTGATAAATATTATGGTCCACATGTGACCTCAAATCAGAGTATGGTCTATGCTCAGTAAAATTTCCTGAAAATGTCCTCCGTTCTGGTAACGTCTGTTCCGCATATGATCTTGGATCACGGAAAGGTCTTTGTTCAAATAATGACATCTGTTCTGCTAATGTAATTGGATCTGGTAAGGTTATACGATCTGTTGCTTGCGATCTATGTTCATTGTGCGATCTATAATCAGATAAGGATCTCTGATCTTGAAATGATCTCTGATCTGTCCTCTGTTCTTCGTGTAATCTGAGGTCAGCCGCCGATCTATGCTCCGATAACGTGCGTTGTTCACTTATTGAATTTTGTTCACTAACTACAGCGTGTTGATAAGATTTGTTCTCAATAAGGCGACCACCAGACATGTCATACGTATGATGATATTCAGCTCTACGAGGGGATTTTGAGTCTTTGAAGAAATTAGTTGGTTTTGGTTGATGTGGTTCATTATGGTTGTTGTTACTTTGCCTCCGTTTCTTTTGTTTATCACCATCTGGACTTTTATTCGCATACTCATCATTAAATTGTAGTGTTAAATGAGGAGGAGGAAGTGGTGCTCCCATAGAGGTTTGAGGAATGACTTCAATCTGCGAGGGCAAACCAAACAATTGCTGCTGAGGTGGCGCGTTTGATCTTAAACGTGTTGATTTTCTTTTTACGGGCGTTTTCTTAGTTTGTCCGCTGCTAACTGATGATTTCTTTTGTCTTCCCCTGTAGCTACCGCCACTATCCTTGGCTGAAGCAGCAAGTGTTTCCTTACACAAAGCTAAACCATGTGCTACTTGTTCAATTGATATGTGTTGCGGCAGGTTACTTTGATAATGGAAATCCATTCTGTCTAGTGGTATCACAGACCGAGAGAACACCTCCGCCGGATTCGGGTCTATTTTCCGATCAAAAGGCGGCTGTAAGAAGAATCGAGGATTTGGATCGATAAAGTTGTCACTTCTAAAAGGCACACCCAGCTGGTTCGCATGTTGCATTGCTGCATGAGTAGCTAGTTGTACTGCAGGATAAGCCGATGGATGAACCACAGGATGAGGCATGGCAAGCGCAGTTGGAGGAGCCACTAAATGAGCGGCTGAATGTGATACCGCCGAATGTGGGGCCGTATGTGTGGTTGCGAGTGCAGCATGACTTGCTGCTATAGCTTCCGTTGAATTTAGAGCTAGATATTCAGACGGATGTAGTGCAGCTTGAGCGGCCGTACGTGTATGAGATATTGATGGTGTATGTAAATTACTAGATAAAAATTCTGCTGTGTGTTGGTTTTCAACTTGATGAGAAACTGGCAGAATTATTGGTTGCACGTTTGGAAGTTCACGTCCAGTTGCTATTTGAGCAACTGGTTGCGTACGTGTGTCTATGTCCGGTAAATTAGTTAGCCGGTTGGTTACAGAATAACCGGATGGTCCGGCAACTGGTTCGTCATTATCGGTAGTGTCAATATTAATATTAGGGTCTTCAAGTTTGTTCTTTAACATCGCGATACAGGCATTAAGGCCTTTTCGTGTTTTATTAACCCTGGATTTTTCCAAGGTTAATAACTTTCCACACGATAAGGCAGCCTTTTCATATGTTTCATCATTTTCATCGACTTGATTCATAGACAAGTCTTGAACTTCGTCGTTATAATCGTCGGGACGAAAAAGTCCTTGATAGGTTTGAAGGGACGTCCCCTCTCTTTCCCTATCTGCTGTTAACGATGCTATCGAATAATTTAGATCGTTCGGATCATTATCTGTTGAGGGGTCTCCATCGTCTTCTTCCGTGTTCTTTTCTTTACCACCGCGGCTACTTCCGCGGTGGTGGTTCCTCTGGTTGTCATTCCCTTGATTATCATTGCCACGATTATAGTTTTCGCGACTATTATTTCCTCGTTCATAGTTTCCTCGATTGTTGTTTCCCCGATGATTGTTTGATCGATTATGATTTTCTCTGCTATGATTTCCCCGGTTATTATTACTTCCCCGGTTGTAATTACCGCCACGCCCAGAATTCTGTCTGGAACTGAACTGGCTATTATTAACATCGATCTTTTTAGGTGTATTATTTTTAAGAAAGTCGTCACCTGACGATTCATTCATATCACCATTTGAGTCACTGTCACTTGGTTGATTTTGATTTCCAGAAGTTGAGTATTGGTTATTTGAGCTCGTTGGTTGATTACTCGAGCTCGCAGACTGTTTACTTGAGTTGGTCGACTGATTGCCAGACCTTGTAGTCTGATTACCCGAGCCCGTCGACTGACTGTTCGAACCCGTAGCCTGTTTGCCTGAACTCGAGGATTGCTTGCTAGAGTTCATAGACTTTTTACCTGAGTTCACTGGCTGCTTTCCCGAACTCATATTTTTCATTTGAATTTTTCGTTTTGTGCGTTTAAGCACGACTTTTCTTTTAAGAGTTTCAGAAGGTCGGTTATTCTTATCAGCTGGTCGTCTGATTGGTCTCAGAAACTTATCATCTTCATTACCCTTAGAGGGTTTGTCATCCTCATTATCCTTCTTTTTAACATTTCTAATAACTTCTTCTTTGTTTGTAGATGTGTTTAAGGAACTTGAAGAACTATTAAGTTCTTTAAGGGATCTAAGTTTACGAGTAATCGAATCTTCGGATGTACGATGTTTGATTAAAAGCTTATTTCTTTGTTTGTCCAATTTTCGACGAGGTCGTAACGAAGGATTAAGTGGATTAACCATTACACGATGACGTTTTGCGGGCAGGTCTGCAATCATTTTCCGGATTGTCTCGGCTAGAAATAAAGTTTACATGTTAACAAGATACGTAGTACAAAATGGCATCCTAATAAAACGTCAATACGCGGTCATTGTGACAATAAGGCAATAGTAAACGTAATTAATTTAATGTTAAGTCGTACCTCTTAATAATTAGAAACAGAATTTGGTTTACTTTGATTTTGAAAGGAAAATGAACATTTAAGTATAAAATCCCGTTGTGTGAAGAATTAAGTGTTAATAATTTTATAATATACAGGGTGTCCCTGAAGTCGACGTCCAACAGGCACCAGATGATCGGCAAGGTTCCAAATGTTATCAGAAAAATATAAAAAAAAAATCTAAGTCCTACAGTTTTTAAATTACAGTGACTTATGTGTTATCCACGAAAAAGTACACCCTGTGCCCGTCTTTTGACTCTTGTTGCTACAAATCTTTATTTTTTCGTCTGCAGTCTTCCTTACATTATCCTGAATAGTGCTCCAGTAATATGGAATCATAAATTCTTAGCCAACTGCTTTAGATTGGAAAACATTGTTAGTTTTAGAGGAATCAAATACTCTGAATAAAATTTTCACCTTACTTTAAGTGACTATACTGAATAAATTATGTATGGCGCTAGTAGTGGCAAATTTCACCAAAGTTGGCGCATTTAATAAGGATTATAAAATGGTATAGCACTTTGCACATTATTTCTTAAATTCGACACAAAAAAAGATTTTTCAACGAAACTCCGTTTCGATGAATTTGTTTGATCTTACTAAAAAAATTTCTAGTGTACTCAAATCATACGTATAACCTCGTATGCACTAGACAGCACTTTGCACGCTATTTGTTATCATCATGTTGAAAATCAGCGAGGATCTCTTGTCAAACAACATTGTCTGTTTACCCGTGATTTCGCTTGCAGCATTCGTCGGCAATATTATCGCTAGACGAACTGGTGTTGTGCATCTCGAGCCATCGTACCCGGGCTTCGGCATTTTAGTTGAGCACTGGCTTTTTTGCGCCGTGTTGATTATTTATTTTTTAAATTATTTTTTGCTTTACCTGCAATTCCTTGTAACGGTGCAAATAACTCTTTCTCGACAAACTAAAGAATATTTGATGCTTCATCCCGCATTTGATCACAAGGCATGAACACGTAACTTAATCGGAGGATTCACCCATTTCTTTTTTTTTTTTTGATGGGGATATGACGAGTAATTGTGCGTAAGGGCTCATGTACACCATACCACTACCGCGTCGATATGCTGTGTACATGAATCTGCCGCGTCCGTTCCTTTTGATTTTACTACACATTTGATAATGTGTTTGATGCACTATGAACCAATAAAATATTGCAATCATTCAATATTATTTAGTGAAACATGATACACAACATCAGTTCCTCTAGTAAGTCTAGTAATATTGCCGACGAAAGCTGCAAGCGAAATCATGAGTAGACAGACAATGTTGTTTGACAAGAGATCCTCCCTGATTTTCAACATGATGATAACAAATCGCGTGCAAAGTGTTGTCTAGTGCATACGAGGTTGTAACGTAAGATTTGAGTACACTAGAAGAATTTTTAGTAAGCCCAAATAAATTCATCGAAACGGAGTTTCGTTGCAAAATCTTTTTTTGTGTCGAATTTAAGAAATAATTTGCAAAGTGCTGTACCATTTTATAATCCTTATTAAATGCGCCAACTTTGGTGAAATTTGCCACTACTAGCGCCATACATAATTTATTCAGTACAGTCACTTAAAGTAAGGTGAAAATTTTATTCAGAGTATTTGGTTCCTCTAAAACTAACAATGTTTTCCAATCTAAAGCAGTTGGCTAAGAATTTATGATTCCATATTACTGGAACACTATTCAGGATAATGTAATGAAGACTGCAGACGAAAAAATAAAGATTTGTAGCAACAAGAGTCAAAAGACTGGCACAGGGTGTACTTTTTCGTGGATAACACATAAGTCACTGTAATTAAAAAACTGTAGGACTTAGAATTTTTTTATATTTTTCTGATAACAGTTGGAACCTTGCTGATCATCTGGTGCCCGTTGGACGTCGATTTCAGGGACACCCTGTATAATAAAAAATACTTACCATCACCAACTTCGCTCCTTATTTTCTGTCGTGGCCTCATGTGGTTCTTTTGTTTGTGACGATTCCTTAAATCCTTTCGTATTTTCCGCCTAATAACATTGTCAGGCAGACGTGGTCGTCTTCTCCGTACTCCAAACGGCCGATATCGGCATTTTCTGCGCACTGCGGGCGTATCACCAGCACAATCCAGCATATGTTGGTGTAAGTCTTTTAAAGTTATCGACTTCCTACACTTAGTGCAGTCTCTAAATCCTCTCAAAGGGCGGGTTCTATTGCACACCTGGCTTGGCGGTACGTATAAATGCTTTAAAATGTCAGCATTTAGTAATGGTTCCCCGACTATTTCATAATGCTGTACTTGGGCATTAGGATGATGCACCGATATATGAGACGAGAGTGCTTTAGAATCTCGAGTTTGGGCACCGCATGCACAACAGACATAACATCTTGGTCTCACCCATTCACCACTAAGAACCGCAGGCTCTAAATTATAGTTGGGTGTGGTTGGTGTTAAACCCAGAAAACTAGGAAATTCAGTGGCTTCTCTAACCGGTGTTCTTGGTACGTTTGTGTATTTTACAAGTTGTTTAGACGACGTTGGTAGTTCTCTGCTTTCTAGGATTTCTTTTAATTCTTTATCGATAATGTTTTGTTTTTCAGTCTTCTTCTCTACATTATGTGAAATATTAAATTGTTTATCGTATTTTTTGCGCATACTTAACTGGGTCCATATATCTAAACTAGAAACCAATGTAATGATGCATTTATTGGCATGAGAATCTCGCTTAATTTGGTCTGCATTCATAAAGACTTTATCTATTTCTGGACTATCCCACTTCCATTTATGTTTTGGTGCAATAGATCTAGGGAGATAGTTCTCAAAAATGTTACGAGAATATTGTTCATAAGCTAAGAGGATCGGGAAACCTTCTGCTGTATTGATTACAACGCTATTTTTTGATTTTCTTGTTTTAATTGTGGTTTCCGAATCCGGGTTGAAGTTGAATGAACCATCGAGATATTTTGCCAAATTTTCGGCGACGTTACTCGCGACTTTGGAGTAGAAGCTGGTTTCAAAACATTTTTCAAACTTTTGGGTAGCATCATCACTAGTTTTAACCCAATCCTTCCTAGTCGATTCACCTGTCCTTGGTGATCTGTGCACAACACCCAATCTCGAGAGGATTTGGTCTGCATCGGTGTTATGGAAAGAAAAATTAGGCGGTATGCGCTTATTCCATTGTATATCATCTAAAACAATCACTGCATTCTTCTCAATAACTGTATTGTTGCCTATAGATTTACTGGGCGGTAAAATTAAATTTGTAGTAATATTATCTTCAATATCAGCTTCATCGTGCACATGAGACGGTTTGAGTTCACACGAAATTACAACTCCATTAAACCCGTGAGTTTCAATTACTTCTTTATCGCCTTGAAAATCACTTTGTCTATCGGTCGCATTGGTATTTTCGGATTTTTTCAAGGTGGGCAAATTCTTCTGACGTAATTTGCTCCGATAAGGCTTTTGTTTCTCACAAACGTTCAACTTGTGTTCTGAGAGTTCTGCAGCTGATGTAAACCGTGTTTGACAATCCATACAAGTAAAGTATTGATTGGGATGACTATCGATCATGTGACGAACGATGTCACTAGCCTCAGCCTCAGTGTGGTTGCAGAAAAGACAGGCAATAAAGAAGTCTTGTTTTGAGCTCGACAAATGCATACGCCGTGCATGTTTGGTAACAGTTTGTTTAGACGTAAATTTTCTATCGCAGTAAGGACAAAGAAAGTATGGAGAAGAAGGAGTATCAGACTTGTCGAGATCATCTGGTTTGTTTGGTAAAGCCTTAGACGGAGTGCTTGTCCTTTTAGGCCTATCCAAAGAGACTTTGCCTTCACTTTTTCTAACATTTTTAATAGTGGGACTACAGGTTCGTCTCCTAGGACGTAGTCGTTGATTTAATGACGATAAGGGTTCGTCTTCGCTATTCATAGTAAAAAATTCTTCAGGGCTGTAACAAAGAAATAAAAACCTATGCAATTGGCTGACTAAGACGCACTCTCAATATACCGCAAGAACTGGATTCTTAAAAAAACTATCATTTGCAATATATCAATTGCTTTAGACACTTCCGTGTTGAATAAAATGTAATTTATGAATTAATGCTTTAAAATAGCGTATAAATGTATGGTGAGTATAGTCGTTAAATAACGTTCAGTAAAAATCAGTGTCTTATAGCAAATTTCAATCAAATAACAGTTTTAAAAATAAAGTATGGTTAACTATGTCTACCTGAAAGGCCTCAATTACGTTGTTTTAAGGATGTTATGTGAAATCAAAATTATGAGTCTGAACTCTGACTGGGAATCTAGATAATTATTATTTTAGTTAATCATGACATCGTTCCAATGTTTAATTGTAAAAGTAATTTCGATATTTTAAAACTCGAGAATGGTTCGACTGTCGGAAATAAGCCCAACATTTTTATTTTGATAATAATTAAAAAAAATTGCTAGATCTTAGACAATAAACAAATGTCTAATCAGTTAATTTCAACAAATTATAATAGACAATTTCGTAAAATAAATAAAAAGTAACGTTGCTTAAATGAAATTGTAATAAATTAAGACTACATTCACTAATTCATTACAAGGCAGGTAACACTGAATCCTTATAGATACTTTCAAAGGTTATCAGATAATATTTTGTTTAATTCAGAATTATTTTAAAAGACATTGTGAAAATATTCGACCTAAGCATTACCATGTAAAATACTGTCAAGACGAGTCTATTATGGTTTGCCCTGTCAAAAATTTATCAATGTTCCTTTACAAGTCCTTACCTTAAGAACTCTTTAGTCAAAAGGCTAGACTTTGCCATTTCGGTACTACAAGACGTTTTATTGTTTTTCACTTTACGCAATACTACGTCTGATAAATATAATAATTTATTATTATTTAAAAAAGGATTTACAGTTATGCGTTGACCGTTACGTGGCGCCGTTACAAGTTGAAAGCATTTTAAACATATTTAATATTTACACATTAAACTGTTAAATGTGTTTTAAAATTTGTCAGAAAACTTTAAATTGTCTTTCTTCTGTCTAAATTTAAAAAAATAACAACTTAATTCTCAAAGGAAAACTTGCAATTTGTCACGTGCTGCAGAAAACTTGGGTGCGACGCTGATTGCTTGTCATCTACCGATTGCCTACCCCCTCTCTCATTCCCATAAAAACACATATGGCCATTATACGATCACGATCTTCGCTATCAGTAATTACTACAACTACATTTGTAAACATTATGTAGTTAAATAATTCAAATAAAACCCTATATTAGTAAAAGTAAAGTAGTAAAACCCTATATGATGAATGAATGAAAACTTAGATAATTTGACCGCAATTAATTGGATATATTTGATAGAAGAAACTTGCAATACTGGGGACTGAGCCTCTGCATACGCCGGGCACAATTTAAAGACTAAGTCCTGAAGACTATGTATTGTCTGATCTAAAGTCGAACCCGAGACGAGAATTTTAGATTTTTTTTTCCATATCTTCGTGCAACACTATAGTATTATTGTTTAAAGTAAACACTTTTGACAGCAAAAACAAAAAAAGTATTCGACATATCAGACCAGACGAAATGCTTTTTTTATTATCTATAGGTTCACGCTTGACCACTATACCACTATATATTATACCACCACTAAAGCTAGCTTAGATCGGACGTCGAAGAACAAATCGTATTAAAATGACGATAAGATCAAATAAATACACTTCTAATGGTCTTTTTCACTGTTAATATCAGCCTATAGGTAACACCTAACAGTACTAGGGGTTCATTTGGATGCTACGTCACACTAAGTGGACTCTTAGTTAAGTGACAGTTTAGGGATGGTTGGTTAAAACGGCTATAAGTCGCTGTAACATTGTCTAGATAACAGCGAGACGAAATATTTACATACAAGAATAAGGTATATGCCAAGAATCCTAGTCCTGCTAATTTCCACAAACAGACTATGTGTGCCAACAACCGACATACGGACAGTATAATATAATCTGGAGCACCAAGGAGCCATGAATTTAGGTCACAAATAAACCTTAACATTTCAGTGTTCAAATAATATCTTAAGAGAAACGGCGAAAAGTATTAGAATACACTATTCTGAAGCGAAAATCAAATCCCCGATTTGATAACCAGACACACGTTGTTCAATTTATTTATTATTTTTTCAAATAAGTATAATAGGATGATGATAAAAAATAATAAATCTATTTAGTCCGTTAGTTAGATCATAAAAATTTGATACGTATTTTTTATTTTATCGTATCCTTACATAAAACGAATCAGAGTTTAGGAGTGGGAGCTAACTACGTCATTTTTGAGTATAAAACAACTCAAAAGTAACATCACTTGGATGAAATTAGGAACAATGGTAGATTAATATATTATAAAATAATACATACGCTACTTTTTACACCACAGGAACGCGGACGAAGCCGCTGGCAGAAACTAGTATTATAAATATCAGTGTGTTTATTTGCATGATTGTCTGCCAATTATGCTGAAACTACTGAACGGATTTTGATGAAATTTATTATGAAGACCGGGTATAAACTGACTTGGGTGGTAGGATACTATCCCACGGGAACGCGGACGAAGATGCAGGTAGAAGCTAGTTCTTTATACATGTGTATTTCTGCCTGCTTTTGCAAATAATTAAAACCGTGACGTTATGTAGTTTTTCACACTATTTCACACTATTTTATTCTAAATCATTCAAACCACACACAATGACACATGAATACGCTTTACACTCAGACCCGAAACAACTAATAGTGGATACTATCTCAGAATTGTTTCATGCGGGTATCGAACCTGAGACACGTTTCTTTTCAACAGGTTTGTCAGTCATTGCGCTCGATTCCCTAGTCGGGCAAAGTATTACTGGGCTTTTTCAATTTACGAAAATTTCTCAGTAGTAGCAAGGAGCATGGAAATTGGTCCAGTATATGGCAATAGGCTCACCCCCTATTACATGGAACTTATAACACAAATGATGAAAAGTGGATGTACATTGTACAGTGGCATTACGTGTGTACCTCTGCCTACCCCTTTGGGGATAAATGGCATGATGTTACGTATTATATACGGTAAAAAATTTGTTTGTTTGAACGCGCTTATCTCGGAAACTACTGGTCCGAATTGAATAAAATATTTTCTTTGTTGGATATTCCATTTATCGAGGAAGGCCAAAACCGCGCGAAAGATGATTTAGATTTCAGCCATAATTATCCCACTGCAGGGCAAAGGCCCTACGCTCCTTCCATTCCTCTCGATTTAAAGCTTTTTGCGGTCAATCCTCGTGATAGATGTAATATCTATACTAATATTATAAAGCTGAAGAGTTTGTTTGTTTGTTTGTTTGTTTGAACGCGCTAATCTCTGGAACTATTGGTCTGATTAGAATAATTATTTTTGTTTTGGATAGCGCATTTATCGAGGAAGGTTATAGGCTATAAATCATCACGCCACGATCAATAGGAACCGAGCAGTGCGGGTGAAACCGCGCGGAAGTAGCTAGTGTAATATGCACGGGAGTACTAGTATTAAATAATGAGACCGAAGCCGCGCGCTGACTAGTAAACAATATCTTTATCTAAAGATATTCTGTTATCCGTTATCTATAAAATTCATAGATATAAATAATTCATTTTTAATTACAAATATCAGTTACCATATTATTTTGGGATAAATTATATCATGTTCATTATCTTATAATCCCTTTTTGTTTTCTGTAATTTCCGAACATAATAAACGATTTACTACTTTGAACGCATGCTTACGCTAACATTTAATTCTGTATTTATTATAAGACCTGACACTGACAGACAGACATTTACTATATATTTTTTATAAGACCTGAATCCATAAACTTCATACTAATTCCTATGTGAGTTTTATCATCAACTCCTAAAATAATAATGTAGCCAAAATCTGATATCAGTGCAACCGACATGCGCAAGCACATAAAACGAGTGAAACTAACATTTAATTCTGTGTCGTGGACGCACTTGGAAACGTACAAGTTTACATCCAGACCCTACAACAATTTATAGACCACACAAAGACTTGTGTCACGGCTCCAGACTAAGCCACACATCTGTCGTTGGTGCATTTACAAACACACAATAAACTTCTCACTCAGACCTAAAACAACCAGTGGATAATATGAGAAGGACTATATGAGAATTGTTTCATGGGGGCATCGAAGCCACCACACGTTACTAGTTGTCAGTGCAGTAGAATTAACGCTATTGATTCATTCCAGGTGTAAAACCATTCATCATAGACCCAAAAAACTTTCAATTAATTAGAGTCAAAATTATTATCATACACATACACATAACGTCACGTCTTTAAAACCTCGAAAACGCAGACTGAGATATAATTAAATATTACACCTACTTTACAACCGTTCTAAATTCCATGTCATAGATATAGGTCCATTCCATACTAAAAGTACTTTTTAAAAACTACTACGAAAATCAAAATTATATATAGGAACGGGGTGTTTTAAGTCAGTAAGGTTCTGACACTCTCTCTCGCTTCACCCAAAGCGGAAAGTCATTTGATAATTTTGCCCCTTCAAAATGAAGCCGTTTTAAAAGAACTGTCTTACAAATCGATTAGGTTTAGTATCAATTCAAATTATATGTAACCTTAAACGCATAGAAATTTCTACAATGAAGAGTTTTGTAAACCCCAATATGTATCAAAAGCAACATAATGCCATGATATTATTAACACAAAACTTTTTTCTTGAGAACGCTACTAAATATGTGAATCTAGTTCTACATATTAAAAGTCTGGGCCAACAAGTACTTGTATACAAAGCAGAGACAGTCCCCAGTATTGTTACAGCTCATTTGAATATTTCAGTGAACGTTGGAGGCTACAGCGGACAAACTTACAGGGTTGACGTTTTAATACTAGTTCAGACTTAAGGGCAACTCTTGAACTACTTTTTCGACGTTTATTTGTAATTTTTCTATTTATTAAATGACTGATAGGTAAGTATGCACGACTAAAATTTATAAAGCTATTGCTTTTGCCTTTATGGTTGTCGCACATGTTGCTCAAGATCATGAGCCCTTTTTCAAATTTTTAAATCTTATAACTAACCAAATAACGTTCAGTGTCATTTACTGCCAAGTAATGTATTAGTATGTGGTTTTATCATCTCACATTTATTAAAAAAAGGAACTTAGAATTCATCCTACTGTTTCAAGTACACACACGCCTTTAAACGTGGACATCGATAAACTTAGTATGTTGATTCCGCGTTTGTAACGCTACAGCTTTTCGTAGTCGTCACGCGACGTAGCGCAGTCGTAGCATTCAATGCTTACGTAGGCCTAACTTAGTAAAAAGCTTGCAAAATATCTATATTTTTTTTATAAGACTTGTATTCATCATATAAATTTTTATGTGAGTTTAATCATAAACTCCTAAAATATTAACGTAGCCAAAATCTGATGTCAATGCGATCGACATACACAAGCACATAAAACGAGTGAAACTAACAAAAATGTTAATTAATAACTACGTAAAATCGTTTCTAAATAATGTGAATTAGGTAGAAAGTTTGATTAAGTAGTTATTTGATTAAATATTAAAGAAATTGTTAAGTTGAATCACTATTGTTCCTGCTATTATGTTGTGAGTTCATAGAAATCCTTATTGGAATTGTAGTACATATACATTTTAATGACAAATGTGATTTCAGGTACAAATGTCTGAGCTCCATGCTTGGTGTACCGGCGCCGGCGCATATCAAACAATTTCTTGAAGTCAAGAACTTTTTTATTGACCGTAAAACGCCATTAATTAATTTTAAACCGTTTTTAGTACGTAATAATTTCCTATTAGTAACACATGTCATATTTAACTAAAAAATTCATAATTATTACCATTTAGTAAAACACAAAGTAATTGAGACCGCACAGGTATGAATGAAACTTAAAATAATGATGCCAATGTATAAACAAAATATTAAAAAGACGGAGCAGGTTTTCTAAGTAATGCATTATATTAATAGCAAGAGGCTGGTATAGTGTAAAACCTAACCCAATTATAATTTACGAATGAAGTAATTCTATACCTAAATGTTAGTTCTAACTCAGAAATGAAGCTCTCTTTGACAATAAATTGAAACATACGTGGAAAACGTTTAGAAAATAGAACAAACCGCCGTTTAATTGCGGTTCCTAATAAATAATTAAACATACAGTCAATACTGAACCTTTTCACAAGGCCATATTGATTTTATAGGAATTATTCATGGCATACGTAATGCATAGAACTGCATTACACGGCAACGTTTAAAAACATTGTGACATTTCGAATACAAAGTATAATGTAACCCATTTAAATTCTAGTACCGAACAATTATGCAATTTCAAAAAGTTTTCGTAACATTACAGTTCTTGTTTGCGCTAAGTGAGCGTAACTAAGCCGGGGTAAACTACGCGAGGCGTGAGTGCAACTGTATGAATTATGAAGGGTGCGACGAGCAACACCACTTTGCTACGAGCTACGAGCTACGCCGTAGCCCGGTGTGTGCTACGATGATTACATGCACACATTGTTTCCGCCGAGAGCAAAACATGAGCATTTTCACGTGAGCTAGCACTTTTGTACTCACGAGCTGTATTTTATCTCTATTGTCTTTTTCAATGATTTTAAACTTTTCTGTTTTACTAATGACCTAAGGAGTAAGGACCATATTTCATTGGGATATCTTGAAGATGATAGCGGTTTTCGGTATCCTAATAAATTTGTCTTTGACACCTACTTTATAAACTTTTAGTTTTGGTGTGTACTATCGTTTTCAAATATGTGGCCATTAATTTATTAGCTTTATCACCTTCCAATTAGTACGTAAACTGTACTTAATATTTCTGTAAATGGTTTAATTATGGTTCAAGGATAATAAATAGTCAAGTAGGTATTGAAACACAAAAATAATATCGCGTTCAATGAAACCTTTTGACATCAAACAGTAAAATAAAATTCTATTCAGAATCCCAAATTAATTAGGTCTTGGTAAGTATTCTGATTATATTGCTCTTTAATAAGACTTTGTACTTTCAATTGCCTACAATCTTATTAAAATAATAACTGCCAAAGTTTGTGAGTGAGTTTGTGTGTTTGTTTGGTACTCAATCACATCTAAACGGTTGATGGGATCGGCATGTGGAATAGGGTTAGTTTAGTTACACGCAGGCTACTTTTTATTGCATTCGA
Organism: Spodoptera frugiperda; assembly: GCF_023101765.2. Classification (NCBI taxonomy): domain Eukaryota; kingdom Metazoa; phylum Arthropoda; class Insecta; order Lepidoptera; family Noctuidae; genus Spodoptera; species Spodoptera frugiperda. The sequence goes on from NC_064236.1 coordinate 4,255,639, forward strand.
ACGCGGCTGAAAACACTGGCTGAATCTAGTTTGTGTCTAAAATTCCCATAGCTCGTAGCTAGTAGCTGTGTACCTCGAAATATCCTTGTGCACCGCGGTGCATTTCTGAGCAATTGATTGAGTGGCGGATGTGACAGCTGCACGTCATTGCTGCCGTGCCGACATCACGTAACGTGCGAACGGTGCACTAACTCTATTATTACTACCAATTAACTTTAAGGCTGTACATACTATGAGTCAATTCGTAAATGGATTTATTTACCGATAAAAGCATAAAATTAATCGATGTTTCGATCGATCTTGATGAATCAATCACTCAAATCTATACAATAATTTTATAAACGCCTACATTATTTATTCTCCATTAGGTTTTATAAGATTTTGTAATTTTACGGATTAACAGTTTAAGAGCTCCCTGTAATTTGCTAAAACGAGTTAGCTATATAATTGAATTATTTGTTCTTACAGCATGCTCAGCTTGAAAATCTTCTAAGTGAATGAGTCGATAATTTTAGTATTTTTATCAAGAGCCTTGTGTCAAAATAATTGTGACATAATATTCAGTAGGCTGCGCGACGTCGCTGCGTCTGCGCACGCTGCTCATGATGAAGAGTCCCTCTGTGACTCGAAACTAGTAGAGCTTTTCTCCATTAATTTACGTGAGTATACCATGTTTTTTTATTATATGTATAGTATGTCTCACGACAGTTATCATATAAATATTGAGTGTATGTTTTCTAATCGCAATATATTTTATTATGTACAGCCTTAGGTATCTATAAATTATTTTATTTTATTTTATCCGCTCTCGCTGTTACGAAGTATTGCAGTCGATGCTTTAAAGAGGAGACAGATGCAAATCACCTTCCTATTCGATTGTATTAGAATGCAACACCTGCTAAATGAACCGATCCCGTAGTTATCAAAATTGTTTTTAAGTTTTGCCATAAAATCCACCAGACAGATATATTTTTAAGACCCTGAAACTGTTTGAAGTATTTTTTAACCACCCATGTTGAATTATCGATATGCGTATACGCCGCTTGCGCAAGCGCCGCATTCGCCAGTCGTGGACGCACTATTTCACCTCTTGCTTTGTTAGTAAATATATGCAGTACAAAGAAAATCTTACTTTAATGTGTTCACTGGTAAAAATCATTCTGAACTCTTTATATGTATTCTATATTTTTATGTACTAGTAGAAATTTTGTTGTAATGTGAGAAATCGATTAAAAATTACTGCTAACAAGAATTCAGTTTGATTTTAGACGAAATGTAAAATGAAATTCTGTTGATATAGTCTAGTCAACTAGTACTTTTTTGTTCAACTCATTTTAACATTGTCGGATAGTTAATGATTGATAAGCTAATGTTCGATTCGAAACAAAATACTGATATCTTGTAAAAAAATTATACTCAAACAAAATCAGTGTTCTTTTTGGTGGCTAAAACACTAATAGTTATTTCTGATATCTAAATTGGCTACTCTAAGGTAGCGCCCACCTCCAACATAATAAATATTTTAATGCTTAAAATATAAAAAATTTAAAATATATATTTCCCAGACACTTATTTCACAGGTGAATGAACTCTTCTCTTTGATATTATTTTATATTTAAGTACCATTGTTATAATAATTCGACACTGTTAAAAAAAGTTGACGCAAAAAGCGCTTGCTGACTAGACTAATAAGGAATTTTGTTAAACAATAAATGACTTGTGTATTAAAGTACACAGCCATTCGATTTTCGCAAAGATTATTTGTAAAAAAAAGTGTCACTCGGACCAACATACTTTCCACTGTCGAAAGTTTTGAATCGGAAGTCCGAATAAGTTAAATCCTCGGTCGGTTGTCAGGAAGGCCAATCGTAGCTGTTAGCAAAAGTCCTTAATGTCTCGTTGCTCGAACTATATAATTTTTGCTGTGCTGTATGTATGAATGGTGTCGAACGGCTGAATAAAAAAAAACATGGTTTAAAATGTGGTCGGACGGTTGATTTGTTGATTGGAGAATAATGATGAAACACATTTATGAAACAACAAATATTAAAGCGATATTTTTCACATAGAATGTTTTCAATTAGGAAAATTATTTGATATTTTTTAATCAAAGTTGCTATGTATCCATGTGAAAAATAGCTTACATATAATAACATAAGGTCTTGCAAGGATGTGCTCAATATTTCAGATTTTGTGAGAAATGCTAGTCCTAAATTTCAGTGATATTTTTTTTTTACATTTATTATTCTAAAATTTTATACGTGTTCAAGATTTTGTCTTTTTAATATTGAACCATGGTATCTCGAGGATGAACTTTTGAAAATGCCTTGGTAACTCCTCAAATATTGTCCACTGGAGTTGTAAGACCTTACATCATGAGATCCACTTACCTCATAAGAAGAAGTTTGACGTAGTCATCATCAGGTTCGTCGTAGAGGTCTGCCGGGTCGGGAGCAAAGATGTCAGGGTCCAAGTAGGACTCTACATTGTGCTTCGCGCTTCCGCGAGCAATATGTTTGGAAAATCTAAACAAAATGGCACGTTGTAAATAATGTGTCGCTTGCGTAAAAAATTAAGGTATATACGAGTATAACAACACCGGTGCTGCGAGAGGGTAGAAAGACAAAGGTGCTGTTTAAGAACATTTGCATCGCAAGCCATTTTCGTATCAAATTTAAATTTGCGTCATTTTTAACTTGTTACGTTAATACTTTAGATAATATAGGGTCTACCTAAGGTATTTTAGGCCTTTTTTCCTGATTGGACATTTTTTCAAATCTCTGAGAACTCGCTGAGAGTGATAAACGCGATTTTGTGCAAAACGATTTATTCCTACGACCTAAGAATTGAACTTAACTCTGTAGTTACGAAATTTTTAATTTAATTTAACCGGATAAAATAAAACTGTTTAGAAATCCCTTATTTTTTATATCTGGCAATTGTCCGCAGCGCATTGTTGCATGCAGACATGCAGTATCTAGCCCTGAATTTAAACTGATCTAAAAGTTATGTGATGAATATATTTCCGCCCACATTGCGAGAAATATTTTTTTCCTAACTGGGAATTAAACCGAGCTTCGTATTCTGGCCGTGAGCTTTTTAAAGATAAAAATCGGATTATAACTGATGTAACAATTACGTAAGGAAAACATTGTCTCCTTAAGTGAAAGAAAATTTATTTTTCAGAGGTTTAGAAATAATGTTATTAAAATAAATGCGGCGTACGTTACAAAAGTATTTTTCCGTCTAGAATTTAAACTCTTTGTATAATTGGTCGCCGTAAATTTTAAATCGTTTTCGCATTATTTTTCATAAGTGTGGGTATTATTTCTCGTGTGGAAATTGAACCCATTCTTTTTTAAATTATTTGTCATCGCGAAATTTTACTTTTGTAATATTTTTTTTAACGATAATATTATTTCCATGACTGAGAGAAATGGTCTTTTGTACCTGGGAATTTAACCCAGAGTTTTATATTTAGTAGCTGTGAATTTAGTTTTTTTTTTTCGGCATTACAATATTTCTGCCTTATGTGTGGGAATTATTTCTTGCGGGGGAATTGAACCCATTGTTCTTTAAATTTTTTGTCGCCGCAAAATTTTACTTTCTTCATAATTATTTTTTCCATAAGTGCAAGTTTCTTTTTTATCCTGGGAATTTAACCCAGACTTTTATATTTGGTCGCCGTGAATTTAGTATTTTTTTGGCATTTCAATATTTCCGCCCTAAGTGTGGAAACCACCCTAATGATTTCTTATGAGGGAATTGAACCCATTGTTCTTTTTATTTTTCATTGCAGCGAAATTTAACTTTTCTAGTAAATTATTTAACGAAAATATCATCTCCATAAGTGAGAGAAATGTTTTTGACCTGGGAATTTAACCCAGAGTCGTATATTTAATCGCCGTGAATTTAGTATTATTTTGGCATTTTAATATTTCCGCCCTAAGTGTGGGCCCACCTCAATGGGGCATTGAACCCATTGTTCTTATTTTTTAAACGCGAAGTTTAATTTTTCTAATAAATTATTAAACGAAAATATTATTTCCATAAGTGAGAGAAATGGTTTTTTGTACCTGGGAATTTAACCCAGAATTTTATATTTAGTAGTTGTTTTTGGCATTTTAATATTTCCGTTACAAGTGTGAGATTTTTTCTTGTGTGGAAATTGAACCCTTTCTTTTATTTTTAATGGCCGCGGCGAAATTTAACTTTTTAACTTAATAATTTAACGAAAATATTATCTCCATAAATAATCATTCTTTTTTTTTGATAATATTTAGCCCGGAGTTTTATATTTAGTCGCCATGAATTTAGAATATTTTTGGCATTTCTATATAAGTGTGAGAAATATTTTTAACTCGGGAAATTTAGCCCATAGCTTCGTATATAGTCACCGCAAATTATAGAATAATATTCTGGCTCGCAAATTGAACCCAAGACTTTGGAATTAATAATCGGGAACTTAACCCGATTTAATATTAAGTTTAACGCCTAAGTTTTTTTTCATTCTGGAATTGGAACCAGATCTTTAAATTCAGTCGCCGTGAATCTAAATTTATTATGCATATAAATATTTTCACTTTGTCGGAAATATTTTTTAAATCTGGGAATTCAACTCACAACCGTAAATTTTAAATGGTTTAAAAATTTGCCCTGAGTCCATGAAATATATTTCTGATCTGGGAATTTCACCCAGAAACTTCGATATTTTTTTTTGAAATAAAGAACCTAACCTACCGGAAAAAAAATTAAATCTGGGATTTTATTGTAGGTCCATTAATCGCGAAATTCCTCCCATTAAAAATATATACCGGTGACAAACGCAGGCTTCATTCAGGAAATAATTTTGTCGCTTCGGGAATTGAACCCAGAAAGTAACTTCCATCAATCGCAATTTTTATTCTTCTAAAATATTAGATACTGCTGAAGAAGATGTGCTCCACCCAGGTAAGAATTTTGCCGAGCTGGGATTCTAACCCAGTCATTTTTTGGACTTGGAAAATTTTACACATACAATTAAAGCTTTGTGGATAAAAGCGTGAACACATAGGCGAGTTAAATGAAAATAAAATAATATTGAAATGAGGAAAAAAAGGAAATAAAGTCCTAAGCCCCAAAATATTTCTTAAAAAAAGTTTAGTGACCATTGCAAATTTAAATTCGATACTTTAACAGAGCGCAGAGTGACGCTAGCAGTTTTATGACTTCCTGTAATTTATTTTCAATTAAATACAGAAAGTCTTACTCTTTGGACATAGAATAATTCTGAATATACCCCAAAAACCCTAAACTGACGTATAAAAATAAATTCGCAGTGTTTCGTAAAAGCCATTGCTTGAATTGTGCAATTTTAATCATGACAGGAAATGAAATGACATTTTAAATCGAAATCTGTGAAACTAAAAATATAGGACAACCCCGGCTAGAACGTAACTACATTGAGGGAGTTCTCTACCCACAGAACCCACACAGCCACCCCCTAGGTCCCGTGTTGCTAAGCTTGACCTATTTTCCCGCTATCAAGAGACGCACTAATTGACGTCACATAAAACCCGAGCACTGATTTCGATTTACGCTAGTTTTTTTAAATATTTAACTTTAGCACAAGCCAAAACATTTATTGACTTTTTTGTATTATACAATGAACTTAAAATATTACACAATTAAATAGCACATAGAAATAAAAAATAAAAATAAAGGAAAATAAGAATAAAGTTCGCAACAGGTAACTGCAATCGCTGGGGAATTTAAAACTTTACCAACCTGGTAATGTCTAAATATTGGCTCAGGTTCTGGACGCACATTTTGTCTTTGTTAGTCTTTCTCACCACCACACAAAAATAATTTTACTTTAAATTAAAGTAAATAAAAATAAAATAAATTAAAAATAATAATAACTAAAATGAAACAAAAATAAAATTTAAAAACTGTTCAGCTTCACTTAGACACAATTTTTATAACTATCACTAGCAAGAGAACAAGTACGCCGCGACATTTCAGCGGCTAGCTCCGGCGACCGGTGCCGAGCACTGCCGCAGCTTGAATAATGGCTCTCGCAAATGGCAGGTAAGGGTTGGCTGGGTGAACTACATTGCCATGGAAACGGTTTGCTAGTGTGGGTGCGCGTATTGTATACAAGGGATGCACTTACAGATGCAGTAGTGGGGCGGCGCAAAGCGCCCGCCCCCGGGTGTACGCAGGCCCACACGTGGCGTCTTCTCCCCGCTTTGGCCAATACGCGAACAAGGATTATAAATTATTTCACAAGGGGTACACGTTGTCACAGCCAGCATGACCCAGCCCCAGGTCCATGGCATTTAATTTTACCTGAAAAAAAAAGTACTATAAAATCATCGGCCAACATTAACAACTGGCGGTGGGTGGAGTTTTACCCCCACCAAGAAAATGTCTTAACTTTGTAAAACTATCTTTGGGAGTTCCGGCCTTTCCAACTCGGTCCTCCCTTTCTCGCACACTATTTACATTCGTAAATTAAAGGAAAGCGTGCATGGTGGGGATTTAAAAATATTTCTTTTCTAAAAATCACAAGAATACGGGTTGCTAAAAAATCTGTTATTTTCAGATATATTTTTTTTCTCACAATAATCATGATAAAAGCGGCTTAAATTAATATAAATAAATTCATATCTAAAAAACTAAAAACACGCTTTTATATATACAATTATATGGAAAAATTATATATCTAATGAGCCTAAACTCGATTATGTTTCCTATCACGTAGCCTAAGGTTCCCTAGTTTCCAATTTCATCACCAAATCAGCTGAATGGTTATGTACCATATGTAATTATTGTAGTCATCTTTTTCATGATGTTTTTCATGTGAATTAGAAGTGCGCGTAATACAGATTCTTAGATTTTTTACATAGCTAGCTTACAGGTAAACCTAATAAAGACGTTTAATAAAAGTACATCGTCTTGTGTGCCTTTCAATTTTTAATTAAGCGTGATTATTGTAGGTAAAAGGCATTCGTTTACCTACTGATTTTGGTTTAAGGTCGGTACTAGCTTCGACCGTTAAGACAAACTTACGAGAATCCAAGTGATTAAGATGAAAGCTTAAGAAGTAAACGAGACGTACAGTATATACCTTACGATCAAAATTAATAATCTCTATTTTTGATAATAGATATATGGAGTTTCTATCAAAAATCTATCGTAGTAGTATGAAATATATAAATAGAGATAAATAAAGTAGATTCTGAATCCACAAGGGGCCAGACAATATCGATGTTACCAGTGACAATATGCTAGTGAATATAATTACTTTTTATCATGGGATAATGCTGAGTTTCCGTGGAACAAAACAACGCGTACGAAATCGCGGGTAGAGTTAATGGAAAACGGACACGGGCGGATATTTCTTAAACGCGCTTTTCTTAAAAGTTGGTGACGTCATACTTATGTATCATTTTATACGGTCTTTGCCCATTTATGGAAAAGACAGTTAACTACATATTTAAAATACTATATTTTTCACATTCCGCTAAAGACGCCTAGAAATGGAACACGTAGCCAAGATAAGCCTACCTAAAGACTGACATAAAAATGTATTTGGTATGCACAAATAGACTAGCTCTCATATTCATATCATTATGGAAAACATCGATATATCGGCTCACTGGCTGCTACTCAATCTAACTTTTGTATAAAATCCTCGATAACACAGTGAAAGCAATTTAACAGCATCGAATTGGATTTGTTTGACATCATATCATGTATATTTATAGAAAAAGTTCTGCAATCGATGCACCTTCAACAAGGGTGCGATACCGTATATTTTTATATCGCCATAGAGACTACTTCTTTCTGCATCAGTGATTAGGAATATTGCCAGTCTTTCTGACAACTCCACAAGACTAAATCTAAACGTCGGATATACATAGCTTAAGTCTTATTTACGCGGTTTTATACAATTTATTAGATTGGATTTAAGTCAATTAGGTAGCTCTCTCTCTCGACGCAGGCTTTGCATGTAATAGACAGTATAACGTAATAATTTTAGTGTCCTGAGAAAAATGTATTAATTAATCTAGGATCAAAACTATTTTATGGTATCAGCCAATACTGCTGAACATGACCCCCAGACTCAGGGATATGAAGCCACCTACATTTTCAGTTTTTTATGGGATAAGCCGGTAAACGGGCAGACGGATCATCTGACGGAAGCAATCAGCGCACTCCGTAGACATCCGAAACTCCAGAGGCGTTAAAAGTGCATTGCCATTATTTTGGGGGGGGTTATGAATTTTGTTGGGGATACGGGGATTGGGGAGATTGGGGTGGGGGGTAATTGGGACTCCGGTCACCTCACTCACGCGACGAAACACAACGCAAGCGTTATTTCATGTCGGTTTCTTGTCAAGACGTGGTATCACTCCGTTCGAGCCGACCCATACGTGAAGCATGGCTACCACACTAAGTTATCATCAGTTACCATCGTGACTAATTAAATAAAGAGATTTGTATGAGTAAACTCAATTTAACACGAACATAGTAACAATTTTGTTATTTAACTTGCGGAGCCCCTGAACTTTGTTTCGCCTAAGAAATGTTTTTAATTTCTTATTACATAAGAACCTTTTCCTAACAATAACAAACCTAACAAAAAGGGAATTAATGAAAGAGGTTCAACTGGTTTCGAGATTTGCGCTTAGCAACACATTTTAGCGATCCATTTATATATTATAGATAGACTAGCTGACCCGGCAAACTTCGTACCGCCTCAAATATTTTTTTCACACCTTTTAGACCTTCCCTGGACCTCCACAACTAATTCAAGAGTAAATTTAGCCAAATCAGTCCCGCCCTTTTCGAATTTTAACGAGATTAAAGAACAGCACTCTTGAATTAGTTAGTTAGACTAATGTTCTTTTACCAATTTCTGTTAAATTTAAAGAAATTCTTAAACAAAAATACGCGACGTATTTTTTAAGATTAGGTTTCTTTTATTATTTTTAACTTTTTAAAGGGAAATTAAGTTTTTGTGTCGGGGGTTTTTTAAATTTTTAATTTAATTTTTTATTTTATACTTTTTATAGGTAGGTAAGAAATATTTTTTTTCAGCTTACATATCCGTGATGGGTGTCTATGGATAGGTCTTTAAAAAAGACATTAAGGTTCCTATAACCACTTTTCGTCAAAATCAATCGTTTGAAAGTTAGACGCTTCCAAAGTGGAAAAATGTGTATCCCTCCCCTCTAACTTTTAAAATAAGAGAGTGAGAAAACTGAAAAAAATATATGCTGTAGATTTTAATGAAAATTAACAACGAAAATTGGTTTGAACGAGATATCATTATTAGTTTTTAAGAAATAAAACATTTTCAAATTGCAGACCTTCGGTTAATCTCCCGCTTACGTTACTTTCACCGCCCATAACTTTAAAACGGCTCAACCGATTTTCATCAAACATGTCTAAGAACACTCGCACATAAGTCTCCTTTAATACGAAAAAAACTAAATTGAAATCACTGCATCCGTTCGGGAGTTATGATGCCACAGACAGACAGACAGACAGACACGTCAAACTTATAACACCCCTCTTTTTGCGTCGGGGGTTAAAAATAGGTGATATATAACGAAATGTTGGTTTTCATCTAACTATGAGTGACATTTAACAGTACAAGTACCTAATAGGTTAGTTTAGGATGAACCTCACGCTAAGTAACGCTTAGTTAACAAATAACAAATTATTTAGTGGCGTTTAGTTAAAATGACCCTGACTGAGGTATCTAACTCCGAAAAAACAATTTAAAAAGATAGAAAGAGATTATTTTAAGATTTCTTACAAGTTTAATGCCACGCCCCGCTCAATTAAAGGACATTTTTGAAATCTTTTCAACTAATAGTTAGACATTAATATATAACATAATAGTATCAAGTTTCATTATTATAATCTGTTGCGTCGTTTCCCTGATTTATATGTTATTGTAAGCTCTTTATCCATGACATTTAACATCTTAACACGTTGTTCTTAGTATTATGGTCTTGTCTATCGGTATATGAGACACAATAGAAAACACAATGTATCTCGCGTAGATCTACATTCCGAACACAACGGGTCAAACCGAAAATTACATAATAGTAGTATTAATTTTTCAAAAATATACATGGAAACTGAAAATATTAGATTAAATAATATTGAGAAAATTTAATTTTTTTTATCTTCACGCGCAATATCGAGAATATACACCGAGAAGACCGGCCGACGGCTTTTGCATACATTCACCTGAGTAGCAACTAGAGTAGTGTCTAGCCGAGTTACTAGAGCGAAATGTTTAGTAAATATTAATAAAAACATATAATTAGGAACACTTATAACTTTTCGCTCTTCCCACATATACACAATACAAAAAACATTCTGCGTTAAAACTTGTGGGATACTGATGCCTATTGTACCAATTTGGTCTTTATATCCGTTAAATAACGGTTCAAAATTACTTTAACCGACGGAGAAAATGTCGTTATTCCTAAGCACTAAATGGACACTTGTATTCTAGTCTCCAATTCAATATAGTGGAAAATTAGCGACACACAACGGACGCGGAGCGGGACGGAGAGCGGTGGCCAAGTACAATTGTTTTGTTCGTTGTACCGCCTTTCAAATCCGATTAAAGTGGTGATGTCCACGTGTTCCCCGTATAAAAGACAACAAAATAAATACAAGTTTAAATAGAAAACAGAGAAACGTTTCACCTAATCTCTTCAAATAGTTTAATACAATCTATTTTTTTTTTTGCAATGATACCTATACGAATAGGAAGATTTGAAAATAACTATCTCTTGATATTAATATTAAAATACCAATTTTTTACTTATTTATGACTTTCGAGATTTACACAAAATAGAAAGGAAATGACGGAAGCGGCTAGTCTGAAAAAACTAATTCTTTGTTGGAAATTCAGAACGATGTTTTACAATTTAGGCAACAGATGAATATCTACGTTTAAATCGGATAATTTGCGCACAGAAATCTTCCAGTATTCGCTGCAAGGCAAATGCTTAAATCAAAGTAATACTATCGGGCAATGGATTTATTCATGCGATTGATTCAGGGCCGACTTATAAATTTTGTCACCTTGCATTTAATCGACCAATTTGTCACAGGTGTCTATGCGACTGCAAAGGTTTTTATTCTTTCTTAAAAAACAAAGGTATATTTTATGTGATAGTCAGTCATACGTATTCTCTGATTAAAAGAATTCGGAAACCAGAGCGAACTTTATAATAGCAGGAACCGCGTTTAAATTATTGGTTGTATAATAAGTATTCTCTTTTCGGTAAGTCCTATCCAAATTTCATTTTCGCGCGATACTACTACACAAAACCTTAACAATTCACAGAATACGAATAAAATCCGTGTTTTGGAAACAAGCCATCTCATAGAGAATAGTTTTTAATATATTAGTTCGTTCGGTAGATTTTATGCTTATCGATTTAAAAAGACAAAAGCGGGGACTTCATTCAATCTGTAGAGTCTGTAAAAACATTTTTTGTAATGATATTAAGCATAGAAAGATAATTAAGTCTAGTTCAAACGAAATTCATATGGAATTTTATCATAATCGAGACATTGATTAGGAGTTAACTCAAAGAGAAAGAAACTAACACATTTGGGAGGCCAATATACATTAATATAAAGTTCTCATAGTACTGGGCAGTAAGACTAAAAGGCAGAAAACGGAACGACAAAAGAAAGACACGATGATCGGCAGAAATACACATAATATTGGTAAACGGTTTCGACGCATTATTCGGTTCGACGACAAACTAATTCTTGTTTATCTAACTGGACCAAGTCTATCTGCTATATAATGTAGTCATTACATAGTGAAACGTCTTGAATCTCATGTGGTACCCTACCCATACATATTCAATTAGCGCAGACTTCATTTTAATGTATGATAATGTCAGAATACCTTGTGGTCACGGGAGATAACCTTATCAATGCCGGTGTGACTATTATTCGAGGATATTTGATAGATTTTATTTCTATCTCAGTTTCAACTAGCTAAAAACTTTGTCTCCAACTGTCATGAGTGGAAATAGATAAATATATACCTTCTTTTCTTAACGTACTCAAAACTGATCATATATTTTTTTTCTATGTATTTTTAAGATACTGCATTATGAATATTCGTGCACAAGAACGCATTACATACAGAGTGGTTGAAAATAGAACTTTTAATGATTATAAAAACATATTTTAGGTCTTCGAAACTACAAATCCTTGTTACAGATAAGATTTTTCACAAACCTTTCGGTATTTTAAACAGACTTAACTATATGCTTTATGACTTTAAATGGAGACATTTCCAAATGAACATGTGTATATGTACGGCTTGTATAACGAATATTTTAGTAAAATCCATGTTTAGTTTCGAGGAATAATTAAGCGGTTTAAAGTAGGCGGACGAAGCAAGTATATTGTTTCATAGTTTCCCATACAACAATGTCTCAAGTTAAAAACAGATTTAGGTAGCATAATTTCAAATTTTCAACATCACAAAATGAAGTTTTTGTAATTAAAAGCAGCAAGGAGCGAAGAAACTAAAATGTCAGATAAAAATATTGACTTCTCCTATTTTCAGAGTGTTGTATAATACCTTCGAAGATGAAATGACAAGATTACAAGTTTGCGAGCTATCTCAACACTTGGGCGGACTGTACGACCCAATAACTCGCCAAGCAAATTCAACCAACATTTACACTATTTTAATCGAATTGTAAACTATCTTGTACAGCAGTAACTATCACAAATTTTACATACTACAGAAATATTATGCTTATCACTCATTATAAATATAATATAAGTACGTAATGCGACCTACTAGTGAATAAAATTCGTTTCACGGCTGAATTTGACACCTAATTAATTAAGACCAGAATAATTTGATGATCAAACGAATTCGTATTCTTATTCTTAATAAGTAACAGGATGTATATTATAATTGTGGCGAGTGTGGCATAGATGCACATTGTTTACAATATGAAATAACGCTACAGTCAACATTTTTGATAAACATTGCATTTAGTTTTATTCCGTAATCTGATAGAACACGTGTATACAACATCATAGTTGACAAAACAAATTACGGCAATAGATGCTGTAATTTTTGCATCTCAAAAAAAGTTATTTACAATGAAATTCTGTAAGATTTTGTAAGTTTCGTAACGAACTAACTAACACTGCATAACATAATATTATCAATAGAACATAATTTCTTAGGAAACATGACCAAAAAATTGTCATTTTTGGGTCATACTCATAAAGCAAGCAAATTATGCTTTAAAAATGTCGGGAGCCGAGCAACATGGTTTTGTTTCAGTCTGATTTCGTCACTTGTTTGGTCCGTACTTATGAAGTGTCAATTAAGGTCCGTTTCATTGCACTATTTCGTATTCAAAACCACGAACATGCGCTCCATGGGGTTGAATACGCAATGTAGATTACGCTTTCATTCTACAGAACATATTGTGAATACCAGGTGCAGTCAAATTGCACATAATTTGAAGTATTTTTAGTACACATTTATTGATATTTAGAGCTTCAGAATGACGAGTATTTAGTAATTAGTTGATGATAATTTATACTTTTCAATACCACTATCTACCATTAAACCATTAACTATCAGTAAGCCACATTTTACAATAATATGTCGAGGCCTGCACCCAATAAACGGGACATTAAAAAATTAATATGGTCACGATTCCAATATAAAAGAGGTACTTTACAAACAATACCAACACGCACCTTTTTCTGGCATCTACTCTTTTCTTTCTGCTTTGTTTCTACCTACCATGGTCTAAGGTGGAATACCTTCTTATATTTTCTTCTATCATACGTCCCAATATATAACAAACTTCCTATTTTTCACATCACACCTCAGTTCCTCACATAGTCTATCCATTTTTCTTTGATTGTGCACATTATGGGTCGGTTCCTGGAGGTACATAACGTTTTTATATTTTTTTTTACAATTTCCATCCATCCTCATTTAAATTCAGAACTCGATTTGTAAATCGCAACGTGGTTCTCAAATTCGTATAAATTCATAATAATATGTAATTTTATTCCCACTTATCTACTAGTATCCACGTTGGGGCCGTGTGGACCGTAACGTATTAATAAATATTAACATACTGTCAATAATCAGAGTCAAAGAAATCGTAGTTCGATACAAATAATTCAGCATCACACGGAAAATGAATAAAATGTTTCTTTTTCTTCACAAAGATTTCCACAAAGTTGCACAGACTAGGTATAAGGTACTTAGTTAAATAGTATTGGAAAGTAATGGGTGATATCACAGTAACTAGTGTAACCGGTCCTAAGATACTAATGACCTTGTTTTTTAAGTTTTTGAATACGAAAACATAACCGACCTACTTTAAGGGCCAATTTTAAAAGACCACACCTTTGGCGTTCTTGATTTTAAACATAATACGTAGTACTTAAGCTTATTTATTTCTGAAAGGACATGTTTCATAACTGATATTAATTATTCTGAAATCTTAAAAGTATTTGAAGTAATGGGAAGTGAGGAAAAAATATTGATAATAACTTAGTGGTAGCAACACTACCAAGACGAGTTTATGCGATCACAAAGATATGTCTTCAAACCTGAAGCCGCAAATTGGTATGTTGGTGTAAAGACAAAATTCAGATATAGTGACGTGACGCTCCCAACTACTTAATATCTTGTCATTTAAGTTTGAACAATAAATCTTACGATGTATAATATATTTAATAAGGCCAATACAAAAAGGCCACACGCTGCCAGCGCACTTACAGCCGTTCAAAAAACGACGTGCAGGAGCCTTTATGTGTGATATGACCTTAACTTGTCTCACAAACTACAAGTGACTGTGCAACATAGAAACAACGGGCCTACAAGCCTTCCACCGTGTTTAGCACCTATTTACAAGTCCTATTAAGTACCAGTTGGCTTCATTGTACGACATCTTCGGAAGGAACTACTCGTAACGTATAAGACGACGCTTGTAATGCAATAAAATTAGTTATGAATTATTAATTTTCTTATAAAAAAACTTAAGTGATTAGTACGGTAAGTAGTTAGTTGATCATCAGGTAATACTAATATTATATGACAAGTATTTTCTGCCTTTAAAGTCTCTAGAACCTATTGAACGAAATGTCTTTAAAAATGCAGGGCCACAAAAATAGTTCTATTTTTCCTTTTATTTCCAATTTTGTAAAACTAAAACCGCCCAGACGAGCCAGACTGACCATGACCGATACTTTATACAATTTTAGAGACTGCACAAAATAGAGGTTCCTTTCAGGCTATTTTCATTTTGTTCGTCACAAACGACCCTGTGGAAGAATAAGAAATTGACCATTTATCGAATGAGATATGTTAGGACTAATCTATAGATACACTCCCATATATTGTTCATCTGATTAACCTATAATCATATATATCATTTTTTTTCTTATTAAAAAATCTTTTGATTTCAGGCTAATTTTATTTTACTAATTATAGTGTTAAAAGTGTTCGATTAGCGCTTATTAATTAATGGCGTATTAAACTAAGTACGACGAAGTTTTTTAAAAGTTGGACTCACAGTTATCTTTATAATCAGTCTTGAAAAACGGTAATCACATTATGACACACATGATATTTAGGTATATGTATTTAGAAGCATCTGCCTGTAAATGAATGATGGACGTCCCCTCAATCGGCCTTCCTTTTCAATCTCGCCCCACACCCACGTCATAATCACGGCGTCCTTAATGAAACGGAAACTACATTTAGTTTCAATACCAATTTCAGAGTCTTGCACATTTTAAAACTGCAACAGGCCACCGAATAACGGACTGCACTATCCTCCAAATTTTTGGCAACATGGGTGAGATTGCACAGTGCGACTGCTGTCCAGTCAGTGCAGTCGGTGCGATGGCTGTCCAGCCAACCATGCTACATGTAGCGAGTTTGATTCCCGCACGGTGCAGTTTTTTATGTGATCCATAAATTGTTGTTCTGGGTAACATGTGTATGCGAACTTACATGTTGGTATACGCATCCACAGGAGAAAATCCTAGTGGGGCTAAGTCATTTCAAAAAAATCGCTCTAATCACTTGCCAAGTATGGAGATTATGGCAATTTGTCTTAAAATAGTCTAATGTCCACTGCCGAATTATGTTCTTAAGAGAACATAATTCGGCAGTGACATAAGACTATACTACAGACATTAGACTATAATAGAAACATAAACATAGATCTCCATATAACAGTGCAAGTGGACAGATTATAAAATCATAGGCACTATTTCTGTTACTAAAGGAGCAAAAGTTTCTCTAACAAAATCCAATTTTATAACAGCAAATATAGGTACTTAGGAATGGGATTTATGTCAATGTCAAATAGAAATTCGCGCGATTTCCGAAGACTGCTGGATTTAAGAAGTGAATTAAACTCTGAACTCGGCTATGCAAGTTTTTAAGATGGTTTAAAAGTCTTATTTGTGTCGAGATAGTATTAATGTCTTCAGTTATGATGAGTTTTTCAAGTAAGTTTTAGACAAGTTACGTTGTTTTTATCCCAAGGCCTAATAATACATTACTTTTATGAACCTCATTTAAATAAAAGGGTAAATGACAATTTTTTAATATAATGTCCGTCTTGACGATCCTTTCAAAATATTAGGCGCGTATGTTTTTTTTTTTTTATTACGGGAACAACTACTTTCCGAGATATATTGATTTGAAACATCGCGTGACATCACTTCCAGGTATGTTTTATACGTAGAAATGACGTAATTGCGAGAGCAAATCCCACCCCTAAACTTTGATTTGTTTTATTTAAGTACTATATGACAAAGTTATAATATATGACAAAATAAAAAAATACATGTCTAATATTTTTTCATTACCTAACTGACAGATTAAATTGATTTTTAATTTTCATACCCTGTCATCATCCGTATTGAGACAAAATAGTGAACCTATTTTACAAAACATGGCTCCAAATCAACCAACTGCTGAATTTGTATTTAAAATCAATTTGTTGTGTTGGTTTGAATTTACCCAAAAGTTGTAAAAACACATTCAGGATTCGCAATTATCAATTCTCGGTAGTTGCTCTAAGCTTTAATATGCAGCTACCCGGTAAATGGCAATTGACATGCGCACTCTGAAAACTAATTATATCTCTGTCGGACAGTGAATATATAAATAAGAGAGAAAGAGATGAGAATATTCTAGATTGATTATGTACTCGTCAGTACGTTGCAATTTACTACTACAAAACTGGAGTTTACGAACCTTTAATATTACGACTGTTCTTCAAAGTCTAATATTTAGAAATGAATTTGTAGTAATATAAATAACTACGTGTACTTCCTTCCCCTCTTCTTTTTGTGCAAGTCAATAAACATAAGTACATACGACTATTGCTTGATTACCTACTGCTTTGATGAGTAATAAAAAAATATTGATTTTAATTTGAAGTCTATCGAGCAATTGATTCGCGGCACACGGCTCATCATATCAATCTCACATCAAACACGATTCTATTTTTTCCTATGTTTGGCATTCTTATATCTAGCAGATACATGTAATTAATAAAGATACAAACTAAAATGTATCTAGAATATATTTGGTTATCTAATGGAAATCAACATTTTCCGAAAGTTTATAAATGGGTGGTAATTTTTTTGTCACTTTGCAAGATTGCCGCGCACGTCGTCATATTGGAAAAATTTCAGAGAACAGAGTGCAGTTTTTACGATCTCTCTTCTCTTAGCTTAAGAGTAACTTTACGAGATTTAGTTTAAGTGCATAATAACTCCGGCATTTTATTTATTTTCTCAAATATTGAAATTTTCATATATTCTTCTGTGTTAAAATAACCAAAATTGGTATAAAAGTAGCTAACTAAAGTTATAACGATTCATTCATTCAGTTTGGCAATGCGTAGTTATGTGAAAATTGTGAACCCACTTTTAAGTTCCGTGACGCTAAAGGTCAATAACATTGTAGCTGATTTATTTCGCTATCGCCAACCAATAAACGTCGTAACGTCGTCGATACTAGAAAGAATCGAGCTGTCTGTCCTTTTATTGCGTAGAAATATCGGCAGCTCTATAAAATCACACGCTTCGTTTCACTGGAAATTGCATTTTAGCTAGACTGGAGAACATCTATGATAGATAATTTTATTTTGTGTAAAAAGGTGGAAAGCGTTTCCATCTCATAGCTTTTATTAGTTATTCCTGACTGAACAATCTGTGAGCGGAAAGCAAAATACTCTTTCAAAAATGCACCTTATGACTCTCAGACTCACACTCTATTTACTATGAAGGTCAAATGCTTATTATGTTGAGTGCACGACATCTGCTACACTAACATCGAAGCAGGGGATCCCGAACATGTGAAGCAAGTTGGACAAACAAAATATTCCCGTCGAAGATCTTATATTACGAAACAGAACCAGTTATTCACTGGAACCACGTGTTACCGTAACAAAGGTAGCCCTTATGATTTGATGGGAATTCATGAAGCTTGTTTCTATGAAAACCTGCTGCGAGATTATCGAGAAAAGGACAATTATCAACCGCTCCACTTGCACAGATAATATCACAACCCTTAATCTTTTATACATCATGTAAAAGGGTCATAAAGTGTCATTGTGACACGGTAAAAATTAATATACGCCGTAAGAAGTAAAGATTACAGTGCGTTAACCTTTTACAGGTATTATTAATTTGTAAGAAGCATTCATTTGGTTAGTCGTAAACGCGTTCCTCCGTGACGAAAACTTTGTGTTTAACTACTTGAAATATTTGTAAATCTGTCCTACTTTGTATATTAGTCTAGTCACAATAACCAATATTAGGTTTTAAATTGTATTTTATTTACCGTATTGTAGGACGGGTAGGTATTGTTTTATATTTTTTTATTTAGATAGGTACTACCTATTATTGTCACAGCTATTTTTTGGATTTACATTTAACTATGATTTAAATTAACATGAAGTTCGGATAGCTGTTTCGGCTTGATATTAGTGATGACTTGAAATAATATTTATTTCCGTACTTAATTGAAAAAATTAAGATGATTTCGTTATTTGTCCTTACATAATTATGTATTACGTTACTACTCTAAGAAGAAACACCGAAACAAGGATAGAGGTCAGTATTTTTAAGATATTTCATCGGTGTGCTCAAGGTCTATTTCAACTTTGTGAATTTTTGTTCCTTAACCTCTATTTTAGAATATATTGGGACCAACAAGGTAACAGATCCATAATGGAAAACAAAACAAAAATTGGAATAGGAAGTAAATAGTTAGAAGATTTCGGTTGATACAATAATATTATGTACTATGAAGCTCGTCAGAAATATCCAGGTACATCAATAGCTACCCCCCTCCCTCCACCTCGTTGCCGTTGCGCCCTGCGATCCCCCCGCGTCCGCCCCGTTAGTTATAGTATTACTCTTGTAGCGTTAGTTGCTCTCGCTCGTTTTGTTGTTAAAACGGAGCGAAATCGCGCTGGATCGTGTTCTTTCGGTGTTTAGTTTGCCACTGGACCGTAAGCTTGACAATTTCAACAGCTTCCATGTAGTATATTTTATGTTTGTTAATTAATCATTAGATATATCTATCATTATCATTTTAATTGTTCATTAAATGTTTGACATTGACATACAGACACAATATAAAGTTGTAAAAACACAATTATTTATTGGGTTTTATTTAATTTTCGTCATTTTAGAAAATTAGCGCATTTTGTCGTACAATGACCTACCTATTAAAAGTTTCAAAAGTCGCGTTTTACGACAGGTGACAGTGACAGTGACATTGTCATTAAAAAAAATAGACGGAATGACACCTAGCGCGTATCATACCCGACTAATTACTGTGTACTGGGGAAAGTGACGAACACGAAATTCTGAAACAATTTTCTTGTCTACATACTCAATTTTCCGTCTGTGTATGGCTTATCTAGCGTTCTCATTGCGTTTCTGTGTTTACAAACTCCCATACATAAGGATTACGTACTTAGTTTGTAACACTTCATGAGAAATACATTTCATAATAAGAGGTATACGATAGAAGAAGTAGTACCTAGTTTACACTTAATAGTAAACTATTGCTATCATTGTAGTACAAGGTATTAGGAGTAAGGAACTAGGTCACACAGTTACACAATGATTTTGATTTTTTTGCATGTTTTTCATTGTGTGGCATTGTTATATTTCTATGTTCAAAATAATTAAGAATGCTTTGCAATTAGGCATTTAGATGTAATACTAAACTGTTAATGACTTGTTGTTTGATTTAATTATCACTAAAATAGTCTAAACTTTGAAAAAAATCGAGTCTCTCATGCACATAATGAAAGTAAGAAAATTATCAAATTTGAACAATGTGAATTGAGTAATTTTCTTTCAATTCAAGTACATTACCATGTCACATCACAAATTGATGTAATCTAACAATTTTCTTCTTGAACATGTTTAATTTTCAACATGATAACTATAGGTAGGTACACAGCGTACATACTGAGATGTAAAACATATAGCCATGTTGAGTGTCATGATTGATCTAACTAGCTGTCAAGGCAGGGTCCTCTCACAAGTGCAGGGGGACATTGTAAATAATGGAATAATGAGACTGCACTTCAGACTATTGTCTTCATTGTGCAATGATTACTGGCAACCAATAATACCTATGTATAATGTATTCCGTACTGCCTAGAACATTGTATTGTCTAACAAATGAAATATATTTTCGTGTTGAAAACTATTGTGTGAGATACTGATACCATAGTAAAGGTTTCTCTGTGAGATTATGTAAGTAAGATGTATATATTTGACTTAAATAAGATCAAATAAATATTATATGCTAATGTTTATGTTAAAATCTTTTGTATGTTTGCAATACAATGTTGAACGACGAATGTTGGGGTGAATTGCTTCCCCATTCAGCATGACTTCACCCAATCGACATATAGATAGATAGCTCATCATAGAAATGTGCTTCTTAGCCTAGACTCCTAAAGTAATAATCATTATATTGTTAGTTTTTTAGATAATAATATGATTAGTAAAACTTTACTTTTTAAAAATTAATATGTAAGTGTGTGCAGCAAGTAGGTTTTTTATTTTCTTACGGAAACAAGTACTTTTGACGATATATTGATTTAAAATATCTCCTGACATCATTTTTATGTTTTTTTTTTATACTCAATAGTGACCTATACTTATACTCCTATACCTTAATTTGTTTTATGCAAGTACTGTTTTCTTATACAATAAAATAAAAAAAAATACATTTAATATTTTTTCATTACTTAGCTGAGGGATTAAATCAATATTCAATTTTTATACCCTGTCATCATATTTTTGTTTTTGTATAAAGATTTTTATTATTTGGTACATGTACTGTCATAGTCATGTTTTTCAATGGTCTCTTTTCTAAGTTTCCTCTTATACCTATGAGAGATAAAGTTAGAAGATCTTTAGATTTGCTAGAAAATTCAAAGTTAGGAGGTGTAAGTGCATGAATAGTGTTTTGTTACTTTTTTTTTATTGTAATAAATAGATTGGTATATTTAAAAGAATAAATTAGATATGTAATTTTTCTATGAGATTATACCCAAACATTTCATTAGTTTAAAAGAAACTATGAGAAAAATGTCTGATATTTAAATTTTGTGTAATAAGTACTTATTTAATTTATGGAACTTTTTTCTTTATATTATATTATATGAGGTTAAAACTGCTATGTACAACAACAAATTGTAATATTGTACAAGCTAGCTCTCTTATAGGAACTCCTGTTCCAAAACATTTGTGAAAAGTGTAGTTACTGATTTGTCTTGATTTATTTACTAATTTATTAATTTATACATGTATTTCAATTTCAAAGTTTTAATTATATGAGTATTATTGCAAGGATAATTAATTTCCACACAAAGGAATCACAACAAAGCTGAAATATGCCTTGTGTGGCCCCAGCAGCGCCATCTAGTGACCATAACCTGAACCAAACTTTTGTGGATGGGACTTCTGAAATTTCTCAAAATTACATATACTTTAATGTATCTGATTCTGAATGAAATGCTCTTTGTATTGTTTTAAAATAAGAGTTCGTTAACAATAAGGTCTTTATAAGGGTACAGTACCAACCAATTACATTTAATCAAACCAATTCAGATTGGTGTTTGTATTGATTGATTCAGTCAGGTTCCATCCAGGGCCTGTATGCAAAGCTAAAACGACACTTTTATATCGCAATCACATTTTAAACATCGATCCCGAGAAAATCAATACCCACAGCCATTTGAGCCTATCCCTGTAGCCATTGTCAATCTTATCAAACTTTATACTATGACAACAGAGTGGTATATTGGCCTACTTTATACAAAATACTTTTTAGACCTTTAGTAATTAAGCGCCCAAACAATTATAAAGTTATTAATTAACTCTTAATTTTTCCATGATGTAATTCAAAAAATATCACGACATCCGACTTTTAGCTATCGTAAGTAATCCGATTCTTGTTTAATTCCTTACGATGCAAAGAAATATAAGAAAATATTGGGCTCACAAGCAAAAAAAGCCTCTATAGCTACTAACATTATGTAGTTGGTACCATGCACGTAGCAGTAAAATATGGAGGATGCATATTCGATACTATCAAAAATGTCCTCTAAAACGAAATGGGCGGCTACGATAGACAGAGAATAACTAAATTACGTTGTTTGTGATTGATTTATCGTCATTTTTATTGATAAAAATAGCTATAAGACAAGAAATGCTGTCATTAGCCACACGATCATACCGCCCTACACAATAATGTTGATGTAGCTTAAAATTTAACTTACCTCGTTCGAGATTGGCATATTTCACGGAGAAAATAAATAAGGATAAAGAAGGGCGAAAACTAAATCGATTTTATTCACTTAAGATGTAGGATTTAGTTAAGTTTCACAATTTTTTCCACAAAACAATAACACTACGCGCAATCACTATCGAACCACCACACTGAAGTTGTTGACAACGAAATCGTCATAGCCAACATAAGAAAGAAAATTAATCAATTATTTCGGGTAAACTTGGAACATTGGTACCACCATATCCAAAAATCCGGCGCAATGATCCAACGATATTAATCCCAAAAACATCTGCATAAAGTTTAAATGTATGATTTATTTTAAAATAAACCTATATTTTATGTCAAATTACCATTAAAGCTAACATTAAAAAATATTTAATAATTTATCAAAACTTAGTTGAAGATGTGGTTTTGAAAAAAACTTTTACTAATCACTAAAATATTTCACATTTTGTTTTTATTTATTTTTTAATAAAATTCACTATTCGTATATTTTGTAAAGAAAATCATATATTTTAATTTTGTTCATCATGGTTGTTATAGTCGATAGAAAAAAAAATGTCTAATTAATTTTGTGTATCATTGTTGCCACCCTATAAGACTCAAAGAATAAAAACAACACGTGTATTAAAATATCATCAATTAAAAATGTCTTATAAAAATTCACGACGAACAATAAAAATGTTAGAAAAGTTATAAAAACAAGCTTAAAATGCTCCTCAATTTCTTCACACCCACTTATATTATAATGTGTGCATGAAATAACAGCGCATTTGCCCGGCACTCTCGATAGTACACTTATGATAGGAAGAAGCAATTTTTTTAATAAACCAGCACAATAACTAACTTTCTAAAACGCTAAGGTGATGATAAACTATAATATAAATTTAAGTATAATTATCTCTTTACCCTTTTCACAAACTTTTTTATAAACGTGTTAGTTCTCAAGACATTTTAAGCATAAAACGCATATTTTTTTGCTTACAGTGTGCATTCGGCCTACGATGTAATAATACAAAAATAAAAAGTCCAGTACGACGCAAATGCATTGATATCGATTCTTAGTAAGTTCATGGCCGCACGGCCCTACCACCGACCTACGCAATTAAAATCTCAACGTTGTAAATAAAATATCTAGCGCTTCTTCAATTCACTCCCGAACTGCCTATATACGATCGATACAGAATAAAAACGAGATATATACTTGAAAAATAATTTTATTTTATCCCTTATAATATCCATGTTTGTATTTAAGTACACAAAAGCTCTAACAATCAAAATGCATTTCCCGCATGAGAAAAGTTCAAGTAGTAAGTCCGCTTACAATATAATATTGTCAAAAACTTGGACCTCACAAGGCTTTTACGTTCTAGTGCTCACGAACACGAATTGTCGGCTCCTATTTGTTAAATTTTCAAAGTTAAAATACTTCATATCTACCTACCCACCTACTAACACTTTGATTAATGTTTTATGTTATTTTACTTATATTTATATAGAAATTATGTTACAATTTACTAGTACAAAGTATTTTATAACATGAAAGATTGTAGGTAAAAATTACATATTTTTACTCCTTTTAAAACATAAAGGTTAAGGTAAAAGTGGCCCTACAAAGGAAGACTAAGAGAAAGGGAAGTAGAGGGAACAGTTAGTAGTGGACGTTTTGTAGCTGATTATAATGACGATAATGTACTCACAAAACATGATGTAACTTCTAGTCTTATTATAAATATCATGGCAGCCTTTTGCCGTAAATATGAATAGAATTTTCAAAAACCGAAAGTCTCATTTTCTCAATCTTAACATTGAACGTAAAACCATTTCCTAGCAAACTGAGTTTGCGACCAAACGACTAACGAGATGTTATTGGGCATTTTCGTTCACAATAACTTTAACTTAACGACTACTGCCATAACTGTGAACTGATTAACAATGATCATTGATTTGTCATGAATCTTCTAGGTAAAATATGCTAGTGATTGGACAAATAATTACAATTTTAAGTTTTTATTAATAATTTTTATGCACTTACAGAACTGCCGAAGCGGTATCGGTACATATTTCTGAGAACATCAGCTCTCTATTATTTCTCATTCTATAAATAGCACATCGCATAAAGCGGCAACATTACAGGATTACACGATCAATAACATTTTCGATGTTGGTAACATTAACGTCAGTCAGTATGACAAGAATAACATTGTATCTGTCGTTGTCATTGTCAACTGTCATTGTCAAATCGTTGTCACTGTCAGTGTCAAAATTTTAATATTGCCAGATAAAAATAGAATTTTCTTGCTATTTAAAAAATGTGTCTGTCAATGTCAAATGTCAGTTGCGTTTGATTGTCAATTTTACAAACTTCAAACTTCTAAGTTGTAGTTGTCAGTTGTCAGTTGTCAAGTCAAGTTGTCTTGATTGTCAAGCAAGATGCACGAGAAGGGTCGTGCAGTATTTTTTTAACTTTATTTTTAACGACTGATAATAACTATAACAATCGTTTTTATAGTCATGGCATCTTATAAAGTGTTTAAAAAATCATTTGTGATGGCAATTATTATAAGTACTATAGTTTTTGTATTCTTCTGGGCGAACATGGAACTTGTCAGGTAATATTTTGTTATTTTTTATTTTCTTGCATAACTTACCTATATGTAAAAAAATTATAGTATTCGCGGCTCATTTCCACCACCTGCAGATTCGCATAAATTAATAAACTAGAATTAATCACCAAACGGAGAACTAATTTTATTATCTGAGAAAACCCTTTATTATGACTTATACTTTTTACAGTATCTAATGGAAGGTCACAATCACATGCAAATTGTGAAATCATCAAAAAAATAAAATAATTTTGATCTCTTTTAATGCTATTATCTTCCTGTATTTTTTGCACAAAACATTAAAACATTATTACAAACTAGTGATGGCTCACTGGCTAGTAATAATGTTTTTGTATAATAACCTTGCCTTAGGAAACTGCCTAATTCTAGAAAGAATAGAATCTTATTATTCCCTAGTCTAATAATGTCTGTACTAGATAACTATGTGCCAGCTGTGAAATGTTGTAGCTAATTGAGTTAGGACTAGGTCTTTTCTAAATCTATATCTATATTCTAATATATAAAACTATAGAGGTATAACTACAGGTTCAATAAGAAAATATATGTTGGATAGAGTATTGGCTAGGCCTCCCAAACTATGGGACGAAAACATACAAACTATGGCCCATTTAGTGGATTGCAAGCAAATTTTAGTGGGCTGTTTGTGGGTTTGTCTGTAGAAGATGCAGTAACTAACTGTTTATTATTTGATTTTTCACATTGGTAACTGGTTAATTGGTGGTTTAATTACTTGAAGGTGGGTCCTAAGTCCCGTTAACTTTGGGAACCACTACTATAGGCTATAAAACGCTACAATAATTAGGAGCCAAGCAGAGCTGGTGAAAGGCTGTGTGAGAAACTAGTAAGAGCATAAAAATCAAACCTATTTAATGCTGCATTTTTGATATGAGTGATCATTGCAATGTAGCTTACAAGTATACCTTTCTTTGTGCGTATTGAGTAATAAAATTATCAATTCTTTTTATACATCATAATTATTCAGTTAAATATTACAGCAATGGATATTCTTGACTATAGGCAATATGCATTGGTATGCCACTTTTAAATAATCAATGTACTTCCTTTATTAAATGGTATTATAAAATGTCGATATTCCGTAAAAATATTGTCTGCTAAACTTGCTAAAATTATATATGTAATAGTTATGAAAATTCCTGAATTATGGTTTATTTGTAGCTTGTAGTACGTCACTCACATGCTCCAGAACTAAATAGAATCTATCAGTACTAAAATGGATCTCTACTGTCCATTTGAGCATTAATATTACAAAAAACTAAATAATTCAGTATAAATGACAAACAGAATTTATCTTAATATCAAACAAAAAAAACACTTTTTTATTTCTTTTTGAACTCTGCATTACTGCAGTTAGCACAAAGTCTTTTACTATGTATGCCCTCCATAAATCTTCTATCTTAATCCATGTCTTCTTGTGGTCTGTGGTCACCTCTCGAGCACCTTTCCACCCCATCAATGATAGTCAGAACCTTTGCTAAATACCAAACACAAGATAGTAGGATACAAATACAATTGTCCTTTCTTAGCCTATGCATGTTACAATAGTTGGCAGGTATCATTTGGTAGTCCTCCATATTGAGTCTAATCAGAAATAACTGCTATAGGTGATACATAGCAATTGGTGTTCCATTGTCTCTGCCTCCCATGGGAGACAAGCGTGAGGTTATATATGTATGTATGTGTTTAAACAAACACTGAGCTGAACTTTCTAAATTGACAATTCTTTCGAGGTACTCCTGAATGATCGAATTATGACCTTATCACGACGCATATTGTTTTGAAGACTCTTAAGGCAAAAGTAACCAATGCTAGCGGAAGATTCTGAAGCCTTTAATAGATTTTAGTTTGCAGCAGCAAAAGTAGATACTTAATATAACATATTTACATTTTTATGTTCAAAACAGGAACAGCTTTTGTTTTTAATATTTAAAGAACACTAATACAATCCCTGGCCACAACACTGATTACTTTACTGATGTCATAAGCACCAATTACTATTGTTTTCATGAACATTGTTGCAAGTTTATTTTTGTTCTAAAATTTATTTGTGTTATTGATGCTGATTTACTAAACTCAATTTAGTTTTATCCTCAGTATATAGGATATTCTATATATTAGTTATGATTGTTTTATTTAATTTTAGTATGACTAGTTGATATAAATAACATAAGTCATAGAATATAAATCAGAATGGAGAGCAGATTGAGCATTAATGATTCTGCTTCAATAATTTTATTTTGGTGGTTGCCTGGAGTTTTAACACGCCCGCTTCTCATGCACGAGGGTGCAGGGTCAAAACTTACCAACGGCAAGTACCATTGTTTTGAAGGTAATACGTAATTTCTAAGATTATTTACTGACTACTGATAAACGGTGAAGGAAAACATCGTGCGGCAACCTGGGCATATAATTTCGAATTATAAAGAAATCGCCAACTCACACGAGCAAGTGTGGTGATTAATACTCAAACTTTCCGTGTGTGAAGAGCCCGTTGATCAGCAGTGCCCACTTATTGGCTGTTTATAAGTGTTGTGATTTTACCTAACTTGTAATAGTTGTAAAAATACTTAATAATTTTGCATATTTATTGTCTAAAATTTTTCCAATTGTGAGAATGGAATTTAATATTATATTTTACCTATGTTAGGAAAAAATACCTATTTTATTATCAACTATTGTGAACCAACACTGGTTGAAAAACGGAAAACTAAAAACGGTATCTATGTAATTTATAAAAAGAAGAATAGCAAATGGCATAGCTATTATTAAATTTTATTTGATTGAAAATGTACTTAAATGTTTATCGAGCCTATGGTCTATTGTTTGCTTGTATTTTTAATAGCCAATGTTGTGTTGTTACATGGACAATGGGGTAATTTTGTCTATAAATACCTTTACCGTTGAATAGAAGTTTTGTTAGTAGGTTTTGTATTGTGTTAATATTTTGTCCTATTTGATAAATTGAAAATAGTTTACATATTTGATATTACGGCGTAACTGTTATAACATGTTATTTTATGAATATAAATAACATGTTTTGATTGATTGAAAATTGAAACCTGTATTCTTATCCCTAGTACCACCTTAATTTCTACAGGGTGGCTGTTTTCTCCAATAAAACGACGCAGCAAAAACAAGCACCTGCTTTAAAACAGTGAGACCTAGAATTATACATTATTATTTTCAAACTAGCATGAAACATCATCAGTAATGTACTTTCCATCTATGTATTAGGGGTTTCAATGAAAACAACACGAGTATTTAGTTACAATAATTTCCTAATCTTTCATTAATCCATACTGTCCATACTAATATTATAAATAAGAAAGTGTGTTTGTTTGTTTGTCGCAAAGGGGCGAGTTGATGATATGATTTTTAAAGGCTTTGTATCTTCCTAACGCCCCCTCCTCCCACGTTTCTAACACGTGGGTTAGAAGGTTGTATGGAACATTCCGCTATTTTCCCGATAGAATGCTAACAATTGGCATGTGGACTATTTGTTACTACTAAAAATATCAGGACGATGTTTTTTGCCCCCTACCCCTAAGTGCGAAGCCGCGGGCGAACTTAGCATTCCGCAGATAGAGTAGCGTCTATGATATAATAATGAATCGCTAAATATGTAGAACAGCTATACCGATTTCGCTAATTCCATTTTTGTACGGAGAAGGTTGTAAAAAAAGAAATACAAATATGCATAGTTAGATAGAACATATTGTAAGGTGAAATAAAATTCGTGGGGTATTCTAACATATATTATACCTAGTTTATTAATAAAGTCTTTGGCACTACATTACATGCTAACCTTAGTAAGGCTTCTCCCATGTCTGTGTATTTTATTTATTACTCTTTTTGATGTAGGAGACTAAAAGTTACTATTGAAATTGTGTATGTTTTCATATTCGTGTGGGTACACATTTATATTTTCATGATAATCTTCTGATTCTGCGTTCATACATAAATCATTCACGACGTGAGTAACATTGTCGCCAATGGAATCTACACTCATATGGTTTCTTGCATAGCTAAAAAGGAAAATAAATGCTATTTTCTGTACCTTACTAACCTGTATCTAATTAGGACAAAAGAACTATTAAACTATATTGAAAATGAACTATCATCATTGGAATGCTCACTTTTTAACAAATAGGCCATTTTGTATCGCGATACCTTCAAAAGACTTTCGTGGCCGAAGTGTTGATTAAAAACACTACGTTGTTTTGGAAGCTGTTTTCATTACTTTGTAATCATTGTCTAAATATGTATATTCATTGGGTTTAGTATCTAAATATACATAGAATATGGTCATACTCTCGACATGCTCTCCCCAAGCTTCTTGTGTTATGATTTTTAACCTGGCCATGACGCGGGAAGCGCGGGAACGATGAAGGCTGCATTTTCCTTTACCTCAAAATGGGTGGAAAGCTAGTCCTGAAATAGAACACTTAATATTACATTTATTTTAACTTTACAGTTCAGGGATGATGAAAGAAATTCCACTGAATGTGAAGAATAAGCTGTGCCGCGTCAACTTCAAGGACCAGAGGAGTTATGTGAACAAAACATCGGATTTGAAGATGATATATTTTGTGACACCCACGTACCCTCGGCCGGAGCAGGCACCAGAACTGACTAGGCTTGCCCACACGTTGATGCATGTCCCGCGATTACATTGGATCGTGGCCGATGATCAACCAATTTGCTCCGATGTCGTATATGACATACTAAGGTTAGTATGACACATAACTACTTTATTCATAGTGCGTATTGCTATGCCACTTCCTACTTATATTACAATAGCGAAAGTGTATGCAGATATATTGTTGCTCTTTCAAGCTAAGTCTACTAATCTGATCTGAGCGAAATTTAAAACAGACATTGGTTAGATTTAATGTGAGTTTACACTTAAGGTAGATTAGGTAGATACATCTTATTATCTCTGGGCCGTGAGTGCAATCGCGGGCAGAATTTGGTAAGTAAATAAATGCGAAATTATGTTTATGGTATCAATTTTCGTCTCTTGAAATAGGATATATTTTTTTTGAGGGGGATAATTATCCAATGACTTTGCCTTTAGTGAGGCGAGAGAGAGTATCAGATTTTTACTGACTAAAACCCACCCCGTTTGTACTCCTGCTTTGAGCTGAAGCCCAGGTAACCCGCTAGGCCGTTCGCAGCTCCGGACGAAATAGGAGGGTTGATAATAATTTAGGTTACTTTTTTCCTTTAACTACGCGTGTAATGTGAACCCATAGGCAACAGCTGGTATTGATATGTTATTTCCAAACCATTCCGGAATAGCTTTTTTATAGGATAAATGGTAAGCAATCGAGTTTCTACGGACTCCCGAAATACCAGAGGCGTAAGAAGTGCGTTGCCATCCTTTTGGGGGTTAAGAATTTGAGGATTCGGGGATTAGATAAACTCCTTACCATTTCCATATCTATAGAGCTGATTCTGAAATTATTCGTATTTCAAACTAGAATGAAAACAATTAGTCTCTTTAGGAAAAAAGCAAGCAAGCAGCAGGTGAGGTTAATGCCTCGATGTGATGTAATAATGCTTAAGATCGTAGCCCTTGAACGTACGGAAATTGGTTCTAGCTTATATAAGACAAGGCCACTATTATAAACTACTTGCTTTTTGCCTGCGACTTCGTCCGCGTAGAATAATGAGTTCTGCCAGAATGTAAGTCTTTTAATTAGTGTTGTTCCATTAAATAGTTACAATGGTTTAAATGATAAAGAGTCAAGAGTACCGGGATTTTAATGCATAGTTTCCGTCCTCGTGGGATTTCCGACTTTTGCTCAGTTTCAAACTGTCGTTGTACCGAAATTCACTCAAATACGTTCAGTGGTTTAAGAGATAGAAAGTCAAGAGCCTTTAACGCATAGTTCCGGTTCCCGTGAGATTTCCGGGAAAAAGTAATCATACGTCGTCCCAAGTCTCAAAACTATCGTTGTACCGAATTTCATTCAAACAGGTCCAACGGTTTAAAAATTACAGGATCCCGGAGTTTTAATGTATAGTTCCCGTGCCCTTGAGATTTTCGGTATAAAAACTATCATACGTCCTTTCTCCGGTCTAATACTATCGTTGTAATGAGATATACTTGAATAGGTTTAGTGTTTACTGAGCGACAACCTCGCCAGTTAAGTAGTTATACTTTATCGATATTTAATTGCTCGCACGGTAATTGTTTGGTTTTAAGTCTATATCAACACGTATAACGTATGTTAAGAATTTAATTTAATAAGGATTAATACTGTATTGTTCAAAATAGGTTCGTTATCCGTTCATTTAATTATAATGTGTAAAAACAAATAAAACCTGTTATTATGGAGTTACTCATGGGGAATAGACATGTACCATGTCGTCCTGGCAGTAAGCGGGTTAGTGGCAAACGCAGACTTACCTATCAACGTTAAAAAAAATGTACCACCGCATACTTTTTTGTACCTAGATCTGTTAAAGAGTTACAACCCCACCGTACATTGTTTTATTATAACTCAAAAGGTTTTGGTTTATTGTTTTTTTCGACAACAATATCATACATGTCGTTTTCTATCGTTACTTTGCACAAAACCTATACTTATTATTACACTAAAACCTTTCTCATAGATCACTCTCCCTGTTATGGAAAACTGTATGAAAATCGGACCAGTAGTACTCTGCGAGTTTTTCGCAAACAGAGGCAGACGCAGCGGGGGACTTTGTTTTATAATATATAATGATGATAAGGTATCTATACAAAGTAAAGTGATCACCTAAATGATCTATACCATTATGTTCAATTTTGCCATAGAATACCTACGCTCCCATAATAAGTGCGTATGTAGGTAACTATATATTATATCTATATAGCTATTAGGTATAGGTATTATGTAGCTACGGACATTGTAGTAGGTAAATTGTTCATGATACAAATTGGAGTTAAAACCTTGACAGCAATGAATCAACAAGGTTATAAGAAAAACGATTCACTACTATATTTTGTATTGTTAGTAAAGGCAGTAACAATGCGGGTCGATTTCCTATGTTGTAACATCTCCTTTTATACCCGTTTATGATTAAAGTTATAGTAATTCTCTGTCTCGTTGGTCGAGTGGTCGCAAGTGCGACTGCCGAGCAAGGGATTTTGGGTTAGAGTCCCGGGTGTAGCAAAGTATTAACTACTGGGTTTTTTTCGGTTTTTCGAAAATTTCGCAGTAGAAGCACTGAGTCTCGAATTGTGCCCAGTACATATATGGCAATAGGCTACCCCCATTACATGAAACTTATAACACATGAAATGATGAAAAGTGGGTCTACATTGTATAGCCGCATTACATGCTGTAATGGGCAGGTACACCTCTGTTAACCCCTTCTGATTTTTGATATAGGATGGTTATAGGAGTTTCACCAAAAACTTATCTTCTGATGATGATGAAAATAAGTTAGATCTCTTGCCTTAGGGATCTTAATCTATTAGTAGGTAATAGTGGGTATAGTTTTTGACTCTTTACTACTTTACTTGTTTAATTGTAAAACAACTCATTCCAGACGATCGGGACTGCCATACACGCACATATCAAGCCCTAAACCATTCAAGTACCAAATCACTAATTTTCCTCGAGGCGTGGCAAACCGCCGTGCAGCTTTAGCCTGGCTCAGAGACAATGTCCATGAAGGAGTTCTGTACTTCGGAGATGATGACAACACGGTGGACCTGCAGCTCTTCGATGAGATCAGGAACACGAAGAAAGTTTCAATGTTCCCTGTGGGCCTGATCGGAGATTATGGAGTCTCCAGCCCGGTCGTCACAGATGGAAAGGTAAATAGAAATGCTAATAATATTATAAATGTGAAAATGTATGAGTATGTACGAATGTTTACTTATTTTAGTCTATTATTGTAACAGAAGTTTTTAGTGTGCGAGAGCCATGCTTCGGCACGAATTGACCGGCTCGACCGGAGTAATACCACGGCTTCACAGAAAACCGACGTGAAACAACGTGTCGTGTTACGTTGTGTATGTGAGGTTACTGAAAGCCTAATTACTGCCCTTCCCAATACCCGATTCCCCAACAACCCTTAAATTCCTAACCCAGTGTTTAGGGTGTCCATGGGCGACGGCGATGGCTTACCAACAGGTGATCCTTCTGCAAAATGTAAAACAACTGTACTGTACTGAGAAGTGTAAAAATCGAGGGAAGTGTAAACCTTCTCATCTGATAAATCAATCATATTATCGATCCGGCAAAAAGGCAAACATTTTGTTACCATATACATAATGCTATTGATCTGAATGTATGCAGTTACCAACTTAATATAACGTCACATCTTATAATATCCGAAGGGATTCTTTGGCGCATGGATAAACACAAGTTTTTCAGGAATTTGCTACGTGCTGTGTGCGTTTGGTTTTGGTACGTTGGGATGGGCACGTACCCCACGTACCTACTACACTCGCTCTAACTCCCGCGGGACCGACGAAACTCACGCAACGCGTAATTTCAATGTTTGTTACCGTATGACGCATTGTTTTTTATTATTAACTCTACAATTTGCAATTCCAGGTGGTGGCCTTCTTCGACTCGTGGGTTGGGTCCAGAACGTTCCCCGTGGACATGGCAGGCTTCGCCATCAACATTAAGTTTCTCAAGGACACCGCTTACATGCCGTACAAGACCGGACTAGAAGAAGACAGGTTCCTAGTAAGCCTAGGTTTAAAATTCGACGAAATCGAACCTCTCGCCGACAATTGCTCAAAAATACTAGTCTGGCATACGAAAACTTTGAAAAAGAAGAAGCGTAGTCTAAAGATTGATATAAAAATGTTTGAGAATTCTCAAAATTATCGAGACTTTGCAGGTTTACTTAAAGAGACTTCGAGGTTAGGTATGGCAGATGTGAGTTCTGTAAATGGTTCAAATGCTTACATTTTCCTACCGAAGCAACATAAGTTGACAGAAACTTCTATGATAGCACCGAATAGTTCTAAGTAATCATTTAATATCGTCCATCTACCCAAAAATCTCAAAAATCAAGTCATCAACCACGGTTTCAAAATCTTCAAAGTTGTCTTGTTCGACTTGAAAATATCTTAACATAAAGTTCTTGACTTGACTACAATTTTAAGACTTGTTGCTATTTGCTAATGAGTTACAGAATTCATCACCAATCATCAAATAGAATATAAATGACTATGAAATTATCCTAGTGCTAGTAAAACGATAAAATACATGTTACAGTATTTAGATAGAAAACGATTGTTTAGAAGAATGCCCGACTGAAATTTCAATGAGTTAGCATTGTCAAATTGTCAATGTTGTTTGTTTAAAAACTTGAACTAAACACAAAGTACTATTTTTATGTAGTAACTCTCCCTTTTAAGAGGTTGATAAAGAGAAGTAGTGATTTGTACCTTTGTACGAGTTTGCTTTACGTTTAAAGTAATCGAAACGAAAGCGCGTTCGGCGCTCTGATTGGTTGGTTTATTCGAGCTGGCCTATCAGAGCGCCGAACGACCTCTCGTTTCGATAAGTTTAAACGTAAAGCAAACTTATAGTAAGGGTATTGAATGTTTCTCACTATTTGTAATGATCTAAACTCATTTATAAAGTTCTCAATATGGTTTAAAATGTATGGAGCCATAGTGATGAAACTTTGTGCCTCCAAAATTGATAGTAGTTGCAACTGTGGCGACTGCTTTAGTAAGTGTGTACTTTATTGGAATATAATTTAAATTCAATTAATGTGATAAATGTTAAAACATTCCGTTGGTTCGTAGACTGAAAAAAAGTAATATTAAAACGTATATTAGTGTCATTTAACATTTGACACAGAATGGTGTTAATTTCTTCTTCTTTACAAAAATTGTAATAACATTTGAAAGACTGAATCGATTTAAACGACGAAATAAGACTAAATTGTTACTCGTTACGCACAATATTTGTGTATATAAGTAAAAAGCATTCAAAATGGCGCTTTTAACGTGTGAGACACACAGACATACAAAAAGACGAACACTAGCTCTCTGCCGCTTCTATTTGGGAAATGAGACTACTAAATATTTGCTACTCGACTAAAATACTATCTACTACTAGTGTGAGGCATTAATGTGTGTCGGGCTCGCACTCAATTGGGTTCCGTACCATTATTTATATATAGAAAGGGCAAATACTCTTACTCTGAAATATTTGTATTTTATTTATGTTTTTATATCGATAACAGAAATCTATTTATATTATTATAGAAGATGAGAAAACTTTCATACGTTCTTTATTTAATGTTTGTATAAAAAATCATACAACAGTGGCCACTGATCCGCAACAGACAGACCGCTCATCGGCAATGCCTACATACGATGCGTACCGATGATGTCATACGGAATGCCGATTAGTGGACGCACCTCGACTTTTTCTAGACATATTTTCTTGTTCTTCCTCTTCTGCTAATAAACAAGCAATAACAGTGTTGGTTGTAATAACGATACGCCGACATTCGAAATCTTCTCCGCTTCAACTTCCAAAAATTCCGATAATAGGCTTGTGTCAACTAACAATGAAATCAATGGATGAATGTTTCTAGGCGTAAATTGTGATATTTAATCAAGGAAAACCGGCATAATTCCTCACAAAATAATAAGATTATTGTTATTTTTACAAATACAAAATCAAAAAAATACACCACGCGCCCCTCCGCCGTGAACGCCAATCAGAACGTATGACGTCACATAGTGATATGCGCCATTGTTGTTGTTGACGTTTGGTTAAGATTTCCATACAACAGCACAAGCCACTTCGTTTTTTTGCTATTATTATCGTGTTTAGACAAGTTGAGAGTGCTATATATATTAACTTGTTTGAGGTTGTTGCTCTAGGGGAGTACTTGGTGTACAACGTTCTAGCAGTTCATTGGAAGTGCTAGGTGTACAACTTTCTTGAAGACACTCTGCTATTGTAGACATTCTCTGTTTTTTTATCATGTATGGCCGCTCTGCACTGGTGCAGCTTCGTTTTCTTCTGTCTTCTTGACATTCAAATTTACGTGGTAAACAACCTGGTTTCATTCGTACATAAGATACCGTTCCCATAATATGGTACTCTGTATAATTCAGCATATCGTTTGGCAACTGGAAAAATATGAAGACTGTTTAACACAATACAATGCAAAATGCAATTGCATTGTAATTTAAAACCAAAAAGCTTTGGTTCTTCTTAAGATTTACTAGTTGAATATGTAGTCACTACTTTATTAAATAATACTTACATCGAAATGATCTTCACAAAAATACATTCTCGATGTCGTTGATAAACAATGAGCATCAGTCCTCCTTGCCAGTTTTAACCACTTTTTCGCATATTTTTCTTGACCGGAACACGTATGAATAATTTAGTCGGAGTTTTTATACTTGTACTTATACACTGGGGCACTATACAGCTTTTAAAATACGAAGTTTCCATTTTAATTTAAACAAAACAAACATTCGCCTTAATGTGATATACCTGTTTGCCACTATGTGACGTCCTTCACGACGCCATGACACTTTCTTGTGTTTTTACGTCAGTTTAAAAATATTTTATTCAAACTTAAAATATGTGCTTTAAATATAAGTTTTATCATGAAATATTATTTTTTGGGGTAATACAGGTACTAAACTATCGAAATAAGCCATTTTTGAAATTTACGACACAGGCCTATTGTTTAAGTCGGGTCAAATTCGAACCTTTTTCTTTATTTTCGTGAGCATAGTCAGCCCATCGGGTAATCAAACTGCATGGTAATTTTGATAAAATAACTGTAGTAAGTTCGGGACTCCTTAGATAATCATGTTGTTTTATGGCCTTCGTGGTCACCACACAGTTTTTTATTTTTATAGAAAAAGAAATTATGTCATTATGAAAAAACTTCCATCACTGTCAATGCCAATGTCATAACATAATTTGTATGATGATTTCAGGTCGTCCAAACCGTAATTCCAGGGTTTTTATTGTACTTTCAGCGTATACACCATCCATAAGGAGCGCAGAAACGCATTCTCTGGCTTCGCCTGTTTTTCGTAGACGACAAATAAATGTGTATTACTCTTCATAAAATTTTCGAAACTTTACTCACTCCGTGGGGTCTCCCGTCTCCCTTGAAAGTAAACAGCAGGACTCGGATAAGGCAGATGTTGGGTAGCGAGGGTCGGGCAAGGGACATCTTTTGACGCAACCCGTTCGGGAACGTCGTTGCTCTTGGTCATCTAGTTATGCTAGGCTTGCACTCAGTTTTTCCTCCACGAGCCTAATTTCGGCTGGCATTTTCATCTCCTCCAGTTTAATATTTGCTTTTGCTTCCTCGGTGGCGATCATCAATCGCGTTTTCTCTTCAGCGGCTCTTTTCATATGATCGACATTTTGGGGCTGGTCGTTTTTGAAGATTTATTCGAATGCGTTGGGAGGTTTCTCGACCCATCTTTGGTAGAAGCTGAAGGTGATATTTTGCTGCGAGCTTTGGCCCGTGTCAACATTTTTAGTATTTCCTGCACCTCCTCAATTCTCAGAAGGTCGAAGGACCAAATGTTAGGGTTGGAGCGGAGCTGAATCTAGGCTTATTGCGGAATTATACACGGAAATATCTTACTTTACATATGTGTATTACAATTTCTCCTATACTTATTCGCTTTGATTACAAAATTAGTAAAACTGAATGACAATTTGTTGACAAATGACATAGAACAAAAAAACAAAGATAAAAAGTATCCTGTAGATAGTTTTTAATTGTCAACAATGTACCTACTCTTGTTGCATTTTCATAGATTGTTAAAAATTGGGTTATTTATCAAGATAATATATCTCATCAGCCATTTTAAATGAATGCAATATAGACGTTCTGCGGAGTCTTAGTAAAAGATCCAGTGTGTATAGACTTTTGCCCTTTTCGGTACGGAACCGTAATGATGTGTTATTTTGCAATAACAAAAATGGAGTGAATTTACTTGAGTCTTGTATCGTGCGACGGGTCTAGTGAGAAACGCGGAGTTACTCCTTAAACTGTTGGTAGGTCGGTAAATAATTGATGTTAGGTTAGAACTCGGATCAACGCCATGTGTAATGTACCACAAGCGTTTGATGTAACGAATTACCGTCTCATTTATAAACAATCATTAAATGTGAACGTTTTGATTATTGATTTTAAAAAAATTAGGAAGACAAAACTTTCTAATTCTGTCAAGTTTGAGTGAGGGTTTTAG
The DNA here is from genome assembly GCF_023101765.2 of Spodoptera frugiperda. Classification (NCBI taxonomy): domain Eukaryota; kingdom Metazoa; phylum Arthropoda; class Insecta; order Lepidoptera; family Noctuidae; genus Spodoptera; species Spodoptera frugiperda. The sequence goes on from NC_064236.1 coordinate 4,294,394, forward strand.
GTTATACGCTCAAGAGATGGCGCTAGTGAGCCGTAAAGCGTGGAGACCCTTGTTAAGGTATGCGTCCATAGGCCCGCATCGTACGCATTGCACGCAACGGATTTTAGTTTGTCTTGTATGAAAACTAATACAATACTATCATCATCATCGGCAATGTCTACATGCGATACGTGCTGATGACGTCATACGGAATGCGTACGATGCGTGCGATGCGTACGATGCGGGCCTGTGGACGCTTACCTTTAATGTCGTCTTATTCTTGATTCAGCCAGTGGACATTCTTCGGACTTGAAGTGGATATTGATGCAAAGACACTGTAACATGTATTTATTGCACACGCATTAGAATTTTCGCATACACTAACAAGTTCTGGTCTTCATTTAAGGCAGCTTATCGTATTTCACAATAGTATAATCTCATAATTTAACTGTTTCAAGATCAATAGATAACCAATATAGATCTGAAATCTCATTTAGAACTGTCTAGTTGTTTAAGTAATTTAGCCTAAACTTTATATAGGTAGACTGTCACCGCTACTGGTGGATATATTAACCCTTAGGTAGATATGAAGGAAGGTAATGTTTTAATCGGTCGGTCGTTACCATACATATATATTTTTTTCCATAAAGTAATCACATTTTCTCATCAATGTGTAGTTTTTTTTAATACTCGTTCTGTTGATGATGTTTAAGCTAGCCGATTCAGGCATTAGGGACTGTGTTATGCAATTTTTTATTATTATGTAATGTTTTTGAATTACTTTAGGGTCCAACGCTGTCGTGACGTCTCTTTCTGGTATGTAGGGTTTGTGTAATTGAAACCCTGCAGACTGTACCCTTAGTACGAGTTAGTGAGAGCACGTCTGGCGCTCGGATTGGTCAGCTCGAATAAACTAACCAATCAGAGCGCCGAACGCGCTCTCGTACTAAGCGTACTGATGAATGATTGGTCTCATACAGAAGTGTGCATTACAATAACTAGGTGGCGTTACTGGGCCGTTTGACAGTTAACTTTTAAGTTCCTCACATCGGGTTTCTATGTAGCGTTGACATCAATATTCGAAAGTTTGGCAAATAGAATGTAAAAAAAATACATTTGTTATAATAATGTAAGTGGTTACTTGAATAGTAATTCAGTTTTATAATGACTAACGAATTAGCTAAATCGTAATGATTAGAGAGAATTAGATACCAACCAAGCTAATCTCTCGATATAAGTGTAAGAGTTAATCCAGTGTGATCTTAGATAGAAAAAGAAATCAATAATATTAAGTGAGCGAAAGATTTTTGAATAAAAAGTAGCAGTTTGAACAGATTTAATTTAATTCAAGTCGTTTTTTATCATGTTTTCGGTATTAAGCTAATCTGCTATCTAAATAATCTTATTATAACTTCCGTGAGATATACTAAATCAATTATTGTGTTATCGGCTTACTCACGTAACTGTTTACTACTGCTGATGTAGTAGCGCGACAATCGCCGCGTCGTGGTCCCGGAATGCTGCTCATGAATAGTATGAGCCTCTAGCATGGCTTGAAACTAGTCGAGTTCCTCGTCAAAAGGTTACATGTGTAGCTAAGCCTAGTAACTAGTAGAGTAAGCCGATAACATAATAATTAACTGAGTAAATAATCTTTCATATTTCTTCTAAACAATAATCAATTATACTTTTTCTTAGGCTGCAGACTTTTTCAGACATAGATGTTGCATTACAAGTTTCCTACTGTTATAGTTACAACATTATCATTATTTTTTTTCTAATTCATAGTTAGTTTAGCTTCGACCTCACTAGATGGCGTTGTTTTCGTTTAATGCCATTTACTACTACTACTACCTACCTTCAATAGAGTATGGCTTAATCATAAACTTTAACCAAATAATAGCCAATAAGTTTGTATTGTATGCAGATAACACGTAGATTTCAATTTCTTGATAAAAGTAATGTCTAAATATGCACATTTTTATAACAATATTTCATTGTAGGTGTTTGATCTGGCTACAGCTTTCAAATCAATAGATCTCTTAGCTATTCAGGTTGATATACCATTGTAAAGCTTAACAGTTCAATATTTAGGTCCCCAGTTCTTCCGGATTTTTTGTTATTAATAACTTTTTTTTTGTAGTATAATAGTTATAATATTATTTTCCATTACGGTGATATTTTATGAATGTTCTGGTCAAGGGAGAGTACTTTTTTCGTAAATAACAGTTTTTTTGCTTGGTACATTAGGTTAGGTTACTATAATTATGAACTTAAGTTACTTTATCATAGCTTTCGCTAGTACCCTAGTACGAGTTTGCTTTACGCAGTCACTCAGAGCACCAACCAATCAACGAGAGCTCCGAACGCGCTTTGATTGGTTGGTTTATACTAGCTGGCCAATCAGAGCGCCGAACACGCTCTTGTTACTTTATACGTAAAGCAAACTCGTACAGAGGGCACAGCTTATAATATACCTCTACGGATAATGTAATATGAACAAATATCACGATTTACTTTAAAGAACGGAAGAAAATCTGTATTTTTTTTTTCTATTTTCTACTTAATTATTTTTGTAATAAAGTCGATACTGTCTGTGCAATAGATTTCGCTTAAAATACGAGCAAAGAATAACTAATTACAGAACTTATGAAGCCTTTATAAATATTGTTCTTACTTATGAAGTTTTTTTTTAAATATTATTGTTCAAGCATTATAATTAGGACTGGTGCAATATATCATTTCAAATTACAATATAAATATGTCAGCATTGGTAAGAGGTTTGGTTTCATGTAAAAATAAGTTCTATAGGTGAGCCGTAAGACTAGATATTTTGTATATTAAGTGAGAATCAATTTCTTTTTACAAGTCCGTAAAATCGTTGTATTTATTTTTAAGTGTACATTTAATTAACTTACTTACAATCAGCTGTTAATATATTTTCATCTGTTTAAAGTTCTAAGTGCAGTTTCACATTTTTCTCATATTTAATGGAAAATTAATCATGTTTAGTGATATTTTTCTTGAATTTCACGTTAATTATATTTATTTTAAGGTATTACACCAAAAAGAGCAGTTAGTTTTAACGTTTATTTTATAAGAAGGAAAATCGGTTATGAATTTTTGTTAAATTCTAAATTGTAAAACTAAATTGTTTTTAATACAGGGTTAGTAATTGGATCATTCCCTATTTGGATACTACTTTATTATGTTTTTATGTTAATGGAACTAACCCAAAATGAGATTTTACTGTGTGATTTAGGTTAGGTATAACTTTTTTTGTAATTATTATTATTATTAATCATGTATATTCGTTTTCTAAGTACAATCTTTACTCGTTGTGATATGCTTCTATTAAAAATACGTCCAATCGCCATACCGTACGCAGAATCATTTAATGTTTATTTAACCCAAACAGGATTTTGGAATAAAATCGTTATTAAGAAATTGTTTAAGACTCCTAATGGCTCGAGAGATTTTTAACGCGCGTAAAAAACGCGCGTTCTCTTTGATCAGACGCACCAGCTAAATGTAAAAAAAAAGCTAGTAGAGATGTACATATGTATTATATTCATACGTCCAACTGCTATGCTTTTAAAATGAGAAAACATCCCATTTTACTGAGCAACGTTGCATTTTCAACGCTTAGCGTTAGACACTAAAGATTAAATTGTATTGCATACTTGCCAATGCCGAGTTTCAACGCGACGTTAACAACAATGCCGCGCGATTAGGTTCATTTGCCTTTTGTTTCAATAATTGAACAATTACTATCCATGTTATCTCGAAATTGGACATCAATGATCATTGGCTAATCTCATATGCGTTGCAAGCAGTAGGCAAAACGCTTGCTCCTGTTCGCCACCTAAGGAGTGGCTAACTAGTTCCATCATCCTCATCTTCATCAGCCTGTTCTCGTCCACTGCTGGACATAGGTCTCTCCAATGGCACGCCACTGAGCTCGATCTTCAGCTCTACGCATCCAACCACTACCAGCCACCTTGCAGATATCGTCACTCCACCTAGCTAGAGGTAGCAACTAGTTCCGCGCGCACTATTATAATATTCTGAAAACTATTCCTTTAGAAAAAAAACCTGCACTTCTTGTGAATAAAGAAAACAGAAGCAAGGGTATGGTATGGTGAAAGTTACATATATTTTTTACTCATTCTGTTGTGCTATTTCCTATTCTTAATAAATGTGATTTTATTATTCATCTCAACAATCTATAGTATTTATTGAATCTCAGTAAGTTGTATAATATCGTGATCATTATTAAATTATTTTTAAATTTATACACATAATTATATTGGACATTTTATAATATATAATAATAATAATTAGTGCTTTTATTTAGCAGTTTTATAATAAGACTTTATTATTGCTTTTTTTTTGTTGGTTACTAGTTATAAAAAATACTAAAATTAGTTTTTTTCTTCTTACGTGGGTCTTATAACTGGTAAGAGTCAACAGGTTGAAGTTGCCATTGATAACTACTCAAAGAGTCCGTGTATGTAGAAGTGAAGTATACTATTGCCATTATATGTACGTACCTAGAAGTCTGTAGTCCATTATGCAGTCGCAGCTTAAAGCATTAAAGCAATAGATCCTGAATGCTCTAAGCAGTCCATATATGGCGGCTCTTACATCTATTATGTACATCTGCCCACCCTTCAGGAAGACGCCGTGATATTATATTATGTTGTGTTTATTGTATTTTTAAAGCACATACTATTAATATGTGACTTACGCCCGAATACTGAAACGCTACTCAAATTTAAGTTGTACTTAAATCTCGTGCTATCTCTATCATTTACAAAGAATTTGTAGGGTCAGAACTATATTTGAGAGAGTTTTAAAATTGAGTGACGTTTGAGTATTTGACCATTAACTGCAAAATATTGGCTACGTTATATAAACCATACAATTTAGTACAACATACTCTTTATACTGAATCAATTTGTAATTTCTTTCTTTACCAAATGACTCTTGTAATGCGTCTACCACACGTGCATGCTTGACCGCAGTTTTACTTGCGCATGCCAGCTTGTACACTGAACACTGTGCGTGTAGTTGGTAAAACGGTAGCATGCGCAAACTCCAATGCTTGGCTTGATGGTTTTTAAACTTGCTTGAAATTCTGGCATGCGCAAGCTATACTTGTACAAACTTGTCTGCGCGTGTGGTTGGTAGTTCAGTGTTCAAGCCGCTCTCAGTTTAGTCGAGTGGAGTAATTGTACGCGCACGGTCGTTAAAAATGGCGGATTTACTATTGCGGATTTGTAAATACTTAATTCCGCCAATCGCTTGGCTCATCTCTTAAATCCTTGAGTAGATGTATATGTGAATGAATTTTTCTATTCAACAGCCATTTTTTATTCAACAGCCATTTTTGTCCACTTTGATCGTTTACACTTTGACTTTTGTATTTTCTTTTTTTTCACAAGCAAACACTTGAAAAATAATAGCAGAAGAAATAGTTCTTCATTGGGTACCATTGTTTCCACGCCGACGATGTCGACAAGAATGTGGCTTGCGCGTACTTAACTGTGCCGTGTGGTAGACACATCCGTGTTCAGTCTTTTCATGCGACAAGCATGTGCAATTAAAACTGTGGTCAGGCATGCACGTGTGGTAGGCGCATAAGTTTCCATAGTACAATGATCAATAATAACACTAGTAATAACGCAATCTTAATTGTCTTTCTGTTCTACTCAGAGACATTTAATGATTACTTAAACCATTCCTTAGTAACGGTTCCGAAAACAATTGCAAAATACTAGGTTAAGGAATCATGAAATTACTCTGAGTACGGCGGTTTGATTAATTTCTTAAGTAACTTTATTTAGTCCATCCGATCAACCTATTCGTATAATGTAGACTAGACGGTTACGGGTTAGACTGCACGGTTGGTGCGGTGGCTGGGCAACTGGCTGCCGCGCAACGGGTAGCGGGTTCGATTCCCGCACGGAGCAACTCTTTGTGTGATCCACAAATTGTTGTTTCGGGTCTGGGTGTCATGTGTATGTGAACTTGTATGTTTGTAAACGCACCCACGACACAGGAGAAAATCCTAGTGTGGGGCAAAGTTTTATTTAAAAAAAAAAAAAAAAAAATGTCTTATATTAGTTGTATGTACCACTTTTCAAGTAGTGACAGTACCTGGCCATAAATATTTCACATCAACCTTTAGAAAGAGACAGTTTGGTCATGGCACTGCTCTTGAGCACTCCTCGCAATATAAAAAAGATAGAATAAGAAAAGTTTTGTACCTACGATCTAACTACGTTAATATTTTAATATCACTGTCACGCAAAATCTGATTGCCTCGTTGGTCGAGTGTTCGCAAGTGCGACTGCCGGGCAAGAAGTGTCGGGTTCGATTCCCGGGTCGGACACAGTATTGCTGGGCTTTACTTCTCAGTAGTATCACAGAGTCTGGCATTGTCCAGTAATTGGCAATAGGCTCACCCCCTATTACATGGGACCTTAACACAAAAGGTAAAAGGTGGGTGTACATTGGCATTTAGTGCCGCAATGTGCACCTCTGCCTCTTCGGGGATAAACAATGAAAGGCATCACAATAAGATGCATCACCCAAAATCGTCTCTTTCCAAAACTCAATGTGCAATATTTATTGCCGTCAACTGATACTATAGTAAGCTAGATTACACCAATCAATCGAACTATATAATTAATAATTATTCTATTATGTGTATGTTTTAAGGTACCGGTAAACTATGGCAACTTTACCGGGCCCTTGGCAACTTTACCATACTATAGGTATTCGGTATAAACTCATTTATCTAAAAATCTACCCACTAGAATTCTGTTTTGTAATAGAAGTATTTTTTAGACATTAAAAGGAAATATTTACTATATTTTGCGTAGACGTAAGACTGCTATTATGCCAGTAATGGCCGTCACAATGTATGCGTGAAAATGAGCTAAAAGTTAGTTGTTCCTAAATTGTGCTTACAGAGCCTTAACTATTTGTCACAGGTGAGTGAAATTTTGATCTTGTATGTATATTATAGTTGGGATTACTGTTGTAATGTCAGCAATTGCTTTTTCTTTAATTTATTGATAAATAATCGCCAATTGACACAGGTTAGGTAAAGTTGCCACGGCCTGCTTTGTGGCAACTTTACCTACAGTTAGGGTTGGCAATAAATGTTTTTTTCTTGTTTGTGTGTATGTAACCATTTTCGAATACCTAAATTTCACAGCATAATAGTGAATATCCTGGATGATAAGATATAATGTATTTAATAATACCTTTTGTTTTACAGCCAAAATGGCTCCCATGAAACAAAACCGCAGAAAACTCGGAGCTAGACACTATAAAAATTATACGGAAGTGATGTTATAATTAGCTATGGAGATAGTGAAGTCATAAAATTAAAAATTCAAGGATTAAACATTATTTTGTAGCCTCTTTTACAATTTTAAACATAAATACTTAAAATTTTAGAACTTAATTTAGTTTAAAAGGGAATAATATTTATGTTAGAAATTTGTGCGTTTTTTTACTTTAGGTTTAAGGTTTATTAATTTTTTTTAAAATATACATGTCATAAAAATGTTCCTCCTTTTTTGACAACCCCGAGCGTAACAAATTATTTGTATGTAAATTACGATGAAACCCGTGGCAACTTTCCCTAATGTCTGTGTAGCCGTTATCTTTATAGATTTCCTCATATTGTTTGCATTATAATACGAAGAGGTCCTAGATGAAGCCCTCTGTACCTCAACAACTCTTTAATATGCAATACACGATGAATACGGCGCGTAGGTAAAGTTGCCAAAAATTTGGTATCTTTACCCATGTTGTTTTTTCTTTACTACGGCTAAAATAAGTGTTTGTATTTAATGACGATTACGGTAAAGTGAGCCAGATAGACTACAATTCTAAACATATAGTTTTGGTTTCTATGCGTCTTATGGTTAAAAATATATTTCGTGTTTTGTTCTAAAATATGGTAAAGTTGCCATGTTTTACGGTACATGTTATTTTATTTTAGTTTATATCAAAGATATTAGAATATTATTTGCCATATTTAAACGGGAGATATTAATGTATCATATTACAAGCCGCAATATTTCATAAACGTCTTTGAAGCAATTGAAACTATAGTTTTTGTGCTCACTAGATGGCACTAGTGTAGCGTGAGGTCCTGTTCCTCCAATCAAATGTAGCTGACAAAAACTTCCCTTCTATAAGGCCTTGCTTTGATTAAACAAACGATGCTTTAATTGCTGTTTAAGGAAAACTTATACCAATTCACGTTTCTTTGCCTATCATAAATTAGTCTACAATTCTACATTTTAATCTCTATAATTCTCTATAATCTATAATTCCATAGTTTTCTGTCTTGCAATATTAACCTAGCCGATATAATAGTCCAGTCATTTGGTAGATAAAAAGGGGGTTACCTGGAAGGTTTTCCGGGAGTTTTGAAAATTGGTCAATTTATAGATTTGGGTATGCTCTTTTAGAATTTCAAAATATTGAGAAAATGGCGCCTAAAAACGGTTTTTTATTAATATCTCCGTTCCGACGCATTTTACGAAAAAATATTTATCTACAAAATTAAACTAGAAAAAATTTCCTACAATTTATGTATTGATAACTTTTTCATAAAATCAATAGTTTTTGGCGTACGAGCGCCGAAAAGTATTATTAGTCCAGTCAAATTAGGATTTCACCTCGGAATTTGAGATACCCAGCTGTAATTTTGTATATACTTGTATATTGACTGCCTGAAACTTGTCTCAAAACCTACATATGGTAGGGTGTAAGCAACTGTTAAATTTTAAGGTCCAAAGGTCCCAAAAAACATTTTTGTGCTCTTTTTTGGAAATATCTCATTTCCTATGGGTTTTTGGTATTTGCATTTAATACCAATATTGTAGAATACAAAATTTATCTACAACTTTTGTCTAAACTTTTTTTTATACGGTGCACCGTTTCCGAGATAGAGGGCGGAGAGCGCGCGGTCACTGCACCTCTTCAAAAATTTTTTTTTTCGTCTAACCTATCCGTGATGGTTGTCTATGGATAGGCCATTAAAAATACGTCATGGTTCCTAAAACCATTTTTCGTCAAAATCAATTGTTTGAAAGATAGACACTCCCAAAGTGGAAAAATGAGGTCTATCGAATGTGTCCTGCCCTCTAACTTTTAAAATAAGTGAGTAAGAAAACTAAAAAAAATATATGCTGTAGATTTTAATGGAAACTTTCAAAGAAAATTGGTTTGAACGAGATATCATCATTAGTTTTTAAGAATTGATACATTTAAAAAAAGCACATTGTTTGTACACGTGGTGGTGCAGATGAATAATACTTTGCGGCGCTCATACGCCAAAAACTATTGATTTTATGAAAAAGTTATCAATACATAAACTGTAGGAAATTTTTTCTAGTTTAATTTTGTAAATAAATATTTTTTCGTAAAATGCGTCGGAACGGAGATATTAATAAAAAACCGTTTACAAACAATGTGGGTCGTACAAACAGGGGAGTTTCGGTAGGTTCCTGTTTCTAATGTTATATGTGTTATGTTATATGTTCAACTGTGTCCTCCGGGCGGTCTTCGCAGTGATGACACCCGGGCGTTTCCTCCCGCCCAATCAAAAACAGGATCCTACCGAAACTCCTGTGTCCGGTAAGCACCTGCGTCAGGCGGTAGGTGAGGACGCCATGGCGCCGCTCTAGCCACTCCTCAAACAGGGGACTTACCTCTGCAATGACAGCGAGCCCAGCCCTCGGTTGCGACAGTCGTTGCTGCACAACACACATTTTTTGTACACGTGGTGGTGCAGATGAATAATACTTTGCGGCGCTCATACGCCAAAAACTATTGATTTTATGAAAAAGTTATCAATACATAAACTGTAGGAAATTTTTTCTAGTTTAATTTTGTAGATAAATATTTTTTCGTAAAATGCGTCGGAACGGAGATATTAATAAAAAACCGTTTTTAGGCGCCATTTTTTCAATATGGCGGCGCGAGCGGCGGTTGTACGAGGTGGCAAAGTTGAAATTCGAAAAGAGCATACCCAAATCTATAAATCCACCAATTTTCAAAACTCCTGGAAAACTTTCCAGGTAAAACTACCAAATGACTGGACTATAATAATATTATAACCAAAATTGTGTTTACCTCAACGTCTCTGTCGGCTTAGGTACTTAACTAAAAGTAAATAATTTTGGCACAACTTTTTTAAGGACTATCTATTGAACAAACTACAATAAAGTCATTTAAAAAGTTACTTTATTCAGGAACCAATAGAGCTTAAAATTGCTTCTCAAACAAAATTGTTTTAAAAGTTGTGTATATTGTTTACAATTAGTTAATTACCTAAACAGATAGACTATAAGGTGTGTGTATACTGGGTATCAAAGTTACATGTAAACGAGTATCGTTAGAGGTTTGGTGCATACCGTTGCAAAATCTTAAAGGAAATAAAAATACTGTAAACTGATTTGTTTTTCATTTGTATTAGATTTACTTCAGACCCTTAGTTTTACCGGTAGCTATTTATTTTCTAGGGGGGGGGGGGGGAATCATGCAATGGCTTCTCCTTAGGTTATGTTATACCTATGTTATGTTTTTGCTCTCAATCCAGGATACAAAGGTGTACAAAAGTCATAATTTTTTATTTATTAAGTTCACAAAAATTAACAACGTCAGGACCTACTTAATGCCGTTAGAAAATGTACATCCACTTTTCACCATTTGTGTTTTAAGTCCAATGATATATATGATACGCGGTGAGCCTATAGCCATATACTGGACTCAATTCCAGCCTCCGTGCTACACTACTGAGTTTTTTTTCGAAAAACCGAAAGAAGCCCTGTAATACTAAGCCCGACCCGGGAATGGAAACCGAGTGCAACACCCTTTGTATGGCAGTCGCACTTGTGACCACTCGACCAATGGGGCAGTCAGTTATTTTTTATTATTTATCTGGTAGGTACCTACATGGCGATTATTCAAACATTGTGAAACAATGCTCTAATAGAGGTGATTAGGCGATTAAAACAAAACAAGCATATTACATACAAATAATATTTATTGTTATTTTTTAATCATATTACATTTTTATTGGCCACAAGATATAATCTTAATGATAGTTCCGACCATCAAAATGCAAGCAGTATTAAGTTTACCTATTCTGAATTGCATTCAACTTAGCTTTGTAAACTGGTAGCTCGACGTTGTCCCAATGAAGAGTGCCATTATCGAAGAACCTGCAAGAATAAAGACATTACTGAATTACCTATTTTTTTTTTAGTCGAAATCCGAGTCAAAATTACTGATTATTTTCGAGGATTTATTGATTTATTTTTGAGATTGACCTAAAAAGTTCACTAATATGATATGCCAAATTATAATTTATCTTTGTGCTTTCCACGTAAAACTACTCAGCCATTTTGACTTAGTAAAACTAGATTTCAAGTTACAGTAGTATCAAAGCAAAGAAAATGCATTTGTGGAAGTTACGTATATTTTGCATTTTAGCGCCATAAAGTTTGTTAGGTTGGCAGCCCGTTGACATGTGCGAATGTTGCGCCATCTACACTACTGTACTGGAACTAAAATGAACCCTAAGTCTGTGGTCCAGTATTTTTGTCTACAGGCAGGCCGAATCTAGATTGCGCTAGTAGTTCCGAAATGGTTCAAATTCATCTTATCGTTTTACCGAATGTTAGTAGCGATAGGTAACTAACATGAGTCCTCATCGGTTTTGAAGTTTGAAGCATATCCAGAGGCATCTCGTTAATTATCATGCAAGTACCATCACGTCGAATGTGGAACAATTTTTATGGGAGTATCACAATTGAAAGATGGCTCCTAATAATGTTCATTGTTTCGTTCGAGGGACGTATAGGTACAATAACCAATTGAGTTTTGTGTTTTGTATGTAGGTAGCTTAGTCGTTACTTTAAAAATGTCGAGTACCTAACTGTTTGTTTTGATTTCATTTGTAGATTTCTCATATTTGGGAACTTTTGTTTACTGCTTCATAGTTGTTTTCTTTTCATTTATAACAGTATTGGTATGTTTGTCCCCAGACAAGTTCTGAGAAACTAAAGTATAAATTAGTTAAAACTTATAAAAAATAATCTGTTCGACATTTTGCATACATTCACAACAATAAACTCTTTTTTGAATATACTTATATTATTATCTTAATAATATAAGTATATTATTATCTTAATATAAGTATATTCAAAAAAGAAGAACTTACACTCTTAAATAGAATTACTTAGATTTTTTATGAAATAAGCCGGCGAACGAGCAGACGGATCACCTGATGATAAGCAATCGGTGCTGCCCGTGGACACTTGAAACACTAGAGGTGTTACAAGTGAGTTGCCGACCTTTTGAGGTGTTGGGGAATCGGGGATTGGGAAGGGGAGTAATTGGGCCATTTGATATTTGACTACGAGAACTTATAATTTATTTCGACTAGGTGTTATGCATATTCATTCGTAAGGTTCATTTGATTAAAACTGCAGTTTTCACCTACTCTTGTCTTATCTCATTATCATTTAACGTTGACCCAGAAGTGCCTGAGATTGAACCCAAACGATTCTCAACTTAAATTTAATAAGTTTAGCCATTCGAATATTAAGTTGTTAAACTTACGCCTTAAGTTTTCTTTGTTAAAATCTTTTATATGAGAATAATAGTTTTCCTTTTCTTTAAGTTACGAAACTGGAATGATTGGATTGTCTCATAAAGTTTGGTTGATGTAGGAGCGTAGGGGTCTATTTGGCTAGGGATGATAATGTTTCCCCATTTCATTTATTGAATTCTCTATATTAGTAGGAATTTTGGCTTTGTACCGGGTGGGTATTTATTTGTGTCCCTTTATGAGGAATAATCCTGTGCGTAAATAACTTTGAAATACCTAGTCTTCTTATTATCACATTTCTATTCCAATAATCTGATCCACAATTCACTCCTATATCTTTATAAATCTATTGACCAATGAGGCAAAAAACCTACTTAATATTCTGTTATCCATCGAAAAATATAACAATCCATAATACAGACCAATACGTAGCTATAATACCCGCCCATTATAATGAAAAGCTAGTACAGGTTTTTTGAAAAGCTGACCCAAATAGCGGTAGGGATTATGCCGGTGTATTTCCAGCCGGTGTCTACCTGTAGCCTGTATAGTTACTCACCGTAATTGGACGTCGTGTAGTACGCGTTGTTCATGTTCAGTCAAGCCATTATCGAGGACATCGACTGTGTCCCTTAGCTGCTCAATATTGTAGAAACCACATATATTTGTGTCAATGTCAGGTTGATTAAGCGTGAACCAGGTCGCCAGGCGAGCTAACTCCACGTTGTTCTCCTAGAATAGGATTAAAAGAATTAATTCGTCAGCGTTTCTTCTGTGACTAATGCGGTTGGGTTAAGTACCGAAGCCGATCTCATGAAATATCTTGTTGGTTTCATTCGATTATTATCATATTCATTTGATTATATCCTAGATACCTATGTAGGTACAAGGTACGTAAGTACCTACGTACGAGTTAAATAGGAACTTCTTATAGCTGTTGTAAGAAATCTTGAATATGTTGTTTGCGTTAGTTCGTAGATGGTAAGTAAATATGAGTAACAAAAAAAAGAATACATATTCAATCTTTATATGAGAAGAAACTGTAATTGAAAAAACATGTCGATGATTTGGTGTTAACTGTCAGTCTATAATATTAAATTATGAATACTTAAATGAATAAAAGTACCTATGTTTTTAATTTAATTGAACTACACTACAATACTATTTATGTAAACCCCTAAAAAATATGAGGCACAATAATTATTTGAAAATCCTTTCATGCTTTCATAGGCCTGAAAAAAAAAGAACTTAATTATAGCTGTCCCCGCGATCGCAAGCGTCCTATAGACACAATTACGAAGCGAGTTCCCTTTTCATCCTGTGTCAAGCATCTGCATGTAATATGATGACTGAACTCTCATCACATGTTGGTTGAGATTTTTTAATTACATATTTTGATTCGTACTGTATAAGACTATGGCTCACACTTGCACATGTTTGCTTAAGTGATTAATGTGACTGACACATCTGGAATCGCTTTCGAAAAAAAACGATTGGTTTGACTTGAAGTCACGTCGCCGGAACATTTTTGTGTTTTTACATTTGTCTGTACTCACATCTAAAACCACTCGAATTATTTTATTTAAAAAAAAATGCGTCATACTAGTATTTTTGCTGTGCCGTACAAACATGTAAGTTCACATACACACGACACTCAGACTCGAAAGAACAATTTGTGGCTCGCACAAAGAGTTGCTCCATGTGAGAATCGAACCCGCTACACGTTGCGTGGCAGCTGGTTGCCCACCGCGCCAAACGTGTAGTCAACAATTCTTGAAATCTTTTTACTACTACTAAAAAAAGAAAACAGAGAGCCCCCAAACGAATTTTTATACGGGGCCCCGCAAAGGCACGCTACACCACTGGCTTACACATCGAAAAAACTTGCAGCTTTTATTTATTAATTAATTAAATATCCCTCACAAAAAATCCATTTGTGTCCGACACTCACTTCCATCATCCATTAAAGAGTCTGTGAGCAACGCATCGTACAAATAATAAACGCTGGTGTGAAGCTTAAGCGGTAAAATATTAAATGCGTTTACAAGCGAAATAAAAATTAAAAGCTTTGACTGGGCTCTTACAGTGAGAGGCCCTATTAAGTAAATATGTCGACATATGCTCCAAGTTATTAATTTACTGTCAAAGTAGACTGTTGAGTGTTGACAAATTCCTCCACATCTTGAAATACGTTCGTATCTCGAGTACAGCACTCTTACAGCAAGATATTTGCCCGCGGCAGCCGAGCAAACAAACAACCGCGTCTCCCCGTTTTGTCAATAAGTACAGTGTACAGGCTATTCCAGCTAAAACCTTAGGCAACCAAGATTTTGCGAACAAATCCTCGTCCTTTCATATTGAACAAATATTTTTGTAGTTTGAAAACTGGGTGCCGAAAACAGTCGATATTTTTATCAAAAATCGGCGCACTAATTTATTTACAACGGAATGAATACTATGGGGAGCCGAGGGCTTAACGCCAAAAATTGTACAATCTGTGCACTAGCGATTGCAAATATTATTCCGGTGTTTTTATTGTTAACCTTTTACTTTTTTTAATAGCTACCGGTAACTTAGGCGTCTTTTTATTGTGCTAAATTCATTGTCTTTTTAAACTTTATTACGACGCGACGGTCAAATATGAATTAAAACTGACTGCTATAAAATAGTGCTTACATCACAATTTCTGATTTCGTTTCTGTTAGTCTTACCTACGGATAATTAAACATAATATTAAACGAATATTATTCCATTCGAAATGTATTAAAAGTTAAAATATTTACCGTGCAAATAAACCAACAATATTTTAATCTGGTATTATGCAACATGCTCCAAGTTTAACTGTAATACCTCCTTATTTTCCTTTAACCTTTAAAGCTTGAGTAGAACTGACATAAGCAAGTAGTGTAAGTGTTTGTAATTGCGTAATAGTTGTACCTTGCAATAGTCCGAGGCCCTCTTGCAAATGGCTTTGATGTCATCGCTAGCGGGGTGCCATCTTTGCGGGCCGTGGTTCGACAGCAGACCCATCCCCGTAGCGGCTGCGTTAATTACACCGACACCCTTGCTCTGAAAATAAATTGTATAATAAATTCGTTTATTTTCTGCACCTTTGCTTCTAAGAAGTGTTTAAAGATAGCTATTGAATTGCAGCTAAAATTTAGTAAGTAAGTTATTTAATAAGACTGCACGGTTTGCGCGGTGACTGGGCAACCGCTGCAACTCTTTATGTGATTCATAAATTGTTGTTTCAGGTCGTGGTGTCATGTGTATGTAAACTTATATGTTTGTAAATACACCTACGACACAGGAGAAAATCCTAGTATGGGAAATTAAAAAAAAAATTGCTTCCGAATTCATTGCAGACTATGAATTTTAGGAACTTATGTACTTAATGTTATTCATGCGACAGTTGCTTTAAATAAAACAGAACAAAAATGGAGTAAATTCTACATCAGAAATTTTAAAAGGTGGCAGCCGCAGATAATATGAAGCAAAGTGCCAAGGTAGATAGCGCGGGATTAACTACGTAGCACACTAGCGAGAGCAGCAATTGCTACAGGGCCCGCGCAAAATGGGACACGAGACTAGACACACATAAGTATAAGGAGCGTAAAGAGGAGACTCTTTTTCCGCCTACATAAATTAATAACCGATAGGTTTTAGGATCATAAGTAAATTCTGTATAAAATCTGTCAAAAGATTGTATACGAAATATAATATACCTAATTATATAATTTCGGCATAAGTGTTAAGTTACTTTTCGGCATAAGTAACCTATAAGATGGGCCTTCGATCTTCAATACTTCAATACAAGGATAGTACTACAGGCCACTTGCTTAAACTTAATCTCATAATCTGTCACATGTAAGTATTTACAAAGTGACAATACAGTAGAATAGTTTTTAACACTAGTTCTTTTATATCACTGCACCGATCAAAAGCTAAAACTAGTACATTTTATTTTTGTTAGCGTAACTGGTGAAAGTCGATCCACAAAACAAACAAAGTGTAGTAAAATTTTCGTGGAATTTCTTTGGCAGGAGCTTAAAGTGATTTCCCCAACAACGTTTGAAAACGACAAAACTGAGCGCTTTTAGCGTACCTTCCGAACGGAGGCGTTTAATGAACCATTGTACCGGGATTTTGCATTCTATCTTGGATTCATTTTAATACAATATAAATAGTTCCTTTAACAAGCTTTTAATTTCTTGTTATTATAATAGTGCCTTAGTACTTTCCAACTAAATTAAACATTTATTTAAATAGGTAACAACATTCTAATTTCTTATACATAAAGCATTTTGATTGACTTTTAACGTAGGTAGTCTTGCTATCTAACAACACGGGTATAAGTAACCAAATAAAACATAAACAAAGTCGTGTTCCATTCAGTCTCCACAGATCTTTTGAAATTGGTCTCCGTTCCGAATGGCTGAATAAATAATAAAACAATTTTTCGAATAAATAATTTTGTTTGCCGATACATTTTGCTGGATGATTGTGAGTTATGATAGATTTGTTCTGTTCACATACATATATTAGAATTGTGTTGGTAGTAGGAGCGAGGGTTGCGAGGCACGCGACGTCGCCTCCGAGCCGTGCATACCATGCTGTTTGCTTGCATATCGCAATACTGCATAGCTATAGTCCATGCAATAATAATTACCGCTATGCGGTGGCTCGGAAATTAATTATTATTGACACAGTACGTACTTTAAATGAGAACGCCGCATCATTATGCTCACTTCCCGAGAATATTGGATTAAAAGGTCTAGGTAATTAGAAGCGTCTGCCTTCTCTTCTCGACTTTTACTAACGTGTGAAGGCCTAGAATCGCGATTTTTTCGTGATTGCGTCTATATTTTTTATTTTAGTTTTTATTTAAAAATATTTTAGCTACAGATTTCAATAGATTCAATGGTAGGTAAGTACGTAGTTTTTGATGACATCACACAACGAGGCAAGGTATTCACATTTTAGAATTCATAGCATATAGTTTTTTGGAATATGTAGAACTCAGCGAGTTGGGAGTTACTGCTTCGCGTTGCATGCAACTCTGTCAAACCAACACTGATACAAGGACTAATTTGTTTATTATATGTCCTACCCAGTTGATACTTGGAATAATATGACATAGAAAACGTTTATATTATGCGTACCTAATTGTTATATGTAGTAGGTAATCAGATCAAGAATATTTATAAAATGTAAAAAATTAATAACAATAGATACAAATTAAGGATTAATTGAAATAAATGCTTTGACATTTTTTATTTTGAGCATGAGCATTTCCTCGCTGATTCAATGTATTGGAAAACTTGTAGTACAGAAATAGAATATGTTACTCGTAATACTAGCCTACGCCTTTAAAGATTAGATATCACTTTACGCACGTAATAACAATGATTGATTTTCTCGTGGGGGTAGATACTCGGGTAGGAAGAGATCGGTTACCGTATAGCTATTTTTACATACGTACCTGACATGCTTATACGTCCGCTTCATATTCCACGAAGGGATAGGTAAAAGTGATCTTTATTATAGAACATGTATTTATAATTGTGCTGTGAGTCTCTAGAAGGGAGGGGGCGGAGGCTATTGCTGAAAACTGGACAATGAAGACATTTCCACTGCCCGACCGGTGTTCCAGCTCGAAGCGGGAATAGGAACAGGGTGATTTTTAGTCAGTAAGTTTGATTCTGACTCATTAATGTCAATGGATGATTTCCCCCTCAAGAAAAAGTCTCTTCAAATACTACTTCTGTAATATCATTGGATCAATGACACAACTGGCGACCAGAGGTGCACGGTTCAGAGCTGTGGACTACCTAGCGGGCTACCGGGGCTTCGGCTTGAATAGGAATGGTGTGGTTTTTAGTCAGTAAGAGTATGACACTCCCTTTCGTCGGCGGAGAATTCATAGGTTGATTAACCTCTCCCCTCCCCCGCAAGAAAAGTGGTACACGCTACTTACTGTATTTTATATTTGCAACTTGTCTCCACTTTCGGGGATTACAATTAAAAGAGAAATAGGTAACTTACAAAAGAAAATGTTTTCGCACTACTTACCTTAAAGTATTTGGTATAGTTTTGCAAGCGGTTGTCGTTCAGCGTGGACTTTGCGTAAGACAATATGGAGGATATCTTCACATCTGATTCTTCTATGACCTCCTTCATGAGGTCTATGTCGTAGTCAGCGAGGCCTATGTACCGGGCCTTGCCGTCCCTCACCGCCCTCTCAAGCACTGGGAGGGTTTCCTTCAACACGATGGAGATATCTGGTGCAAATGTGCAGTCATGTACCTGTAATACGCACTTTAATTAAGTAAAAATATAATTATAGCTTTTTATACGTGTATTCTTTAAATTATGCTATATCATGATATAAGCATCAAGCTATGGCTTGATGTGATGACGCATGAAATTAAAAAAATAATTTCAAAATGTATTTTTTTATTCTCACATTATCAAAGTTTCTTATGCAGAAGGATTTTAATGCAACTCTCGGGACATCCTTATCAATAACTGAGATGATTTACATAATATCAATAGCCAGCATGATATAATTTCACAATCCTGTTAGTCCTACAGATGCACGCTCCTACAATAAAAGTCTGTATTACTGCAA
This sequence comes from Spodoptera frugiperda, assembly GCF_023101765.2. Classification (NCBI taxonomy): domain Eukaryota; kingdom Metazoa; phylum Arthropoda; class Insecta; order Lepidoptera; family Noctuidae; genus Spodoptera; species Spodoptera frugiperda. Next base: position 4,313,653 of record NC_064236.1, read on the forward strand.
AATATGGTTGCCGTACCACATTCCTACAAGTTACACGGAATCGAGCAACCACCTGCGTGACACGCCATACAAATAAATATAATAGGTAGCCTACACCTACACAGACCTACATATGTAGGTACGAGCAGGAGATGAAGCTAACTTAGCAGACAAATGATAAAATACTTTCAATGATCGAATTCCAAAAAAATGTACTCCACACTGTCGCACTTACGCGTACGCCCGAATACTAAAACGCTTCTAAATTTTAAGTTATACTTAAATATCGTGCTATCTCTGCCACTTTATAAATAATAAAATTGATAGTGACAGAACTACATTTGAGAGCGTATTAAAATTGAGTACCGTTTGAGTATTCGGGCATTAGAGACATTTAATGGTAACTTACGTAGGTATACTATTCCGTAGTAAAGATGTTGTATCGAAAACAATCGTAAATGACTGTAGACTCTGAGTATGGCGGTAAAACAGATACATGGTTGTCGTACTAACATCGATTTAAATAAACGTAAACTATGATCGTGCGTATCGCTACTTAATGAATTTAATCACCGCTTAATTACGAGCTTAAAATACAAAAAAAGTTCAGTTAAAACTTTTCATATATCTAATTGAATTTAAATAATAAACTGTAACTTAATTAAATTGAATGTTATTTTACTAAATTCACCAACATACATACAACGTAATAAATAATTAAAACGCTCTTTATGTCAATTAAGTCCCTCCAAACAAAATAGTACGGTATCGCTCATTCCGACACAATAGTCGGTTAGCCGCTGAATTTATCCAATCGCTACTCTACGTTGTATTTTCAGTGAAATTTACCTGAAAAATGTTTTCATAAGCAAATGAAGGGTGTGTAATACGAAAACAGTTTTCAGCAATTAATTTCGTGAAATGTTGAATAAATAGATACGGATCTAAATTCTCTGTTCGATTGTTCCATTGGTTTTGTCCATGTATGTGGTTTGCCGTCTACAAAGTGAAACGGGGAATGTGTATGGGCAGTATGGGAACAGACTGGCACGCTTTTAGTCGAATGATTGTGTGATAGACGACCGAGCTCCGAAGTGCAGCCAACTATTTAGCAAGTATCGTGTTTTGGTTTGATCGCGGTACAAAGTTCCTGTGATTTAGCTTAACTTAGCAACAAGTCGCCGTGTTGCCATTTCTAAGTAAACGTATACCATAGTTAAGATAACACTCCCTAAAGGAGTAAGTAAGGTTAACTAAATTTACCTTATTGCCCTGTTACCCCGTCCAAGATCGAAGAAAGCTACACACAAGAAAACATTAAGATGACAAGCCGAAATTGTTAACAGACGGACGCCTGCAGTTCTTAGCTTAAAGAGGAGGAAAATGTCCCTAGTCAGTGAAACAGACAGATAGGCCAAAGATAGTATTTATTCAAAATATAACTCTTTCCTTGGCCGAGGCACGTCTACATAAAGCAGGTCCACACAGAGTGAGCAGCCTCGCAAAGGCCGAGCCATTTGTTCATGGCACCACACATACGTGTCACAAAGGCATCGCTAAATGCGTAAGCTATCTGATGGATTCCAAGATTTTGTAATCAAATTCATTACAATCATCAAATCAATAATTGATCCCGCGAAAACAAAGGTTCAAATTTTTATTTTCAGCTGAATACCTTTTATTTACCACACAATTGATTTTTTTTAGGATTACACGAGAACAAGTCATTTTTATTTATGTACCTTGTATATTTGTAGTTTAGCATATTTTTGGATCGTGTTAACTCCGACACTTGAAAAGAAGAAACCACAAACTTGTATTCCAGGAACCATTTTTGTTTTGAACCAGTAAACTAGCCAGCTTTACAAAACGTTTGATTCGAACACAAACAACATACCTACTTCTATTTGTAAAAAAAAAACATCTCAAAAAATATCGGCTATTTGTTTTAAAAGCCATACACACAGAGAGAAGAATGTCGGAAAAATGGATGAATAAAAATCGCGACTATAGAACGCGTGGTACAGGCAATTTCAGAGTGGCTGCAGGCACTTTTTGGCGATCACATTCTCATCGCCGCCTGTCGTTGCAATCGAATGAAAAACTGATCAGGTGTGAGAGAAATTCCCGTTCTGGGAACCCTAGCCCCTGTGTGAGGTTCGGAAACGCAGGGGAGCGTGTAACGTCCCTATAGCTAGGTAGTGGCTACAGCTAGACATGTCGATCACATAGGGTTGACGTTTTGTCTCTGAAATCCTTTATGGAATTTCTGTGGAAGATTGCATTCTTTATGGCTGTGAATGGCTCCTGTGGTGCAGCATATTGATAATTAATGAATCAATGATTATGAGTGATAATTCATCTAATAAATTACTTTTGTTTGCAAGAAGATATGTACCACATTAACAAAATACTGAGGACATAAGAATACTTCTCAAGTAGCTTGTATAGTAAAATTGTTTTAGATTTACTTGAGACAAACCGATGCACACAATAGACATGTGGGATACATAGGCCGGTACTACAGGACACAGGTCAGTCAGGACCGGTAGTAAGTACCTGTCAAGATCTAGATAGAATATACCTCACTGCACCGTGCCAAATTGCAACTAGTCAACTGCTAACCGATCAAAGCAGAGACACCTGAATCGATTGTCACCGCTCTTACTCTAGTTGCTTGTTTTGGTGTCAATTTTCTACGAACATGTAGTGGTACTAGGAATTGGAGAGAGAATAGAAAATGATTGTACAGATGCAATATCGTACGAGGTACAACTTACTAGTTAATTGAAGGAGTTGCGAATGACGGTAAAGTTAACTAGGTACTTATTAAGCCAAGGACTCACGCCCACCGCGGTTGCGGAAAAGAGTTTTACTTTTCAAAACTCACGAGAGCTGAGTTTTGTGCTAACCAACTGATCGCAAAGCGGTGTAAGTGCAACCCGTTGCGGCTACGGGACTGCGACCCGCGCTCGCCGGTACAATATCACCGCCGATGCAGCAGTGGGACTCGCAAACAATCACACACGCCGCGGGCGTAAAACGCTTCGTGAAATGCGCTTAATTTTTTGCATAAATATCTGTATTCTACAAAGGGTGTGGGCTCACATCACTGCCGGCGCGGGAGAAAACCTTACTGGGATTTTCGATTGAAAATTTTGGCTGAGTATTGGTGATCGAGAGTACTCTATGTTAATTTGAACTGTATGACTGTTTTTAATTTACACTTTGGCAGGGAGCTCTAAGAACGGAAACAATGGATCCATTTCCTTAACTTTATAGACAAAATACTTTACAAAAAAACAGCTTCATCAAAAAGTTTCATAAAAGTATATCAATTAGTTAAACGACCTGTGTAATCGCTATAAGCGGGCACACTGAAAGAAGAAAAAAGAGTACAGATGGAGAAAAATGCGGATGGGAAAATTAAGGCGATTACGTACACGGGGAAAATGTGAAATGCAATAAGAGAATATTGTAGGATTTTTCTGTCGGGTCGGCAGGAATCTGAAGGCTTAAGTGGCCTAAGTACCTATTACATTCATCGAAATACCGCTACACCTACTCCTTTCAGATGCGACTTTAGTGCTTAAGTTTTTCTTTTTTTTTTCTATCGGATATTGCTTCCATGTGCTAAGGACTTTATTCGATGAAACCGCGCAAATACTCAAGCGATAATTAAATTGCAAAGTTGATTGCAGATTATGTGGCTGCTGAGATAATCTGGGATAAATTAATTTATTTAAGTACATGTGTCTTTTTCTTAACGTTATTAGCTTTATTGTGGCTCGTTCAACTTATCATCACTTATGCTAACGAACGAAGCATTCCATTTATCCCTTTACTAAAAGTTTTCTCACTAAACTGAAAGTGTAACTAAATAAATTAAAGTTTCCATAAACAAGAGCTTTGCAACGAAACATGAATGGCTTTCATTCCAACGTTCTTAGAATCTAAGGAATTCATTTAGTCAGTTAGGTAAGCAGGTTGCGCCCCGCGTCCTCGTGGCGTTTTCATACATTTTACATTACTATTGAATATTCTGAATACTCGTATATTTCTCTATTCCAGATACAGAAATACTTCTGTCCTTCAGTCCAGCAGTATCCAGTCCGATTCGGATTTCATCGAATACTATGCATTCATGAAATAGCAATACTTAAGCATTTTGCACATTCTGCTCCATACGTTCTCATATTCTGCATATCTTTTAGAATAGTGAAGTAACATTTTACTGTAGGTGAGTATGTATTTATTTAAAGTAAATATGGAAGCGACCTGCGTTCAGCGGCTCCCTGCGACCGCAATCAGGTCGTCTGTCCACCTTGTCGCTTCTAAGTCATTGGGGGAGGCCTATGTTTAGCAGTTGACGTCGTACGGCTAATATGATGATGATGGAATTTTTATTGCAGCATGAGATGGGCAAAACCCGATGGCATATTACAATATCTTCTTAAATATACGGTTATTTAAGAAGATATTAGAACTAAGGTAAAAGTCCATGGTTAGATCGTACTTAATAAACTTTTCTATTTCCTACAAGGGTAGGTGAGGTGCAATTTTCGTTTTTCTTTATACTATCTCAATGTAAAGGAACTCAAGGAACGTGCCTGTTGCACCGGGGTGTTCTAAATAGGTAGGTACCCCTAACCCCGCATTAAATACCTAGGAGATTTTCTCACTTTAACTAGCGGCTACACACCTTACGTGTGTAACGTGCTTAACCCAATAACACCAAACGTTGCGATGCCTGCTCGGCTCCTTTTCCTCAGTAAGAGTCTAACACTCCTTGCATCACTCAGGGCAGGATACTGGAGAAGTCATTTGATAATTACGCTCTCTCAACAAAAAGTTAACCCACTACTTTCACGTGGATGGAAACTGAATATTTAAGCAGCAATTTATGAACATGGCAGGCTAAACTTAACAGACTGCAAAGCTAGGTCAAAACAATTATGAATGTTAGTCAAGTGTGATCCGGTACCACACAAGCGTGTCACGAACTGAAACCTATTTACTCGCGAGCTCGGCCCTAGAAACGCACGGCCCAATGTAATTATACAAAGCTAAAATGTATTTGAAACATTTGCGCTTTGAGTCTGAGGTTTGGTGACGTCGATTTTAGTCACCAATTAACTTTAGCCACAGAGGGATAGTAGTAGACAGAAGAATGATACGACATTTAGTACGGTTATATTTTGTTATGGATAAGGTATGATAATTGTAATGTAATGATATGGAAGAAGAAGTTAATAAAGTTTGTAGCTCGTATGCAGCCGTAGGTAATACTTTGTACAATGGAAAAATGTATCAGTGAAATTATTTTATTTATTTATTTATTTAACTTTTTGCAACATAATGTACAATGGTGGGCTTAATGCCATAGGCATTCTTGCTAGCCAACCTTTAGGTGATGCAGTGAGAATGTGGTCGGTGCAACAAAGTAGTAATTAAGAATAAAGAAAAGGTAACAAATAATAAACTATCATGTGTATCATATATAATTATTAGAAATTACTAACATGTATTTTTTAAAAGAGTAACGAATGGTGTTGTTCACTTTTATTGCTCGTTCTTGTCCATTCAAATGTTTCGAACATACACTTTGGAACGAGCACTCAGTTTCACTGACAGACTTTAACCTAGGTATATACGGATTAATTGGAATAAATAGTTTGACATTGACATTGACTTTGAAGAAAAATGCAGTAGATTTCCAGAAACTTCGCTACCGTACCAAAATAGTTCGTAAACAAAGAAGTTTACGTGTTTGGTCGTTCATCATTGCATAGATAATGAATGCATCAATCAACTACTTAGTGGCCGTGAACAAAGCATCTATCAAATGGAAGGTCAAGTTCTCGTGTGCACTTCACGAGGTTATTACATGCCCCCTCTGTAACTCCTGGCTCCTGATTGATGACCGGAACCATTATTTCGAATGGCCGACCCTGCTCTTGACTTCTTTACTGCCAAGATGATCGCGCATATCAACAACGATGTTCTTTTTCAATCTTGGTCTCTTTGTGTTTTTTTTTTGCAAAGGAATTATGCATTGTGGTTGCGTTAACAGTGAATGTACAGTCCGTGACAATTTATGTGATCCGATCATCCAACAATGGCGCTAACACAATTGTTAGTACTAAAGTTAAAATATCTGCTGCTCATTGGAGTATATTTTGTTACCTATATATTGGAGTATAAAGGAAGTATTTCAACCAAGTCAGTACCTAATACATCATATATAATATAAAAATAAATCGAGTTTTCCTTTCCTGGCGCTATAACTCCAGAAAACTCGAACCGATTTCCACGGTTTTGCATTCGTTGGGCTGGGGCTCCGTGAGGTTTATAGCAAAAAAAATCAGGCAAAAATCAAGAGGAAAGCAGGAAAACAGGGAAAATATTGGTGGCAAAACGGAGTTCGCCGGTTTGCTAGTTATCATATTATAGTTTGATGAGCTAATTATAATTAATCGGCGTACGTTACAATTCTTTTATCGACATAGCCTTTTCTCTCACCTGTATCAGATCCACATAGTCCAAACCAAGTAGTTTCAAGGTGCTATCCACTCCTGCTTCAGTCTTCTCCGCGGAGAAATCGAACATTCTCTCCGTGGCCTGCTCATACCTCCCCACTTTGCTTCCAATAAAGTATGATTCCCTTGGCACTCCCACCAACGCCTGCGTAACAAAGTGCTTGTGTTATTAAATCAATCTTGATTGTCATTGATACTAATTTAAGGAAAAGAATTTTTGTTATGGTAGTTGTTATGAGGCCCTCTAAAGGAGGTCTGATTTGTGTTGTCGTATAGACAGGAGTATACATTGATGATTATTAAAAAGATACTGCATACCGTATGCATACCGTCACGCCTTTAATCCCCGAAGGGGTAGGCAGAGGCGCACATTATGGCTCGTAATGCCACTGTACAATATATGTAGGTACATCCACTTTTCAGAATTTTACGTTGTAAGGCCCATGTTAGGTGGTGAGCATATACCGGACACATTTCCAAACTCCGTGCAACTACTGAGAAATTTTCGAAAAACCGAAAATACCAGTAGTACTTCGTCCGACCCGGGAATCGAACCCGAGACCCCTGCCATTCGCACATGCTACTCAGCCACTCAACCAACGAGGCAGTCCTAAAATATACTACAAAGATACTTAAATAAAATTATATTTGTAAACACAGCTTGTGTTCACTATTGACCAATGGAATTCATAGCGTGCCTAATTAACAACCACTATCTCTTTGATGAAAAAGAGCTCACATATATAAATATCTAGTCGTTAATCAAGGACCAATCACGCTATTCTGTTTGCTCTCTAGACTCCAGACACTATAGCTACAGCGCTCGAACACGTTGCTCTCAACATGTATTTACGTTTGGATTCGTACAATATTTGTTTCATCACTTAACAACGTAAGTAAACTTTAATCTCTTTGCTCTGTTGGTAGAATAAAATTCTGCTGAACCAAATGTTCAACCAAACATACATACGAATGAGCAAATAGTCTAAGTTATTAACAGGTAAGTTTTACAGTAAATAAAATAGCAACTGTATTTGTATCTGAACAATAACATGATTGGGTATTTTTTACAAGGAATAATTATTTTGTATTGAGTTTATGTAAAAGGTTTTTTTAACCATGATCTTCCCATTCCAGGGTAAAGACCTCCCTACCCTCTTTTCACTCCTCTCTGTTTAAAGCTTATTGCGTAAAGTAAAATTTTAAACAAATATTCTGTGTGGTGAAATAATTTCTCAAAAATTAATTGAAGTTCTATCTAATAAAGCTTGAGAGTGGAGATTAGCCCATGCCCAAACTGTAATTCTCAAAAATTCTATTACTAAGCTCCATGTTATAAAGGACGAGATTAGTTCCACGACTGTACCTCAAGTCTTTCAAAATAAAAATGAAACTAAAGATGTTCCTGCCGCTCTTTGGAGAATACGAGACCAAAGCGTTTGTAGTCACGCATAAGACACATCGCCAGCTCGTTAAACTACACCTTACTGTAAAATTCTTTTAATTGACTCTGAACTTTATAATTTAGGTATAAAGTTGAAAATCTAAAGGAAAGAAATCAGATTGGAGCAGTTGACGTGATCATTATACGGCATAGTATTTATGTAACGGTTGATGAAGAATTTTAATTAACGATTTTATTTATTATTTCATACACTATGTAGTTGCCTACTACGCTTAGTTTCCGTCGTGATGTTCGTACGGTCCTTTACTGTAGTATTCTGTGAGACAATCCCTTATTTCTTGTGAACTCTGAGCATTCGTTTTTCTGGATAAACATCGCGTTTGTGTTGGTTCTGTGCTATTCGGTTGTTTATGAATACTAACAGCTACATGAAATGTTAGAAAAATATAGAAAAATGTTCATCATGTTTATTATAGGTTAGTCATTTTTGTTTAATTTATAATTACCTAAGCTTATAAGAAAGCTCAAGTATACTCAGCGCAATTGTGTCGCTTATGGTCGGAGTTTCTTTGCGAGATCGAATAAAACATAAGGAGATCGGCAAACGAACATAAGTCGCCGACATGGCCCAGAGGATTAGCAAACTGGAGTGGCAGTGGGCAGGGCAAATAGCGCGGAGAACCGACGGGCACTGGGGCAGAGAGGTTCTTAAGTGGAGGCCGCGTAACCGCCACCTTATGGTGGACAGACGACATGATGAAGGTCGTAGGGAGGGGTTAGATGCAGGACGATTCCAAGTGTGATAGGGGGTGGCCTATGTTCAGCTGTGGTAATCTTGTGGCTGCTATGATGATGATGATATTTTAGTAGATATGCTTAAGTGGACTAGGAATTAAGTAATGCGCAATCTTGAACTGAGTTATTTCTCTAACATGCAGTTTCAGTCACACATTCACTTGTTCACTCTTCACAGTAACAAATATAGTGATGATTTTGTCTGGACTTTAAAAGAGACTATGACCTCTGTGTTTGTTTCGGCATTTCTTCTCAGAGTAGTCGGATAGGAAATGCCGGCCTCATCTAGCTATTTGAAATATTGACGTGTAAAAGTGTTATTTTATAATCTATTTACAGAAATAAATATCATTTATCATTTATAATGCTTAGGTATATGTACAAACTTTAACCAAAATAAAATAAACATTGCTTAAACCATCTTAAAAAAAAGTTCACGATTAAAATAAACCAACAAAAAAGTTAGAACTGAAACTGTAAATAAAAACGAATAAGTACTAAAGAGAAAATTCATCGTTATTTATACTTTAAACATTTTTAATAGAGAGTAAAGTCGTGGGGAATGATATCGAACGCTTTTGCAGGATCTTTTTACCGTGTCTTATTATGCGTTTAAGTGGCGCTTTTCCGAGACCTCACCTTCTATCAGATATCTTTTTTTCAATCTTTCCGAGCTGAATAGCTGCTTGAGTTATTATTGACCTTTCAAAGGTTTTCACTTAATGCTTATTAGCATGCGCTTCGTGAAAGATGTCTAGGTTTTATTTAGATAGACCGAAATGGTGCTTGGATTTTTTCTTGTCAATTTTATCAATTTCTCTCTCGTGAATGGTAAATAAATCTAAATTGGATTAGTTCCTTCTTGAGTCTCGAGCTGTGCGCTTAGCAATACATAGTAGGGCATTCCGTCTCATATTCTTTAAGCACGTTTAATTTGCGAAGTATTTAACTTAAAGTTTTATTCATTATTTTCAACTTAATCCGTTTTTTTGTTCTTTAGTGTTTTACCAGACGGTAAACTTTATTGTTAATACTATTTTAAGTAAGTAAAAGCATACTACAGGCCATATGTATTTAAGTTTTCTAAACTAATTTTATTGACAAATGTAATCTATACGGTGTTCTAAAATTATCTGCCACGGCTTTAATGGGAGGTAGAGTTGTGTTCGAATTCGAATGAGATACTAATTACTACATACTATACTAAGTATCAATTCCGTTTAATGAAACAATTCTTAACTAATCTTGGCCATCCTCGTTCAAGTCTCTAGTTACCCCGCTTGGGTCATGTCATGGGTTAATTCTGTACAATTATATGTATTTAACGTTCCCAGATATCTGAAGTAATTCGACAACAGTGAGTCGATGTTACTAAACGAGAGATTTTGTGTTAGTATCAAAAATATTTTATTCTATACTTAGACATCAGATTTTTAATAATATTATCGACAGGTCAGATCGAAATGCGGGTTAAGTCATTAAGTGGTATCATATACTCGGACCAAAATTTTTAGAAACAAGCCCGGTTCGAAATTTCTAGAACCATTTAGTTTATTACAGGTAAAGTGTGAGTTACCTTTCCAATAGTTCGCTCAGAAGTGCCCGATCCATACCAGGGGCCGGTCTCGATGTAATTAACACCACATTTGAGGGTTTCTCTTATTAATTCCAGACCCTTTTCTTCATCAAACGCTCTGAAACATGATATACATTATATTGAAAATAATTGTTCGAATAAATAGATATTTAGTTTGAAATTACTCGCAGCTGTAAGTTACATTCTAACAAGTTATTTGCCCAACCAATATAACGCTCCGAATCTGTACAATTTCATAAGTCAGCAGATTTGCAGCTACTACAGAATTAGGGGGTTTCAGAAAATCCACAACTAATAGCCTGACTTTATAGCTAAAAGCATTTTCAATTAGAATTAGCACTAGCTATTCTTTCTAATTTCCTTCTTAGTGAAATACTACGTAGAGCTAAGTATTAAGTATACTTTCTTACATGCCGATCACAATTACCTACATAGAATTCATTCTACAATGTTCTTAACCCGCCACTGGTGACGTGTATTTGTCTTACATAGTCAGTGACCCTGGTCCCCTACACCGTGATTTTGTGGTATATGTATTATTTTTTTATTATTATTAGATTTTTTAGATACATATTTTGAATTAGAAATTAGAAATGATATAAAATAGGACATTGACATTAGAAGGACACAAAATGACATAAATATACAAATAGAAAATAAAAGAGATAAAATGGCATAGAAAGGACATAAAAATAAAACGCCCGCATTGCTGTTGCGGGGTGGACTAATGGTAGAGGGCGTGTAGTAAGGCAGCTACTCGAAATCGCAACCTGATCCGATAAACAGTTTAAAAATTATTCTTAGTTTTTAAATTACCCGGTCTCACAGACATATAGGTCACCAATGGCGGGTTAATAAAGCAGCTAAGCGTGTAGCGTCTACACTACTCTACTGAGACTAGTCTAAATTAATTATATAGAACTGTACTAATTACTTCAATTAACTAAGCACTCTTCTGCTTTTCGCGGATGTCGCAGACACTGCAATTATCAAGACAAGTAGATAATTAAAAGTTCTATACGCTTTTTTTAAACCGCTTAATCGTAAAACTCTACCTTTGTAAGCAAAAAAAAAAAACTTATAAGTACAAAAAGTAAATCTGAATAACTACGTGCAAGTAAGTAGTTCGCGAAACAATAAACTTGACACAAAAATGGACGGATCAGATTCAATTTATTTTTTAAAATTGTCATCAATCAGACACAAAAGTCACTCGTACTATGAAACGTACGTACACAGCTTATCTGTTGATTGGAAAATAAACTTTTAATCTGTGAACCGGTGTTGTTTTTATATGGACGAGGAGAACTTTGGTTAAATTTAATAACGTTTTGTTATTATTTTGTTTTCGGCGAGCTGCAGAGCGCAGCGTTTGTCACGTGGGTGAAGGGGAACTTTGCAGGGGTGTGTGGGTACACCAGGCAAACTGAGCTCACCCGCCGACAAACGGAGGGCTGACAGATTATTCACACCTGCCGTTTGAATAGTTTGATATACGAATCCTTTGTGCACTCGATTACCTAACATCGATGCTCGTCTCTCTCTTGTTACCCGTACCAATTTGTGGACGTTTATCTCGGTAAGTTTAGTACCAGCTTGTTTAGTGTTTAACTGTAAATGTCCTGTCTGTTTAAGTTCAATGAAACTCCCAGCATAGGTATCTATTTCGGCAAGGTAGGTAACATTTGAACGTGGTATCTATTGGTAGATACAATTACTGCTAAAGCATATTAATTGCTTGTATCATATTTAGTTGATGTGGTATCGACGTAAAGACTCAACCACCAACCTATCTCTTCCAATGGGTGGAAAAGGCGACTGGCCGATCCTCAACACACATAATAGCCTCCTAGATTGTGTTTGGCGTCTACATCTTGTCGTACGACATGATCTTACATGGCAGCTTGATAATGCGAGACACCTTTACAGGATAGAATATTTGCAAATGTACTAAGTTTTTCCTGTATTTGACAGGCGAGTAATTATAATCACGCACAGGATGACTCAGAGCGTAATATAAGTTGAGACAGAATCAAAAGATTTGGATTCCTGCATTTGCTCTCCGTGTTAGTTACATAATTATACATACATATAACATAGGTTGTTAGGTCAATAAGTTTTCTAAAGTAATGGACACTATCTTAAAAGTCAATATTTAAAAGATACCACATTAGAGATAGGTTTATTACTCTTTATCACCGGCCACAGTAATTCATTGCATAACTATTTTGCTTAGCAACCTTTTTATCTTCATTTGTTTATTAGTTAATTCTTCGTCAAGTAAATGCCTATACAGATATGTATGTTGATATAATATTATATCTACTTCTTTTATCTCGCTATGCCTAATATGAGTATGTAGCGTAGCGTGATTAATTTTCGAAGCTGCGGCTACCTAGCGGATTTACCGGGGCTCCGGCTCGTAAAGCAGGAGTAAGAACGTCGTGGTTTTTAGTCAGTAGTAGGAGTCTGACACTCCCTCTTACCTCGCATAAGGCGGGAGAAAACTTTGAATGATTGTTTGTCCTCAATAAATATTTAATTGAATATTATTTGCCCTCAAAAAAATCGTGATTAATTATCTGATTAGTAAATTTCATGTTCTGTTTTAAACAGGTATCGAACTATCTATATGTAGGTAACTAGACATCGGACATTTATTATTATTCATAGCAAATAAACATTACAAGGCAAATGTGTTAGGTACCTAATAGAATATAAAAATCTTTATTATAATAGGTATGTGTAAAGGTAATACTAATTAATAGGTAGGTAGGATTTTGCGGTTATTAACTCTTCAGTAATAATACACTAAGTAATTCGTAAACAACTGGTTCGTTATTAAACGTTTATCTACCGAAGTCCAATTTGAACAAATAGAAGTCTAGATACCTACTTAGTTATCTAGGTATCTAGTAGGTACGTACCTAAATTTTTTCAGATATTCGCGGTGGTAAAGTCCCGTCCCGCTCTAGTCACTAACCGATACGATCTAGCATTCTAGAACGTAGTTAAGTACCTACCTACCTTACTTAGTATGGGTAGGTACAAAAGTTGTAGATATCAAATTACAAAAAAAAAAAACAAAACAATAAAAACGTTATCGGTAATGTTCCTACAATAAAATGTATGACACCAATATCGTTTGCAGCCGGTTTAATAAATTAAATACATAGATAGCACTGCTAAATTAAAGACACAATGTTTCATATAGGTAGTTAGGCGCCAAAGAACAATGTGTTCAAACAATAAACTACTAAACTAGTCGCGAGCGTTCGTGACCAAGCGAACGTAATCAATGTCAACGATCTATATATAGTGACCTTGACCCTTAAAGAGTTGTTTCAGAAAATCGAATAAGTAGGCACAAAGTCACCGCAAAACCGCTCCTGTCAAAAAATTAAAAAAGTAACACGAGTTGCCACATCACTAGTACACTACGCCAAGTTCAAAATAAACACGGAGTACAAAAACAATAATAATATGGAGTAGGTTAGGAGCTGTGTACACAATACCTACTGTCTGATAAAAATTGCGCCGGACAACATAATACCTACAAATCGTCATTGCCACTATAATTATTAATCTGACAAAATTCTTACGATTTATTAAATGCTTCGTCATTATTTAGGTACTCAATATATATACCAAGTAAGTACAGTTGTTATATTAACACACTAATTATTATAATTGTAAATTATAATATTATTAGCACAAAATGTAAATAAACATAATTATTTTTCATACATTAAATTTTATTTCGTATTATTTATGAATATATTTACCCGTAAAAATTACTAAACGCAGCGCCTCCCAAACTTACGTGGGATACTTTAATTCCTGTTTTACCGAGTTCGTTATATCTCATGATGAAATTGAAACAATTACTAATAATCCAAACACGGTTTGCCACCGTCTTAGCGAACGACAGATTGACTCACGATCAGTGCACTGATATGAAACTAACCACAAATCTACCTATACACATAAACAACAAGTTTTCTATGTTCCAGCCGTTTCCGAGATTGTTGTGATGATAACATTTTGTAGTCTGTTTGTTAACAATTTTCAATTTGGTCATAATACAATAATTTCTGCTAAATATATTTAGTAAACTAATAAAATTGTTATATAATCAAAGAAACAAAACTTTTAACTGTCTTCAAGTATTTTAAAATTATTAGATCGTAAGCTACATTTTTGTACGTAAAATAAACTTAAGTCTTGTTGTGGACATATCTTTAATTCGTCTAAATATAAAAGTTCTGAAAGAAATGGTACAAGTTCAAAAGAATACAAAATTTCAAATTAATTTAGTAGGTTTTTACCATTTTAGTAATATTTTGTATCTGGTATCCCCACAAAACGTTCCAATTACTGTACAACTTTGCAATGCAAGAGAATATTGCAAAAAATATTCGAAAATTTTGTGTTATTTTATGCAAATATGAATACTCTTTAGTATATAATATTTATTAGCTGAGCTGATTTCTTAAAATTTAAACTTAAAACCATGGGAATATAGAAGTATTCATTGTGTTTTGAAGAAAACTTTATTGTTCAATTTCGGGGTGGCGCTACTGTCAATTTCTAAAAGTCTAAAACTGTCTTTATTTCATAGCGCATCAGCAGCAAACATCTAAATACTTTATAGTGAGTGCTTTTACTATTATTAATAATATTTATTTCTTATTTTATACTAGTGTTACTATCTTACATTCCGTATCATGTTACCTAGAAATGTATCATAACTGTGAATTTTCACTGTCCTTCTGTCAATGTCAAATGTAATGGTAGGATGGTAGGACGTGTCTAAAAGCTGGCAACTCAGCGAGCGGGTTGCCATTACTCGGCTGCCATATTCCGTCTGTCCAATCGGTATCACAGACACAGACGTGAGTCAGGAGCACGCTGTGGTGTTTGGCTGTCGCATGCAAGTGCGAGCCGATAACTTACACTGCAGATAAATAAATAATTGACTTTATCTGGAGTAAAATAAAATGTAAACATTGTTTTCAAAAAAATCGTGACATAAAAAATGTGAGTTAATTTATTAAAAGTAGTTTGAAGTGTTTGCCGCATCTTCGCTGTTTACTGTTTACGCAAAGTCGATTGAAGAAGAACCAATATTTTTTTTAAGCTGTCACTTTTTTGTGTACGAACTTTTGGTTTTAGTTTTGAGATTTAAGTTTTGGGTTAAATTGGGGTTATTGATATGAACTTTAAACTGGGGTAGAGTGTGTTTAGCGGCTTAAAATGATAAAAATTCGGCTGTCTTACGTAAATTGTTATTTTTTTAAGTTTCTTTAAATTCTTTTTTGTTAAAATTTATTTTATGAGTAATATAATTCTATTGTCACTTATTAGAATCATTTAAGTGACTTTTAGAATTTATTATCATTAGTTTTACGAGGAACGAAGCGTCCCCGTGTCTCTGTTTACATTAAACAATTTAGCTGTCACTTGAGATTAACACAGTCGTAGGTTTTAGGAATTGAACAGATTTTTGTCAGACGATGTAGGTAGTTTGATGGGTAACAAAATTGATATGATTTTTAAACATTATTATATTGAATTTAATAAAAAAATATAAATTAGGCCTAAATTCTGTATGTTTTTCATTAAACACATTAATTTCACATGTATTCCTTTAATTTTGAGATAGGCAGATAGTATTTTCGCCAGTCCAAAAAGTTTGGCACGAGTTTCTATAGTTTTACAAACTTTTTCTATAAGGATTAGAACTTTTTGGACAATGTAGGATGAAAGTACACAAAAAAAGATTGTGTACAGTGATTTTGGTTTTATAAAAATCTTAGTGTAAGTAGGTTTAATTTGAGGTTGAAATAATTAGGAGTTCTAAAGTATGAATTATTTGCAGATTGCACAATGAGGACTCGTGTCCTTCGTTGCCGGCCGTTCTCCACCCGGATCCTGCTGCTGCTGCTATTTGTCCTTGCGTTTGGGGTCTACTGCTATTTCTACAATGCATCTCCTCAGAACTATAACAAACCAAGTCAGTGCAACATTCTATACTTATTTTTTATTATTTTGCACCTGGCCATTTTATTTTATTCCTTTTTCAAAATTCCTTGTCGCCAATTTTTTTCAGACTCTCTTATAATTTTGTTATCTTTATTTTTTTAGAAACCTATTACCAAACTGCTTCTTTATACCTTTTAGTTGTAGTTTTAATTAGTTTTTCAGGAGAAAGAAGATAATTCTTACAAAATTGTTGTCCTGCACACACTCTCATAACTAAGAAGAAATTTAAACACACAGTCGATCTTCTAAACATCGCATTTACGTACACCGATCCTAGTACAATATCAGAGTGGGCAATGCACACAAAAATACCACATAATATCACTTACAAATAAAAATCACTCACAAGACCGGTTAAGAATGACTAGTAATTCACAAAGAGGTCTTTGGTTCAATAAGAACTAAACTAAAATATACACAAACATCAAAGAACCTCATAACCTTGACAATACAATTTTTTTATTAACGGTAGTTACCTACTTCTTTGAGTCAACCTTGGGCGAAACTCGTTTTAGAAAAAGTCGAATCTTTTCAATGCATCGAGCGCAATTACATCCAATACATGTTTGTTATGCAGACACTGTAATTGTCGTAATGGGGCAAAGATGACTTCCAACAATACGGCCATACAATACGTAAACACCTTCACAAAGTGATGACTCAGTTCCTAATTAGGCTCTTATACAGATAATAGGTATCAGTTCGGAGCGGCCGCGCGAATCTACTTAATCAACAGCTATGTCTCACTGCCTCGTAAGATTTCATCAATCCTTCAATGTAATACTTGGCCACTAGGATTCTTGGCCGTTATCCAGTAAAATATCCATTAAATTCGACCCAACGTCTGCTGCGAGATTACTACATTCAATTTTTATTATTATGAATCATATTAAAACACTTCTGGCGATACGTGTACGAACAACTTTTTAGAGGTACCAGAAGTTACACGGCAAACGAAAACACAAATATTAGGACAGGGCAAATAAAAATACGCCATTAAAGGTGACATGCAGTTTGCACGCAGCGCGATTCCCTAGATTAAAAATAATAAAAAAATAAAATCTCCCACGCCACCGCACGTCGCCGCCAGTTACGAATTTAATTTTTAAATTATACTGCGGGCGACGCCGCGCTACGTAAGCGCATTAAAAATAAAACATTTTCTTAGACGAATCTGTAATTATGAGACTGTTTGGTGGAAATTAATTAAACGATTTGAATGCGGTACTACAGTCAGTACGTAGTCGTGCTTAAGACTAAATACCGTTCACAGTTTAGGTGTAAGTGTTGAACCGGGTGACTATTAGGGAGAACATGGTATTAATTGATCGCTCTCGTGTCTTTGAACACAACAAACGAACGCTCGTATTTCCCAATTAACTTTGTCTGTCCTGGGGTAGCGGCCAGCGGCCCACCTGGACTTAACTGTCCATTGCATTCAGTCGCCGATGCACGGCCGATTTTATTCACTTTGTTTTGAAGTTTGCCAATGAATTTGAACTGACTAACTTTTATTTTTCTTTTAACGTTCTCAGTCACTACCATACCGTACGGAAAAATGTTCTAATTGCAAAATAATAAAAATAAAACCTTGCACGGTTAACGGAATAAAAAAATGTTGTTCAATTATTGGCACATCAATTATTACTAGTGGTCGCCTAGTGGTCGAAATTCAACCATATACGATTTAATTTACAATATACATAACATACGTTCAAGGATAATTTTTATTTAACTCAAACTCAAACAAACTCTTTTATAAAACTCTTTTCATATGAGACGTGAGAATATCATCGCAATGTCTATAGATTTTGACGTTTTGTCAAATACGATCAGATACTATGCATGTGTGTGTAATGTTTTATTTATTGATTTAATGTACTTTATAAGCATTATTTTTTTAAAATATTAGCGTCCTGCACTTCTCCTACACATAAACTATAAGTGTACCAAATTTTATGCTCCTACGTCCGCGCAATTTTCGTAAAAAGCGGTCCAAAGTTTTTGCATCACGTATTAATATATAGATTATTATACGTTTGGTATTTCAGCAAACGAAATATTATTTCTTCTGTAGGTCCTAAGGTCCCAAAGAACTAAATTAGAACATATTACAAGTTAGAGCAAAAAAATTAATACTGTATGTTTTTATTGTTTGGTTGCCAATTAGAGTTATCAGTCTAATAAGCTGATTTCAATAAAAACTAGCGCAATGCCCCCGTTTCAATTCGCGAAGATAGATGTACACTGACTTTACCAAATACTTACTCACCTGAGAACCTGCAATAGCTTAAATTCACCACACAAGTTGTTCATCAATTCCTTATTAAGTTCGAGTTGCGATGTTTGCTAGATTGCCGATAGAATAGACCCGAGTGTCTTGTACTCTACTCATAGATGCTAAACAGCGCACCCTGAGCACCTGCGAACCTACGATTCAACGCCGCTGTGCAATCCCACACATTTTAGATATTCCACCTCCGTTAGCTCTCAGAGATACCACATCTCCGGGCTAAACACTAACTTCACAAATTCACATCGTGAGCGTAATAGCTTAAATATTTCCATCACATAAATGCATGTAGTTACCCAAACATAGTTATCGCAATAACAACATTAATTTAAAGTAACTTGAAAACTACACTCTTTTATACTGGAACAAATTACTCAATCGCCGTGAATTTCAATTGTAGTTATAAATAAAGTACAAAACAACGGGTTGGCATAGAAAATACCTAAGTAAAAATTGTTACTCGTAACATTTACTCATCAGTCGAAACTTTAAAGACCCGTGCATCTTTTGTTTTTAATGAAAATGTCCGTGCAACTACTTCTCTTTGCACTTATTTTCCAAAAGCTAGCTAACGCTAGGCGTACAAAACAATAGAAATAACAGACAGATGTGGAAAATAAAGGAATTATGTAAAACTTTTTGCATCGAACATCGGAACATAATATGAAGGCATTTCCCAGCGTAGGGGACCGCAACCACTCCGAGTTATTTATGACTATGCCGACCAACCCGCAATATGAAAGGACTTGATCTAAGTTATAGCTCATGGAAAATACTAGTATTCAAATTACGTGATCTTCATCGGAAACTGTGTAGTGTAGGTAGAAATTAGATAGTATTTATGGCAAAAACTAAAATTATTTTAAGCCCTCTATTGATATCTATGTTCATACATTAATTTACGCAAACCACCACTCTGTAACATATCAAATATTTTGATTCGGCTTCATTGTGGTTACTGTAATAATATTAAACTCCAACATTTTGGTCCTGTGGTTAGGAAAAGAATTAAAGTTGTGGAGTTTTTGATTTGGAAATGTGATATTTTTTACATGACCTAACGAAAAGTTTTCTGTCTGAAAGTAGACAAAAGGCATGTTCATATTGTTCATGTTCAACTATTCTCTTAGGTATTTGTTTTTCCTTAACATAATTTTAAAGCACTAAATTCTAGAAAAATGGAATGAAAGATAAAATAGAAGTGTTGTACACGATGTTTTTGCAAAATATTCCGATACCTCGAGAAATTGCAAGCTGCATTCTCGTTTTACACCACGAAGCTCACCTGTATGATATAACTAACAGTGCTTGTGGTTTCATTCACGTTAATTAATAATTAGCTACAAAATAAAATTATATTCGGGCGAATTGAGGATTTTATACTGTTTTGTAGTCAGTTAAAACTACTCATATCAACTTACGGTTGTAGCTTTTTTATGGTATACGAGCAGACGGACACCTGATGGTAAGCAATCGCCGCCGCCCATGAACACCCGAAACACCAGAGGCGTTACTAGTGCGTTGCCGGTCTTTTGGGAGTTAGGAATTTAAGGGTTGTTGGGGAATCGGCGATTGGCAAGATTGGGAATTAAAGGGGTAATTGGGCCTCCGGTAACCTCACTCACACAACGAAACACAAAGCAAGCGTTGTTTCACGTCGGTTTTCTGTGAGGCCGTGGTATTACTCTGGTTGAACCGGCCCATTCGTGCCGAAGCATGGCTCGCCTATACTTTTTGCAAATGTAGGAATTGAATATGCAGTTTTAAAGTTTTTATCATTCTATTACGTACGTAGACTTTCTTTGAACTTTAACGATTAATGTGACTTAGAAAATTACAGAAGTCCACTATTTTATTTTTCGAAATTAAGCATTAGCCACAAATTGTATGGTACTTAATGATCTATTATTTTAATTAGATACGATAACTGTACATGAAGTTTGATATCAACGCGCTTCCACCAAAAATCAACACTAGCGTACCTCGTACAAATTGAATCATACCGTTTCATTGAACCGGAACACGCATCGCAATGATTGGACTGTAGATAATTTATTGATTATTATTCTGAATTAAGTATTAATTGCATCGAAAAGTTTATTGTTGCGTAAATGTGAAGTAGTTGTTAATTATGTTCGAATACGATGGGGAATTCGGTATATATTTCTTTAATGAAATATCACTTACTCACTTAACTTTTCAAAGGATTATTCGAATGGCTTCTCGATTTCTGTTCAATAGTAGCAAAAGGCAGGGAGGAAAGTTAAAAGCTAATCGTAGGTATATTTGCTCTAAAAATGTGTTGGAAAATCCAATTAACAATTAAACGCGGCAATCTAACTTCTTGGCAGTAAAGGTGTAGGTAGTCGTTTGCCAATTACATACAGCGATCTAACTTCCTTTTATACATTAGACCTGTAGTGACTTTGATATGCTAGAATCTTCGGATCTTCTCATTTTATTCATTTAATTTCATTGCTTAAATGCTTCCGTAAAGGCTCTATGCAATCTCATAAACAGTGATTTTATGACGCGCATAAAATTTTAGAATTTATTTGTACGAAGTTTATGAGTGCGCCAGAGCGTGTAGATCCTCATACCTTTGTTCATATTTAATTTTATTTAGAGCCCGGATATCTTTACTTTTGGCGTATGTGTTAGATCATAATATATGAAAATTTGTTTAACCTTATGTGCGCTCTTGTTGCTCTTACGAGTATGGTAGCACTTGCGCGATCTTTCGTCTAAAGGTACAGTAGTGACGTTAAAACTGGTTTGACAAGACGGAGATGGATAAATAAATCGTAATTATAGTTTGGACATGAATCGCCATCTATAAATTGGCAACCGATTGTCAGACACCTTTGTATTTGTTGCTAACAAGCAAACATGCTTTTACAGCTGTATTTAAAGTTAAATTTAACGCGGAGTATCGTACATTTCGAGTAGGTATTCTAATAAGATTCATTAGATATTATAATATTTCAAGATTTATTTTTTATCATAGCGACTCAGGCGCGGTTTCACCCGCTCTGCTCGTCTGCTATTGATCGTAGCGTGATGTTTTATAGCCTATAACTTCCCTCGATAAATGCATTATCCAACACAAAAATAATTATTCAAATTGGATCAGTAGCACCGGAGATAGGCGCGTTCAAACAAACAAAAAATTATACTCTTCAGCTCATATAGGTATAGTATTAATATTAGTATAGACGTCTAAGAGTTCTCAGTACCTACTCGTAAAGTATCATAAATATATTTATGCTACAAAGTAAGTATTATATCTTTTTCATCCTAACTCAATTCATAGAAAAAGAAATTGGAAAATTACTAAAAAGCTAAAATACATCTATTAAAAACATGTTTATGAATAATATAGTAAGTCGTCTATTTAACATGGGATCACGTATAAAACGTTTTCTCATGAATGTGGATCATTTTACCTAGTTACTAGGGCCGCGGTACTCTCATTTAGGTTACGGAGCGTCTGGATCAAATGACGTGAAAGTAGCAAATGAACTTACGAAATAAGTTTAGACAGTTATTCTCTTCTAGAAAGTGGGATGAACTAATTTTGACTAGGTAAGTGCCAGAATGAAGGCACGAGTTGTATACGAATTGAGTTAAAGAATGGCTAAATTATTTTCTTGTTTTAGTGCTTTGTAGTTTTCGGAACTACACATCTACATGACTGTGTAGATCAGGTACTGGCTGAAACGTAATTAAAATGATAGTATCTTGTAAAGTTTCGAATCCTATTCGTTGTTTATTTATTTGGATAACCAGTAGTTGTGAAATTAGGACTTACATCTAAACACTTACGTAATTATTAATTTATATGCATAAATTTTTAAGGTGTCATAACATGCACTGTAAGACAACATAACGATGACACTTTAATCAGTTAAAAGTTATATCCGATAAAGTTGTTACATACGTCATACATATCTACTATTAATAACGAACTTTTTATATAGTTCAACTTTAAAAACCGTGAAATGAAATCCAATCCACGATACAATTGTAAATTACTTTTTTCTTAACACACCTTCGTCTGGTTTGCAAATCGGATTGTTTCGGTTTTGCTACACCAACGGGGTGGTAATCCACCCTACATACGGATATACAAACTAACAGAGTACCTTTTCATTAATTTACAAAGAGCGTGGACGAATAGGGACTTTATTTCATCGGGACATGGTCGTATCGTGCCACGACCAACGGTAGGGTTGATATGTTCGCCAACAAGTTGGATACAGTAAATTGATATCACTTAAAATGCTCTCCACACTGTATACATTTTGGTGGTTGTGTGATCTGGTGGTGCGACCAAAGTGCTATTATGGATAGATAGGTACTTAATAATATTTATCTTTTCTCTAGCTAATAATTAAAGATGTCGTCAGAGTTTTATGTGCTCTCAATTCAACGTTTTCGGGCCAACAAGCCACTGTATCTTTATGGTCGCGTTTGCGTCACTCATTCTATATACATACTCCCCTATAGGTAGTTGTTAGGTTTCATTTGATGTTTTGTACGAAAAGCTTTAGTTGAAAGTACTATAACATCTAATTTTGCATATACTTATACATATATGTCAGGGTTTTACGATCCAATGAACCGACGTTATCGCCATGTTATTTTATTCTACGTAGAGCACTATTAATATTTACATTTTTTCTATAATTGCTGCCTTGTACTAACAGTCCATAGTTTATGTTTGAATTGGTATGACATTAAACACGTTTATATGTATAGATTAGTTAGAAACCAATTGATTTTAAATATCGAAAGCAGTGTTCAATTTCAAAATTCGAAACTTAAGTTTTGTTAAAATCGGTGTAGCTGTTTCTGAGGACATATAACATACACGCACATGTATAAATATTACATACAAATGCTATAAATATAAGGTACGAGTAAATATTCTCTGTAATTTCAATGACGTACTCGTCGGCTATCAAATGAATAAATACAAAATCCCAACAAACAAGCAGATAAGCATGTTTAAAAAAATCTTTTTAGTTTTACTTCGTTTTATAAGTACCTATAACTGAGTACCTATAACTGAGTACCTACATGCGAGCTTGTTATCACTGCAGTACGTTTGTGAGTGACCGTTCTCCCCTGACCACTGGCATTGTCATGTATAGAAGGCTAGATTTTCGCTTGCCACTTCACCCGCATGGAATACAGAACATTTTCTTTCGAGTCTCAGGAATATTAAAGTCAAAAGTAACCTATGTTACAAGTACTTTTGTAGTATGTTATTACCAGAAAAGTTTTTTGATAGTTAAAGAATTTGTCCTCTAGTTTTGGAAGCCATTTAATTCAAACAAATACTTAAATATTCTGTCTTTACATGAGTATAGAATAGGTAGAACCAATAGATCTAAATAGAAACAATCAAGTTAACTCAATAGTGCGGAGGCGTTGTGTGTAAACCGCTCACAGTGGGTCATCGATCACGGCCATATAAAATTGACCACCACCGTATTACTTACCCTGTTGATCGATTCATATGCACGGCCAACGGCTCCGATTCAATTTATTTGGCGTTTGCCAGAGTGCTTTTAAACAAACCGAGATGGGTGCAGTAACGTCACCCCTGAAAATATTATTCAGTAGTGCTACGCTAGGATTTTAGTTAAATTTAAGAATTTGCTACATAAGTATAAAAATTTTAACTAATTGGCAGCAGAAAATACTTGACTTTTATTAACATACGAATTCAGAGGAGCTTTTAAAATGTGAAAGCATTTTTAGGTGCTTTTAGTTTTGCACACTGTCGCGCACCTAGAGTAGATAAAAGAAAAAAATACTGCTTTTATGTGGGTATCAAAGTACATATATGAATATGTATACATATAAGTCATATAACGTTTACCACATCGCTCCTCGACTCGCGTACGTACATACCTATCGTATATACGTAGGTTGCCCAACGTAGTTTCCAGAAGCTTTTTGGGGTCTGCTCAAGTTGTATCAATTTCTCCTCTCATAATTTAAGCTAATTGATAGTAGATACATGAAGTAATAATACATCATTTTACGTTTTCCTGGAAAATTTTATCGAAACTACAGGTGTATCGGTATACAATCAGATTACTCTATTTCCACTCACACTTAGGTAAATCTCAACATCGTGTTAAGTACTACTCAGAATAATTAACGAAAAACGAGAAGCGTTTTGCCCGACTCCAGAATGTAAGTGGGACGTTGTATTCAACTATTTATAATACTAGCTCTTCCCCGCGATAGCACTCGTGCTTTGTTCCATAGTGTAGTAAGATGATGGTATATGTCTAAGTCACAGTCTATTTTTAGACCTTATTCAAGTAATTAACTATAAAGTATTTATTGTGCTGTTTTTAAAATCCCTTCAGTATAATGTAATAATATTTCTATGTCACAATGATACCTTTTTCCTCCGAAACGGCTTTACCAAATTTTATATGCGTATTCAGTAAGTATGAGAATCAGCTAGTTTCTATTTTCCAGAAATAATTTATCGGAACAGCTAGGAATACAATAGATACAAATTTAATCCTTCAAATAATCCCATATCCATTTTTTAAAGATAAACTGCACAATAATTTAATTTGCAGATTAACATACTACTATGAGGATAATGAAGTGATAAGCGTAACACGCTATTATAATAAGAACTTGCCTAGTTTGTTACCTATTTATTATATTAGTATTACTCATGCGTTTAAGGAAATCGTAATCGATAAAAACATGTATACGTATGTGTCCGCCTATCTATACCATAAAGGTACTACATGTATAAAAAATTCATAGTCTTGATTCGCCTATCGCTTGAACGCGTCTGTTATAACTTCATAATAACTTAAATGTCACTGGTATGTGTGGGAACAGGAAAACTTGGCTTGTTAATTGTGATATAGTATCTTTTGTAGTGATTTGTGATGTATTTATATTATGTATAATGAAAAAGAATGTGTTTAAAAACAGACTTTAAAAAAACAATACATACATATATAACCTTACGCCTGTCTCCCATGGGGGTAGACAGAGACAATGGAATGTCAACAATCCTAATTTTTTTGAAGTCGGTAAAATACATCACTCCTTTATTCCTTCGAGACTTCTAATACGATTAGATCAAACAGTTTATTGCCAAAAAGTTTATATCTTTGAGAACCTAAATCGCGACGAACCAGCCAGAATAACTAGTCGATATTTTAATTAAAAACGTTATGAACACAATAAGTTCATAGTCCAAACAGAACCCAAAGTTAGTTAATGTAGAACCCAAAGGTTTGATGGTAATTATGAGTAAACATTTAAATATGGCGTGTACATTAAAAACATATGTTTTTTGATTGGCTTGTTATTGTATTTACATTATTGTGCCAGTGATATATCACACAAAAGAGTATGTAATTAATATTTCATAGCTAAAATTAACCTGTGTGGCTGACTGCATTACCTGGGTTATATGAAGGGTTGAATTTAGTAATACGTAGTAACTATTCGGGGGTTCCGAAAGTGTAAGAAGCTTAAAGGCTTAGCTCTTAACCCTCCATTCTGATTTTGTCTGCCAGTGTTGCGATTAAACATTAAAAAAAAACGTGCATCTGTAAATCATGTGAATCATAATGTAAGTCTTGTTATTCGAGCTTAAATTATAACTGACCGTCTCGTCATCTTGAATGCAGATTGCAGACACAGATGTAATAAATTCGTTTGGCGTCAATCATTCCGACGCCTCGATTTAAATTGTTAAAAATAAAATTTGACGCTCCAATAAAATTCCCTGTACATTTGTCGTACCGACACGGAGAGGACTGAAAACCAAGGAAGGCAGTTTTGTCAAGAGTAGTAACCTCCCCGAGGTTAAGTTTGGTTAGGTTCCTTTAAATCCTGTGGACAGAAATAGTTGCGCGTGACTCTGTGAACTATATTTAGGTTCTAATTCACTAAACCGTACTATTATAAAATACAAGTATTTCCGGCGTGCGAAATTAGTGAGTAACGATTCTGTAATTAATTTTCTACATTGAAACGATTCGACTTTGTTCTGATTTTAGTAATGTTTAATTTTAGTTGAGCTAAAGACCTCCCTAAATAGTGACATTAAATGAAACGAATTTCACACTTCATTCAATGAAACTTTCACACATAGGACCAACAACTTTTACACGTAATACCAAAAAAGCAACTACAAAACCACAAACGTCCAATATAAAGGATAGAAAGATATAGGTATTGAAAAATTCAAATGGCGAGAGTGAACGCTAGTCTCTTGAATCGCCGACTCGTCGACTCAACTCGTTCGGAATGCGTTGCTCGTTGAAAATTGCTAGCGAACTGCGCTCGCGCTATTGTGTGGCTGCAAGGAAATGTTTAATAGTTGAGGTTCCGCTAACGTTTTTTAAACGCTTTTCTATCACCATCCTTTATAATGAATTTCTTTTTAAATTACATTTAACACTTCACAAAGTACGGCAAAAGGATTCCTGAGATTCAGCACTGAAGAGAAAATGTTTTGTATTTTTATATTGTGCGGTTGGATGCTCCTGCTACACACTCGCAGAAAAGAGTTTTAATTTTCATTTATGGATGCATTTTTATATTGAAAGGATGAATATTTTAACTTGATATTATGTTGTTTTTAAAAAATATTTACCGTTATATTTTTCTTTGAAAATAACCATATTAGCCCACGATACAGAGTAGAAATATGATCGCACCTAACGCGGCTGAAGCACGGATAATAGACTGAAATATGGAAGCTCATTTGTGTTCTTTATAACAAAAGATCACTTGTACTTAAGATTGCTCATCTCTTTATTTCTATAGAGTACAATACCTAGATACCTACGTAATAATTTGAGCTTGATAGTTAAATTTTCATTATTAGGTCCGACGAATTTAGAACTTCTTATATTCGAGGTCAATAAAACTATACTCTTGTATCTATTAAATTATCTATTATTATTTTTCTAAATTCACATATAAATCTTCTTTCACTGTCTACGCATTCAGTTTCCCAGATTTTATAACATACTGTTTGGACCAACATATGCGAAGGAAAACAGACCAGAAGCAAAGCATACAAGCTCTCACAAGAGGCTTTGTCCAATTTATTTTTCTATTCCAAAGCGTCAATTGCTCTCAGACGCGAGTGTATTGTGGGTGCGGAAACAGGACTTTAACCCTTCAATTGTCTTAGCCGTTATGCGCTTCGTCGGCGGAAGATTTGCTTTTAACACTTATCTGCTAGTAGTCAAAGACTTATGGTCGTTTGTACCAATCACCCTTAAACGGTTACTTAACTAAAACTAACATCTTACTTGTACTGTCAAGTGTCATAGGGAAAACAAAACTGACGTTAAATGAATCTTAGATTAGAGGTTCCTTTAAATTTCATAAAATTTTCTCACTTGTATCACACGTTTCGAAGAACCTGCAAAAGCCCAGTAATACTTTGCTCAACCCGGGAATCGAACCCGAGATTTCTTGCCTGGCAAGCCTAGTCGCACTTGCGACCACTCGACCAACGAGGCAGTCATAAAATACAATATATTCAACTCTTGAATAACAATGTTACAATAAAATAATTGGTGTTATCGCAACGTCACTTCGTTATTCGAATCCTTAATAAAGAACCTTTTTAACGAACTGCACCGCAGCGCGTCGCGTCGGTTACAAACTCTTTGACTTTTGTTGCATTTTATTTACACGTTTATTATTGTGAACATGTTCGACTTTTTCTAGTGTATCGATGTTTGCAACTGTACTAACTAACTAACTCTTTTATTACCTACGCACTATATGTGCCTATTAGTTTACATACGGACGGCCTTATCGCTAAAAGCAATCTTAAAAACTTTAGAATGAATAATGAGCTCGTGAAAATCTCGTAAATAGAATGGCGCTATTAATTAAGTAGTATAGTGTTATATATTATAGTGTTTAAAAATAACTGCAAGTTAACTTTACAGTACCGAGAGCCTTTTGACGACCACAGATGACCCCAGTAGGGCTAATGCTTGATCCGGAGCCGTGGAAGACTCCACAGGTTACCGGGGCTCTGGCTCGAAGCAGGAATAGGAACGGGAGGGTTTTTAGTTAGTACGAGTCTGACACTTTCACTCGTCTCACCCAAGGCGTAGTCATTGTATGATTTTCCTTCCTTAAAAAAGGTAACATAAAGTGGAAATCAGTGCAGTCTCACAGTGTGCAATACTATCATATAATTAGAGCTATGATTTAACACAATTCAAATTGATTTTTGACTGCACGGTTGTAATTTTACACCAAGATTGGCATGGTGGCTAGGCAAAACTCTGCCGTGCAACTTGTAGCGGGTTCGATTCCCGCACGAAACAACTATTGTGATCTATCAATTTAATTTCTAGTCTCGGCTGTGGTCTGG
Organism: Spodoptera frugiperda; assembly: GCF_023101765.2. NCBI lineage: Eukaryota > Metazoa > Arthropoda > Insecta > Lepidoptera > Noctuidae > Spodoptera > Spodoptera frugiperda. The sequence continues at coordinate 4,342,717 of NC_064236.1, forward strand.
GTATCATGTGATATGTGAATTGTGAATTATATGTTCGTAAACGCACGACACAGGATCCAGAAATCCCAGTGTGGGGCAATGTTTTATTCAAATTAAAAAAGGCTAATGGAAAAGTAAATAATAGATGCTTTTTAATAGTAGATGATCTTTCGAGAAATGTTTACCATTATGTTTGCTTTCAAAAATTTTAAGACATCCAAGTCTTGTTCCCGTGTCTTTTACGATGCGCGTGGAGTTTAAAAGATTTATTAACATCGTATACCATAGCCGTATAGCGTAGGTTTTACTTCGCAGTTCTGTGTAGATTACATATTAAGTACAGTTTCCTTCTACCATTCAATTTTCCGTTCCTATCTTTAGTGTTCGCAGATACGAATTGAGGTCGTCGATTGCAAAACACTTCAGTTTTTAAGGTTCCATTTTTAGTACCCGGAATGTTCCATAAAAAGCAGTCCGAAGAGATATTGTAATTTAGGTCCACAGACTTTCTAGATGTTGGAATTTTCACATGTAGAAGGTACTTGTTTTACTGCGAAATAAAACAACACAATTGATTTACGTACATAAAAGATTTACTGTCCATTTATTAAATAAAATTACTCGAAAGAAACTGGATAATTTTCACTATAACAATATTCTTGTTACCTACATATATCGACGAAAATTAACGGGGTTCGAATTGCACGCTTCCAGTCGGCCGTCGCGTCGGGTAATTTGAAAAGTCCTTTGTAAAATAAAAGGTCAGGCAACCCCAATGGACAAAACCTCAGTGTAAGAAAATAAAAAAGTGACGTCACCTAGCACCTGCACACAAGAGACACAGGAGCTTAGAAACACGCCACGGACGACATGCAATACAAAATGTCAGTTGTGTTTTTCAAGCCTTTATCACAGTGTCGAGTCGAAGGCCTTTGATCTCTGCTGCGTAAACCCTTAAACACATTTTACCAAAGGGTGCCACCGCTACAGCTTTTTCTACGACAGTACACAATTTCAATTTGCGAACGTTTTGATAATTTCAGACATTCTGTTTGGATACGGCTGTTTGCGTTCGCATGGAACCGGCGACGTTTACCGACAGTAATAATGTCTTGTACTTCACATACGTATGTTATTGATGAGTAGTCTTGCAGATTAACGTTGGATACAGTGACGTTCACCACGTTACGATGTTATTCATTGCCCATAAAATTCTTATGACCACTATAGAGTTGTCGCTTGACAAAGAGACTGACCAATATTCCACTATCACGTGCTGCAGGGTTGGGATAATACTCGCTCAAAGCTCAGGCAGCTCAGGCTAATAGTACAAAAGCTAAAGTTTCGAAGGCACAATGAATGCGCAATTCTAGTTCCTATTGTCACCGGACATTGCTGTAATTCATTTATACTGATACTTTATTGTGTTTTCTCTGAGCGTCCAACTGTCTATGCATCCATTTGTGTTCATTTTACTTCTCGCCAACGTGAGTTTCCTATTACAACGATGCCAATGAAAAACAATAGTCCTTTGTGGCCTTAGTAAATACTAAACACTAGCTTTTTCTGGTAGTGTTGAACTATGATTTCATATTCTACATATTATAAAAGTCTTTGTTGGAGAAAGAGAACAGTTTAATAAATGCCACTATACAATTCATATGACATCCAGCAGGAACAATTTTTCCTTTAGAAACAGGCTGACTTAGAAATTATTGAATTGTACTGCACTGATTGTGAAGATTCTTTGTGCATTCTGTACTTATATCACGGTGTGATGGGTACAGGATTACATGCATTGTAGTCTTCAATACATTTAGTTTGAGTCGATCAATTTGAGCTGAATACTGTGCAGTGCCTGATGCTACTCGTTCACTTGACATTATCTGGCTTCGCCGGCCATTGTTTACGTAGCCACGTGGATTGGCTAGATAGTGAATCTGTCCCCTAAATGGGCTGGGAATACCTTGTCATACTCAAAGCCTAGTTCGAAATTTGCCATGTGCCTGTTAAATCACTCGGATTTAAATTGCTAAAATCCTGCAGCTTACTAAGGTTTTTGGTTCGTGTTATCTGTTTACTGCACAGTTTGTTTTAGGTTTACTACGGGATTCAATTGAGTTTTTTTTTCTTTTGGAAATACTATAGTACTCTAGTTGAATGGGTAGTAAATTTTTCTTCGTTGTGAATGGAGTAGTTAATTTCAATACTGAAGTCTCCAATACTAAAGTAACAGAATATTCTAATGACATAATTCGACGTCATTACCTACCCCCTCATAAGCGTAGTGTTCTGTGGTTACGTAGATAGCCGTGCACCCCACCGCACATTATGTCATTAATTGGCCCCGGATAACAGGGCGAGAGCCATTTACCGTGAACAAATCCAGATATGGGTATCTACCTGCTTGATACAGTCCTAATTATGTAACGAACATCATTTTAAAACGCGAAAAGCATCAAATAATCTAACATGAGTTGTTAGTGTTAGTGACCATGTCAGTTAATAAAAACTTATATCAAATAATCTGTGGCTCTTATATGTAGCTTGGTTATTAGAGCGTGTTTTGGCATCATATTGAAGGAATAAAAATGACAAAACTCGTCCCTGTAATATGAGAGTTCGTGTAACCAGCACAGATCACCTCCGGCCTTTTTAATAATGTCCACACTCACCAAATAAATTCTTCTTTAAAGGTTTTCATGTGGATTTTTTCTAACGAGCTTTAAATCGCTCGGTACGCCGTCAATATTTGCCTGAATTGGCCCGCCCTCCGCACACTGCGCTTGCCAGAGAAAATGTTTATACAAATAATGCACGTTGTCATTCGCTGGATTTTCAAAAGCTAAACTTTTTCAAAACAAAATTAGTGCTTTAAATGACAAGTTTGGTTTATCTTTGACGGAGATATTATGTTTGTTATTGGTTTGTTTTTACAAGTTCGACAAGCTCCTCTCTCATGGATCGCTGGGTTTTTGGACATATTAAACTTACTAAAGTAAGTTATTTTATGTCCATGTTATTTTATGAAGATACAGTATTGCATTTGGACGCGTGCACAATTTTGGAATAATGTAATATTAAAATCAAGTCGTGCTACCGCTACTAATACTAGTTTGGGTACAGAAGGATACAGAAGTTTCAAGATACTATATTTTTTATTTTTTATTATATCCGAAAATTCTTACATAATCTTAATTACGAAGCGTCAAGCGGAAAGCTTGTGAATACATAAATTGAAAATAAAATATAAGTGACGATTACCTAAGTTTCTCTAGATTTTAAAAAATATTCTCCATAAAATTTCCGTGCTCCATAACACCTTTCAGTAGCTTTTCAGTAGCTCATTTCACACTTTTAAATATTTATTTTAAAATGTTTTAAAGTCGTCTGGATCTTAGCCCTAACAGATTAAAGTCGACTTCCAATTTATTTGGTCAATCTCCAGTTAAAAGGTTAAACATTTTCAACGTCTCGAATTGAAGACGCAATTTACTTTTTCTTTGACAAACCGCAGGAAGTAATAAAAAAATGAATCTGTGTTTGAGTTGAGCTAGGACGCTAGATTTACACGAAGATTTTTTTGTAGAACAAAAATAATACTTCGCAGTTTTGTTGGTGGCCGACGACGACGCGGCGGCGGCGTGTCGGCGGCGGTGTGGCTCCGTTTATTTCTCACACATACTAATTACAAAGAAAAGTGTTAATTCAAACAGAACATTCATTTTCTCCTCGGTAAATCACAGCTTCCCCATTCATGTCGTAGAGGAAAATTATTCCAAGGAACTGCAGTAAATATTCGTGCATTTTATGAAATTTAATAGGATTCCTTCTTGTTTTAAACGTTTGTCGTTGCTATTTTGTAATTAAACATTCAGTGTTTGGTACAAATTGAAAAACAGGATACAAAACAAATTTCGGTTTAGGTACTAGAGGTGTGAAATATGAAGTCCATGCATTTTGTATAGTAAATAGATAGGGCTTAAATATTCAGCTGTCGTGGTCGCTAGTTGTTTATGGTTTCCTCAACTGTCACTTTTAATTTGTGTGTATGTAGGTGTTAAGCAGAAATGCTTTGTACGTGCCGTGGCTTTGTTGAATGCTCCCGACAAGTTTGAGAAACAGCTACATGTAAATTCATGCAGGCCAGGCGAGATTGCAACCCAAACAATGCAAGAATGCCAAGCTAATCATCTTAGGGATTTATTTAGGATAATTCGGAATTAGCTGGCTAGCCGGCGGTCAGTCAGCTCTGACTGAGTGCAGTTGTGAACTAAACTTGTGATAATTAAATTAAAACTCTTTATGTGGACGTTGAGTAGGTGTGGATTAAAATAGCACACTGGTCACTAACAAATTTTGTACGTATTCGGTTTAAGGCGATAAGAGCAGTTCCGTGTTACAAAGTTGACGGATCACTTTTAGAAACAAAGTTACCTTGTGAGTTCTCGGAAAAAATGGCGCCAGAAGATGTCACTGCGGTGAAGTTTTAAACAGTTGTGATCAGTTTATGTATTTTTTTTTTACCAATATTGACGTAGAATGGTAAGTTTGTAAGATTAATAAAATAGCTGAGTGATATTGGAATAACTCAATCTCTTACAAGTAATAAAATTAAACGTCGCTCAATATTTTCAATAGAAAGCAAATAAAATAACATTTTCATAACATTGTAGAGCTCTTCAAAATCATGTTCAGTCTAACATAAAAATTGAAATTTAAATATCAGCTAGTATTGTACGAAAGGTAAAATTCAATATTGGAAATGCAACCAGTCGCCGTGCCGCCACGGTGGGACAACCGCATCTTGCGGCAATTTACATTAAATCTATCGGAAATGAATCTTTAACAATGGTTTGAATATTGTTGTTCAATGTACTCTTTATACTGGGGTCACACTAATGGAATATGCTATTTGATTATGGCGATAATTGATGTTTGTACGAACATTTAAAGTTCATAATCGTTCATTTGTTTTCAAAATCAATGGCATATTCCATTAGTGTGGCCGCAGCATTAGAAATTCTATTTCCTATGACGTCATTAGGTACTATGATTGCGAGGTGTGAGGCATACTAGCACAGGGATGCTCTAACAGAGAGTCCCAGTATTACCCGTGTTGGGCACGTTTCGCACTTGACTAACTACATAGTCTATAGTTTCGAATAGTGGCTTGTCAAAGTGCCGAGCCGAGCCGGAACTCAAAACGGTAGGGACGTTCGTCTTTCATTTGTGTTGCCATTTGGACAAAGCGAATCGTACGATAAGACTATCGTCACGTATCCTTGGTTGTGTAAGGGATTATAGTTCTGCAGATACGAACCTACAATACTGCACTTGCATGGTCTGCCTCTATATGGACTATCGTTGTGTATTGTGCATATCCTACACTGAGAATTGGCCCATTCATGTTTCAGGTAGCCCCTTTATAAGGTATCTAAATTAACAGATATATTCGAAATAGGCTTGTAAGTTGTATAGCGACGTACGTAGTGCGAATACTAATTACTGCGTGGTAATTATACGTGACACCGGCGACGTATTAATTATAAGGTGTTCTGGCCGACCACGCCACCGAACTCCTGCCAGTTAAGTATCGCTGTTTAACAGTAATTACCTTCGTCAGTTTACGTTCATGCGTAACGACAATCACGTCTTCATTAAGCTTTAATTGGTTTAGAGTGGCGACGATTTTGTATGGTGTGTTGTTAAAAAATAACAATGGTTTGGTACCTGCCTTACGAATTGCAACTTGTAGAACATTTCCATTATTAGTTCCAGAGTCTTTGAATCTTTTTCTGTCCAGGCTTCGTTTTCTGTTTACAATTCTGTTTCAATAATGAAAAACACAATATGAATAATACCTATGTACCTGGAATCAATATTCAAATTTATTGGCTTTCGTATTACAACTTGAATATTCTCAATAAAACCAAATATTTTCTTTGTCCTAATAAATACGACATACGAGGTCAAAGGACAATAAATCCCTACGACTCCAGCTTAGTACACAAGACGAGATCAAGAACAATATTTTAATTAGGTACTTGTACTCGCCTCGCGCCTCGTTAGTCTCGGCCTTGGTATTACATTTTTCTTTATTCCAAGCCATTATTTTTTCTTTTTTAATATCAGATGCTATCTTATAATTATTGTGGTAAGGATAAACACAGCAAGCATATTACGAGTAAGTACTTTACAATCGATTGCTTGTTCTGTTCTAAAATTATTACTATTCTGCTAGAATCCCAGACGAGACGAGGTGCTTACGTCGGAATCCCTGTATGTTAGACTCCACTGTAATAATTAATTTAACCTGCCTAAACTTCAGTCAAAGTTACAATACGAAGCCAACCAACAGTTGTTTGGCTTTTAAACCACTTACTAAGACTGCAATTAACTGGCGGAAATGTGCAACGCACACTTAACAGTTTTAGAACAAAGAACGTTTAACAGAGCGTTTATGAAATGAATACTTCAGCAAAACTTTCTATCGCAAACTACTAATAGTTTGAACTTAATTATGGGAACATAAGCAGTCTTTGAGTTTTACAAGAATACAACATGTGGACTACAAATGGGATGGATACATTCCATAGAGTATCAAGTTTCTGTTGCAGGAAATAACAATTGAAGCGCCGGTGACGTGTTGATTACGCCAATATTAGTTATGGATGTATAGGCAGTGTCATAGACTAGATAAATTTTACATGAGACGAGCTCGGCTCCCCCTGTCGCTGGCGTCCGCCTTCGCGGGACGCCGAACGTTGCTCGAAATGCACGTCAATTATAATATCACCGCAGGCTTCGATTACCCCTCGATAGTTCCGTTCGCACAACACCGAAGGTGGCGACCACTTCCCAAAGTGCATTAATGGCAACAGACTGAATGGATATTGGTATTTCACCGCGGTAGGGTCAGTAAATATTATATGCGGGTTTAAATTTAAACCACAATGCTTGTTAAGCTAATATACGAAGTGGACATTTGTTGGAAAAGCACAGTAATTAATTATTAAACAGAGCCATTAGGCCACTTCAAAACTATGGAAAGCACTTTATTTTTAATCAACATACAAGATAGCTTCCTGCCTCAAACTTTATCTGTAAACTTATCGATAAGTTGCTTCAAGTGATTATGTAGCGGCTAATTGACTTCCAACTTTTACTCCCTTCGATTAAGCAGTTTACCTACAGCTTATACTAACTGTAGGACAAACGGTTCAGTTGCTGGGAAATTCGTAGGCGTGTTTTAAATAAACCAAATCGGTATGGGAACAATTCGAGTAGTATGTTGAGAACACTCATTTCGAATTTAATTTGGACTTAATTGGGAAAATTAATCGTATATTCTATTACCTCGTACTCAGTCAAATTAAAAAACGGTAACTAGATATGAAACCCGAGAATCATTTCCCAAAAAAGCATTTTCTACTTCCATATAAATATGAGGGCTTTTACCACAAAAATATCGGCCTTATTTATGTATATAATTTCAGGCTACTATCAGCTTACACATGAAAAAATGTAACCCTATTATAATTTTACGTTGAACATGATCCGAAAACTATAACATGAAACGGGAGCGTTTAAAATGGCTGTGTAAATTACCGATCAATCGATAGATGTTATTAGATAACAATATTAATTATAGCTGGCCGTGTAATAGTCCGTACCGTAGAGGAGCAATATTACTCGCAACACGTACACTAGAAACTAATCATATAGCCGTCCACTACGCCAATCATGTCCGCAATTCATTTAGAGCACAGATTGTGTACTAGATGGAAGCGATGCCTCAGTAATCCGATTAAAGCACGAGTTACAATCATTCCGCATCAAAACCCTTCAAACTAGGTAGGTACAAGTAAATACATCTGTCTGCAATCGAGACTTATTGTTTTTACAAAAAAAAAGACTGAAGATGCAGACATCTTCTCTTAAGTAGTTCCAAGTTACTTCAAACAATTGTTTGTTGCTCGCTGAGAATTGTATATTTTTCACATTTTTCTTACGAGTCTTTTCTAAGAAACTATCTTCTGACAGCGCAATCTCTGTTACTGAGTATCAAGACCAATAAATACTCTTTTCTTCATTTTCTTTTCAACTTTAAGTACGACCTGCCATACTAAGTACCTACCAACAAGTACAGGTAAGCACAATGTCGCTGTTAGGTCGGACTCGGAATACACAGAAATATCTTCAGTAGAACTATCCAATTTTCGGTTCGACTGAGAAATGCATTGTACATTTTAGCAACTGTCAGTCTGTATGTCAACGTCAGATTGAGAGACAAGACCGGAGTTCGAAATTAACCTTTCTCTGCAGAGTAAAATGCCAGAGCCCTGGGCACGAATTGTGGCGGGGAGGCGGACTTACAATTGATTGGGTTCGGGAAAGTTCTTAAGTCACACAAATTGTATTGATTTTGTTAATTAATTAGTTATAACTCAATCATAAGACACCTACCTACGTATTTATTAGAAGTGAGATATAAACTCAATCATTATTTATTTTGTTCAACGTTTGTATTGTTATTGAGAAACAAAGCGCGCCGTTGGCGGATTTAGTGCAGCTATCATTGGAAAAAATGAAAAACAACTCAACAAATTCTGTGAAACGCACATACTAGCGCTAGGCCGGTCTATCGACAAAAGCCGGGAACAACGGGCGCGCGCGGGTATTGGTTTAAAAAAATACAAAAAAAAAAACTCGGCTGCGGCGTAAACGAAAGATTGTAGTTTTATCTAATTTGTTCCCCGTTCTATACACCGTTCCTTTTATTAGATTGCTTTGACATCGTTCACACCTGTCCTTTGCTGGTTTGTGTCTCAACCTTTACTTTACACTACATTAAGTTTGGTGGTCCACAACATTCTAATGTGTGTTTGCCACGACCATTTGAATTGGAGAGCATACAATTTAATTTATCACCATAGGCTAGGGCCATTAGTTCACGCTAATTGATTAATTTAATTGATTGTGACTTGCTTGGTGACGGACGTAATTGTTGATAGCGATCTAAACTCGTGTATTACATTCAATTACAGGGCTCCGGTATCTCACCTTTGTGCAAATTAATATCACAATGTACTCGTATTGCGTACTCTGATTAGTTTGATCACGATGTTGATGTTCCACCCATTTCACCAATTATATTGCAGAGATCTATCAATTAAGCGGCAATATGATATAAGCTATTATCGTGTATAAGCAAACCAACGCATATAAATAAATCAACGACATTCTTTCCATTTTTTTCGGTGTAAGTACTCGTACCTATAGATGAACATTAAAACAGGTTGACATTTAATTTTTGTCAACGAAAGTGTCGGATTTTATGCAACCGAATTTACAATAACCACGTAGCATTTATTGGATGTGATGGAAAAAAATAGTGTGACACATTTTACTTTCTCTTCCCTCGTTATTTTTTACGTTGAAAAATATATGGAAGTTTGGTTAAATTTAATTTTTATGGAAAATCCAAAACAATCCTTTGACACATCGGAAAGCACAGATTGTTTTTTTCAATAAATAAAATTGTTTTCACTAAATAATAATTTAGATAACTAAAATAGGTATCTACTATCTACACTAACTTTTTCTAGCTAATTCGTGAGAAGCAACTGTGTTATTTAACGTACAAAAACTCTGAAGCCAGAACTCACAATATTAAACACGAGTAACATTTTCGTCTAGCTTGCAACGATCCTATTCATGTATCTTGTTCTAGTAATAGCTACTTAAAATTACTTGCAACACGTTCGTAGTTTGCTCTCCTCAAACATGGACGGAGTGGAACGTTGTAACAAATATTGTTCTAGGCTCAATCTCAGGAGCAAACCATGCTCAAACAATGATACTATACGGTGTACAATTTCATTACACAACACCATCGATAGAGAAGATATAATCGTTATTAATATAATAGAATATTTATTGCATATACACAGGTGCTCATGGTTGTAGCCCAACGAGGAGTTAATTTATTTCGTATACAGTATCGATGGCCGCCTCAACACAACTAGTAAGATTAATCTCGATCATATTAACTAATGACGCTATTCCCAGATTAACGCACTGACACACGAACATAGATTAGTTGCAATACGACAAACGTATCTGTTTCCACTATTGTCTGCTTCGTTACCAGAATTCATATCTAACTAATAAATCGGATTGCTCCAAATGGGTTCAAATACAAACCATTGAAATATTTGCCACTTCAACTGTTATTGAGTTTTGAATTTCAATCCCCCGTAGCACTCGAGTTAGTACCTCGATGCGATCCCTCCCCTTTTATTTTGGATTAAAATACGGACAACGGTATTGTGATGGTTTGTGTTACGGATTGGCTATTTCTGAGTTTTTGCGATTCCTCTATACACGTTTTCTTTTTTTATCGAATGTTGCAACTTCACTGTATATAAGTTTAAAACTCCCGTTCGCAACGAAAATACAAAAAATGTTTTATAGTGCGGCGCCATTCAGTACGTCCCGTGAAAAAAATATGTTTCGATCTTCAGTGGCTGGAGCGTCGCTTTGTTTGTTGGTCACCATTGTTTTATTTTGGTTTATATTGCTTTTTCATTTGTTTCATTTTCCAATAGTGTGTATCTGTGTTTTATTAAAAATCCGTTGGTTTCAAGAGAAAAGTTTAGAATCCTGTAATAGCATTGTTTGACAATATTAAAATAGTTATCGGGAAATGAAGGTCGATAACTAGTGCAGAAGTTTGTTCGCTCGTTGAGCATTATCTCTACCCGGGAAGTGTTTGTTTACCGATAGAGCAACCGATCTCCTACAGAGTTAGATATTATACAATTTCCAATACTTACTGTTCAAATAAGTACATATATGTATAAACAGCGAGTTGCAATGAAAGCATGTTGTTGGGTTTGGGGTGATAGGTGTTGTTGGGTTTTCCTGTTTGTAATTCCTAAGTGCAAAGTACGTAATGTGTTGAAACGTTACGTAACGTTACTATCTACGTTCTTTGAGGAAAAATCACAGCCATGATAGGTACCTATTTATTTATATGTACTAACCACAGAAATATTAAAAACAGTATACCTATGGTTTTAACAGAAAACAAAAGTATCGATAGTAATGAAACTCGACCCAGCTGCAATTTAAGTTAAATAAATGTAATTGATGAGCACGAGGCATAATTGGTCCACTGAAAGCTAATTGATCTGTTGTTCGGTAAAATTAAACAGGTCAAACACCCTAATTAAGTTTTACTTTATGGGTAATATTAAAAAGATAATGTTGAGAGTATTATTGAACAAAGATCTGAAATTAAGGGGCTGTTTAGCAACGTCTGATTAGATTTTTGTTAGTCGAACTGACAGATATTTTAACACACTATATAAAAACGTATGATGTCATTGTTTTGACAAATATCTCTAAGTGCGGTACTGAAAAATATCACAATTATTCCCGAACACTGGAAAATATGTCAATTACTCCCGAGAGAAAAAAACCACAAAAACAAATAAAACCAGTTTACCGAGTCACGCCAGTAACGTAACAGATTTCGAGTGAAACCCGTGAAAGCCAAGATCTCAAGACATTTTTATAACAAATTTTCTATAAAGGAAAATACTTGAAGAATCTCAAACATCCAATCATTTTTGTACGAAGATAGACCAGCGGCGTATACACTTCATTTGTTGGCACAATATTAGTGCAGACTTTGAACTAAAATAGAACTACAGATTTATATGTCAAGTGCAAGGCAGCCGAGTATTGGGTCAAGTTTCTTACTACCGTCTTTATCGGTAACTTTGTAGAATTTAGCCGGCCGTACGTTTGAGATAATGACGCGTCACGTGTCCATGTAATGATATCATAGTACGTGGGATGTATCTGCCTCGCCACTGTAGTAACTACTAGTGACCACCTTGTTTGTTGATCAAGAGACCAGTTCATTAGTATTATTGTGTTATTGAACTCGGAATACTCATTATACTATAACTATTCCTAGTAAGGCTGCATTAAGTAAAACACTGTTCTGATAGGAAGCAAAAATAAGCATGTATATAGTTGCAGTGTAAACATATTTAAGTACGAGTGAACGAAGCCATATTTCTAGAACTATGCAGGCAGAGCCGTCTAGCTCGCCATACAAATATTAGCTGGCGGAAATCGAACCAGTAGTACAGAGACAGTCGCGTCGCCGGCACTCCGCCGCCGCGCCAAACCTCAATATCCGATCCCCGTTTCAATCATACCACAATATTTAACGAAACTAACTTCCTACAACTTATATACAGTTTAAACGATGCACAAAATATTGCGCATGAGTGTGTTAGTCATTAATTGTGAGTACACACTGTGACCATCTATTAAACACTCTAATTACTCTCAGTAATCACGGCTATAAATTACTACAGTTATGTCAAAAATCATATATATGAAACATCTAATTACCAAGTCTTTTAAAACACTTAATGTTATTTTTCATTTGAGGAAAAATACATAAATTCGAGATTCCTTGTCATTTCATGTCTTAGAAATATTTTTATTTAAACGAAAAACAGCCGTGGGCTACATATAATAAAATAAATAATTCACTTACATAGCTACCGACCATAATATCGTTTTTAATTTTAGTTGAACGCAATTTTCTGACTGTGTCATCTTCCAGTAATAACGGCGCGATGTAATTTATTGTATAGTCGGATGGATTAAAATGTTCAGAAGCAAGAACAGTGAGCATAGTTACCGTAAATTACGTCGGAACAATAAAAATTCAGTCTTACATTTGTTGGTGTATTTTAACGTAGTTGCAGCACTCCTCGAGTAGTATTTACTCTGTTTTAGTTTGTACGTGAGAATTGAATCCGGATTCAATTGAACCTGCCGTTTTTCAGCATTCCCAGTTTCGCCGGCAGCGCTAATTGTGTATTTTACAGCTTTACTTCAATCTTGCCGAACAATCCTTTCTACCTTCCTTTTAGCAGCTTTGTGTGTTGTAATGCCTTTGTTGAAGTTTAAAGAATAAGTATTTCGAGCTGAGCGTATAAATACATTCTTTGTCGGATAAACAACCAAAAATAAATAGAGGCATCCTGAAATGGTGTTTGGGAAATGTATACCTACTTTTGTGAAGAATTTACGTCCGAACATTTATGAGGGTATTTCTTTACTATTATACTCCTGCAGACATAATTGCATAACCAAGAGTTACTTATACGTTACGCAACAGCTGTGTGTCGCTCGTTCAGTTCATTGTCTTATTTCTTTTAGATTGTCTGTTCTATGTTCTATGCGAATGTTTTCTTGTGCATTGATCATTACGCCTCTATTCTGCGTTGTTGGCAAATGGCTATGCGACTGGTTTTCTGTGTACTGCAGCTTTTCAATCGCCTTGCTTTCTTAAAAATAATGTTGTTCGGATTTTGACTGACCGCAGTTAATCAATAAATTGGCATTCTTTTTTTTTTCAATCCAATCCCAACATGTTACAGGCAGTGTATTTTTCGAAAAATTAAAAAAGCAACGCTCTGGTATTCCATTCGATGCCGACGGCCATAGAATTCAATCGGCAAACCTTCACGCAGAATCAAATAACACCGGTTACCTACCTGCCTTTTAAAAACTGTTTGTTTTCAATACCATGCTATACATGATCCGATAATCGTTTGCCCTTTTTAATTGATTGTTTGTTGCCTGGGAGAGCTATTCACCATAATTAGTTGAATGTTAATTGGTTTCATTGGCTTTTATATATTCTTTATTACTCGATTTGACTCCCAAAAATCTATTACATATTCATCATTATGTGTCCATATAATTGCGAATGATACGAGTATTAGCGAATCGATATTCCGTTACCGATACGACAGTTCAGTTAAAGCATTTCCATCAATGTTGGCCTATAAAAACATGTTGGACATGTTACCGTGAATTGGAACCGTCTGGCCATATGGAAAATATTTTCCTCGGTGTTGGGTCGACGCGACGTGTAATGTAGAATTTGGCTTGCATCTGTAGCTGAATAGTCAAATGTTAGCAATTCAGTGGAACTCGTATGGCTACTGATATCTTTAGGTAGATGAGGAAAACATATAAACTAGGTATTTGCTGATAAGGAAAAAGTTCTATCTATGATAAAATTATATGGAACATTTAATAGATTCACGGTATTGGGACAATCATGTACCTACTTAACTCAAATAATATTAAATTAATAGATGAACGGGACTTCATCTCGTCTGTTCTCGGTAGAATACATTAATGCAACGTCCGGATCAACTTTATATAGATAAAACATTTAAGATGCACTAACTGCATACCTTACTTTAGGTTGCATTACCGTAAATGTTTACTTTAAAAACTTTTAATCGTTCACTCTACATTGTTTAGAGCACAAAGTTTATTTATTTCACTTCCCGTAACTCTCAGTAGCTTCCTGAAATAACATCTACTATTCGGATATTAAGTAATAATTTTCACTCTACTTTTATGAGTTTCATCTGGACGAAGTCTACCAGTTTATGTGTTCTGATTTTACGAGATAAAAACTTACTTATACGAGGTCGTTATTGCTGTTCTGTTTCCAGTTTTAGATTAAAATCGTGCATAATCGTTGGTTGAAGGGAAATTATAAAATAACAGTGCTGTGATGCGCTACCATGGTACGTTGACGACGCGATGACGCGTGCCACCTGGCGTAGACACAAAGATTTTATTACAAACTCTTCTCCTAAATATTACATATCTGTCATTGTAATACTTTTAGCGATCAATGGCTCTGTACTGTCAACTGAGAGAAGTTATCTCGTTTGATTGACCGTGTTATCTTTGGGTTTTACCAATTGAATCCGTCATGTTACATTTAATAAACTAATTCTTCAGAAATTTTATTTAGGTCCAGGCGAAATATATTAATGTAACACTATATACAATCACCAAATGATAATTGCAGTCGATATTTTTTTTTGGATTAAATAATTAAAATGATATCCATCGAAGTGATTACCGTATATAATCATTACGGCCTGAAAGGTGTTAAGTAAATAACCGAACCAATATTTATTTAAGTAAACCAATTGCCGGTAAAAATTACAGCGCAGCGTAATTTGCTTAAAACTACAAATGTGGAATATTGGTAAAATACGTAACGACATGGTGTCGAGTAGCAATTGCTATGGACCGCAAATTACTCCTGTAATTCGAGTAATAGGAAACCATAAAACATTTTTCCATGCAACGAATGTACAGAAATTTAAATTCGGTAGATTCTTCTGATTTATTTAATGTAGTTGAATGCTTTGGAAATCGGATTAATATCTCGTGTTGATGTACTCACCTGAAACCCCATAGATGTGTTGATTCCATATAAATTGGCGATCGGCAATAGGCTTTTAAGATAATGAGCAAATTAATTGAAAAGCTCCAGGTACATTTCAATAGAGCCTATTTTAATTTGAACACGAAATCAATGCAACGCGACATTTTCACCAATGCAGCTTTAATACTAATTATTATCCGTATCTATCGTTGAAAATGACGGTATTCATTGAATTGATTCATCAAAATAAATGCGATTGCAATCGCGCTCTGTCATAGCCGAAAGCATATTAATTATTTTAATACCCATAATATTAATCCCTATTTTAGTATTGCGTGTATATAAACGTTTGCTGAATACTAGTTCTAGTTATCAAAGTAGATATCATTCAGAGATTCATTTGTTAAACATACATAATCAACATAGTATGTAAACGATATAGTAACGTAGTACATTATGTAAGTGCTAAGTATCTAAGTATGTGAGTATCGATCTCTTTAATACCTACGTCTGGACGAGTCCATACAAATTGTTTCACAGAATTAACGTAAGCGCAGTTTTGTAATGTGCTTGTAACTTAATTAAAATCTTTTCAATCATTTTACATATAATGCTTCTTTTCGTTATTTAAAAGATGGTGAGAAGACCGTGAATAGGGAGCGTCGTCGCGATGATATCGATGAAAGATTACCAGAGATGAATATTTTCTCACTATAGATGAAATTCTATTCGCAGTACATTAAAAGATATTCTGTAAGGATCGCCAGAGATGCAGCTTCATTTCTTCAAAAAATATTTCTACTGATTTCCATTGAGATGGACGTAAATAGTACGAAAATGAAATCGGATATATGAAATATTTTTATAAGTTAGTAGTGTAGTAGACTTGTGAGTATAACTAAAGTAAATACTCGACGACAATAAAGGTGATAGATAAATTTTGGATAAAATAATAATAATATAATGTAATGTGTCCTATGATAAAGTAATGAATGAAGTCACAGCGACACGTTTTCTGCTCGATAACTTCGTTTAATTGGCGTAACTTATTCAATTGACCGAATACGTGTAATTGTATGCCTACCTATGTATGTATACGTGTGTGCGTGTGTTGTAGCGTATACTTTTTAGCGCCGTTATTTCAGTGTGAATGCGAGTAAAAATACATCGGACAGTGAATAGAGCGATAAACTCGATTTTAGATAAACCAATAGTACAATTTTCGGTAGTCGAAAAGTTTTTTTCAGTGTATTTTTGGAATTTGATTTTTTTAAACTAAACTATAAATAGTGTAGTGTTATGATGATATTGGGTTTTATAATGGCTTTCTTAATGACAGCTGCACTAGCTTAGGCACTAAGTTCAAATCCAAGGGTGTGTAAACTTATTGTGTATGTCCTATTCGTTCGCAAATTGAACCCTTTTGTACACCATTTGCGTACACATTCGCGTAATTTTCTGTAGAATTGCTGTACATTAAACCGTTGTCTCTGCTACTTAATTCCCTGCTATTCTACGTGAGAGTAAATTTTTATGGGATCATTAATTAATGGTGTTAGCGAGAAAATGTTAAAGCAAATTTTTAATATTTTATAAGAAGATAAATATAGACGTTGTCAGAGTTTACTTAAGATAGTTATCGTAAAGCAATTAAGCTTGATAATTAATATTTCAGTACACCGTGCAATCCGTTGAAAGTTTAAATAAATAACCATTGGGCAGTCTGACTTTGCAAAACGAGCGTTTGTGTGCATACCCACGAAATGGCGTGAAAGTTATATTTATATTTGGTAGTTAGCACTGTGTTTAAATATTAACTTTTTGCTAACAAATATGTTGCTTCCAATTTCATGTAACCGCCTTCCCGTTTTCACAGCTGAGGGGTAGTGTTTGCTCTTGTAAATGAAATTCAACTAAAAGCATTTCGTGTTGCGGTGACTGGCGAAGAATTTATAAGTTTTAGTTTACTTTCCGTTTCAGATTTGCATCTCATTAACATTAGGGTGGCGACTTATACGTATTATAAATGCGAAAGTAAATTAGTTTTCTAACGCGTTACGCTTTTATTGCTGGACCATTTTTCTTTTTTTTAGTAAAGGACGTTTTGTAAAACACGCTAGTTCAAATTAAGTTATTACAGTAACAACTTTGTTCATGAATACCGTTTAAATTAAAGTCGATGACGTAGCAAGGTCAATTCTTAAAATTCGTCTTATCAAAGTATTTTTGTTTTCTTATTTCGATATGGAACACAAAAATACGTGTCTAATTTTGTTATTATATAATATTATATGCTATTATGTTTATTTGCATACCCTGTCATCATTAGGCCGTTGGGTTATCATCTTGAAAACCCCCAAGAACACTCGTCCGGCGATTGATCTCGGGACCAAGTCGTTAAGAGTCTCATTTACAAAATACTTAACAAAGGAATCAAAATGGTTAAAGCAGTGAAAATTTTACATAACATTAATTACATACAGACTACCTCGATGGTTTAGTGTCGGTAGCCGAGCAAAGTAACTTGTTTGAATTCTAGGGATTCTTTTTAACAGCTTAAAAATATTAACAACCTTTTTCTAACACTACAATTTCTGTCAAAAACTTTAAGTTAAGTTAGTTGGCCCGGCTTAAGACTTAAGCTTCTCATGAAAATCGGGCGTCTAGGGTAGGGTGCGGGTTCGAAACCTATCAACTTTTTCCAAGTTTTTTTGTTTTTTTTAAGCATAGTTAAATACCATTGACAAACGATGAAGGAAAACATTTTTGAGGTAACTCGCGAACCCACATTGAGCAAGCGTGGTGATTAACGTTCGTGCGAGAAGAATCCTTTGGTCAGCAGTTGCCACTTATAGGTTGTGGATGTGTGATGTGAAGTTAGTTAAAAACTTGAACATATTTGTATGTAATTAAGCGACAGCAAGACAATGTTCGCCAATTAAGTCAGCGGGTTATCTGAGTGAACTTGCTGATAGTGTGGTCTTGAGTAAATCTGTATTTGACCTCGTCTGCTACAGACAATATACACAAAACGCATACTGCATCGCCTTGGAATTGTTGACTTATTATACCTCGATATATTGAACTAAATCTTTAAGATAAACTGGCCATCTTTTTTTGGAAAATAGTACCTACATATAAGTATTCTTTTTTATTCAAACATATAAAATTGACAACTTATTACGAATAAAAATCCTTAGAATTGATACCCTATAGGAAACATTGATGCTAAAATACATACATACATACATACATAACCTCAAGCCTGCCTCCCATGGGGGTAGGCAGGGACAATAATGGAACGCCCATTGCTACGAATCTTACGTACCTCTTTCGCTTCATCAACAATCATCAGTCTTTTCATGCATGTTGAAATATTCTGGATGAAACAGAAATAAAACACAAAAATCACTTATGTACAAGTTCATTTTTGTCAACTACTCCGATGAGACCTAACTTTCTACAAGTCTATCCCTTTTTAATCCCCATAAGAACAAACAAGTAATTTCTGTAACGTCCACCTGTAATTTGGTGTACAGTGGGTTGGGTAGTTGAAATTGTTACTAAGTAAGGTGATACACTACATACCTATAGGTTTCTAAACTCCTTGTGGTTATCAAGAATTGAATATACAATAAAAAACAGTTAATAAAAAAAGCCAAAAAAATACATACCTAATAGGTAGTGGTTTCCTTAATCTCTTATTGGTCGTATTGAATCTGTCTATCTATACAGAATACAGATCAATCTTATAACGAAAACGTATTTCAAAGTGATATTGAGACCATTAACTAGAGTTCGTTATGGCTAATTAGAAAAACTTTTAAAAAGTTAAATTGTACTTCAGTGCAAGCGGCCGTTGAACCCAACAATACCTGGAGTGAACATGGATAAAATAACTTCAGTATAAAAATATTCCCGTCTATAAAGTTTCACTTGTTTATTTGAAACCGCTATTTATTTGAAGCTACAGTATTTAAAATGATTGACTAACAATTTCATTCCGCATCGCTGGCTTTTCAAATAGACTAGCATAACATCGATCTATATTTCATGCTAACAGATTCGGATTACCGTATAATCCGATTAGCTGCAATATTGTAAAGGCATGCTATTAATTAGAGAGTATTCGGAAATGGACTGAAATAAAAAATAGTTATATATATTTGTTTGCATTGGTTGGGATGCCAGCTTTCATTACATACATGGTTTTCCATCGTTTCGCATCGTTGCTCTTGTTATAATCTGCGGCTCGGACCGTCCCGGTATTCTTCAGTCAATTCTGTGTTCTTTTTTAAATTCCGGGAGCACATTTAGTGGGGAAAGCGTTTTTTGCACCAAGTCTTTGGATCGATTGAAACCAGTTCTCGATTTTGTTTTTACGTATGCGGCACTCCTGTTTCTCTATTAGGCCACTGAAATATTGAGCCCGAATGCGGAAATCAAAAGCTATTTGGCTTAACCTTTTGCATTCATTTGGCTTTTTTGTACATACAATATTCATCAAAAGTAGTAAAAAATGGTTTTATCTTTTTAACCTTAATGGTTTTTACTTACGCTTCTGTGCTCTTTAAATATTATTAATACCTAAAGTCATGTCACAACCCCCGCGGATTGTATTCTGAACTTTTGTTGGCACTTACTTGTTGATAGACTTAGGTATATTTAGAATCTTTTTAGATCTACCTACTCAATATACCTAAATATTTTTGTAGCTTCATTGAATGAATTCATAACCTTTGACCGTAACTACTACGGTAACTAGAAGTTAGTGAGCACTCGACTTCAGATACTTTAAATGCTTACCGAGACACGTTGGAATTTCAAGATGTTTAGAATGGACACTGACTGAGTTTTGTTAGTTTAAACAGAACTATAAACATCGGAACGTCCTACATTACTTGGCAAAGTTACAATAAAAACATTAGTACGACAGTCAAACGGTTTCGATATAATGTATTCCCGTCTAGCCGTCAAAATTTGACTCGCCCCGTACGATAGGTGATTGCTTGTATTGAATGACCACCTGTTATACCGGAGTGGGGTCTCGTTCAACCCCGCTTGTGTTACACGCATTCACATACAAACAAGTGGCACGGACAGAAAGAGTTGCTAGTTTTATTACAGTCCAAATACACTTTTACTGCACAGTTGGCAGTTATAGCTGCGCGATGGTCGATTCACATTTCATAGATTTGATGCCCGCAAGGATGAGCAAATAAATGTTTGTGTGATCTACAAATGAAATTGACACCCACGATACTGGCGACATACTTGACTGGGTTTACTTTAAGATGTAAACAAAAGATTAGTTAAAAAAATAGACAATAAAATTCTCAACCATTAATAAAAACCTACGAATTAATAAAACTTGCACACATGGGTTCTAAACACAAACTGAACTTCATATAGGAATTCTATTTTTGGATCAAATTGACGCCTATCGCTATTTCAGCCGTATGCACGTGGAATAATGCAGAGATTAGCTAAAATACGTAGCTTGAGGCTGCGTGCAAACATACATGATGTCTGACCACGCCAATTTGAAATCACGTAGCAATAGGCATGTTGCCGATGGTAAAACAATGTAAATAAACCGCTTTTATCAATCAAATCAACGTATTTCAATTAAATTCCGTAAGTGCACTTATGTTGGTAATGGAATTTATAAATGCCATTATTTCGGTTGATTTGACAATTTAAACTGTTTGCGTATTAGTTAGTGTAGTGTAATTTCGAACTAGAATTTTCCTCTTTTACATTTTCCCGCTACATAGTTCGATATTGAACATTATTACACGCGAAGATTACGCGGCTTAGAGCTTATTCTGAGTAGTGAGTGCACTCGACAGCAAGCTAATATAAAGGTAGCATGCCCATATACTAAGGTAAGATATTCGTTACATAAAGAAAATATGATATTAAAAATACTTCACATAAGCATATTACATTCACTTGTGAAATGTGAAAGAAATATGTAATGCAAGGTTCTATAGGTATGCGACCAAATACCAGAACGTAATTTAAAATTATGGAGTTTTGAAATAATGACATTATTGTGTATTTTTGGTGTACACGTTGGTGAAGATTTGAAATACTGTTATATAAAACTTAAAACGATTTTTTTTATAAACATACTAGCTTCTGACAGCGGTTTTTCCCGCGTTAAAAAAAGTATCCTATCAACCAGTGAGCTCATACCCCGTCATTATACCTAATTTCATCGACATCCATTAACTAGTTTCAGCGTGATTGACGGACAAACGTCCAAATAAACAAACTTTCACTTTTTATTGAAACCAATAAAATACCTACGTAAACGATTCTAATTTGAATTAAAAAGATCAAACAAATTACTTTGTACATAATGTAATAAAGACGACAGAAAAATCAATGGTATTAACTTTATAATTATAATTTCAAAGAAAGTATATAATTATGTATCTACTTATAAGAAATATTACTTACAAACATAGCTTACTCATAATAAAATTTCCTTACTTAAGTATCAATTGTACAGCTTCAGTAAATTAGTGGTATCGAATTCAATTACATGTCACTATTTTCCGTCTTTGATCTGAATACGTTTCAAAACCTGGCTTCGCTGCGGGGTTTCAAAGGGTGTAATTGAAATGTACATTATTTAATATGCTATAGTTCCTTGAAATGGCTTAAGGACATAACAATACAGACATGAGTAGGTGTCTATATATAGACCATTATTTATTTATTTTCAGCCGTGGTCGTGCCGCTGCAAAAAAGGGCAAAGACCTCCCTCGACCTACCCTCGTTTCATTCCTTTCTGTGCATAGCTTTTGTCACCAATCCTTATCGTAGGTGTCAAGTTCAATAGGGTAGATGACTAATTTTTATTTTAATGTCCTTCTTATAATTTATTTTTGAACATTACGACTCGTATTTTTTATTTTAAAAAACAAACATACTTTCGACGATATATTGATTTGAAATATCGTGTACGTATGCAGGTACGTTTTATAGGTAGAAATGACGTAGTTAGCTATCACTCCCAAACTTTAATTCGTTTTATATAAGTATCATTTAATAGAAAAAATATATACGTGTCTAATATCTTTTTAATTGCTAAACTGACGGACTAAATAGATGTTTAATTTATTATACCTCGTCATCATCCCTATTTAATAAATGCTTCGTTGATCAATTCAATAATGGTCTTGTCACCACGTCTCGAGTATTCAAGACGAGCAAACAGGGAAGCAATTGTACTTCCCAAATTCTCAGTAATGCCACGGAATGTCCAATTACATTCGAAACATAGCGTTAGGTGTTGTGCTACCTCTGCATAAGCTTAGAGGATATCAACGGCGTGTTATTACGTATGTATGCATGCATTAAATCCTAAGCTCCGATTGTGTGTTCAAAGGGTCTAATGTATCAAACCAACAGACAGATTCCGTATCACGTTACGATGCATATTACAGATATGTGTAGCTCGGAATTAGTGGTAGAATTGTATAATAGCAATTTGATAGTCGACAACCAATTCAAAAACAATGTAAACTTGCTGAAATATATCTTAGTAGTATTTAAACGCAAATTGTTCTTTTAAATTTTGTCTACCATGGTCAAATTATTACGGTTAAAATCGTAATCTAATCTTAAGCTAACATGGCAACAAAGCCATAAAGAACATGTTGTAAAGATTTAACTTCACATATTAATTTACCTATACGAGTAGATAACCGTGAGCGGCGTGCGTAAAGTAATATCCAAGTCGTAAGCCTCATATTAGCATGCGAGCCTCCAGCAATACAGCGACTAGTCTAATCCAGGCCCGATATTACGTATACTCTAATAATACTTTGTGTTGCACAGGACTCGAGCTTAGGGCTTCCCACTCATCCACCATGCAACTAATATCGACCGGCTCCTACTTAAGTCAGAATATTATTAAAGTTTGACAGTATTCGCTCTATACCTTCTTTATCATAATAAGGTATTCTGGTAAGACAGACGTACGTACTTTAAGCTTGTTTTCTGTTTTTGAAACTACGGGAGTTAGTAAACTAAGAGAATGAGCTCCCTAATGGAATTAGCCAAACATGCTGGTAATGTTATTGTTATCTTGATTCCCGCACAATACAAACAACATACGAAAGAGCCAATTATGTAGGTTTGCTGAAAATAATTAAACCAACGAACAGTCGCGGAATTAGGGTCATCTTTGTATGGCAAATACCTCGGCTAAATACCATCAGAGGGCTAGCGTCACGTAGATTTATTGATCGATGCTGTTTACTTATGTTTCCCTTCCATAACTCATACAAATTTCCCTGATTCCACGAACGAAGACCCTGTCCTTTCAATCTTACAAATTATTTACCGATTGATAGTAGTATTGCTTTCAACTTTTCATTTCTGAAGACCCACCGCTACTCTATCTAACGTGATTAATTTATTTATTAACATTAAACGTAAATAGAATCACATTTATTACTTTTTTGAATAGAGATAAAATACTTGTACCGTATTATTCGGTTCTTAACAAGCGGTGTATTTACACAGACTATTATATCGGGAATGTATTGATAACCTTGTTTTTATACCTCCATTACACAGAAGATAAATATCAGAAAATAGCAATGTTATACTGGATAAATGATTATATTTCTTGGGAGCATAAAAAATAGAATAACATCAAGACCAACCCTATTTCGATAGAATAAAAATCGTAACTTTGTTACGAGCTGTATCAATAACTTAAACTTAAATGTAAAACGTGACTAGAAGTGTTTTTGTAATATCAGCAAATTCTTGCCGCAGGTTCTTGTAAATGACGTCGGCGAAATTTCGTGGTCTTGTTTAGATTTACCACACGGCGAGCGACCATCTGGCAGCGGACAGATTGTTTTAATTAAAATCCAGCCATACTGCAAACAAATGCACCAGTATTCGGATGACAGTTTTACCTTTGAATTTAAACTATCAACCCCGTGGATTGTGTCCACTTCATTAAGGGAATTTTCACTGGGCAACTAGTAATTTTAACGGACAATACCAATCAATAAATTCTGTACGAATTTACGTAGCACTTGACATCCCCATTGAGTTTGTGTAGTGATTTTAAATTGAATTTGCAATGTACATATAAATAAATACACGAACAGAAAACACCGTCGCCTCGCATCAATTTTTTGTACTAGAAGAATTGGAAATTCGAGGTGTTTGCATATAGAGTGTATGAAAAATGGAAAAGTAGCGTTATTTTTGAATTTTGAGTGAAATGCATAAGGTGTAGTACTGGTGTCGATGTTTATATTTTTTGACAGAAGTACACTTTGGTGGCGATGTAGTTCAGAAGTATGTATAAATTAAAGCCGCAAAAGTCTGTTACTGTATCTCAATTTCTGGTTAAAGTTATGGTGTTTTTCGTATAGAATTCTAGTTTGAATCATTATGTTAGTAACAGGTAAACATTGTATTTCATACCTATAAACATTAATAGGTGTATTATACATCAAGCTATACCTTTTGACCAAACCAAATACACGAAATACGTTTCTACTTTTGCCGTCTAAGTAAATCACGAGTGCTGTCCTCACATGCCCCGTAAATGAGTTTTAAAGTAACTTGCACGTAACACGCTGTCGTCTGGTCATTTCGATACATTACGGGTCTAAAACAAGAAACTGCAAGCAAAGCACGATCTTAAGTTATAAGACATTAAAAGCGATATTTCTACAATATATTTCTACGTTCCTAGAAATATAAACAGTTTTGCTCGAATGGCCAGCCATTAATTGCTTCAATATCTGTTTATTAGTGTAGTTGGCAAGTCTTACTGTAAATAGTTTAATCAATTGAGTGCCTTGAAATGTGTGTTTAAGTTTGTAGTGATTCTGATTTAATTGAAACAGTTTCCACTGCAAATACGCCCGTATTTTGCAGTTTTCATGCCAGCCAATAAAATTAAATGTTCATTTTCTAACAAAATATCTACGTCTATACTTACCAGGTACATTAACTTTGCCCAGATACTAGGACATGACACTATCAGGTGTAACTTAATACCATACTCGATATTATCAATGAAAATCAATTCGGCTTTTGTGTTATCAAAGGATGAATGACACCTCCATTAGGGTTTCCATAACATAATACGGCTACTTACGTCAAAACTGTGATTGTAACCACCATAAATATAGATATAAATGAAAAATAATATTTCGTAGCTGAATATTACGTTCATAGAATCAGACAGTGTAATGAAGTTTTGGTCAGTTATGGTATAATGGAAGGGAAAACATGAATCATCGTGAGGCCAACATGATTTGTAATAGGATTATGTCAACACCAGAACATAGTAATTTGTGTGCAGGGTGCCAAAAACACGTCAATTTTGAATGCAGTTTCGCCAAATATTGGTTTGCCGCTTCTATTTAATACCAGACACTGTACGATGTGCAGCAGAAATCAAATCCGATTACAATTATTAGTGTTTGTTGCTATAATAATACTTTTTAAAAAGCCAACATTGTAATAAAAAAGTATACAACAGCCATAGAAAATAAATATAATAATAACAATTATGAACACGACACCGACAGGACTATTGTGTCTGTGTCGCGTGTAAAAATACATTCGCAGTAAACTGTGAATTTTGCGATATTGAAACTGTTAGTTAGTATCAATCATAATGGTTCAAAGTTGCCGTTAAATAAATAACCGGTGCGGCTTACTGTCAGCCCACAAAGCTCCCGTGAAAACTTTATTGGCTATGACAAGATTCCCGCCATAACGAACTGCAAATTTTATCTTGCAATCTGAAAGCGAGACACTTTCTCCGTGGTGCGGCGGCGGCGTGTAAAACTATGAAAGTTATTTCTCTCGGAAAAATAAATCCCAAGGAAAATATTGCATTATAAACTTAATAGGAGATGTGGTCGTATTAAAGCGGCTTTAGACGCCTTCATAGTCCTGTTTTATCTATTTCTTTTTTCTTTATCGGACAAGTACTGCTTCGGTACGAGTATTCCTGAAGTGTAATAAAATAAAATAACGATAAATGTTGCCCTTTGTTTGTTTGCAAAGAATTTTCTGTAGCGTAATGTTTAGTTTCAGGTAGCTATTATTGCATCGTTGATGTGCATAATAGGATAATTACAGTTTGTTTGTCATTCTTTGAATGTTGCTTAGGGACTGCAATGTAAACAATTATTGAATAAAAAATAATGTTGTGGACAATATCCAGTCAAGTACCTATAACCTGGTTCATTGACGTAATTTTTCTTAGCAGTGGAAAGTCTTTTTTTTTGTATACGCTAGCAAACCAGCCGAAGGATCACCTAATGGTAAGCAATCGTTTGGAATTTAAGGGTTGTTAGGAAATCGGGGATTAAGATGATTGGGAAGGGAAGTAATTGGGCCTCTAACACTTAACTAAAAAGATAAGAAACTAAATGCACTTACCATAAAATATGTTTGTAACTCTCAAAGAAAAACAGGCGCGATATAAAGGCATTATTATATATACAAAAAACAGAAAATAGGTCACTAAGAGCACGATAAGATTGTGTAACTCAAATTGAATAACAGAATCTTACTTTACATTAAATGAAAACAATGGCATTGTATAAAAAGTTCTGTGCGATACTTTCCTGTGGTGTAATTTAGATTTTAAAGAAATAAACCTTCGTTTATATTTACTGTTGGCTCTTCCTACGGGCCGGGCTAAAGTTGTTATGCGAAAGCGGTGCTTTAGAGAGTCAGTTTATACAATTATAATAAGTGTATTATACTATCCCGTTTCTCTGCGGCCGCAGGCTAGAAATGACGATGACACAAATACTTCCTACCGGAATCCCGTATGAAATGTAAATGGAATTACTTTTATATCAAAATTGTTGGGAAAAAATATCATTAGGTACTTAATTTTCTATTTCTTTATAATATGATCTTTTTCTGATTTCGTAGTAATGGAAATTAATTGATGGATTTTGGAAAGTCAACAGTTTTTATCAAAATGAAGACCATCTTTTGTTTTGATCATTAATAACAATCAAATCGCCTTTTAGCATAATCTAGCAAGAAGTTGAAATATGTACTATCTTTTCCAAAAAATGTCATGCATAGTTAGAAGATTCTGACTACTCCCAAGTGGGACCAGTCAACGAGCTCTTCCTTAGTGTAAGAATATTTTCAACTCTCTGCCGTATAAAACTATTTGTTGTGTTAATTGACAATTATCTCTATCAGATATTTATAAATAACTCAGTATACTTGAGTGTCTTACTTAATTAAAACTTAGCTCACGTCTAGGTTTCCTCGTGTATCGTGATGCGTGAAGGAGTAACAATGTCATTAGTTATTTATTGCATTTATTCTTCAGGCTTGAACATTCCGTTTTGTTTTTTCTTGGTGTAGTAATGTTTTCACTTTATATACTTTTTAATAGAGTTAAAATAAAAAAAACTAATAAGCAAACATTTAACGGCTGCTTAGCTAACTACATCTTAATTTAAGTTGAGTGTCGTTTATTCCATTTATATTTGAGACCCTCTTAGTTTTGAGATGCACTTAACTGAGGGCTGTATTTGAGTGACGTTTGAGTATTCGGGCATAACTTTCATACTTTTAAAACTGTTCTACAAATGTACTAGTAAATGTTATTTGTACAATTTCAACCAATAAATTAAAGTTTATGTGTTTTGAAAAGAACACGACCATATTTTTCCTGAAAACGATCGGTGTCGCGGTAGCGGCGCGCCGCCTGACTTAGTAAATGATACAGTTTCATTTCACGAAGCTTTTATTACTACGTTTCTAACTCTAGACTAGACCTTTGAAAGGCACTTGTTTTTAAAGTATTTCCTTATTTCACGCTACTATTGAGTGCCAGACGGGATTTATTGTGAGTGACATGAGCCACTTGGTACAATCATACGGCAACCGAAACACTAAGCGATACTATGTATGTATATAAAATGTCTGTTATGTAACTTATCAGCACGTATTATTGTTGTATATGTTTATTTAAAACAAAACATAGGAGGGAATGCGAGACATTTTCTGCGTTGCTAGCTACTGTTTATACTGTTAATACCCGCTGTGGCCTCAATGTGCTAAGTTTAATGCAATTACAGCCCACCAATGAGTCAGTTTGCAAACAGCGCCGTATCTCAGTTTAGGGGGCGGGTGGCAGACGCCCTATCAAAGGGATGACGAACCGTCTCACTGTTGACCTGCGCTCGTAACTTTGTTATGCGTTTCATGAACCGTTGTGACCTCTAAGATGTTTTACGTAAAAACAACGCTACTTACATCTGTTCTCATTTCGCTAAGGTCTTACACGATATGTCCTGTTGTTTAGGGATTAACTTAAGTATTACTTACATAATTTAACTCAACGAAATATTGCGAACAATTTTGTTTTAAATTGTTTTACAATACATAGTTAATACAGTTTTTCCTTCTAATGGTTGTAATTAATAAATACATAATTGATACAAGAATGAATAAAGAAGCAACTGTTTATGATAAGTCATTATTTATTCAATTGAAATATATAATGACTTGTGTAGTTTTGTAACTAGTGTATCCCACCCAAAACATAAATGTGAAAGGCTGCCAAGTTCGATAATATTGGAATGCTTCGCCTATAAAAGAAGTGAGATCTAAATAAGTACCAAGTTCCATACACAGACCTCAGTTAAAAATGATATAACAAGTTGGCAAGTTTTCACACACTTTGTTATAAACCTACTAAACGCAATGAGGCAAGTATATTTATTTTTCTATTAAAACTTGCCAAGTTATATCATTTTTAACTGAGGTCTGTGTATGGAACTTGGTACTTATTTAGATCTCACTTCTTTTATAGGCGAAGCATTCCAATATTATCGAACTTGGCAGCCTTTCACATTAATGTTTTGGGTGGGATTTCATTTATTTTTTTAAGTTTATTTTCTTTTATTCTTATTTTACTTTACTTTGACCAAATACAAACCTTCGTAACGAATTTTAGGTCGGTACGACCATTGGAAGATATAGATAATTTTTTTGTTTTAGTTCCTTAGGGGTATGAATTTACACCTTCATTGTTTTTAAAACCGACTCACACTTGGCCATTTTCAGATTTTTTCCTTTACCTTGACCCAAAGACCTACCTCCATGCCAAATTTCAAGTCAATACGACCATTGGAAGTGGTCTAGGTTTTTGATGAGTGAGTGAGTCAGTCAGTCAGTGAGTGTATAGTAAAAATAGCGATTTTCTGACGTCAATATCTCAAGACCTACAATAGGTACATTAATGAAATTTTGTATTTTAGATAAGTAAGTAGGTCTCGACAGATACTAGAAATTTCATATGCGTAGATAAAATAGATTTTGAGTTATAGGTGGGTCGAACTTGGCCCGAAATGGTTCGTGTAATATAACCCACGGCCGGTGTGTCGGTTTTTTTGCTCGAACTTGGCGGACACACTGCCGTGTGTCTAGATCTAATCATGTTATTATTACTGTAACAGTAACTAATATGGAAGCCTATTTCGTATCGATATAAAATAAATCGATTCTATTAACCATACATGTTAATGAGTTCAAAAAGCCGCGCATAATGTTACATTATTCAATTCACAATAAAACATAATACCTGAACAATACGTGGTATTATTCGACTATAATAATAATAACAGCGAAGCCATAAACTCGCATGTGGAAATCCACTCGAATATTAAATCATTCCAACGAAGCGTCACTCGATGCTCGATGCAGCGGTTGGAGGGTGTTCGGGCAAATCGAAACAGATAAACATTTCAACTAGGAACTAGCGAATACTCAAATTACGGTGGCATAACGCCGGCTCCGGCTCACTTAACAGACAGGATCACGAGGACACTACGATTCCGAAATACAAAAGCGGTTCATTTGGAAATGGGAATTGAAACATTCAAGATTTAGTGCCCGGCGATATTAAACTAGGAGAGCAAAATGTTTACGAAGCAAGTATTGAGTAGTGAGGAATATTGTAATCCCAATCTGTTCTTGGCTTTAACGGATGACACTATATTGTTTAACTTTTAAATATTTGACCACTTTTTATAACAAAACTGTAGATAAAAGGCTCTTTTCATAGTCCACGAACGCCAAGCTTAGATTATATATGACCCAAATCAGATTAAAACTTAGTTGCGACACTACCCTAGTTGGAAAAGCAAGGAGCAAGAATTTAAATTATAATAAGAAGTTTAAGAAGACAATGTTTTCAAAGATACAGTTTTTTTTTATTTCTCTTCGTGGCGGCTTTCAGGCTAATCTTCGCCGAGACACTTATCAAGCTTCGTAGCTAGCACCAGTTATTATGAGACAGAAATATAAATACTTCCATCTATCTATCGTACCTTATACCAGCGTCTTCAATCATGCTATCGAGATTAAAAATAGCCTGTGTTATAATCTATATGCCAAATTTAATTCATGTCCGTTCAGTAAATACTTGAACAATAATGCACAAAGTTTTACTTTGTTGCAAACTTTTGCATTAACATAGTATACAGATTTACTGCAGCTATAGTTATTGTTAAAATTACTACGTAATTATAAGTCTTTTCACAAAAAATAATAAAAATAGGCTTACAACCAATGAGCTGTCGTTGGCAGTATTACCTTCAAACCTTCAAGAAAAGAGCGTACTTCTTTTAAAACTCCGGAAACGCAATTTTGACTCCTCTGGTGATGCGGGTGTCCATGGGCGGTGCTGATCGCTTACCATCAGGTTACCCGTCTACTCGTTTGCCCCCTATATTCTATAAAAAAATGTTTTAAATTTTTATTATGGAATATTCGCGGCATATCATTTAGATTGTTCAATATTTTATTTCAATGTATGCAAACTCGCTTACGAGATAACTGGTGCAAAAATCCTGAAAATGCCAAATGTATTTTTTTGCGATACAAGTTTAAATATCAGACATTTTTTGTAAACCAATCAAGAGAACAGAACTGAATAGCAGCAATTGAAATTGTAAAATGTTTTTTTCTGTAGTGAACATTTATTTGGTATGGTTTGCAGAACAAATATACCGATTTTAGTTTGCGGTTGTGTAAAACTAGTCATAGTTTGACTTGGACTAAAACAAGACAAACTTCACCGCGTACACATATATAAATACGTTTAGTAAATTAAACATACATGTATTTACTATATAGGATACAAAGTTTAAAGAAACCTTAAGAAACTAACGAAACGTATACCAATCCACTCACTCGTACATACTATCACAGTTCCCCTAAATCTAAGAGTTCCTGTACTGTACTCAAAGATTTACTTAACTGAAAGCATTGACTGTGAACTTGTGCAATCTCGATAAGTCTTACCATCAATGGTTGCCTTTAATTCTCTGAAGAAGACCTGCAACTTCTGTTCAGTTAACTTGTCCGCTACATTTCAAGTTTCCTTGCTTACTTTTACTCAGAGTACAGGTGTTAGACATTTTATTTTATTTTAATTAAGTGAAAGAATTTTCGCTGCCGATGTTTTATTGAGCTAGCGTCGGCCATTGAATATCTTTAATTAATATTTACGCGGGAATCTATTGAATATTCCTTGCGTGTTCGTTTTTTAATATTTTTCAAATGGCGTTCCTGCAAAACGCTTGACCTTTAAACACATTTGTTTGACTTATTACTTATTTTCTTCTACGAAACGACTCTGTCGTTTGCTCACTACGGATTTTTTATTTAGATAATTTTTATATGCTCGGGATAAGTATTTAAAAATATAATTTGATTAGGTGTTAATATTGTAAAGAACTTGTCTTGTCTTTGCACTTGTTCATTCGATATACTGTTGCATTCATTGCTCTCATTTGATTGTACTGACATTATTTCATCTCGTTAATTGATAGATCACGACCTCGGCGCACGTTACCATATGAGGCTTCTTATACTTCGTCAGAGCTGTTAGCTCTGATCACATTATTATTATTCTTAGTTCCTTGCCCCTTAAAATGGAATTTCAATTTTAATTCTCCTAAGAGTTGATTAACAATGCTTTGAAAATTGTAGACGTTTATTAACACTGACTTTAATTAGTCTTGTATTCAAATTAAACTTATGATAATAATTGTGCTCTGTCGTAGTTTTCAACTACATTTGTGAGGCGCTTTCTTGCAGTACCGATTTCCTTTTCGGTTCGTTTCGTCCCGAGTTTCGAGGCAGACGAATCTTTGCCGAAACACTTATCAAGCTCGATTGCGCCCCCGTTTTACCGAGTCAGCAACTATTGTATAAAGAATGGTCCAAACAATTCTCGTTTATAACGTTTTTGTGTGAAAAATGAAACCGATCACAGTTATACTTTTACTTGCTATATCGGAGTAATAAAGTAAAAAATATACAAACAACTACATGCTCCGCTAATTTTATTGCTTGCCAATTTTATTTTTACTTTTACTTTAATAAAAACGGCAATTACGTTTGTGATTGGTAGTCATTTCGTTAAAATGGCACTGGGATGAATTTAACTGTTCGTGTTACTATTTCACTAAACGTAGAGAGAAATGTATTGAGTATAATGGTTCCTTTTTAAAGTAGATGCATTAATGATTTCTGGGTATCCGTACCGCAATAGCTGGGCATTGCAGCCAGCACCTTCCCTAGGGAACAAACGATACCCAGACACATGAGCAGATACATTCATGTACCTAACTCAGCTTTACACGTACAACTTTTTAATATTAATATCGAAACTTTTTTCATCTACATAACTTACAATCTTTTACAAAGTCTTGCTTTATTTTTATGTTGATGATCTTACCTGTGTGAATAATCGTGTTGAAGATAAGTCATAAAGTCGTACCGTTAACTAAAACAATATCGCTCGGTTCTCGACTAAAGTTACGATAGTATTTCACGAATGTGCCACCGACAGCGCGTTATTCATAGTTTAAGCTAAAGTTCCATGAAATACAACTGTACTGCGTTTTTACACTTCACTGAATGCTTCGGTAAGTACAACACAATTTTGTGGAAATGGTATAAGAGGAAACATGGTAAATACGAGTATGAGAGCGACGCTCATTTTTTGTGCATAGCAATTCTGAAATGTTTTTATTTTTTGGTGTTTATTTTCCAAATACCGAGGACTGTCGGTTAACCGTGAGATTGCTAACGAATAAATATGTGTATAAATTCAGAGTAAGTAGGTAGGATGCACCAATATTTATTTTCGAATAGAATTAAAATGTTAGCCATTAATTTTTTCGCAGACACACATTATTACGCTAAGCATTATCACAAAAAATAGACACCGATTTCATATTTACATTGATCGCAAACAAAACCACCAGTCTATTTGCTGTGGACTTATAGAAACAGCCATTTCAAACACAATATAGGAATATATTTTAAACTCAAAAAGGCAGGAATTTAAAAAGTTGTTTAACAAAAAAAAGAACAATCAATGCAGGTTATTTCGAACTTTGTTTGTCGCTTCAAAACAATGTTTTCGGCCAGTATAGAACGTATTTTATTACTGTGCATATGTCTGTCTATAACTTTATGTAAGATAATCTACACTAGTTCCGCCTGACTTCCAATCACTCTCGGTGGAAATTAATGCCACTCTCATTGAGTTTGATAGGAAAAACTTGGACTGCAACTTGTGCACTTCTTCAGCTCTAACTTAATCCCTGCAATACATTTGTTCTATTAATATTTAAGGGATTTTTGCCCATCAACCCTATCGTACCTTATTATCTAATTCAAATAAAAAATGTATATATAAGCTAGGTAAATAAAAGAGAACCATCAACCAGGGGGCCTACTCTAATTCAACGAAAAACTTAAGTTTCGTCCGAAACTTCGCAGATTGCATATTACAATTCTATTTATTGCGAACTTTCGTGAACAAAAATTAACGAATGAAATGAAGATAAATAAATAGATTTTGATATGAAATTAAATATAAAACGTTATTTTAAGTAATTTTATTAGTAAATCAATAAAACCTACGGCCGAAAATTAAACGAAACTTTGCATACGAGAACCGGAGTAACTCTAGAGCGCTAACAGGTCTAGATCGCAGAAAGGTTATGTCACCTTCACAAGATCACATAACTTCTTCAAGATGCTCAGACTCAATGAGAAGTATGTACATATTACTCCTCACATAGTATGAATTACATAATACAATAGTAGAACAGTACAAACGTACACACAATAATGGCACCGTCTACCGACAATGCGCAAGTTCACACGCGGCGGTCTCAACTTCGTATCAATGCAATTTTCACTTTCACCTCTCAGTAAAAGTCTATTTCATTGTTACACTCACATGGCTACATATTGAAGTATAAAAACCAGTATAATCTGACAGTCAAATGTGCAGAAACATCATACAAAGCCAGGCCATGTTAAACTGGTTTTGTATAGCTCGATTTGTAACTGTATATCGTATACATATGCATGACGCGTACTTTTACACGAGGGGGTAGGCAAAAGTGTCTGGCGTAGTCTTTCTACAGTTGTATTGCTATAATCTGGCACAAAGCCAAACGACTTGTTACTGCTGAAATTCAATACTTTGACCAGATTTAAAATTGACCATTCTTGACCTAAGTCAAGGTGGTTTGCCATTAGCATTTGTGTAATCACAAAAATCACGTGAAATACATATAACCTTAAAGCATTACTTTGTTATGAATATTTCTAACGCATGTAAAAATCTGAACGAATTTGATCCATAGTTATTAGTCTGGAATAACACATAGACTAGCATTTATAGGTATAAATCACTACTTGATCGACCGTATTGATAGTTTGCAGCTTATCAAAGCGAGCGTGTAAAATACATAATAGCTCTTGGCTGATACACAATGCGGTTTACAAACTCTGTTTAGCGATACAATATATGCTTCATCTATGCGACAATGTTATTACTTATACTCGTAAAATAGACAGGTTTTGTAACCGACTTTTATAGTGAACTATTGTAAAAGTTATAAATTCGGAACAAAATATATAAAAAATACTACCTCCATAATATATTAGGTACTGAATAGCGAACTTTTTTTGAAATTATTTTCTTTAAGAAACCTTTTTTTTCAAGTTTATCAATGATGTTATCAACCAAATAGCTAGTTGCCAATGAAAGAGATATGTTTCTTATCTATGTGCAAAATCTATTCGCTATGGAAATGTTTTTTTTTTTTTTATAATAAAATCATTTAAATAGATCGCTCCAATGGAACCGTTATCTCTTCGTTCCTAGACAAGATGAATGAAAAATCAATAGAGTGGTCCCATTTAAGGGGAATGTGAATGGTCAGATGCTTGGTTAGTTTCATTTTACAAAGAAAGAGGAATAGATTGTTGCACTCCTTAGGGAACAACTTTGTATTGGAAATAACATTTAGTACTAAAGTATTTCTTTATCACTATTTAGTCATTTATCTACACACTGCTAGTCACGGCTCTGTTTTGCCGGTAATTTAGATGTGCTCCGACTATATAAACAGTAACCACCTCATGGGACTCCACCGGGCTGCAGTGACGGGAAAATGTTAAATTAAGTTTCTTCAATATATAGGGTGACTGGTAATTAGTGAACGATATTTATTACAATACCAGCACACGGGTGCCTCGCTGCTCACAGCTGATCATGGCAGAGCACGCGCGCGAAATTTTAACTGTAAGAAAAATTAAACTAATGAATACAAAAAGTTTTATGTAATCTTGAGTACAATCAAGTGTTTAAATATCCTACAATAATTACCAGTCACCCTATGTGTACCCAAACTTATAGAGGCTATAGAGCTTTGACTAGAAAATTATAAATCCATGTGTCTAATAAATACATGCATCATTATATGCCTTTGTAGATATTCGTAATCACTACTTAAAACCTTTCCATGAACATGGATGGCCATGTTCCAGATAGAGACTCTTTGTAAAATACTATTTACTGATTTCCATACCATTCCTCCGTGATTTACAGAGAGCTTGTAAAATTGATGCATTAGTCTTCATTTCATATTCCTTTAACAAAAAGGGTTTACTTAAAGTATTATGCGTTTCAACGAAAATTCAGGTTTTAATCATGAATACGAGTGAAGAGAAGGATGCGCTTTAAAAGGAGCTCAGTGATTTTTTCCAGTCTTTGTCTCTCCTGCTTTTTGTTCAAGCACTTTTACTTCGTTTTCTTAAGTAAATACCTTTGCAAAGACTTAATACTAACTACATCTTGGCCATTAAAATAATATTCTTATAATAGCGTATTATGTTTAACTTAGAATATAAATCTGCTCTTTCAATAACGTCTTGTGAATTTGAATAAATATATTTACTTAAGATAATATTCTTTTAGAAGGAAAATGAACGTTCATAAATTTATATTATGTCGAGTTATGTAAAGTTTCGCAAATATATATTATGTTTAGATTGTACCTGAGTATACCTATGACCACAAATGGTTGGTAAAAGGCTACCTAACTGTATCTAGCCCGTAAGGAATCTGAGCTATCATACATACTTAAATGGCAAGTACTCCGGCTACCGTTGTCATGTGAGAGCTCACGTAAGTACCTAAGTTGTCCATCGGATAGGGCACTGTGAGTACAACTAGTTTTCGATACGGGAATCATGTTCCTCTAACAATTACGTACTACAAGTTAATTCCTTATAAAATTCACTGCTCTTAAAATCTCACTCTCAATAAAAAAATCTAGTTAGAAAATTAAAGAAGTTAATAAGTTACAATTTGAACATACGAAGCTCGACTAATTAAAACTTTGGAGACGGTTTCTGATGGTGTCCTCAAAAGTGGAAAGTCTAGAGACGTCAAGCGGGTACGAAGCTATGCGAGAATCATAAAAATATAGGTTTTATAACATTAAGTTTACAAATTGGATTAGTATCACGAGTCTCAACTTTACGTCGGCGTGAGCAATCCGTAAATGGATCTTGTAATAACTTTTCTTCTTTACGGGAACTTTAAAGGAAACTTTCTTGCAACTTGTTCCCCACCAAACAACATAGGACGATGCAAAAGACTGACTAATTGATGCACTCGAAGCTAAGAGGTAGAGTACCGTTCTCCAAGACTTTGCTCAAGTTTCCAATACTTTAGGAACTTCAGTATCGATATCAATGATTACCAATATTTAACGGCCATAACGCAATCGCCATTCAAAAATATTATTTTTAAAATGTATAAAGCAATATCTCTTACCATATTCTTTATTACAGAAATTGATACAATCTGAACAAAAAATGGAATGTAATAAGAGGTGCTCCCACCACGCAAAAACAAATAAAAAATTAATACAAAGTCAGAGGTTTTGTCCATAAAGGGATTTATAAGTGTACAAAGCACAAAGCGGCTATTACACTCCTATTGTATAATTAGTATTCCTTTTCGAAACCGGACCGTCCGACAAGCTTAATGAAAATGCTTCTGCAATTAATAAACAATTGTATTTTGTCATTGCAATTGCAACGGTGTTCATTTTCAATGGCCGGTCTTTTGACGGGACACTCTTTTAAATTGCAGATATTTTAACAAATTGATCGGAATAAAGTTGTATTGAATTTCTCTTAGCCCTTTTGTGTGATTAAAATTGAACCGAAGTGTAATGATTTAACGAATGATGCAGTTAATTGGTGCGATATTGTTACAATTACTCGTATATATGCACTTTAAAACTTTCGGGATATTTTTTGCCAAAGGTTGATTGTAGTATTGTAGTACCGTAACGAAATGATATGGTTCATGCAAGTGTCGGATATGCGACAAATACGTGATATTCGCATTTCCACTAGTAAACTAAAGTATGTTTGTCTTGTCTATCTGACAAGTGTCCCGAGGTATGACTTGTTTGTACAGTTGAATGGGTACGTCGACCCCTGGAAAGCGAACCTAGCGTGTGCTCTATTAGGGAGCGGAAGATACTAACTGAAGTATCGAGGGTCCATTAGACTCTATCACTGAGACATCTAAACAATACCCACGTATTATAAAGCAGGAATATTCCTCTACAACTCAACGTGTTCATTTACTACCATGCAGAACGAAATTAAAAAGTTTCGTGAACAACTTGGAAATATTCTTCATCAAAGACTTTAAAATAGTTTAGCTTCACATTCCCAGAAATTGTTCATCCTAGTTTAACGTTACCGGAACGAACCGTCCCGTTTTAAATTCCCGGCTGTGGTGCACGCCAGTTTCGCTGGTATTTTAGTACCCACTTGAATAACCAATAATAATCGTTGACCATTGCTGCGTAGAACATTGTTAAAATAATTGTGTGTGTGCGTGCGTATTCTGTTTGGGATTTCATGATTCATTAGCGTCAGCATCATCCATTAAGCTGAAATTCAATTTTCAGTTACGTCCAATATCAATGGTGCTGCGCCCTCACGAAAGGTTTAGGCCGCAAAAGCTATTAAACTTTTTGTTCGAACAACAAACATGTATGTGGAACTTTAGTATTAATTCAAACACATTTTGAAAGGTTTTGTTAAAATAATAGTGGTTTTAGTTGTTTGTAGTAGTTAGCGGTCGTAGATATAAAACTTACAAATAACAATATTCTGGATACTATTTTTCGGAATTTACTCAAGACCGAAAGAGATGTCACGAACTACAGGAGGCCTAGACCCTAGCGGTATAAAGGCTTAAAAAAAAAGAAAAAATAAGTGTTTTTATGAATATAGTAACGATACTGATAAGTTAATAAAAAAAAACAGTACATTCCTAGAAGCAAAACAAACAACAAAGGAATATAAGCTTATTACTAACGACCGAAGAAAAGAAAATCCAATCAATTAGGTATTCAGATGCAAGTCCGTAGGTACTTAGTATCTTGAAGAGATAATAAATATCGAGAATCCTCGTAATTGCATTGTTGAGGCAACTGTTTGTATTCGTTAGACTTAACTTATGATACAAAGCCTTCAAGTTGTTTGATAATCCACTTTCTTTCCTATTTAAATTAAAAAGGATACAAGATTTGCTTGAGTATTGCTGGAAATATTGTAAGTTTACCAAATGTTTGCTTAGCAATATTAATGTTTATATAAGTATGTATAAAGTAAGACTACTTTTATGAAGTTTGCGAATACGAAAACTTGCTACAGTAAGTTTATGAATTGGACTTGCATTTCAAACTTGTTAGTAAATATTTAGTTCGTATTTTGCGAAGCGCGTGTTTAAGTGTACGTCGGTGAGTACCATGATGGTACCATGTAGGTATTGTAGGTATAGCCTAGGCATTTCGTGTTCTGCATTCCGAAGCAAATTCTCTCCACACGCACCTGACTCAGACTAATTCGTGTTTCACGCTACAACGTCCAACTTTGCACTATTAGTATATTGTTATAGATCACACATTGTACATAGTATAACATTTACTAATCCGGTGTATATTAGAAGTAGCTCCTTGTTTTGCGGTCCATGTTTGGACTTACTGATGCACAAATAGAAAAGTTTTTCTAACATTTCTCTCGATACAATACAAACGTGGATCTAAGTGATTGACTTATTAACTAAACACATTCATTTCTAATCTACATAATATATTTGATTATCATTTATGCCTTTTGTTAAAGACTGTCCATTATATTACTAGTTACAAGTTGTCAATTAAACATTGTAGTCAAAGTACCAAGATAACACATGTTCTCAATCTGCACAATGAGCTGATGTGTCTACGTTCCCTGTAACTGTCTGCGCGGCCGGAGACACCGTCTGCTAGCTGTTCCCGTCATATGCTTGTCGCAACGTAACTAGCTCAACATTTCCACACGTCTTCAATCCTGACTATGCTTAATA
The DNA here is from genome assembly GCF_023101765.2 of Spodoptera frugiperda. NCBI lineage: Eukaryota > Metazoa > Arthropoda > Insecta > Lepidoptera > Noctuidae > Spodoptera > Spodoptera frugiperda. Next base: position 4,382,808 of record NC_064236.1, read on the forward strand.
GTACTTCGAAACCACAGACCTCAGTTCACCAGAACTATTCCCGAATATTACTTTCAAATACTAAGCCAAAATTCTGGATCGATCTGATTTTAGGACAGAAATTCAATGGAACTAATTTTAAACATCTAAAGATCTAACAGTTTCTTAACCCAGACCTTAGCAATTGTTTTCGATACAAAGTCGTTATTAAGGAATAGTTTAAGTCATCATTAAATGACTCTGAGTGCGGCAGTTAATTTTAAAGTTTTGGATTGAGATCGGTTTGTGGAATCGGCAGTAAAATTACTTACCTATCTGCGTAATATCTGAGTGATTTAACTACAAAATATGCGATAATTTACGATATTTTCTTTGTATATCAATGGAATTTGGTGGTTGAATGTAATGAATTTAATTTCGTTTATCTGATGTAAATATGAATTCCGAAACATAATTATTTCGTTGAACGCTTTAATCATATTTAATCATACCATACTGTTAATAAAAATGCTAAAGTCGCGAAATGTGGTAAGGCCGGGCGAGAAAATTCGGGTTTAAAAGCGTTCACCACATGATTACGTTCAGTTATTCTATTGGAAACCGTTAAACGAGATGATTAAAATTAACAGTTGGCCATTTTATCAAGCAGGTTAATTTGTACTCCACTTAATTAAATATTGAATGAATATTTTTCCATTTGTTTGTGTGACACAACACAACCAGTTTAATTAATTATGAAGCTGTGTAAAACAAGTAGGTTCTATTTTACTTATTTCTTCCTCAGTGTTAAATATTAGTTCGCTTCTTATTTCACTAAAATTATTTGCCAGTCAGCAGAGTAGTATCTCTCGCAGGACGCAATTTTTCATTGGAAAAATAAATAAAACTTACTTTTATTCGAAGCCATTAGCAGCATTTTTACACTGATATTTCTGCTGGTTCATCTCGGAATCTTTTTGAACGACTTTTACCCTTTAAACAATGTAAATGGAAGTTAATAAAACATCTTATTTCATTACGGATACCTACCCCATCCATTTGTTCCCATCTTTTCGTTATTTTTATCCAATCTTTTTAGAGTACTTAATTAATTTGATTGTTAGTTTTATTTTATTTAACTTCGAAAGTATGAAGATAATCTATATAATCTTGAACAGTTCTTAAAATAGTTGAAATATCGCCGTTTAGATGAATAACATTAAAAATAGTGATTGACAGACTCAGGACAGCAATAACAGTTCTATGAACAATCACTGAGATATATCGAATTATAGTGGTTTAGGGGAGTCAACCCCTGTCAATTAAAGACCATTGGCTTTGTGGAATCTCATCAATTAATAAGACAATAACAGCAAATTAACGGAGGGCCAATAATTTGCATTTAGACGTAACAGTTGTCGATCTATGCTCTCTGGCACGAACACTAGTAACTAACTAGTTGGGAGTCCCACTCGCAGCGTGGCCCGTCTACTCGTGTGCCCAACTCCACACGACGTAACTTTTAATTGATCTATTCATCTTGCATACTGAGATTGATCATTTCCAGACCATTGTTGCCTATTGATTCCCCACAACCCACAAATATAGTTGAACTTAGTGCTCAAAATACATGGTGTACCTAACATTAAAATGAAGACGAATATTACACATTACACGAATTTTAAGTCAACTTTCAGAATGTGGTTCCAGTGGTATTAAACATTTATTTGTAAGTTACACAAACGGAATTATATTAACAGTATTACAATTTGCTTGTTAAATATTTAATTGCTAAGCCAAAATGTTTTGTGAAAACTCAAAATTGGCTACGATGGTCCGTGGCCGTAGTTTGTGTTAAACGCGTAGTACATTGAAACTTTGCTTGGTAGAAAGGACGTTGCGTCACTACCATTTTATCTAACACAACAGTGGACAACACAGACAAACTTGACACAGACTAGGTATTCGTTATAAATATGCATTCCTCTTAAGTTTGCCGGAGTCTCTTAAGATTTTTAAATTACTTCGTTTTACAAATATCTACTTATTCTTCCTATATATTTCTTCTAATATCCAGTCAATAATACACCAATACAGTCGTTATACCTATGTAGTTAACCCAGTTTATTTCCATAGTGTAGTTATTTGCCGTTTACAGTAGATATGAGCTAAAATAATTAACAATCCTTGGGAAACAACACCCGGTGCCATTCGTTGCACAACTGCTATTCATTACTTTTACGTCCGTAATAGATAGCCATACATACTAACGTAGGTGAGCCACGTTACAATCGATACAATAAAATGTTTATACGACACAAATGTAATTTAAACTAAAACAGTAACTAACCTGTTGAAATTGATTTTCTCTTAAAATGGTGCCATCGTTCAGCAAGCTTACAGAGTAAAGCCTCTCAAATTGCGCACACATCATACATTGTTTAGGTAAATTTCGCGAGTCTTCTCGTAATTATAAGCGGCCACTGCATACGTTCGAACCCGAAGCGAAACGGGGTGAAGTTTGAAATGAGTTCGTCGCTGCGGTACCCGTAATGCCGTGTAGCGGGTTTGGTTTAAAGCCCACCTTTTGTGGTGAGTTTGGCTTGTCATACCGTTTAGTGTGCTCTTTGACGATGTTTGGATATTAAATAGCGTTTAATTGATTTGGTTTTGGAATGGGTAATTGGAAATGTTGACTACATTTCAATTTTCCCTTGATGAATGACCATTTTGACAGCCCTGTAAAGGGACGTGTATGGTGTTTAAACTTTGACTTTGGATTTAACTGGGAGCGCTGGTCCGTATTAAGGTGTCGAAGGTGCAAGCGTCTAGTTCACCAGCGATGACAAAGTTCGGTCTGACGTGCCGTAACTTACACTTGCGAAAGTATGTTCAGTTAACAGTAAAGGCCGTGCTCCGATGTTAACTGTTCACTTTACGAGGATAGTTATAGTACCTACTATGTACCTTATAAACTTTATTTATTTCAAACTTCAATAAAAGCGCTTATTAGCGTTTTCCTTCAAGTTTGCAATAGTTGAAGAGTAAATACACTCGTTTAAATATTAAATAATAAACAGTTCCTTCTGACGTAGATACTATAGGTAATTTACACAACTTCTTACAAAAAGATTTGTCAATAAACTTGTGTTGTAGCCGTTGAAGGCATTATATCTCGCAGTTTCAATCCCCGAGCGAAAAAAGTTTGTGTTAGCTACAGGTAGTTATGGCCACACGGGTACGAATATGAGAATGAATGAATAATACCTACGAGAATAACATCATACTCCATAATATACAAATGACTAAACTTTGGACGGAAACTGAAAAATCCAAAAGGTCTAAATAAAGCATGAATAACCAACTTCTAAATTAAATCTCCTCTGTAAACATACGGCCTAAACACTGAACATTAAAATGAACATTCTCATGGAACTAAATAAATGAAAAGCGACAGGTGCATTTAAACTACAAACTGTACTTAAAACACAAATGAATAGACGACTAGCAAACTTTTATTTATGTTGTGCATAAATTCGTCTCTAATTGTAGTGTCCGACCGTACCTTTGGCATCGAGTTTTGAAGTTGAAATTTCGACTTATTTGCGGTTTCGGCAACGTACCTGCGGAAACCGCGGCGGAAAGTTTTTAGGGCACTTTAGGTCGCTATTAGCATGGCTTTGAACGTTGGCCATTGTAAGTTCGACTTAGTATATTGTACGCTAGCTTTTGTTTTTTATTTAGACATCAGATATTAGTTATGAATGTTTTTAACTCGGATTCGTCGTCGGTCACTACGGTCACACACACTACGGTCGGAACTTGACCGTAGTGTAATTTTTTTATGGTTTTGAGCCGAAACCACAACGAAATATAAATTCGGTTTCGCTTATTAAAATTAGCTACGGTTCACACTTTACAGATGATGTAATAAAATAATCCAACATTCCTTTAACTCCAAATACGTGTATAAAGTCTTAAATACGCTGGAAATAAACCATCTTAATCAGATCATTACCTGATCGAGGTACAATGGCACGCCTATTACGAGGAGCGATGTGAGGACCCTTAACAGGTAGCTTCCTAGATAGTGCAGCTGTTGCTGATACAATCTCTTTGTTGTAGTGTTGTGAATTATCTATTCACACTCATGTTACTCGGTTCCCATCTCTATGGGCCATTGAAATTGTTACAGATGTATAATATATACGTTAATACCTTGTGTAGTAGATTCAAGTATATTCGCACTAAACGTATTGTTCATCCGTATTTTGCACCAGTTTTAGCTTTATTCCCGAGATTTGTTGAAATGTTACGAGTATTTAGTATTATACTGGCTGAGCTTCCATGTAAAATCTGTTGTAGCTATGATTTTATACGTGATGTATTCGTAAGCATCGAAGTCAGATCAAACTCAATAGAATTTCGAGAGATTAGCATAAATTATTTTCCTCTTAGCAAAGTGTAGAAAATATGTATAAATTAGTACAAAGTGAATTTGTAAAATCATTAACTACATATTTGACTTCGTATAAATCTAGGAAAAAAGGTGATTTATCAAAGAAGCTATTACAGCTTCTTGATCTGTGTCTAATTTTAATAAATCATTTCGAATGCGGAAGATAACAGAACTGATCAATTATTCTGAATACATTTTTTGTTACGAATAAGTTGTATAGTTTACGTTGATAGCCGGCTTCTGTTCGACAAACTGAATACATTAAAATATCAAACAGAAGTTCTCGAAGTAGATTAAATGATCGGCTAGCTGAGTTATAATACAGCCTTTGTTACGTGAAACGTTGAGTGGTTCTAGACGGCTGAAGGACACTAATGGAAATACATTATGCATCAATAGATTCATGATGACACTGACGTAGTTATACTAACAAGCAATAATAACTTGCCCTGCTAGTGTACTAGGCACTAGGCAAATCATATCAACATTGAGTGCAAAACGGAGGCCTTCTCCGTAAACACGATTGTTGAAAGGACATTACCAGACAAATTAGGTTTAGCAAAACTCTAAGCACTTAGCCCGTTTTGGGCACTACAATTTAGAAATTAACAGCAACAGTAGCACTTAATTTAGTTTCAAATGTAAAGTGATTAAAGGTTTAGACGTAAAGATGAACATATTGATTTTCGCTTTATTGACTGTAGGGATGCTTAACTTTTAAAGCGTTACTTTAAATACTTAGGTATAGTGATGGGCAATAATAATAATCCGGTTAATATCATTTGGCTAATAATCGATTAAAAGCAGTTAATAGCCATTAATAGCCAATTTTGGCTGATAACCCTGCTATTAATGTTATTTTAGTGATTGAAAATTTCCCTTCATGGTTTTCAGGCTTAGGACTGTCAGATTAGACTTCATTTTCATCATCTTTCTTTATAGTAAATAAATGTGCAATTTAAACGTAGGCCTGTAGTTGCAGGCCTACTCTAATTCAACGAAAAGCGAAGTTTCGTCCGCAACTTCGCAGATTTCGTCCTACAATTCTATTTATTGCGAACTTTCGGGAACCAAAATGAACGAATGAAATGAAAATAAATAATAGGTTTTGATATGAAATTAAAAATAAAACGTTATTTCAAGTAATTCTATCAGTAAACCAATAAAAACTACGGCCGAAGATTAAACGAAACTTTGGATTCGAAAACCGGAGTGGCCCCCAGGTTCATTACAGTCACAGGATATTTCATCGATTTCTGATGTTGGATAGAAAGGTTCCGAATCCATGAGGAAATCACTTTTCGTATCTATACTTGACGGTCTGTTTTCCAAATTCCAGTTGTGTGATATATACCTACGTTATTTTTCCTGCGGTGCGTGGGTGCGGGGATGCATGTTACCTTCTTTTTAGGGTTCCGTAGCCAAATGGCAAAAAACGGAACCCTTATAGATTCGTCATGTCTGTCTGTCTGTCCGTCTGTCCGTCCGTCCGTCCGTCCGTCCGTATGTCACAGCCATTTATTTCCGAAACTGTTGGGCCTACATAGTTGAAACTTTGTAGGTTGATGTATTTGGTTAACCCCTATTCGAATTTTGAATAAAAATTATTAAATTTAAAAATGAAAGGGGGGCACTCCATACATGGAACTGAATAAAAAAAAATTTTTCAGCTAACATACCCATGATGGGTGTCTATGGATAGGTCTTTAAAAAAGACATTAAGGTTTCTAAAACCGTTTTTAGTCAAAATCAATCGTTTGAAAGTTAGACGCCTCCAAAGTGGAAAAATGAGTGTCCCCCCCCCCCTCTAACAAAAATAAGAGAGTGAGGAATCTAAAAAAAATATATGCTGTAGATTTCAATAGAAACTAACAACGAAAATTGGTTTGAACGAGATATCATTATTAGTTTTTAAGAAATAAAACATTTTCAAAAACCGCAAATATAACTTTGTCGTTCATACAAACACTATGCAAAACCAAGTTATTTTATAACTTTTTTATGTCATCTACTTGCTGCTACGGAACCCTTCATGGGCGAGTCCGACTCGCACTTAGCCGGGGGGAAATCATCCAATGACTTCTCTCGCCTTAGGTGAGGCGAGAGGGAGTTTTAGACTCTTACTGACAAAAAACCACCCCGTTCCTACTCCTGCATTTCGAACCGGAGCTCCGGTAAACCCGCTAGGTAGTCCGCAACTCCGGATCAGGCATCAGCCCTACTGGGCCCCATCTGTGATGGTCTGATGGCTCTTTGAGGCGCGCGCGGAACGCGACGCGTCGCACGCACGGGTCTGGTTCTGGTCGGGCGGTGAGCTACCCTTGCTCGCCGACGAAGGAGGAGACGGCATCCCAGTCCCCCTCGCTCCGCACCATGGTCTGAACCAATGCCGGACGCTTGAAGTCACCGTCACCGACCACATCCCTGAGGACACGGCGGTGCTCAGCCCATGCAGGGCAAACCGCCACCGTTTGCTCCACCGTGTCCTCCGGGCGGTCCTCGCAGTGATGACACCCGGGCGTTTCCTCCCGCCCAATCAGAAACAGAAACCTACCGAAACTCCCATGTCCGGTAAGCACCTGCGTCAGGCGGTAGGCGAGGACGCTGTGGTGCCTCTCAAGCCACTCCTCAAAGAGGAGACTTATCGCTGCAATGACAGCGAGCCCAGCCCTCGGTTGCGACAGTCGTTGCTGCCATTCCGCCATGAGATCGCGCCGGAGCTAATCCCGCCACGAACTAATTTGGCGCGGCAGCAGAGTTTCGCCCCGGCGACGCGCGTCCGCGCGCAAACTAAATACGCGCGCAAGCCCCTTCGCCTCCAAATCCCACGGCAATAGTCCGGCAAGGAGGTTAGCCGCCTCTCCGGAGATCGTGCGATATCCGCGGATCACCCGAATGGCCATGACCCTCTGAGACGTGAGCAGCGCCCGAGCTGGTCGCCGCATCAGGTTCGGCGCCCACACAGGGGCGCCGTAGAGGGCCATGGACCGCACGATCCCCGCGTACAAGGCGGCAGGAGGCATTTGGCCCCCCGAGGTTGGGCAGGAGCCGCTTAAGCGCAGCCCCCGTCCGTTCCAACTTAGGAGCCAAACGTCGGAAGTGCGCATGCATGTTACCTACTATCGACTCAAAATAGCTAATAACTAACTTACTTAATGTACCTTACATTTTTACGTATCGGTTAAAATTATTTTATAGGTAAAAATACACCTACCTATTTAGCTCGCTTTATTAAGTCAAGTAACTAATTAGGTAGATGGTTAAATCACAAAGCGATGTGTTAATAGTAATTATCTTTTTTATAGTATTGGATCTCTAAATTAACAAAACTGAATTTCCCGAAAAATGTGTACCTATTTATTTATTATTAACACTTTTTCATATACAAATAGTGAAAATAAATAAAAACAATAACAATATGTTGAATCACACTGCGTACACGCACCCAATTTATGTTTACACCCACAGATTTTACAATAAAACAAAAAAAGCATTTATTTTTCTAACTATACATTAATAGCAGGGTTATCATCCATTGCTAGGCTATTAATGGCTATTAATGGATTATAATCGCTAATAACTCAAAGTAGCCGGCTATTTACCCAACACTACTTAGGTACGTATCTACAAAACTTCTCACTATATTTGTAACACTACTGTTACGGTACATATGCCACGTAATTAAAAAATCCTACTATTGTTTTGGAAACAAGTAAATCTTCGTTAGCTAACCGCCCAAGCATGTGAGATCTGAACGAGCTAACATAGATAATAATTCAAAGGATTCAACAGCAAATAGCTATCCACGAAAATGCATGGAGGTAAAATGTAACATGAATTGTAATGGTGATCGTTATATTTAATAGCTGGTTTACTCGTGTCGTGTCTGATGGAGTCAGACACAGGCACTAACCATATTATAATCCGACAAAATTACCATGACATAAAGTTTGTCTTACGCTTCCAAGAACAGCCGCATTTCGGTTTTAAATGTAATATGTTCTTCAATTTATTTAGCGCTGCCGTTGTGTCGTCGCCAGTGCTGTCCAGACTTATTTGATTAGGGAATAGCCAGGAATAATGGTGTTACTAGACTCAATATTGTAAAGCTTTTTATCCCACGACAATAGAAATTATAGACATAATAACTACCTATGCTATACACGTATTCGCACATCCATCTAAATCTAATGTATATTCATAGATTCAATTACTTAAACTAAGTTGACAATGAGTTTAAGGAAATCTCTAAAAACCATTAACCTCTCCCGAGACGGCTCATAATATAATTTATGCTAAAACAATCAACAAATACAACGCAATAATTTATGGAACAAGACGTTTACACGCGCTAAATAAACTTGTCTCCGAAATACTCGTACTTAATGGCTAATCCGAATTAATTCCTACAATAAAGTTTGTGTAGTGTGAGGTAAAGCAGTGTTGCTATTTGAGAGAAGAATCTAAGTTCGGCTACGGTAAAACTATTTGTTGCGACTTCGACTGCGCCGCGGCCGACCGCAAGCGACGGCAGCCACACCGTCTGAGACTAACTTCTCTAGTTCAACACGACATTTATCCGAAGTACCGTCTTAATCATTTATTAAGATACATCGATTGTTTTTAAATTGTACATTCTACACGTTTGTCGTCTAAATCGGCTATCACCACAAACATTCAGGATGTGTAATTGAATACAAAATTATAAAAGCCATTCAATTCAAAGTTTTGATTGGAAAATAAGCTACCATGTATAGAAACTAAACCTATCGATGTATAAAGAAAAAAAAATGGAAATCCGTGTGTGATAGATAAAACGTGTCGACCAACGTGCCTGAAAGCAGATTATATCTAGTAAACAAAAGGATTCAACTATGCGTCTCGTTCGCGCTGTCGCATACTAAATTCGAGTAATCAAAACTATCCATCACACTATTTAGACATTATCCGGCAAATGCAATTTGTCTGACATTTCAATTTACTCATAACTGACGTATGAGTTGGTGATTGTCATTCATGTTTCTGCCAAAAGCAATTCTGACAGATACGTAAATTACACATTCGGTTTTGTATGCTATTAATAGTTCCGCGTAGTGGTTAGGAACTATAATGGAGTCTGGTCGTCTGGTTGCGGTATTAAACTTATATGGCAATCAAAGAACGGAACAGTTCCCGTCACACGTCAGCGGCGCGGCAACTCTCAGATACTTTGAAATAGATCGAGGACGGCACCTCGGATAACATCGCGCTGTCATATGCGTTTTATTAACACCATTAACTTTCCGCGCTAGCCAATATTATGTCTCACCACCTCTCCTATAAAACTGAATTTTCACAACGTCTCAGGATTATAAGCTTAAGTTCTAACTGGAAATCTCCTAAGAAAAGATTTTAAGACGTTGCGGATTAAATCGATTACCTTCTATAAAGGGATACTTCAATGTTATTGTTTGTGCGACTACTTCGTTATGAAGATACGATAGATGAGCTAAATTGATATACGACTCGTACTTCTAAGTCGATCTGCTTTGATTTAGGTATGAATATTGATTAAGCTCTCAGATCTAATGAATACTAATTAAAAGCATCTTCGAGACTGCAGCTATGTCACGTAGGGTAATCTTGCCAATTATCCATTACAGACGCGCAAACAAGCCTCTGTACACAGATCCAGCGCAGCGTACATTGGGAAATTCAAATTTCCGCTGTTAAACACAAAGCTTGAACTAATCTTGTGTTCCCACATGTCGTAGATCAGAAACAATATAATTAATTGAAAAAGAAAAGAGCTGTTTCGCACGCGACCGTAAAGTTTATACATAAATACTCACTGACTGCTCACTTGCGTAATGCAATTAGTATTATTACTATCTTATGATAGTCTATCACCCTTAAATTCAATAAAATACACCTTGTATGTTTTATAATTTAAAGAAGATTTTTTTAAGATTTCTCTGTCTATCCTTATGTGCACACTTTTGCCTAAAAGGTTTATGCTAATTTACATTTCCTTCAAATCAATTGAGTTTTGAATGCAAACATTTTGCTTATTCGTTTGCATTTGAAGGGAAAGAGGATGTATTTTTCAACTCCTCGTATTTGCGAAACCAATAGCCGGAATTGTATCTGTCAAATACGTGTATTGTCGACTGGTGGACATAGTTGACCGGATGCGCTGTTGATATTTTCCATTTTATACCGTTCGTGCAGGAAATCAGACAAATACTAGCATAGTCCATGTTCGTGTTACATGAGAGAAAACATATGGAAATGACAAGCATAATGTTTATTGTACCCTGTAAACATGGACAATTATTTCAATACATTAAGTACAAAATTACATGTCATCAATGTTGCATGTTGGTAATGACATTGTGATAGCATATAACTGGTCGCCAAACGTGTACATATGGACGTAATCATGTAACGTAGGATACCAATTAATACCTGATGCTTCTAGTTGGGTATAGGATATAGCCTCTTCGCTATCAAGCTACACCGTACCCCCACTTTGTTGTGAACCGATATTCGATTACGTAGGCGATGTAATTAAGACATAGGTATTCATGTTAACCTTCATATTTTTATTCAAGTAAATACCTACACTCGGATCTAGAACCAACTTCTAACACGAAAATTTATAATTATCTTCTTTCTCCGCAACATATTTTAAAGTTTTATTAAGAACATGAAGCTTAATATCTTGTTTTCGTTTGTTACAGGAATCAGTTACCCGGCCAGTATGGAGCACTTCAAATCTTCCCTCACTCACACCGTCAAGAGCCGAGACGAGGCAAGTATCTAACCGTACAAATCCGTATATAATATCACACCTTGATTGCACACTGTTCTACGAGGAAATGAAATTTCTCCCAGGGACGTACCACTTACCGTCGCTTAGAAATATGAAGATTCAATTGGAATGAAATGTGGGAACAACGTGGAGATTATAAATGAATGGAACTTATTCGTGTTTTAATCAAAATAATATATCGCTCTGAACGCAGTATACATGAAAGCATACTAACTTGATACTGTATAAACTCAGTATCAAATATTGAAGTCTTCCCTCTACTGTAGCGTAAAATATGCGCTTCGAAACTTCACAACTTGGAATAAACCCTTTTTCCTCATCATTTAATAAAAGATGAAGTTGACGGAAAGAGAATACTAAAATAGCCTAGTTAATGGAGGGGTCTAAGTAGGTACATGTTATTGAAAGAGATGTACAAGTTAGCGTTGACTCACCGTGTCTATAGTGGCGACAAATATTGAGTGAACAGGCTGAGACATGTCTTATATTGCGAGGTAGCATTGCAGGAGGGGCATTACATTACTGTCTCCAGATTACCTCGGGGAAATCTAAAAACGATCGGTCTTTTGAGTCGAATATAAAAGGGGAGTAAGTCATTATATGCACCAGGAGATTTTAAAGGATATTTGCAAATGAGTCTGGAGACAGGATGGGATAGTTCCGATGGTGAATAATGTAAATACCCGTTCGTGTTTGTCTCTAAACTAATGAGTTCTCGTAGCATCGCTTGCACATTTGCATTTTCAACCGTAATGTTGTTGGGATAAAAACTTGTTTAGTATATAAATACTATGTCTCAAAAGGCATTGCTAATGAAAGGTAATGATGAAATCCGATTTAATCTAAAATAACTTGATTAATTCGATGCTTTCATCTATGAGATGAATGATGAGTAGATTTTCATACTTTAGTTACAAAATTCTGATTCCTATACAACCGTATAGGTATCCAGAATTTTGCTTTAATTTTAATGGTAAAGCTATGTAGGTAGGTGCATATTATATTGACAAATACATAATAAATATGTTCAAGTTAGATAAATATAAGGTAACTCGTCTGAGTTCTATATTAACATATATATTATTTGACAGCCAACTCCGGATCAATGCCCTGCATTGAAGGAAAGCGAAGCGGACATCGACACCGTGGCGATATACCCAACTTTTGATTTTCAGGTACGTACCTACATAATACGTCTAGATATTATGTATAACAAGACTACACACAGAATGTTTGAGAACCCTGAGTATTTATATTAGTACTCGGTAGTATAAAGTAAACCGGCTTTTGCTGGAATAAAGTGAATCCTACTTAGTATTATAAATGTGAAAGCCTGTGAGGATGTTCTACCTACATATTGTTTGTTAGTCTTTCATGCAAAAGCTGCTGAACGGATCTGTATGTTGAGTACAGAACTATACAGTCCAAAATAACACACAGGCTATATTTTATCCATGGCTGTTGCTGGCTGGAGCTAGTATCGGATACTGGGGGCATTGTAGCCGCCATCACAGTTGATTAGACAGACACGGACTTATGTACTTTGAGCTATACGGCTTTTGAGTTGACAAAATTCCATACTCCATATTCATCTACAAAACAACGTCATTATTCATTTAAAAAGTTTTCTAAAGTCTAATGTCAAAGGGATTGTATCAGAGCGTGGGTAAATATGTAACTGTAGTGAGTATACGTAACGTATTCGAGTATTTACGATTGTTGCGCGTCGATACATTTGTCGTATGTTTGCCGCACGCGGGCGCGCGCCGTACTCCTGTATAAACTACATAGTCACACACCCTACATAGCCCACACACTAGAATCTCACGCATAACTAATTACCTATACGTCATTCTCTTACACACTGTAGACGGGATTTATTCAACTATGTTTTATCTTTACTCTATGGAAAATTACCTGAATGACTCAAATTCAGGTGCCGAATATTCGTACATAACAATTTAATTAACAGGACAATCCAAATAAATGTTATTGGACAATATTGCATTGGTATGTCACGGATTATTTCGTCGTTAATATGGTATTGTGTTCACAAATATGCCGAAATAGGATTTGAACAGGAATTTTGTCATATATTTGACGCTGAATAGATTCTGCGAAATATTAAATATTAGTCCCGTGTTGTTATGCTTTTCTATTGTATTTCACATAAGTATTGTGTGAAAATAATAAAAACTAAAAACAATACCCTGAACATATTTCAAATATTCAATAACTATTTACAAAAGAGAAATATAATATTCTCTTTAAATATCTAATACGTATATTCCAGTAATATTCAGAAAATGGTTGGCAATCAGCCGCAACATTTCAACATTTCAATCTACATGCAGCAAAGACTCGGAAATGGTACAACATATTTGTTTGACATCCTTTAAGCGGGAAATGATGGAAAATGGAAATGCATGCTGTGTGCTCTGTAATTCATGAGGCAACCAACTGTAGAAGAGGCTTTCGGCGGCCTGAATGCCTAAATGTATGGTTACAGAACAAATAATTAATTATTGCGGTCATATTCGGCGCCGCGCTTCGATCGTGTAACTCCTCCTTTACTTGGCGTCTTGTTAAAGCCTAGCTCCGACTAACTCCGTCTGTGAGCAATTGCCCTTACAGTTAACGTTCAAACTACTCGCTAGTTTAAAGTTTTTGAAAATGTTTAACGAAGTAGGAGACGTTTAACAAATTGAATTGATAGGTGTTGATTTTTTAAATTTAGATGGGTAGGTACTTTTTATGTGTTCGTAAATTAACGTTAGGTACACCGTCGCGCCCAATCCTTTTAACTAATATTTGTGCTATTTAAGTTCACGTTACGTTATTCGAACGAAATGAATTTACATATTTCTGACGGACCATATCTACATTTAGAAGCAATAAAAATTCAAAACAAGCCTATATCAAAATGATTGTGTAGTTGATTTTGGCACAAAATAAAAATAAAACTAAAATATGTAACAGGATTAGTTATAAGCCAAACGCAGATAAGTTGATCTCAGATAATTTAAGTTTACAAAAGTTTAAAGAAGAAAAAAAAGTATGCGCCGCAACTCCACAAACTTAGGTGCGAACTTTACATTTGCACGGCTTCTTGAAAGACGCAGAAAAAAATGTTGAAAATAGAACAAAATATAAGTACGTAATAGTTACCAAATAACCATTTAAGTGTAATAAAACTGCTAAACTGTAGGTACCGAGACTCTTTACAGAATCAAACTTTATTTTCTTACCTGCACTTCAAACGACTTGGTCGACTGTAAATAAATTAATAACATAAGTGGGACGAAACTCGACAACGAACAGTAAATAAAACTTCCACGTGTACTCTATAACAACCCTTAACGGCATTAATTAGGTATCGAGAGGTAATACGATCCGGGTAATTTTCGTGCAAAAAACTCTTGTTTTTTAATACAAATTGTACGGTATTTTCGATGGGAAATTGTATTAAAACATCATTAGCGGAAGGGATTAATTCTATCAGTAGGCTACTTCTTGTTTTATTAAAGGGGTCTGTCGCTTGGCGACCGCGTCCTCCCTTCCCTATCAGGATTCTGAATTTGATATTGTTTTTACAAGAGTTAAATAACTTGTAGTTAGTATATTTTGTAGCAAAGTTGAAGTTTATCTGTATTTGTAGTATCTGCCACCATGTATGGCTTTCACAAGCTCTGAATAACCACCATCTATAAAATAAAAAACTTAGAGCTAAAGCATCCATCATTTGACAGGTAGCGTTACATAGGTATAAGAACGGTAAAACTGGCCCTTAATATTCTTTGTGTAACAGACTAAACAAACAATGTAACTACATACTTCCAGTCAAAATTCCAACGAAACCATTGCTGTCGGGTGTTCCCATCAGAACTACGAAAACTATTTTGCATATGAATACGCTTTCATCCACAGCCCCGCACGAGATACGCCGCCATTTTAAGACTTTATCATCTTTTTGTTTTTCTATTCGCTGTCCATTAACAACAACACGCTGACATAATACCTTTTTAAATGACGCCGGCGGCCGATACTTGAGGGAAATAATACTTTCCACTTTTTCTTTTTTCCATTACTTTTTACGCGTAGTTAAAACGTACCCTACAGGTATCTACGTATATTTATATATTCAATACTTATTTGCAATGATAATACGAATAGTAAAGTTCGGTTTGGTATTAGGGAATGAGTACCGACTATTAAATTACAGTAGGTACCTATAATTTAAGAATTTAACTGCTGTTCCCATCTCATTATATCCTGTTTTGTTAAATAGACTTTTATAAAATATTATCCTTTACGACAACACTAATGGGGTGTCTGATGCCAGGCGGTTACATAGCCTGAGTTGCACTTTAGAGGTATCACGAATGCGTTACCGACCATGTGAGAAATTGGTTGGTGGAGCCATCATCTTGATGAAATGATAGATAGACTTTCGCAGATTTGTGGTATAAAGGAGACATCGTACACACACGTTCTTAATCTAATATCTCTAGACCGGACAAAATGTTTCACAGACACTACGTATACAATGTCAAACATCGATCTTAATCCATAGTTTTCGAGTTAAGATGTTCAGTTTGGCCGTTTCATCTACAAACGACGCATTAAAAATCTTAATGTATACAGAGGCTTAGCCACAAGCGAAGCTGTATGCTCTTTTACGAGAAGTGTTGTATGTCCCATCCACAACAAATTACATTGGGACACATCAAAATCCTAAACCTTAGTTCATTGTTCACGTAACTGAAAGAAGTGTGGGAGAGCAATGCTTCGGCACGAATGGGCCGGCTCGACCGGAGTGATACCACGGCCTCACAGAAAACCGACGTGAAACAACGCTTGCGTTGTGACTCGTTGTGTGAGTAAGGTTACCGGAGACTCAAATCCGCCTTCCCAATCTACCCAATTCCCGATTCTCCAACAACCCTTAAATTCCTAACCCCAAAAGGCCGGTAACGCACTTGTAACACCTCTGGTGTTTCAAGTGTCCATGGGCGGCGATTGCTTACCATCAGGTGATTCGTCTGCTCGTTTACGAGATGACTTGGATGTCCGATTCACAAATGACACGTGACGCATCAAAATCCTAAACCTTTATAACTTACAAACCTTGTTTCATTGTTCACGTAACTGAAACTTGGTTACTAGTTCACTGACGATACTAGGGTATCTGCACCACAATTAGTATAACGATCCTTTCTACGTCTTCGATAATTTCCTTATCGATCAACTACATAATCTATTATTTAGCAATGAAATTGCCTGCAATCGTCGTTTGTCATCGCCGTGATTTATTATGCAAGTTGATTTGGTGCATTCGCTGTTCTACCCACGGTTCCACTTAATTATTTAACAGTCCATGATACAGTTTACATTGTTTCGTTTGCTTTTCTTTGACCTTGCTACCGCAACGTTCTGTATCAAATTACCCAATAATAGGCTTCGTCGTAGGCGGTACTCTTTATTTGTTCAACTATTAGATTATTTATGAATGTATTTCTATCTTTAATTTTATTCTAACTTTCCTGAGACATACTAAGTTAATTATTATGTTATTGGCTTACTCACGTAACGTATTTATGTCTTAATGGCCATGTAAGGTTTGTAAGCCGCGGGCTCAGCAGACGTAAATATTTTGCAAAATCGAAAAAAAATAACCCAAATTGCTATGTACGAGTAGTACGGTACCATTATACATCAACATCATATTTCTCCGATGTTTACAGAAGACCTATTTTTTCTTGTATGCCATTGTTTGTTTTGTTTATCATAAATGTATTACGGTCAGAGGTGGGTGTTTAAGACCGATATATCAACCGAATAAGGTTGTGTGAAGGTTAGAGACTGCCTGGGGAGGTGTGGTCAAATTGATTAGCAGTCCACATCTGCCCACATTTGTTTTATATGTTTAAAAACAGATTACTTACGCAATCAATGTATGTATTGATACATAGTAATTATTTCAAAAACTAGAACTTATGTTTTATTTTGCATACGAAGCAGAAAATAAATAGCTTTGAATACATTATTATAAACGTGTTCCACCCGATTTGTAAAGTCAACGTGTAAATGCTATTGTTGAAAACTAACGAAGCCATTTCTCATAAACTAATGTAATAGTTCCACTTTACTCTTTCAATTGAGTAGGTTTTCTTTCTCCTAGTTCACAAAGTTAGTGTTGGGACTAGGTCAGGTCCTTGTTTAACCACTCATATGTTCTCTGATTGATGTTACGTTTCCAACAATAATACTTTCACTGCTCCACATTTGTTTGGCTAGTTTGAAGTCAACGTCCCTTTTCTTCACTTTACGACTTTCTTTCTTTCTTTAAATGTTGAGTGAACATGATTGATAACTGTAACCAATATGTCCGGAAGTTTTTCTACTATGTTGTAAATGTTATTGAACACATATCCATCTAACAAAATTTTATAGCAACAATACAACTGTTGTCCGTGAGAAAATAATGAAAACTGCTACGGAAAATGTAGCTTGTGCTGATGCGAGGCGACGCACACACGAGCACCGCTGGACGGCGCTTGTACACGCAACATTTGTCGATTACAATGTGAATTTAACACAATATAATGTCAATGAAAAGAATTTGGAAACGATGCGATTGTTGAAACGGACAAAATGCTATACAAAGTTTTTCACAAAACGGTCTCGTTGGACTCGGAATCCAAGCGAGTTGTTGCTGGTAACTTTGCTAATTTGTACTCAATCGTACATTCGTTTGAGGCACGGGATCGCACCGGTATGTCGTATTCGGAAGCAGCCGACTGAACTTTACAGCGTTCAAAAGTTCACGTAGTAAACGCGACGAAGTTGTTACTTGTTACCTTTTTATCGAGCGTTAACTGCAACTTATTTGATAACAATCCGACGCTGAAGCATGGCGAACCCCTTCGAGCATGGCATTTATGCTTGAATTACTTTGTTACACCTGTATCGCTTATATTGTTAAATCCGCTACGGCCCGTAATGGCCGCGTCAACTAGACTTTCTCATTTTTGTGGACGAAATCTAATACAGTTTTAAGTAGGATGGAGCTTAGCACTTTATTTGACTTACACTAAAATTCATCTTTGATTAGAAATAGGTTCTCAAATAACATAGCTCTCTCAAAACCACAACAATACGAAAACGAGTCAACTCCCCAAATTACCGATTGCGTTGTAAATCCTACTAGTGTTAAATGGTAATAATATTCTAGGTTAATTGCGAACGAACGGGTGAAAAGGTAAAGTTTCAATAATTGAATATTCGCTTTGGGTTGACACCTCACGTAATATTGGAAACGTATGGTTGCAAAGTTTGAGTGCATTCAAATAATTAAATATTGAATGAGGTTACACTCATAGTTCATGAAATATTCAAGTGGACTGTGTAGCTACAGCATCGTACAATTTTAGTCGTAAAATTTTTCATAGTAAATTAGTATCAGTTTATAGGTGGTAGATACCTAAATATAACTTTTTTTATGTAATATGTTTATCTAAGATAGTTTAACAAACTACATCAACATAACTTGCATCATTTCAATAATTCGAAGACATTATTGTAGCCACATGTGATATAGACGACCATTTAAGTGCTAAGCGTCTAAACACGGCTAGTCTTAACCCGTAGAACCGATCTTTGTACATATTTTAATTTAACGAGTATTTATACAACATTCTATAGCTCACTCGATACTTCTACGTATCGATACCTGATTCGCGTACATTTTCCGTTATTATTTACATTTCAATTTATACAATTATTGAGTATAAAAATAAATTCAAATATAAATTGACTATTTGTAATTGACTCGATAGCCGGATAAAACTGAAATATAGATTTACTGTTTGCACAAAAAATCAAATAGTGTTCGTTATTTGCTAGCTAATGTAATCAAACAATTCAGCAGAAAATATTATATTCGTTACCAAGAATTTCAAATAAAAAAGCGTAAACCCAAACTGAACAAAATAAATAAAATATACAGGAAATAAACCAAGTTGTTTTCTTCAATACCATTAAATATAATACAGGAAATTATGTACATTATGTACGAGAGAGTAAACACCATTTTCCTATGAACACGTGTAGGTAAAATCATAAACTAACACCGTATTTACGAGTGTGTCGGGAAAGTAAAGCTTTTCTTTTCATATCAATCAAAAAGTTGTTTGCCATATTGAAAGGAGACCGTTCGATTAGCAGTTACTTACTGGGTTGAAAGAGCTCGTAACAGTTCATGAAAACCAAATAAAAACGGTTGCATTTTCCTATGAAAAATGTATGTTTGAGTTGTATGGCAGCAATCGCGCCAGTGGTTGCGGAATGCAAGTAGCTAGTATATGGAAAGTATATAGATTAGGTAGGAGTATAGCAATTGCAAAAAACTAGTACCTAAGCGAGGGTTGATATCGCAAACTGTTAACAATATTTTCTTTTACAATGAGTAATAAAATACATGTTTATCGATTAATATAAGCTTTATAAAATACAATCCGTACACCTTTTTTTTTTAACAATGTTGTCCCACTCTAGGATTTTGCCTACGTCGTAGTCGGGTGCATTTACGAACATACAAGTTTACATACACATGCCACCTAGCCCCGAAACAAAAATTTGTGGATCACACAAAGATTTGCTCCGTGCGGGAATTGAACCCAGCCCAGCCGCCCGCACCAACGGTGCAGTCAAATATCATTTAAGCATGATCAATGATAGTAAACTGTCTTGCGATATAATATAATTGAACAGTATTTCTGCACTCCATGTCTCTCAAAGTTCTGTTGAGAACCCCTCTCAAAGGAGCAGCGTCTCAAACGTATTGTTAAATGGAACTTGGACGTTTAAAGTCGGACATCTAATAAGTACTTCTTAAACACTTATGCTTTGTGCATCGTCCAGGTGCACTCTACCCGCGTGGGGTGTACAATAACTTGAAAGTTCTGCATATTTCACAGCAAATAAAACTTCTTTATAAGATTTTCCTTCAGTGTACGCAGACACTAAGCGGGCTCCGAACATTGCTTTTGTGATAGATAATCCAGTATCGGAGAGGTGTGAAATCTTGTTCACTACGCTTGTCAAATAAGATTTTAAGTTAAGATGGGTGTGGATGTGCCTCACACTGTCAGATAATAATAATGTAGTTTAATGTGTACCTATGTCGGTTAGACGTTTTCGGGTTCGATAAAATCTTGGGCAAAAGTTGACTGGCTACTCTAATTAGATTTAATGGCGTGATGTTGTGTTTTGTTTATCTGTCGACGTAGCAACGAGGGTTAGGCCGCGGGCGGGGACCTAATACTTTTTAATTTGTATCAGTACTGTCTTTAAAAATCGAATTGTAAGTACGCCTCTTTCCTCAATATAGAATACCCTTCACCTTGATTGGTTCACTGTAATCAAGCTAAATGAATTGAAGGGATAAATAAATAATGTATGTCGCTTAAAAGGATCCATTTACTGAGTACGGGTACCCAACGGATTTACTAAGGGTTTCTTTTATTTTTTCTATTATGAAGCTTGATGTATAAGACTGAAAAGTAAAATTTCGTAGCATTACAAATTGAAAATAAAGTGGATACTGTACATAACACACAAATTAATTAGAGCTTACTGCCAAATTATTTTGAAAGCCAAAATTTTAGATTTTATACTCATCGGTCGTGGTTGTTCATGTCCTCGAAGTAGTTTATTTCAAAAGTATCGTCTGAAAAATAACGAATACGATGTATTGAGAGTATTTGAGTATCGAGTATTGAAATCGAAAATATGGTTCGTGAACAAATTGAGCGTTCAGCCATTGAGAATGTTCACGTGGTGTGCTGTCAAGACGAGTGCGTGGACTGATGCGATGACGGCGCGGACTGCTCGAGCATCCTCGTGATGTATTGACGTGCATCGTCGCAGTTTCACACTCACTTTCAGAAATGTAAACCAATGAAAGTTACCAGCATACCCCACCGAACAACGGCTTCTATGTCGCACCGCTTCACATACACATTTTATACATTGCAACTGCGCGCTACGCCAATCAATTTAAAACATTTTAGCCACGGACAACTCAAACACAAGACTGTTTTATTATTATCATTCTTTTAAAACCTAACAATGTTTATTGTGAAAAGTTATCACGAAACTTCACTTGTTAAGTTTCGCCAACTTTTTTCCGTACCGAAACATTATTCTTGGAATTCCTTCCAATAATATTTTAATAGGGAAACTTATTAAAGGGGCAATTGATTAAAATGTTTGTTGTTTTCAGCCGAGCTGGTTGCGTACAAAGGAATTTTGGGACAAGTCCTTCGAGGATCGGTATGAAAGAATTCATAACGACACTACACGGCCTAGACTGAAGGTAGTGTATACAGTATCAGTTTCACGTCCGCCAGTCAATTATTATGTTCTAATTTGGATATGTGACGGTTTGACACGCAGCCGGCTGGTATAATACGGACCGATTAGCAACGTGTCAAATACATGTCACAGTAGTGCATCTGAATGGCGCGAGTAAACAATGGTTCGATCTTGATTGTCAGGTAATCGTGGTTCCTCACTCACACAACGACCCGGGATGGCTGAAGACGTTTGAACAGTACTTCGAGTGGAAGACCAAGAACATTATCAACAACATAGTGAACAAACTGCACCAGTACCCCAACATGACCTTCATTTGGACCGAGATATCGTTTCTGAATGCCTGGTGGGAAAGGTCGCACCCTGTCAAACAAAAGGTACATTGTATAAGTAAATAAACCAACAACCTCAAGTTGTCTTTGAACAATTATTTTCGAGGTCAGTTATTTCTCGCAGTATTATTGTCCTGTTTTGTGTAAAAACAAGCTTGGAACATCGATAGCCAGCTTTATTCCAGACATATAACAATGGGACAAGGGTTTAAAGATCCTACCTTTCAAGTCGAACCGATAAGAAGCACTTTTATCTACTTTGTATATGAACCCCAGTAGTAATCCTCTCGGACATACTCGTACGGGTACATACATTAATCTATTCTTTGTATCCATCGAAGCACTGAGATTTGTGGATTACAATTGCAGTTCAAAAATAAATAAAAGTAACGTTTTGTTCGCCGGTCATTCATGGTTTTAATTAAACACAGTCACAATAGGATTTAAAACCGGCAGTAGGCATGCAGTCACCTGCACACTAATTACATCATGCTGCGATAAAATAATCCCGCGGTTCACTGAGCAGATTGTGGTCATTTCTTGCCGAACACTTCACTGTGTGTTCTCAGTACTCATTAGACAAAAAATATAATAATTACATTCATTACAGGCATTGAAAAAACTTATCAAAGAAGGTCGTCTCGAGATCACGACGGGCGGCTGGGTGATGCCGGACGAAGCCTGCACGCATATCTATGCGCTAATTGACCAGTTTATTGAAGGTAACACACTTTTCTTTCCCACATTTTGAGGTAATATTTGTTCGGATATTATATAATGTGATTTATTCCATAGGACATCACTGGGTGAAAACTAATCTCGGCGTCATCCCGAAGACAGGATGGTCTATTGACCCCTTCGGCCACGGGGCCACTGTGCCTTACCTGCTAGACCAGAGCGGCCTTGAGGGAACCATTATACAGAGAATCCATTATGCGTGGAAACAGTGGCTGGCGGAGCGACAGATTGAGGAGTTTTACTGGCTGGCGAGTTGGGCTACTACGAAGCCGTCCATGATAGTGCACAATCAGCCGTTTGATATTTATTCAATAAAAAGCACGTGTGGCCCGCACCCTTCAATTTGTCTCAGTTTCGACTTCAGGAAGATTCCCGGCGAATATTCTGAATACACAGCTAAGCACGAAGACATCACGGAACACAACTTGCACAGCAAGGCAAAGACTTTGATAGAGGAGTACGACCGTATCGGGTCCCTGACTCCACACAACGTGGTGCTGGTGCCGCTCGGAGACGACTTCAGATACGAGTACAGCGTCGAGTTTGATGCCCAATACGTCAATTATATGAAAATGTTTAACTACATCAATGCTCACAAGGAAATCTTCAACGCTGACGTACAGTTCGGAACTCCTCTCGATTACTTTAACGCCATGAAAGAAAGACATCAAAATATACCCAGCTTAAAGGGAGATTTCTTCGTTTACTCCGATATTTTCAGCGAAGGTAAACCAGCGTACTGGTCAGGCTACTACACCACTCGACCCTACCAAAAAATCCTCGCCCGTCAATTTGAACATCAACTACGATCGGCAGAGATTTTATTCACCCTTGTATCGAACTACATCAGACAGATGGGTCGGCAAGGAGAGTTCGGAGCTTCTGAGAAAAAGTTAGAAAAATCTTACGAGCAGCTTATCTATGCTCGACGGAACTTGGGCCTGTTTCAACATCACGATGCGATTACTGGAACATCAAAGTCCAGTGTGATGCAAGATTACGGAACCAAACTGTTCACTAGTCTGTATCACTGCATCCGCCTGCAGGAGGCCGCGCTCACCACCATCATGTTGCCTGACCAGTCGTTGCACTCGCAGAGCATTATACAAAGCGAGGTTGAGTGGGAAACTTACGGAAAACCGCCCAAGAAGCTGCAAGTGTCCTTCATTGACAAGAAGAAAGTTATACTTTTTAATCCGTTGGCTGAGACTCGAACTGAAGTGGTCACGGTTAGATCCAACACGTCCAACATCCGGGTGTACGATACACACAAGAGGAAGCACGTCTTGTATCAGATAATGCCCAGCATCACAATCCAAGACAACGGCAAGAGTATCGTGAGCGACACCACGTTCGACATAATGTTCGTGGCCACCATCCCGCCCCTCACCTCCATCTCGTACAAGCTGCAGGAGCACACCAACACTTCCCACCACTGCGTCATTTTCTGCAACAACTGCGAACAATACCAGAAATCCAATGTGTTCCAAATCAAGAAAATGATGCCTGGTGACATACAATTAGAAAATGCAGTGCTAAAACTTCTCGTTAATAGGAACACCGGCTTTCTGAGACAAGTCTATAGAAAGGACATCCGGAAGAGAACTGTCGTTGACGTACAATTCGGCGCATATCAAAGTGCCCAAAGACATTCTGGTGCTTACCTCTTCATGCCTGATTACGACTCACCTGAGAAGAATGTTCTGCATCCCTACACTAATCAGAACAACATGCAAGATGATAACATAATCATAGTGTCCGGACCTATTTCTACGGAAATCACGACCATGTACTTGCCCTTCTTGGTGCACACTATTAGGATATACAACGTGCCGGACCCGGTACTGTCGCGTGCTATTCTATTAGAGACCGATGTAGATTTCGAGGCGCCACCTAAGAACAGAGAGACTGAGTTATTTATGAGATTACAGACTGATATACAAAACGGTGACATTCCCGAATTTTACACCGATCAGAACGGATTCCAGTACCAAAAGAGGGTCAAAGTGAATAAACTAGGAATAGAAGCTAATTACTACCCGATCACTACCATGGCGTGGCTGCAAGACGAGGAGACCCGGCTCACTCTGCTGACGAACCACGCTCAAGGCGCTGCTGCATACGAACCAGGACGCTTAGAAGTCATGCTCGATCGTCGAACTCTTTATGATGACTTCAGAGGAATCGGTGAAGGAGTAGTCGATAACAAACCGACGACTTTCCAGAACTGGATTTTAATTGAATCCATGCCAGGCGTGACGCGAGCCAAGAGAGACACTAGTGAACCAGGTTTCAAATTTGTTAATGAACGTCGTTTTGGCCCCGGCCAGAAGGAAAGCCCTTACCAAGTACCGTCGCAGACTGCGGACTACCTGAGCAGGATGTTCAATTACCCGGTGAACGTGTACCTGGTGGACACTAGCGAGGTTGGCGAGATCGAGGTGAAGCCGTACCAGTCGTTCCTGCAGAGCTTCCCGCCCGGCATCCACCTGGTCACCCTGCGCACCATCACCGACGACGTGCTCGAACTCTTCCCCAGCAACGAAAGCTACATGGTACTGCACCGACCAGGATACAGCTGCGCTGTCGGAGAGAAGCCAGTCGCCAAGTCTCCCAAGTTTTCGTCCAAAACCAGGTTCAATGGTCTGAACATTCAGAACATCACTGCAGTCAGCCTGACCGGCCTGAAGTCACTCCGACCTCTCACAGGTCTGAGTGACATCCACCTGAACGCTATGGAGGTAAAAACTTACAAGATCAGGTTTTAAAGACTGCTAGTAGTAATAGGTGTAACACATTTGTAATTTTATAATATTTACAAACTTTATCGTGAACTTACAGCCTCACACCTCGGCTATGTAAGTGGAATAAGTAGGAAGATACAATTTTGATGGTACTTTAGTAGAGCCTCGTACTAACGGGCCGCGTAATAGTATAATGGTATTAGAATGATTTTCGATTCATGTTATGCACTCACTAAGTCATTGTAATTTGCGCCGTATAACCTGATGTTATTAATTATTAAATGATATAATAATTTATTGTCGATCCCTATGGCTGTTTATGTTTAACAGAAATTTCGACTAACTAGATAAATCTACCTCAGGACCAAATGTTATACCTGTTCATCTATTGATTCTATTACAAATGATTAATTATACTAGTTCAATTAATTATAGTCTATTTGAATCTCCTATTACTTATTAAACTTTTCTCATTCACTTTTGTATAAATTGTTTTCTTCTATTTTAATCTACGACACGTTTTCTTCAATGTTATTGTCACGCTACACGCTAGCACTGTTTGGGCGGAGGGGTTTCATAATAAATAAATACTTACATAATATGTACTGTGATAGTGGGCATGACATAGCTGAATGTATTTATAATATTTTAGTTACCGATTATTTTCGATTGATTAAATTATTTTGTTTCACGGCGAGAGCGGTCGTCTTGTCTATTTCTTTAATTACAATACAATAATGTTTACAATTTAGACGCGAAGTATGTGACATATGATATTAGGTTGTGTTTCTTATTTTTTGAAATCATTTAAGTATTTTTTTAAGTTTGAAAGTGATATTTGAGTTAAATTTAATGTAGTTAGTTATATTTTTAATGCGTATGCTAGGCATATTACTTGAAAGGGAGGGTGTGTCTACATAATATGTATGAATATATCGGACGCCTGGTATCACCCTCGCCTTAGTTATTATAACGCCTTATTAATAAACATTATGCAGTTCTCAAAGAACAAATAAGTAAAATAATAGTAAATGGAATTCATTCGAAAAATTAAAGATCTGTGTAGAATTTTTTAATAAGGCTTATCTTATAATTGCATTTGAAGGACCAAACATTAATTTTCTTTAGTTTTATTACATAAGCTTGTTCTCGTAATCGGTTAATTTAATCGCGCTATTTCCATTTTGTTAATATGTTTTGTATATAATTGATTTAAAAGTGTATAATTATTTATATAAAATAAGTTTAATTTTTATATTATGAAATGGCCACTTCTAAGTTAGAATTAGTACAATTAAATCGACATATTTTTTATTGTTTATGGCTTGTTGTAACTTCGAAGCAAGTTGTTTTTGAAATCTCATAGCTAATATTATAATTTTTAATAATATGTACCGATATCAACATTTTTCTACAGTAAATATTTATTATTGTGATAAGGTTATAACTTGAAATCATTACCATCGATAATATTTAGTCAAAGAAATTTAGATTTTAAATAGTTGAAAATAATGATGTTAATCAACACTAATGGTAAGCAGATCTTGTTTGGTTTATGCATCTGTTTCTGAATTAGTAGACCTGTAATAATCGTTGTATAATTTGGTTGTACTTGACGTAATTTAATCATAGACATAACCCTAGAAACTTAAAATTGTGTGTACAATTTTGTCTGAAAACTTGTAGTAGATGAAATAAAATAAATAAAGTATACGAACTTGTTTTATTATTATATTATAATATACCCCATTCACTCAAAACAACGGACAGTAATCCAGATAGGTATCTCATTAGAATTAATTATTTTGACAATTATAATGCAAACAGTTAATTAGGAAATATAATATAATTATGTAACTTTAACAAGAGTTCTTATATGCCTATTTATAAAATTACTAGTCGCAGATACACTGTCTTGTCATTTCTTCTTTATTCGACTCGCAATCCATTCTAGGCCTAAGTGTAATCTGTAAAGAAAAACACAATAAGTCATTAAAACATTCGCAATCACAAATAAAGTATCTAGGAATTCTCTTGAGATCAACTTCCAAATAGTCTCGATATTGAATTGAAAACAAACTTTATTTCACTGCAGAATAAAACTAGACCCATGAAAAAGTTATAAAAATATCATAAAGTAATAAATAGAACTCAAAAACAACTATCTCGTACATTTTCATCGAACTTCGACTCGTAAAGTTATCGTGTAAATTTAAATCTTCAAATAAAGACATAACTAATATTTTTTGCTATAGAAGTTCATTTTTAGGTGTATAATGACCAATAAGTATGATATAAGCACCCAACAATAGCTCAGTAAAAAGTCAAACTTTAAAATAATACTTCGATACATCGCGAACTAAGTTACGGGCATCGGCAAAACTTTACTGACAACTTTGATTTATGGCTGGGAGGTACAGCTACTGCCATCTGTTGCACTTGCACAACACTTCATGACGTATGCAAGCGGCGCGAGGCGGAAAAACTCAAGTCTCATGAATATTTATTAGGTTGGTATTCATGAATGAGCGCGAATGCGGTTTTGTAATTTTATTTCAGTTAGATTAGATTTATAGGATAATTCAGTGGAGGTATGGGTGCAGGTAATTAAAATGCCATAATTTGTATTAGAAAGAAGTGTTTATTAAAATTACAAAATGCTACATTGCTAGATATTTTTCCAGAAAACTGAAATCTAAAATACAATCTACTACAGTTTACGATAGTGCGTTAAAAATGTTTAAAATGAATATAATTGGAATAAGTATTATAGTTTAAGATGAGTATCGAATGAATAAAATAGCCGTACACAAACATTTTATTACCTAGTGCGTCTAGAACACCAAACGACGCGGCAGTAAGTATAGTACATATCAAGAATTCAGTTTTTATTAGAATATACTGAATGATATAAATGCTTGAGTATTTATTATAAATCTACATAAAATAACTAATTTACTTCAATATGACAGTAAGTTATTTATATCGACACATATTTTTTATATAATGCATAAGTCATACAAAAGATACAATAGGTTATTGATGAAAATACATGAATACGTTGAAAGCTTTGAATACTTGCCTTATTTATATTTTAATTTAATACATGGAAACAGTTAATACGTACATACGGTTATATCAGCAGTTACATAATATAATAAAATCTCAATCCAACACAGTAATAAACGACAAAAGAGATTTTTTATAGAAATACAACAAACCATGGCTTAGAACTTACAAACTATTGACTTCCACGCTATACTTAGAGTCATTTATTGGTTACTTAACCAGGGTTAAGTGAAATAATTACTAAATACAGGTCCTTAGCAATTATTTTCGGGACAAAATCGTTACTAAGGAATAGTTTGAGTAATCATTAATAAATGTCTCAAGCATAGCAGTAAATAAATACAATAACACAGATAAATGTTTTTAAATAATAATTCCAGCTTACATTCATGACTAGCAATTTACTGCGCGTTTTCCCTCGCTTTTTGGTTTAAAAGTATTTGGTACAATAAGTGAATACTCTTGTATCTAAAACACCCCCCTCTTAACATCAGCGATTAAAATAATTACGAATCCTAGAATACTCATTATTACAATTAAAAACATCGTTTCACTAGTTTTTCTTTACCTAAATACTATTACGTTTTAAAAAGCACCTACAGGATAATTAGGGCTAGATATTGATTTTTTAAAATCGTTAAAAACCGAACCCACGGTACGGTGTTGGCACGTCACTATTAACAATAGTTAAACGTCTGGTCACTTATGCAACGCCAAGATGCCTCTCTGATACCATTTTTTTGTTATGTTAGTTTTCATATCACATAAATTTTTCCTCAAGTCTATAAACAGGAAAATATCTGCGTTAAAAGTGCTATTATGCAGCCTACTACAAAATATTAATATCATTTCAGCAATACAAGACTATGCCGTATCATATCGGTACAATGTACTCAAGATTATTATAAAAATCACATAGGGAAGATCACTATTAAATATGTGCCTAGGGACATTTCTATAAGTACATATCTACTTGTCGACACTTGCAAATACATATTTTATATGAAAGGTATTACAATGATGATATAATATGTAATGAAACTATTTACTAAGCGGTTTCACTAATTCTATACTGTTACATTATATGCCTTACACCTAGTACGTAGTTAGAAATTAAGAACAAAAAACAGAAAAACTACCATTTATCAAGGTCAAAAAATCATAATTTCATAAGGTATAACCGTGTAAGCGTGTACAAATCCACATATTCCTACTTACCGCCGTACTCAGAGTCATTTAATAATTACTTACAGTCCTTAGCAATAGTTATCGGAACAAAATCTTTACTAAGGAATAGTTTAAGTAATCATCAAATATCTCAGAATACGGCAGTAAGACTTACTCGACAATATTGTCGACTATATAGTCTTATATAAAATTTCTTAAATTATGTATGTAATGGTTGATGAAATATATAATTTATTTTTATATCCTACATTTACTAGGGTAATTGAAAAGTTTTGAGCCTAAGATATTAAAAAGACGACTTAGATACAGTGATATTTAAGTTCAATTCAATTGAGGATCGCGTCTAGGCCAACATAGTGTAAGGCCCTCCAACTAGGTGGAGTGACGATATCCACAGCGTGGCTGACAGTGGATGGATGAGAAGTGCTGAAGATTGTGCTCAGTGGTATCCTATTAGAGAGATCTATGTCCTTCGGTGGAAGAAAATAGACTGATGATGATAATGCAGTTCAATTACTATCGGCCAGTCGCAATAACCTGAGATTTGACGCATTTTGTATGGAGTTTATAGTCGAAATTCAATCAGATATACGTAATCCTGCAGATAGATAGGTTATTTACTGAACCAGGCCGATAGTAGTGCGATGAAAGACAAAAGTATGTATATAGGATAATTACTTTAAAATCTTAGGCTGAAGACTTTTCAACTGCCCTAGTACAAACTACGAACACGCATTCCACTGGTGATATCAGCAGTAATCAATATATTTTGATTTCATTTATGAATATAACTTGAATCTTTCAGGTGTCTATTGTTTATACAGTTGTTCTCTATACACATACATTATTTCCTTATTCTATTGACACTAATACAAAGTGATAATTTCTCTTAATAGTAATATCTTAAGCTAAAATTACTTAAACCTACTTTCACTTGAATTATTCGCTTTTGTTTTAAATTATTATCCAGACACAATGTACAATTTGAAAGATCTATCGGCCTCATCTAGTTATTTCAAAGATTGACGTGTTAAAGAGTTATTTTGTAACCTATGTACTAGCAGAAATAAATATCATTTATAATAAATCCATATAATTTTACCTGAGACAATTGGATGCAGACAAATAACCGAAACTATTAAATTTTCACTATACTATTAGTATACGTAAAGTCGAGATTAAAATTAAATATTGAACTTTAAAACAAACGCGAATAATCAAATGCAATAATATTGATTTAAGACTACTTTCTTGATGAAAAGTAGTCTTTGATAGATTCAACTTTACTGCCCCGTGATCAAGACAAAAATCAAAGTGCTGGCTTCTACACGAACATAATTCGTGTAGAGGCAAACATTTCAATTCGCATCTAATGTACTTTAGCTTAATCCTATAGTTTTTAAGCAAACTGCGCTTTAAGCCAAATGGTACTTGAGCGTTAGTCAGCGAAGAGACTAGGTATAAGTGGTCTAAGGGGGAGAATTAGGCTTCCAGTAAACTCAGTCGCACGGCGAAGATACGACGCATGCGTTGTTTCACGCCGGTTTTCTGTGAGCCACTACTCTCTGTATCGACTATTACTTAGTCACCATTTAGCTTACAGCACTGATTACTTAAAATAGAGATAGATAGTCTTCACAATACCTGCTCAGTGCTCATGCCAAATGTTAAGTCTATAATAGATCAAAATACTTCAATCTGTTTCAAAACAACAATTAAGAGCCTTTATTACTATTCGCTCGCGTCGTATGTAGGTACGTTTACAAACATGTAACAACAATTTGCAGATCACAAATTAATTGTTCCTTATGGCAATAGAACAGTGGATATCGGATGGTGTGATTTGTGACACACACAACACTAAAACATATAGTGCTGTAGCTGATCTTACAATCATTGAATGAATAAAAACAGATTAGAAATATCTTGACACACCCCCTAGACAAATGGCATAAACGCTGATCAAAATAAGGTGATGTTAAAAATTAATATAATATGAAATAGACATAACCCGTACATGTCTATTTCATACCTGTGCTGTGGATCAAATGGCATTTAATAGCCCAGCTACATGCACATTGAAATCGAGTCTAATTGTGCAGCTATATCGGTACATGGTCATACTAAACATATTAACGGCGCATTCCAATAACCTACCTATCGGTAGATTTGCTTACTAGAGATAGTATTTTGACATAAGCTCCATACAAAATGTGTCAAAATTCTACCTCTGGTAGGCAAATCTACCGATAGGTAGGTTATTGGAATGCGCCGTAAGTTAAATGGTTTGGATATATTCTTCTAATATATGATTTTGTTGTTTGGATATATGATTTAATTCCTTGACATTTTGTTACCTATTCATGTCCCGGGCGCTTACTCTTTAATCCAATTCCATATGATCAACATTGACATTGTAACATTTCATACTCTTGAGTTGCAACACTAGCGCCACATTGCATCCGTATTGCATATGGTAATAACTAAATGGTATTGAATTTGGCTTTACAATCAGTCCTTTATACGTTATTTTGACAGTCAAGATTGAGTTGTATTGTTTTGATATTGTATAACTATTGAGATTTTATTAGATATGTTTGAAATTAACATTAGAGATTAATTTCAAGAGCAAGCTTGCTGGCGTGTGCATCGATGACTACCTATATAAAAAGACTGAGATTTAGTATGTTCCTATTACGTGCTTAACTGCGCAAACTGGTTTGTATAGACTAGTTATTGGGTAAAATGATACATGTAGTCAGGACATTAGCGATAACAGACTGAAGAATAAAAAACTAAATAGATGACATAGAAGTAGAATTTGACACATTATTTTAGTGTCACTCCAATTGTTCATTCTCTCGGTCGACTAACGCTTTAACGTCTTTTGGCCCACAGCACAGTAAACTCTTTCTTAGCCTAATATCTTATACCTAGTACTTAAACTAAGAACACGCTTTCTCTACTGGTGATATCAGCAATTATAAGGTGTTTCTAAACTGATAATATATTTCTGCAATATGTGGTTGCGTTATTGGCGACTAAACCTTTTTCATTTAGGAGTTTTGATACTTAAAATTACTAGATTTTTGGGCCTGTAGTAACTTCAAATACAACGTCATGAGTACTTTTACCAAATGGAATCGTATTATTGCGCAGCTATATTGGTATGGTCATAATAAACATATTTGGTTAAATGGTTTGGGCATATTCTTCTAATAAATTTAATTTTAGATTATTGACATTGATATTTGATTTAATTTCTTGACATTTTGTTACCTAATAACTGAAATATCATTGAATTTGTTACAGTAATGTTGTATGGTGTACTACTTATGTTATTATATATTGCCCGTTTAGAAGCACCTTTAGAGATGTTTGCAATGTTTTCGAAACACTATTGAACCTCAATAGTCGGTGTTCATTACACGCGAACACAAAAAGATTTAAACTAAATATAAATGTTCTGAATAGAACAAACGTACAGCCTCCCAAACCGACATATTAATAATAATAAGTCATTGCTCCTTTTTCAATCAAAGATCTTAAACATAGTCGTTTAGATGACTGTACCGT
Source organism: Spodoptera frugiperda (assembly GCF_023101765.2). Lineage (NCBI taxonomy): Eukaryota > Metazoa > Arthropoda > Insecta > Lepidoptera > Noctuidae > Spodoptera > Spodoptera frugiperda. The sequence continues at coordinate 4,416,063 of NC_064236.1, forward strand.
TGTGAATTCTATTCTTCAGTCTTTTGTCGAACCCTAAAACTCTAAATACTTAAGATCTAAGAACACGATTTCGACTGGCGATATCAGCAGTATAATCTAATATAATATACGATTGATGGACTTCATCCACATAGACGTAAGTTTCAGATAGAAACTCGTCACAAATCAATAACAAAAAATGGATGCTAATCCAAAAAAGAAATTAATATTTTTATAGGTTAACGTCCAGAGGCCCGCATCGCACGCATCGTACGCATTTCGTATTACGTCATCAGTACGCATTACATGTTGGCATTGCTGATGATGCGGTCCGCACGAAGCGCATCAGTGGACGCAGTTGTATAAGTTCCTATACAAGACAAACTAAAATCCGTTGCATGCGGTGCGTGCGATACGGGCCTGTGGACGCGTACCTTATATCGAATACATTGATATAACTTACGAATATAACGCTTATACAATAGTTTTAAAACTTACAAACTAAGAACACGATTTCGACTGGCGATATCAGCAGTTATATACCTAGATTGATAGATTGAATTCTTATTTGTTTCTAACGTACAAAAAGGGGATATGTTAATTAAATACACTATGAATAGTACCTAATTAGAACTACTAGTTAAGTCATCTCTAGTACTAACTTTAAAGTCTAAAAGCAACAACAGTTATTATTTTTATCGATAGCTTTTGAGGATAAAGACTAGAAAGTATGTGAGTTTTACCCCATTAAAATCACCCCGATGTCCAACATCAGTAGCCATAAGGGGGGGGGGGCTTAAACCAGTCCGCCCCTGGAGCCACCACTGTGCATTCCCTTTTACAGCCCTTATCAAAGACTAGTACTTATCTAGACTTCACGCAGTCAAATTTTGGCTACAATAAATACTATAGTCATAATTAAGTAGCTGTAGATTAACTAGAACATTTCAAACTTACAAAGTACGAACATCTAGTAATATCAGCAGTACTAAATATTTATTTCAACTAAATCTTTCAATTAGGATATCAATAGTATATGTTAGTGTACCCCAATTAAAACGAATATGGGATGTATGTGAGTAAAATACAATATTATTTCATTTTACACACACATCGACCTTATGCTATCTCTTCTAATTCCTGCTTTGCAACTAATATAGCTTCTGAATACTAATTACAATAAAGCGCAACGTTTGGCAGTGTGTTTGTTAAACAAATCCTACATCTTATTATACCTTACGTCCTGCCGTACTCAGAGACATTTAATGATTACTTAAATTTTTTTTTATGGATATTTGGCAAACGAGCAAACGAGTCACCTGATGGTAAGCGATCAGCGCCGCCCGTGGACACCCGCAACACCAAATGAGTCACAGGTGCGTTACCGGCCTTTCAAAAGTCGTATCGGTACTATTATTTAGCAACGGTTTTGTTTCCAAAACAATTACTAAAGGGTGGGTTAAGTAACCCTTGGTATAAACATTAACCATGAAACCAGATCGACGGGACACAGTGTTTTTTTTTATTGTGTCTTATATACTTATATACGAGAGGTTAAATGACCCTGAGTGCGGCTGTTAGACTTGCACTAGCATCAACAATGTCTTAAGAAACTTAGTGGATGCAGTTTTACTTTTTTACATAAAGTATAACTACAGTGTAACTTATGTAGAGTTTCATTATACGGAATACTCAATTATTAATCCATTTTAATAATACTTATATGATTATATATCACACTACTATAGTATAAAAAATGATGACGGATACCTCAAAAATACTAAAATCTACATCTACACACTAATATCTTGAAAAATACTCCCACCGAACTCCCCTTCGTCTTGAGACTGCCAGGATTTATGCAGCAGCACTCGTTACGAACCTGGAAATATCAACCTCAATTTGTAGAACATACCAACACACGTCTAATACAGTGACATCATATACATGACTAACAAATAATTATAGAAGCACTACATCATAAAATAAACATAAAAAAAACAATACAAAAAAAGGACAAAATAAAAATATTCAAAATAATACTTACTTAAATGTGATTCGCGTATCACAGCTACATTTGTTTTCTCTTCAAACATTCATTTAACTCACAAAATATTGGGGTTCTAGGGCAAAGCGTACACTTCTCATCACAATATAATATTCGACAAATCTCTATTTTATATACATAAAACGATAACTCTTATTTTTAATTTAACAGTAATACTGATAATACTAAATAATCTAAAAGATTAATATAAAAAATGGAAGATAAAACCGATTTACTTTTAAAACTGTAAGACAGCACAAAGGCACTATATTTGAGTGTTTATACAAGACGTGTGCACTCACATTTGAAATGAAAACAAGATGTAGGTGAGCAAAGTGTAATTAAGTATTGAGATTTGCTGAATATCTGTGTCAAGAAGAGAAAAAAGTATCATAATATAGTGTTGTAATAGGTATTTTTGACAAACGTGCTTTGTAACAAGGAGGGCTAAAATTAGTTTTATCATCCCTCAAATAGTGAGAATTCACTCACCCAATACTGCCAGTATTGGGTAAACAAATTGTTACTAACCAATATCATTTTTTAAAGTCAAAAATACCTTTAAACAAACTCATGTATGCGGCCGAAAAGCGTTCAGTGTCGCAGTTCTACGTTTTGCACAAAAACAACAAACATTTCAGGATAAAACGAAAAAGCATAAAAAAAATATAAAAAGGCAAACAATTTAGAAGATAAAGCAAATAAGACAAATGTGATATTTACATAAATACGCATTACATGTATAGCTATGTATTACATTGATAATATTTGATAACACATTTATGATAAGTAAAGTATGAAGGCAATTTACTACAGATTTAAATAGTGAAATAAAAATATCTTGATTCTCCGAAGGCGACATGATATCTTCGGAGAGCGGTCGCTTAGTAGAGATAAGAATAGGACCGCATTTATTGCTTCACGCACCTACATTATTTCTAGCCTTTTCTACTCGTAGTTCGGCAGATAGATACGATAGGGTGAAAAAGTAGCGTTTTCGTTAGTTTATAGCTAACAAGACTCGGTTTTATAATATTAAGAACATACACTATACAGCAGTATGCTTACTTAATAGAAAAACGAACTGTATTTCTTATCCGTATACATTTTCTTTAATAAGTATCATACTCTCTCGTCTGTGTCATATTCGAAAAACGGTGTGAATTTTTTATTTTGCCTATTCATTTTAGTTTAAAATTATCTCCAAGAGTTTATGTATATTATATACTATGTGTTATGAATTCCAGATGTTTCCTATCATTTTAAAGAGGTCGTCAAAGCGTATAAATGTCTATTTTTACCTTTAAACATTTCATTTATATGGATTTGTAGCTATCGTAAAAAGGTTATTGATTAGATAAATTAGTAGTAGAAGTAGTAGTTTGGAACAAATATATTAAAGCCAAAATCACGGTTTACTCACGTAACTATTTGGAGAAAAAGCTCTATTAGTTTCGAGTCACAGAAAGACTTGGCCATGAGCGCAGACGCGAAGACGTGACACAGACTACATCTTTTAGTTGTCTGATTTTTAGTTAATTTAATATGTCTCACCATTGATATTATAATAATACATGGAAGCCACAGATCTAACTAAACAGTTAACTATGTCATAAAAAGGTGGTTAAGATATAAGAAAATAAGGCCTACTGTCCATTTTTATTTAACAAATGTTTGCATTCATTTGTTAACGACAACAGGCGACCTACAAATGACAAATGCTTGCATCATGGTTGAAAACTGCCCACGAAGCGGTAAATCTGCCTACAGTCATTTGACGAATACATGCATGTGTCAAATGATGTGTCGTGAAGAGCAAGGCCTTAGTAACGACAATTTACTTACTCCGCTCGGTATTAAAACTAATAAGCTTAACGTTTTGTATTTAAATACAAACCGATTTATTACTTACATCAGGATGAACATAAATACCTAAAATTTCTGTTATGTACGTATCAAAAATATCCTCATTGGACAAGAAATATTAATATTCTTTTTGGGTTACCGTTGCCTAGCTGTAAAATGGGAAACTAATACTGCCTTACTGATTTTACCGTCAGTATATCAGTTCGTCCGTTTGTCACCTAGCTGTATTTTGTTTTTAAAAGCATTAGCTAAGCATTTAAAATTTGAAGAACAAAATAAAATAAATATTTACGGTTCCATACAAAGAACGTGATATTTTTGCGATTTTTATAGAGAATGGAACGGAACGCTTTGTGCGCGAGTCCGACTTGCCCGGTATTTGGAATATTTTGACTTTCAACATTCACCTACCATTTAAAGTATATGTATTTAGGTCCAGATATAACGTCAGTCTATCGTGCAGTTTTACTAACAGTTTTCCTTATAGACGTGTTGTCAATTACCATAAAATTAAAGCTACACAGATGTAGGTACGCGAAATGGTTGCTCAATCGCTAAGTAAAATCTAGGACACGGGTTTTTATTTATTTCCATCAACGTTTGAACTGACTTGATACTATAAATATCTGATTACCGCAATTTAGGAGCTAATTTTTAATAGATCCTTAACTTTATTGCCCGGGTATAAGGTGCATAAGGCATTCGTACTCTCTACAACCGGTTTGCCAAATTATTTCCTTTGCTTATAATCGGTATTACGCAGGCCGCAGCTTAAACTACTCGCTAATTAAGTAAATTCAATTTATCAAAAGTTAACATCAATACCTGTTATTAGCATATTGCTGTTTAACGGATATTTAGCTACATACGATGTATTCACAATCCGCCAATGCCTTAACACGTACAACAAAACGTTCCGTAGTTTAAAATTTTATTTTACTACCGAAAATGAACTCTGCAATGAATAGATTTAGCACTAATTATTATCGGGAGTCTACTCAAGAATATACTTTTGAATGATACACAATCTACACATAACGATCCCTGATTATGGGATTCATATAATATGGCGTTATTCCAGTCTCCTCACAAATATAGCTTTTCCGTGCTAACTGAGTGTGATTACTGAGATGTTTAAAAAAACCGAACAATATCCAATAGTATGTTAAACCTATATTTAAGCTAAAGCCATGTGACGACACATAGCACCATTTTCCCTACACAGATCCGTCGTCGCCAATATAAGTGAACAATAAATTGCTACCGGTCCCTACACTACAATCCACTCAAGAAAATAGCTTCAATACGATTGCCAGTGACAGTGACCTAGCAATCAGTTGAATCGTTTAGTGTCAGTGACTCACAACGCAAATAGACTAGGAGTGGTTCAGGCTGACCACCGCCAACTAGGGTGCGATATTTGAAGTTTATTGGGAGAATAATAGCGAAGCCACAATACAGCATTGCGACGATACACCGCAAACATCTGCGTTAACGCACAACACATCGTAGTTCGAATGTGTTGTCGCATTGCAGAATGGATAAGTGGTACTAAAGTAAAAGTATAGGTCAGATTATACTTGTCACTTTATAAAGCACGCATTATTCCAGAGATTTAAATAAAAAATGCACGCATTCGCACATATTCACGCGCTGTAGATAGGGTAGTATTTGTTTTTATTAATTGGATCTACGTTTCGATGCGGTTCGATTTTGCACTGGTATAGTCTGACCCTAAGCGACTTTTCGTCATGGTGCTTCCACATCTATAGAACGCGCCTAATGCAATTCCTACGCGTTTGCGAGCAGCTCGCGAATATTTTGCGAGTATCTTACAAACTGGGCGCAAACACCATGTGTATAGTGAAAAAACGTGTGGATGTATCATCTTATGTCGCGTCGAATGTAATGAATCGCAATGTTTACTTTATTGCTGTGCGACGTCTCAGCGCAGTATTGTGGCCTCACCCTTTTAAATTGACCACGGTCAACTGGAGTGCGATGTATGAAAGATATTGATGTAAGTAATGATGCGTACCCTTCTCCAGTGAGCGCGCAACACGCCTGTATGTGCCAGGGGTGCTGCTTTATGGACGTCAGGTCCAACTGTTCGGATATCTCGGCCGCCGTCATCGAGCCTTTCACGTCCTGGAATTTAAAAGATAATTCGTATTAGACTAGATTATATATACATATAGATTCGAATACCGGGGGATTGAAGTGAAGTTTTCTTATTCATAAACACTTTTGCGAGCATATTAATGAATCAAGTAGTAGTTACATTTATAACATGGTATTTTCATAAAACAATCAATGAATTTATGACAGAAAAACAAGTATGAAATTGGAAACTTCTAAATCCCCGATTCCCGAACAACAACCATTAAATTCCTAACCCCCAAAAGCCGGCAACGCCAGAGGCGTTACAAGTGTAACGCCTCTGGTGTTTCAAGTGTCCATGCGCGGTGGCGATTGCTTACCATCAGGTGATACGTTAAAAAAATTAACAAAAGCTGAAGAACACGATATAAGTAAATGATTTTTCGTCACTACTGCATCAACATAGAAACATAAGTCAGACACATGTTCCATGTTCCATACGTCTGCGCGATTAAGCAACAAACACACGCGAACATACAAACTTTTACCTTTTCAACATTAGTAGGATAGGCACGTTTGTGACATACATACGCAGACAAACTTACGACTTTTATCCCCGAAGGGATTGGCAGATCTGCATGTTTAAATGACACCGAAACATTCCAATTCTTTCTTTCTTCAGGCCTTGGATCGAGCCTCAAAATGCTACAAGGTTAATTGGTTATAAGAACCCTTTGAGAATGAGGCAGTCAAGCAAATCAAATATTAGAGTATAATTATATAAGTATAATATAGATTATAATACTATAATCTAATACGAGTATTGAAATTAAAAGTATTTATTTTCCCACATTGAAAACTGCATTAATAGCAACAGGTTAGGTAATTTAGGTCCCCTATGAAGCTACGACCTCTCGAGTGGGGTCCATTTAGCGTGATGACTGACTTCCCTGTCACATCATAAACAAATATCACACGGTCTGTCTGTCTGTACTGTACGTAGTAACGTATCAAATATTAGGCATTAAGTAATGAAATGATTTGACAAAATAAAAGATTAAATGTAACGCTAACTTTTCGCGAGTTCTCTTTGCCATATCAAATATGGAATACAATACTATTTTTTATAATTTTACGTATTAATATTGAATAGATAGGAGAGAATTGATGTTTAGTAACATGACTTAGTTACAGATAGCAGACCTTTCTCCAGAATGCAAATTAACTTTCTTAAATAAAACTGTGAAGTTTAAAACGCAAGAAAGTACCATAGTTTCTGCAGACAGATCACCCAAGATCACAAGCCGAACCTTAAAGGTTAAAATGCCAGTTTTTATTCATTACGTCCAAAATGTAGTATGCAGGTCAACGGGTTAAGTTTTTTGCGGATACAATCGTGGTGTCACCATAGTACAGCATGCGTCACCAGCTCACCTGTTTGAGTCCGTCATGTCTTAAGAATTACAAATGAGATTTACGTAATTCTACTTACTTACTACTTATTATGATATAACAATCCGCTGGTTTACTAAGTATGCGGTAAATTCATACATACAGTCTTGTTAGTATGCGGTAGGTTGGACTTCACTGTGCTGTGTAGATCTTAGTTTCGATAAACTCAATTCGAATGAAACCTATTTGGTTTTAAACAGTTATGATTTTACCCACGACATGGTTTATGTTTTGGAAGTGTTTAGAACACAAATTTCACAAAATCGAAACAACCATTTTTGTATCAGACATATAGTTACAGGATTTTAACACGTGTGTTATGTTGTGCATTTGTCATCTAATTGCTATTAGGCGCGATCTAAGAGATCTAAGAGATATATCCTCAATACTAAAGAGATACAATAATAGCTTAAAACGGGTAAAGGTCTGATATTCAAAAGAACTCGAAATAATTCTTATGTAATATTGAAGAATACCAAGAAGCCTATCACTCACTGACTCATAAATGTATTCATCAATCTTGCATCTGTCTTTTATCTCACATTATTTAGTCACCGCTGTACGACTTTTCCCGTGGCATATTAAAAGGCATTAACATAATGTTTTTTCATCTTTTAAGGGCCCTCAAAAGACTCGCGAGTATTATACAACTTGGTGACCTTGTTATTAATTTATTTGGCATCATTTTTATACCAAAGGAATTGCGAGCGAATTCGTACGTCTAAACAAGGATTTGCTTGATTTTTCCCTAATCCAAATATCCTCTTTTGAAATATCCTTTATCCTGTTCTATGACATTGGGGTGTATCAGTAATATTGGTACCAAATCGGAGTACAAAAACAAAAGACTGACCAAAACCTAGCACAAAAAGCATCGAACTAACGATCGAAACATTAATATCTCCTTAATCTGTCTACAAAAAAGAAATCCAAAGCCTCGACATAAGGCAACATACGATACTCTTTAAAAATATCGCGTTTCCTTCCTTCGAAAATGTCACGCAGTTTATAAAATCAACGAAGTATACTTTCACATATCACGTCGCTTGCTTCTTTCAACGAGCCTGCCCACCTTGTAGAGCCTAGCGCATTAAGGTATACGAAACTGTCTCTCACTAAAATAATTTGGACTTTATTATACAATGGTAGAGTTGAAATTATATTAAATGAGTATTCGGTTAACTTGATGAGCTGTTGCCTTTGCTGGTGTTTATCTCAGAGAATAAACAAGCGTTCAAGGATATAGAACGAGCAATGTATATTTTGGTTATAAATAATGATGACGTATTGCGGTTGACACAGGTGCTACTTGTATGAAATATGGTACGCTATATGGTTGATTTTTACTAAAGAATATAACAAATTACACATTTACAGCGTGATTTTTAATTATATGTTGAGAAGGCAACATTATTGTCGCCGATATGTATTATTACTGCTAATTTTGAATAGAGACCATAAATTAAGTATCTATTAGACATACCTGATGTCATTTAAAAAGCATCACTGCATATTTAAATGCGTCATAATATTATACTGATTATAGCACTTGACCGCAGATTTTTAATCTCCAAATAAATATAATGAACACAAATACATATTGTCATACATCAAATATTTAGTTGTAATATTAGTGATTGACCTTGGTGTAACCTTAAAACTTAGTTTTAGCACGCAATATTTCAATAGAGTTGTGATATTAATTATATAAGGTAAGGTGGTGGCAAAAAGTGTCTGTATATCATTGTGTATGTACGCAGTAACTGCACTTTCACATTCCGCATACCGATTTGAAGGTTATAATATAAATAACTGTGTTATTATCGGGCGAAATTAGAGCCATCGTTACTGTGCAGTAGCGATAATCTCTTTACCTTATTTAATATTAGTGTATGGTTTTATGCATCGTTTAATCAATTGGCTTCTATGGTTCATGTATGGTATACGGCGTAACACGATTAAATCTAGTCGGTTAATCGGTCTACAATTAATATAATGTAAAATGCAAAGTTAATCATGTGATGAGAAAATTTAGCAATTGTAAAGCCTTTTAAGCCAATATCTTACACAGTATTAAATAGGTACATACAGGGTGTCCCTGAAATCGACGTCCAACGGGCACTAGATGATCAGCAAGGTTCCAACTGTTATCAGAAAAATATAAAAAAATTCTAAGTCCTACAGTTTTTAAATTACAGTGACTTATGTGTTATCCACGAAAAAGTACACCCTGTGCCAGTCATTTGACTCTTGTTGCTACAAATATTAATTTTTTTCGTCTGCAATCTTCCTTACATTATCCTGAATAGTGCTCCAGTAATATGGAATCATAAATTCTTAGCCAACTGCTTTAGATTGGAAAACATTGTTAGTTTTAGAGGAACCAAATACTCTGAATAAAATTTTCACTTTACTTTAAGTGACTGTACTGAATAAATTATGTATGGCGCTAGTAGTGGCAAATTTCACCAAAGTTGGCGCATTTAATAAGGATTATAAAATGGTATAGCACTTTGCACATTATTTCTTAAATTCGACACAAAAAAAGATTTTTCAACGAAACTCCGTTTCGATGAATTTATTTGAACTTACTAAAAAATCTTCTAGTGTGCTCAAATCATACGTTACAACCTCGTATGCACTAGACAACACTTTGCACGCGATTTGTTATCATCATGTTGAAAATCAGCGAGGATATCTTGTCAAACAACATTGTCTGTATACTCATGATTTCGCTTGCAGCTTTCGTCGGCAATATTACTAGACTTACTCTAGTAAGTCTAAAATAAGGAACTGATGTTGTGTATCATGTTTCACTAAATAATATTGAATGATTGCAATATGATGTTCATAGTGCATCAAACACATTATCAAATGTGTAGTAAAATCAAAAGGAACGGACGCGGCAGATTCATGTATACAGCATATCGACGCGATAGTGGTGTGGTGTACCTTGCGCACAATTACTCGTCATATCCCCATCAAAAAAAAGAAATGGGTGAATCCTCCGATTAAGTTACGTAGCATCAAATATTCTTTACTTTGTCGAGAAAGAGTTATTTGCACCGTTACAAGGAATTGCAGATAAAGCAAAAAATAATTTAAAAAATAAATAAGCAACACGGCGCAAATAGGCAGTGCTCAGCTAAAATGGCGTAGCCCGGGTACGATGGCTCGAGATGCACAACACCAGTTCGTCTAGCGATAATATTGCCGACGAATGCGGCAAGCGAAATCACGGGTCAACAGACAATGTTGTTTAACAAGAGATCCTCGCTGATTTTCAACATGATGATAACAAATCGCGTGCAAAGTGTTGTCTAGTGCATACGAGGTTATAACGTATGATTTGAGTACACTAGAAGAATTTTTAGTAAGTTCAAATAAATTCATCGAAACGGAGTTTCGTTGAAAAATCTTTTTTTGTGTCGAATTTAAGAAATAATGTGCAAAGTGCTATACTATTTTATAATCCTTATTAAATGCGCCAACTTTGGTGAAATTTGCCACTACTAGCGCCATACATAATTTATTCAGTACAGTCACTTAAAGTAAGGTGAAAATTTTATTCAGAGTATTTGGTTCCTCTAAAACTAACAATGTTTTCCAATCTAAAGCAGTTGGCTAAGAATTTATGATTCCATATTACTGGAGCACTAATTAGGATAATGTAAGGAAGATTGCAGACGAAAAAATTAATATTTGTAGCAACAAGAGTCAAATGACTGGCACAGGGTGTACTTTTTGAGGATAACACATAAGTCACTGTAATTTAAAAAGTGTATGACTTAGAACTTTTTTATATTTTTCTGATAACAGTTGGAACCTTGCTGATCATCTAGTGCCCGTTGGACGTCGATTTCAGGGACACCCTGTATATGAACATAATATTATTGGTAACACAATTTTAGATACATTTAGATAAAATTAATTTCTCCAATGACCTATATGAAAATAGTCAACAAATAGTTTTGACGGCTTCGCCGGCGTTCCGTTCATATAAATAAAGTATAGCTCATACTCTGTTCTTACACCAAATTTCATTAAAATCCGTTCAGTAATTCCAGACGGACAAACATCCCAATATCCGAACAAACAAACTTTCACATTTCATATTAGAGTTGCAGTAACATTTTCCTTTGTACAAACCGCTATCATCTCACAAAAGTATAAAACCTTGGAACTTGACAAGCCGACCTTGCTCTTAACTTGTATGAAGGTTTAATTCCGGTTAACGATGCCATTGAGAAACTGCATGGCTGACTCAGACTGTGTGAAAATGTTCATTCTTTTTCTTTAGCATTTAATATAAAGTTTCAGTTTACTATTAAACTGCGTCTGGTCTTCTTTCGAGGTGTTTGATAGAATAGATGTGTGATAGAAGAATGTATTGAAATATACTTGTATAACTTTCGTCTTGCACTACACCTCTCTCTATCTTGTCGTCTTATTGTTCTAGAGGATCATAAGAGGAGATTCCATATCATCAGGATAATCAGGAGATTTATTGTCCATATAAAATACTAAGTGTTGACTAGGTATATTAATATTGTAATGCATTATCTCCCGTGGTGGTTTATCTCCGTGACATAAGCTGGAATAAACGAAATCGCTTATCTCTCTCTCTCACTCTCTCTTTCTCTCTCACTCTCTCTCTCTCTTTCTCTCTTTCTCTCTCACTCACTCTCCCTCTCTTTCTCTCTCACTCTCTCTTTCTCTCTCCCTCTCTTTCTTTCTTTCTCTCATTCTTTCTCTAGGTAAGGGTTCTGCTATATTTTAATTATACTGACCTGTTTGTTGGCATACACAAGTAGACAGGCTCTGCTAAGCTCCTCATGCTTCAGCATCTGGTGCAGCTCATCACGGCTGATGTTCAGTCGGTTACGATCCGTCGAATCAATAACCATTATGACGAACTGAATAAACAGAGAAAAATACTTTGTAATCATCGTGATTGTATGAAATTACCAGATTAGTATACTTAAACTAATGTTCAAGGTGTATTGACTTTGATATAGCATATTAGTGTTGTTAGTAAGGGTCATTTTCGGTGCAAATAAACTGTTATTCTTTCTTTGCTTTCTGTATATCAAGGGTTATTTAGCTCTGAATAACTTATGTAAGTCCATAATGCTATTCCTCGTAGGGGCAGATAAGGGTGTGCTTACACTTCACTCTGGTGTAGTATGAATTCTTATTCTATGGCAAAACTGCTCAGATTTCTCTTTTGTTTAATTTTACAGGAAAAATCACCGTGAGAATCAAACTATGACAATACTCGTATAAAACAAACATCAGCCAATGGACAATAAAATATATACGAACCTAATCATAATATAATAAGAAAATGATAAACATCGCTGAGCATATTTAGCATGAACTACTCTATTTACATGGCAATTAATACCGAACAATTGCAAGAAGCGTACATTGCAATTACTGTAAACAATGGCTGGAGCATAAACAAAAATTCATCGCGTGCGTTGATCGTGGAGTCATTGGGGCATAATTAATAAAGTGACATTATAGCGACCGATCGAGGCAATTTGGCTATTAAAAATGTAAGATACTGCAACTGCGGTAGGTAAATGGCTCGAGCACTGTGCGCATAGCAATCATTCATCACGAGTAAATATCATTCATACTTGATGACAAAATTGGACGGGGTCTTAAATGGATCGCCTTTATAAGGTGGTTGTAGACCAAGGCAACTTAATTTATCCATGATATGACCGACATTGTTGTTCTTTTCCTTATTCATTTTTACATTATTTTGATCTTTAAGTTATGTATTTCCAAGAGACTTTAAAATTGTAGCCTTTCTAGTTATGCGCTTAGCCATAGTTGTATTTAAATTGTTTATACCATCAATAGGTACCTACAACGCAATAGCAAATCAAATGGCAATTGCAACAATTAGTCTACTGGTATTATCAACTATCATGGTTGACCTCAAGTTACAAAGTAGGTACCTACGTTCTAGTTCGCCAATCACGAAGTTTCAGTGTCGATCTCTCGATTAATTTCGAAACCCTCTACAGCACGGAATTAAAACATAACTTGAGAAAAATGTTTACAAGATAACTTGTAAAATTTCTAGTCAATTGACATTCAACTCTATCAATGTTGTTACAAGGTTAAAAATTTAACAACCGTGTCAGTTTGGGATCTTGATGCGCTAGCTTCTTGAAGATAACAACAGATAGAAAAAAATACTGTTTATACACGCTTATATTAGATGGAAACAATGCATTCCGAGTTATCATTCGCCTTGCAGCCATTTTTAAGCCCATAGATAAGCGATCTAATTTTTAATTTATTTTATACCACTACTGGTATATTACACACATAATAATTATTACTGACAGTAGTCATAATATTAATTATATATCCTTTTCCGAGATTCTACCCAATAAACTATTTTGTAATTAATTTCGACCAATACATATCGTAAATTGAAACATTTTTATCTACATTATTAGATAGTGTAATAATACCTAGTATGTAATTTACAAATAAATGTAATTATTATATTAGAAATGATTTGTACATGGTCTTATGTACGTGATGATAACAACATAAGTCCTAGTCATATTAAAGAGACGATCATTTTAAATGATACAGGAAAATATATAATATGTTGGTAGAAGGAAAACAACACAGACGAATGTTATAACGGTACTTAGATACTGAGAATAGCTCTTGTTAAGATTTCGATATTTCATAAAATTTAAAACGACTACTCTCTTATTGTAGCTTTTCTTCTTCTCTTTCTGTTTTCTTCTTCTAATTCTCGTATTAGCACTAACGCTGGGAATGTACCCTTGACCACAGGGCTGTTACTGACTATAACATGGGACCAATAAAATAACTGGTAAAAAGAGGGAGTTACATTTAATATGAGCACTTTTGCTTCCCCCTTTTTTTAAGGGGGAAAATCATCCAATGACTTCTATCGCATTGGGCGAGGCGAGAGTGACTGTCGGACTCTTACTGACTAAAAATCACCCCGTTCCTACTCCTGCTTTTAGAGCCGGAGCCCCGGTATCCCACTAGGCAGCTCCAGGTTTTGCTTCCCCTTACGAGAATAAAAGATGTCGTTGGAAGCATACCATAACTTTGACAATAATTTAAAAAGTCCAAAAATTCGTTAAAATAGCCCAAATTTTCAGTTACAAATTACAGTTTTTACATACAGGTAATCGAATTATCCACATTAAGTGAAAGCGTACAAGTATCGCACGCAAAAATTGGTGAACAAGGCCAACTTCTACCGGCTACTTAAGGATAATGAATATTTCCAATGGCATTGCAACCCACATAATTTAATATGTATTTTTACCCGACTGCCAAGGAAGGGTTATGTTTTATATTTTGCGCCAGATAATACAGATTATGAAGACCCAGAAGACCTAAGTAATTTTAAATACGTATTTAAATACGTATGTATGGAATATACTTTTATACTAAAAACTATCGTTAAATATAGCCCTACACCCCGCACAGGTAATTTCAATATCTTTTTCCTATAGGGAAGGGTCATAGAACTCGTCTGTCGAGTTTTCGCAAGCAGTATTGTCTAACAAGGAATTTACTTTCGATACCGAAACCAAGTATTATTATTAGATTACTAGGATTTTATTCACGAAATGAGAAGTTGTGTGTCAGGTATAAGGCAGTAGAAACTAGTCTACCCGAGGGACTACACTCTGCCACATGGAACTTCATCATCATGATGACGTACTAGACATCCACATCTGAACATAGACCCCAATAACTCCCAGACTGAATAGTTAACTTCATAACATAACTGACAAAATGGCCGTGGTTGTTTAATATTGTGTACTCCTCTTTTTTCTATTCGGAAACTAAAAGGTTTGAACTTACAAATTTACGCAAGCTCATGAGATCATGTAAATTACTATTATATTTGGTACCGCATAGCTTTACCATTTTATACAACAAAAAAAACTATTTTAAGTGTGTAACAGTGCTATCTTTAATATAAAATTACTCATGCACTGCATGAATGCACCAAGACACTGAATAATAGATATTGTTTGCACAGACAGTTTAATTGTCAGACTATTTGTATTTACCTAAATAATTATATGCCACATTCATTCGCCTGTTATGCAGATGAATGCATACTAAGGCATCCACATTTTTATTTCTTATTACTGAACCTGAAATGCATTACCTAAACCTAACTGTAAACATATAAGTTTTATATGAATGTAATTACAATTTAAAGGACCTGTACATATTTATTGTAATTTAATCAACTATAGTTTTATATATTATATTTAAACTTATATTTCTTTTTATATCGAGTTAAAAAGAATTAAATATTAATCAGTTACCTCGCTGTTAGTGTAGTACGTAGTCCATGCTGATCGCAAGCTCTGCTGCCCGCCAAGGTCCCACATGACGAAACGCAGGTTCCGCCAGACTACCTCCTCTACATTGGAACCAATTGTGGGCCTGGTGTGGACAGCTTCGCCCAGAAGCAACTGGTAGAGTATCGTCGTCTTACCAGCATTGTCTAAACCAACGAGGACCAGCTTGTGTTCTGTGAAGAGGTGACAGATTACACTATTAAATATGAGTAAATATGAGAACATACTACTGGGATACTGGCTTATTTTGATATGTATCTACAATTTGCTACATGCACATGGATTTATCTTCATCAGAATAGAATTGTCAGTAAATTCTAATGCTAGGTGGTTGTCATTGAGAAGAAAAAGGTATTTAAAAAACTAATTATTAATTATTTCAGTACTATTTCTAGCAATAACTTAGAATTAAAATGCAGTCCACACTTCTTTTACTTGATCTCTATTACTTTCTTGCAATGATGTAACTTTTGTTACAAAACAATGTTAACTTACATAATTGCAATTTGTAATTGATGTTTTACTGCAATCATATTACATTTCAACATACAATAAACCTGATTGTTTTTTAATTTCATTGTTGTCTTTATATTCTTCAATTCTTTTTTTTATAATATGCCTTGCTTGTAAAAGTTAGTGTAGGTAGATAAATGTGATGCATGTACATCAAATGTATATTTATTTATTTATTCATTGCTTTGATCCTTTACTAATTAATTATCCTAATTTATCCTCAACTCTACTCACAGTTCACTCAATTCATACTGCACAGTTTCACCCAGTAGTGCAATGTTTTATAGGCTATAATAGCCTTCCCTGATAAATAGACTATCCAATAAAATAATTATTCATATCAGACCTTTATTTCCGGACAAACATCTCAAACATAGAAAAATCTCTTCACCTATGTATATTAGTAATTAACCATAGATAGGTATATACTATTCTTACATTTTCATCTTTTATAATATGTTATAACTATAAAAATATGTTTGTTTGTCTTCCTTTCTTATTATGGAGCAATTTTAAGTTATGATTTGTGTCTGGAGATATGAGAAGCTTTGAGTTAATGTAGGATTCTATTCTTCCTTGAACCACATGTGTAATACCTGGTAAGGAGTATATTTAAAATGCTCTTTAGGTACTTAATTGTGTAGAAGATTGTACCTATATTCTCTGATACATGAATATCTTCAATAGAGATCTATATATTGTATACTTTATTGACTCATAACATTTCCTATACTTTAATTCCTTTGTCTAAAATATTTGCAAAGTAAACTGTACATATATGAAATATGTTCAGAAATAAAGTAAATAATGTTGTTATCTTTGTTAATTAACATTGCTACGCTACATATCGCCAAATACATGTTTATCGTTCAAGTTTTGCATGTACCAGTCTAACAAGGTGAAGTTTTTGACGAAAATATGGAAGTTAAAATATGTCACAGATATTATACATTCATTATTACGAGCCAATTGGGTCGAACTAACGAACAAAGGCCTCTTTATCAGTATAAGTTCTCGCTGGCGTTGAAGTGTGAGACTAACACATCTTAATTTTTTATCTTATCATAAACGTGAGATTAATGAAAATTTTATATCAAACTTACCCTCGTTCCCGAACAAGCTCCAGATCTTCGAAATAAGTAAGCCCATCCTGGCAAACCTCGTCCTATCCTAATTCACAAACTTCAAGGAGACAATGAATTCGTAAACTATTTATTTATTCTCATTGTCGAAGACATTTGTACGTCTACAAGCAGTATTATGACTTAAAATTCCACTGCATACCGTTTATGGAACTGTTTTCACGCTCTAGTTCACTTTAATATTTCACTAAAACTCATTTTTATTCGTATGTGCATTAAGATATGTTTGTTACGCGTCTCTTTACTTTTACTACAAAACGAACGACGTTACGCATTGAAAGACAGCGACAAGACAAGACAGCGCCCCCTTGCCCTTGCCTGCCCCCTCCGTCAGATAGACAATCATTAAAAGCAAATCACATTTTTAATCTGTACAGTTTTTGACATGGCTGCAATCAAAGACAACAAAATGTTGCCATATCATACTTTGAAAACATTCAGTACAATTCTGTTACTTTGGAGTTATACACTGATGTAATTTTATATTATCTACTCTGTAAAAAATTACAATATATGCACGGAAAAATATTGTCACTTAATTTCTAAGCATTCTGAAATCATCCATCGAATTTGAATAATCGTACACATTGAACAACTGTAGAAATTGTGGAAAAAATGTAAAAATATTTTAAACAATGTATAAATTATTAATTTATAGTTACTACATTTCCACTCAAATTGGGACAGCGTTAGAAACGGGCAACATGAATCAATAGACAATGAAAAAAATTAATACCGGAAATGAGTATTACGTAAATTGGAACGCATGATGGATGGAAAAGGGAAGGTTATTTGCAGACGTATAAAATTGATAACTTACGAACTAAACATTTATTTCAATAAAATATTATAAAGTATAATAATTATTAAACCTTGACTTGAACTATTAAGTTGTTTTTGCTCTATTTATTAAAATATGCTATGATTTTGATTAAGTATTAAAATATTTTTTCAATTTACCCATTAATAATGAATCAACATTATTGATTCTGTAAAACTAAACATTTACTGCACTTGATTGAGCAAAACGGAACGTAGAGTGGAAGGAACGCGGTCCCGATGAGCGCGGTAATATTAAAAATAAATGATCTAATATTAAAGATAATAATTAATTGAATCCATTTGTAATGGACTTCAAAAATGTAGGTTGCTAATTTGTTAATGTTTTTATCAATGTCAATGTCCAGTAGATAAGTCTGAAATTATTGGATAATCGAATCGTCCCCACTTTCCCAGATTGCGAGGTATGTACTAAATTAAAAAAGTTATATACCACAAACCGAAATACTGTAAGGGGAGACCTCTTATGACTTACCTAATTTAAACTACATTTTGATGATGATTGATTTATTTAACTAAGTATTTATTTTGCTTAAAAATATATTTTTTTAATTTTCCATTTTCGTTGTAATATTTAGTTGTATTATGCTTCTATAGACGAGTAGGTACTACTTGTAGTTTTATATAAATCATGTGACTGGTCTCCAAACTGTGTAATTTGAAGCACAACATTAAACTATACCTACGGTCAGAGAAAATCGGCGATACCACTTCGTTTTTGAAGTTACTATACTTTCCTTGTGTATTCTGTCAAAATCAGAACCGTTTTGCTTCGACGGAGTTCGACGCAACGATCTCCGGGGGTACGGTGAACTTCCATGCCGGATTACCGCTGTGGGATCTGGAGATGAAGACCCTCGCGCGATTGTATCTACAGTTTGCGCGCAAAGGTAAAACTCCATTACCATTACCATTAGTCAGTAAGAATCTGACATTGGTCATTCGCCTCACCCAAGGCGGGCTAAGACATTGCATGATTTTCCCTCCTAAAAAGAGGGGATGACTGACTGGTGAACTCAATTAATGAGGCCCTGGAAACGGCTGCTAGCATGTAGCGACACATATATTTATTATTATATTATACTAAAATTCTTTATTTATCTTTATTCATTCAGAAAAAATATTTAAAAATATAAAAACAAGAGCCGTTGTGTGGCAAATATAATTATGTCCTGGTAGATGGCAATGGGAGCTTCTATGTCATTAATCCGTTTAAATGGGCTGTCAATAGGACATATCTGTTATCTACTAAAGACTTACTACTAAACTTCTAGATACCTAGATCTGGGTAAATAACAACACAAATCAAATTTTATTCAAATGTTTATGTACAATTGTAAACTATCTTATAAATTTTCAGTATAAAGGTCTAGTTCCGTAATTTATTTTTTACATGTCATACACTCTCTCGCTTTTCCACCAGAGATGTGCTATGATACGAACCCGTGGATGCGTTAGGCTTCCACAAGTCATATACATTAGTAAACATAGCATAGCACTGTTTGTGGTGTTTTTTATATGGAAAGATGCGTACTATTGGTGCGTGCTATGGATGTGTGTTAGTCGTATACTGATATGGATGGCTTCCCTACTATCGATACATCGTATACTAGCTGCGCATCTTCCTCGCACAGCTACATAGCTTAATATCAGTGGAAACGGTCACATAGTTTCACAGCTTAGCTGTTACATCTTCGTAGTATACCTACATAGCACATCTTTGGTGGAAAGGCACCCTTAATCAACATTTAACTTTAAAAGGCCCAAGAAGCATATTATTTTAAAAAGCATCGGTTGTCATTATAGTTATCAGTATTATGTCTTTGTTCACACTTCTTAGCTTTGAATGTTTACTTTCTCACCTACTGACATGCAACAGCTTACTTTCTGTGGTGACAAACTGTACCAGGTACTCAAATTATCAGTTCATACACTTATGCAGATGAATAATCGACATTGTTTCATTTAAAATTGTATTCTCAAGGTAGTCAATTCCATCGGCGGAAAGTTGGTAAGGCTTAGTACAAATACTGGCACTCCTCCATCGGTTCCTGGAAGATTCATCTGATCTATTTTCTTTGCATTACGAAGTATCTTTTTTAAGACCACTTGGCTATCACCACTACAGTGCAGTTGTGCAGTGTTGTCTACTTGACAGGAAAAAGTTTGCCGGTGTAGGGTCATCAACGCAGTGTTGGGGTTAGCGTGTCGAAACGTACTTCTGTGTAGGACTGCTCTGAAATTGACAAGAGAAACATCACAAGGAAAAGAAGTTTTAACCAAAGGTAGAAAAGTGTAGTAACAAAGTTGAGTGTGATTTTTTTCGATAAGGAATATATCCAGCAGGTAATCGAGAGCGTTGGCTAAATATAATGCAGATAGACTGGGCAATTTTAATTCAGTTTTGTGTGCTTGTCGATTAAAAGAGTTAGCTGAATCCATAAGATTTTCCAACAACATGTAATTTCTATGGCACGTAGCGGTACTATCTGCCAGTCCTTCATGAGTACCTCGGCCATCATTAAAAAGGACTCGTCTATCGAGCATGAATAGCATTTGCCCTTCTTGTAGAGCAGTGACACCTTGAGCATGGTCTGTTATGAAGGTAAGTCTTGTTTTTCTATCTTGTATAAATGCCATACTCGTTATTGGGTACATGTTAGACTCAATGCGACGGCTGATATTCAAAGTTCGCCGAGTGTACTGGAAGCCATTGTTGTCTGTAAAGATCTCAGGAGGATTACCATTATTGATATCTGTTTGTATTGACAGAAAGAGTTCTAATTCTCTGTACTTAGGTGACACTTCATAATCTACTTTGCTTTCCAAAAAAATAGCACTTGACAAAGGACTTCTGAGGAGATTGAATATTTTGGTTGTGTGTTGTAATAATCGTCCATAAACAGTGGTTATTTCTGTAGTGACTAGTCCTGATACAATCAATAAAATTTTCTTTTTAACTCCAAATCTGTAATCTGATAGAATGTCATGCAAGGGTTTCGTAGTATTTGTATTAAATAAGAACATTCCAGAATTAAAATCCGAATCCCTAAACGCGCCGAAATCAATAAAAACGTTTTTCTCAATATTTGTTTCTTTCTCGATTACTGTTTTCAAGAAGCCAGTAAATTCATCAAACAAAAGTCTGTGTTTATAGCTCTCAAGTTGTATGTCACCTGACTGTATTGGTTGAATGGTAAATGGATACACAGTTCCGTTATTGATTACATCGTCAATGTGGCACGATAAACAATATATGGTAGCAGCATTCTGTGAAGCATCGTATGTGTCCTTAATTTTAAAAAGTTCAAGTGTTAACGGAGGTATCATTACAGAAAAGACAATTTTGTAGAACATTCTAGACAATTTAATGAGATTTTCCGAAGTGTAAGTCCATACTGGATTTATCTGAACTGTTACGTCTCTTTTATTGTGATCCACGATTCTTATGTTTGGATATCTTGTAGTGAGTTCTACAATTTCCGTTCGCTCATGACTTAAGGAGTTAAAAATGTAAACTTGATCTCCGGGCGAAACTGTCCTCAACACGGATGCGAATACACCATCTCTGTACACATATTTTTGTAAATAGGGAACATGTGTGTCCGGCTTCAAACTTAAGAAACTAGCTGAAATTTCCTGAATGTACCAGCAGTCTCTGGCTGTATTTAGTATTTGAGTGTGAACATACTTTAAGGCGTTTGCTGAAATTGTTCCGCTTACGACATTGCGGTCAAGTAGACGCGCAACTGTTTCTCTTGTTTTTATTAAGAGTTCAAATATTTGCGAAATATTGGAGCGGCGAAATACGTTAAGATTCAAAGCAAAAGAAAATAATATTTCTGTAGTTCGCAGTGTTGCGTGCAAACGCCTTAATAGAATCTTAGTAAACGGTCTTGATGTATAAAACCCAGTCCAATATGCAGGACTACCGACACTAATATCAGCAAAATTAAGAAAGTCACCTTTCAAAGTAGGAAAATGTTTATGATTGGATTTTAAATAATCAAAATAATCTTTAGCTGTTCCAAATTCTATGCTAGCTTTATAAATTTCTTTATTTGCTGCTACAAAGTCCGCAATTTTTTGATAATTATTGAACTGAAAGTCGAACTCTGCTTGCATTTCGTAATGGTACGGGCCACCTATAGGTGCAATAATGGTGTTATGGGGTGATATTGTTCCTGTTTTAGAATATTGTTCGAGAAGCACTTCAGCCTTTTCTTTTACATTGAAAGCGCTGACATCAAGGTTTCTATGATTTGTAGCAAAGTTATATTCTGACGCACAGAGAGGGCCATTTGGGCCGCACGCTCTAAAGCCAGCTGAATTAAATTGCAGATAATGTGTTAAAACAGCATGTTTCGGATAACGATCCTTCCCCATTTTGTCGAGTACGTCATTTAAATTGGAGGGATAAGTTTTATCGTCGTCCCAACTTTGTAACCATATAAAGTCGCTGTATTGATATTCAGATAAATATTGTTCCCAAGCGTAATGAAGATTTGTGAAAACCAGTTCGTTAACATTTGATGCGGCTAGTAGATAAGTCATAGTTGGACTATGAGTAACACTGTTAGTCAACCACGCTACTTTTGGAGTATAATTCAAATGTTGCTTTAGCCACTGGTGCCCTGAAAACAAAAACTAACTATAGCCATGGGAACTAGGTACATTTACACGCAAAACATTATTATTAATGTTCACATGTTGAATCGTCCTTACTTAACTCTTCTTACCTTCTGTCAGCTGATGGACGAGTCCAAATAAATGCGATGTTGCTTCATCAGGTTCGACCCAACCTCCCGTTGTAATTTCAAGTCTGCCTGATCTTAATAATTTGCGAAATGCCTGAAACGTATAAATTACTATTACTTAGTTTAAAATTAAATAGGACATCAATAATGCATGCTTATTTAAAGGTATATCCTCACCGCTCGATTTCTGTGCGTCGTTGTTTTCCACCAATGACTCAGATGTGATATCTCATTCCAACTAAATGTTAGTGTGTTGTAGAACTGCAGCTTTTTTACAATATTAGATAGAATTTTGTTAACACTATCATTGTGATATTGTGCATATGATCGTCTCCATATTGAGTCGACGTGGCTTCGAGGTATTAGGATAACCTTGAAAATATTAAATCTATTAAATATAGTTGAGATCCTTACACAATAAATGCAAAGTTTACGAGATTACCTTCAAAGGTGGCCATTTTGGATTCCTCATTAGAGATTCATATCGGCTATCGAAAATATGATTCCAAAAATGCTTCCTGCTCATCCAAAACGGCTGAAAAACAATTGAACATTAGACTCGCCACAGTTCATCATATCTCTTCTTCTCTATTCTGTGATCATAATAATATGTATTACGAATGTATTGAGAACTCACCTCTATATTCAGTTGTGAAAATTTTTCTTGCGCATCAATGTCCGTATTTGTTGTTTTTAGTATAGAACAAGAGTAGGGGTCGGATGTTAGATTATACGTGAACAGTGTACTATCCATGGGTAACCCTTCGATGAGAAAATCTGCTTTTTCATTCTCTGGATCTATATCTATAATACTATGCATTGTCTGTCTACGCACTGCACTACTGGCTGTACTTTCTGTTTGGGTCTTGATTTTATTAGAATTTGGAATCAAAATGCCCTTGACCTGTATCTCTTCTTTTTCATTCTTTTTTTCGTGAAATTTCGGAATGATTACTGTGTTTTCTTTACTGCTGGTTCCTCTTTGTTCTGTACTAGCGTGCATGTCATGGTCTTCTACGGGTGGGAAGAATCTGGATGGTGTAGGAATTTGATAGTAGTTTTTGATTGCCAATTTTACGTTACGTGCATTGGTAAAATTAGAATAAACTTCTGTCCGTTCTTTAGGGGGTTCCGTTGTTACGTTTATGTCTGTAAACGTATTTCTGGTCAACCTTAGTTCATTCGACGTTGATGGGTTTGATATCTTTGTTTTCGAATATGAAGCTTTACCTTTACTTGTTTCTAGTGAAGTCAATATAGTTGATATTTTTGGCCGTTGTATATTATGGAAAACTGTCTTCATTTGAGCTACGTTTGGAAAGAGTAGAGCTTCGTTGACACGTACAGAATGAATGTTAGTGAGATTTTTCCATATTGAATCTGGACCGGCATTTTCACTAAATGGTCTCTGTACCATTTTTGATTGGTTTCGCACAATTTTCCGTAATGCTGAAAGTTTACATGTTATTAATTTTAGTGAACAATTACTATTTTTTATGAACTTTATAAAAAATAGTTATGGTTAAAAATTGTAATGTCACCACAGTAACGAATTTTCTTAACGAAAATACTGTTTTTATTACATGATTACTTTTAAAATCACTTTCAAATAATGACAGCATAAATGTAAGCTTACTTTTTTCATAGCACTTTACTTTGGCAGTGAGAAGGAGCACAATAATAATTAAGACGGATGTCCAGACGCGGATTGTACTGGCCATCGCTGTTCAACAACTAATTGAGGCATTCATTATGTGAGTTGTTTGAAAAATATACTTTTGTCATGACACTGTTTACCTATGTTCAGTGTCATGTTATGTTCCGTACGGACTTCTTGTTTTCAAACATTTTCTGTTACATGAACACTTTATGTTTTCAAAGAGTTGAAAGATTACTTTTACATTGTGAATTTTAATTTATAAAATCTCTTCGCTTTGTTTTCGGAATGTTCACTGTTAGAATACCACACATATTCTAATTTATGATTATTAGATGATGATTAGTTTTGATTATAAAATATAGGAAATAATCGGCCATGCCTTTGTATTCTAAGGGAATGCCTACGGTACTGGTAGTTCCATATTGTTGAATTTCATTATTTACATATGTAAGTTAAATCTAGTTATAATTCCATAATTAAAATACACACGAAGGGTTAACAAGGCTATTAGGTAACGTTCAATTAGTTACTGAAGTATTAAAGAAGTATTGATTAATCAATGATTTATGATTGTTCTGTGTATTTTGTATTACGGAGCTCTACTCAGGCCGAGAAAGATCACAATGTTTGTAAATAAGCAAACCATAAGCTACTAAGAAATACGTCTTGTCAATTCAGAATTCCGCGTGTTTCTCACTGTATCACAGAAAAGCACTGGCTTTACCTTTGTATTCTGTTTACTAACATGTTACATGATCCTGGCATGCCCAGCATACAACGCATGCAATTTATGCACATGTAAATGGAAATCGCTACAACAGGTAGTAATGTCCTACTTACTTTCACCAGGAACAATAGGTATCTTGTTTCGTGGTACTTCTGTAAATTGTTATACAATGGTTCTACACGAACAAAGTACTAATTAATGATTGTGTTAAAAGAATTTTGGCTCAAAGAATTATAAGCCAGGCCTTAGACATGATCAACTAAAACCTGTGTAACATGTGAATATAATTACGTGTCCAATAACTACCTACTTATAGTTTGACTTTTGTATGCACGGTTGGTGCGGTGGCTGGGCATTCGGCTGCCATGGAACGTGTAGCGGGTTCACCAACGTTCACCCGGGACACAGGAGGAAATCGTAGTCAGGGGCAATTAAAAAAAAAGTTTTCCTTTCGTGAGACATACTAAATTAATTATTATGTTAAAATCGGCTTACACACGTAACTGTTAGCAGCGCGACAATCGTTGCGTCGTGAATCGTGAAATGCTGCTCTATGATATGAGCAATATGAGCATCTAGCATGGCTTGAAACTAGTCCATTTCCCCTTCAAACAGTTAGGTACCTACGTAAGCCGATAACATAATAACTTAAAAAAAGTTGTAAAAAAATAAAGGCCTTTCATAAATGATTAGCAAATAGTTTATTAGAAAAGAGACCTTTTACTATACTACCTACCCATTTCATTGATAAAATACCTGCTAGGTATTTCCCACCTAGGTATTACTACGTGTTGGAAATTTTACTTAGAAGTTATTAACTATTAGAATAATAATATTGAGCATAATCACAATGGACGGATTCCATCATTTATTTTTATTTCTCAGTTAAGGATAGAAAAGTTAAATCACGGAAAAATTATTAAATTAATGTGAGGTGAAAGTATGATATCATAGGTATGGACTCATTTTGAATACAAATACGGTATGCACACTATGTAATGGAACTAAAACGATCCAGTCCTAATTTATACATTTATCAAAAAATCTTTTTGGGATTTTACAATGTCCCCCAAAAAGTACCTACAACAGAATTTGGGTTTTTGAAATAGTATTTTCCAAGGTATATTCTAACAGATGGGGTCCAGTGGGGCGGATGATCCGGAGCTGCGGACTACCTAGCGGGTTTAGCGGAACTCCAGCTCGAAAAGCTGGAGTAGGAACGGGTTGGTTTTTAGTCAGTAAGAGTCTGACCTCCCTCTCGCCTCGCCCAAGGCGGGAAAAGTCATTGAATGATTTGCCCCCCTCAAAGAAAAAAAAGGTATATTCTACGGCTGTAACGAATGTCATCAGCATGAGTATCGGCTGAGTATTTAATTTTATTTATTCCTGAGGAGCGTCGTGTCAGAGACTGGAGGTACTGAAGAGGATATCTCTTCGAGAATCACCAAAGCCCGCGCTACATTCGCGCAGCAGGCAGTCACGGAAACGGACCCGTGCCCGCCCGCCCTCTATCGATGGCCCCGTGTATTATTATGTTCCCGCTCTTATGGCAGATTATGAGTTTTATGGTAAAATACTCAAACGTCACTAAATTTTAAGACGCTCTCAGAAATAGTTCTGTCGCTACAAATTATTTATAAAATGAAAGAGATAGCATGATATTTAAGAACAACTTAAAATTGAGTAGCGTTTAAGTATTCGGGCTTTAGTAATTTTAAAATGACGTGAAAACACAGCGTTTTGACATCATGGAGAAGATTAATCACCACGCTTGCTATGATTTACTTTTAATTTAGTAGGTATCCAGTGAAAACTAAACACAGGTTTCGGATCTAAGACTCTTTACTTTGATATTGACTTTACGATAATTTAAGACAATTATATTTTAGCAACGCCACAGTGTTACCAACACAATCATAATAAAAAAGTATAAAGAAACATAAACCATAACCCGTAAACAATTAACAAACTAGTAACTAACTAAAAAAATATCAGAATTAGTGATAACTATAATTATGTGAACATTTTATATGTTTCCATAAATATGATTAACTTACACCAGTGTCCCCTAGATGGGGCAGGAGGGCATCCACACAGACGTTCCTCCATCGCGACCTGGGGGCCTATACTAATTCAACGAAAAACGAAGTTTCGTCCGAAACTTCGCAGATTGCATACTACAATTCTATTTATTGCGAACATTTGTGAACATAAATGAACGAATTAAATGAAGATAAATAAATAAGTTTTGATTTGAAATTTGAAATAAAACGTTATTTCAAGTAATTCTATTAGTAAATCAATAAATCTACGACCGAAAATTAAATGAAACTTCGGATTGGAGAACCGGAGTAGGCCTCCTGAACCTGAGCTTCACGCTTTGCTTCGCTCCACGTCAAACTGAAGCCAGTCGCGTCTGCCGATATGGTGCGACGCCATGTTTGCCGATGATAGTTCTTATTTAAACACTTTATAAGATGTCAATGTATTCAGTTTATCTCTTACTACTACAATCTCCATTATGTCTTCGATCTAGATTATTTGCGAATATTTTTAGTCCTTG
Source organism: Spodoptera frugiperda (assembly GCF_023101765.2). NCBI lineage: Eukaryota > Metazoa > Arthropoda > Insecta > Lepidoptera > Noctuidae > Spodoptera > Spodoptera frugiperda. The sequence continues at coordinate 4,444,108 of NC_064236.1, forward strand.
TTTTGCGTGTTGGCATCTTTGACTCTTGTGGCGTTGTAGGAACCCAGATTGCGTCGGTTGGATGAACTTCCACATTGACAACTTACCGTCAGTGCCGGCGTTAGGGGGGGGGCGACATGGGCCGATGGCCCAGGGCGACAAAGTCTGGGGGGCGTCAATAAAATGAAAAACTACTACTAACACTTGATATTGCTTCCCTCAAGTGGGCGCCACAATATTTTCGCCCGGGGTGTCAGTGGCCCCTACGCCGGCACTGCTTACCGTATTCAGACATACCTATCGACTGAAGTCTGCGGCCTTATCTCATTCCAGTCCTTCTGAAGCTAAGCAATACAAAGCAATGGTTAAGCAGTGCATCTGCGTTGACGGGGGGAAGATGTCCTCAAGACCATGTGCAGAAGTGCTGTGCCTAAACGCTGGTGACTGGTGAGGTCGTAAGGCAGAACCAGGTTGCACATCTTTTTTGCAAGCGTGTGGTCCCTGATGAGGCTGAGGATGCTGGTTAGCTGCGACTTGATAATGCTCCGCAGAGAAGGTATGAGTGAGGGAGATGGCGACGATGGCATAATATGACGGCGTTGATCTGCTCCGAGAAGTAAAAGTAGCATCAGATTACGTCGGGGTCACCTATTTAGGAAAAAGAGTGTAATTATTATAATGTTTAAAAAGAAAAGGAAGATCCTCCGATAAGGCCTGGTGATCGTGCTCGGCGTGCTTTCTGACCATGTAAATTTTATACGTATGATGTAGGATTTGTTACGTCATCCGTTGATTTGTTTAGTGTGTGTGCAACATCTGTCATCTGTCATTTGCTTGTGTCACTACACAGACCATTATGCACTCTTATTTTGTCTTACCGTGAACCACCGTCCACGGTACTTACATTGTAGAAGAATTAATTAAACAGTTTGGTAGTATGTATACCAGAATGAAATAATAGTGAATACTTACTTGTAAATGTATGCAATTGGGTTGTTACCTGGGTCAGAAATAAATTATTATGATATTTCAATATAATAATATATCCCAAAATAATCGTACTTTCATTCATTAATTTTTCTAGATAATTTTAAAGAAGTAAAAGTATGCTATTTGACGCAAAAAAATGACGTCATAAATTGCGATCTCCTACAAAATTCATGGAAAAGTAACGTTTTTGACATATCGATAAGAGTATTGAATTTGACTAGTAGTGAACTACCGTATTATAACCAAAGGCGGCATAACCTCAAAATACTTACTTAAAGTCAAATTTTCGAACCTGGCACGTTGTTAAATGTAAAATTTTACTAATGGGAGTTCGCCTATGCTTGCGTCTAATTGAAATCAATACCAAAGATGTTTAGATTATGTAGTACCTAACTGTAGGTAACTCCTGACTACAATGGGAGTTGATTAACTGACGCTTACTACTCAGAAGTCTAAATTACTAGTTGTTAGTTGCTTATAAAGTTTACAATATGAAAGAGTAGAGTAGAAGTAGTTTCCCTTCTAATTGAGAATCTTTGTTTCAAGGTAAAATTACATTCTGTCTACTAAATACCTTATTTCCTTACAAACAAACTCTTCCGCTTTATAATTATATATAGGTAGTATACAGATTAAAACAAGAATAGAGTGAAAAAGAAACAACATTTATAAATCCAACCACCAATCAAATTCATTGTTACACATAGCATAGCACAGTTGGAAACGGACTCAGCTAAGCTATGTTTTTTTATATGGAAATGTGCGTACTATGGATGCGTGCTATAGATGCGTCCTATGGATGTGTGCTATCGATGGCTTCACTACTATCGATACACCGTATACTCGCGCATCTTCCTCGCACAGCTACATAGCTGATGATTGATGGAACCGGTACTTAAGGTGCGTTTCCATCAGAGATGTGTTATGCTACGTTGCTGTAGATGCGCGTTTGGCGTCCACCAATCATATTCATTGGTACACATAATTTAACACTGGTAACAGACTCAGCTAAGTAATATTTTTTTATATTATAGAAAGATGCGTGCTATAGATGTGTGCTGTAGATGGCTTCCCTACTATTGATACACCATATATTCGAAATAAAAAAATGTGGTGAAATTTAATGGCCTGCAGGGTTAAGAGTTAAGACCGCTTCTCTTGCATGAGGGTTACGAAACCTCCCAACGACAAGTAAGTACGAGGACTATTTCCGAGTTAAGTAGGTAGGTATATGTTCCATTTTAAGATTATTTCGACGCCATTGACAAACGGTGAAGGAAAACATCGTGAGAAAACATGGCCTTATAATTTCTAATTATAAGTTTGAGATCGCCAACTCGCATTGAGCAAGCGTAGTGATTAATGCTCAAACCTTCTCCCTGTGAGAAGAAGCATTTGATCAGCAGTGACTACTTATAGGCTGTAACTGGCTGTTCATGTTGATAATTATACTCAAGCTGCGCATCCTCCTCGCACAGCAACATAGCTTAGTAATCTTAGTATTAGTGGAAATGGTCACATAGTTTCACAGCTTAGCGTTTACATCCACGCAGCATAGCTACATAGAAAAGCACTCCAAGGAGGAAAACGTCACATTACGATACGAACCAATTTATTTAAGTATCCTTTTCCGAAAAAAAAAACAGCTCAAGTAAAAGCAAACAATGGATTTTTGAATATCCAACGGTCGACGTGCCGCCGACGCGGACGCATGAAAGCATTGTGTGTCCCCGCGGGGCGGGGGTAGTGGAGGGCGGTGGAAGCGTCCCTGGAATGGCGGTCACCACGTGCTTTTCTAGCTTGCGAAAAAAAAAATCTGGTAGTTATACTGGATAAACTAGATTACGTATATTTTATCATTAGCTACTTCCGCGCGGTTTCACCCACTCTGCTTGGCTGCTATATGCCATAGCGTGATGTTTTATAGCCTATAGCCTTCCTCGATAAATGCGCTATCCAACACAAAAAGAATTATTCAAATCGGACCAGTAGTTCCGGAGATTAGCGCGTTCAAACAAACAAACAAACAAACAAACAAACTCTTCAGCTTTATAATATTAAGTATAGATTAGTATAGATTACTGAAACAATTTCATGTAGGTATACTTATTAGATAGGAACTAGTAACCTAGGTACTTTAATGTAGTACTGAATGTCTGTATGGGTTGTGTGAGGGCTCTGTTACACACACTATTAAATTGATACTTACCTAATTTATCTAATACATAAAATTTCCATGTCACAATGTTAGTTACCGTATTCCGCCGAAACGGCTTTACCGATTGTTACCAAATTTTAAATGCGTATTCAGTAGGTCTGAGAATCGGCTACTATCTATTTTCTAGAAATAATTTATAAGGCAAAACAACGTTTGCCGGATCAGCTAGTATTTACATAATTTTATACAGTTTGATGGGATGAATTCAGGCATACTAAGAGGACTGATAAGAAATCTAGTATTTTGCTTTGATTTTAGTACCCTTTATCGTTTCCATGGTAAAAACTATGGGTACATGTGGTCGACCGTTTTTCTTTGTTTGGTGGCGGTGCAGCGAGCCTTTTTTCGCCCGATGCGTAGCCCCCCTTCCCCGCCACGGTAACAAACATCGCAATGCTTTCATGCGTCTGCGCAGAATAAAATGGCGTCGGTGTCGTCCGTTGGGTATTTCCATATCCATTGTTTTTTTTTTATTAAATGATACCTAAATATAATGTTTCCCATGTGTAGGAAATAAACAGCAGAACCAAATCTTTCATTAAATTATCCTGAGAAAATTTCAGGTGGAATAATTGATTCAGAATAAGATATTGCATTCAGAACAAAGAACTTCTAACATTTGTTAATTCTGCGTCTCATGTTCTACTTTACATTTGCCTATTTTTGTGTATCCTTTGCACTTAATTTAAAAGAGTGATTAAAAACATTAGATAATATCCGATACCTAGATACATTTGTTTTTGTATCAGTATCAGCACACATAGGTGCAAACAAAGAAAAATGTTAAATATAGGATCAAGCAACCGACCATCGGACCAAAAAACTGTTTATGAGTTAAAACTAGTGGCTGTTTCAAGCCCAACAATGTGACAATCAATCAGACCATTATAATAATTTATTGACTATAAAATGTAGGTTGTATATAATTGTATGATAAACACGCGGATCATAAGAACCCGTGGCGGGGAGATCTTAAGTATAAAAAAAGTATTCAGATGGCAAGGCCAACTAAGCCCGAAAGGATAAGGAATAGTTGGAAACGACTGTTGCATATAAGTAAGTACCTATGTAAGAAAGAGATAGCTAGTGTTTTTGCAGTTTCATTATCATTATGCATTATCTAATTTGTAGGCGTAGGAGTGTGAAATGGTATGGTATGATTGTGATATAAAAACAATTACTTTATCTGCTTGTTCCTGTATCTCAAGTCAAAACATAAAACAATAATTTCGTTTAGTTTAGTTTCGTCTAAAATCTAAATATCATAGTCGATGGTCAGTTCAGGTAAAGATTTGGACAATGGTCGCCCGAGTTATTGTTTCAAACGTCCCTTTTTATGTATATGTGTGTGTACGGGTAACAAAAATATTACCTACGTACATTTTTTCTAATGGAAATACGAATATCTCTGTTTCTTTCTAACAATCCAACGTAGAAGTTGGAAATTCTTAGGGTCCCTGTTTTATTGGTCGAGTTCTGCATACAAATTATGCTTACCTACATTCGATCAAATCTTACATTTCAACACTTTAAAACTCTAAAAACCGAGGTATCTACTAATTAATTTTGATTTTCTTTCTTATTATCATTTTAATCGACATATTGCGATGACTTCCAGTTTTCCTGAAGCTAAAACTGATCATAGAAATGCACTGAAACGAATAAAAGCAGTAAAATTGTCAGGTTTGGGTGCGTTTTATTCGACTTAATGAGTACCTACATTGTTTTTAGATGGTTGTCGGGGTTTGATCTGATAATGGAATCTAAAAGGTGCTTGTAGGAAGTAAGACCCAGTAAAGAAACGACAGAATTTCATCAAATGATCAAACCTCGTCTCGATTGATTAGTGATGATAGATTCTGATGATGGAGTCGGAAGGGGCCAATAGGAATTCATTAAATTATTAACACACAACCACCATAAAGTAAAATATAATCAAAATAATTTTGATCTTGAATTCATTACTGTTTTTGCGATTTCGGAACTATGATCGGAATTCCGCAATTGGACCAATTCGATTTCGGAATCGGATATTTTGATAGGTGGTAAGTGGTGGTTAAATGTACCTAAGTATGAACCGTTTTTATCTTTATGTAGGATTCAATAAACCATAACTTATAATTAAAATTGTAAGAAATAAGCCTTTAACCAAGCTTATAATAAGTACTTTAGGGAACAAAGAGTAAAGTTTTCTAAGATCAAAAGTACATCGCCACAATACCAACTCACTCATCAATAGTTCTCTTTCTGTTGCTGGACAATTACCTAATTAATTAAACATTACAATAAATAAACCTTCATTATTTTTCTCTGCGAATCACAATGAAACAAGCTTTTATTAATTTTTTCCAAACTGAAATTATTGTTATCTTAAAAGTTATTATTCTTGTTATCAAGGAAGTATTCATAAAAAAATAAAGATCAGTTATGACGCAGTTACGATTTGCCTTCGTAGGTTCGACAAAGTCTATTGTCTAACATTCGGGAACAGCATTTTAGGTAACAATAACTGATAATTTCTGTAGAAAGAGACGTATGTATTTGGCAGGTAGTACATGTCCCAATCCGTGCAATTCTTTGCGTGAGAGAGAGACAACTTAGTTGGCATTTTTTTGGCCGATTCCAACTAACCCGGGATACTTAAATAGGAGTACTTTCGACATTCGGCATTACTCTCCGTGTCTTCACCGGGAACAGAACTACTCTCCGTGTCTTCATTAGGAACAGAACTATTCTCCTATTCCTAGCAATGGAAATCAACAACAACTTTCGCTTCTCTGAAGAGGAGATGTCCGCTGCAAGGGCGCTTTTGGAGCTGCGAAGAGGAAGGCGGCGGGGTGTTGGTAAGACTAATTTTACCATTTATTTTAGTAAATGTCTGTGTAGGTAATATATTACGTAGGTGCGCGCGTTATATATAATTAATTTCAGTACTTTGAACGGTTAGCTTCATAGGCGTTTTATTTGAACACCTGCTCAACTATCTGCCTAACGTAGTTGGAATAGGGCGGGGACTAATGACAATGAAACCGCGACAAGCTGTTGGATGCTTGACGCGCCGCGTCGGTCGGTACCACGAACAATATGGACGCCTACGCAACGCCATGCACGAAACAGCGGCGCACGGCGTGGCGTCCATTTTGTGATAACACAAGTGATATTGTGTACTTAAACATAAATTATACTTAATAGATTCACACTTCACGCGTCCACGAGATAGCAAGTGGTTTAAAAAAAAGTACCTACATAAAATTGTTAATTTTCCGTTAATTTTAAATTACTTTATTAAGTTCTTGTACTTTTATCTTCTAGAATGATCAAAAGTCAAATAGGGTTAGACTGAGAGTCTTGTCTTTTGGAGAGTCATTCATTTTTCTATTATTCATAACGCTTCGAAAGGAAAGATGGGTACTGTACAATTTTCATAAACTTAATGGCGGTTCGTTGCTAGTGCGCGCATCTCGCCAAAATGGCTGCCAGACTAGAAGGAAAGCGGGCGCCGTCCTTTGACAGAGCGATAACGTTCAACAGGACCAACTACGCCTTTCACTGACAGTGCATAATTATGATCTCGAGCAAATCTAAATACCTAAATCAGGAAAAGCGGCTAGCCATTTGTCACTAGCCGTGGCCTGGTTAACATGATGGTATTGCCGTCTGTTTAGTTCACAGCGTGCCTCTTCTTAAGTACGTCTACTACGTACTTGTAAAATCCTGGGATAGTTGTTACCATTTAATATATTGTACACCAGTTAGGAGCTTTAGGGCTTTTATATATCTTTCGTTGTTTTATTTGAAAAGTCTGTAGCCTCATGCAGTTGGAATTGGGCGGGGCCTATTAACAATGAAACCGCGTCAAGCTGTTGGACGCTTGACGCGCGGCGTCGCGTCGGTCGGTACCGCAACACAAAATGGATGCCGACGCCATCCACGACATTACTTGATGCCGTGGTTTCCATTTTGTGATAGTACTAGAAGCAGGTAACACATGTGTTACGAATATTGTCTAACGGCGCATTCCAATAAACTACGGATCGTTAAATTTGCTTACGAGCCGTAGAATTTTGACATAAGCTCCATACAAAATGTGTCAAAATTCTACGGCTCGTAAGCAAATTTACCGATCCGTAGTTTATTGGAATGCGCCGTAAATTCCCTAGTAACGGGTCTAGCCAGTTCAAGTTCTAAGTACATTAAAATTTTCTTTGTACTTACTTTTCTTTTTATCATTTATGCGCCATTGTTAGATGCGTTTTAATTTCCATTAACTTGTCAGAGGTTTGTCGCAATCATTGCAAACAATTTTTTTCTTTAAAAGACGTTGCCCTACACTAGGAATATTTCCTGTGTCGTGGGTGCGTTAATAAACATACAAGTTCACATACACATGACACCCAGACCCGAAACAACAATTTGTGGATCACACAAAGAGTTGCTCGTGCGGGAATCGAACCCACTACACGTGGCGCGGCAGCCGGTTACCCAGTCACCGCGCCAAACGTGCTTCGCTACTTTGCTTGTAGCGTCTCGCAAGATGGCGACCCCTTAAAGCATGATTAACGTTAGCGATCAATAAGACTGACTAGTCGACTAACTGATTGTGCAAATCTAAAGCAAATCTATACTAGTAAATTTAGAAAAACGCTTTCCAACTGACAGCCATTTTGTTTTTATTGTCTCGGCGCTGTCTAAGCCGTCCCTACGCCCGCGCCCGTCCGTGAGATACCGTTATGGCGTCCATTTTGTGATAAAACTAAGCAGGTAACACAAGTGCCCTGTACTTACCTATTATATTACTCTAAAAAAAACTTAAACATTTTATGATACTCATTCGCATTTCACAATCAAACTAGTTCGCAAGTAATTTTCAAGAAACAATTACAATTTTGACTGCAAGGTTAGTGCGGTGGCTGGGCGACTGGCTGCCGCGCAACGAGTAGCGTGTTCGATTCCCGCACGGAGCAACTCTTTGTGTGATCCACAAATAAAATTGTTGTTTCGGGTCTGGGTGTCATGTGCATATAAACTTGTATGTTTGAAACGCATCCATTTTTCATCGCATTATTTTTTTTAATTAGTAATTGTCTTTTTACCCGATGAACAAAGACTTCTTGCGGTACTATATGTCTAGATACTTTATTTCATTCAAAAATTCAAACTAGTTTTCCTAACACTCAAGAAAGTTGCGCAATTTAGCTATAAACTCGTTGGCGGCTCTGATTATGATTTCTCTGTCTTCTCAAAGTCAAATTATATGTTACTTACATAGGTACTTAGCTTACTAATATTAAATAAAAACATAATACACCTGAATCAAATTAAAAAAAAACCAGACTTTTCTAATAAATTTTCTGTTTATAATGTGTAATCGCGCAGGTGAATAAAAAACTAATTCATTCGTAGAGAGATATAAAAACGCATTTCGGGATTCGGGAAGGGTGCGTGCGTTTCTTTGTTGTGTAGACGTCACCGGGGATGGCAAAAAATAGGCGCGTGCGACGGCACGTGCCAAAGTCTTTTTTGTATACTCTTCACTTGTTTGTATGAATTCCGTACGACCAATTCTTTTCCGCATTCCGGATTTATTTCTGAAAAATTCCGGACTTATACGTGGTACTGGTATTGTTCTGATTATTATAATTATGTCGATCGACATAGTTTTATAACGTTTTGTCTAATAGCAATGCTTACGTGAATAGTTGGAATTTTAAACAGAATCTCATCTTTATTATACAGACGTACGATTAATACGGTCCTACGATTCAGATTTCTTTAAAGTTTAAGTTATAGATTTCTCTTGAAGAGTCTGGATGCTTTTTTATGCTCGGTGTATGGCGATATAATATAATAATATGTTTGTCCCTATTTACTTCACGTATTTTTTGTTTGTTCACATTACTTTTTGTATAGTGGGTAGAGGAACAAAAATGACAGGCTAGTAAAGAAAAAACGTTAATTCCGCACAGAGGTGCAAATAAAAATAAAAAAATAAGTAAAAAACAAAGATCAAAATATAAAAATAAAAATAATAACTAAAAAGAAATACAAATATGTATCGTAAGTGACCCGGTTTTGGCCACTAAGAATTTTGTCGACTTTGAGGCTTTCTTAACTTATAGTTTTTGTTATCACGAACATATTTCTTGTAAAAAGTCATTTAACATGTATTAACCTTGCCTAAGAAAACCCTTTTTTAAAGAACGTCCAATAGAAAAATAACTGTATAAAAAAGAAAAAAAAGGGAGTTTGTGCCATTTTTGGCCAGATTCGTGCCATTTCTGGCCACGGTCGTGTGCCAGTTCTGGCCATCAAAAAATGCAATAAAAGTAATCAAAATTTATTAATTAAATTGGACATTTTACAAACAATGGCTTTTATTTAGTTTGGAAAATATTAAATATTATTACTTAACTTGAATTTAACTAACAAATAAAGAGATCAACATTTATATGACGTTGGTAAAAGCTGCACAGTAAACTGACCTCCCCTTTGTGTGAAGGCAATTTATTGCATCTCTGAAAATTAAAAATATGTATCTGTTGATATGTAAAGCCAAGGGAAAAAAGCCACGATAAAATAAAGGGGAAGAAGTAGGGTGTCTATGTACACCAGTATTGGCCAGCCATGTGGCCAAAGATGGAGAAATTTATAATTTTGTCTCCATTAGTGGCCACCTTCTAATAAACTTACGTCAGAAACACATGGCGACAAAATAACTTTAGTTTCACTAAAACAATATATTCTTCATGTAGTATTAACATAAACATCCAAACAATAAGCAAAGATTTAAAAAATAAAAACCAAATCCTCAATCGCTCGCCTTAGCCTTTTTGTTAAGATCTTAACAATTTCAACCATAACTAAAAAGAATGACTTGTTGCATCGAAGTGAAGTTTGACACATCAAAGCTGCCAACGGTATCAGTGTCTCCAATATTCAATATTTTAAATACTGTACATCACAGAGTAATTTATTTGTCCATGCCTTAGTTATAAATATTTGAAGGCCCAAATGGCCACAAAGGGGTCGATGGCCACAACCGAGTCACTTGCCCTATAAAGAAAAAGGTAAAAGAAAAATATTATAAAAAATAGTAGACATGAGATATAAATTGTTATAAAAAAAAAGAAAAAAACTATTTATTATTGAGCGTAGGAGCCTTGGAGGATAATCTTATAGAATAAAAATTTTAAAAACCCCCGACACAAAAACTTTATTTCCCTTTAAAAAGTAAAAAATAATAAAAGAAACTTAATCTTAAAATACCTAAGAATGTACTAATAATTCTAAAAAAAAATACGTCGCGTTGGGGGACCGCTCCTAATTATTTCTTACTTATCTACGATTTGTTCATAAGTATCACATGCTTGGTGTTAACATTAAAGTAAATTGATGTTTAAGTAGGTACTTAACTATAACGCAGAAAATAGAAATATAGCGGCGCGGGCGGCGGTGCGCGGTGTGCAGTCCGTATTAATGCGGTACCCAACGAGACGTATTTTTTTTTGAATTATTAGTACATTCTTAGGTACTTTAAGATTAAGTTTCTTTTATTATTTTTTACTTTTTAAAGGGAAATTAAGTAATAGTGTCGGGGGTTTTTTAAATTTTTTATAGGTAGGTTAGGTTATACTAGGCCTAACTTAACCTATAAGTTAGGCTTAGTATATTACATATACCTACTTACTATAATTTCGATTCTTGTTAAGGTAAAGATTACATCTAAGGTCAAGCTTGTTCGCTTTAATTATTTTTTTACTTATTAATTACTAGTTTTTGTTTCAATAAGTAGGCTAAAGATTACATTGGTGCCAGATTTTTTGTTTATAATAAAACGTTAAATTAAAGATTTTATATTTTTGTTATTAAATTTTTAATTATAATTTTTTTTAATTTTTTATTTATTTTTTATTTTTGTTAATACGAAAAAATAATATCTTTCAATATATTCATTCAGCGCGGTTTCATTTGAGGCCCCATCCCAATATATTTGCAGACCTTCGGCTAATCTCCCCACTTTCACCGCCCATAACTTTCCCCCCTCTTTTTGCGTCGGGGGATAATAAAAATAGACGAAAATGTAGGTAGATCGACTAGCTAGGTATGTTGCAAAAAAGTTATAATTCATAGATACCCGATTCCAAATCATTTACTTTGCAAGCCGAGCTATAAAAGCCGGTGTAAGACGGAATTCTTTCTTTATTCTTAAATTACACTTCGAAGGGATTAAATTTAACGTCTGTGATCTAAGATTTTCCTCGGCAATGGTCATCAGTCTGGAGTAGAACAGCGTGCGTGTAATCCTCGAGGAAACAGCTCCCATTGTTACAATGTCGCTTACTTGTAAGTAGGTACCTTATTGAATAGATAGATATTTGTACCCTATTGATGTGCGTGCTTATATTACATGTAGATAATAATCGTAGATGATGACGACGCAATTTTTTAGGCAATTTCTTCTTTTTCGAGTTGTAGGTACCAGTGAAATGTCAATTTTCTTAAATATCATGATAACATTATTATTCGGTCCATTTAACATTAAAAAAAATATATCATGATAACTACCTACGAAAGATATCGAAACTAATTGCGTTGCTGTTGTCTGCGACCACCTTTAACAGTAACTAATGTATTTAACATGCCCTTTTGTTCACCACCATTATGGAACCAGTACCCATGGAAGCCGCAGAAGCCGTTCAAGCCGTGGCACCCCTCGAACCCGTCGAACCCGTGGAACCTGCTGTGGTAGCCGAGGTACCCATGGAGCCCGTGGTACCTAGGCCGCGCCGAGTGGCACCTGTGGGGCACTTGGCTCCTATGGTAGCCGAGGCAGCCATTGAGCCACTTGTGCCCGTACAACCCGAGGTACCCTTGGCACCCGCGGCAATGGAACCGGCGGTACGCATCGAACCTGTGGATGATAGTTGGATGATGGATGCCGAGGCTAATAATAATGCCACAACTAAAATGGTAATTATAATCTTAAGTGTTTACTAACTGAAACCTAACACAGACTTAACAGTTGTGAAGGAACTGATAAATTGAAATAACAATATGAGGTGTCGGTCAGGGGATCACCTTGGGAACTTGTTATGCTTCAAATTACATATTATAAAAGTTTTAAAAGTTGGAAGTATACTACCTACTTACATACATCTTAAACACATGGCAAAATAAGAACAGTTTACTTTGTCAAACTATCTTAATGGGTAATAATTATAACTGAATGATAATAATACTATTTGCAGGTGCCTATAGGTTCTGGCAAAACAATGGTGCCCCTGAGACGATATTTGAGAGTCAAATGGGACTCCTATACTGTGGCTACCAGGACCTTACTAAGGGCGGTGTTCCCACGATCGTAAGTAATACAACTTAATAAATTATCCACATACAATGACAACACTCTCGACATTCGGCTTCTACCCTTCTAAGGGCTGATTTTCAGTTAACAGATAATTTTTAGATATAATAAAATCGTCATTTGACAGTAAACATGTATGATAAAGATGATAAATAAAGTATGGTAATAATTTGACAATTTATAGTATGGAACAATTGACACATATTCAAAAATTTTTCTCGAATGAAATGTATCTGGCGTTTGAATAATCAGCTTTAAGAAGTTTTATTTCATGTTCGATATGTTAACTACCTACTTTCTTTACCAATTTGCTTTTCGTTAACCTCTTGTTTGCCGGTATATGAGACATAGAAAACGCATTGTGTCTCGCGTAGATCTGCGTTCCATACCAGGGTGTTAAAGGCTATGTAGCTTTAGTACTATTTGCAACAACAATAAAGGCTTATTTTCTTATATTACTGTATATAGGTACAAGTAAATAATCTTTACATTATGTAGGTAATAGTGTAACATTATTTTTTTACAGGGTCCTGGCGACACATTCGTTGACCGGTAAGAGGTCCCCCGCCTTCCTAGACAAACCCGTTAAAGCCTGCCTGAACGAACAAAAGGTAGAGGACATTGTAATACATGTTCTCTTTAAATTTAAAGTAAAGAAGAGTTTGGTTAGGTGAGTTGGTTTAAATTAATATTTTTTCAACCGTATTTTCTTTGTTTTTTGTAATCGAGCAGACGTATCACCTGATGGTAAGCAATCGCCGCCGCCCTTGGACACTTGAAACACCAGAGGCGTTACGTAAGTGCGTTGCCGGCCTCTTGGGAGTTAGGAAGGGTTGTTTTTGGGGAGTCGGGGATTGGGAAGGTAGGAATAGGGCCTCCGGTAACCTCACTCACACAACGCAAGCGGTGTTTTACGTCGGTTTTCTGTGAGACCGTGGTACTACGGTCGAGCCGGCCCATTCGCGCCGAAGCATGGCTCTCCCACACTTATTCTTATGTCGGATTTACTTAGCTCAGTTAACTGATTGTAAATATCGGCAGGGTGTGGGTAGCGCATGTATTGAAATTGGATAGGTTACTCACGCGCGGTCACTACATACTTGATTATCGGGTTTCGGTGTGAGTAGATTTCCATTCTCACTCTCAAACTTCGACATAAAATAACACAAATTGTTTACAACTTGTGAAGAGCACTTGTTATGTAAGAAAACCAAATCGAAACGTGTGACCCGTTGCCTCTAATTCGATATTAACAACAACACGAGAATTAATTCGGTTGGGTTTCTTTTTCTTGAACTGAAACCTGTTTATCATACAACTGAGTCCGATAGCCAGTAACTACCTATCTTACCTACCTATCTTACCTACCTATCTTACCTACCTATCTTACCTACCTATCTTACCTACCTATCTTACCTACCTATCTTACCTACCTATCTTACCTACCTATCTTACCTACCTATCTTACCTACCTATCTTACCTACCTATCTTACCTACCTATCTTACCTACCTATCTTACCTACCTATCTTACCTACCTATCTTACCTACCTATCTTACCTACCTATCTTACCTACCTATCTTACCTACCTATCTTACCTACCTATCTTCAATTTGTATTTGTTTTTGCAGGAAAGTCATCACTACGAAGTGTGCCGATGAGTGTAAAATGCTCAGAATGAAGGAAAATAGGCGGCCTCCTGGTGATGGGAACGCCTCGCCGTAGTCTCATGACTACGGCATCGCGGGGCCTCGTCAGGCTGGTCCCGCTCCTATCCTGACCGCGCCGCTTCGTCGAGTACTTTGTAAGGGCTAATGCCGAGAAAACTGGTGATCTCGAATCTCGGACAGTGAATGGTCTCTTACATTTGTAGGTACGTACGAACTATATTTTTTGGGATTTATTTCCCTTGCTTTGTTTTATTTTTGTAAATACGTAATAATATTGTATGCAGACTACAGTATCTACTTGAGTAGTTGCAAGTGCGACAGTTGAGTACCTAAGGATTCGATTCCCAGGACTTGGGCAAAGCAATTACTTAGGGTTTATTTGAATTAAGGAAATTTCTCAGTAGTTTGCGAGCCTGGGATTATGCCCGATATATGGCAAAAGGCTTATTTATTACATGGGCCTCGGTCATAACTCATAATATACTGGTTAATGTAGCTGTTGTTGTTGTATGTCCAACAGTAGATGAAGCTGTGTGCTGGGTTGTTCCGTTCTCAAATATGGTTGATCCGTTGCTACACGTCGAATCCTTCTGCTAGGCCAGCGTGTTGGTGGGCTGATTAAGAGGACCTAATCATCATAATGTAAGTATTTGTAGTTAATTATAGTATGTAAAATAAGTATCTACCAAATTAATAAAATAAATGCTCATATTGACTAAAAGTTTGCATTCCACTTTTAAAAAATAGATAATATGACAAGGACACGTGCCAAGAATCCGTGGAGAACTAGTATTAGCACTGTAAAGAAAGCATTCGGGAATAAATGACGTAAAAAGAAAATTAAGTAACGACATTTTTTTTTTCAGGGTCCATCACCAGCCTTCCTTGACAAGCAAACCTAGATGAGGTTATCGGCTACGACTGGGTGCTGCGCACCGACCTCCCGAACGGCGTCAGCGTAATTTGTTATGCCGACGATAAGCTGATGCTGGCGCATGGGAGGTCGCACCAGGGGCCTTAGTCTGCTATTACAATTGTGTCAGAATGGTCGACCATTGAGCAGTGCAAGAGAGACGGAGCTACATAGGTTGTATAGCTCCATCCCTCTTGCACTGATCACTTGCTTACCATCAGGTGATACGTCAGCTTGATTACCGGCGTGTTTCATAAAAAAAAAGAAAATACGGTTGAAAAAATTTTATTTAAACCGACTCACCTAACCATACTCTTCTTTACTTTAAATTTAAAGAGAACATGTATTACAATGTCCTCTACCTTTTGTTCGTTCAGACAAGCCTTAACAGGCTTGTCCAGGAAGGCGGGTTTGAAAAAATATTTATTTAAACCGACTCACCTAACCATACTCTTCTTTACTTTAAATTTAAAGAGAACATTTATTACAATATCCTCTACCTTTTGTTCGTTCAGACAAGCCTTAACAGGCTTGTCCAGGAAGGCGGGTTTGAAAAAATATTTATTTAAACCGACTCACCTAACCATACTCTTCTTTACTTTAAATTTAAAGAGAACATGATTACAATATCCTCTACCTTTTGTTCGTTTAGACAAGCCTTAACGGGCTTGTCTAGGAAGGCGGGGGACCTCTTACCGGTCAAGGAATGTGTCGTAAGACAATTGTGAGACAATTGTAATAGCAGACTAAGGCCCCAGGCGGCGGCCAATTTAATGGCGACAGCACTTGCCACGATCGTTGAAGGGATCCGGCGGCAACTGGGACTCGAGGTGGCGCTCCACAAGTCCGAAGCCATGTGCTTTCATGTGGCCTACCTAGCGGGTTTACCGGGGCTCCTGCTAGAAAAGCAGGAGTAGGAACGGGGTGGTTTTTAGTCATTAAGAGACTAACACTCCCTCTCGCCTCGCCCAAGGCGGGAGAAGTGGTTGGATGATTTCCCCCCCTCTAGATAAGGTTCCTTATTTTTAAGTTGTAAATAATTTAGTTTTAAGTGTATGTATTATTTTATGGTCTTTAAGGTAATTTTCTTTTTCGATCTCTTTGACTGGATATTGATGTTACATTGGTCTATTTGAAATAAATAATTTTGACATTGACTTTGATATTGACTGTTTTTTAGGTTGAGATTATAATTAATTTTTAAGTTGTAAATAGTTTAGTTATTTAGTTCTGTTCCATTTAATATGTACATGTATATAAATGTAAAAATCAATAAAAATTACTATGTTGAAATATAGTTGTTTTATTTTTTATAAGTGTACTACTTGTGTGTGTAATTGGAAGTACCGAAGTGACTAGTACTTGTGGATAATAGTAATATTACATAAATTAAGTTGTTCTCCCTCTGACCATCATTAGAAAGTCCTCTTGCTGGTTTTTGGGCCTAACAAGACAAACGTGTTAACAAACTAAAACGAAACTAAACATAAATGTCGATTTAAGATCGACATTAAACCCTTCCATTGAGTATAGTATTAAGTAGAGGTTAAAAAAAAATCATACACACACACACACACACACACAACGTCACGCCTTTTATCCCCGAAGGGGTAGGCAGAGGTGCTCATGCACATTACGGCACGTAGTGCTGCTATCCTAAGTACCTACACCCACTTTTCACCATTTGTGTTATAAGTCCCATGTAATAGGGGGTGAGCCCATTGCCATATCCTGGACACAATTCCAGACTCCGTGCTACTACCGAGAAATTTTCGAAAATCCGTAAAATAATAATAGCCCAGTAATACTTTGCCCGACCCGGGAATCGAACCCGAGACCTCTTGTTCGGCAGTAGCACTTGCGACCACTCGACCAACGAGGCAGTTAAAAAAAATATTAGAATTAAAATTATTTTGATCTATTGGATAAGACAAAAGCAATAAGTACCTAGATAAAACAATAAATAGATACGTATATGTGCTAATAACAGAGATAATCGAGTTAATGTACCAACGACCATCAATGATGCACTCGTCTACAGACAGCATATGAATTTTGAATCACTATCAAACTAATTTCTGTGACAGCTTGTAATTTGACCAACTAATCCGTTTGCTAATCAAGTGCCATACTTAATCCCATTTGTAATGTTCAACGAAATTGTAGATGCGGCAATAAAGGGATGAATTAAGTGAAGATATTTTATGTAAATTCTTTTCAGGTAATAAGTTATTAAAAACTAGTACTTCGTCGTGAAGATATTTCCATCAACATACAAGACTGCAAGAATAGGTATGAATGAGTAGAACGGAGGGTTTGCCACAATCTCCACGTTTGGCAGAAGATCGTATAGGTCAAGAGGTTTCAGATTCAGACTTTTGTATGAATCAAAAAGTGCTCGTGCCCAGCCTCTAACACATTTGTGATCATCCTTTGGGCTGTCTTACGATTACGACGCCCGCAAATAAAGAATGGGTAGCGCAGGGAACTATTTTTTTCTAATCTTCTGTCACATATCTTTATTCTGTGAACTCTCTTGTGCATAGGAAACCTATGGGTCTCTTTCAGGCTTCAGTAATGGTCTGGTTATAAAATTATATTTATTTGAATATTTTTACAGCCTTCCAATTCTTGAAATAAAACTAACATTTTCAAAAATCCTAAAACAATAAGTAACCTAACAGAAATTAAGGCAACACTAAAATTATTTAAAAAAAATATTTTAACTATACATTGTTTCTAAGAAAAATTCTCCAATCAAAATATAATACAGTACGCATGCGTAATTGTGATACGTGAAGTTGGAATGGAACCATTTCGCTACCAACATACAGTTAAAAATGGGCGGGTAGTTTTATCGATCGAGCGACGACCCCGCCGAGGGGTGAAACCGCCGGCTTCGCAATTTCGACCACTGCCAAAACATAAATGTTATTTTGTTTCTTTTTGTGTATAAACTGATTTATAAACATGGTAAGTCGATTGTACGCGTGTTTGTCAATTTATTAGTGGTATTTATAAATGTACAAAGTTTATAGCTAATACATAACATGTGTTATGTGTACATTTGTTGACATACGATTGTGGTTTATTCGATGTTCTTGTTACCTCACTGCCTGTGCCCAAATAGCTCTGTATCTGTAATATTAGGATTTCTTTACAAAAATAATCGTTCAAATACGAATTTAATTGAAGTGCCAGATCCATTCATTATAATGTAGATGGATTGTTGATCAATGTTTTCCAATTTGTATCTTGCGTTTTTAAGCAATGCTAGGTAGGTAGGTATCATATTTTGGAAAAGTATTATAAGTCTGTGTATGAGAAATTAAATAGCTAGGTATATTTGGTATAAACCTACCTATGCTTTCCACAACAAAATCGAATATTCTTATATTATTGTCAACTTTATCTTGTGATGATGTCAACTTTATCTTGAGGATTAAAAATCTTAATTTTTGTTCATATTTCAGGATCCTAATGCCATGACAACATCGGGCTTGCTGGAGTGGGAGTTTTCCTTGCCATCTGATCAGATTATATCACACGGCTGGTACCACGGCGCGCTCAGCAGAACAGCTGCGGAAAATCTCTTGCAACAAGACCGGGAATTCCTCGTGAGGGATTCATCATCGCAACCTGACAACTACGTGCTCAGCTGTAGGTCTAATGGACAACATCTGCACTTTGTTATACAACGGGTAAATATATTAAAAACAACCTTTAGCTTGTAGACTTTTGAGGGTGCAATACGTCTTACCTTACCTTATGATAACTTTTTCAGATCGTCGTTCACCCAGACACTGTTTACGAAAGACATCAGTACCAGTTTGAAGATGAAGCGTACGACACAGTCGCAGATCTCATCACGTCGTATGTGGGATCTGGAAAACCAATATCAGCCGCGTCTGGTGCCCGAATCCAGTATCCAGCCAACAGAGTGTCACCCTTGACAAATTACATTCAGAACGATGATATTACTTCAGTTGTTTCTCCGGTCGCAGATGGCTCCTACGGGAACCCGTATAGTTTGTACAGCCACTTTGCAGCGAAGCCAGGTATGCAGCTGAGAGTGCCATTCAAGAAGCAACGATCTCATTCTCTAACTCCTATAGACATGGGACAACACGTCACGCATGGTAAAAGCGCTAGCGCTGATGGAGTGATTCAAAGTCAAACAAGCATGATTGGCAAAAACTTCTGTGAATCAAATTCCAGTTCAAGTACGTGGGATGCCAATCTCCCTACCAGTCCTCCAGCCAAGCCCGCCAGATACGATGGCCCGAAAGCTGACGATAGAAGATTAGAACTTCAACGACTGTACCAGGTTTCAGGGTCTGATTCAGGCAATGGGTCCGGAGACTCTACTCAGAGTTCAGCGCACAGCGACCCGAATAAATCCAGGATGGAATCTGATTATCATCTTGTAACACCAACAATAAAACAACAATTTGATTATGAACTTACAGAAGCTAAACTATTGCAGTCTGAAAATTTGGATTACGTAGTGGATTCGAGAATAAACTTAGAAAACTTCCAATCACAAATTATACCGACAGGTCTTACGAAACCTCTGGAATCGGAGACTCTGCATACGATTAAATTGTTACTGCGTACTTCAGGACCGAGGATTTTGGCAAACCACATGACTAAGGTCGATTTGTTCTTCTTTTTTGAGGATGCCATTCAAATTGAAGGTCTAGACAGGACAGCATCGGGATTAGAACTATTGTTTCTGCCCCAGGGGCGACCCTTGCGTTTAGATATAATAGAGAGGTATCAAACGTCCATGAAAACATTGACTATACTGAGCAAAAATTGAAATGAATTTAATGACACGTCTATTTTTCAGGATTGAGACTTTCCGCCTGCTTATTGCGGTAACAATATTGACCTGCCAAACGGATAGACAGCGCGCGGATACTATCAATGACTGGATTCTACTGGCAATTGAAACCAAAACCGCTCTGGGAAATCTCTACGGATTTTCTGCTATCATGTTTGGCTTGTGTATGCCACAGGTACCTAGATATTTCAGTATTTTTATTAATTACTATTTCAAAAGCTAGTTGTACTTAATTACAATATGTTTTCTTTTTTAACCAGGTGGAGTGTTTAGAGAATGCCTGGAACATTTTGAGGAGGGTATACACTGACAACGCTTTCATGTTCGAGGCTAAACTGAGACCTTGCTTCAAGAGTATGAACGAGGGCACAAACCCTTTGCCACCGAACACAACGACTCCGTATGTCCTTCCGCCAGTGCTGAGTTTCCATATTTTTGGTGAGTTATTGCATACGTACTTTCCTTTCAATGGAGGATGAAGTTTAACATCTGACTATAGTTTTACTTCAACGTAAACTTCTGTCCCCTGGGCAAAAACTAGTTTAGCGCCAGATACTTCATTGTTACATGCTTAGGTATTTTTTTCCATCTATAGGTATATTTTTGCTTTATTTGAAATTCTAATGATTGTACCTACTTTCACAGACGGTGAAGGGGGAGGGCTGATGCAGCCAGACGATACGTTCCCCAGTAGCCTGATGAACAGCCTCGAGTTTGACTTCAACGCGACAGCTGCTCACTTGGACGCGGCCAGGCACTTCCCTAACCAAATAGACATGTTCAAACGCAACGCCAGGACAGTCGTGCAGGAGATGTCATCTTTAGGACCAATGTTGGATCCTACACTCCTCGAACTCTTCAGAACAGAGTTTCACATCAACTTCTTATGGGGCGAGAGAGGAGCACTCACTACGCCAAACCAAAGATTCGCCCGCCTCACCGACATTTTAACAGCAATGGCAAATAAATTAGCCAGCCAACCGCCTGACTCCGATGACACCGTGTAGGTTTAGCGAGTAGCATATCAAAGTAAACGCCAATTTATAATGTATTGATGTATGTATGGATATTGTACAAGCGATTGTATTGAAACTACGACATGATAATGCGAATTAATTAACAAATTCTCTTTTCAATTAACCAATTTATTTATTGGCTCGCGTGTTCATTCACATTTCTTATAACCCTGACCTGAGGACTTCCAATATTTATTTATTTTTTCTAACTTGTGGGTGTATTGTCTACGTCTCGCAGACGTACTACGCATAGCGAGTAATTCGTAACCTGATATCGTCTGACAGTAGTTAACTATAAGTTCATTGATCTCCATTGTGTGTAGGTACTTATGATATTTGTTATACATTTGTAAAACGTGGATATTAAACTAAGTAATATATGGACGTAAACTTTGTTTTATTTCTGGATAGTGTGTTTGGGTGTACACCGCACATAACTCATCTATATCCTGTGCGTAAAATATTATAAAAGTATCTCGGGTACCTATGATTATGGATGTAAGAGAGTGTAAGGGCGGCCGTACACGGACGGCTTCAAGCAGTTATAACCGACTGCTTGAAGCCGCGACTGCGCGATGAACTATAGCCATTCATTCGCTGCCGTACACACGACTGCTCGAGCAGTCGCGAACACTTCAAGCCGTCAACGGCTTCAAGCAGTCGACGCCGACCGCTCGAGCAGTCCGTGTACGGCCGCTCTAAGGGAGTTTGCTTCCACATCTCTGACAAGAGACATTATCATAATCCCCTATAATATTATTAGCCTTTCAACACATACAATACTTTATTAATCTGGTCTGATTTTGAAGGTTAGTTGATAGTGAAACATATATGTGAGCATGGACTCTTAAAGTAATGTTTAGTGCAGGGGTCCCCAAATATATTTCTTGATCAAGGAACATTTATGTTAGACCAGGGACCACTATTACTATTGCATTCTCTGCATGAGGTCCCAGATAAGCATTTTCGCAGAAGTGTAGTTTTGTTCTCATAAAAAATATTTTGTTTATTTACATCTCAGTTGTGACAATGCGAAATTTTATTTAACCGGGGTATTTTTATTAGTGTAATCTTGTGTATCTTTCTTATTTTGGGGACCTTATTTTGCCTCCTGCGAACCACTGGTGGTCCACGGACTAATTGGGAATCACTGATTGAATGACATCAAGTGATCTAGTGTCATCGGCGCGTCTACATTAGAGTTAGGTATAGGATTCAAGTAAAGTTATTGAGAAAATAAATAAAACGACATTTTGGAATCAAACTAGTTCTTTTTACTCATGAAAACATATAAAATATCGCCTACACTTACATATAAAACTATTTCGTAATAAAAAACTGCTACTACAATTTTTTGATAAAGTAAATTCGCTACAACCCATTGATTACCCATAAATAATAAAATGCCTGCAGATAAAATATAATTTAAAGAATGCTGGTTAAAATATACGAGGCTCATACAGCCCGTACGGTGAAATAATCCCTAGAGATCAAAAAGTCCATTAAATATTATAATCCACTACAATAATACGTTGAAAAACCATTATATGACATGGTATACAAGATTATGCTGCACATTACTGAAATATTAATATTTAAACTTAAATATGTATTATTATTGTCCATTTTGTGTCCAATTCGCTATCGTATAGATGAATAAAAAAGTATTAAAACGTTGCAAAAGCACTTCCGATTTGATTAACCTTTAAGAATTTGTAAAAGCTACTTGATTGGTCAATTTCATAAATGAATTTCACAAACGACTGTAGTTGCGTACGCATGTATTATTTCAAATTTCTGGATAGTAAAGACGGATTATGCAAGTCTTTTTGTTGTGTACAGTCACAGCTAACACAAATCCTATTCCTCTTATATTGTAAAGTACTCGGTACATGCCTACAACTAAGATGTTCTCTGCAAATTACAGCACAAAATGGAGTTGAGATATTATACGCTAGGTATTCCACTTACTTAAAGTCTTGAGACAATCCCTTAACATATATGGCGGTCAGAAACCAGCACTACACTTGCGCATTAGTCTTTGACGCCGAGGCTCAATCACGCTAGTGATCGATTTGATCAAACTACACACGATATATTATATTATTCTGCATAGGCAAGTTATGCAAATGCAAAAACCCGAGCTTTAGACGTATAAATATATAAAGTATAGCATCAGTCGGTATTCAATACAAACTGTATGTAAAAATATGATGATTCAAGAAAAGGCTTCAATCATCAATATGGTGTTGATTCTACTTATTTACTTGCATTCTAAAGGTACTTATAATATTACCGTACCTACTACATACGAATAAAATACGATTACCAAATGTATAAATTTAAATCGGGCTAAAATATGTTTTTAAGTAAATGATGTTTTCGAAGACTACTGTTAAAATGTATAATGTTAAATTCATATCTTAGTATGATAATTATAATTGAAATGTAGTCAATATGACTCAGCCGTGGATGGTCATGCTGGCTGTTGAGTTAGAACTTCAGAGACTTGGCGAAGAGAGCCACTGTGGCCTGAGTCTTGTCACCGTTGAAGCGGCGCAGCTCCACGATCGCCTGAAACGTAAACAATTCAAGTTAAGAGTCTAGAAGAAAAAAGAAATCGTGATTTGGATACTAACAAGAGGTAATTAAGAATATACTAATCGACGGTCTTTTTTCCTCTATAATACTTTGTTTTAGGTAATTTTCAAAACTTTAGTTTTAATACTTAATTGTTCATACTTACTACGAACGAAACTATAATTTCGTTCGATAAAACGTAAAAACTGCTCCTTCCTTTTCTCCTTCCAGGTTAAGTATCAGTAACAAGGCACTGTTGTATATTTAAAGTAAGCTTGTTATAAAGTTTATAATAACCATACCTGCTCCCTAGTAAAGCCCAGTGACATGATTTCTTCTACCTCAGCCTCGCCGAAGTTGTCGTTTGGCATAATAGTCTGGCTGGGATCGCCGAGAACTGGAAGGAGAACAAAATATTAATTTTCCAATAACTTAAGAACAACCACCACCATACAACTAAATACGGTGAACACATGCCCATTGCCACATTACTAAGCAATCCCTAACAAATGTAGAAGTTGTCTGGCCAATATACATACCCATCCTCTGGTTATTGATTTGCATTGGCACTGACGTGGACTGGCCGCTAGTAGTCGGTCTAAAACCCAGGTGCGAAGCTGCGTCTGTTCAATGTTAAATTACGTTACATAACAAATAATAAACATGAGCAAGTTCGCAAACTACGTACAATCCTGTTTTTAAAATTGCCTTTATCCTGTTGCCATAAAGGTCAATGTTGATTGCTGGAATTGAATGCAGTGCAGGGTCGGCATGTCCGGCCCATTTAGCGGTCCCAAGCATGAAGATGCAACCGCTCAATCAAATGTATTGTCCCGTGGCCTTCAGCATACATTGTTGCAACAGAATGTTCCTCCTTGCTATTTTTATCTGGACCACTAACATATTTTATACGAGGATGTGAATTTAATTTCTTATACGCAATAACTCCCATTAATTATTAACAATATTTTCATGAAATAAATTAAATACATACTTTACATTACAATACAAAAATTGTAAAAGTATTATTATTCTTATTTACAAATGTAAAACGACGTAGACATTATACTTATTACAAAGTGAAACCACACCTACAAGAAACAAAATTGAGAAGATGATTTTACTTGGTTATTGAATGAATACATCTTATAATAATTTCTACAAACCGAAAGAAAAATAATAATTTAATAAAATAGACGAAACATTAAAGCTTAGTTGAATTAAACAACGTTTTGATTAAATGAATTGTCACTAAAAAGCTCAACTCAATGGCGGTAAAACATCAAAATATCACAAACCCTTTCTCCTCTTGTTCTTCAACTTACCTCCTCGAAAAAGTACAGTCAATGAAATTAAAGGATGAAAAGAATATTAATAAGAAATGTACCAGTGTTAGTAAGAATAAAATTCACTAAAATATCAACATAGTAAGATTTAGTACAACTACAGAGTGGAAGAACCCCCCATGCACCGACGAGGCATCCCATGTCTCATTCGATCCTCAACTGGTTCGATTCATTACCGTTTGCATTCACTGACCTGACTTTCCCGACAAAAATGCACGCGTTACCGACAAGCCGTTAGCTACTCCACACATGCAATCAACTACACAGAAACAAGGGATTAGTTTTGCGATTTTTATTGTTTTAAATAATACGTTACTATTTTTATTACGGTGCAAAAACTAATCACATCTCCACAATTTTTCATATTGAATCGCACTTGTTATTTCTTTTTGGTACGCCCACCTTGCTTTGACTTCTCCATAGCTTCCTTGACCTGTCGGTCCTCGTGGTCCCGCATGGACTGGTTCACGATCTCGTCCTCCGAGTAGCCCGACAGCCGAGCGCACTCTGGCAGCTCCGACTCGGGCAGGAACGGCGTCTCCGTACCCGTCGTGCCGATACGTAGGACGTTCCGTTTCAAATCAATGTTGCACTGCAAAGGTCACACACGTTAAGGCAATTCCTTACCGGTCTCTCGTCTTAAATGAAACGAAGAAAAAAACAGTTTATTACCTGATGGCGTTTGAGCATGTCTAAGCCAAGCAGCATGTCCATAGGCTGCTCCTCAAGCACGGAGAAAGATGTGGTGAGGAAATCTTTCTCAATTCTCATCTGCACCATGTGGATCCTGCCAATGATCCGCTGCACGCCCACGCCCTTGGCGATGCCTGCCCATCTAGGAGAAGACATAGCATGTTTATCATGGTGTAAGTATTTATAGAACGATAACGTACGCACAAAGCGACCAGCGATTCAATTAGCTGGCACACGCGTGAGCCAATAAAAATTATACAGTTCGCTAAACATGAATATCATAAACTGCTTTTATTGCAATGTTTCCTTTTTTTTAAGATACAAATATAACAGTCCTTGACAAAACCACTGATTGATATTATTGATACATATAAGAGCAAAACAGTGTTGATTGGTAGGTGTAAGAGGGTGATATATTACTAAGCATCATTTTACTGTGAACAATACAAAAGCTTTTGTTATTATTTACTATCGAGCACGTGTTGTCTACAACAGATTGTTTTCATACTGCCAATTGACGGCATGTACACTATAGTTGCAATGTGAATGAGTAATGCATTTGTCGCATTGGTATTTACAAATCTAGTCTAGAGAGTATACATATTTATGTGTATGTCTGATAATTTAAAAGTTTAGATTGGATATATAAATAGACCATTAATAGAAGTACCACCTTTAAGCATTAATAGTCAACTAGAATCTATACCTTTATAAGATGATCCAACAAGTTTACGGTAAACAAGTTATTTTCGTTTTTAGTTGTATTTGCAATAGCTTAAATAGTCTAGCATACAAATGAATGAGGTGAGCTGCTTAACAACTTTTATTATTTCCTTCTAGTAGATTAAATAAAATGTACTGGGAAACAAGTCAAATATTTTTATGGAATGTTCATTCGTAGAAGAAGAGTGGGCCACGCCTACTATGTGCAGACAAACCTTCTTAATTTTAATTAGCTACCATCTATTATATTTTCTTTCGATAACATCAAAATAGTCGTCTAGACTGAATGGGTGTATCCTTTTCATATCCTGTCTACATCCCAAATAAATGATTTCAAAGAAAATGTGGGCAGACGACTTACAGAAATAATGAGATTGATTGGAGAAATAAATAACATGATAATATATAAATCATAGAAACAGAATACAATCGAGTAATAGGCACAAATTCTACGAAATGAATCAATAGACTAATTGCACTGATTGCTAATAAAGTCTAAGTAGCTATTCTAAATCTGGAGACATAGGAGTGCCTTCGGCGAGACGAGGCAGGCAAAGTTGAATGACACTGACTACCTTTCTTTGAAACGATTCGTATTTTTCTGAACCCCTGGAGCTAAGTTCAGACAGACAATATTACAGATAATTTTCTGTATTCATTAGTAGTAGACCTATTGATTACAAATTGTGGTTGTGTTCTGTTATTTTTTGAAATAACAATGTTATCAAAAACTAGGTTGTGCAATTCATTGAAAAAGAGTAACCATTTAGTTTCTTACTTGTTCTTCTCCAAAGAAATCTACACTTTGTCCATCCAAAGTCAGCAAGCAAGCTTCACTGACAGACAAACTGAATGACTGCCTTTTTTAAAGGATTTTGTTTGACGTTCAAAACTGTTTTAAATTGGTCTAATTGATGTAACTGCATTGACTTTGCCTACGATTCATTTATATTGAATTCGTAGTCTGGAATTTTTGTTTCAGAAGGTTTGTCTCCTAATAACTAATACAATTAATTAGATTGTATCGTCAATTAATTAGATTGTATAGTAAGTTCCACGGACTAGCGCTTCGTGGAATCAGATGTTTAATATTGTTTAATGCTTAATATACCTACCTATCTATAAATTACCTACTACAATTAGTAGCAAAGCAATTACAGAACAAAAAATACAAATAGAGTTCATGGTCTACCAAAATAGATGTATCAACAAAGTAAATTGATACTCATTAGTAGAGTACAATACACTTGGAAGGTTAACAGTGGGAGGGAAGAAAACACTACTTGTATACTATAAGACCGTACTTAATATTATTATTGAAAATAATCTGTCTGAAAGGCAAAAATGGGTGTGGGTGGGCTTGAGTCCCACTTAGTTCGTATCGACTCGATAATGATGGAATTTTCTAGAATATAAACACTACAGATTTAAGCCGATAAATGGAGGTATTTTCCAAGAATTTTTTTAATGTTTGAGAATAAACCTTTTTTTAAGTCGTCTCAAGTCTTTCTCTCTGTTAAAGTTTCAAGTAGGCAGACAGTCAAAATAATATTACTAGGTACGCCTTATTCAATCTATATGAACTTTTAGAATAGAATATTCCATAAGACAATAGTTTTCTCATCAAGTGACAAAAATAACTTTTATAGGCCCTGTCAAAATCACCTTTAAGGCGTCGTACTATCAGCATTAAAAATCACCTTGAATGATAATGTACATAAAAGAAAACGGTCACAGTGCGAAATCTTGTGACCTGGCCAACTTTTCAAATGACGCAGTCGCAACAAAAGGCACGAGAAGTCTCGAAAACTTGTCAACTTTAACATTTTGGAGAATACATACAAAATATGAACGAAAATTTGTTAACAGTTTTCAAAAGAAACAGTCGATTTACGTAAGTTTTTTCCCCGTTGTAGAAAGGGTATTGTTTTTATAAAATTTAGTTTGAATTGACTAACTTCTGTTTCAGTTACATAAAAAAAGTCACGTTGCGCGTTGGTCACATTTGTGTAGCAACAACTGAAGAACGGAGGGTCCAATTTTCATGATTTCTTAATCAGAGAATAAAGAGAAACATCATATTTCCCTTTCAATTAAAAATGGTTACCATTTCATCAGGAGAAATTATGTTTATACTGTTACTTTATACAGTTCTCATACTTGGGTAATTTGCATTAGATTTACATAAACTAGTAATATTTCAACGACATTTAAGGCAACGAATAATATTATTTTACTTTTCGTAATGGGGTCTATCGGATATTGTAATGTTTTTATATTTCCTTCTTTATTTACATTAGAAATTAAAATGACTAGTCGCCGTACTGAGAGTCATTAAATGGTTACTTAACCCAGTCCTCTAGCAATTGTTATACGTAAAAATCGTTACTAAGGAATAGTTTAAGTAATCATTAAATGTTTCTGAGTGTGTACTCTAAATTACTGCGTAAATAAATAATCACTTGGCGGACTAGATATGAGCGATATTATGATTTAGATGAATTCAAAGTGTAGTTTTACTATTCTTATCAAGAAATCCATTGTTTAGTTGTTTTGACAGACAAACTTAAAGATATTAGGGTAATATACCTGTTAGTAACAGTTCTCGAGACGTTACCTCGTCATAAAACATAATTGTTTCATTGAAAAGTTTGAAAACCTTAAAGCTACGGCTATCCAAGGTCCCATTTAAAATGGAATGAATACATTCGCGTCTAGTTATGATCATGAATGTATATGAGCCTTTTTTAAACAGTGGCAAAAGCAGGCATAGAATCTATTCATATCATTCCCATAGATTCGGGCCCCACATGTTAAATTCATTGAATTTCAATTGAAAAAACTGGTTGGCAATTCTATCTGCCCTTGCGTATCAAAATAAGTAACGTCTACATTTAGGAAAGCTGTTATATTTTACAAAATTTCGTACCTATTCAATCTTAATGGTTTTTAAAACTAGTTTATTTAGATAACGAGATAGTAAGTAGTTGGGGTTTGGAATTCAATTATTAATTAGCCTAATGTGATTATTAATTCATTTCATATTATGTGTAATCGCGGGGTATCAAGTATTCATTACGCATTCTATGCAAATTCTTTACATTTAGGTAGTAACGACTGACCACTGACATAATGATACACAGTCGCATAAGCGGTCACAATGAATAACAGATCGTATGGTAAAAACCCTTTTTTATGAGGGGGGAAAATCATCCAATGACTTCTCCCGCCTTGAGCGAGGCGAGAGGGAGTGTCAGACTCTGACTAAATACCATTCCATTCCTACTCCTCATTTCGAATCGGAGCCGCAGTAATTCGCTCAAACCTTTGATTTAATTTAGTTTTTGGGTAGAACTTCAATTACAACCAATGTTAATAATCGATCTCTGGATTTTTTATTGCGATAGTTAAATAGTTTCGGTCATAGGTTGAATACACGCCATTTTACAATGCTTGCTGTGGTTTTTATAATGTACCTAGTATTGTCGTTGATAAATATTGTAGAAAAAAAAGCTGTATTCAAAGATAACGGTATCTTATTTATAGAAATAACTTACGATAAGAGTAATTGTTGAATAAAAGATACAGCACACACCCATTTGAAATTCAAAATATTATTGGATGCTGATACAAAACAAAGATTTTCGTGATTTTTTGGATCGAAAATTATTGAAGCGATCTTTTTAAGTATGTAATAAGTGTTTCCTTGGCAAAAATAAATCGTTTCCACTAATGAATTGTACAGAATCTAAATTAATATCTAAGTTTTAAAATTTTATAGGCAATTTAGGGAAACCTGAAACAAGCATCTAGCTTCACTTACGGACAATTCAATTTGACGTTTCAAAAGTGCCTTATTAAATATTAATTGTTATAAATGCTTTGACTTCGACTTTGTAATACTATCGTTCTTGGCATTTCGAGAAAAGTACTGGAGTGGATCAGCTGGAAAGCACCATTGAATGAATACACAAAGAAACAATCTATGAGAGATGCATTAGTTACAGAATACTTGTGTAAGTATATGTTCTTCTCTTCTTTCTTTGTTGTAAAACAGCGACATAGAAACGAATGCCAAAACCAAGTGAAAGTCAGCTCAAGGACAATATCTAATTTAGTCATGTAAATATATTATTACTATCAATCAATCCTCTATTGTCTTAGAACACGTGTGTCCATTTTATGATAAACATAAACAAACTAAGAGGTTTTTATAATTTCCAAGAGAAATAGTTGCTTTATACAATTTTATAATATGATATGGAAAAACCATTGCAATGCTGCTACGAATATATTAAAATTTCGCATTGCTTCTTAGCCAGTATTTTGCTTGGATAAATTGATTGCCTACTATGCATATAATTAATATTTATTAAAATTTTCTTACCTAGTGTCCACCAGCCGCATAATGTTGCACCGCTCAGCACAAGCCGCTGACATGATGGTGGTCTGAGCCCCAGAGTCGATAAAAGCCTTCACAGGGAATCTAAGGCAAAATGGTCCAAATTAATATACAAGATAAAAGAAATGTCTGACTCATTAAATATTTCCCAAAAATGTGTAATAGTTCTTTAGTTTACAATTTTCGTAGTAATAACTTCTTGGAACTGTTGTGGTTCCTAAAACTAAATTACCAAGTTAAATGATGAACTGGAAACCCTAACAAGACAAGGCACTGTAAACACCTATATGATATCTCATATACCCTATCTGGAGGAGTGTTCCTGTCAACTGTAAATAACTTTTTAATCATAAGATCATGTTGATCAACTCACCCGTTAACATGGCAGTTGATGTACAGCATGACAACCGTTCCAAAAGTTTCAGGGTTGTATTCCATGGCTGCCTCCATATTGGCTTCGATGTTCTTCTGACGGATCTCCTCGGCAATCATTCTCTGCGCTTCCGTATCAAACGGATCCGAATTCATCATCCTGAAATAAATCTCATTTTAAATCATAGTCCTTGTTTATACCTATTTCATGAAAAATAAATTTGTCATATTTTGTCACCTTATCCGTTGTTGTTGACGTTCCGTTCTAGCTAATATCTGTTCGCGAAGCACAGAAGCAAATGTATCTACGAAACAAGATTTAAAATTATAACAAATATCTTTATAATAAGTATAATTTAGTTAGTAATTAGTTATTGTGGTAATGAGTATTAATAATACCAATATATTGAATTGGTTGTGTTAATACTAACTGCTGTAATTTAGTAAGCATAAATTATAATTTGAATAAGATTAGTCAGCTAAAAGTAATTTAGCTTGCCTGTGTATATGTATGTAACCTTCATTTAAATGGGTACACAATATTAGTGACTCTACTAATAGTTCTGAAAGATGAATATTGAACTCGGCAAATTAATAATGACATTATGTTCTAATTATATGTAGCAGTTAATTAATGATAGCAAAATATTACAAAATAAACCATTGTGATGTTAAAGATGTTAAACAATATAAAGCTCACAAACCACCACATGGAATTTCTCCTGTGTGAATTTTTTAGTAGAAAACATAAGTATTAAATATATCATAACACAGGCAATGGTTTAGGTTTTGTGTCTCATATGGATTAAGTCTCTAATCGTAATGTACATACAATACAATACTAGCTTACAGCATTTTTATAAACAATCAAATTTATGCAAGAGTTTGAAAAATATGCAGTAAGAATTATAATGGCATATTAATATTACATACCGAGGTTGCCGCTGAGAAGAGCATCAGCTAATCTAGGATTATTTTGCTTCAGGAGAGCAAGTTGATCTGGATTAGCCAAAAACATCTCCCTGATGATGCGTGGGTCTTCTTCAACAGGAGGGTTTCTTGCTGCCATTGAGGTGCTGGCTGCACCTGGTGGGACTCTGATGCCACTAAAGTCTAGACTTGCTAAGCCGGTGGGCAAAGCTGCAAGGACGATGTTTTTAAATTATTTTACTAAAAATGTAACTCAACCTCCAAATATAAAAAATCTTGATGAAAATGACGTAATTTATGTCATATATCTTTTTTTAATTCAGGATAGAGGATTGTCTCTTTGTTTACATTTATTTTAGCTGCCAGTATTTATTTTGTCAAAACCACCCTGTCATCCAATGACAAACAATGGCATGACACTGCATTTTTAGATGCACAGTGAAAACGAAGATTACAAAATTTACATTACCTTGACTGGAATCGTTCTGGTTCAGGTTGGATGCTGACTGCATCATGTGGAGCAGCACAATCACGTCGCCGTCGTGAACTCCATGTTCTTTTAAAGACTTTTTATCATCTAATAGCGGCTTGCCATTGTAATTCAAAATGAAATCTTTCGCAGGAAACCCGGATTCAATTTCACAAAATGCTTTAAAATTTTCTAACTCCAAATCTTCAGACACATCTAAGACGAAAATCTCGTCGTTCAGAGTAGTGATTGTGATCTTCATTGTGAATTTGGTGATGCGGCTAGTACGAATGAATACTGTTCACTGAGGTAAATACGTGTTGTTTGATTTAAACACCGTGGATGACTGGCCAAAACATTTTAAAACTTCTGTACGTCTCTAAATATACTGCGCTGGTTTTGTGTTCACTAACATAAGCGGAGAGAATATTACTTTAACTGTTCCCTGCGATAAATAACAAATTTACAAAGGTTCACAAAGGTGCACTCGGCTGCGGCTAGGGTTGTATTTCGCAGGTCTTCCGTCCCCGGTACGGTCCCGCTACATTTTGCGTGGTTAACGGTATTTTTATTTTAAGACCCATATTCATAAAAGTTAATTATATTAATTTTTGATTATTAATATTTTGTGATATACTTGAAGATTTGACGTGACATTATAATTTTTTTAATAATTTCTTAATTTACCGGTTTTTATAATCGATGTCATGTTGCTTGTCAAATCGATTTTTGCTGTCATGGCTTGTGTTATCTGTGGCCGTGGCATTTGACAGCACTATTTTAAAAAGGTTCAGCAACATAGTCGTAGAGAAAACTCGGTGGTGTAAACCAGTGGGTAACGTCTCCTTTGTTAGGTACCTGTTCTATAGTTTTCTTTTTACGTAGGTAGTAGTCGCGAGTGCGGAGTGTTGGCTTTGCTGGGTATTTACATATTATAAAAACAATGCGTTTGTTTTAGAAGCTGAAATTATTCGAGGATCGAGTCCTAGTCATTGAGTGTACTGGATTTTATAAATTTACAATGTGAAATCGACACATGACGTAGAATGGTGAGTTATTTTTTGTTGCTTACATTTTATTTTTTTATTGTAAATACTTGACTAAATTCTGGTTCTTCGCATTGTATTTATTGGTAGGTTTTTTACCGTGTCATTGAATTTTTTTGGAAACGAAAGCTTGTTCACGAAACAAAGTAGCTCCAAAGTCGTCGATGGCAAAGTAGAAACATGTTTTTGTTATTGACTGATTTAGAATCTTTTCACGCTTTCAAATGGTGTAAACCTGATTCTTAATAAAAGGTTCCCATAGCCAGTCTTGAATTTAATGTTTATAATAAATCTATAATGTTAAAATGAGAAATAAACTGATGCACATGGACCATACATATTAGTCATTCTTTTTTTCGTCTAATTTTAATGCAATCTAAGCTTCAGTTTTATTTTATCTACAGATATTGCTTAAAGTTAAGTATAATAAAATTATGATCAAAAAATAATAATTCAGGTGTAATATTTACTTTTTATAATAATAAACAAGCACTAGATAATTATTAGCTATTTTAGTTTTTATCTGTAATTAATCACTTCTAAATTACAATCCACATCAATTTTTAGGATTGAAGAGGCACCACAAAAGGAATAGTTACTGAATTACTTCCCTGTAATGTAGGGAGCACTTTATCTAAATGTGACTAACATTCTCAATTAAATAGAATTTTGCAATAATTCCTACAAAATATAATATACTATCTATAAGGATAATGAAATATTTTATTAAAAATGCTCAAACATGCTCCTCCCATTTAATAATATTGACTTTATGAATAAAAAAATATTATAAATAATTGACACATTTTTTCAATAAAAGGATAATACTTTTTATATATCATTTTGGTTATATTATAAAAGGCAAAATGCATTTTTTTTCGATAAAAGAATATTTTTTTATATACCATTATGTAGGTTACATTTTGGTTCCATTGTACAGGCCAAAATATGTCTATACAAAATAACTTAACCAAGTAGCAGTGGCATAGTGTACCTTGGCCCCCATATAAATTGTTTTTCATATTGGGATCCCATTGAAAAAATTGTTTAGGGACCCCGGTATTCCAAGGGCCCCAATTTAATATGGCATATACACCGCTAGCTCCTCCCCTGCCATGATGATAATAAGAACAAGAATAATAGTTCCTATTCTTTACTAAATCCATTGTTATACGAACATGTATTTTTAACAAGGATTTAATACAATAATAAACCTTAAAGTAATACATAATAAAGTCTATTCTTATTTTATACTTGATCAGCATGAAGATCAGTAAAGTCATCTTCACTGATGAACAGCTTCTTCACACCCCTGTACTTATACTATATTACCTATATTATCAATATTACAAAAGTAGTACTGAAAATTTTAAAATAAAATTATTAGAAAAGAATTCAACTTTCTTGAGTCAAAAGGTTTTGTGTTAATAATACCTACTTTAAAAGTACAATGAAACCAATTGCCAATAGTTAGTCATAAAATAATATATTTTTTTTTATAAATCGAAAAATGCCTAGATAAGAAAATGGAGGATACAATTTTTCAGCTTTGGTAACACTAAAATGTTTTTGAGTGCAAAGATGATGAGTAATAAATGATGTCAGCTTTCAATATTGCACTATCAACCAAGGTCCTGTCTGAGCTGGCCAACCATTCAAAAATGTAATTGTTAGATAAAATAAAACTGAATAATTATTTAAAAAATATTTACTTTGTATGTTCAAATTGCTATTTAACTACATACTGTTGTTAAATACTCATTGTAGTAGGTATAGAAATTCTCTTGAACAGTAGGTACTTGAAACTGTTTTACACAGCCAAACTTCAACCAATGGCATGGAATCTATTTGTATCACCTCTATTTCAATACTATTTACTTCGACACTATGTAACACAAACAGTTGCTCATGATTTAGAACAATTTCAAAACTATTGATACAAACCAGTTTTCATGTATTTAGCTGAAGTGGTCTCAAGGTGATTTGCACCTACATGAGTGACCTCATAACACATTTCTTTTGCAGAACTCATACTGGTCAATTATTTTGTCAACTGTCAGTGAGTATTAAAAAATGTCATCAGTGGGACAACTAGTTCCTCAGGTGACGCGAAGCCCCCCGAACATGTCTGTCATTAAATTCAACGGACCCCACGTAGAGGGGTCCTTCTGCACGACAATCGATTACAACTATGACCCTGTCATCAGCGTGCTTTGCGCTATGTACATTGCCTTTGGGATTGTGTACACGCTGTTCGGTAAGTACATACTCGAGGACGTACAAGTACCTGCGTACTTTTGTGGGATGAATTGATACAAAACTTCTCAGTCTATCATAATATGGTTTCCTATCCTATGCACTTCAGCGCGAAGTGTTAGAACTCCTTAAAATAGATTAATATGTAAAACACAATCTTTAGTATTCACAGTCTGATAAGTAGCATTCATATTATCGTAAAGGCTCTTCAGATATGCATACGCAACTAATAATAGTTACTAACTTGTTTGGTTTGGTACTAAATTACCTGTTTTTCTATAAAAACACGAATTAAATTATTCTCACAATTATTATTCGTACAGTATAGTAAACTAAGACGAAGTTTTATTTATTCTGATTCACGGATATAACTAGTTAGTTACCTTTAAAACCAAACAACCAAAACCAGAAAAACGATTGTAATATTTCGTCCCAAACCGGATAATTGCTTGAAATAAACAAGGTTTTGTGGATAAAATATAAAATGATCACAATCGTCGTCGGCGCTTTAATTAAATAACTAGACGCGGAAAAAAAAACAACATTCAAAATATTAACTATCGTTTGTACGTTATGCACACAGTTAGTTACGTTCTAAAAACATTAAACTACGCTCCGGAGTGCGTACGCGCATATAACTGTTATCCCATTGTTATTTTCTACATTAATTTACGGGCGGTGCTTAATGAGCTCAAATATTATTGTTAATTTTTTTCGTTACTTTCATCCCATAAAAATAAAAGTCCCCGCTTGACAAATTGCATACACGTTTATCAAACAATGGATTGGAATGGAATACTCGAATGACTTTGTTGTAAGCCTATGTCCATCCGAATTCCACACATTTTCAGTCTATTGAACTAGCGTTATGCCATTTTTCCAGTGGGACGGTAGTGTTAGAATACTTTTGAATTTTTATTGTTAGTTACCCTTTGTGCCCACATGTTCAAAGGTTGTCTGTTTCAGGCTACCGTTGCTTCAAAGCAAGCATGTTTCTGACTGGCTTTACATTCGGCTCGGCTATCGTCTACCTTATCTGCCTCCAGGAGTATCTGATGCCTCCATATGGGAACGTTGGTGAGTAAATTATTATTGTGTTATAGTATATTTCATGATGTTTTAGCGAGTGGAGTTTTCAACGAAGACCGACGAAAGACTATTCTGTTCTCGCTAAAATGAGCAGCTAAGGAAAGGGATCTAACATCTATTTCATTTATTTTCGTAACCTTTTTAGACAATTTGAAAGTTTTCTTGCGATGATGGATCTACCTACACCTACGCAGTCGCCCTTAGCTATAGTCTATCCATTTCTTGAAGTAGGTAATAATATTCGGCAGGGAGTTAACAGTTTTATTGTTCTGTACAAAGTTTCTGCCTACGGTTTTGCCCGCATTACCGGAATTATTAGTATGTAATTGTTGCACTATGTGCTATTCTAGCAAGACTACTTGTGTATGTACCTCGGTGTCAATATAAATTGACAACCCTACTTTACCTGTTAAGGTATCCGGATCTGTTAAGTAGTTTTTGCGTAAAAGAGTACAAATATACATAGGTACATTCCTCACAAAGCTTTGTGTTTACAATCTAGCTTTTGCCAGTGACTTCACCCGCATAACGCGGATAAAGTGCAGTCCTTATGTTATTTCAGACTATAATCTGCCTTTGTTCCAAAATTAATTCCGGTCTGTTAAGTTGTTTGTAAAAGAGTACTTGTTTGTAATATCCACATATATCCTTCTAATTCTTTTAAGAATCCAGAATGAGTTGTATACAATGGGCGTTAGTGCAAAAACGAATCCATCTTCCATATAAAATTAAAAATACGTCTATCATCCATTTCAAAGACTTAAAATACAGCGTCAGACGTTATAAAGTTTTCAAAATAGTAAATTGGAATAATCTGGATCACCTAGAACGAGAAAAGCTTTTACCAACTTCGTTTTTCTTTTTTAAACTAGGTATCTAATTCTGCCGTAAAAGTGCTTAAGCCTGTTCGAGGAAATAAAACTCGAAACCGAAGAGTAAAAACAACTTCGTGCTAGCTCTTCCAATCCGATCCTGTTGTAATATTCCCGACGTAAAATTATTAACATTTCCAGGATCCATTAAACTACCTGGTACTAGTAACTAATAAGTTATTTAGCTGCTTTGTACCGAAGTAGCTTATGAACGAGTACCTACGTTCAGTTCAGCGGGTGCATTTATGTTAGAATGTATTAGTGGTAACAATGTCTTTACGTAACTACTTAAGTGTACTTACTGTTTCGAGTGCATTGCATTAATTAGAGCTTCCTATACCTATTAGGTGGATCAATACGCTTAGATCGGAAAGCCATGTATCGGTGTCGTAGCGACATCTGCTAATGAAGTAGCTCATTGTCTTAATGTTTGCTAGGTGTGGCTCTGTGCGCTGGGCTCCTGTTCGGGCTCATCACTATGCTGATCCAATACGTGGGCCTATTCATGACCGGCTTCCACACGGGTGTGCTGCTCGCTATCGCCGGGCTAGCCATCTACGACCATTTCCTGGATTCCCGCCCGACTACAGTAAGTATTTGCATATCCTCACTCGTTAATGTGTATTCTACCATACATTGTATGTGATCATATCGCGACCATGCCTATGTGGGTCACAATCACAATGCATACCTACCAATTTGAATGTGAGTGCAGTATCTATGTGATGGACGGTGACGGATAATATACGTTCTTACTTTGTCTCCAAATAATAGGTACGGTTACAATACAATGTAGCGATAACACAGTTTACTGGACTTCCTTGTTTCAAAACATGACTTTCATATTTAATTAGTAGAATAGAATATTGTCATCGTAACTAACTTAGCAGAAGTTTTGCCAATATTGAATACACCGATTGTACGACGAACGAGGATGTTAATATTTCGACTTTTATTGGTTAGTCGACCGACGTAGCGCGTCATCGAACTCATCGATTCGACGTAAAATGAATCATTATTATCTCGAGTCTGTATGTGCGAAGTGTGCGAACTCGACTGGTGTGACATACATTACCTACATGTAATCCGAAAGTTAAACAGAGTCGTCTACTTATTCACACTGGGGCCCAAACCAGACGGTCGTTTTACGTAATTGTTATTAATTTGGATGCCATTCAACCGGTGGCTTCTAAATTGTGACCGAGAAATAACGCTCTTATGATGCTTTTGAATAAATTAAACGGTCATACTTCGATATGTTATTGACACAATAAACATGCTTGTATTTGGTTGATTTTATTACCTACATCTGAACATCAGTATCTTGATCATCAGTGTGAGGGTATAAACACATTTCTGACTATAACGGCAATATGAACCTACTATTTTAAAATATTAATTTTCAGTAGCTAACCATATCAGGTACTGTATTAATTAGCTATATGGATAATATCACTCTGAAAGCAAACCACATAATTACGCGTCCACCTATTATACATGCACACCTATGTAATTACAGAGTACATACGTGATTACTAACACTGGAATTAGCAAGCAGTATACAATACATTACATGTATGACATAATTACTATATTATATGTAAACAAGTATTGAT
Source organism: Spodoptera frugiperda (assembly GCF_023101765.2). NCBI lineage: Eukaryota > Metazoa > Arthropoda > Insecta > Lepidoptera > Noctuidae > Spodoptera > Spodoptera frugiperda. Next base: position 4,483,498 of record NC_064236.1, read on the forward strand.
ATTATAGAATAGTTATGCATCAATTAGATTTATGAAATGGTAAATTAATATCCTCGATGCTTTCAATAAATGTCACAATTCATTAACAGCATACACGGGGCTTATGAAGCCGTAATAATTGCAAATGGGCGCACTATTGAAATTGAATTCAATAGAAAACTGAAACTTCAACAACACTGGCTCCGTTAAAAATAGTTTTTTGTTTGTTATTTGTGAAATAAAATTTTGTATCGCAAACGAGTTCTCCTGGCTAACGACGTACCTCTCTGTTACTATTCACTTTGAAGTGTGGACTTTATATAGCGTTTGTGTTACTTCGCAGTGCATCTTATGTACGGTCAAAGATCTTGCAAACTTGCAAGCTTTTTAGAGAATATAGAACTAAGCGTTTTGGGGTGGAAACAAATCGTAATATTTGATTCGGGGAGGTATAGAAGTACTGTCAGCACAAAAGCAAGATGGATTTAGCAGATTATGACTGCGTTGCATGTGCGGAAACCGAACTCGAGGTCAGCTCTAGACTCGTATCGTTATTACTGTGAAGCTTGCATGCTGCAGTAGCACTTTGGTAGCAGTGTATCCGATTCAGTTTATACACATACATAGCTGCCTGCCTATGTACTTGTACAGCGGATTATAGGAACGTGAGTCAAGATTGGCACTTTCATCTTTATGTACCCAAAATCACCTGCCACCAGGCTGTATCTGATGAAGCCTAATAAATAAACAGTTGAGAATTTTACAGAGAGTGTATTTCAGTTACCGCTAAATATTACTACCTACGGGGTCTCTCATACAAAAATTGAGATCTTTTTGCCGTTTCCTATAGGTTATCTAGTCTATAGGTAGTACGTATGAAGTAAATACAGAGATAACCTATGCAATTCTTTGTGAGCGGATCCATCTCGCAGTTGGCAGCCGGTTTTTAATACCTCTGTTGTACTCGTAGTGATAAAAATTGACAAAGGCACGCAGCAGTCGCGTTGAAAGAATGAAATGAAAAATACTACAGGTATTTAATAAAGAGGTGTCGCTGGTATTATCGATATGTCTGCCTTATGAAAACATATGCTTGACCTTATTGGAAAATCCTGAAATAAAGCCAGGTGCGCGCAATAATAATATTATTTTCCAATTCCAGTATGACTTGATATATGTTGTTAGTGGCGTATATATTTTGAGGTTTTGAGGATTTCGGGAATAGTGTGAGTCATGGGGAAATATTAATTAAATAATATGTATGATTCATAAATATTATGTTACCGTGGTCGATGAGTATTTGTTTATGATTGATTTTACGTAAATTGAACTCGCGCTGATACCTACATGTGGACATATTTGTAACTAAATACACTTGAAACATAAAGCCTTATGTATCATGATTAAGTAAAACAGGATCACAATACTGATGGTAGATAGTTCAGTAATTCGCCGAACAATTTCATTAGTAGTATTGCAACTGGTTTGTTCTGAACGATATTGTTTCCAATAAAACAGTCGTTTGGTATGCACGTAACCTGTTGCACGGTTCCACGTTTCTGTTTGCCTACAATTTCAATCATCTACACCGGTAGAAGTACTTATTTCGCACACAGTGATAAATTCGTGTAGCAGTCGATAGGACCCGCTTCCCAGCCATTAAATCAATAGGATGCGCCGGGGCAGTAGTTGCATCTAACAATATAATCTGACCTCAATTGCATGCTCGGATGTGTTTTGCTCTCCGACGCATACACACCGCTATGCGCTCTCCAACTATTTACCTATATCGGTTGTCTATGTGCGTGATGAAATGACCGAGTTTCTTTTTAAATAAGTACAACACAGCCTACTGACGTTTGACCCTTGGTCATTTTTGCACAAGGCGCTTTCACGTCACTATTATGCTACGAGGACAAGTTTGCTAGAAATATCTGATTATAGTTGAATGTATACGTACGCACATACAAACAGACGTTGTAAAGCTATTAACTTTATATAAAATTCTTTATAACAACACCATTAAGGAATTTGCGGAATCACAATAAAGAAAATGTCTTTTATTTTATAATGCTCTCTCATGTCCGAGTGCTGGCCTTTAATCGGAAAAGTAAATCCCTTAGCAGGCAGCCCTCCGTTTTTACGTACGTCTAGACAATCGTTTCAATAGCCGGATAAAAGGATATTTCTCATGTTGTTGTTCTTTTATATTGTTTCATGTCCGTTTAGCATGAAAATACTAATGTTTTCTGCACAAATGAACGTAATCCCCATTGATATCGATTTATCTTTGAATGAAGATACCATCGTGTACAATGGACTCATTTCCGAAAGCGTTATAAAGACCCACAATGTTCCCGTGCGATCGTTTTTATGTGAGTCTCAACAGTCCTGTTTGGAAACCAGTTAAGTAACTAATCTTTACCGAGAATTTATGAAATAAGACCCGTTCCCTTTTGTTGAAGTCGTCCATTTACGCTTAACGGATTCTTCAATAAAACATATCGGTATGTGCGTATAAGTACATAATTGATTCAGATTAACGTTCTTAGGTACATATTAGTGAAAGTATTGTAATCAGTGTATAATTGTTAGAAACGAACGGGTAACGATAGAGTATAACATCGCTTGTAGGAGCAGAATTTCTTGTAACTTTTTTAAAAAATCAGCAATAAAACGCCTCCTGGTACTGACATACCTGATTTCTATAGATTTGATGGAAATATGGCGTTCCGAGTCTCAACAGCGTTACATATCTCGTCTCGACCCGATTCTTCACATACCTTTAACAGCGAATAGCTACGTATGAGATATACAATGTAGTTGTATCTGGAATTTAGAATCAGCTTCACATAAAAAAGTAGGTATTTGAGATATTTAAGGTTTGAAATTTTAAGACCACGGCTAACAATAAAACTGAATAATAATGAGGATATTTCTAATTAGACTTTAATGAACGACAATCTAGGTGAGCTAAGAATTACGTCAGTTATAAAAATAATAAGAAGCAGCCACCGCAACTAATCTATGTAAAATATAACTATAATAAGTATGCTAAAAGGCTTATATTTTCCAGAGGAAAAATACTTCCAATCAACTTAACGAAGCTTGCAATCCTTGCAAATAAGTTAAGCTGCTTGAAGGGTCACGACGTCAAAAGGAAAATATCAGTATTTTCCTATTTATTAAATTCAAAGTGATTTTGTAACTGACTTTTATATAAAAGCTAGTTTCCTATTCAAAAGCGTAGATTGCTCCGTCATTTCATATTCTAAATAGAGTAATTATTATTGCGGTCGCCTGCTCGTCGAAATATAACTGTATTTTATCATGTTTGTTTACTAAGACTTTTTTAATTTTTATGTAGAACGTACAACGTACACATGGTGCTACATATTGATATTACCTTTCGTTTGATGTTTTACATTCCATGTAACCGACCTTTGTATGGCAATGTTACTATAATGTTTTTCATTTACAAACAGTTAGTCAATAGCTATCAAAAATAAATAAAATTGGTTGACAAACAAAGGAGAAAATGCCATTGAACTGTCTGTGTTTTGTCTTTGCCTATTCGTTTAAAGACATAACAAACACGTTCGTTGTCCCGAAAGCGTAGGCTGAGTTGTAATACCGTAGAAAATACTCTACTAGCCCTGGGCAAAGGTGGGCGAGACGGTTGTCATGCCACCGGGCACCGGTCGTAAATCCAGACTACATATACATATAGGTATATGCTACTATTGAAAAGCAATTTTTTCCAACGGAATACACAGCGGGCCGGCGTGCTAAGTAATCGAATTTGTGGCGAATGAAATCATGCAAATAAAGATAAATTCATTTCATCGCCGAAACCTGAAAGCACTTAATTGTACATGTTTAACGTTTGTTACAATTGTTACATTTCATTCGTATAATTATAATCTGATGTGCTTTTCACTTGATGCACTCCATCCCGCTAATAACACTGAATAAATAATGAGCCAATACTCAATACAACTGGTTAATAATTCGACGAGCTGAATGTGTGATTTCAGTGAATAAATTAAATGGTGAGAATTTCGGCTGAGTATGCAATAACTGAGCTTTAAATACTTAATCAATTCAATATTACTTTACTGTCTGTTACTTATTTCTGAGTAGTAAGTTCATTTGGTATGAAAAAGCGATGGAGCCATTAAGCCATGGATTTAAAAATAGATACAAATGTTTTCCCCATCATAGTCTACAGCTGTTATATTTCCAAGCTAAAAAATAAATTCAAAACGGAGTGAATGGTCAGTCATGGCCTGAAATTTCCAAATAAAGCCATACATATTTTAGTTTGTTTGAAAAGCACCAATTACCTATTCGTACGTTAACGGCTGCCTGAAGATTATGGTGTTTTTCCACCAGCGATGTGCTATGTTACGTTGCTGTGGATGCGTTTGGCTTCCACCAATCATATTCATTGGTATACATAGCTTAGCACTGGTGGAAACGGACTCACCCAAGCTATGTTTTTTATATGGAAAAATGCGTGCTATGGATCTGTGCTATGAATGGCTTCCCTACTATCGTATCGATACATCGCATACTCAAGCTGCGCATCTTCATCGCAACGCTACATAGCTTAGTAGCAGTTGAAACGGTCACATAGTTTCACAGCTTAGATATTACAATTTCGTAGAATAGCTACATAGCACATTTCTAGTGGAAAAACACCATTATATTGGAAAAGCCCGTTACTAACCAATAATCAATTACGTATTCTGTTTACCTTTGAAACTATTGACAGAATAGAATTGTTGTTACACCAGGAATGATGTAGAATTTATTTCACCAAATGCTAATGGATGTCTGTAATGCATTGCACTTTAGAAGAGTTTCCAGTAAGAGGATTACATTTCCATTACCCTGACCTAAACTCTTGAATGTACTATGTTAATCATATATTTGCTTTTACTATAAAATCCATTAAAGCATCAGGGATCCGTCTAGTTGAGTTCTTTGTTTCTTTGTCGCGTGGCAGTTTAAAGTGGTCCGCTTATAGACAATTTAAGTTTATATTATTCACGAATGCGTCTTCGTAAGTGGAACACAAGTCGTTCAACGGGCGGCAACTCGTACGTGGGTGCTTAAAAATTAAATGCAGAAAAGGAAAGTCCAGTAATTGCTAGGGGAAATGCATTTTAAATAAACACATGAGGTTCCATTGGATTACGACGGTGGAACCGTTCAATCACAAGTCTTGTTTACTTCACTTACTGCTTCGTTCGCATTCGCCTGTTTATTTTTGCAGGCTCCGTGCATCCCTTGTTATCCTTATTCACTTACATACACGGGAACACTTCAATTTACTCACTGGAAGAGTACATACGTTTGTTGGCTCAGTTCTAATTAAGCAGATACAACGTTAATCGTATTGCGAAATTTCGTTTTAACTGTTTATTTTCTCGAAAAGCTCTGCGAATGGATGGACTACTGAAATGTTTGTCACAAAAGGCTTTATTTTTGCTAACCCAGTTTTAAACATTTCCTAGTTTTAGTTTGTAACGTTTGAATGCATATGAAGTTTGTTCAGTATTTTTTAATAAAAAACTCTGTTAGCGTACACGTTGTATCCAAATACTGATGTCGGATACAAGTTTACATAAACGAATATCTCGAACGAATTCAAAGCACAAAACAAATAAATTTCATTCATATTGCAATTCGACGAACTGTAAATGAAAAAATATGTAACTGCAAAAATACGGAATAAAATTTTATTTGATGTTTTCAAACATACATGAGAATGTTTTGATTAAAAAGCAGTATAAAATATTTTTTATTTCAAATTTTATAAGTACTGCTTTTTAATTTGGTTGACCGAATATGAGTTTATATGTTGCATAAAAGGAATAAATATGTCAGACCTGGTATTAAGGTTTATCAATTAACTTGGGTGAAAGTGAAGCTAGCGACAGTGAAATCCGAGTGATGATTTATTAATGAACACGTCTTAGCGACGCGACTTGTCGGATACACAAATGTGCAGGCGAAAGTATTTACAAGCTATTGCGATTGTACACATCTATCATTGTACTCGATAGGATTACTCGCAACACACGAAAAACTCACAAATGGACTGATGTAGTTACCTAAGTGCCTGGGACAAAGAAAATGGGCACAGTAAGCCGGGGGTCCTCTTATATCGATTGGTCAGCTAATCTTTAAACCTGATTTGCTTTGAACCAATTATGTCAATTACAATGAATTGTATGTCATCAGGATTGGGAGGGAAGCAATCAAATGCAATTTTGCAATTCAGTGACATGTCCCAGTCAAGTGGGTTGTTAGCCGCACTTGGTAACTGATCCGACACACAGCGACAGACTGGTTAAGATTTGTTAGAGCTGAGAATTGAGAAGTCAAGAGTTCTTGTACCAATCACTATTGCTAAGAGCACATGTTCGTGTGTTTTGAATTCGGGTAGGTAGTTACATAACCATAGTGGTTTCATCTAGTTCTAGAAACGAGTTATGTGTCGACACCGACACAGTGATAGCGTATAGATTAAAGTGCTCCAAGTTTATTAAACTGTCAAGCGCGTTGTATTCCAAAAAAGTCAATGCAACTTGTCCTGGACGCGGAAATTGTAACACACAATTGTACACACGCGACGTGGAACGTCACAATAACAAAGTTATGAGCTGATGGCTCCATTTGTGTCAGTCAGAAAACAAAAGTTGTTAAAGGTCATTACAGTGTGCCCATCGAGTGTGGGTGATTGTTGTGATGTACAACATACGCTATGTGTGTTTTGCTCAGGGTTCAAAACAATTTTCAATGTACCTACATTTGCACAGCGATTTCATTGTTATTACTGTACATAGTAAAAATATTTCAATGAACATGTTTGTTTTGGATAACAAAATCGAGTTTAAGTTTTATATTCAAGTCTCAATTAATTGCATTCGTATGCTTTTGTAAATGGTACTGACATTTTCTGGAAATAGAGAATGTTCAATATTGGTAACAGCCCTGTCGGCTTTGTATTGATAGATCGCGGATACCATATTAATCACTTAGCTATGCAAGCATTGGTTATCAGCGTACGGTTTGTGCCCGTACACAATTTCAATCCCTTAGTTCATCAAACAATAGCTTTGTAAAACGGGGTGGTTCTATTTTTAGCCGGCGTCGCTGCGTGCTTTTTTTAACGTCGCTCTGCGAATTAAAAAAGATTTCTTGTACAATATTCTTTCCTGTTTCTTTAGTTAGTTCATATAATATAATAATGGCTTGTTAGTTCTTTTTACTTAACTAATTACTTAACCTCTAGGTATGTCTTAATGAGGAAATATCCTGTTTCTGTTTAAGAATCTTATATTCTACACATTGTATAGGTTTGTTAGCCGTAACATGTCTACTTTTATGTCAGTATACAATGCTGTTTTTACTTTCAACACCAGTCTGATCGATATGTATACGAAATGGATATATGGTATCATGCATATTTTCTATTTATTAATGTCATTTGAACCGTGATGGACAGGCTTGACATTAAGGTGACGACATTAGCATCTTTAATGTCACACCCTGCCATTATCAGATCTAAAAATGTATGTTTAAACTTAAAATTACTCTGTAGGAGATAAATATTAAATTAAACTTAGAGGAGATACGGATCATGTGACTTAGCGCGCTCAGACAGTTTTAGAATAGCTTAATTGAAAGGAATAATTATTAGGGCGGTGCGGTTGTGAAGCGCTTACATTGTTTTGGTTCGATTTCCGAAACCTACCTTCTACTCTTATACTTACTTACTTATACCTTTTTTTTTTTGTTATTTAAAGTTTAAATTGTGTTTGTTTAAACGTCTTAATCTCCAAAAGTACAGGTTCGAATAGAATTTTTTTTTTTGAGTTGGATAGTCCTTTTATTGAAGAAGGCTATGAGCCGAGTAGAGCGGGTGAAACCACACGGGAGTAGCTAGTTATGTTATTTGTAACTATTGTACTAAGGCTTTACATAAAAAGTACCCTTAACCGACGAGCTTGCATAAAAGAGGTATATAAGATTCGTTGCAATTGGCGGTCTATTGACCCTGCCTACCCCTATGGGAGACAGGCGCGAAGTTATGTATGTACTAAGGCTTCTAGTTCAGGATGTGAATGTGTGATATTTGCGTATGTCACTACATTGTAGGATTTGTAGGAGAAAGTCTTAGCGCGTGTGATCAGATTAAGAACTAATCAAGATAGGTAGTCAGATCAAGTGAAAATAACAGGGTTCGTACGATATATATATCAGTGATATATATCCGATGTTATAATTCAATGACTTTTTTGTGATATATAATTATCAATTTTCCCTGATCTAGAAGAAAAATTCATTTGTCTCATTTTAAGTACTTACCTCAAGAAATAAACCATTAAAACATTTAAGTTTTGTTAAAGATTATGTTTAGGTATGTAAATAAAACATGAAAAAATATATGTAAATAGTACTATTATATAAAATTCAACATAGTGTTCATATAAAACGGACGTATATCAAACTCGATATACATAGATCGGTTATAAATCATAAATATCCAATATTTTGATATTTATAATAAATATCGGATGTTTTCGAATACTGGAAACTTGTCTAATTGATTGATCTATCAACATAAATGCTGTGACAATAATTTAATTTTGATATAAGACCAATAACAGCTAGCTACGTCACAAACATTAACTACACTATCGCTCAAAATTATTTGCCCACCCTAAAAAATGAGTGTATTTGGGGTTAGGAAATAAATTAAAAACTTTTGATGAATAGTATTTATTTTTTATTTAAATCTAAATAAAAATTAGCAAAAAAAGATTTAAAATTATAACATTAACATTAAATTTTTGACTCATCAATGTATCCACCCTTATTTTTAATTACTGCTTCACAAAGTTTCGGCATTCTATTTAGCAATTTAGATAAAGTTTCCCCTGAAATTTTATTCCATTCTGATTGTAAAATATCCCACAAATGTTTGCTAGAAGTTGGACAAATTTTTCGCACGTTTCTGTCGAGTTCATCCCATAAGAGCTCAATTGGGTTGAGATCAGGGGACTGCGGTGGCCAAACCATAACATTAAGCATCCCTTCAGCTGATAATTTATCCAAATATTCTTTACACAGCTTGGAAGTGTGTTTGGGGTCATTGTCGTGCTGAAATGTGAATTTGCCTCGAAAAATACGCAGTCCAGATGGCAACATTTCATTTTCAAGGATATCCCGGTACAGCTCCTTCCTCATTACTCCTTGGATTCTGCAAATATTTCCAATGTTATCTCCGCCAAAACAGCCCCACACCATTACAGAGCCGCCCCCATGTTTGACGGTAGGCACTAAACATTGGTCTAATGTCCGTTCTCCTGCTGACCTCCGCACAAAGACTCTTCGCCTCGAACCGAAAACTTCGAATTTCGACTCGTCACTCCACAAAACTTTTTTCCATTCTTCAAGTGTCCAATTTTTGTGTTGTTGTGCCCATTCCAATCGCTTCTTCTTATTGACGGCGCGTAATAACGGTTTTCTTACTGCAACACGGCCATGAAGGTCTGCTTCTTGAAGTCTTCGTTTGACGGTTGATACACTGAGGGGCTTAAATCGTTCCACATTCACTTCCGCTGCTATTTCCGGTGCAGTAAGGCGTCTATTACGTTTGCTGGTAATCACGATCTTCCTATCTTCAGCCGAAGTCGTGGCTCTGGGTCTTCCACTACGTGTTTTATTTCTAACACTTTCAGAAGTCTTAAATTTCTTCACGTTGTAGTCAACTGTTCTTCTTGGCACTTTAAGTTCCTGCGAAATTTGGCGATTACTTTTGCCATTATTATGATAAGCAATTATTGTAGCACGCATTTCAATTGAAAGTTCTTTCGTTTTCGGCATATTAAGAAATTACACAAGAAAATTCTGAAACAATACCACGTCGCAGGCAGCGAAAATTTTAAATATTGTTTTCTCCGCAAAAGCTAAAGATAAACTAAAAATTCGACACATTCCTTATTAAATTGCAGTACAGTTATCCGGTAATAAAAAAAATATTTAAAGATTTGGTTACCTACTTCGGAAAATCCCACCCGAAATTGGTACATGATATTTGCGTTAGGTACACATGGACTCTTCTTCCAAGAAATTAATTATATTTTATAACCACATCTACAAAATTTTTGTACACACATACTTGCAGTATCAACTAAAGATATAATAAAATAAATTTACAAGAAAAATGTGTCTATAAATACGGAAAATCCAAGAATATCTGGGTGGGCAAATACTTTTGAGCGGTAGTGTACCTCTTTTCATCATATTCACGTATTTGTTATGGTACATACAAGTGCACATGTCCTAAACTAATAATATTTCGTTTGTTTCAGTACTGGCTCTGTGTAGTGGTTTTGCTCTGTTCAGGCATATTCTTCGCTGTCATCAACCTGTATTGGAAGAAAGGTAAGGCCGCTATCTTATCTCAACTGATAACTATGTGATAGTAATGTCAGCCATACAAGTCGTATAATAACTATTTATTTAATATGTATGTAACTCTTGTCACAAATGTAATCTTGATGGACGCGGTCAATGAACGTTCAATCCCCATACCCCGCATAAGTGATCCTAAAAGCAGGAAGTATCCGCTGGAAATTCACCCTGCATTCAGCTGACCTGTGTCTATAGAGCCGACGATGGTTAATCCGAATCATATTTACCTTCAAAGGGTTTGCAGATGCAAGCGAAATGCGGGCCTGTTAGTCTTCACTCTAGGAACACAGATTAATCCTATGGCTTACTACGGATATTGTACATTGTAACTATTGTAAGCTGGTTCAAAGCCGAGTGGTGAATTTCGAGATTGAAGTCTGTCAGTTTCAATATCCTGTGCAGTATATGTATTCATCTATTGTGTTGCACGTTCGTCGTAGGTCTTTGAGATATAGAGCATTGATAAATGGAACGTAGCTACATCATAATACCTTTATACCTATATCAAAATACAGCATGAAATAATAGCACTGTATCGCCGTCTAACTCACAACAGTGCCAAGTAACAGGTCGTACAATAAATTAAATGTTTAATTTTACTAATTAATGCTTTGCCACGTCGACCCGTCTATCAGATTCACGACATTTCTTTTCCACTTTGTAAACGTCTACCTTTCAACATTTTACAATTTTCTTCAATTCACTTAGATTTTCTTACATTTATGCAAGTATATTTCATAGAAAAGTATGAAAGGATCCTTGAAGACGTTTGCTAAGTTATTAAGTTAGTAGAATATTGCATTTTCTGCAATATTGTTCTCATATAATGCACTTACCTATTTTCTGAAGCTTCTTGTTGTTCTTGGGACGGCGCTCTTGGCTCAGTAACTAAAGGTTGTGTTACTATTGAAGTGGTTTTCTATCATAGTAGTTTTTAACTCCATTATTACCTACTTCGTTTCTTGGCTACCGAGTGAAATCGGTCACTCGGCATTGGTATAAAAACATGGTCGGCGACCTACGAGTAGAAAGGTATTGGTGAACGAATTTAATGAACAATGGCCCTTTGGATCACGAGTGTCACGACTACTTCTACGTGAAACATACACAAATCGGTTTAACTCCCTTTTAGTCCCTAAAGGCACGGTACAAAGAATTCTGGTTGGTATTGGATAAAAGGTCAAAATTGGTTAAATTCAATACTTTTTCAGAGCATGTAAGGATTACAGGTATTCGTTATGTATGAGAAATGGAGAACCGAGTATTTTCACTGTATAGCTAATCCCGTGAAAGTGGAACTTTATCCCTGTAGTCCGAGCTATTTAAACTATACCATGGTATCGATCCGTTTAAAATGCAGCACTTAAAGCGGACTTAGAAGAGATATGTTTTTTTCTGGATTAGAAATTACTTTAGCACTTCATTTTAATCAACTATGTAGCAGGTAGACGATTCAGGAACACATATCGGCAGCACTATTACATGTGTTTGTGGGAAACGGAACCCATACATATTTACTCATTATCGTTTATTGTACTGACAAATTTGGCATTAAAATACTGCTACATATTCAATTATGTGGCTTAAGCCCTTTTAATTAAGAATCCCTTTCATGCATTTCGGATTACACGCTAATAGTATTATGTGGTCATATCGATATTTTGCTGACGGGAATATGGCCCGCGAATTGATTACATTATCTGTATATAGCACCAGAACGAGGATGTGGAAATTCTATAATTATATTCCGATTGTCTCTGTAATAGTATCTGCTGAGAGGCATGTTGATTAAGTTGCGCGCGTCAATCGATTGGTACGTATTACAATATTATAAATTGCGCTTGCTGCGGTTTGTAGTCTCAGGTGAGCCTCGTTCCAACTTGTAGTGACATGGCGAGGCTGTCGAGGCGGCCTGGTGACCGCCTTCTGTCAGGCCAGCCTTAAGAGATGTCACAAGAATAAATACAGCAACGGAAAAACTATGTTATGAAAGTGGAATAAATTCAATAGCATTTTATTGAAGTGGCGTAAATTCGATTTTATAGAAAGATTGAATTCTTGACTTCATCTCCAGCGGCCTTCAGTGCACTAGAAATGCAATAAACTGTCTTCCTATTGGACGTTGATGGAGGTTAATTTCCTAGTCCTTCAGGTTTATGTTAAATTATTGTCAATATGAAGGTCTAAGTTGATTTATGAAGCTGTTTCTACGAATCACAGCGGATTCAGCCTGCTAGAACTAAATTATTCAGGGGTAAAACTGTTTCGTCCTTTGTTGATTTCGTTCTATGCCAAAATAAGAGTGTCTGCACAAGTATGTCAATGGAAATGAAATGTAATTTCCTTTACGGGAACTCACTTGCACTTGTTAATTTTCTCTTTTAGTTTCGACTCAATAATGAGTCATGATCCAAATTGAATTCTAGTTAACTGTTTCATAAAACTGCTATTAAAATCAACATCGAGTATATTGTTGAAGTAATAAAAACAACGGCAATATGAAAACAAAACAACAACAGAGTATCGATTGTAAATGCAATTACAAATTGCTGTTTCAATTAAAAATTAAGATGAATTCAGTAACCACTCTGGTGTTTCATGGAAAGGAAAAAGCAGGCGGAACCAATCGTTTCATATTTAATGTATTAATCATTACTTGTTCTAGGAAACGTGCTGTATCGCTTTGTTTCTAGCATTGTTAAGAACTGGAACGAGACGGTATCAATTAAACTTATATTAATGGAGCAAACTCGTCTATATTCAATATAATATTTATCATGCAAGCTTACTTTGTTCTCGTTACCAGAGGTATAATGAAAGCCTCGTGATTCTGTCGATATTTGTGGGACGCGATGCTAACGTATTTTGTTTCCAAATGCCGGACAAAGCTAGTATGCTGTCCATTGAATAGTTTGTGTGTAATTAGCTAACACATGTTTCAGCTTTCACTTTTGTTAAGTGTCATCGACATACTATTGCTACCTATGTTACAAAGGCTTCGTATTTTATCCTTATGCATTTCATGGTCCATTTAATGAGAAAGGTTACTTGATTTGGCTGATTGGCTCGTAACATCATCCGCCTGTTTCTAGTGGAGTGTTTAGTCAACTGTATTTAGTTCAGTGCAGTGCAGTGCAAAGATGAAAATGCATTTTGTAGTTACCTGTGGTCCCCCGAGAAATGTTCACTCAGACAGATTTCAGATAGGGTATTTATTTGTACTTAGTGTGGAACAGCCCTCGATCTCATAAACGTGAGTGTTTCGCAAACTGTGTCTTGTAGCGGAAACTTTGTGAGTAAATACTTGTAGGAAAAGATTTCATTCCAGTGTACTTTACGAGTATCAGATACGAGTTGTGGAACCATTGGTATTATGTTTGAAGTTTATTAGTGTGTTGATTTATTGTAAACTTTGTTATGGAAACTTGGCTCGGGGAAAAATTTGATGTATACACAATTACTAATGATAAATCAAGGTTGGATTTAGATATTTAGATATGTCCCGGACCACAATAGGTTGGAGTCCTGTTACTTAGGATTAGAATTAATAACACAGCTGACAAAAGGTGTCTGTAGGTACTGTAAACCTTTGTCAACCCCTTTAAGCCGCCTCTGAACTTTTCCAGGTGTGATCGTATTATGTACCTGGAAAAATACTCCTTGTATAATGTTATTATTGGAAATCTGTTATTTTTAAAGCACGAGGGCGTAACTACTTGGAGCACCCCTTCACATATTTTTTTCCTTGGAAAAATACTAAACATTTTAACGTAAATAGATACATATACCTCACTCCTCACTATAAGGAGTATCGATCGCCCATCCTCTTTGTTTTAAAAAAATCTTCATTTCCCTCGGACGGTGTATACCTATCGCTAGCATTTCTTTATAATTGATTCATGGGAGTAATTTATTTAAAAGTAAGTACGATACCTTTTAACAAGATGAGAAAATTGATGTGGTAAGAACGTATTGAAAAGCAAGAGAGAAGCCATGTAAATAATAACTTATTTAATTATTAAAATTGCGAAGGATTTTTTTTATGATTTCTGTTAAAAGCTTCATTTTAATGCCCTATTTGATTTGACCTATTGAAATATTTATTTAGAAATCAATAGGTTATAGAAAACTGGCACAGATTACAGTCGGCCAATTAATGGCTTTCAAAGATAGAAATAGAACAAAATTGTAGAGAATCGAAGCCTTTCAGATGAAAGTATGAAAGGGAGTACCTATTAGTAGCCCTTTCATAGAACGTCGAACCTCGGGACAGTTATGATGTTGTAGGGTTTGAAAAAATTACTGTTTGTCAATGATAAACGTAAGTCAATCGGCAGTGTAGGTTTACATGTACATATATAGCTATATGTTGGAGATAATTTCACTTCTGAGAAAATAGAAATTGGTGTCATTGGCTCATTGACTGTTTGAATACAATATTTGGGTTTGAAAAACTTGAATATTACAAAATGTGGTTCGAGTACAAATGGTGCCTTTCACCCTTAGGTAGGGCAGTCACAAAGGTACTACTATCCTGACACTTTTTGTGTCATCCATATTCATCAATCTCTTGTGATGCGATGCTTGCGGGCTCTTTTAATTTTCTGCTTTTTGTGTCAATATTGTAGTGGGGTATGAGGACTATGTTCTATTAATGCAATCTTTTATGAGGCTATGTTGTCTCCCTTTGATGTTTAACGGTCTCAAACTAAGGTTCGAGAATGAAACTTAATATTCAAAGTGCACTTCGTCTAATAAATTCTATGAACCACCCATTTGGTTTAATTGAAAATTGCCTTTTCTATTTTAAAATGTTCCATATGCGGATGCTGGAATGACGTCCAGTGCACGGTTTTAGATTCGCCCCCACAAGGGAGGAACTAATTATATAACCGGCGATAAGTGGGTGTCCAATTACCGCTACGGGGTATAACGGACGTGGAATTATATTTTGTGTGTGGTATATGTCATACTCTGCAAGTTTAGATAACATTCATGCGAGGTAAACTGTTTATCTATTGTAGGCACGTTAGCTTCAATCGACGAACAATAAGTCTAGTCTAGTGTATTGTCGGTCACAACTCATACTGAAAGTCGGGATACCATTCACTCGAGATAAACTACGCTTCGGTTTAATTTGTAATACCGTGGGCTGAGATTTTCTTACTAATTATATTATGAGTTACATTACATACAAGCTTCCACTACGTATATTATTATTATTGTGGTTCCTGGTCGTTTTTAATTCATTATGGATTGGTACTCGTGTAAGTATTGGCTTTACCGTTGCAGTGAATATGTAGGTACTTAATGGGTCTTCTAATTAATTACTCTGTAAAGATCGAGGCCTTTTTCTTTCAAGTTCTTTCGATCCTTATATAATAGAGTCAAATAACAAGTTGTTTGACACGACGACAATTAAATAAGTTAATAATCTTTTGACTTTGTAACATAAACTTTGTCTTAATTGTAATGAGTGCGTTTGAAGTGGTGGAAACAATGTGAAGAGTAGCGTGAAACTTATTGGTTCAGAGATCCGTTAGTTGATTGGTACCTAATGTTATTTATTTTATTACTTATTGTTAGTATTTTTCTTTCGTGCTTTTCGATTCTGTAGTGTGAAGATGTGTAGTACATCTGGGTTTGACTTGTGGCGGTTCTGTAGGAATTTCCCAAATCTGACTGAGTCATGTTTTGATGTTTGTAATCACGTTCAACTTCGCTTTTTAATCCCTAAAAGAAGGGTGTTATTTGTGTTTTGGCACCGAATCATTGAACCGATTTGAGTACGATTTTTTGCTTTCGGCTTCGGCTTTGTTCATCACGGTGGTTCTTTACAGTTTCCTGAAAAACAGATTATCAGTGTTAAGAAGGCTTCTTTAAACTGATACTTCCCATACTTCAGTCAGAATTATTATGAAGGTTTATTTTAATATCTAAATACGATTTGAAAGACGTGTCGTTAAACTGTTACATTTTGCATTCGATCGATTCAGTTTATCAAATCTCCTTGTGACAGTTGGAAAGGAAACTCGAGTTAAATCATGGAGTAGTTCGATAATGAGATAATTTCCGTTCTCTACAGTTTCTAGCTTATCATTAATTGACTGACGGGTTAGGCAAACATTTGAACATCAAACCTAACGATTGAATTAAGTCAAGTATAAATGGATCCGTCGGAGCTTCTTGAACTTCGTTGGTATCACATTGTGGATACTAAGATTGATTATAAGGAAAATCTGTATTTATCTTTTGCTAGGAAAAAACGGTAGTTATTTTTAATTTTCTCTGGAAAATCTCTTGAAAGGAATCAATAGCGAAGATTCCATGTTAAAATTATAATGTTCTTTGTATCGAGGTAATTTTTTTTTCTTAAACAGCTTAAGTCTTAAAGTCGTTTTTTTATGGGGCGTTGATGTTTTTTCTTTCCCGTAAATAGGTTAAGTATTAACTTGATTCGATGGGATGTCGATATTTTAGTAAATTGGACGTCATCGCGACGGTTGCTGGGCACGGTGGTGGAAAATTTCGACAGTTTTCTGTCTACGTTTCGCAATGGGTTAATTAAATTGTTTGTCAAACTATAACATTTATGATTAAACTCCTCGAGTGTTTGGGTTTCCGACGTAGTTATGTCATTTCGGTATTTGTATCTATTAATGTAATAAATCTTGTTGGGTTGAAGAACCTGAATTAATAATAGGATTAAAAAAAAAGTATGCTTGGTTTTAAAGCCTGGTTCAGAATTGAGGTTTGAGGTTACAGTACCTAGGTACCTACATACTTGATGTATATTTACTTTATGGTATGCTAAAATCTGGCTGCGACAGATGTCTGTTGAATACTTAGTTAAAACCGCAGCAGGGGTGACATACATACTAATATCTAATGAAATCAGGTACGGTACTTGATTTCGTATGTTATGCATAGGATAGGCGGGTTTTGTTTACTTTTTAATCTTTTGTTTTGAATATTTTCTATGTAATAAGTAAGTACTTACATAGAATCTTTTATTGTCTGAAACCTTAACGAGGTTGTCGATGTATGTTCTAAATCTTAATCAAATTCCGTTGAATGTTACATACCACGTTTGTCTGCCCTTCGCGACTAACTACGGATAATATGAAATTCTTTCTCGATATTAATGTGGTCGACACACCCATTGATTTGTGTCGACTTCTGTACACATAATATATTATATATACTTACGCGTATATTTTATCTTAAACACATCATATATCGAGAGCTCGTGTCCACTGCTGGAATAAAGGCCTTGTTTAGATAGAAGTGTTCGCCATAATCCCCACGTTTAGCAGGTGGCTTGGAGATGACAGTTTATAAGCTCAGTACCTTTAGTAAAAGTTTGCTTTACGTTTAACGAAATCGAAATGAGAGCGCGATTGGCGCTCCGATTGGCCGTCTCGAGTGAACCAACCAATCAGAATGCCGAACGCGCTTTCGTTTTGATCTGGTTAAACGTAAACCCGTACTAAGGTCCCAGGTATACCTGGTTTATCTTGGCTCCTGGCTATAGCTAAGAGCGCTTTTGCCTGGTCTCTGTTAAAGGTGTAGCCATTTAATCAGTTTTTATGATACCCACGAAAAGAGTAGAGATGGTAACAAATATATTATACTCTGCCGCCACCACTTTGCTTAAACAACATCTAAAAATATCCCGCAGAAGATTCAATAATACACAAATGTAATCCAATTCTTAGGCCTAGCAGTGACTGCAGCTATCGCGTCCTTTTACTGATTACTTTCATGAATATTAACGATGTGTTCTCCCTGTTTCAGTGCTTACAATCTTCGGCACGAGCGTGTATGGGGGCGCTGTAATCGCGACCTCCCTCGACTACTTCTTTGAGCGAATGATGATGCTTAAGTGGGTCAGTAGCTTTATATTTTATTTATTTACGTAATTGAGTAAATTGTCTCAAATGGTATAATTGTGTAGAATGAAGTTGTTGGGAGTTGGAGGTCATAGTTCTTGTTTAAGGGTTGTCTAATAGACGTGGTATTTATATGAAATTATAGTAAGCTTTTGTCAGAGTTATTGATTTATTTCTTACATTTAGTGTTTCTAAAATGTTTGTTAATATCTTCTTTTGGCATAATTGGCAAATAGACATAAATTCTATTTTTTGCAAAATATTCGTTCTCATTATGATATAATATTGCGAATACGAATGCAAATGGCCACGCAATCAACCACAAATTTAAAAATAAGTTAACACATGACATATTACACAAGTTGATTCTATTTGCATTTAAACCAAACTCTTGCTTAAGCAATTATTGTTAAGTGCTAAAAATAACTACATACTTATCTTATGTACCTAGTTGTATGTGTATATGTTCTTTGACTATACGGGTCAAGCCAGTACCATAAATAATGTCAATTCTTACTTAGTAGTGAATCACGGTGAAGTACCTACCTATATCATTGTGATTGATTGGTTTTTAACGGCGGAACAGATAGGGATAGTTTATTATATCCTTTTAATTTAATTACAAGGGGTGTTGCTATTCTTGAGGTATGTTTTCTTAGGGTTTTCAAATTAGTTACTTGTAGTAATGATATAGAGTTTTAATATGGGATTTATAAAAGGTGAACAGATGACTTGATAAAGTAATTATTATGTTATTGGCTTACTCACGTAACTGTTTGACGAGGAACTCGATTACTTTCAAACCATGCTAGAAGTTCATATTCAAGGCTTACATTTGTAAGCCGATAACATAGGTCACAGAGTGAGAATCATCTGGATGCAAGTCCTATAAGAACCAGCTGATCTGAAAGTCGGTGGGGGCGGCTTATGTTCCGTAATGAACATTTGTGACTGTTCAACAGATGATGAGTGGTTGACATAATAATGATCTAGTTTGAAATAGAGATTAGCTGTAGTGTGTTAAGAGGTCCATCTGTGGTCGGAAACAGGCTGATTTTGTGTGGTTATGGTGTTGGTGGTGTAAATTTAGGTTCCGTGTGAACTTAATAGTTAATTTGCTTACTTACTTTTAATATGTGAAAAGCCTATACCTACTTTTCCGGGAATAAACTTAACTTTCGAGTATTAAATCAACAAAATAGAAGAGGTCGCCTTGTCTCATTCTTTTGTGTGTCTTGTCTTATACAAACTTTGACTTGCATTTGCTAGGGGACTTGCACATACATTTGCTGCATGTATACATATGCAACATTCGCTTGAAATACATTACCCTCTTTCTAGTTTCGTCGTATTCTTGTAAAAGCGGGCTAAAGCTTCGTTGCTCTTTGTTTAAATATTCCGTGTGCAAGTTTTATAGAAGTAAGTAGGTAGTACTTATTTATGTTATATTTGGGTACATTAACTATGTTTGCTGTCTAGATTTGTCTGCGATATAGAATACTCTATTGTTTTATATACACAAATACATAAGAAATTAGATTACAAAAAATCATACTTTATTACGATAAAGTATGAATTTGTTTAGGTACGCTTTATATTTAGACAACTAAATATTAATTATAAAGCGTACCGTAGTACGTTTTATATTTAGCTGTCTCGTACTTTGCAATTTTAAATTTCTTTTCTGAATTTGTTAATAAGAATTTCATTTAGCTCATTTTAGTATATAACCTTCAATCTTTCAAGAAAAGAGCTTATGCCTTTTTAAAAGGCTAGTAACGCACCTGTGACTCCTCTGGTGTTGCGGGCGTTCATGGGCGGTGCTGACCGCTCACTATAAATGACCTGTCTGCTCGTTTGCCTCTTATTCCATAAAACAACCTGAAAATAATGTAAGTTCGGTGCTATTAAATCGATCATTGTAACCATTTTAGCGTAATTAAGTACCAAACAACTATGCATCTAAACTTTCCCATTTACACTATACAAACATAGATTGTAGTTTTAAGTACCTCACATGAAAGTTTGGAGGTTTAAAAGCATGTGAACTAATCCCACATTAACACTTTCACTCAAATTCTATGAATTGGCCACCTTATGCTAGTACGACTTTAAAATAAATTGGTGTGAATTAAAGTATTAAGTTTTTATTACTTACTTTGTTACTGATACCGTCTCACTGTTCACGTGTGTGTATAGGGAATCTGTTTGTTTGTAGGCACGTGGCTATGTGTGAGAGTTCGTGTCTTTCTTGTGATAATGTGTCGCTGTGTGGTCTCGATTGACACTCGAGTTTAGCATCATATGTTGGTATGTTAAGTAGCAGGTAGGGATCGATAGTAATTATGTATTGTTCACATGCCAGTACCCTTAGTATGAGTTTGGTTTAAATTAATCGAAATGAGAGCGCGTCTGGCGCTCTGATTGGTTGGTTTGTGGTTGGTGAAGCTAATCTAGTAGTACCTACATAATAAGCTAGATTATTTTACACAGTCACAGGCCAATATTCCCTAAACTAAAATAAATTAACTCTTTAACTAACTAAACCCTTGTTTTGTAATTCCAGTTGTGGGAGCGTGCGAAATTGGAGCCAGCTGTAGCCCCTCCCTGCCGCCTCTCCTGGCTGACCTTAGCCGCCTGGCCTGCCGCCGCCATCGTCGGCCTGACTGCACAATGCGCCCTCACTGCTACCGGAATCTACCACGAACAAAGTAAGTACACTACTTAAACAGCTCCACATGAGAAAATGTAACTTAGACTTGTACTTATTTTAGTTGTTTTGGGTTTTCCTAAACTGTTAGCTTAGGAAAATTACAGGCTTGACTAAGAAACTGATAATAATTCAAGATCAGTCAATTTATGCAGCGTTCTTTTACCGTCTTCTTTTATCTTGACTTACATAATCTGGGTACTGATCAATCAACGTAATGCTGATTATTTTTAACGGTTCAATAATATACTTTATTGTTACAGGCATAAGTGCCCAGAAACGCCACCTGAAGGCCCAACAGGCTCGCCCCGTGACCCGCGAACAACGTGCCGAGATGAAACAACGCAAGTACCGATACCTGTACCAGGTCCGCACCGCTCACGGCGATGTTATCTCGCAGGTACTTGCTCCATTCATTAGAACTAAATACTTTTAGAATATTAAAATAATATTAATCAATATTGTCGTTTTCCATGTCCTTACTAACGAACCGACACGGACAGGAAGTAATCGTTAGTATACATGTAATTCTAAGTAACCTAGGTGTTGTCCACAGGCGCAATTTAGCTATCGTTTTCGCACTCACCAGATGGCGACTCTTGCGAGTTACGTCTTATTAGTTTTTAGAGGCTACCGGTAATGTTCACTAGTGCCTAGTGGTGGGTTCCAGCGCGATAGCATTGCGTGTTTTATCTTCATTTTTTACTATCTTTCGTATTAGAAACACGAATGCATTTTATGTACTTTGTTGTTAATTAGAATGTTTGAATGTTTTTTATTCTCTTTTTTATTAAAAGTTAAAACTGCGTCGCAAGTAAAGTGCGTTATCTAATCATTATGTTTGTTTTTTCAGTCGTACGTTCAGGCTTTGCAGAAGAAGGCTCAATGTGGTAACTGGAGTGGCAGCGGTGGTGGGGAGTGCAGCACCCTGCAGAGTGACTCCACCCACTTGACGGTCCTCGCCGGCTCCGAGCACGCGCCCCCCACCGACTCTGATGACGACCTGAACCAGATCAGGGCTGCGCACTAAATATGGTGGGTGTTCTGCTAATATACATCGAACTTGACGCTCTTATGTATACTATAGCCTCTATGCTGTAGCTTGCGATATGCAATTGCAAAAGAAATGTTATATTCTTATTGTATGTTTATTCAATAAAGAATTACAGGTGATTTATTATTTATCTTTCAGATTGTAAGGAGAACAAGGCAGGTATAGCACATCGCAGTTTGTTTATGAATATTCTATGTACCCAGTATTATTGTAAGGAGAATCCACTCATATTAATTACTATTATTACACAGTAGTGTCGTATCATTACTAGTAATCTTATATTAATTGTATTTAATGTGAATTTATTGTTGTATTACGATTACTATTGATTGAATATGTCGCGAATGTTTCGATGACGGAGTTCAAGGCCTATATTTATTTATTGCCAAATATAAGTTAGTTTTAAGTATAATTTAAATAAACAATTTTGATGAATTTATCATTAAAAACAATACCGTCTCTTTCGATCGGATTTTATACTAAAATAATGAATGCTGAACATTCCAAAGTTAGATGAATACATAAGTTAGTCCTAAGAGAAAGTAGACATTATTTTGACGACAACTGAGAGATTGTTATATACTCCATGTACCCGTAAACACTGCCATCTGTACAATTCTGTCCTAATACTAATGTTATGGTCTTGGACTCCAGCGATGTGGTTGTATTAATTTAATATATTTATTTAATGTTTTTGAACAAGAACTGATAACGACGGCTTCGTGAGTTGCTAGCAAATACCTAACTCGGTTGGCGCACGAATGCCAGTACAATGATTGGTAATCTCCCGTTGAATAGTTGTACCTAAACACTATTTGCGGACCGTGTGCTTCTAAGATGAGGTATTTAGGTCTATAAAACGAACTCTCACATATTTGTATTGAGTAATTGGTCTTATATCTGTGTCGAATTGTAATGACGATGTCTAGATATCACTGGTTTATTGAACATTCCATAATTAAGTAAATATTAGTCCTTGTGATGGTTAAGATGCAGTGACCTTTGAACAAACATCACAATAGAAACAGGAACATCACAAACGTAGTTGTAGGTGTAGAGGAGCCGTCGCCACGTCGTAACATCCCTGTGATAAACCAGTCGTAAAGTCTCATATGATTATATTATAGTTTCTTGCCAAATTCTTTGTCTCCTCGGGAGATTCAGAAAATTGCTTCAACTGTCCAATTGTCAAAATTATTTACATGCATTTCTACGTGAGTATCTATCTAGAGCACAATGCGATTTGTATGTGATGAACGGGTATACTCTTGTGAAGAGTCTAGACTAAGTTAGATTACTGAATATAACTACTAAAAGTGTATAAGTAGAGATCGAATTTCTTATAAAAATATCTTTGTACTATTAGTTTTGCTCATGTTTATGGCTTGAGACGCCAATGCAAAGCATACATTTTTGTAACGTAATAATACGGAACAAAGTGATTTTTATTTAGACCTACATACTCGATCGTTTGGGCGCACAGCAGTAAATAGTAACAAATATAATGTGTGATAGATAAAATACAATATCGTTACGGGATCAACACTTTGCTCAAAGCAAAGCACAAATGAATAGATCTGCTGGCCCGCTCAAATGGTCTGTTGTCGAAATCGTACATTCTACGCACAGTGTGATAATTTAATATTTTGGCCAAAGTTTATTTTAGTTGTTACATGGCTTAAAGCGTAAGTTTATTTTTATCCTGTATGTTATTTTGTTATTATTATGTATATGATTATGAGCATATTGTATGTTAAAACAGGTATTTTAAAAGTAATTGTCGAGATTTAAACTTGTATCGATTATTGTCATTGTACTGATGCATGGGGAATGTGTAAGTTTTGTAATTTGTGTGGTCAGGTTGAATGACCTGGCGCGTGTGTAGGTGTGACACTTTGAGGTTTGGGAACTTTGGACAAGATTTCTGCTGCCTGAAGTAATTTGTGACCATAGCAATGAGCACTCACGGATGACTAGGAATGGAAGTTATGTTTTGTTGTTTTTAAATTAGTTTGTGTAAGCTTTATTAGCGAATCAGGCAGCTATTGGTGTTCTGTCTCATGTATGTGGTGTTGTAGGTGTTAGACTAGTATTTCTTGAAGTATACATGTTCCCGACCTTGAGGTAGTGTCTGTTTGAAAGGGATAGATGTGTAAACCGTAGGCATTAACGTAGGACTTGTATTTAAGCTTAGGACTTTTGTGGCGCGTTTGAGAGATGACTATTACTCTGTCCCGTTCT
Organism: Spodoptera frugiperda; assembly: GCF_023101765.2. Classification (NCBI taxonomy): domain Eukaryota; kingdom Metazoa; phylum Arthropoda; class Insecta; order Lepidoptera; family Noctuidae; genus Spodoptera; species Spodoptera frugiperda. The sequence goes on from NC_064236.1 coordinate 4,507,868, forward strand.
GTCTCTAAACATAGTCCACTTGAACGCTCAATTTCTAGTCTTTATAACATATTATATTCCAAAATTACGAAATTCCTTTATTCGTCAACCGTTGCATGTTTTTTCGAGATTTTTGTTTCGTCTTATGTTCGTTTAGGTTGTAACTTTGATTTTGTTTGCATAATTTATCGACTATTTAGTATTAATATCAGAAGACTCCTAATTTATTCCACTATTATATCGATGCAAATCATTTATTTCTGTTATGTTTTTTTTTCTTTAATATAATTTTGTAATCGACATTCAATATTTTATATGTTGTTTTTTATTTGATACCCGATCCCAACTCTTCACGTCACCATTCCCATATGTCCATTCTATTCACTTGTCCATTTTAATCTTTTGACCCCACATTACTCAATATGTCCGTTGATGGTCGTCATGTAACCATAAGATAAATATTACATTAAACTTTTAAATAATCAATAAATGTTAAAATAGAATTTTGAAGATAATTAAACATTCAGCTTGTGTGTAGTAGCCGTAGAAGCCGTGTTGTATCTCAATGTTTCATTGTATTGGTCAAAAGGTTAAATACCTAATAAATAGTAATAGACACATTTTAAAATAGTTGTGCTGATAATGTTTACGTCAGATGGCATACCTGCCTTCAGTGTGTACGCACTGTACGGTTTAAAATAATCCAGTGTTAATGTAGTGTCTGTGGTAAACAGTATTTAAAAATATGTAATTTCTAAACTTACACCCGCTATCTAGTTTCCGACTCATAAACAGTGGCCTCTCAAATCATCTCATCAATATTTATAAGAGACCGAGACGAGTCCGCACGACTGCGAACGAACACTGCCGAATATCTTACTGAATAAATAAAACGTAGTTTACAATCGGGTGTCGACCTAGACTGAGTTAGACATGCACCTAGTTATTGTAACCACGCCATTTTTATTCATCGTTTACTACAATAATTCGGAATTTTTACAACATTAAGGTAAAACATAGTTGGATGATCTAGCTTCTAAAAATAAACAAATTCAAAAGTCCATTCTTATACGGCCCGATATTGGCGATGATTTTGAGATATTAATCAATTAGGATGCTAGGTTTTATTGTGTAAGTTACTAGGCAGGTTTGGTGTCCATAGTATGAACTAGACTATCAATAGTTATCGGTTAAGATCCACCGCGTAGGGTCGGTACGATAGGGTCCACAACACGGCGTAGTTTTACTGGCCACCAAACTTGGGACGCGAGATCAGTGACACACCTGCGTACCTCGGACCTCTCCATATTCCATGTAATCTGTGTTTTACGATTGTTTTGAGGAGATGGATACCTAAGAGTAACTTTATATGATTATCTTTATACCAATATATCTTAAATTATTCTTCACTTAGATGATTTAGTGAGTATTTTTAAGGTATACCTATATTTTATTGTGTAATCTCTTTGTCTAATATCGTATATTATGTGTGGGTCTTGGTAAATAGACGCTGGCACTTGTAATGGCTGCCAGGCGGACATGAGAATTAATATAATACATATACCACCGTGTAAGTGACCTATTTTTCTCGCCGTTGTAGTTTCCTTTGGTGTTAGTTTTGCTTCGAGGTGTCCGAGAGGGCCTATCGCTCGCACTGAGCTCATCGCAGGACTTTAACATAGAATTTACACGTAATGCTATTTTTGTATATAAGAATACCATTGGAACAAAATTATATTTTCGGGAATAAAACGATCGGGCGCAAAAATGCGAATTAGGTCCTTTGGAACGAATTTTTGATTTAACGATTTAAATAGACGAGAATATGACGTGGAAGATATTGTTTAAAATTGGATTCAATTAGCGAGGTATTCGAGTTACAGTGGAGTTGTGCTGGCAGTGCTTGTCAGCATCGAGCCTACTTGTGTAGTTGACAAAATAAAATAATCTGACTACTTCATTGCATTTGTGTATCATCTTCGTAGCATCTTAGTAGACTTATTTCGATGCTGACAAGTACCCACAGCTTACTTAGCAACAGTAGATTGATGGAGAGACCCTGTGTGGGTTCGCACGAGTATTTTTTCTATCCCACAACCGCAATAGAAACTCCTTAGACTACACATCATCTCGCTCAATATTATTCTAAAACAAGACTTTTTGGAAGTTTTTGCAAATTATATGTGGTATAAAATTGTTCACCTTTTGTGTAGCCAACCAGTCCGATCCAATAGGCGTCTGGTTTCATTTCTAATTGATGTTTAAGTAGATACTTAGATAGGTGTCGTAGTATTCAAATGTTTGTATAAAATATGGTACCCGGCTCAAGCCGTTTAATGGATAAGCTGAAGTAGTTATTAACAAAATTTTTCTCCAACGGAATTGCGGATATTATTTGGTATCTTCATAGAATTTTTCTTTGGTCTATCTGCTGGTTTTTATAGCTAAGATGTAGCTTAACATCGACTGAATGAATTTCTGGTCTACGTTAATGCGAACCTACCATTTCTTGGTATCCATGGCTATTATTGTGTGACTTTGTCGATTCGTTTGTTGCCACTGAGTTGGTTAAGACATATCGAAACCTGGGTCCTTCGGCCTACAAGCGCAAGAGTTCTATGGAAGTAATTTCTCGTAAAAGACGACTATGAAAACACATGCGATGTTAAGCTAGATCTTACTCTACCAGGATTCGAAAACACAGGAAATAAAACTGGAGCACGATGGCTTTTAGATATTTCTGAAATTTCTACAAACCTCCAGAGAAGATTGTTTCAACTGAGAAGCAAAAACCGACACCAGTCTCGGACACTGGGCTGAGAATAACACCTTCCTTAAGTCTCCAGGCGCAGATAGTCTATATACTTGTCTACCGAATCTGTATCTATGTGTAATCCTATCTATTTATACCTAATTTTAACTTCAAGGCAAGAATGTTTGTGGAGCAATGAAATGGAAACAAAATTACCTAGGAATGTACATTATGTCGTTTGCACATTTTATATGAATGTATGACAAGGTGATGAATTGTGGTGCGTTTTCTAATAGAATAACTTTATTATTTTAAGAAATATATCTTCGGACAATACCAGGCAGGATTTTTGGGAACAACCACGGAACTCCCAAGTTTCAATTGAAATTAAGCTCTAATTTTAATGTGTTGACGTTCATATTTCATGGAACGGTAAAGTTATTCTGTTAAATTGATTATGAATAGAGTGTATTTGATCTTAGAAAAGTTGAACGATTTTAAGAGTAGGCGTAACAGCTGTAAATTATGGATATTTTTGGACTAGCGTCCCTTCTTGCCAAAACTGTAACTAATGTAAGAATTTTATTTTAATAAATTATTTGTTTTCTTCTCACTAATGGAATTGGTTTTATTACCTAACCTGTCTTACCCTACTAAGTAATTATCAATGCTTCAGCTTTAAGTTCCATCCAATAGTTAGTAGGTAAGTGTTCCTTACCTATAAATCTCCTGAGATTTAAAGGTGTTTGATTAAGAACCTTCCATGGATTAAATTGCCAAATATCGTCTAGGTAGTCAGGCACCTACTGCAACCGCCTTTCTGGAAGTCATAGGGGGAAACCTAAATTAGCAGTAAAGCAGTGAAAATGTCACAAGACATCATCACCATATCATGTCACAGCTAATAACACTATGATGATGATGATCCAAAAAAAGACCAGTAAATTGTATTCTTAAACAATTTATTTATTTATATAACAACACTTTGGTTTAATTTTATAATATGTCGTATAATTTACATGTTCAGTTACAATGTTACATTAACTTACAAACTAGGTACAGTACGTAAACTTATAATACATTTAACTCAAACTCTTTACATTTATTATTATAATACTTATTTATATAAATTTTCTATGGTGTCTTGTATAGGGTATGAATAAATATTGTGTAACGTTCATAAATACAGTGCCCTTTACTTCCACGTAATCGTTACAAATTACAAACCTTTTTATGGTAAAACTACGATAAAGAGGCGCACAAATTAAGTGCGGTAAACCACGTGTGTGGGCGCACGCATGTGGTGTGTGTGTGCGCGCGCCCTGCGTGCATCTGAGGCGACAGCCCAAAAAAATACCCAAACTCATAATCTTCCCAATAAATACCCAGAAAAATCACGTTAATGTTATAGCTTTCACTATGTCGTACCACTGTGTAGGTACATATTCTACAGGCGAGATAGCGGCCAAACGGTGACCCACTATACAAAAAAGAAAACAAAAGAAAAGTAAACACATCGATGAATGTTCCCAAACAAAAATATTTTTTATGTAATAATATCATCACTAGAATCAACTCTTTATCAATATCATTTATACAAGACACTTATCCAATTAAATTCAGTAATAATAACAATTGGTTTGCGCGACTTCCTCTTACAAAATTTAGCTATAAATATAGGTAATATCTTTGATACATAGTCTTATTTACAATTTTGTTAAATCATCTTTTATTTTAATTATTCGTACCTATTATCTCCGTTCATTTATTCTTACATCATCACTACTAAAATGAAAATTGCACAGATATATTTTATTTTAACTTCATTTTAATTGAGGGCCGATTTCCCAAAGCCCAGATAACTTTATCGTAGGAGTAATTTAGACTTTTTGTAAATTTTTCCATACAAAAATTGTCAAACGTCAGCTTTATTCCATGAATAAAAGTTATCTGTTGATTGAAAAATCGGCTTTTGAAAATTTATTATTTATCGGTAATCACATTTAATGGGTAAACAATAACTTCACAATTTTCATGAAATACAATAATAATTGCACAACGCGGTATCAACCACCAGAAAGTTCACTTGTTTTATTACAATCAACACTTTTTTATACAATCAAAATCTACGGCACAGATTATAAAAAAGTATGATTTGAGGTTTGCTAGAATGGCGGGAAAGTGGTTAAATACAATACTTTTTTAATGTCACAAACACGAGAAAACATTGTTCTGCCTTATTTATTTTTCACCCATTTTGGTATAATGTGATCCTGTTAATCAGTTTTGGTATAAGAATCATCAATATTATATGCATGTGGTAATTTCTTCCACATAGGATGATGGGAAAATTCCATAGATGCCGTTCAGGTCTCCGCTCCACCACCCATCATCTTGTTTTTCGTGAATATTTATTATGTCTCCTGCAAATTATTACAAATTCAGAGTTTCAACAAAAGCCCACAGGTTAGAAACATGCTTTTTGAGAAAGTGGTAAAAGAGACAAGAAGTGGTAAAGATTGCTGCATTAACATACTTGTCATACACCTTCATCTAGATAAAAGAAAATTCGCTAAGCAATTTATCGCATACAATTAAATTAGGCAGAAAAATTCTGCACTTAGTTTCAGCTTTAGAAAACATTTACAAACTGTATCTATAAAATTCTTTAATATTTAGATCCAGTAACAATCATGGGTAGAAATATCCTACTATATTTTTATCTGGTCATAAAAACTTATAGAAGGTAGGTACCTAGCGTTCTAAGGGCAAGGTCTTCACGAAAAGAGAGAGTAAGTATCCGTAATCATACACATAAAAATGCCAGGAAAAATCAGCACACCAATAAAGTTTTATGGGTCATTAAACAGAAACACCGGAGACACAGAATGTTGAAGCATCATACAAGCTGTACTTTCCAAATGTAAATAAATAATAATATGATTTACAAGTACAAGCAACAAACGGAACATCAAGGAAATTATTGCTCTGATCCTGTCTTTTACATCAAGCATAACTATTTATGGGCCATAAAAACATAGAAAGTACCTATAATAAAGTTTATTAAACATTAAAATCAACTTAAAACTTGTTCATTAACTGTGACTTTCTTCATATTTTATTATAATTGTAGGTCCATTAAACAACAATGAGATCCTGCATCACGATCGATAAAATAATTCAACCTGAAATGGCACCTACGAGAGAGTGCGACATAACCTAGTGAATAAAACGACAACTACACATTTGCATTTCATTTCAGAAAAGGTGCGAAACATTATATGCTTGTGACAGGCGGTACAATGTGGGACTCCGGAGCTGGTCTATTTAGAGGACCCTTATTGGTGCTGATGGCCATTTAGTTATAAATGTATACAACCCCTAGTCTTTCTCCGTAAAAAACTAGGGGCCATTTGAAAGCTTCCTCGCGTCGTCTTAAATTGAATGCAGAGGGCTTAATACGAGTTTGTTTTACGTTTGACCAGATCGAATTGAGAACTTGCGGCGCTCTGATAGGTTGATTCATTCGTGCCGGCGAAACAAAGCGCCGAACGAGCACTCGTTTCGTTTTCGTTCATCGTAAAGCAAACTCGTACTAAGGGTGCAGGTTACACGATAACAACTAAGTATAGCGTTATATCAGGTTTAATGGTTAAGTTACCTGGAGTCAAATTAAGTTCGTCGTTAAGTCTGGCTTCGTAAGTATACAGCGCTCGGCATTTGCCCAACGATGGCGTCGGTGGCACCGTGTCTCCATTCTCGTTCTTCATAATGTCAGTCAAATCCGTCGAGCTGTCACTCTGCGATGAAAACTCGTCTGAAACGTTACGATAAAGCTTATGAAATATTGACTATTTAGAATTGTAAGTAGATATGACTAAAACTTAAAAAAAAACTGGACAATCTATATACCTACACTCCTTATACTTATACATAATCTTTGAATGATGATCTCAAGTTTAGTCATTGCTGAGATTGATTAGCATGAACAGTTCAATGGAAAATGACTCAAATCTCAGCGGAATTTAACATAATACGATTAGTCATCTATCATGTTCAAGAAAGAAAGGAGAAATAGTTCAGAAAACCTCGTACCAAAGTCACTATCTTGTTGGTTGGACAGTCCGTCACCAGCACCACGCTCGCTCCAATCCAGTGGACTTTCAGGTGGGTTTGGTGTTTCTACAGTCTGTTTTTGAAGCGGGGGCGGAGGGATGTCGACAACTGGTGTGACTGGTGCACTCTTGTTGTCAGTATTCCTCCTAAACGAGAGGTGTTCTATCCTCAACTTGCTTGAGGCTCTGCTCATGATGGAGTCTCTCCGTTCCCTCTCTTCTCCACCATTTACACTCTTTGTCAACGCCGTGTAATTTGGTGTCAGATTTTTGTTCACCTCATTTTGGTAGTCAGCTTGAAGCCACGGTGGTACCTGTAGCAATTTTAAATACAATTGGTTTTGGTATCTAGTGAACTTTAAAAAATAAAGATTACGATGACAATAATTTCAAATTAATCTGACGCTGTTCTCGTCATCTATTTTTGGTACAACTACCCAAAACTCCTGCAAGCCAGAAACCAGAATTTACAGTAGATACAACCATGAAAACACCGGAACACTGACGTCTGGCGCGTCTCAGGGACATGAATGACTGTCTTGGATCACGCAAATACATAAATCATAAAATGATATTAGAGGAGAAGGATACGAAATAGTTCCCACTTTCCCTCCCCACATGTGTTAAATCCTCATGTCTCACTAGAATACATTCAAGTTTTTAGGATGTTTAGGGACCACAAATTCCACAGGTAATTAAAGCCCAGTTTCTGAGATCACCAAAAGCAGAAAAGGAACATTCCTTTACAACACTTTGAAGAATGTTTGCCAAGCCCAGTTTGCCATGAGTACCAACAAATATATTTCAATGTTTAACTATCTGATAACTTACTTTTAGTATACTTTGTTGCAGCCCTTGTTTGTCCCTTATGATCTGTATGTGCGCTGCCAGCGGGTGCTGCACGGGCGGCCTGTTGTCCAACTCGTTGAGACTAGCAGTTATCTTATACCTTACTGCTTCCAAATATGTCAGCATACTTCTCATCTGAAACAATGAATACAATTGTTACATGTTTCATCAGACTTGGTCTCTCCTTCTCCAGACACAAAAGCCCATGTGTCACGATAATCATGACAGTAGCCAGTAGAATACTAGAGAAAGGCCCTGCCTGGCACATGCTGAATTTGTGCCCGTTTCAGAGCAGCTTTGAGACATGTCTGAGTGCATACAGTATGCAGTAACAGATATACACCATCTATTATTAATGTGCTTCTACTGTGACTACACTCTGTTCATGATTTGCGTGTTTCTTTCCATGAAACAAAAATCTCGTAGGAAAGGTTCAGTCAATACCCTATTCGAATAGGGTGTGGTATCAAACATTGAACAAGTGTAAAATTATAACGAAAAAATCTATTTGTTTAGTGTCAATGGAGAACTTTACTCTACTTGTGCCGTCTTAAGTTATTGTTATCGATCGATATTGTTTAATAACATCTTTCATATATTTTCAATGGTAAAATTTTCACCTACAAAATTCTTGTAGGAATGTTAAGATACTTACATGATACAGTTTGTCAGCTACGTTTTGTTGTGAATCGTCATTTCCGAAAGTGGGTGTCTGCTTGATAGCCATCGACAGTTTCTCAAGACCCTGCTTGGATTTCCTTTCCCTGTCAATGTCTTGTTTTACTAACTGTAGGATCTTTAGCAGCGCCTGAAATAGAGAATGATATCTTTAAGTTCTTGGTTTGTTAATTCAGCTGTATGTATCTAATTGTTTCCAATGTTATTTTCTCTTGCCATGGGTTTTTGCCCAGAAAATGAGCACACACCAATTGGGTTGGATTCCTAACCCGACTAGTGAAAAATCTAGATCGATCTAGATGCTCTGGATCAAAATCGATTTCTAATCTCAGCTAAACAACAGAACTAAATCGATCAGGTGGAGAACTAAAGAAGTCAAAGAGAAAGAGAGAAGTATGTCAAGCAAGACCACAAAGTAAGCAGCTTTGTAGTATCGGTCTATCTCTTTGGGATAATATGTTGGTTCAAGTGCAAGGCTAAAAAGAGGAGACACACTTATAACGAGTCGTACTAAGCATTGAACAACTGCAAGCTTACCTGCTTACGTCGTTCCCTGTTCATAGCAAGCGTGGTATGTTCGCAGTAGAAGTCTGGGAGCAGTTGTTCGCTAGGTCCAGTCTGTGCTGAACGCACTCCTCGAACCACTCGCATGTCAGTGTTGGCGTTCGCGTTCTTTATCGGATTCACCAAAATATTTGTGGCCTGGTGACAAACAAAGACATAGGTAAAGATTATGTTGTAGGTTTCCTTAGACTAAGATCTTTTTTTTAAGGGGGGAAAATCATCCAATAACTTCTCTCGCCTTGGGAGGAAGTGTTAGACTCTTACTGATTAAAAACCACCCCGTTCCTACTCCTGCTTTTCAAGCTGGAGCCCCGGTAACGCGCTACCTAGTCCGCAGCTCCGGATTCCTTAGACTAAGATAGATTGCAATGACGAAACTGAGCGTCCACAGGAAGTATTAAAATGCTAAAATGTCAATTCTAACTTAGTGCCTTCAACGATTGCTGCACCTCTGTTTAAGTAATGCTGTTTATAGTTTCATTTTATGACTTAGCTTGGCTTTTGCAAGGTGATAAAGATAACATTAGTCACTTTCAGCAGATGATTCAATAATCAAAATATTCTAACTAATTTATGATTGCCGGATTTAAATACTTATTAGCATGAATGCACTCATCAAACAAATAAATCATTAAGTTCAAGTTGTTTCTTCAAAGGATATTAAAAACACAACGTAAAGGTAATAAAAAACCACTGTGTACATGATTATATCATGAACAGGTATAAAAACATGTTAATTACCTCCGCTAATTGTGCAGGCACGGCGGATGTCAGCCTGAGGTAGCAGTCAGCAGCTGTCTTGAGCTGGGCTAGTCTCTCTTCTTCAAGAGACTCCAGCATGCCAGCCCCCTTCACTACGCTTGACTCCCATTCCAACCTGGAACACGAGTAAACAGTAAATGTAATGGAGAACAGAATACGATACGTAATCTAGCCAATTTATTAGTCTAGTGATGATTACCTCGCTCGTTCTGCGTGCACGCACACATTATAATATTCAACTTCAGTTTTTTTCACAGCATCTTCCGTCTTCCTTTTCTTGACCTGAAGCTTAGCTGCGTCCTTTTCACTCGTCGCATTTGGCAGCCGCTCTGCCCGCGCCGCGCTCAGGATAGAGTGCGCATGTGGTATGTGTCCCACGCTCGAACTACGCGACAGACGGCTGTAAACAAACACGGGAGCTAGTGACTGTTTCTAAACGCTCCCTCACGCAACATTCGCAATACAAACAGTCGCCAAGCAATTCGCAACTGCAAAAAACGAAGGATCCTTCTAATAATGACTTGAGCGACGTAATGTCCCGACAGACTAGTACTTCAAACAAAAACAGGACATTAACATCGCCAAGTGTATCGCAAGAAGCAGACCTAATCTCCAACGAGGCGTCCTGTAACTTCTCGTTCTCCCGCGCCGCCGTGTGGGAATGCTTCTTAGACTTTGCCTCCGCTGTTCTCCAATCTCCGAGAGATCGCGTAGTCTTGTCAACGTTACCTTCGATCTGTAATTATAAGTAGATTAACTATTAATTTTCTTTTACCTTTTATCGTTTGTTTTAATGATAATTTCGATTGTATTGAGCAACTCACCTTCTTCCTAAGCTTCAATTGATTGTCGATTACATGTTTCATTGGTTTCACTAGCTCGTCGGATAAAGCACTTGAGTAATTTCTGAAATAGAGCAAGCGATAGCGTTACTAACGTTCGAAGTATTTGTGTAATAGCCAGCTGTGTAAGTATCCTGAGTCGCTGCCATTTACCTGTGAATTTCCGACCGTTTCTCCATCTCGAGTGCCACATGTTTCCATGCCTCGGCGCACGAGCCGACGCTCTCTTTGCAAGCCTTCGTCAGCTTCGTCCCAAGTTTGGCCAGGCATTTTGCGTAGTATATTTCTGCTTCAATTCTACAAAATAATCGATCAAGTACATGAGTACGGATAGTCAACGGTGTTTCACAATCTGTGACGGAAGCGAACGTTCGTAGGAAATAATCGCGGTGTCGTAATGATTTGTTTTTATGTCTGCCCGTCTTGGTGGTTGTGTAAAAGCTGTGATAATGCATTCTCGGCCAATGGGAGGATTTCAATTTTTAGCGCGCGTTATTTGTGTCTCGTGTCTTGGCCCACTTAGCGGAACCTCGCGACGAGCTATTTTTGATTTTGTGGCCATTGCCGTGCCCTTACTTTCGTATGCAACAATATTGTGTGACGTGCTCGATATCTGTACATCGCGGGGAAAGCTGCACGCGTGCGTGTGAACAATATAATATCAATTATACACCATGACGAGACTTTCGTATTGTCCCTGCGCCTGCGCCGACTGTTGTCGGTCCGCACGTGGAACGCAGGATCGCTGGAGCGATTTGCTCGTAAACAATAACGTATTGTTTTATAGTAATGTCTGGAAAGTAAACGTTGCGAAGTATTGTCGATAAGATTGTTAATCTGGTGCGTGCACGACTTGCATTGAGGCTGCGCGCGCCGAGCGTGGCCCGGCCGAATGATGCGTAACAATTTTACCAGTTATTAGAAAAAGTGATAGTACCGTTATAATGGTCATTGTTATGTGGTGTGTACGTAAACTTGCATTCACTGTTATCGCAAGGTTTAGTATTTGTTTATTTATAAATTGAAGGTTAAAAACAAATATTACGTAGCCTTATCACAAAGTAAGAACGTACAAAGATTATCCAACACGAAATACCATTTTAAGTCCAAATGCAATATGTTACCAAACCGAAGACCGACTTACATAACGCCAAAACGGAGCTGCTTTATTAAATAAAATGTATACAAATTGCTAAATTAGTCTTTATTCAATAAAGCATCTTACCTCTCTTGCAATATGGAAGATAGTTCTTTGCTGAAGTCGCTTCCTTGCTTTACGTAGCGACGGAGCTCATCGAAACCATTTTGAGCCTGCAAAGTAATAAAGAAAAGGGTTAATTTTTAAAATACAAATAACATTTTTCAGTAGGTATTAGGGGCATTTAGTTAATCAATATTTTCGGTAAAATTCCTTAAATCATAAAATAAGACTGATTAGGGTAACCTATTAAAATTGCAACTGTAAAATAATAGGTACCAATTAATTTGGCTAACGTGTAATAGCTGTAACGTCTAAACTTCTTATTACACATTGTCGCAGTATATCTCATTTAATCTTAATTCTATGGGTATTTTCCTTAACGACAAAACGTACGTTGTATACAATAACTTTGACAGTACAATATTCTTTTGTACTTTGTATAATATTTCCCATAGTTATGGCGTTATGGCGATGTGTCAGATAAAGCGGAGAATGTATGTACACACGATGTTAGTGACAATACATAGAAAGTATAAGTTTGTATTGTAACACAACTGGATCAACAGCTACTTAATATGTTTATTACGTAGACACCTACTGTTCAAATATACATTTGCATGTATTAAAATATTGAACTGTCTGTTCTTCACGCGTTAAATGCAATTGGGTGCTTAGTTATTCAATTTCTTAGTTTACTTCTTGTTATTCGTAGTGTAGCGTAGAGTTTGTTTGCATTTGATGATTTAACAAATATTTCGACTTCATCTAGTTTTTTTGACAATGTAGTGTAAATGTTCTCTTTGCAGCCTATTTGCAAAGTAAATTCCTTTCATTTCTTTTTATTTGTTAAATTTTGATACGTTTTCTATGGTAAAATGATACCAAAGTATCAATTTTAATACAGTATTCTCGTTCAATAATATCTTAGATAAAATTTAATAAAGATATCATCAAATGCTTTAACAGTTTGAAGTATTAGGCACACGAAGCTAGGGTGCCACGGTAGTAACATTCCCCTCAATCTTAAACAGTGTCAAGAAAGTCAGATCACGAACAAGATAGTGCTATGATGAATGATGATGATGCAGTACATTGAGGTCGAGATCTTCGGTTAGCTAACCAAGTAAAAAATAATACACAGGCGACAACACATACTATAAAACTAGGCAGACTTCACGACAACTTGTAATGACAGTGATACAAGTCTTTTTGTTCAAAGCCAATATACAAAGTACACAGTAACTTTATCAAGTGAATTTACACCTTTAGTAGTATGTTTTAAAGTAGATATTAGAATGTTGTATTTGAAAAGATGTCGTGAGTGCAGGCGATAATGATAGCGAGCTGTCATTAGTATACTACAATTAAAATTAATACTTCGCGGTATGATGATAAGTTCCTCGTGTTACTGGTATCCTGGTACTTTGCGTGTTGTCAAGTATCTAACAATTTAAATAACTGATCTTAATCTAAAATCTTTGCATCAATCTTAATTTTGGACAGAAAATTTGTAGAACTATTGTTAAAAACCGATATCCATATAAAGATTAGGCCTTGAGATCGGTTATTTAAGCCTTTAACTGCCATTAGAAAACTGTTGAAGGCATATCCTCCACTAACGTAGGTCACCGGTGACCTACGTGGCAGTTAACGTGTTAAATCTGCAGTACCTACCTATGTCTTGTTTATTAAGGCGTAATATACGTAGAAACAATTAAAGATCTTTTAAATTATACCCTGTGATATCCTGTTATATTAACTTGAGATTACATATACTTCTTCTATTTTGTTTACAGTCTTATAACTTGACATACCTTTATAGCACCTTTGGTATTCTTTAGCTAAAATACATAACTAGAATACTTGAATAACGAATAAATAATTACAGCTACATACTTTTATTAAATTACTTAGCATAATTCATTCAAGATTACCATTTCTATGAAAGTAACTGAACAAGTAACAGATTACCTGAATGACATACCTGAGTATTAAAAATGCTCAATGATGAATGCTTTTATCAATGAAAGAATGATTTCTATGAATGTATATTATATTAGGTACTAACTATTGAATAACAATAATGATTATTTAATGACATCTTGACTGGTAGTAAAACCAGTTACGATTCGGTTATAAGGAAGGAAGTGAACGAGTGTTCAATTAGAACTATCAGCAGTTGATCGGTAAAATAGGAGTGTTTTGAACAATTATGACCCTTCTAAGTCCGCTAATTAAAATGAACTTCAATTATTCATTGCCTAGGTCAGAGAATTCGTCGACGACTTCTGTCTGATTCTTGGTTCATCGGATTACATTCCCTACTTGAATGAATAAATTTGTTAATACTATAATATCGATTTTATTTGAAAGTACATCAAAATAAAACTAAATATATACAAATTTAAAGGGAGTTATATAACTGGTAAGATAAATAAAGGTTCTAATGGTTATAAACACAGTTTTGAGCGTGGCAGTAAGTTTATTTACCAGATTTTTTTGTCAGCTCTTTAATTAATAAAATAATGAGGTAAAAAATAATTACGCTAGGATACACCAGAGATTGGTTAATTTTCAATATTATAATATTTAAATACACAACAGTCATATAAACATACATATCTATGTTAATTCGACAACGTGTTACTTTATTACACTTTACAGCGTTAATGGGTGTTTTATCTATATGACTCCAAATATACAACATATAGTCTAACATTTATGTAGTCTACGTTAACATACACACAACACTAAACCGTCTCATTTCTTGAGAGTGTAAAAGAATATTTTTAGCCGGCTAACCTCCACGCGGGATTATAATTAGCGCTAAATCCTCGAATGGTGCTGCATTATTACCCGACTGTTTATTGCTATTGGTCTTCAAAATTATCCTCCTTTATATTCTTTATAACTATTATTAGATTTATCTTTTTGTCGTCGAAAAACTTCATTGTTGATCAAATGACCGCAATAGTTCACTGTCAGCAAGATCTTTGCTTTACGTTTAAAGTAATCGAAACGAGAACGCCTTCGGCGCTACGATTGGCCGGTTCAAATAAACCAACCAATCAGGAGCGCGCTCTCGTTTCGATTAAACTCATACTAGGGGTACGGTTGATATTGGACAGACAAAGTGTTATTAGAGAGTTCGATTGCTTAATATTCAGTTTGGAATAATGCCACATGTTTGGCAATAGGCTCTCGCAGCCTCTCATCTAAGATAATGGTACTAAAACCATAATTTATGAAAAAGTTGATGTATCATAAACAAATAATATTTATACTACTTACAATAACGAGATACTTGCGTGATATAGTGATTAATTGTTCCTATTGCTATCCTACTTTCATATCTGATATTATAAATGGATCTGAACGAGGTTCTGCTACTGACACAGACAGTCTGGATCTAAACCTTTTATCCAGGTAACGCGGCAGAAGCTACTTATGTCCTAAGTAGCTAGTGACGTGTAAACCTAAAAATGCTGACGTGTGACAAAAGGCAGACAAGCCACGTGTTCAAACTCACGTGCAAAGTCATGATTGTTGATTTCTTTATCTGTTTCGGCTTTCACGAGATTTTCATCATACGTAACTATTACATCACGTGTCTTTGTGTGTGCGTGCTATGTGGTATCCAATCTACTAGGTATACATACTCCATATTGTTAAAAAAATAGATTTTTGGGTAGCGGTATTGCAACGGACAAACCTCATCTAGTTTGATCAAAAATGTTGACGAGTAAAAGTGATATGTGCTACCTGGTAGTCTTTTAAACAATACATAATTGACGTATATGTATTTGTTACTAAAGTAACTTTCAGAGGGAGCTGAAATCTGATTTATGTACTTACTATACAACTAATCATAAAAAAGATAATCTACAATGAAACTGTATTTTTTTATGGAATAGGGGGCAAACGAGCAGACGGTGCGGTGATGGTAAGCAATTAGCGCCGCCTATGGACACCCGCAACACCAGAGGAGTCACAGGTTACCGGCCTTTTAAAAAGGAATACGCTCTATTCTTGAAGGTCGTTTAAGTATATGCCATAAAAAAAATCGATTCACAGAGTTTACGTTTTGTTACCACGATGATTCGATCTTGGATGGCATAGAAAAACAGTGTTAGGAATACGTGAGTCGTGCGTTTAGCCTTAATCATCAGTAATTACACCAAGAAGGCAGTCAGAGGCAGCAAAACCGGGATATAAAGTATGTAACTACAAGTACATATGTATTACGAAAGCATGGCAAACATTGTTCCGAGTATTCGATTAATATACGAATGGATTGCTGTCGGTGTTGAAATAATGATAGATTAGCTAACCAACGAACTGACGACGTGTAGTTCCCTCAATTAAATCCGACTTTCGCGGAAAGATAAGGTGATGTATTACCAGTTGCGTTCTTTCCGCACTGTCAGTCTTCGATTTACATTTCGGCATTAAAATACGAACGAGGAAACTTATGTCACAATGTCTCATCCGCGTGAAACCATGTCTGGGCCTTTACAAGGAAAATTTTATACAGAAAATCCATTTTGTTGTGTTTATAATAATAATTAATAGATAATTTAAGTGCTTTGACGTTATGTTATTAAAATTTCAATGGCTTGTAAGTAAATATTTACTACATAAACATAAACGTCACTATTTTATGCACATGAGTTATTTGCGTGCGTGACACTCAGCCGTCTGACCTAACTGTTATTTAACACTAAGGTGTCCATAACAAAGTGAAAATATTATGCTTATTTATGCATCCATCCGCTCAGCAACGTAACATACACACAAACAGTTTCTATCAGCTGTCGCAATGAAAAGTTGTCTTCGTTTACGCCGGCATTTATCGCACGCGCATCGCCTACAGACAAATAGATCTTTATGCACAAGTCACGCACCGCAGTGGTGAGCATCAATGAATTAAATTATACCTGCCCACATTATACAAACGTACAAAACACACAATAACTTTCTTTACAAGGCGGCTTTCACTACACTCTAATACGACCCCTAAAACGTGTGGGATAAAGTTCAATTTGGTACTCGCTACACGGCAGTGTCGATTTCAATATGGTTGGTGCGCATGATTTGAATGTCGAGCTGCGCACGCGCTTCCGTCCGCCCCGGGAAGTGAGCGCATTATGAAATGGAAACGGACCGAACCCGAATTAGGTGAATTAAGGTCTAAATAATGTTTTATAGCCAACTAAAAGCGTTTGGCCATCTAATGGTCATTCAACCTTGATTATACGGGCTACCCGAGTGTGAAACAAATACAAATGAATTACATAGTAAACTGGTTGTTGTAATATTGTTATACTTTAGTTCTCATTGAATAAAACTTCTATGAGGTTCGTATCAATAAACTGCATATCCATGGATGATTGCATGAGATGCTTAGATTATGAAAGATCATATTTCTTTGTACCCTTTGCGTCTGATGACAGACCTACGTTGATTTATTTCTTTATCTAGAGCTAAACGATATAAAACATTTTATTTATCCGTTATCACACACTTAACAAGATTGACAGTTTTATTACAATCGTCACGATTGAAGCCGTGTGTCCAACTTCTAGTATCTATTCATACTTATTGGGTACTTATATTCTTTTACCGCAGAAACTAATTTTCAGTAAGTAAGAACAGTTATTTTCACCCTTAAACCGCACTGTGTAAGGCCAATGCCCCCATGGTGGTACAAGTACTTTCACTGCATAGTTTTTCTGATAATCAAGTAAAAAACTACTCTATCGCCATTACCCCAATTACCTAGTCTCGTCACTTTCACTAGATCAAATCAACGGATTGTGGTCATCGACACGAAGAGATTTAAAAAAGATTTCAATTATAGGTAATTGGTTCTATTTTTTGACTGACTGACTTCACTTCTAAGAAAGGAGTTACCAGGTTTAACAAGATCTTTTGTTCACAGTCCGCTACTGGTGTAAGAGTATCTTCTACATAATAGTATTTGCTAATTCTCCACATTTGGCAAACGGGTTAAAGTTAAAGATCATGTAGGTACCAGCATTGTGTGGGGGCTCCGGAACAGGTCTACTAAGAGGACTCGGAGCTCCTTACAATTGTTGAGGGTGGCAACCGGGGTGGTTTTAGTGAGGTAAAAATTAAACACTCCCTTGTCTTTTACCCCCAAAAAGCTAGGCGATTACCGAAGGTTTCACCCAGTCATCAAAAATAAGTACTAGCACGGTCTCTGTCAAATGTTTCGACTCATAACGAGTCTTGCACGAAGAATAGGGATAGCACAGTGACAAATGTATCACTTTACTGTCCCTTAACAACTAATTGAGGAGTTGGTAATACATAGTATGTCGATTCATAACATGGGCATTAAATAAATCTCGTCGTAATTGGTTTACATACATAGAAATAACGAACATACTAATAATAACGATCGAATTGAGAACCTCTACCTTTTTGGAAAGTCGGTTAAATATAAACCAATGACGTCGCGACGTCAGTCTGTGTCACTCTCAACTCTGATTTAAGGTTTAGTGACTAATAATAAATATTAACCAACTTTTCTATGGTCAAGCCAGACTAGTAAATAATATAGTTAAATAAACAATTGTCAATTTATCGTATTATCGAATTAGTTGCGTAGTGCAATACAAACAGTCATGGCACATTTATTTCGCTCCAGTTGTAATAATCGTAAGATTTACATAATAATAGTAATGAATGTAATAGGTACCGACTGTTATCATCGATAGTTAAACTGTTATTCGAAAGAATTATTGGAAATAGTAAAAACTTATATATATTTGCTTCATGATTTGATTTTCCGCTCGATAGTGCCACAACTTATTTACAATTGTACGCATGAACTAACGATTCGGAAACATTCCCTTTGTTTTTTTATAGTAACTTTTATGAGACAAACTAATTTAACTGAAAGGTGTACTCATTGATTGACCTAATTGATGGGAAAATATAGTGAATAACCTATTATTTTGAAAATTGTTACTAATAGAACTACCTAAGTTAATAGCAATAGTGCCGCGAATGTGTCAATAGATTTATCGTGGCACTATTCCAAGGTGCTAAAAGACACACATAGCAGGCCAAGAGCAATAGCAAAAATTACATAAAACACAATCAAAGTGAATCGTCCTAGATGTGTATGTAAGCGCATAACTTACGAACTACTCGACCAAATTGGATGATTATTTTCTGTTATGTTCATAACACCTAAAATGACGTTGGTATAAGCGAAAATATCGTCTTATTCACAGGGAACATCGGGAAATTATACTCGGACGAAACTGGCGATCCGCTTGTTTATAATAAAAGTAGGCTTTTCAAGGTCTGGGAACGACATTAAGGTTGCTTATGCAAACGAGAAAGAAACATTACAAACCAATTATTTTTCAAGATGTAACTTAAAAGTCAGCCGGTTAGAATTCAATGTCAGTTTGGCACGCTCAGAGCAATCTCATCGAGCAGTGTTACGTTGTAATAGTGAATAATGTTTACGAGGTATTACAGTAGATTCATAGCTCAAATAATTACACACCTACTATATTATTACATTCGTTTTAGACAAACTTTAGTTAATTTTCACTCTTCATGATGTAATCAGTTCTTTTTTTAATGGGACAAGCCTGCCACAGCCATCCGAAATGGCTGCAACTCCTGTAAGCCAGGGTCTATAGTAGATACAACCATAAAAATTCAGGACGTTCATTGAAGACATAAGAGATTGTCATTAGAGTTGCGATCCGCACAGAAATCGAATCGTCACCATCACAAATAAATAGCAACCAGAATCGTACTGCAATAACAAAGTAAACCAAATATATATTAGGCTAGGCAACGGCAGGTAATTGAACTGCGGACTACCTAGCGGGTTTATCGTGGCTCCGGCACGAAAAGCAAGAGTAAAGACGGGGTGGTTTTTAGTCTGACTGCCCCTCTCGCCTGGGTCAAAGCGGGAGAAAGAAAGTCTTTGGATGATTATCCTCCAGGCAGGCTTAAAAACGCAGGTAATTGAATGGCATATTAAGCTAGTTGGCTACAATAGAAGTGATTGGCGTCATAGTCAGTAACAATTTCATTTTCATGTTTCTCTACAAAATAATTTGCTTTTCCAATTAAGCATTTAATTAAGGAAGGAAATTATATAAACTTAACACGTCATTTGGACTGAATATTACCAAAACACCATTTTAAATTAGTAACTACCTATATTTAATTATTAATTATTTTGTTCATATTAATTAATTAATCGCAATGACTCAATTTTCACTGGGTTTTATAATATAGGTAGGTAATAATGCGGTTTCCCATTTAAAGGTGAATACTAGCCTAATTAGGCACGCATAGGTTATTAGATCAAAAGAAGAACATTTTATATAATATTTTATATTATGAATTAATATGAATAATTACATTTCAAATAACATTGCATTTTTCCTCATCACCCTACAGTTAAATTATGACTAAACACATGGTGCCGTGCGCTGACGCATTCGTTTTCTCTTTCATCCAATGTTCCCATGCTCCAGAACATTGACCTACCTTCCTACTTGGCCCTGTTATGATGACCTCAAAAACTAAGAGATAAAAGCGTATCTAGAGGTTCCTTAGTAAATGTGTACGGTACTATGTTTGCCTTCCGTACTTTTGTGTATGTATTCCGCAAAGATACACCTGTTTACTATAGGTATTTACTTTTAGTTACTTTAGTTAATGGTGATGAGAAAACAATGAAATGATTGATGGATATGGAAGAAAACAATGAATTGATGGATGTGGAACAATACTACAATAGCCAGTCTAACAGATGTTATTCAGTTCACAATAAACTTCAATAACTTACGCTTACGCACACCCACTTCGTATATTTTTCTAATTAAAAACCGACCGTTTCAAAAAGTCGATTGATCGATTCAAGTTGTTGAGTTGAAAAAATTTAATAGACATATTGATCTCTGTCCAAAGACTTTGAATTGAAATTAGTCATTAGATTTCAACCATTATATTTTGTGGTAGACTAGTAATAGTAAACAGGTAGGTACTTGAAGCACTCACCCAATAGTAGTCCTTAAAGACGGTGTTGTTAGAAGACCTCAGGTTGATCATGTCCTCGAGTGTGTTCTGCCACCGGTCCATGCCGGCGGCGATCTTGTTCGAGACGTTCTCCCGGTTCATGTTACCCTCGGCTTCTTCGTCTTGAGGAGTAGCATCACTGCTGCTCGCCGCTCTACTGCTGGAGCTCGACTCCCTGGCCTCCCTGGCCTCCCTGCTCTCGCGGCCTATAGCACTGAACGTCCTGAAATAAACACAAGGGTAATTATAGAAAAAGTTAAACTAATATGGCGCACAAACATATGGCATCAAAAATAGATTTTGTCGTCAAAACTTGAAACACAATTTATCCGTACCATTAAACTTAGAAATCATTTAATTCAATGTTGCAACGAAACTCGTTACCGATGCTCGTGTACCACATATCTTAATTACAACAAAATCTCAATTAATTACTCGCTTTAATTGAAACGAACATGAACGTTTGATTAAACTTTATATCGGAAATGAATTTTGAATTATTCGGTTAGGTAATAACTATATCTTTTATGATTGTAATAGTTTTTGTTTACGATAAATCGAAGTGCACATACACTTAAGGAGTTTGTAACTAAAGTTAAACGCGTCCGCGGACAGTCAAAGTGTGGAGACATATGAATCATATTACCTATTGTGGATGCGTAACACATTTCTTACTCACCGTTTCCTATAATTATGAACGTTTATTCGAACTATATTGAGAAATAACCGCTAGGGTTAGGTTTCACTGTTGCATGCATCCGTGCGCTCACATAACACTGTATAACTTTTGTCTGCAGATAATATTAGGTTACTAGGTTACTGGCGTCGTGTTTAGGAGGTCTAAGAAAACATAAATTTGGACTGGTATTCCTAATTATTTTTATGTAGATAATTACAGACAGTCTTGGCAGCTTCAAGGATAATTCACATCTGCGTTACAGATGTCATTGAGCGGAGAACGGTTATCAGCTGTTTGATCACACTATCTATCACTGCAACGGATATACAGCAATCATTGTTTACCTGTGTATGTTTTAAAGTCAATGTTTTTTATGTCATCACCCTCAATGTGACTAACGTTTATACCTATGTGGTTATTTTATTGCTTGCGTCAAACCATCAAGTGTTTGCTTTAGGATGCCTATTTTGATTCTAAATAAAACATGATAAATATGCCCTGAACACTAAATGCTCGTGTGTCATGTTTCGGCACGAATGGGCCGGCTCGACCGGAGTCATACCACGGCCTCAGAGAAAACCGCGAAACATCGTTCACGTTGTGTGAGTGAGGCTACCGGAGGCTCAATCACCCCCCTTCCCAATCTTCACAATCCAGGGTTCCCCAACAAACTTTAAATTCCTAACTCTCAAAAGGGCGGCAACGCACTTGTAACCTCTGGTGTTTCGGGTGTCCATTGGCGGCGGCGATTGCTTACCATCAGGTGATTCGTATGCTCGTTTACCATAAAAACTTAGTTCTAATTGTTAATGGAGACAAAAGACAGATGTTTCTGATTGGCTACCTAAATTGCTGCTGCACACATTTGCTGATGGAGCACCTGCCGTGGTATCAATTGGGCCTCTTCAACAATGCCTAATTATAATTAATTAAGCTTCTGTTAGTTTATTTGACATATATTTTGACACGTGTTTCCAAATCAGTCTAGCTGAAACTACAGACATGTTAACGTATTGATTAATGTATTTAATCAGTCCGACTTAAATAAGTAGTTGCGGTTTTATACTTATACATTTTTTTTTATTTATCACTTTCTGTCAGTCTGCTAGTAACTGCCTAAAGTGATGGATTTTACTTCATGAGTACTTTACGATACATTTTTGCGATTGCTTAACTTTAGAATGGAGAAAACGGAACGAAGATAAAATTAAGTGAAAAGTTCTGTATTATCGTAAACGAAACCACGTGATATTGTTAGTTGAGTAATAAAATACAAACATAAAGCGAAGCAGCTGACGATTTCGTTTGACAATTTATGTTTCTGCAGTAATTTTGTATTCTTTTACGATCTCTGTTATGTTGACCATAATGAGTTTTACGAGTTTGAACAAACTCACCGTGTAACATCGTAAACATGTGTTTGTAAAGAAGCAAAGATAATTAATAATGCCTTTATGCAACATTTCATGCGTAATATTAATTATGGAATCTCGTTTTCTTATTGTTTCCCAGTAATTTTACACACTTTCGCCTCAAAGATTACTCGCTACTAAATACCAATTATACGCTTCCCGACTCATTCCAACACATGTGTTTATGCTAAAATAATCGCTAATTAATCATGCGTAAAGGTTAAATTTGTTTAAATGTCATCGGCGTAATAATAGCATTAGTCCCGAGTTGCAGTCCGCGTGTGATGTTTCTTCTATAATGTTGTCGTGTCTTCTATATCGTTGTACAACTGACGCCGGTGTTACTTTAATGAAAGAAATATTTGGTGCCTGGGAGGAAGCACAGGATGCCATAGGTGTTTTTTGTGACCTCTCAAAAGCATTTGATTGCGTTGACCACGAGACACTTTTGCTGAAATTAAATCATTACGGGATTAGAAACACTGCGCTCCGTCTATTGAAATCATATCTAGGAGATAGGCAGCTAAAAGTTCAAATTAACGGTGTTCATTCACAAGGGTCTGAGATAAAAATGGGCGTTCCTCAAGGTTCAATATTGGGTCCTTTCCTCTTTTTAGTGTACATAAACGATTTGCCACTCATATTCGAAAATGAACCAAAAATGGTTCTGTTTGCAGATGATACATCACTGATTTTTAAAATAGGTCGACGTTCGAATAATTTTGACGACGTGAACAGCTCCATTCTTCGAGTCTATGAGTGGTTTACTATTAATAACTTGGCGCTTAATGAGAAAAAAACCAAATGTATTAAATTTTGCTTGCCAAACGTACAAAATAACGAATGTTATGTTGCTTTGAACGGACAAAAGTTAGAATTTGTTAAGGAGACTGTATTTTTGGGTATCACATTAGATGACAGATTACAATGGGGGCCCCATATAAAAGCACTTTCGGGGAGACTAAGCTCAGCTGCTTATGCAGTTAGACAGATTAGGCAGCTAACGGACGTAGGTACGGCAAGGCTTGTTTATTTTAGTTATTTTCACAGCATAATGTCTTACGGCATTTTGCTGTGGGGGCGAGCTGCGGATGTAGAATCAATTTTTATTTTGCAAATGCGAGCTATTCGAGCAATATATAACTTGCCCCGTCGCGAATCTTTGAGAGAACTATTTAAAACTATAAACATTCTTACAGTGCCTTCTCAATTCATTTACGAAAATATTATGTACGTGAGAAAAAATCAACAATTGTTTGAAAAAAGAAGCGACAGACACAATTTTAATACGAGAGGTAAAAATAAGTTAGCTATACCGCAATTCCGATTGTCCAAAGTGCAGAAATCCTTCATGGGATTTTGTGTTAAGTGTTACAATAAACTACCAACCACCATACTGAATCTGAACGAGAAAAAATTTAAATCTTGTATAAAGCGTGAACTGTGTAAACAGGCATATTATAAACTGTCAGATTATATTGAAGATAAAAATGTGTGGCAGCATGTTGGTCCGGCTCCACTGGACACTCGCTCACACTAGACAATGCTCTAATACGATCACTAGTTACACGTTAAATTAAAGTACTAATTTATTCCAATGTAGTCTAGGGATCCTGTGGCATCAAGCAGTTATTTATTTATTTTTTATTTGAAAAATTAAATTAAAGATTATTTTTTATTTGTATAGAAGCATTATTTCAAAATTGTAAGTGTACATATGTGGGCATTATGTTTGAAACAACCCACTTTTTACCCGACTGCCAAGGAAGGGTTATTTAATTTATATTCTTTACAAATTGGTTTTATTGTCCCATAGTTTTGACGTCGTATTGTCGTTACATTGTTCCTACATATATATACAATAGGTAAATGATCAAATAATGTATCAGAGATATTGTAAAAATCATTTTTTGAAAAGAGTAACGATGGAGTTTCTTGCTCGTTCTTCTCCATTCGAAGCAACACTTTTGAACGAGCGCCTAGCTTCACTGACAGACAGACTGACGGACAATTCAATTTGACGTTTCAAAAGTGCCTAATTTAGGATTAATTGAAATAAATGCTTTGACTTTGACTTTGACTTTGAATTATTTTGTGTCATTATATTTGCTAATGTTTAAGTAGAACGATTCATCATTCATTAACCAAATTGTTCACTAATGATGAACATGTCTGAACTAATGAATAAGTAGTTACAGATCGCTCTTCTTTCAAATTATTAAATCAATTTATTTTGTTCAATGAATTATGTAAAGTTTGTTGGCATAGTAGTTTAATAGAATAAACAACTTGTTTAGCGAGTGTTTACACAGTTACCGAACACAACGTCTTAAATTCAATTCAATAAATTCTTAATAATTAATAATAACAAATTATTATTAATTATTAATTATTTATGAAATTACTAAATGTCACTGAAACGTTCAGTAATGCCATTAGGATGGAATTTGGTGTGGACAAATGTGCAATCATGCATGTAAAGAGGGGGGAAATTGTGGAATCAGATGAAACACGAAACTCTGATACCACAAAATTTAGACTTCTCTCTTCAACCGAAACCTATAAATACTTGGGTATGTCAGAAGCGTTAGGCATTGATGTAGCTGTCATGAAGCAATCGTTGCGGGAGCGCTTCTTTGGCCGCCTGAAGAAAGTTCTCAATAGTCTTTTATCAGGTGGTAACAAGGTGCGCGCTTACAACGGTTGGGTCATGCCAGTACTGATGTACTCTTTTGGCATACTCAAGTGGACTCAAACGGAACTGGACGCCCTGGACAGAAAAGTCCGTTCATTGTTGACTGAGCATCGGATGCATCACCCACGATCATCAGTAATGAGACTGTACATACTACGTAAATGTGGGGGGCGAGGCTTTTTAAATGCCAAAACCCTACACGATAGTGAAGTGTGCAGTCTCCGAAATTTTTTTTTCAAAATGGAGGTGGGGATACATCGAGATGTTGTTTCAGTGGACAAAGGACTTACTCCGCTCTCCTTGGCTAATAAGGACTGGAGAGAACCTATAATACTAAGCACTAAGGATCGCAAGAATGTATGGCAAAGTAAGGAGTTGCACGGACGCTACTATCGGGCCCTACATGGGCCAGATACAGATTTCTTAGCGTCCGTATCCTGGCTACGTTTTGGTAACTTATTTGGAGAAACGGAAGGTTTTGTCTGTGCAATTATGGACGAAGTTATGTTGACGAACAACTACCGAAAGTATATTATAAAGGATGGAACGGCTGACATTTGTCGGGCATGTCATCGCCTAGGGGAATCCATTCGACATATAATTTCGGGTTGTTCTCACTTAGCTAACGGAGAGTACTTGCATAGACATAATCTTGTAGCCAGGATTATTCATCAACAACTTGCTTTAAAATACAAACTTGTTGAATCTGAAGTGCCGTATTATAAGTATCTGCCTGACCCAGTTCTTAAAAATGGAGATGTCACACTGTATTGGGATCGAACTATCATCACAGACAGGACAATTGTTGCTAACAAACCTGACATTGTGGTGATAGATCGACCAAGCCGTCGCACAATGATAATTGATATAACAATCCCACATGACGAGAATCTTGTGAAAGCTGAAAAAGATAAAGCCAGTAAATATCTTGATTTAGCTCATGAGGTTGTCGACATGTGGGATGTAGATTCAGCAATCATTGTGCCGATAGTCGTATCTGCCAATGGCCTTGTAGCCAAAAGCCTCGACCAACACCTGAGTAGGCTAACGTTAGATGGTTGGATCAAGAGCCTGATGCAGAAGGCAGTACTTCTGGACACGGCGCGTATTGTCCGGAAATTCCTCTCTCTTGAGCCCTGACCACCGGTAGCTTGGATTTATCCCGTTGCTGGTGGGCTACTGCTTTTTATATTTTTAAATGTTTTATTTTTTTCTTTTTAATTTAATATTTAAAAATGTAACAAAAGTATAAGAAATAAATGAATGAAATAATAACACTTAGGTATCGACTTATTCCGGACCTGCGGACAACGTAAAAGGTTACCGGGGCTCCGGCTCAAAGCAGGAGAAGGAACGGGGTGGTTTTTAGTCAGTAAGAGTCTGACACTCCCTCCCGCCTCGCCCAAGGCGGGAGAAGCCATTGGATGATTTTCCCTCCTCAAAAAAAATGTATCTACATATTAGTATCTTGGATTTAGTCCTTAGTATAATCTGCAGGTCGCGGTGGTCGTGGTAACCACTGACAAACGGTGAAGGAAAACATCGTGAAAAAACCTGAGCTTACAATTTCTGATTATAAGTTTGAAATCACCAACCCACATTGAGCAAGCGTGGTGATTAATCCTCAAACCTTCTCCGTGTGAGAAGAGGCTTTGGTCAGCAGTGGCCACTTTATAGACTGTTGATGTGATTAACTGCAGGATCCAAAAGCATTCTAGGTGATTGTACCATTTAATTTAGGTCACACGTGCACACTTATAAGGTATAACACTAAATAAATAATGGTATAAAACAAAGAAAATTCGTTACGTTTCTAACATTGGCTAATATTCCCAAAAAAGAAAACACTTTTATCAACAGCAAAAACCAACACGAATCGTGAGTAACACAAGCAAAAAGCAGTGTAAGTAAATATCCCGTTAAGGTAAAGCTAGTAAAAAAACTTGCAATGGTAAATACCCGATATTACTTGAATGTAGCCGTACGTAAGGAATAGTAAACTGGTTAGGCATTTCGCAATGTAATCCGATATACGACTTCTTAATGTTACATTATTAACAGATGCGTCTGGAATATATAACATCTCGCCTTTTGTCAAGGGAGAGGCAAAAACGAAATTAAGTGTGGGAGAGCCATGCTTCGGCACGAATGGGCCGGCTCGACCGGAGTAATACCACGGACTCACAGAAAACCGACGTGAAACAACGCTTGCGTTGTGTTTCGTTGTGTGAGTGAGGTTACCGGAGGCCCAATTCCCCCTTCCCAATCTTCCCCATCCCCATTCCCGAACAACAACCCTTAAATTCCTAACTCCCAAAAAGCCGGTAACGCACTTGTAAAGCCTCTGGTGTTTCAAGTGTTCATGGGCGGCGGCGATTGCTTACCATCAGGTAATACGTCTGCTCGATTACCGGCATGTCCCATAAAAAAAAAAAAACGAAAAAAATTACTGCCCAGTGATCGCGGTGGCTAGGAAACCGACTGCCGCGCGACGTATAACGGCTTCGATTCCCGCATGGAGCAACCTTTTGTATGCTATTTTTGTATGAACGTCATCAAAAAAAGAAATGCCCACAGATAATGACACTTTAGTTATAGACCGAACAAAAGTCTTGGCTCCAGGCTATGACTAAGAACTTACAGAAACCAAAATAATGCGTACCGTAATTTTTTTGATCAGTTCAGTCAAACAGATTTTCGATTTGGATATCGAAGTCGAAACACCTTAGTTAGCAACTGAACTTGCGACTTCCCAAACGAGTAGACTGACCAAAATAGCCCAGTAGACTACACACTATACCATCAAGCCACGAAGGTCAGACGGTCCGACGCCATTATCATAATTCCTATAATCAAAGAGAACGCTTATCTTAATTATATAGCCTTAATTGAAGCCCAAGGCTAGAATTATGAAGATATATATTTAGTACAATATGTTGTATGTACTCGTACGTGTAAGTGAAGGTAACATATAAATGTTGATAGTCAGTCAAAGAAACATAGATATAATAAGGACGGTTGAAAGGCTAGATATGTCTCCACTAGGAACATTTGTTGAGCGACATGTGTCCCCAGAGACATTGGACAATGTCGGACGATATCGGGCGACGTCGCGTCGGACGACATCGTTGACTGTGCGACAAGGAACAGTTTCAACAATGTTGCTCGACAAATGTTTCTAGTTATATGGACTTGTAAGCTAAGGTAACATTTTATACACGTTGATAGTAAGTCCAAGTAACATTGATATAATATCGGCGGTTGAAAGGCTAATAGCCTCAAATCCATTAGTACCATTTGTCGAGCGACATGTGTCCCCAGAGACTTTGGGCAATTTCGGACGATGCCGGGCGACGTCCGACGACATCGTTGACTGTACGACAAGGAACAGTTTCAACAATGTTGCTCGACAAATGTTTCTAGTTGGGACGAGGCATCATTGATGTAAGCGACATTTTTATATCGAGTTATATGTATTCGGAATCAGCGGAATTTTCTCAGTCGAATAATGTATACAACAGAATATCGCAAAAAATGTCGCTTAGATCAATTAGCCTTTCGACCGTCGCGTCAATATGAAGAAACTGTATATTAATGATTGGTAGGCTTCATAAAGGATTTGCCACAATATTACAACCATAACTTTCTACTGAAAGGAACCGATGAAGACCATTCTTAGTTTTGATCCCATCGTGATCACGATCTTCGACTGATAGAGTCTGACCGGAGAGAAAATGGCCTCAAGCAAAACTATACCTATGTGTTTATTTGTGTTTAATATATGTATCAACAAGATCTAGACACTGACACCAGATTACAACTACTTAAGTGCTCAAACAACAGCATTTTTTTAAGTGCTTTTACTGTGAACATTTAATTTTGTAACAAGCCCGGAAATAAATACTACACAGCTGTCATTATAGACAATGGATTATAATAACATTTACATTCATGCATTACAATCATAGATTCTAGCAAGCAAAAACTTCCAGTGAAATAAAAACCAGTTGGAATTGGTTATACGCGTCGAACGTTTGTTTAGATAGAAAAAGAAAACAATACGATTACGTCAACTCTAAAGTACGAAAGTATCCCTGACCCTAATTGAAGCGAAACGCAAACAGATAGAAAAATACCAAGTACCTAAATCACTAAGAAAAGTAATTAACCAACCGTAGGGCTGGGAACGTATCGATATAGATAACTCAAAACCTAACGATAGTTTTATGATGTGCGTTCCGATTTACGAACATAAATCAAGACTAGGAGTTACGCCATGATTCCGCGAATGGATTTATGTCAGTGGTAAATAATAATGAATGTTTCTCTATATTAATTTATGAAACAGCAATCCTAGATGATCACCTAAATAGTTACCTGGTCTTAGGTACTTGAGTCCAGTTTCCAATTTTGGTTATGATTCAATTATTTTGTAATAGACGACTGTAGTCTGTTGAATGTTCTTAGTGATTAGGAAATAGGAATAGGTGTTTGTCAAAATTTATCATAAAATTTTACACAAACGCAAGTAAAGATTTGTGGTAATTTATTGCATTGCTAAATTGCGTAACGTAACCATTTCTTTAAATAAACAACCGTATAATATTTCCACTAAAAGTCTAAAGAATATTCAAATACGATCTGAATACTAAAACGAGATCTATAGATTGAAATATCAAACAAATTAAGAAAGAACGATGATAAATCACATTGTACAAATCAATGCATTGGTCGGCCACGATTCTTTCACAAAGCGATTACTTAAACTGCTATCATATCAAACAGAAAAGGCGGTCAAAGCGCATCATGTTAAACGTCCAACGATATTAAGAAATTATATTTACGATACGATTATCGATTCAATAGAACACGTTACTCAATAGACCTCTGACATTTTTATCGATACACTATTAAATATGTTTTTAATTTCCGCCAACACTACTACTAAATAATAATGTATTTAGATTTTTTAACGGACGGTGGAGCATTCCGGTGTGGAACAATGCAGGTTTAGTGCAAAATAGCCTTTCCACTGAGTGAACACATTGTGTCCTAGCTTTTCATACGGAAATCATCATTTGTTACTGAAGGTGATAGGTTAGGAAATCAGCTCATTCTGTCTGGGTGCCACTTAGTGTTTATTGTAGAACTACTTAGTTTAACAAAGTTTTTTTTATCGAAGACTGATCACTTAAGTAAAACGTGATACTTAGAAAAGCAAATTACATAGTTACTGATTCAATTTTTTATACGAATCTCTTTACTACGGGTATAATTCGTACTCGTATAATTCAAACAAAATTGTTTTATTCATCCATATTATCATTTGACATTAACATAATTATGTGTAAGTTTTTATTCATTTGACATTTAAATTAGCCGTAGCAAAATAATGTATCTGCCACGAGATGGTGATCACGTGATCTCAAACTAATATGAGTCTCGAGATTTATTAGATGAGGTGAGATCTTATTGAGATATAGAGTCGGTGAGTACACTTGTACTTGTATAGAGCAATGGAACACCTCATTTTTGTAAGTACCTAATATTATAAGGTCATTCCATAGAGTATAGGGCAAGCTTGTTACTGTATACTGGGGAACAAATTCAATAAAAACTTAAGGAATTATATATATCACACGACCGCTCGACGAACGAAACAGGTTGTAGTATATCTTCAAATATTGCCTTTAATATACACGATTGTTAAATCTTTGCTATATCGAAATTGATCTGGACATACACACATATGGGCAAACAAACCGAACTATAACGTAAGAAGCGTCTAGTTGCAGTTAGGACATCACAGTTCACACAATTATGTGTACACATAGCAGTGTAAATGTCAGACAACAGCTCTATTTACTCAAAGACCCATGCCATATAAGGCTGTTATATTTCAGGATACTGTTCTAAAATGTCACATGTCAAGCTGAGCTTATTATCTCCAGTCTGTCCTGCTTACCACACGTAGCCTGCAGCTAGGTGTTGCTATTGCTCATATTATTTCGTATTGCTAGCCGCCAACCGTCCGTTACATAATGCAACCGCTTCGACCGTTGGCAACACTACGTCACTGCCCACTATTTACTACTTGGTTCTAGGGCTGCAACACGCGCGGGTTTGACGTTGGTAAGTTTTATAAACATTGACACGTGCGTGGAAGCAAGTGGATATTGATAAAAGTGTTGGGAAATTGTGAGTTGGTTAATAGTGAGAGGTATCTTTATCGTTTTTCTTTTAATTATCACGATTATTAGGTCGATGTGTAATGGACTAGGCATGTAATACAAAATCTAAGAATAGAAATGCTTTCGCGTCTGATTGTTGTATTATCATGAAATGATGTAGATTAAATGATCATTTTAGCAATGTTTATAGCATTTCTTACTTCAAAATACATGGTCGAATGCAGGATACTTCTAACTAACCGATCCTGAAAGTCATTAGAGAAGTCCATAGGTATTAATTGACAGAGCACCGAACGCGCTCTCGTTTCGATTACTTTAAACGTATATAGCAAACTCATACTAAGGATACTGTTGAATATTTTGTGACTGATATGGTGATGTGACTGTGGAATCAGTACCTACTTATCACCTCCTAATACAAAAGCGGCAGAATTACCTAGAAATAAAGTCCATTTTAGTAGTGACAACCCTGTGCCTATCGAGCAATCATTTGAATTTGACTTTCATCATTGGTTGATATTTAAAACCAGTATTCGTTTATATCAAAATAAACCAATAAAACCCTGAAATAATGTTATCACATATTTATATGAGTATTATTAGAAAACGAAATATTGTCACAACGCATGCATTTGTATGCATTCGTATTTTATGCAACCATGTTGAAATCTTGCTGTGATTTGAATTCTCTTATAATTATGTGCATATACTTTGTCGTGATATTTGCGGTGTTTATTATGTTTATTTATTGATAAAATAATAAAATTACAACATAATATGTATTATTTAAATATTCGATTTTACGAGCGTACAATAGGGTAGAAGACTCATTTTTATTTTAATGTCGGTCTTGTAGATTATATTAAAATATTGAACTAGTATTTTTTATTTTGTTAGGGATACAAATACTTTTAAAGATGTATTGTTGTTGTTATTGATGTAGATGTATGTTTTATAGGTACGTAGAAATAACGTATTTGCTGCCACTCCTAAACTTTGATTCGTTTCATCAAAGTATTGTTATCTTAAATGACAAAATACGTACTCATCTAATATTTTTTCATTACCTAACTAATTGACGGACTAAACAGATTTTTAATTTTCATACCCCGTCATCATCCCTATTAAAGTACGTATGTAATAATAATTTGGCAATGGCAACAAAAAAGGTGTTATTTTACAAATATCACGATTTAATGTGTCAAAACTAACATTAGTTATCATATTATGATAATTAGAATATAAATAAAAAAATCTAGTAAGTAGCTAGTGTTTTAAACAACAGATGTGTAAATAGGAGATCTAGGCTAACTTGTCTAGGTCTGTGAAACCCCCGCAAATGAAATAGTTCAGTGAAATGACTGCCTAGGTATCCTAGGTCTTAGACTTTGTAGGCGACTAGGCTAACAACTAGTCACTGTGAACTTATGAAGTATGGTATTGCATACAATTGCTTTGTTTCAAAGATTACAACATGACATCTTGCTTTTAATATGTTGTTGAATTACAGTCGTTTCTGAATGTGTTAATTGATTTATAATGTCTTGTGTCGATGTGTGTGTAAATCTTCAAGTGGTAGTTTTGAGGTTTGGAAATGTAGGGTTATTAGGTTCCCTAGCCAATTGGTCGGAAATGAAAATCAAAGTCAATATTATTTATTTCAAATAGACCACTTTTGACTGTCAAACCAAATATAACAAAAACGTCTATCTGCCGGTTAGTCAAGTCATGGTGAAAACTACCATCCATTAAAGGATTTAGGTCGACCTAATCTGTAACCCTGTAGAATCACATAGCGTCTGCTATCCCTCCCACTCCTCCTTCTTTCTGTCATCCTTTCTTCTTCCTGTTTTTTCTGTCCCTTCCACCCAGTTTTAAATACACTACAAAATATCGCAACAAAAGGCCAAAGTTCCATACATTTTCGAAATAAGTATTTAACAATTTAAAACAACAAGTGATGTTGTTATGATCAGTTTCGCAAGCTGAATCTTGGCTTGCTTATCGACTTTTTTCGATCTTGGAAAGCCAAGATTGCAAATGTCGATAAATCGACACTAATTATAATGTTTTAAAAGAACAAAATGTCTGTAAAATAATATCTGTGAGTAAATATTTGAGTAGTAAAAGATTCGGAACGGTTACGTTGTTTTAATTTTGTTTTTCTATTTTAATAGGTTAGTAGTTTCTTGACAATAGGGTAGCTTTTAAGTACTTTTTTTTTAAACGTCTTGTAGGTTATTTTAAAATATTAAACACGTATTTTTTATTTTCTTACGGTAACAAAGTACTTTCGAAGTAATATCGATTTGAAATATCGCGAGTTGTCACTTCTAGGTTCATTTTACACGTAGAAATAACTAGGATTCTGGCAATCTCGATCTTTTATGTACTAACACAACTTTTTTGGCAAGTTCGCGAGATTTAATACCTACATGTAGGTACACTTTGATAGCCGTTGTACTCGTATCTTGGCCTCGGGCCAAAGGTTCAATAATCTTTCTTTACATTGAAAAGCACTTTAGTGTATAATTTGCATTACATTAGTGATGTACCACAATCACATTGCTGACGCAAATCAATAAGTATCTACATATTTGTCAGTTATTGCTTCCACACATTTTTTCAAAGGAGCTAGTATAAAAATACGTAAAGTATATCTTTACTGCACATTTTGGTTAAGTAAATTTATAATAAGTGATCATTCACACCTAATGTTTCGAGATTCTTCCGTGCCTACGACCCGGTTGTACCTATTGGTAATATCAAAGAGCCACAAGATTAATTTCCCAATGGGCTGCAGCAAGTAACTTGAGACGTCCGAATTTACGCAACCAACTGCGGTTAACCTTAACTAAGTACATAACTAAATAGTTAAACCGTGCTTAAAATTAAATCATTGTAACTTCCTTCCTACATAACGTCGGCACGTAAACCTCATCACACATACCATGGGTGGCCATTGTACAAAGACCTGTGGTATGTATGAAGCATTGAATGTAAATAGGTCTCCGTTGTATGGTTTGATCTAGCTGAGGGAAATCGGTCGCAAGGATCGTACTCTGAATGACAATCGATTTACTGCGACGAAAGTGTTGCAGATTGATGGCTGAGTAGCGCCGATTTGGAGACTTTCACTAAGTGGCAGTGACCGGAGTGACGTCACGCGACGTCATCTCACGACAATGATCGATAGCATGTAACGATCAATGTTTGCAAACGATACCAACCTCAATACTGACACAAGTTTATTAGTTTAAATATTCTTGAATCAATAATCATCTTTAATTATTCACATGATTTGTCAACAGGTATGGGAACATTCACCACACACATGCGTTTTGTCATCGATT
Organism: Spodoptera frugiperda; assembly: GCF_023101765.2. Taxonomy (NCBI): domain Eukaryota; kingdom Metazoa; phylum Arthropoda; class Insecta; order Lepidoptera; family Noctuidae; genus Spodoptera; species Spodoptera frugiperda. The sequence goes on from NC_064236.1 coordinate 4,543,021, forward strand.
AGCGAGTCCACTTTCTTTCGTTTATCGATAACCACGCAATCGATTCATCGTTACAAAATCGATTCGAAAAACGTTTGATGGTCACGTTGTTTGATGTAGTGAAATTAAAATCGAAGCCTTGAATTATTCGATTTGACATAGCGATTACTGTCCAACTATTTTCGATAATTCGGCTGTTATTGGCATGTGTTGAAAATGTTGTAAGGCTTATTATTGTCATTTGGAATTATAAAAATGGCGAAATTTAGTTACGCCACACCAGTATTGACCTAGGCATCAGCGATAATGTAGTTATTGAACTTCAAATCGATTGTAGTTAGTCATCGTCGGTGAAACTTAATCGATTATAGCGAGCATCGTTTACCTACATTGTTTTGGCATGTTGGTGTTGATCTTTAGCAGTTTAAGTTTTAATAATAGACATTGTTTTCCTATCAATATCTATTATTATAATAGGTTTTTTTAGTGTTGTGAAAAGCATAATTGAATCCTCAGAATTTACCTATCGGACATACAATTATCGATCACAGAACCAGTTACTTTGTTCACATAATATTTTTTGGGAAACCTTGTAACCTTAGCCTCAGCTGACAAACTGGGCCTTAATCTATATGTATAGCTATATAGCTATATAGGGACGCAGCTATATAGGTTGTATAGCTCCGTCCCTCTCGCACTGCTCAATGATCGACCATCCTGACACAATTGTAATAGCAGACTAAGGCCCCTGAACATTTTCATAGATTCGATCAGAAACAAGATACAGGTGCCTTGTTGCAGGTACCTACATGTATCAATACGAGAATGTCAAATTCAATGACATATTCATCACATTGACACGAGACCTTAGAATTAATTAATTTCGAATTGAAAGTTGTAATCTACTTACGATTACGATAATATTATTCCATATTTAAGAAGTTACTAGTTACTACAAGTTGGTTTATGCTGCTGACATGGTAAATAAAGTAAACTACACTTTGGAACGAGCACTTAGCTTCACTGACGGACAAACTGACGAATTCAATTTGACGTTTCAAAAGTGCCAAATTAAGGATTAATTGAAACTTGTGGTCGCCTAGTGGTCGAAACTTTACATATATAATATATAGATAAATGCTTTGTCTTTGACTTTGGAACGAAAACAACAACAAATACATAACTACATTTAAAGACTAGTCGTAAATAGAAATATCCATGTGTATGTATTAACTAGGTACTAAAAAAGACATTCTTTATTTTAATCGTAGTTGTTGCGTATTAGGTTGAATGAAAATAAGTTATTTCATGATCAAAATATTTTAAAACAAATAAGCACTATGACAGTGAAAGAAAGATATTGTACAAAAGTTCGCGAACATTTAACTAAATGGGAAGAGATCAGAGATTGGATTTGCATTTTAACAATTTTAATTCTAACTTATGAATGATGCGATTGTTCTTACGATTCCCACAGTATCCGCACTTTCAAAATAAATAGCGGTTAGTAAAAAAATGCGTAACTTTTCTTGTTCTCATCTGTTGAACATGTGTTTGATGGTAAGATTGTGATAATATTATGGCATTTTGTACGGTAAAGTATTTATGTTGACTTTGAATAGAGTAGTAGTTTATATTAGTTACAAATTACACATAGTTTCTATTGTTGATCGTTCAAACAAACGGCTACTTAATCAACTGTTTTCGGCTAGTTCTATCTAACCCGTCTATCACCAAACCACTCGGTTTAACTCTTAGTTTTATTTTAGCCTACTCTAGCTTAGCGTTAGCATCCATCACTCTCACACGGAGTGCTAAGAATTAATCTTATTTGTCGCTGTCAATACGGAGAAACTTGGGATTGTCTATCATTGTTTAGCGTCGCTAATGTACCCAGTCCCACGTTGGGCTATTAAAATATTCTGCGAAACAAAAGACACCCGATATTGTTCGGCGAAAGCGACATCTCACCGCTGACAAGATCTTTATTAAATGGAATTAATCTAATTGCTAATATCGACCTACTAACTGACTTCGTTCTTAGAAGTCGCGTGATGACCCGCGACTGGGCCGTAGCCAGCTGAACAATGCCACATTAAGAGCGACGCGACGATTTGATCAAATATATACGACACCTTATCGGCAATCTTGAAATTGTAAGCACATGGAGAAATACAGATGTATGTACACTTACCTACATAGATACCTATAATACATGTAGATTGTAGGTATGTTCAAAAACGTGTTCGTTGAATTGACGTCGACTAAACCTGACTTCACGATTAGCACTTCTGTGCAAACGTACGTATGTAGCTGACGAACGCGACAGTTCAAATTAGTTTCAGCAACAGCCTGATGATTCGCAACCAATTTTGACGTTTATCATAATCAAAATACAATGATATGCCGATTTTAGAGTGTTAATTTTTTGGGAAATGTCTGAAACAAGCTTCAAAGATTGCATTGGTAAAGATACTAAAATGGCTTGTGATGTGGGCAGAAAGCAAAATTTATTTATAGAACAAGGAACAAAAATGGAGCTAAAGTAAAAAGTGACCAATCTAGATTCAAGTTTACACAAAAAGGACCTTTAATTGGTGAGTCATAAAGGACAGTTGGCCTTTATTTGGAAACTTGTACGAATATGATGTCGAACGAACGGATTGGTGCGTTATTTTATAAAGTGTTGTAATACTCATTAGTGGGGTCTGGTGAGGTAAGCTGGTGGTCAGGGCCGGCGCCGCGTGAAGGGGATGTCCTGGAAACTGGAAGCGTCGAGAATAGACCCAGAGTTACTGCGGCTACAGTATACCGACTAGTTTTTGCTCAGTCGAGATAAACGTTGCTGGATAATTAACCGGATTACAGAATACAAATCATTTTGTTGCCATTATTTGCTTTAGAGCTGGCAAATGTGGGTAAATTGTTTGTGTATTTTGGATTTAACTTGAGGTGTCGTCATTTGTTTACAATATCCATTCATAAAGGTCTTTAAATGTAACTATATAAATCTAAGTAAATGACAAAATAGACCTTTACTACGACTCCTCAAAATTATTGCAAAATAGACCGCATTTCTACTCGTACTATCAAAAGTGTAACTAGTAAACCTTACTGACATTTGATTGCACAAATTAAAAGTGTATACGAGTAATAAATTATGTCGGTAAATCGATTAGGTGCATTGGCTATAGGAATTGATTGGTCGGATTAAACGTTGAGACCGCAAATCATTAGATATATGCAATTGTGCATACTTTATAGTTTCACGACACAGATTGGTAAATAAAAGGAGACTAAAGCAATAAATACTTGGTCTTTATAATCCACAAAAGATAGACAGAAATACTAATATAAGAACATCTACTTTGCCCAAGCTTTTTTTTCATACGAGTCCCATAATGTAATAGCTGATGAACCCATTGCCATATACCGAAAACAATTCCAGAATTGGTGCATTACTGAGATTTTTGAAATCAATGAAAAAATCTCAATAATGTTTTTCCTGACCCAGATACAAAGACCTTTAGCTCGGAAGCGGCCACACTACGAACAAGACAATTATAATTAAGGATGAATGGACATTCCAGTGAGATGTTTTGAACTATTGACGTTAGACCAAAGATAGCCTATTATCTTCCGCTGTTTTATTGACTAAGAATGACTAGCATTGTTTATAGTATCGGATACTAGAATTCCATTGTGTCTATACTCTGTGTGCTTGAACAGTGGGTGTTCCGTAATGGCCGCCGGAGCGTTACAGACCGCTACCAGAGCCAGCCATCCAGCACATCAATGCTGTCACTATATCATTTATCTGATACACAGCGTAGGTAATATTATTACATAGCAGTTGGACATTTTTGTAATTTCGCACTGCAAATTGCTAGACTGTGACGTTGTGATGTAACTTGTCATGCTTCAAGTGGCGGGATTAGAACATAATATATGATTTTCGCGATGTACGACGTTTTGCGTGATCTATTGTAGAGCAAGAACTATAGTTTAGGGTCGCTTAGAAACAATTCTAAATCTTGAAACTAGTATTCATTATTAAAGAGTATTAGTACCGCTACTTTTAAACGCTCAATTAAAACGAAATGAATATTATTTGAATAATTAAGTTTTAAAATCAACACTTGCTTCGCTCCGGATATACGGTTAGAAAAATGTAGGGCCATGTGCATCCAAGTGTGTGTCAATGTCAAAGCGTGGTACTGACGTCACATCCCGTGCAATAATCGCGGCAAGGAAGCACGTCATACTACTCATGGCCTCAAAAAAAAAGAAAAAGGCCGATTTCTTGAAAAAAGAACGAATGTGACGTTTGTCCAACTTTTTCTTTGTAAACGGCGCCATTATAAAACAGTAATTACTTACAAGGCAACACTAAGGCAGCAGTGAGAGTTATTTTTTATGACGTATGTATTTTACATTGGCAACTATAACATTTCTTTCCCACGATTCGATTGTATAACATGAAACTAATAAACTTGTTGTTTCGAAATAATTTCATTGATACATTATTTTATATTAGGTAAGTTACTTTGTACTGTTGATACCACATTACACTTTCTTTGTCGCGGCAATAAACCGACTTGTAATGTAACAATTGCATTTTATTGCAACATCCAATGCTGTGTAGACAAACCAAAGAGTTTCCATAACATAAAACATTTATGTGATAAGGACACATTTAAGATTCACAAGTCATAATACGATTTCAGATTACTGCTATCGAGAACAAAAAATGTACATATTTCTGCCCGGGAATCAAAACCGTGACCCCGTGCTCGCCAGTCACGCTTACTATCACACAGTCAAAACAGTGAATAAACCAATAATCGTAACATAACGTCACGGTGTTTAATTCGCGGGGGGACAAGCGATGTAACACTTACCACTAGTCATGTTATGAGTCCCATAAGTATAATAGGGAATGAACCATTTTTTTTAAAGGGGGATAATCATCCATTGACTTCTCTTGCTTTGGGCGAGGCGAGAGGGAGTGTCAGACTCATACTGACTTAAAACCACCCCGTTCATACTCCTTCTTTTCGATCCAGAGCTCCGGTAAAACCGCTCGGTAGTCCGCAAGTCCGGATCAGGCATCAGCCTAATGGGCCCCATCTGAGATAAGCAATGAGCCTATTGGGCCTGAGCCTATTATACCAGGCGTAGGTAATTCCAAACCGAATGTTATCTCTGAGAAATTTTCAAAGAACTATCCTAATAAATAACGCTTTGTTTTGATCAACCCTTAAATTGAGCAAGAAGCATGGATCAAAAAGGCGGTCGAAGTGAAATTGAGATTCCAATGAATAGGAAACTCGATCAGTGACTGTATATGCCAATAAACGACTCTATCGCCAACAAACAGATAGACAATGGCCGTTTAAAAAGTTCCCACACTCGCCAATTACAATAACATTTATAGAAGCCACGAACTACTAACTTCAATATTGGCAGTTAGACGCGTTTGTTATTAGTGTTTGAACAACAGTCGCCAATCAATGTTAAATTATACAAATTGTTTTCATAATATCGTAGTAAACTACACGCGCTATAAAAACAAAAGCAATCCAACTACAAACTGATACCTATTCATAGAAAGCTTGAATGTTTGTGCGTTTTAACCACATTGTCGTTTATTGGAACTTATACAAAGCGACTTTGTATAAACGCAAAACTTGGTAGAGATTGGATTAGGCTATGAGCCTAAACAACTTTTGGAAACTCAAAGTGTAATGAAAGTGCATAATTATTTCCTTTTTTGACTTTCCAATAGTGTTGAAGCGTAAATGCCTATACCTAAACCAAGACAGTGTAAACAATCCGGAACTGCGGACAACGTAACAGATTACCGGGGTTCCGGCTCAAAGCAGGGGAAGAAAGGGGGTGGTTTTTAGTGAGTCAGAGTCTGACACTCCCCCCTGCCTTACCCAAGGCCGGAGAAGAAATTAGATGATATTCTCCCCTTTAAAAAATAAGCGTAAACAATACAAATGAACCGTTAAACTAGAACCCCGTATTTACTCCAAAATACCTCTCATCATTGCAAAATTTGAGAAATATGAAAGTAATAGAAATACGCGTATGGACTATCTCAAAGAAATAGGTCACTTATTTCGAAGTGATAACAGATCGATTGCGTACGCGCAATGCCAACCTAGAGAAGTCTTTGCCAACTGTCAAACGTCTCGCTCAAGATAAAGTTAAATACAAATAGGAATTAATTTTATTAAAACTTTTATAAATGAAACGTTCATTTTATTTTCAATTTGAGAGTAAAACTTTAATGTTACTTTTGATTTGATTGATCAGTTGTCAACTCTGTTTGACAGCGCACTCTGTCCGATCGTCTAGACAGTTTTATGAATAGAGGACTACTGTTATGATGCTGTAGCATTTACCTAGTCATCTAACAATGGGGTAAACCACAGGAAAGAGCTAATTACGAATATATTATGAAGATTCTGCCATTTCTGCCTATCTTGACAGCAATCAATTGATATCTACTGCAATACTTCATGACGGAATTTGAATAACCAATTAACGGTTACCATACAAAATGTTGATTAGTGATTGAAGTTAGCATTCTCATCAAATTTCATATGAGTACAAACAGACCTACTCACATATTTTGCAAGTTGTTATAAGTATGTAATAAAGACGTGTCACAATTCACACTTGGGACAATAAGCAGATCAAACTATACTAAAGTTAGCAAACTGTTTAAGATCTTATTGTCAGGCTATAAAATCGAGTATCGATTGCAGAAATTTGCTGATTGGAATAAGTTGACCTGTTAGTATCAGTGCATACCTTTGTAATATTATTTCTCCATTCATTGAAAACTGCGGTTACACTGCAAGCAACCTTCCATATACGATTTCATAACTCGAAAATTCGATCGAAACGAAGGTCGATGCCGAATTGATACGAATCGATACGATCATGAAAATTATCGATACGGGTTTCTGGATTTTATAATTGACAGGTGGTTCAGAGATAACAACACTACATTGGCTAATAAGTTTGAAATAAAATGCATTGAAAGGCGAGCAATTAGCAATGCAGATGGTATCTACTTAATTTTATTTGCGAGCACATTATAAAAGTAATATAAAACTCGTATTGAAATAAATACAAAATTAAATGGCAATGTTATTTATACTTTTTGGGTTAAGGCTGTTCAACAAGTGTGGTTCGGGTTTCTGTTTTGTTTTAGGTATTTAGTAGTAGATCACCAGTAGTAGTAGCCACCCTAATTTCTCATAGTTTCAAACAATACATAAATGAAGATGATGTGTGTACTTCAGATCGTCGATTTATCCTTCGTATAATACGAGTCAATAAATCAAACTTAATTTCGAGAACGCGTTGAACTTAAAAACCGTTACACTACAATTTGGATGACGAAAACATCATCATGCATCAGTTTCTCATGTACCCACTGGCCTATATTGCGGTTTCAATCCGAGAGATTCGATCAACAGCTGCATCGATTTCTTATATCGATTTACCAATCCGAAATAAAATTCATCTTTATAAGTTCAATCGATTCCCACGATGCATGTGTCTGATAACTCTATTGACATGGTAGGTGATGTGTAATTAATGGTATTCAGAAACAAAGTCAGTGCCAGACTGTAATTGAAGACGCTGATGCCCTCTAGCGGTCATAATTCAAAATAAAATTGCAACTAAATTAGCCTGATAGGGAGTTTGTATTTTGTTTATAAATTGAATTAATGAATCGGACAGGAAAAATACCCTGTAAATCTCAAGACTTGTTAGGCATTAAAACAGGAAAATATGGAACGTTTGACGTCATGATTCTTTCATTTAGACTAACAACACTTCGAATTAAAATAATTATAATTAATAATTATTACATGTAGTACATACGTAATTAAACTGACACAAGATAATAATATTTTGCGTGTGCGCAAAGGAATACATGCATAATGAAACTGTAGTGCGAATCGTTCAGTTTATTTCATTTTTATCCTCGTCTCAAGGGCGGAGGTTATTACCTAAGTACTCGTTTTGTTTCGAAGTCCTACTGTAGGTATATGTAGGTGTAAAGGAAAAAATATTGCTACAGATACAATTTCGAAAGATTATCTTTCTTAATTCGCTGAAATAAACAAATTGTGTTTGGTTTTTTTAAAGGTGTTATGAAATAAGGAGCTTTGTTTCACAAGGAGTGGTCCGATATCTGAATATTTTATGTTGTTCAGATTACAGAGCTAAATACTCACTAAAGTTGTAAGAGAAATGCCTGACTGTTTGGAAATATTTATTTGTAATAATACCTACTGACTAAGATCAGTTTTATGACGCATTTTTCCGAAACCAAAAACACTGAGACAATTTGATAGTATCTGAATTGTAAATGTACTGTTGGAATTTGGAGGTTTTTATCAATATGTGCTATTGTTTAACACTAGATACAGACAATTTGTAATATGAAAACTCGACCAGATAGTTTTATTAACCTTAAGGTGCAAGTTGGAAGCGGGCGACAGGAGGCATTAGCGGACGACGTATCGCAGACACGCTACTAGTTTCTATGAATTTCTATGAAATAACCTCTGTGGTAAGTGATACGAAGCCAACGACGCATCATTGAGCTGGAGACGTCATCGATTGCCGCTGCTGTCGTATATAGTTCGAAATCATGACTCCAGCGACAGGTCATAATGACGTGTGGCGTCATGAAGCGACAACACCTGGTCTGCTCTGCCTAATATCGCTTGCTTCCAAACTTGTACCTTTCAAGTTTACGGATTGCTTAAGGTTTAAGTCAATACTAATAAGGAGGCAGTTACTACTGATAAACTAATTACAGTTCATTAATTAGTCATAGCTTCCTGTCCAGCTGGTTTAATAGCAACGGATATGCATGTATTAGGTACTAATTGATGAATTAATTACACATGATTAAATATTGTAATTAGTCTTACATAATGTACGTGGCTGTGGTATCTAGTAAAGGAAGCTACTGATCTTACGCTGCATTGTCGTTTTTATACTATTAGAGCATAGTTATTAAAGTCAAAAACGTTGTGGTGGCCCGGTGGTTTAAGACGCCCGTTTTTCGCACCACATCTGATGATGTGGTGTGATTAATCAAAGGGTCCCCTGTACCCCTTGTACTCTGGTCATTCACAAAGATGCCGTTGGTAGTCAACTGACCGTAAGAGCAATCGGTAGTACTCTGGTTGTTCGAACCGGGCCGCCACTTCGTCACCAGCTGTAGGGCGCGATTTGGATCCGAAACGAGCAAAAATTAAAACAAAGTAATTCATGGGTTCTTTGACTTAATTTACAGTTTATGATTGGAGTCGTTTCAATTTGTGATCGCTTCCAACCGTCCGATCTGGAAATCATTTCGGTCTACATTCAGCAGTGGACATCTTGAGCCTGATATGATGAAGATGGTGTTTGGAACTGTACTCGGTATTTGGCATTAGACGCAAATGGTTGACTAGTATGTCAATAGTCTTGATAGTAGTGTTAATAGTATTTTTTGAGATCTGCATCCGCAGCCGCATACACAGATGTGAACCTCTAAAAATCCGCATCTACTTACGCTGCCGCGGATGTGAAAAAATGTACATCTGCAACATCCCTGATCGATGCACCAACGATTTATTTACCTATGTCTCTCTCGTTCAATCAAAGAGCGTTTACAAAATAAAAGAAGAGAGTATGAATGTATTATTTAAAATGTTCCGGTAGGTACAAACAAGGCCTATTTATTTATCTTCCATCACTAACAACATTCATCGGAACAGTTTCAATGGGGCATTGTGTAGGTCCACGGTAACGGCTGGTGACGTATGTTTTTAAATCATGAGCTGGACATCAATTGTGTACGAGATTATAGGAAGAGTGTAGCAGACAAGGGTTTGGAAACTGATTGCTATGGCTTCCTAATCAATATTATGTTTGGGCACTTTAAAATGTTCGGATCAACACTTTTGTATGTCTTCTGTGGTACATACTTCTTGTAGGAGCTTCGTGTAGTATGTATGCAATAATTTTGAAGTCCTTTTGCAAATCTATATCTATAAATGTACAAAACTCAAAGGTGCCTGATTATTTTCCAACGAACAGCCAAAACCAGTGGATGGATCGGGTTGCAATTTGGCATGCAGGTAAGTGTTATGCCGTTGGCATCCGCTAAGAAAGGATTATGATCATTTCTACCCGCAAGGGAACAAAATAGGGGATGATAGCTTGTATCAAACTTTGTCAATTTTAAACAAATCCGGCTGTGACTATGCATGCATAAAGCTTGTAGGCATCCCCTAAGAGAGGATTTTGACAAATTCTATTAATGATAATACTTCTTGACGCAAGCGAATCCGCGGGTAAGAGCAAGTAAGACATAAAAGTTGTCTTATTTATTGTAATTTCTCTAAGACCTCAAAGTATTAAGTAATAAAATGACCTCGTAGGAAAGAAATATACATTTCCATGTTCTACTAATTTAAATAAAAAATACCAAGAGAACATAAGAGTTAAGAGGTCACAGATATTCAATGTTACTAATATTTCCACGCATTGTACTTCGTTCCATTATGTATAAAGGTTCGAGTATCGCGTGCTATGTATAAAGGTTCAAACAACAGTTTTGTTATTTTTAGGCACAAGGTTAAAGTTCCATGTGAAATTGGAAACTATGACAAGATTGACAAGTTTGTGTTGGTACCTACTTCACAGACCTACTTGTAGAAACAATTTGTTAATATTCCCTGCGTTTCCATTGATTTTAGTGGTGAAAAGGTATTATGAAGTTTCAGGTTGTATTTTTCCATTGACCCAAATGATTCCCTGAGAAGGTAGTCTTCAAAAGTCAATTGTCAAGTCCAAATCTTGGGAAAAGTTGAACCAGTTCTGGCATTACATTAAAGAAACTTATACAAAACTGTTTTAAAAGGGATTTCAATTTCCTTTACCGCCTCTTCTTTTTTTAAGTAATATCTAAAATAAAACCTTCACCTAGGCCTGAAAAATACTATGGTGAAAACCGCATCAAACTCGCGAGATAATCGCACACAAACATACATACATACATCATACATACATATATACATACATACATACATACACACCGATCAAACTAAAAAACTCCTTTTTTGAAGTCACATCTAGCCATCATCTAGCTAACTGCTGGCTGCAGCTGGATGCTCAACTATTCCAACTGGCCGCTCTAGGAGTTATTAAATAAGGCCTATGGTCAGTAATGGACGCCTTATTGCTGTTACGAAGATAATGGTTTGAGTGGACTTACATAACGTACCTACAGAGATCGTATGCCCACATACCGTACAAATGACTCCATAAAATTAAGATGAAAACGTCAATTAAAATAGCTATTACTTGATAGCTCTCACCACATTAATAGCCCGGCACTGCAATATTCCTATTAGAGAAACGTTAGTTTAATTAATTGTACAATTTGAATATTTTAATGGATAACGATTGCATTTGGAACCAGTCTATGGCGTCTAAGTTATCACGTACTACGATAAGAAATGGAGACCTACATCAACGTCCTATTTTTGGAAAAGACCAGTGGTAGTTTAGGATGCTGTTAGTGCAAATTACTTGTAGATATATCTATGGGAAATCTCTATGAAAATCGGAAAGATGTGGCAGTTTATGAACCCAATAAGATAGGAATGACCGTGTTGCTAAACATAACAGATTCTCTCAGAATTTAGAGATCAATAAACCCAATTAATAACTCAAGTATACCTACTGCATCGTACAACTGATGTAAATACTTAGGAAATTTAAAAATAATTGGAGGAAGGTCAGACATGTTGAATTCGAACGCAAGTGGAAAATACCCTGAATTTGTTTGAACATAGAATTATCATCTCGATTTATTATCACAAGATCGGTGATAGCGATAAATATGTCTAACAGTCACATTCGTATACAGCATTGGAAGAAAGTTTAAAGACTTCTCTTCGTAGATATAAAGATGTATATCACCGAGATTAGGTACCAGGGTTACATGACTTAGACGGAGATGTTACAACATTTTTTGTTTCATACTCTATTTCTGTAAAGATACATCAAACAAGGACAACAATAAAGCTACTGTGTGATAGTTTCCCGATAAAACCGATGTACACTCATATTAATGGTTTATCTACCTATATTAATGAGTTGTTTTTGTGTTAATTACATAATCTTCAGGTTAAATGTCCGGAAATTCTGTATCTGCCTTCCGCAAGAATTGGATCTATGCAAGAAATGACAGACCGCAGACATTTTCCAAATTGTAAACTACCAGGGACCCATAGAAGGTGAGACAATAGAAGCTTGTGTAATAATTTCAAAATGAAAGGGCATAGTTAACATGTTTCTCTCAATAGAAAATTCTTGTACAGGAGAAACGAGAAAACCTTGAAAATGTTAACATGTAAGAACAACAATAATATTATTATTGTGACATAGTGATGTGCTGACGTGTTGTAAAACATGACATGACAATGCTGAAGGTTCCACACGACAGTGCGATACGTGACGACAACAAGATTGCTGTACAGAGACGCTTGTGGTTAGAAATAGGGATAGGAGATATTCATACAAGTATACTTCTCTACGGAAGAAGGAACAAGGTTAGTATTTTAGTAAGAAACGTTAGGAAAAACATTTTTTGCTTTGCGTAGGTACCATCGAATATCAGATAGGTCAGTGTCTGTCAAATTCGTAAGTGATTTTAACCTTTAAAGAACGGACATCCCTCTCTAACTTTATATAAGTTATTGGTATAAATACCAACAGTGTGACTAAAACAAGCATGATACGAGTATTTATTCACAAAAACATTGAACCCACCTGGTTGCAAATAAATCATACACCTTTAATTGTCCACACAAAAAATGTTAATACTTTTGTAAAAAAAAAAAACAAATTAATGGCGTGGCAGGACCTAATATCGTTTTCAATTGTAGAGTAAAAAAAGTACAAAGTAATATCGATAAAAAATATCGTTAGGTGAGCTCAATTATTGATCCGAAGGTCACTCAGTTTTGTTTAGAAATTTTGGCATTAGGCGTAAGAACTGACGTATTTTAATAATTGTTTTCCTCAAAAGTTAGGTCTTTCTAACTACTTAATTATTTCATCCGATGCTACTTTCATTCGGTAGCTTGTAGTAAAGAGTATTTAGAAACTCTTTTATTTTGTCCCCAAAACAGTAAAGGTTATTGAATCTTGACTTACCACGAGAAACATAGTTTCAAATACGATAAAGCTTGTATTTATTAAATGTGTAATACCCAAGTTGTATTTTGTAAGTCTAAGCACTAAAATGAAATTACCAAGGTATCATAAATTCATAATTGCCAATCAAAAGCAAATAAAGTTTATCAATTATGATTTATCATTTCAATTAATTAAATGTCTTCAATAACCACCTGTGCAATCAGGAAGCAGGCGACTTCAATACTATCAATAATAATAATCAAAATTTTCTATTATCTAACACTTTTAGAGGTCAATTTCATAAAACGATTGGTTTAATACTTTAATGTAATATGCAGTTCACTTCCTGGGCCAGTCATCGGCACTGTTACAATTGAAAAACTTAATTACTGTGTAAATTCATTTCCTTTGAGATTTGTACTTTGATTAGATTTATTTGGACGATAATGTAAATCAATTATAACATTGGCTGTCAACACTTTCAAAGTCAAAGTTGTTTGAAAAAATTGCTGCGTTTTGTTCCGATTTTATAGGTTTTTAAGGACGGTGTACACGAGTGACGGGTGATGTAAAACAACTCCATTGTTGTTTCATTCGTGGTCAACCACACACTATCATGTTCATGTGTCCCCAGGGAATTATTGTGTGACGAAATGCCCTCATATATAGGAAATCCCTTTGATTTAGGACATTAACCTGTCACAAAAAATGGTATCTTGGTATTTTTTTCCAATTCTGTACGAAACTTTATTTAATTTTGTTATGATATTTAAATTTTACATAAAAATACATCTTATTTGATTATTCAATTACTTTTACCAAGTTCCAATGTAATGTTCCAATGTTCAAGTGTAATGTAATTATGCTAATTTCTAATTACAGGTGTGAATAGTCACCAACATCAGAATTATGAGCATCAAACTTTAAACCGATTATGGCTGTCATCCAAAAGTAATTAGTACAACAGAGTACTGACTGACAGCTCAGTAAAACTGAGATCAATAAACCAGCCATTGAAATCAACACCGGTAATCTATCCTCAAATTAAGGGCACTGTCATACGGCCACTCGTGCGCCGCTCTCAATAAATTAAACCTTCGGGACAAACAATATAAATTGGTACCGGTTTTTAATGTGGAACAACTAGGTTTTTCCTTTCCGTTAATTGTTAGGGTACAGTCCATAGACTCTATAGAAACTATAGGCCATTGTTACCGCTATTCGCTCAGGGACAATATTAATGTGGATTGTATTTATTATGGTCACTTCGTTCGACATAACCTTCTTACAAGAGGTGGTTGACACTCAAGAATAAACTGGGTTTCACGCCCGACAGCCATTCTAATTACACACGTTGTATTTCCTGTAAATATTCAATTATTACGTATTGTTTCGCTCGGGATATTGTTTTCTTTTTATTCATAAAAATATTTTTAGTTTCGCTTCTATTATTTTAAGTTTTATTTATAGATTTTTATTATTTTACCGTTTCGTTCCAGTATTTGATAAGAACTTGTGAAATGAAGTAGTAGGTCAAATGAAAATAAAGTCTGAATCTATCGTAATATTTAGCAGTTTCATTTAGAATAAATTACGTTGTAGGATCCAAATAATGTCAGCTGACCTTTACAAGATGTAAAATAAAGGAGAAAAATAAACGAAAGAGATAATTTTGGGTGCAGACTCGTTAAGGTAAAAACGACTGCCTACGTGAACAGACTGACCTTGACAGTTGGCAAAATAAAAGTGTATATATATGTAGGTATGTAGGTAGGTATGTTGGTATGTCTGCCCACAAAAGTATGACTGCAGTTTAGTGTGCTTCCACAACACAAGTACTACAGCCTAACGAATATCGATGTAACAAAAACTGGGGCCTTAGACAAAGTAACAATTTAAAAACGATAACGAAGTTAGAAAAGTCTAAAATGTATGGAGCTGCGTTAAGTCACGTGGTCAATCGTCATCGTTATCGCAATTTGGTAGACAATGTAACATTTCATAACGAAACCATAAAGTAACGAATACGTTAGCGAACGTTATCGTGTTTATTCCATACAAATGCGTAGACAAGCCGCACTTTCAGTGTTCGTCTTCGCCTCGATCGTGATCGTCATTAAGGATAACGAAACGAACGCTAAAACGTTGTAGTTATCGACTAATATCGACACAAGATGGCCGGATTTCATTCTACAGCTGATTTTTGACCTTGGTTGATGACATACTCTTGAGTATTTATTTTATGTTAGAAGCATTACTGCAGGTTAAATAAATTATAAAATGCATTCTCTTCGTTTATTGTGGGCTGTGCACAATGAGAGCGCCTGGGAGAGGCGTCAAAACCGATTAAATCAGCGACGGCTATTGGAAACAATTGGAGAAATGCCTGAATTGTTGTTCATCTAACATTTCAGACTTAATATAAGAGCATTTAGGAAATTATGCAAGGACCTAGAAGCTCATGCACGATTAAAGGGTTCTACTGAGATTCCCCTGGAACTAAAGGTAAGAAATTTTACATTAATTAAACAATATAATTATAGGTATTGCAGACAACCAGATACTTATGTTGTTGGTTATTGATCCTAATAACTTGAGTTAAAGCATTATTCGTCTGGTTAGTTTATATATTATTGGTACTAATTATAACAAAAATATTGTGGCACGACACAATACTTTATTAACTGCTGTAGAGGTAAGTAAAAATAAAACCACATAATCTAAATCTGTATTATTATAATTTTCAGGTGCTGTGTGCTCTTAGCTTTTTAGCTACTCGCTTGCCGCTGTCTCGAAGGGGGTCGCTCAAATGAGGGCGGTCGGGAGAAACAGCAGACTGCGGTGTCGCTGGCGATCTCAACCGCGGACCACGCCTGGTGGATGGAGAAATATTATTTATATTAAATATTTATGTATAAGATTTTTTATAAATACTAATTCATCATTTATATAATAGGTAATATTTATAAATAATAATTCATAACCAGATTAACCAAGTTAAAAACTAATTTATCAAAAAATTTAATGGTGTCTTTCATGTAAGTGAAGTTACTTGGTTGACTAATGTTATTAAGAATATTTTATAAAACATTTCGATTTATTTATTTGCCATCTACCTACTAGAGACAATTAAGTAGCTCATTTTTGAGCAGATCCCTTGAAGGTGTATACCTAGTACTTACATTAAATCCTAGTTTTTCTATAGTCTTGTCCATAGTTATAAGTATAATATATATGTATATGTTATAAGTGTAAATGAGATTAAAAAGACAATTTGGCATGAACTTTTGAAAAATAACAATAACATGCGGGTTTGGACACCAAAGTATAGCTTGTACTATACTATATAATATGTACTTGTTTGAATTTTTGTAGTAAGGAGTTTAATATTTAGTTGTAAGTTTACTTTTACATATTTGCTTAAAAGAAAACTTACAACTAAGAAAGCAAATGTTTTATGGTATATGCCAATAAACATTTCTTGTTTCTTTCTTACTATGGGTGTCAGAGATTGATCATCATCATCATAATTATAAAAAGTCCCCAGTCTAGTTATAACAGAGAAAATTGGCTTGTGTCCACTTATCCAAAACCCTTTAGAAAATAGCTTGCTAGCCGTTCTACCATCACACCAGTCTTTCCAAAAATGTTCATTAGATCCTTACTTTTTATCACTTGTCTGTAGTCTTGCTGCCACCACCACCAACAGCATTCAATATGTTTGTCAGTTCAGTCCACAGTCGGTCTGACCGTACTCAACCTAATGATGCAGCAAGAGGCCTCGCCGGGTCACCATGACTGTAACATAAACAAACAAAGATTCAGTATAAGTACTTCATTGTTAAGATTGCATCATTGTGTACATTACATACTAGTGAATACAACTTGGATTTACTTACTTTGCCATATCCTCAAGCAGCATTGACAATTGTTGGGAACTTGTTCGCACTCTTGATTCCATGTTTCATCACTATCACTAAAAATTATAATAGATTAGAACACCAGTCATTTATAAAAATGAGTCTATTTTGATTATCATTAAGTCTAAAACTTAATATCAAAGTTAATGATAATTAAAACTTAATACATATAAACAACAATTTAGAATAATAATACTCTATTCACTTACTTACTAGTATAAAGTTTTGTTTTTATTATAATTTACAATACTTTAGCTACTCTTTATTTCTATGATTTCACTCAAGTAAAACGACTTTACTTAAAACAAAGACTATATTACTTACTAGAAATAACGTGGACTGTCTTATGCGAGGGCTAGTTCGAAATTGAACTAATAAAGTCATATTTCTCTTGGGAAGCACTTGAGCCCAGCATTTTTCGGATATTTACGTCTGGGCTAAGGACATTGCAGCACAACCACTTGAAGCCCACCGGCGCGGCGACCACCGTGCCAATCCCGTGACGTCACCCAGCACTCCAACGTCGCTGACTGTGATAACATCACCCTCACGAAGTACGGCGATCGCCAACAACTCACTTATTCTTATCAGTAAAATTCGAAAACAGTAATAACTCGCGGGAATAATCCGATTTGAACTTCTTGAGTGACACTGACAGCTAAATTTTCGTTACCATAAACAATATTTTTGCTTTTTAGCGAATTATCGATTCGACACAACGATAACGATCGCGATGTTACTTTGGCTAAGAAATGTTTGTCGTTATCGTTGAGACGATGACGATTTTAGATATCGTTTCGCTACCAAGCGATGTTACTTTGTCTAAGGACCCTGTACTTTTTAATGAAATTACTTTGTTTATTTTAATTTACTTACTGTCAATGAAACTAAGCTCGATAAAATGGTTGAGTGAATAATGATGAATTTACCAGAGATTTTAGTAATTTAAGCAAATGTATCAAATGTGCCATTGGAGAGGCCTATGTCCAGCAGTGGACGAGAACAGGCTGATGATGATGATGATACCAGAAGTTTTAGCAATTTAACCAAATATATTATGAAATAGTAAGCAGTTTGTTCTAATTATCTGTTCTCACGGTACACGGACCTCTGTTGCAGATTGCAGTGGATTGGATTGACATTCAAAATATCCCAAGATACCGAGTGATGCAATTTGAACACCACCTATTATAATAGTAAATAATGGATCCATAAGTCTGAACTACATTTGGCTGTATATCAACATTTTGGGCTTCTGACTTAATAAAGTTTGAACCAATATTAGCCAACTAATATGACATAATGAACGAATGATTACCACGCCAATGTTAGCTTAATACAACGTTGCATTTAACAGTTGCGCCAGCAAACATTAAATAACACGTACCTCATTATTTTGTAAGCAATTATGTGTTGTTTCATTGATTAACAATTAGTCTTGCTTGTCTGTTTTTTCCTTAAGATTAATTTGCTAAATATTGTGTTTAGGTAGAATATATATATTAGATATATATTATAAAATTGATAGGATTTGAAGGGTCTCCATTGCCTTTTCTTGATCCACGACAACAGAACTATACAGTCTATTAGTTGACTCGTTTCTTACCTGAAACAAAAAAAAAGGATTATTAGAACTTGAAAATTTACCATGTTTATTAATTTCTATAAGTTTCCGACATTTCGGCAATGTTGCAAGTGCAATGATCTTGTTAGTGATCATGTCAGTTTAAAATCAAAAGTAGTAGTAAATGGACCAGGATTTTCCATACAAAGAAGCGCATTTTATCTTAACAATTCGTTGTACTTTGATTAAACAGTTATTACTAATGTTTAAGACGTCGCTGTTCTAAAAGTGGACTTAATTATCTACTTGCATGCTTTAAACATATTGTAAAGTCCATTACATAAGCCAAATATGTAACAATAGATGTAAGACAACAGGAAAATAATAATTAAAACCACTTCGAGTGTTTCATGCTCCAAATAATTTGAGCATCGCCCTGCTAACCTCCAAGTAATGGGTGAATCTTCATATTTTCTGTTTCCTACTTGAAGTTCTGGTCAGAACAGTTCGACCGACTGACCTCTTGGTTAAGCAATGATTAGCAAGGTTGGTTTTGTGTTATATTTAATGAGCGACCATTATTGAGGCAAGTACTTCGCGCATCGTATCCGATCCTCTATGCTATGCTATCTAAAATTAGTTTTCCTATATTTTAACTAACCTATTCTACCTATTCAGACTAATTAAGCCGTTAAACCGTCTAGCTACTAACTGTCGATCCCAAACCAGGAAATGAACTTCAATATATGTACAGCCCAACTGCTTACACACATTAGAAAGACAAGCTGCAACTTAACCCTAAGACCTAAGTGTCACATCTCCAGATATTTATCACCTCATACGATCTGACTCCTTAATTGTTCCAATCATGTTTCATTGAGTTAACTAAGTCTGTCTAATGTAAGTAATGTAATGTAACACTGCTTTCTTTGATTCATCTCGGCAGATGTTTTTGTAATGAAGTTGAAATTGTGATCATTTTATTTGTCAAGCCATTGGATGTAAGCGGCGAGCTGTCGTTCAACGTGGAGGAGTGATTAGAGGCCTGAGTTCAGCAGTGGACCATCCTTCTTCTGATGATAATGTGTGTAGAGCAGTTGAACTCGAAATCGTTTAACCCGGAGGACTAATGTGAAGCCTTTGTTCAGCAGTGGACCATCTTCCTTCTAATGATGATGTGGAGTAGTCGTACTTCAAAGTGCGATAGTTGGGTCTTCGATACAGTTGTTGGAATATCGGATTCGGGAAAAGTGTTACCTATTTTTTGTTTTAGCAAAATTGTATGACAACAGATGTGGCCTCATTTACAATACAGCATTATGTATAGCGGAACGACTTTTTGAGAATAAAACATTGATGTATTTAATTTTATGAAACTAAAAGTAAAGAGTACCGAAGCAGAGCCAATTTAAATATGATGCTGTTATTTGTATTTATTGTTGTGAACGGTGTCAGCCACGTTATTGTTACATTATTTTTGGATTTTTTTGTTCTTTCGCAAAATAACGGTGTCCTTGTGAAACAACGTACAAGTTAGCTAAGACAAGTTACTCTGAAGTCTTGAGGAAAAACATTAATTAGACTGTGCACTAGAAAGAAAATACTTTTTTATGCTATAACCCGGTAAACGAGCAGACGATTGACCTATTGCAATTCGGTAAGCAGTCACCGTCGCTGATGTCAATGGACACCTGAAACACTAGAGGCGTTACAAGTGCGTTGCCGGCCTTATGGGGGTTAAGAATTTAAGGGTTGTTGGGGAATTGGGGATTGGGAAGATTTGGGAGGGGAATAATATGGCCTCAGGTAATCTCACAACATACACCGAAACAACGCAAGCCTTATTTCACGGTTTGTTGGGAGGCTGTGGTATCACTCCGGTCTAGCCGGCCCAATCGAAGCATGGCTCTTCCACACTTTAACGGTATCCATACGTTCTTTTGGTACCTAGGCAGGTTCGGATTTTGACGTTAAAATCATCCAGTTACCTAAGTTATTGTACAAATATGTAATGCTCATGTTATTACTATTGTACAAGTCATAAAGTATAAAGTTATTGCCACAATGCGTATGTATATGTATATATGTTTATTTCATTCCCGCGGTTTCCTAGTTGTCTGCGGTGAATACAACTGCAGAATCAGATGATAAGCCTAGCTCGAAGCCGCCTCGCTTCCGCTCTTACGTAACACACATTTTACCTCTACTGTAGCTCGTGTAATTTTATCTGAACACTTTACATGTTATTAAAAGTCGTTAGGTTCACATTACATGTAATTGAGATTAGATTTCACGTTATTAGTGCGGCTTCTTTAGTTCCAGCTCTAATCAGATAGCTACCGGATCAGAAGTTCCTAGACACAGTAATGGCCACCTGTAACCACAAAAGCAACAAAACTAAGACAATGAACAGTGAAAAATAAAGCGTAATTTCGTCGCAATAAACCAAATACGCTTTCACTGTTTACCCCCCGACCGGCGCGCCCGCGCATTATCTCCGACTCATTATGAAACCTCGAATAATACCCGCGTTAGGGGAAAGTATTTTAATGCCAAGTTAATTGGGTGCCGCCAGACGCTCTCCAATTATACGTTATTACAGACAACTACTGCACACGGCCCGCTCTATGCTAATACTAATGCCCACGTAAAATTGAATTATTCAACTGTCTTTACGTAATTTGCAAGATTAATAACTGCTATTCAGATGATAACATGTCGAACAATTGATTGCTCAGATGTCTTTTGTACTCCTAATCACCCGCAAGTTAGTGTAATGAGCGCTGACGACATCTCGTCACGCGCACCGGCAGCGCACGCGCACATTTCACAACATAAACTGCTAAAACAGCACATGGATCTGTTTAATGCGCCGCATTGTGATGGTCAATTGAGTTTAATAGAAAGGTCGCGGTAATTACATTAGCGTCGCTCTTCTAATGTGTAACACTGACCCCGGTTATGATATTACCGGCGCGGCCAACGGAGAAAGGCGATTTACGAGCATCCGAGTAAATCGAAACAGAACACTCCGATTATAGCGATTTTCAGCGTTTATAGCCGGTCTGTCGCCACAAAAATAGAGTGTGCCACAGAGAAAATAGTTCAAACTTCGTCAGTGGAAAGTTGTTTGGGCGTATCTGGTGATACCATTGTGTCGGCGCTCGTTTGAGATATCGGGTTTTTGATCCCTCGGCGATACAATGTAACTGTACTGCCGGGTGACTGATGGCTGACGTCGCGGAGACGCTAATGCCAAGAACTGGGTCAGTAGAACCTACGGCGGCGTGCGCCTACAACTAACACATGGTGCTTGAACAAACACAGACGGTATTAGGGCACGCCATTGGCGGCACTAACTGCTATCGCCGATTATAATGTTTGGACAACGCCCGCAATGTAGGATAGCGTAGTTTAAAGGTATTGTTTTAATATGTCGCAACTATTTGGTCAGACGAGGTGTTAACAAGGTGTTGGACGCAATTTAGAAAGGTGTCGTGTATGATATTGTTGTCCAAGTACGTTTTTTCTGTCTGTTCAAACGTGAGGCGTGCGAATAGCGCCCAATGGACACACGTTTCCTGCGTACAACACAATGAAAATTTTAGACAATGAGGGGTTTGTGAGATCGTGTTTACAAAACAGACGCAACAACCTTGCTGCTTGGTTGACGGCTGATAACTTATCTTTATTGTTTGTTAAAACGGAGATTTGTTTTTATATTTTTTTGACGGTGAATGATGTTTCGCGCCTCCTAAAGATATATTAGGTGCTTTATTTTTATTCTTCTTTACACAAGCCTTGGAAATTCAACAATGACATCATTGTGCAAAAATCTTCAACGTTGGGAAATTAGAGG
This sequence comes from Spodoptera frugiperda, assembly GCF_023101765.2. NCBI lineage: Eukaryota > Metazoa > Arthropoda > Insecta > Lepidoptera > Noctuidae > Spodoptera > Spodoptera frugiperda. Next base: position 4,565,582 of record NC_064236.1, read on the forward strand.
TAACTACTCGAGTTTCTCGTACAAGTAATGAAGTTCCATTATTGCAGAATTAGTTACTGTCGAGTACTAAAACTTTTACAGTTTTCATAAATGACCGATACAGTTATAATTTCATGGGAAGCAGGTCGTATTGTTAATTTAATTTGAAGTCATGAGGTGAGTGTCTTTATTTGCGAGGAGTATAGAGGACACTGTCACCAATATACACATTCAGCATCATCACATTATCATTGAAGTTTCGGTAATAGTGAATGAAAATACACATAGATATGTAACTTAGAAATAAGCTGTTGGGTTTCCTATCTAAATATTATTACTTTGTTAGTCATTACTTACATTATCAATGATCAACAATCGTTCTGGTCTATATGATTAAAATAAATGGAATTATTAATACCGAAATTAGTAAGCATCGTACAACGTTGAGGCCTAAATTGGAACAAAAAAAAATAGGTTTATCCAAATGTAAAATATCTATTACAAAACCAACATCTTCCAGAAACACCGACTTCGGGAACTTTCACCAACAATTTTGTTCCATCATTCCTGTACCTAGTAAATACATTCAAGTACTAAAACACACAGCAACAACCATGCCACTAAAGCAATAATTGACATTTCACATAAACATCTCAGTGGTCCACTTGACCAGTTTATTTCGCTACTTATACGCTTTGGAATGTCAAGGTCATCTGCCGAATCTCAATAAGGCGTGATGTCCATTCAGTGGCTGATTGTACCTGCCTTTTAAAGGTAGTAACGGCTACTGAGTTAAATGATACATGACATACACTTGTCCTACGAGTAACCAAAAAGTTTATACTTGATATAGATAAGAATTGATGTCGTGCGTGATTTAATTTGATTTGATTTGATTGAGGTGAAGTGATTTGTGCATAGATTACGGCAATGGTCTTTGAGATACAAGGAACTCAAACCTTAGCTAGAATGGAAGTAGAAATCTAAAATGTGTGACATCTTAGATGTATGCACTCGTATTTTTAATGACACCACCTGTATACCGAAAAAGACTACACTTTCGAACGAGCACCGTCACTGACAGACAGACTAACAGACAATTTAATGTGACGTTTAAAAATTGCCTAATTTAGGATTACTTGAAACAAATGCCTTGACTTTGACTTTAACTTAGAGTACGCCAAGTTTTACCTCTTTTACAACGTCTTTCCGCTGGCTCACATCAATAGTCCCATTATAATAATAACAGACACACACAATCTCAAAGCAATAACACGTTTACAATATTCAAATTGTACTGGACTTTAACGGAGATATTTAACAAGATTAACTGCCGATGAATTTAAGTTAAATCAAGTTAACTAGTCTGAGGATTAACAAGTAGAACAAGTTACTCTTGTTACGATATCTGATGAATGAATCTTAATACAGATTAATGAAATGAGATAATTCTATAGACACGCCCTCTACGCAATTGAATGGAAAGTTAGGTGAAACCCGGTACGATATGTTTGTGATAAACATTCTAGCTGCTAGATAGGAATTAACCTCTGCAAGTAATAAGTATTTAATTCATTGGCTACTAATGCTGCGGTTTAATGTATTGGTTATTAGAAATTGATTCGTTTTGAAAGGTTATTAACGTAACAGAAAATTTATTTTTCATTGAAGATGGATAAATAGATAATATTGTGAGTTAAATAAAATTTTAAGGAAAGAGTTGATGAATAAGACGGATACTTAAAACCAGTGATTAATAGGATGAGCATAGGAAACTTAAAAACACTTTTTGAAGGCCCATCCAAAGACCTCTCCCGCCTTGGGTGAGGCGAGAGGGAGTGTCAAACTTTTTCTGACTAAAAACCACCCCATTCCTACTCCTGCTTTTTGAGCCGAAGCACCAGTAACCCGCTACGTAGTCCGCAACTTGTTTATGTTTGCCAAAAGGACATGCGGTCGCGCTTTAGTTTCATCAATGATGCAGTCATTTGCTAAAACTTGTATGCAAAATCTTTAGAATAATTAATGATAATAATGATTTCTTTTCTATTTTTAACTATTCAAATGTCATCTTATAACGACATGACGTAACTGCATTTAATTTTGTAATCTTATCTTATGAATATTTGTAGCTGCAGTGATGTACGGACACTAATGTTGTTGACTGGTAGCCATTCTGTGTTGGCAAGCTGGCTTGGTTTTTTAAACCTTCCCTCAATTCTCCTACTAATTAGTACCTAATATAGAGCACTGAGTACTAGGTCGTACGTTGTCTATAAGTAAGATGGATATTGTTTGGATTCATCCAAACATCTTTAATGGTTTCCTTTAATTCCTTTTTCTACATCTCCAACAGATTGATCGGATATTCTATCTTCTTTGTTAAAACTTTACTTGCATGTAGACAAAAAGCGGTGTGTTATGCTATCTAGTGGTGATCGAGTATCTCAAGTGGTTGGTGTCTGCGTGCGGGAAATGGTTCCAGCATCCGCGATCATTACCTGTGGTACGAGTATTACAGAGCGGAAAGTAATTATGTACACATCCTTATATCGCGTCCACCGAGACAGATTACCGACATCTTGATGGATTAGCACTTTGCCACTTCCAGAAAATCGATCACGTGTCAGTTTTACTTGAAAGATTCATTACCGTCGACAATAATTTAAGTCATTGATTGAAACACAGCATTGTGACAGACAACGATGTACGTGTCTGTGAAGACATTGACATTTTCCAACCTCTTCAACTCATACTCGAAACAGGTGAACTGATTACAAACAATGAACAAGATACAACTGAGATAAGCCAAATTACAACAGAAGACGTAAATATTGTTGATGATGTGACTACTTGTATTTGGACTTTCTTCAACACTACACACTCCTCGAGTTGACATAACAGCGAATTATGAGCAGATTATGAGTATTATACGCGGCTGACAAAGCGTTACGTAGAATGTGTAATGGCGTAGGCAGACAACAAGGTTTTTGGCCTTGAACGACCTAATTTGAATAGAAAACTTCGTGTCAAGGTTAAAGAAATTACTGCAAGACAATTTTGTCTTTGTACATACATAAGTATTGTGAGTAAACCTTCAGTCTGGTCATCTAACTATGTACTTATATTGCTAGTGCAAATTGCAGTTGCTTCAAATCAGTTGATCATCAAACAGTTTGCAGGCTAAAGAATCTAGTAAACGTTTTGAGTTCCGAATTCAATACAGTTTGGAAAAGCAATCTAAAGACTTGAAAGAAAGCTGTATTGCATTAGTAGTATAGAAACAAATTCAATTTTGAACTAACTCTTAGAAAACACAAACGGTAAGTATCTAGTACCAACAAATTAGATTATCTAAAAAGATTAGCTAGTAGGTACTGACAGAGTGAATATCTGGTATAGACTAGACTAGGTCAGCCGCGTGTACTATCCCGATTCCCGAAGCACTGAGAATGTACCTACCGTATGTTTTTATACTGTCTGGCTTAAAATAATTTGAGTTATTTTAAACATTGCGCTCGACTCGACTTGCACTGCTATTTGCATGGCGAGTCGTGATTCTTGTGTCGTTTTTTTTATTGTTTATCAATATTTGTAATTACAATGTCGTGTCCGTTATTTAATGAAAGAGTCTTTATATGAGCCAGTAAACGACCAGATAGATACCTGATGGCAAGTAATCTGCAGCGCCACATATGGTTACCACAATACCAGAGGAGATACGGAGAAGTATTTTAGAATTGGGATTTGAGGATTAGGCAGAAAACAATGCTAGGAGATTGGGGAGGGAATGAATTGGACTATTGGTAACTTCACTCACACATCAAAACACAACGCAAATATTGTTTTACGCCGGTTTTTTGTGAGGAATATTTACTTTATCCAATGATATCTTGTGTAGTAGCTACAGGGTGTACTATTTATTGGTCAACAATATTATTTAGCTATTCTATTGTCAAACGACCGACTACAATACTTTCGTACGACATGCCTTGGGTTTGACACAAATTTGTGCTGCAACTGGTTTCCAAAATCACATAATATATTTGTGCCCTACATACGTTGCTACTATTCTAACATAGTAACTGAGTCTAGAATACTGTACACATTTTACTACAGGTAATAAAACATCTAACACATTTGTTAACACTAATATAATAAGTTACATACTTTAAAACTCGTGTTTCTAGCAAAAACGTTAAGTTTAACGAATTGTGCATAAATACTGAGGAATAAATGTCAAAGTATGGGCGTACAGTCGTAGACTAGGCATCTTTATTGCTCGAAACAATTAGTATGACGTAGTTACCACACATTGTAGAATGCCGCCTATATTCCACGCTGATAACTTCACTAACCAAATACAGCTAGACAAGATAATGCGTGAAATTCATTATCATCCATAATTAGTCATACGGAACGAGTAAAAAACCATCGTTCGAGTTAAAAAATTACAATTCTACTTCCTACTTCGTTAGCGAAGAAATAAAATCGCTGCCATATTGAATTTATTAATAAAAAAGTAAGTTTCTTTCGTCGAGTATCGTTAAATTAAACCATAATTTAAAAGAAACGCTACATCCAAATCTATTAACACAATCACAGAATGAAGGAAGCTTAGAAACGGCTGTTTTATATGCGTTTTGTAAAATGATTGATTTTTACTAAAAATGATTTAAGTAAGACTAACATTTGCATATTATATAACTGCATATATCAAAGACTATAAAAACTTTTTGCATTAATGTTTTTTAAATTCAAGTTTTTAGATAATTTCGGATGTTATGTAACTAAATTAAGAGGTGTGTAGGACAGATCAAGAGCGATAGATTGATGTCACCCTTTCTTTAGTCGGATTATAGGGCATTCACGGTTCTTTACCTAGTTCTCAACTAATTGGACTAAAGGGTCGAGCTGCGGCCAGACAAGCCTTACGACTGAACATACGAGTATTCTTTACGTTAACTGTCATAATTTTATTATGGTTTTGTTATTTAACTAGGAATTTACAGCACTTCAGTACTGTAAACTAGGAATTTACAGTTTTTACAGTTTACAGTTTGTCAGTGTGCAACTGTGACAAAACAATGCAGATAATATACTGACAATAAACCATGTCCAATACTTAAAAATACCTTTGATTCCATAGCTAAATAAACAGTAGTGCTTAAATACTATTTCAACGTGATCATCATCATCAACATCCTATCAGACACAGGACTTCCACTGCTGAACATAAACCTTCACAGATGACCTCTAGATAGGCCGGTTGAAAACGACCTGCATCCAATACAAATACACTACCTCATAATTCACTGATTCTAACTCATTTCGTGAAACTATCTATAGGGAAAAATCTCATTAACGAACACACCAAAACGGCTCTATGAGCACACTAGAACATATTTATGCGCAACATGATGCATGAAACAATAACATTTTTCTTAAAAACCTTTGAGGAGTGCATACTAAACCACTAGTGTCCATATCCCCGTTGTTATTCTATTACAACTGCGTCAGTTATGTATTAAACATTATCTTGTTTTTAGCCGGGCTAGTGAAGTGGATCTTTGAGGTTACCAGTCCGCACTAGGTGTATTAAAATGTAGTATTTTTTGATAGATAAGATTAGGTTTTTGTAGACTAGTCTTAGTAATCAGACAGTAGATACTATTTAGAACTATGCCCTATACCGACAACTGACAGATAGTAGAAATAAGCACAGCCAAAACTACTGGTCTTTTTCTTTTGCTGTTTTAGCAGATATTGGATTTTAATCTTAGAATTTATCGGAAATTCATTCAGGATCGGCAAAATGGACTAATAATTCTTTATTCACATGTACAATAGCTGTTTTGTAACTATATATAACTTCAAAAGACGAACGTCTGTCTTCGAAGACATGGATTTGTTACGAAAAGGATCGATTTCCAGTAACCGCAGCTACGGGAAGCCCTATCCAGGATTAGAAATAATTGAACCGAAGGAATTTAAACGACTGTTTTTATCGCTCACTTTCTTACTCACCAAACTGTTAAAACTAACGATAAGACGTATTACTAAAGTTATGTAGTTTGAAGTAAATGCCGGTATACTGACATAATCCTGCCTAAAAGACCATGGCAGAGTGCAATTCTTCAGAGTGCAAGGCTTTGTGCCTTCTCAGTTTATACCGGAGTTATGCCATAGGCAATGCTGGATTAATTGCAACTTTAAGAGTAGTTAAGTCTGATTGTTGTACGGAGTTTCTGTCAAAAATCGAAACCTATCCAGTCATTCTGGATTAATGTTGGTTAATAATTTCAGTCATATGGCTACTTCTTTTCTTTAGGTCATAACCTGGGTCACAACTAGTAGGTAAACTAACAAGTCTTGTATATAATATAGAGTTGCTTTCACATAACTGTCCAGTGTGAAAAATTATAAGTGTAACATGTGAACAGCCGGCTGCCATGGTCCACTAGACACAGCTATGTGCCATCATGGACCACTGCGCCAATAAGTGGAACAACAGATCGCTCCGTTTCTATTCAAATTGCATTGTAATTACTATCTCATGTCCAGTATCTCATACTTATGAAGATGGAGAGATAGTTCCGTGGGTTTACACGGAATTATTTGTTAATGGTTTATAATATAGAAGTTTCCATTTTATACTCAGTTAAGAATGCTTAGCGATGTAAATATGTGTTTCTAGGATGAAATAATATAGCAATTGTGTATCCAGAAATCTAGAATGTTAGTCCTAAAATTGAAAGCTGTTCAACAGTTTCTGAATAACAGTTACTGACATCTAAGTTTTAATATTCATCTAGTTAGCTGTGCACTTATCATTGTCATGATACTTATACACAATAACCGCAAGAACGACAAAATGTTATAAAAATTTCGTCTTAAACAAAACATTTAAACGTCCATAACTGCGTTATGTTATGGTTAGAAAGCAAAGAAACTGTTAATCACATGAATTGCTCTGAATATGAATAAGGAAAGCAGTGCTCGGGTTGCGGCTGCGCTCGCGCCGTGTCTGTGCATAGCGGGGGCCTGTACGACGGGCCGACGGGTCAATGAAATTTACACAAATGCACAAATGCCCTTTCCAAATAATACCAATTGTTTTACTACCGACTAGTACTTACGTAACGTTTAGTTCAGTGTTCTTTGCGTCTTTTGTACCAAAGACCCTTGTTATTAGTCCGATTTATCGCTTGTTATGTAAAAGGTTTTAATTTAATGTTCTATTGTAATGGTTACTTTGAAAGAAGCAGGATGTTTTTTGTTTTAGAATGTACGTTAAATGACGAGCAAAATGTTTTACCTACTATTAGAAATTAACGTCGCCTATGGACATTTGCTAAGCTTGATTAGAAGTGCAAAACCTGTGGGTATAAACTCTCTTGATAAAGGCAAAATACTCTGTAACGATTAATTATAAGATTAATGTAGGAGACGTTGGACTAAATAATAAATTGTGAAATCAAGCAAACAAATAAATTAAATCAAGTAAAGCATGCATATCTTAGTGCTTAATGTAAGTCACAGTGTTGTAACAAAGCACGGAGTTGGTGAAAGCAATACATACTCACATAAAATAAACGTATAATTGCATAAGGTTGTTGGTCCTCATCAAAATACATCAATTTGTATGCGAAAATTACGTTTTTAAGTGAACTATTTCAGTCGATTGTGCAATTCCGAGCAAAACGGTCATCCTTTCACAGTTCGTGCGGGCAACAGCAACAGAAGATGTTTGGAAATACTTAATTATTTTGACTTTGATGGTACATTGTACCTACTTTGATATATGAACGTTGGTTCTTTAGTAACATAGGACTTGTATTGTACATAAACCTCGTATCTTTATTATATAGTATTGTACGTCATTTGGTCAGCTGTGGAATCTGGACATCTTGAGATAATATGACCAAATCAATACCAAATTAATGCTGATCTTTCTCTGTTCGATGAACGGATTAGTCTAAGTTATCGTGACTGTTTTAATCCTGAGCATCTAAGATAGATGATACAATACTACTTTGAAACATGTAGATGACCCTTAAACATGTCTGTCTTATGACTTGGATAAAACTAAGTTCATACTTTACACTTCGAAAATAAATGCAAATGTTTACTAAGTATCGTTAGCAACCAGCAATAATTTCAATCGTTTTTTGGACAATCCGGTGGCGACTTGTGCAATGATTTAATTGGTGGGCCAGTGAAGCAACTTCCTAGTGAAGTGATATCAAGGTTGGATCGCAATTTATTCAGGATTAAGTATCGGAAATTAATTACAGATAAATTATTGTAGATGTATGCCCGTCTGTTTGTCGTACGGTCGAAATATCACTCAACCACCTTGCAGCTTCGTATAGAGCGGCCAGTTAATCTTAATACATTACGAAGTAGGCGAACGAGTATGCGCTATTTGGCAAGCGTCAGATATAGCACAATTTAATGATGTAGTAACAATACTTAGTATACGTTTTAAATTATAATGTTCTGTTTATTGTAAGTGCACTGTGTCAGTGTTTGTTTTTTAATTTCGTAACTGTAAGTTGAGTAAAGATTCTTAGTAAACCATAAAGTACCTGATAAAAAAACATCAATTCGAACTAGCTATAAGTATAATTGTATTGTGTTGATCCATATGGGCAAAATACTATAGAGTTTTTGGTAACTTCATCCACCTACAGAATAAACCTCAAAATAAACAGGCTTTTTATAATCATAAAATTATTGATTCCATGCAATGCAACCACCATCTGCGGAAAATATCAAGATATGTTAGTTGCTCTGTAGTTGGTCAAGCAACTTGATATGACGGTATCGGACGAAATGCGACACTATCGAATAGTGTTGTCACAATATTTCTTAATTATTGAAATATTTTCTACTTAGACATATTTATATACTTTTTAGTTTATCAAAGTACTATGAAAGAAGCTACCACAAGGTAAGGAAGTATGGTAGCTCTACTTTACCTCTACAGATCTATAAACCATGTCTCACATAGGAACTAACATTTTACATAATATTTTGTTTTCGATAACATAGAATGATTTGAATAGCCACTTATCAACTTATCACTGATATAGATTCAGCATCTGAGCATCACGTTTTTCGCCAATAAAACACGCTGGGAAACAATGGAAATATATTGTTCAAGTATCAACCTAGTTCAAGAATATTTTGTGGAGGTTTACCTTTGATATTAGGACCTTGCACTACACGTTGTTATTTGTAAAGGTTCATTGAGCATATAAAATACAATAGTAGCCAACATAAATCTAAAAGAGTTAAACCATATTTTTAGATATTTATCTCACCAAAATATACAAGTCTTTTGTTGAATAATAAGCAAAACTTACGTCATCACTGCAGCCCTAGTACTTAACACGTTTTATGAATAATTTATTTTGATTTATTAAACAATTTCGTATCGTATGCCTTTACTTTCAAGTTTCGCTTGGAGAAACTTATTTGTCATATAATTATTACCTACTTATGGAAGGAAAAAGTGAATTAGGAAATGTGTATGAGTGAAACCAACAACAAAAAATATATTATAGAACATTAAGATTTATCATAGCTACCACTATTTTATAGGATAAGTAGGAACATATTTTTATTTGGATTTATATCCATAAATTGCTGAAAAATGTCTTGTATTCCATATAAATCATTATATGAAATGCAAAACATATTTGTCATTATGTCGCGCTTACTGTTTTTTTTTTCAGAATACAAAACAAAAGACAACACTGAAGAAAGTCTTTTTATTTTATTTTATTATGTTTAGTAAAAAAAAATACATATTAGAGATATTTTTATCACAATAGTTCTAGTAAAGACACATTTTCCACATAACAACGATAACTGAAAACTAGAGTTTACATTTCATTACCTTTATCTTATTATCACTATAGTATAACTTTATTTGTTCGAATATTTGTACTCGTCTGAACTCACACGGACAAACAAAGTTATTATTTCAATTTTAGTTATAAAATTAGTCAAAACAATTTATTAGTCAGCTCTCAAATATTCAGCCTATTATAACTTTTATGAAGGTAAATCGTAGGTATATTTCGAAATTAATTAGTATATGTTGTGTGTGTGTGGCATTTATTAATACTTCGAGCCTGCCCACGCGTCGATGTCACTTGCGCAGCCGCCTGACCGACACACAGCCGAACATTTTAAATATATTTCTTTGCTATGGTAAAGAAAGAATTGCGGTCTAGTTATTTGTAAAAAAAATAGAAAGAAATTCTAACATAGGTACTTTAGTTTACGCTTTCTGAAATACAAATTTTATTATATATGAATTAAAATGCGAGTGTTAGATATTTTTAACTTTATAGTTATATACAATTTTGAGTTTAATAAGAGATGAGCCTCCAGCCAAACACACCGGGCGTAGTCAAAAACATCGTATAAAACTAAGAATTCAGAAAATCAAGAGACCTTCTTTATTTCTGTGTCAAAAATTACAAGCCTACGACTGCTTGCAGTAGCCTCGGCCAACGAGACTTTAAAAAACTAGTTTTAATTAAATTTATAACATAAATATGTTACTTACACGATTCTAATATTTCATGCAATGTTAAACCAGTTTACAGAATCAATAATAAAATGTTGAATCACTTTGATTTAATTATTTCTATTCTAACTACATCCGTAATTGGATTCGTTTTCCGCTTATGTACATGCAAGCGTTCAATAAAATAAACTAATTTACATATTAGGTAAAAAAATACATGAATTATACACTCGCGAGCAACCAAATCGACTCAACCTACATGTGCACATTCGAAGATGTTTTCTTAAAAATATACTGAATTGTTTTTAAAAACCGATATACCATTAGAAAGCTTACAACTTCAGCTTTATATTGGTACCATTATTATAAAAATTGTATCAGTACTTTTTAAAATATTTAACTTAATTCAGCGGACTAGAGTATTTGCTCACTACGACTCCAACAAGTTATAACACAAACTACCCCTATAAAACCTCCACATTAAGGTTAACTTTATCTGTGGCTTATCGAAAGTTGATCATACACATCTCCGTAAAAACGCTTCATTTTATTTCCAAAAATTATGGATAGAAGCCGCTCAACTCGTTGCTCTACCGGAACAAGGACTTAGTCAGCGAAGAGTTGCTGCTCCGCTGAGTTTGAGCCAATCTGCAGTATCAATAGTGTACAGAAGGTATCAAGATACTCGTGCCTTCAATCGAAGACCAAGAATAAGCCGCCACCGGTCCACCTCGGAGAGAGACGACCGTTTTATTATTTCAACTTCACTACGAAATCGTCACTTGACCGGTGTCGATGTTCAACAGGAACTCAGAAGAGTTCGAGGAGTGGCTGTCAGCGAGTGGACAGTACGAAGACGGTTGAAGGAAGCCAACCTCACCCCTAAACGGCCTGCCACAGGCCCGAAATTGACGACCCGCCATCGGCAAGCGCGCCTTCAATTTGTCCGAGAACACCTCGATGTAACAATGAACTGGCCAGCGGAATACGAACAATGGACTGGCCAGCGCTTAGCCCGGACATGAATCCAATTGAACACTTGTGGGACGACTACCGTGCAGACACATTCTGCATTCGTCAGTTAATAAGACTGGCCTCCATTGTTCTATGCTCCAATCGAGGTGTTCTCGGGCAAATTGAATGCGCGCTTGCCGATGGCGGGTCGTCAATTTCGGGCCTGTGGCAGGCCGTTTAGGGGTGAGGTTGGCTTCCTTCAACCATCTCCGTACTGTCCACTCGCTGACAGTCACTCTTCGAACTCTTCTGAGTTCATGTTGAACATCGACACCGGTTAAGTGACGATTTCGTAGTGAAGTTGAAATAATAAAACGGTCGTCTCTCTCCGAGGTGGACCGGTGGCAGCTTATTCTTGGTCTTCGATTGAAGGCACTAGTATCTTGATACTACCTGTACCCTCTTAATACTGCAGATTGGCTCAAACTCAGATGAGCAGCAACTCTTCGCTGACTTAGTCCTTGTTCCAGTAGAGCAACGACTTGAGCGGCTTCTTCTGGTGTCGTATCCAAAATTTTTGGAAATAAAATGAAGCGTTTTTGCGGAGATGTGTACGATCAACTTTCGATAAGCCACAGATAAAGTTAACCTTAATGTGGAGGTTTTATAGGGGTAGTTTGTGTTATAACTTGTTGGAGTCGTAGTGAGCAAATACTCTAGTCCGCTGAATTAAGTTAAATATTTTAAAAAGTACTGATACAATTTTTATAATAATGGTACCAATATAAAGCTGAAGTTGTAAGCTTTCTAATGGTATATCGGTTTTTAAAAACAATTCAGTATATTTTTAAGAAAACATCTTCGAATGTGCACAAGTAGGTTGAGTCGATTTGGTTGCTCGCGAGTATATGTACCTAGTTACACTATTTGACTTCTGAACGAATATTTTTTTACTTATGAGTCTTTCTTGGACTTAAATTCTATGAAATTGGACCAGTTTTGTTTTTATTTGCTTAGTAAAACGTGATATTATCGTGTCATCTCCAACTAGATGGACCACTCAAAGATTGAAAGGAAGAAGTTAAAACTCAGCTATGTACCTAATTTCTTTGAGGTAACTGCTATAGGTATAGACCTTAGCATATCAAAGGTCTAAATCCTTGAATGATACCACAAGACAATAACACAAAAAACAGAACAAAAAATAAACAGTACCTTTTCAGCAAATTCGCCATTGTACACACTAACACCAAAGAACTTCAAAAATCAAACATTTACAATTTTTTTTTTAAAGAAATTTGTCACTAAATACACACAAACCGTGTTCAGTCCATCGCTACAGCACAGCAATAGTATCTAAGTGATGTGTTATCATTCATGACAGATCAGGTATTCTCCGACTTATCAGTTGGTAATCTTGGAACAACATGTCAATCATGGAGGCATGTTACTTATCTCCCGCTCTTTTGGAGCAGTCACCAGGAAGATTGGCAGAAGGTCAGATTATAGCAACTATTGTTTTGATTTAAATTTTTTCATTTATTTAGAGTTAATTTGTATTATCCTTACAAGTGCTACCTGTACCTAGCTTCACTGACGGACAGACTGACAGACTATTATTTATTTTGTTATTTGTTGACGTTTCAAAAGTACTAGACTACCAAGACTGTTAACATTTCAAAAGTACCTATTTATGGTTTAATTGACTTTCACTATGAGTGGAACTCTAAGATACGTTATGAAAAAACTTACTTGTTTGCTTGATGATATTTTTAGCTGAAAATAAACAAAATAGGCACAGTGTAATACTTTTGGAATGTTAAAAATTAGGTGAATGGCAAATCTATTTCGAGACAAGAAATCTAAGTTCGCGTGACAAAACTGACTCCAAACTTGCAAATTGACTGGACGAATGAACTTTTCTTTAACCTTTTTATGAAAACCAGTTTTAAAATCTCTGTATGGAACCAAAATACTTTTATATGTGAACCTTCTGCGTCTATTTTGCGCCATGTCATGCTCACGCGTCGTCGACTTCAGTCGTATCGTTTGAAATCTACCAACCAACGTGTTCTAGGATTGTGACTTTTGTTGTCTAACTAGGTACTCGATAGGGGACAGTGAACACTTAGCATTTGAAGAAGGAACGAATGGTAAATGCTCAAACCGGAGAGCCTGAAGCAGATCCCTTGTAGCATATCCTATTAATATGAAGGTTAATAAATAACATTATAAAATAGACGCTATATACAATTTTTTTTATTGTTTTGTACCTCACTATAAGAAACTATATTCATTACAAGCCGCTACAAGTGCATGTTGAGGTGGTTGGTACCTACAGCATCTACGGCATAGGAAGATTCTGATAGTTTCGTCAAAGAATATAGTAAATTCAATCTGTTAGTATGTACTTATCAGTACTTAGTTAATATTGTAAACCGCTATAATTATAACTATCGTTTAGGTCTTAGGTCATTAAGTACAGCCAGTATATGATATGAAAACATAACTACCTCCATATTTAATAACATAAAACCAGAAATAAATAACTAGGTCAATAGATAAGTTAGTTATTAACGAAACTATTTCATATATTTCCCCATTTTTTAAATAGTTTCGTACCTAGTGTAATAACGGGCATTTTTTGCTGGTACCTTCGAGTGGCCATGACGGTCGGTGCGGAGGTCATTGCAACGTATTTACTTACAAATGTATGCAGCACTTACTGTTTCATACCAGTTTTGTTGTGTGAACGAATTTTAATTGAATTTTTATTGGTGTACCTACGTAATTACTACCACAGTGTATAACTAGTTTGATGGCGGTGGAAGACGAGCATTTCATAGGTCATTCAGTAATGATCCTATAATTTTGTAGGTTTATTTTATAGGTTTTGTAGGTATATATTCTTATTCACAGAATACTTACATATAAGCATTGCACAGTTGGTACGGTGGCTGGGTAACTGGCTGCCGTGCAACGTATAGTGAGTTCAATCCCCGGACGAAACAACTCTTACAGTGTATATAAATGTTATGTTTGTAAACGCACGCAAAGTTTAAAAAAAGCAACATATTTACCCGAGCCTTGAAGACATCCAGGTAGTACTCTTCGGGAGTTATAGGGTACAATGGAACTAATGTGTATGTTTCTAAACAAAGATGTTAGTATTTAACCTCGAAAATTGCAAGAACCCTTTATATTTCCATCTTTAAATGAACTGAACGTTTATCTCAGTATATTTTATTCAAGAGTAAACCAGAAATGTTTTGATAGCCTTCTAAATATAGTTGAGCTATCGAAGCTCTTAGATCTAGGTGAGCAATAAACAGACTAGATCGATAAATCTGGAGTGTTCTATAAATCGGATGTCTACTTTAATGCTGAGGAGTTCAACACCCAGTAAGTATTAGTCTTTAGGAAAAACGTTTAGAATATTTTTTTGATGGTTTCCGTGAACGAGGGAATATATTTTTTTGGCAAACACCAACCACATAGTACCTATCGCTACTGCCCTCTTAACCACTGCACTCTTAAGCCAGCATCGAGATGTAAGCCCATTTTTACAACCCGATAAATCTAAAGACATTGACTAAATGTTATAAATCATCTTAATTAGTAGTGTTGCAGATTACCTAGCGGGTACCGGAGCACCAGCTCGAAAAGCAGGAGTAGGAACGGGGTGGTATTTAATCAGTAAGAGTCTGACACTCCCTCTCGCCTCGCCCAAGGCGGACGAAGTCATTGGATTGATTTTCCCACCTCAAAAAACACACCGTAAATCCATGGTCATGAAAACTTAATTCTCAAGAGTAAATAAACCAAAATCACCTCACTGTTCATGTTTTCCTAGTACCTGAGTAAGAGTCAAACAACGGTGCTCTGTGTCGGTTCGAAAGGCGTAATTACTAGAACTCACGACATTTTTGCTTTGCTGTGCTGATGAAGCATGATACAGCAAAGCGATATTATAACTAGTGTAAAATTTTAATGCCTTGTAATATATACGTCATGTTGTCGAGACATAAAGTAAAAATACTTACTTTACTATTTATTTTATATGAAACATGTTTTTATAACTGTGACGTTTCTTCGAGTAGTTTGTAAGTGTTCTACCGTGTCATACGGTCTCGGGTTTTAATCCTACGAAGGTTATATTTTGAGGTTTACAATTCTACTAAGTAGTATGGTAAAGCTTATCGGTTATAGGAATCATGACATTGGCAAAAGATGATCATCATCATCAATGTTACTGGTACTGATATTTTATGGTGTTAATAGATTTTTCACGATAACGAAATCAAGCGCCCTTTTTTAAGAATGTATAAGTAGCTAATTTTTAAATAAGGACAAGGAAGCAAACCGTGTCATGTAGAAGACACCTTTTTTAATGATGGGGGGAAACCTTCAAAACGCTCCTAGGTTTTCGGGGAGTAAGACTAGGGAGTGTGGCAGTTTTACCTCACTAAAACCACCTTGATTGACCTTCTGCACCGATAAAGGGTCACCAAGTCATCTAATTACACTCGGCTCCGGAGCCGGCTGATATGGTGCAACGCCTGTTAAGGTACATCCCTAGGATGTAGAAGAAACCTAGAGTCCAACAGTAGACGGTGAAGGATAAAGAAGTTTTAATGTATTCTCCTCTTTTACATACAAGCGGCATATTGTTTACAATTGCCTATTACACTGAACAAAAACCATAAATTTGGCGGTTTTCCAGCAGTACCCATACTCCACATTGCGTAAGTCTGACTTCAATCAAAGTCAGGATGTGATTACTTATTATTTTTAAACTAATCAGACGCTGCAGGCAATTTATTATAATTTTTATTCTATTAAAATAATATTAATTAGTTTTAAACAATTAATTATTGCATTACGACAACGGAGGTTGTATTCCGAGTTAATAGCAGTGTGTTTCTTATTAAGTTATTATAGTTTCTGTTGAAATGGCAATAAAAATGGTTTTTTTTTTCATACTATCAATACTCGGATCACCTAGTGGTAATCGATCACCAGTAACACCAGGGCGCTTACTCTTGAAAAAACAATCTCAAACTCAATCCAATCATAATGATTCAATGTCAAAACTATAAAACTCCTATCGTAGGTGTTAAAATAGCATTCAGAGTAAGGAATATAAAGCCAAACTCACTGCCGTTTAGTTCATTTAATATCCATACAATACGGATGCAATAGACACTAGAGTGTTGAAAACTCAAGAGTACGAAATTTCACAAAATCAATGTCGATCGATCGAAATTGGATTCAAGAATAAGCTCCCTGATTCTAACATCACAAGCACCATAACATCATACCATAGCACCACAACCCACCCACTGCCACGAAAGAGTCCTGAAATAGCTCAGTATCACAGTCTAGCTTTCTAGTCCACCTAGTACCTACCTAAGTAGATGATAGATAGTTTTTTTATTAGTGAACGGATGAAATCTCAACTCCAACCTTTAGGGCTGAGATAAAACCCGTCACTGAAGAACATTGTCGTGTGCCGTCTTTTATAACACTTTAATGACCTATACTTAGTTGACATGCGCAGTTTCCACCAATTGCACCGCTGTATATACCATAAAGGCAAAGCATTTAAAAATGATACACTATTTGTCTTCTTTAAACCAAAATAACTGTACATTAATTTTATAGATTTATTGAAATAATAAACATCAAAACGATACACGTATTTTTACCTTAATTAATTAATACTATTTTAAAGAACATTGCATTGTTGACTTGCGCACTAAAGGCCTATACAAGGAGGTATTTCTTCCACCCACCAGGTGAAGGAATGCCTCACACCACTCCGTAAATTAATTAATAAATCGATGAAACCTTCAAAGGTTTACAGTGTAAAACTATTAGTAGCAGTCAGTCAGATATCAATTACAAGGCGTTAAGTCAATTTAGAGTAAAATATAATTCAGTTTATCATCACCATGGACATCAGTCCCAGTTTCATCTACTGCAAGACATAGGCTTTGTCATTAACTCTATTGTAAGGCTTAGTGCATCTAAGTGAAGTAATGATATTCACAATGAGACTGGATACGAAAAACTGAAATCGTTTGAATATTTAGGAGCTCTGTCTAATTCGCATAGAGGCACCTAATTGACCAAATATGCGACACCTATCTTAATCCTAGCAATTTTTTATAAACTCTGATGTAATGTTTATTTTAATTAGCCTCCATCCTTAACCCTAATTAGCAAAAAGTTAGAAAACCACCTTTGAAAGGAACTAATTAATCACCTGAATTGTTAACGTACATAATATGTACTGTCTACATAACTGTGTTCAATGTAAAATGCACATTATTTCAGTTCTCCTCCGGAATAACCTTAAGACTGTAAGATATATCATAATGGATGACTTCTAAGTGACATTGATAATAGTGCTACAGAAAACAAAAGGATCTAACTCAGTAAAGTAATAAGAACTCAGCTTATTACTTCGCAAGGACATTTATGATGCATGTATCTAGTACATAGATAATTATACAGAAACGATTTCGTTAATATCTTTTTAACTTAAAATAATATCAGATCAGTACCCAGGTGGAACACCAGAGTGGGATACATTTTGTCAATATCACTCCTCCTGATAGTTAGTTTCGTGAGATCTGACTAGGGTACTGCACATTCAACAGAGACCGTGCAGCAGCGCTCTTGTGCAAAACGAAACTACGATCTCCAATCCACCGGTCAAGAATTAACATTATGGTGGACCAAGCCAGTGGACTATCACAGGCTGCTGATAAAACAGAGTTATAGTGACTTCTTTTTAAGTTATCGTCATAATGATAGCTCGGTATTAGACTATGGGAACTGAGTCAACAGTACTAGAACACGTAGGTAATGACTCATTCACTGCAGTGGTCATTAAGTCAACGGCATAAGAACTATTATCTCATTGGGGCAATAGGTCTGTTACACCGTTTGAAGACCTGTATTCTATAATTATTATGAAGAAGCTAATAATATGTAGAATAATCTACGTAGTACAGATACTACGAACAACTTATCTAAGTGATAGATTGTAGATGGTGATTTACATAGTCCCACTTAGTTGATTGTAATGGAAGAGTGACGTTTGATTTTGTACCTTGAAGCCAGTTAGGGCAGGATTTTTCGGAAACATTCAGTAACTTTAACTTATCTGGAAATGTCAGAAACTTAGGGAATAATAAACGAATAGTTTAGGAACCTAATCATTCTTAAATTCTATATATTAAACCTATCATGAACCCAGAGGGCTGGTATTGTCCCTAATCATTCTTATATCCTCTATAGTCTATATTAAGTCGGTCATCCACTCAGAGAGCTGGTACTGCTGGTAGACATGTATCGTGTTTTCATTACACCTTCATCTCACCAGTTACTGTATGATGTATGAGATCAGGCAAAGTGACTCACAATTCATTAGTAATGACTTGTTTACACAACTACGAAACACTCATCATGAAAATCTTCACTTCCGTCTTTAGGTCCTCAGTTTTTCCACAACATTTGTTATTATTACTTAACATAGCATTAATCTAACCTCGTTAATCAAAGTCTAGATTGTTTTTGCTATAGTGACCTTGAGTGTTCCAGAAAAAGATTTCTCCGTAGGCGCATTGATTACATTAAAATGCGCCTGCTTCGATCACGTATTGGCAGCTAGGTAAATAGGAGCATACCCTCGCTACCCACACAGAACTCATATCATGATGATTATAACCGCAGATTTTTAAATAGATAAAATAAAATAAAAAATCCCTTTTACTCGATGTTCCTTTGCGAGCATTGTTTGAGATACATGTGGTCGGCTACGTAGACCCTATTGGAGTGGTCTAAGCCCAGTAGTGGACGGAAATGGTCCATTGATAATGATGGTAACGATGATTGACAGGATTGAGGACATTGCTCGATACACATCAACAACATATAAGTGACCACCGCTGACCAAAGGCTTCTTCTCACACAGATAAGGTTTGAGCATTAAATACCATGTTTGCTCAATGTGAGTTAACGATTTCAGACTTATAATTAGAAATTAAAGGTACAGGTTTCCTCACGATGTTTTCGTTCACCATTTGTCAGTTATCTCTTAATAATCTTGGAAAGTAAATATAACTTGGGAAAAAATCACATAAGGGCTTGCTGTTTTGAACCCGCATTCTCATGCATGAGAAACGGATCTTAAATCTCCGAAACACAACAACTATATTTAGTAGAAAATACTAGTTGAGGCTAGTTCTATTCTTTTATTAGTGTACAATACTGGACTCTATCACGCTTATTATCTGTTTTCTACTATTATTATTATTTAGTATTGAGTAATATCGCGAGAAAGTTTAGTACAAATTGAATAGCGGTCATGTCCTGATAAATTCACTCAAATGTCTTGTTTCTTGGTTTTTTTTACATAAATTATTATTGTTATGCAATTACGAGCATGCTACTAATATAACGTGGTTACTCGAAAATTTCATTTCTGGGGTAAATAATATTAAGGATTTATTGTTAAAAGGATTTTGGACACTTTAGCATTACATGTGTTTACATAACGAACGATATTTTTTTATATGTAAGTATAAAAAGATATACCGTACATATGGTTTGTACAATAGGTATATGTTTTCGAAGTATACAGAGATAGGTACCTCGTTTCTGTTATTCTTAGCATAGCATTAAATACCCAACTAAGAAATTAATCTTTAGAGAAACATCTGTACGTAAATATCATCTTATCTTATCAATTTTAATAATTTTTCCAAAAGACAATAAGGTCGTTCCAAAAGACAATCCTATTACACTTAATTTGGGAAACTGTAATTTGTATGTTTTCATTTATTTAATACTTTTGCATATATTATAGTACAAGGCAGACTTAAAGCCTAGGGCACTCTCTCCCAGTCTACCTTAGGGTGATATATGGGTCCTAGACCCCAATGCAGTCAACTGTTCAGTCAGTCAGTTGATCCTGTTAATGTCGGATGACCCACTCGCGATAACAGAATGACATAGTTGACGGGCAAGCAGGTATGAATTAGTCTATGCAGTAACAATTAGAGTTTGTGAACATTAATTTTATGCTATCAATATTCGAGTAGAAAAAGAATTACCAAACTCAATAGAAATCGGTAGCTGAAATCCTAGTCTTCCGAGACTATCGCGTCATAGTTATTAGTTACTTCATAACTCAACATCTTCACAACTAAGATGGTATCAAGATTTTTGACAAATAAAGTAAAATGTATTTTAACGTGTTACAATAACATTTAAGGTCATACGACACAGGCACCTGTACCCAGCTACGTGCACAAGTAAAAAGTGAGATTTAATTTTATATTATTTAAAACATTTTTCGAAGGCGATCTACTCCGTCGATTCCGTCTAGGTAGGTATATAATCTACATAACTTTTTAATTAATTAGTAATTCGAATGTCTAACCTCGATAAGAAAAATTTACACTCTCAATTTTTGCAATAATAACATGTTAAAATAGAATAATGCGTTATTTAACTAAATCAGCTAGTGAATTCTATGTTTGTCGTTTTCGTTTATTTATTAGTATTGGATATTGTATATTTATATCGGTATTTACATGCAAGGTTTTTACGTAACAACATAATCGCTATGCTATGATACCTATGTCATTATAACTAGTAGCAACTGCGGTTGCACACGCCGTTTCGATCGTTTGCTACATGACAAACTAACAACCTACTCCATATTAACTAAGTACATAATTGGATGGCATATACATAGATGTAGGTAGGTACATAGATACACACGTTGTGTGCAGAGGTGTATTTATTTCAAAGTCAATATTAACATATTAACTAAATTTATTACGACTCTCATTTGGTAATGTGGTATGGGTAGCTGTTAGCCGTAGGTAGACACAGTTGCGTCACTCGTCTCTGTCAATAACGCATAATAAACTTTTCTGTTGGCAAATAATGTGTTTCATAAATTCACGTTTAAATGTCGACTGTTTTTATCTCCACTTCAAACCTATATATACGTTTTTTATTTCACCTAAACCGCGCGCCACTTGTAGTTAAAAATAGGGAAGTAAACAAATCTAAAAAAATACGAATTCTATCGTTGCTTCGTTGCTGGCGCGTCCATGACTTATCTGTTACAGTCGTGAACATAGGCTCAGGCTTTGCCGCTCGCAACATTTCCATTATCATAATACCTACGTAACAATGTCAACAAAACAAACGATTGGCCGCAATTTAGGGAAAATCTTAAGCACAGCGAACACTCACCGTGTGTAGATGCAGATGTCAACAATCACTAGCGACAAATCCACTCACTGCGTCCACTGACGCGGGCAAATAGTTTTATTTCACTTGGTTTTCTCGAGGGGAAAACTAATGAAGTATCGAGTACGTATGACGCGCGGGACTGCGAGCGAAACACGACCGTCATTCGCCGGCGTGGAGGTGCGACTGAGTGAGCGTGTCCGTCCGTCTTTCCGTTGGTCCCACCACTCGGATAAATTCAGCGCCCGCTAAGCTGCGCCGGCGCAGGGGACCTGACCGATTTACCTCGCCTTCTGCTGCCCACTTAAACAACAAGATGTCACTAATGTTTTGAATCTATTGGATTACCGATCTGTCTAATCGACAATGGTCAGTTGAGATCTTTTTACATGTAATATCTATACAAGCCAAGGAAGTTTAAAAACCTTTTTTTAAACGTCTTTGGCTAGAAACCAAAAGGCAACAATGTTTTAATACCTCATTAGTGAAATAAAAACATTAATGTCATCGGTCAATATAACGTTTTTGTAATTTGTTTTCTGAATAAGTTGTTGATATTTTTAGGACACTAATACTCTGGCAAAATGTGGCATAAAGAGGATTCCCCTTCTCGTAGTGCAGTCCCTCATCCTACTGAGCAGAGTGCATCAACTAACAAAATAACAGAATCGTTACCGTTCGATGAAAACGAAATCGAAATCGAAGCGAGCGAGGCATCGTCGGTACTAATACCTCCAACTGTGCGTACTCGTAAGAGTAAAATTTGGAGAGATTTGGGAAATGTATCAGAGGAAACTTCCCATACGAAATTTTATAAGAGAAACAGAGATAAGAATGAGTTCGAAGTGACGACCAGGGAGGAGTACCTCAGTATATCCGAGTCGATGTCCGGATCATCAGACACCTTCGAGTGTATCCATGGCCCTCACGGGAAAGAATACACGCAAAAAGGATTGCTGAAAAGGAATCTTATGAAGAACTTGGATCCTATTCCTAAGGGTACACTCTATGTACAATTTGTAGTTTGAAAAACACCCAAACCCTAACTTTAGCGGCAATATCAACCTTAATAATTCTTTATTTAAAGTTTATTTTAATTTAAAAATTTTCTCCTACTTCTATCCACCCCGTTTTCTGGCCCTCATGTACAACTGACAATAATTTTGGTTGCCATGCCCACATATAGCAGACGGCACAGTATTTATGAAAGTGCACTTCAACAAATAGAACGTTTGTCCTTTTATTACATTTATGTGCACTTTCCTTCACCCACTTACCCCTTTAAATGAACTGTCATAATGATTTCTCGTACCGCGATGCTGACTTTGGTGACATGACCTGCAAACAATGGAACTAACCACCATCACGTTCGTGGCACTAAATTAGGTCCTAAAACCGAGACTCAGGCGAGACCTACGTCTGGAATCTCATCCTCAATCTGAATATCATAATATAACATTTCCAAATAATTTGGCGTATGTAGTTCTCTAGAGGACTGACCGACAGACAGACAGACATTTTGTTTTTTAATATTTGCTTTTCAAAAGTGCCTTCCCGGTTTATTTATAATACACTAGCTACTTCCGCGCGGTTTCACCCGCTCTGCTTGGCTCCTATTGGTCATAGCGTGATGTTTTATAGCCTATAGCCTTCCTCGATAAATGTACTATTCAACACAAAAAGAATTATTCAAATCGGACCAGTAGTTCTGGAGATTAGCGCGTTCAAACAAACAAACAAACAAACTCTTTAGCTTTATTAGCTTTATTATAATATTAGTATATTAGTATATTAGTATAGATAATTTGAATTTTGACTTTGACCTACCGCTTTTCGAGTTGTACGTGTTATTTGCCCTATATAACAATTACAGATTTATAAATTATTATAAACAAGTAATTTAGAGTTTGAAAAAAGTGCGTAATTTTCAGAAGTTTCAAAGCTAAAAGTCTTGAAGTGTGCCCTTTATTTTCTTTTACAGCACTGGGTTACCCAATTAGTTATACGGGTCTTTTAACCAATAAAAACGTGTGTTATGTTTACCATCAGTCTAGACATCAATTTGTGAACGTAAACTTATAAAATGTGCTTCTCCAATCTGCCTATTGGATTCAAAGACTTGATGTTATGTGGACTTTATAGCCATATTATTATCTTCAATGAAAGATGCAAAGCATTCTTTATGTAATACGTTCACTGAATAATATGTACAGCGACCATGCTTTACAATTAATTAGCTCTTATTCAATTGTCAGCCATTATGGTACCCAGTGTCATATAACTCACGTCACCTGAAGTAAATTCCTTTCTTTATATTCTTATGTTCTATTACATTCTATTATAATATACAATTTCTAACTACTACAGTCGTCCTTTGAACACAACTGCTTTGTAAACTGTCTATTTCTGTAACATCTCTCTTTATTACTACCAAATGTGTCCCCGGAAACTATTAATGGTTTTGATTTTTCTTTATCTCTAATATGACAAGAATAGTCAATGTGCCTCTTGTGGCTTAAGCAGATGCGTTTATGAAGATGTGGATAAGTCTGTATGAATGCACAATAGTTAATGTAAACACAACTTTTTGTCTGTAATTCTGAAAGCCATGCTCGAGAATTCATAGAATGCTATTAGATTGACACAATATGTATTATGTAAACTGATATTTTTTTTTTATGAAACTAGCCGGTATACTAGCTGACGGATCACGGAACTTATGGTAAGCAATCGCCGCCGCCCGCCGAGTTACAAGTGCCTTGTCGCCGTTTTGTTGGTTAGGGGAATCGGGGATTGGGAAGATTGGGAAGGCGGCAATTGGGCCTCCGGTCATTTCATTTTAGCATGGCTCTCCCACACTTTTTGAAAATCTTCCTAGTCCATGTGACATGACATGGGAATGAAATCTGGCCTTTACTATATCTTAATTTACTCCGTACTTATAAGCATCCAACATTTATCACCTAAAGGGAGACTGATAAATAGTGCTTAACATAATATGTGTACATACATTGAAATTTGTGTCTGCCAGTTTTGTATTTCCAAATAAAATCCTTTATTCGTTCATTACTACATATTGAACTGCGTGCTTCATAAGTATAGTTATTAACTATCGAGTACTGACCCCTAGTGGTAATTTAGTCATGATTTCTACTCTTGTTGAGGACATAACAATTAAATGGTTTCTTAAAACAAGTCTGAACAACCGTTGCATGCTTACTGCCAATGAAATCGTGACTGACCTGATAACAATTCCGGTGCATCTTTAGATTTCATTTTGATGTATTAGTTTCGTTTAAGAAAGCGTTGAATATTTTTGCTTTCTTCAAGCAGACAACATTAGAAGTAGTTTTGAAGATCATATACATACGTAACTTCATGTCTGTCTCCCCTGGGAGTAGGCAGTGATACCGCCAATTGCTACGATTCTTACACACCTCTTTCGCTTCATCAACAGTTATCAGTCTTTTCATGCATGCTCGTCGGTTAAGTGTACTTTTAATTTGGCCCTTCTTTAATGTATTTTGAAGATAACTCGGAAGTTTTAATGACCTATGTAGTTTGGACAAATGCTAACAAGATGAAAGTGTCGCCATTAGTAGCCAGATAGATATACAGGTAATATTACCTACAAATCAAGATACCTACTTCTAATCGAAGTTTCCAGTGATAGTTTTCTTTAAACTCCATTCAGCTAGCCAGGTGTACACATATACAGATAGGTCATTACATGACAGAGTATTATTTTTGTTCAAAATGTTGTTGCTAGGTAGCACTTCTTTTCGGTTCGATCAGATTGTGGCTCCACTATACATACTAAAATGCAATCAAAGTAAAACACAATAATGTTCATTATTATTACTTAATTACAATTTGTTCTATTTCAGACCCCAAATGGATTGCCGATTGTCCTCCATCTTTCGGTTGGGATATGGCTAACACATTATACCAAATGGTTCGGTGTCCCACCGTGGAGGAACAGACGGAACGCTTACTGGAACACCTCAATGACTTCGTCAAGATCAGCAGCAAAGGATATGTATCCTTGACTAAATGTTTCCAAAAGTAAATCGTAAGCAGGGTCTTAAAATTAGAGCTTTCTCGGTATTATTTGTTTGTTACACCGACTTCCGAAATTAAAGTTATTTTTAACTTTTTTAGTGAAGTCGGTTTATTTTTTTGTAAAAAGTATTTTATTTCACACTTTTTTGTTGCGATACTCAGTATCGCAACTAAAAAAGTCGGTTAAAATTCTCTATCTCAATAACTACTTTATTTATTTGTATTGTCACAGTCACTTAATTAACTTTATTGTGATTTCTATGTGAGTATGAAGTTCCATTGGCCATTTCTGGTCTTCTTCATCAGTTCCACCTCTTCAAAGGTTACTTTTTGACTGTAAATGCTTCAATTCTAGATAAATATACCAAAATCACTATATAGTTCCCTATAATATTTGAGGAGTTCCCTCGATTTCTCTAAGATCCCATCATCAGATCCTAACTTGGTGACAATGGGACCACATCAGAACTATCTACTTTCGAACAAAAAAATAATTTTGAAAATACGTCGACAATTGACGGAGTATAACTTTATTGTGATTTCTTGTGAGTATGACGTTCCATTGGCCATTTCTGGTCTTCTTCATCAGTTCCACCTCTTCAAAGGTTACTTTTTGACTGTAAATGCTTCAATTCTAGATAAATATACCAAAATCACTATATAGTTCCCTATAATATTTGAGGAGTTCCCTCGATTTCTCTAAGATCCCATCATCAGATCCTAACTTGGTGACAATGGGACCACATCAGAACTATCTACTTTCGAACAAAAAAAGAATTTTGAAAATCCGTCGACAATTGACGGAGTATAACTTTATTGTGATTTCTTGTGAGTATGAAGTTCCATTGGCCATTTCTGGTCTTCTTCATCAGTTCCACCTCTTCAAAGGTTACTTTTTGACTGTAAATGCTTCAATTCTAGATGAATATACCAAAATCACTATATAGTTCCCTATAATATTTGAGGAGTTCCCTCGATTTCTCTAAGATCCCATCATCAGATCCTAACTTGGTGACAATGGGACCACCTCAGAACTATCTACTTTCGAACACAAAAATAATTTTGAAAATCCGTCGACAATTGACGGAGTATACGATGAACAAACATACAAAAAAAAAAAAAAAAACATACAAACAGCCGAACATAGTACCTCCTCCTTTTTGTGAAGTCGGTAAAAAGTAAATCGTAAGCAGGGTCTTAAAATTAGAGCTTGATTTAGTAAATTGTAAAGGATTGTGTAGACCATTAGCAACATTTTACCATATTATGCAAAAATATTCTGCTTTGTATCCTACTATACCTAGGTACAATACCTACTAATATTTCGCCAGTTATGGACGTCAGTCTGCAGAGTGGTTTATTTTTTTTATGGAACACTGCTGCATGTTGTATTTGATCTGTAACATTATGGTAAATTGCAAAATGAACCATATTTTGGGATAAAATCCGTAACGTTCTTATTTTACTACGTTAACACACTGTGTGTTTGTGTGCCACAATACTTTTCCTTATATGATTCCCAGCGAGTTGACGTTCTAGACAAAGTTTGTACAATAGTGAGCTACTTACTAGAGTCTGTACCCCGTTTTCCTTTCCTAAAACCTGGGCTGGTGTCATTACTTGAGAACTTGAAGCACCCAATTTTTTTGATAAAGTCATCCGACGTGGTCACCTTCTTCGACATCATTATGCACTTCTTTGGATATTTCGGTGAGCTCTAACCTTTCTTCAAATAAAACAAATGTATGACAAGGACACGGACCAAAAGTCCGTGGAGAACAAATATAAATACAATTAAAAAAATAACCTTTCTTCCGATACCCTTTACTCTTTCCACGGATATCGTAATGTATGGTAGTTACTGCAGATTTAGCAGACCGAGAAGCAGCGCTCTCATATAAACCTGAACCATTTAAACTGCGGGTTTCAACCGACGTGATTATGTCGAAAAGGCCAATAATCCAGCAGTGTAGCTGATTGTGTATTTAATAATTTAATTACCTGTCCACTGTAATATTTCGCTTTGCCTCGGGCATTCAATATGATGACACACTTTATCTACAATGAATTATGTCTTCAATTGCATCTGCCTTTTGGCTATCAGCATATGTGGTCAGTGATCAGGTACATCAGGTACAGTGGTCTATGCTGGTCATGTTTGTAAGAGCTCTATTATAAACCTTTGTCATCACAAATAAACAAAATTACGCCATGGCACGGTACCATCTCTCGAGTTGCTATAGTTCCTACCATGAAGTTACCATGTATTAACAAAGGGGTGGAAATTGTACCCTGTCAACTTCAGTCTTTCGCATCCTAATACTGATTGCCTCATGATGTACAACAACATCGGTCCGCATATTAAACTAACGGTGTAACATTGGTGTTCGGATTGGGATAAATTCGTTTCAAATCCACCAGATATCTTTTTAAATCAGTTTACTTCAATTTTGCTTCTAAATCCATGATGTATGAATGATTGATGGCGATATTGGTTAGTAAACTGAACAAACTATAACTATAACATTTGTTATAAATGATAAATGATATTTATTTCTGTAAAAAGATTATAAAATAACACTTTTACACGTCAATATTTCAAATAGCTAGATGAGGCCGGCATTTCCTATCCGACTACTCTGAGAAGAAATGCCGAAACAAACTCAGAGGTCATAGTCTCTTTTAAAGTCCAGACAAAATCAATTAGAGATGTCGGAGAACCGTGCAAGTTTATTCTGTAGTGGTCTTTTGAGGAAAGAACCACAGCAGTTTGAGCGGACCTGTTCAGATGGCAGCACGCATGTGTCAGTTTACAATTAGCTCAACTGAGGGCTGTTGCTGAATGACCCGACGAACAATACCAACCAAAAGAACATTTGGGTAGGCCACACAAATGCTCACACCGTCAGAACATAATTAACTAAAAGTGAAATGACTAGGCAAACTCTCACGGTCGCACGGTCCTCAAACTACCAATTTTAAAAATAATATGTTAAAAAAAACATATCGAATGATATTAATGTATATCATGTCAAATTGTATAAAAATGTAACTTGTGTTACAAACATGTCAACATGACCTGTGTGGACATTATAGCGGCTCACTCCCAAGCCTGACTATCATCTAAGTAGTCTTTAATTTTATAATAAGCTTTACTATACAGTTTTTCTTTAATAACATTTTTAAATTTATTCAGGCTCAAACTTTGAATATCGCTGGGAATTTTATTGTAAAAGCGTATGCATTGACATCTGAACGAACCACTTATTTTCTTAAGTCTAGTAGTGGGAACAATATATTTGTTTTTACTTCTAGTGTTTATATTATGTATATCACAATACTTTTTGAATAAATTAATGTTTTTGTGAGCATACACTACATTTTCATAAATGTATTGAGAAGGAACAGTCAATATATTAATTTCTTTAAATAGTTCCCTAAGAGAGTGCCTCGGACTAAGATTATAAATTGATCGAATGGCTCTTTTCTGCAGCACAAAGACAGACTGAATGTCAGCAGCATTTCCCCACAGGAGGATACCATATGACAGGATACTATAAAAATAACTAAAGTATACTAATCGCGCTGTATTTACATCGGTCAAATTTCTAATTTTTTTAACGGCATATGCTGCAGAGCTGAGCCTTTTCGACAACTTATCTACGTGTGGAGCCCACTGTAGCTTAGCGTCCAGAGTTATACCTAAAAAGACAGTTGAATCTACAGGGTCCAACTCCTCGCCCTTGATTAGCACGCTGGTTTTCACATGTTCATTTTGGTATCTTTAATATTCCCTCGGGACGAGCATTATTTTTGTAAGATGTGACACGCATGGCTCCTGCAAAAAATATCTACTACTTTTTCTGAATGAAACAAACTGCACAATATCATGAGAATTAATTGAAATCGAACTATTATTACGTAGAGTTTCGTGTTTGGCGTATTGAGGCCAAGTCAGTATCGCCACGCCATTTAATGGCATCTAAAAGAGGACAATGTCGTTGTCACTCGAGGGATTTTACTCCTTTTGAGGTGTTATGATTTATGGAGCATGCAAGCGTGCTTCTCATAGCAATGCTTTTCGATTCTACTGTCTTAGAATTCATTTAGTGGGTCAGGTGTCAAATGGGTTGTTGATATGCTTATGATTATACGTAAGCACACTTAATTGTATTGAACGAAGTTATTTTTGATCCTATTTACAAATAAGCTTGTTTAAACTAGCTTATTTGTCTTTGAGTTATTAGCTTAAATACTTAAATGGTACCTTCTGATTTATTAACCAATATTATTTTCAAACCAATATCACAATAGGTAGAAAAATAATAAAGTAATATTACCAACTACCAGTACTACCTTAGTACTACTTTGATTTACGTTTAACGAATTCGAAACGAGATCGCGTTCGGCGCTCTGATTGGCCGGCTCGATGGACCAACCTATCAGAGCACCAAACGCACTCGCGTCTCGATATCGTTAAACATAAAGCAATTTTGTACTAAGGCCACAGGTGGTAGATACAGCATTATTTAACAAAAACCACAGATAACTTCACCATATCATTAATGCAAGAGATTGTCGTCAGTTTTCTCTCTCGATGACAATAAACATTGAGAACAAAGTGCTATCAGAAAGTTGAAGAAAATACTTGATGTAGGAAATGAACAGTGAATGATCGACTTTTCTTTGATGGATTCATTGAACCTAGTCGTAGAATGGAATATTGTGAATGGGTTGTTTGTTTTCATTAACAGTCGTAGTTATGTTGACATGTAGCTATAATTGTTAGCGCTGTAGAATATAAAACAAATATTGTCAACAGAACGAATTCTCATTAGTTGTTTGTTATCTCGGTTATAGGTAGGTAGATGTACGTACCTCTTAACACTTTAACTACCTACTTTACTCTGTACTAAGAGTAGCTGCTCTGCTTGCCAAAGGCTGTTTTAAAGTGTTAACCAGAAACGTAACATCAACCACGGTCATCATTATTGAACACTAGGCTAAATTCCACTCGACCAAAGGTACTTTTCCAACAGAGATGTGCTATGCTACGTTGGTCATATTACAGTGGAAACGGTCACATAGTTTCACAGCTTAGCTTAACTCTTACTGACTAAAAACGACCCCGTTCCTACTCCTGGTTGTCGACTCGAAGCCTCGGTAACCCGCTAGGCAGTCCACAGCTCCGGGTCAGGAGAGAAGTACAGTAGGTTTTAAATAAGTGTCAAGAAATTCAATAATGTTTTATTTACTCTTTAGTATTTAGGCATGACATCACATAAATTATAATGCATACTGCAGAATGTAGAACGGTAGGTAACTTGAAACCATGGGCAATTTCATGGTGATAGACCCTTTCTCTACGGTACAAAGGCAGTAAAGGTTTCGCCTCATTTATCTGCAACACGACACCGCAGCCACGACCACACAAAATTCTAGTGTTTTCAGCATCATGGACACTTGATATTTAAATAAGTAGCTATATTGTTTAACTATATACCTTGACAGAACGGTTGGCGCGGGTGGCTGCCGCGTAGCGTTTAGAGGTTTCGATTCCCGCACGGAACAACTCTTTGTGTAATCCAGAAATTGTTGTTTCGGGTTTAGGTGTTATATGTGAACTAATATGTTTGTAAAAATCCATGACACAGAAGAAAATCCGTTTGTGGGGCCACGTTTAAATAAAAAAATAATAATAATAAAGTACTGTTTAAACTATTGTAAGTTATAACACTAATGATACACTCATCTAAACACTTAGGAATCCTCATCGTCTTTGAAAGAAACTCACCCTAAAATAGTATTTATATACCATTAATTTCTACAGTATCAATGAATAATTTCGACAATATTGATGACATTGACAATGCACAAGTTGTTCTACGAAATCTCTTCTCCAATGGAAAGAAAACATTTTAATTACAATTTCTATTAACAACTTCCAAATTTTTGTTCCAGGTTTCCTCTTAATAGATGTGGACGATGACACACTCTTCGATATAGTAGCTGGTGCCATGATCTGGCACCTGACGGCTCCAGATAAGCTGAGAGGACAGGGGACGGTTCAACTGCGACATACCATGGCTGCAGCAGCTCCGGTACTCCGTCAGACCACCGTCAGGATGATGGCCATCGCCAACTCACACAAATTCCCCATATTTTTGGAGATCTCAATTCTTCTTGCTTATGATACGGCGGAGAATTGTACGTTTATTTCGATTTGTAGATTAAGTAAAGACACTAAAGAGACAAATTGGTTTTCCTGTTTCTGTGGGAATTTATGAAATTTCTTTCTCAACTTCCGTGCAAAATTTCACGTGTGGTATATTGAAGAAAGTGTTTATAGTAAGGATGTTGGTGATATAACTCTTAACTTGTTTAATATTTCTCACGTGTAGGCAGACTTAGCTAGCTAATCTATACTTAATATCTATACTTAATATTATAAAGCTAAAGAGTTTGTTTGTTTGTTTGTTTGTTTGAACGCGCTAATCTCAGGAACTACTGGTCCGATTTAAATAATTCTTTTTGTGTTAGATAGCGCATTTATCGAGGAAGGTTATAGGCTATAAAACATCACGCTACAATTAATAGGAACCGAGCAGAGCGGGTGAAACCGCGCGGAAGTAGCTAGTAACACTATATAGCACAATTTTACGTTGCCCTATGACAATGTTATCCCAAATTAAATTAGCAGAATGTTAAAAACGTCATTCCAATTTTAGAGAACTGAGCCTAAAGTTCCCTAAGAAAAGGACGTAAAGTTCTTCCGACCAGGCCAGGTGACCTTGCGGGCTATCAGCCTACTGTTGTTCGTTGGGATTTTCTATCAATTTTTATTCACATGTAAACTTCATATGTGCGATGTAGGATTTATGACGTCATGGTCGATTTGCTTGTCGATCGTCTGTGTGACTTCTGACATCTGTCACTTGTCATGTCATGCGTCGCCACAATATTTATAGAACATCAAATACAATGTAGCTGTAACTAGCATCCAATCATGAATTATCTTCCGAAGCAGACGATACGATCGGGGTCGATACATAAACTTGTTCCATAATAAACTGGACAGCGGCTACTATAAGTATTATTGTCATCTCATATTCATAAACTATCATTTTCTTCCTAGCCTAGAAAACATTTTATAGCCAATTATTTTCCACCGCCTGACAATAGCTGCTTAACCAATGATAAATATTCAAGCTGTCCTGTTTTTGATCACCTCCTTATTGTTAACTTTCTATTAACTGCCATGTCTGCCAACAGAAACTGGGTTGAAGATTGGATAGGGATCTTGTATTTAATATAAATTGTGGGTGGTTTAATAATGCGTTCCGTATTTTTAGAGAACATTCCTACTATGAACTAATGCTGTGTTTTTTGTGTTTTGCAATTTCCTCATTATGTCATATTATCAAAGTCTTTTGAAATGCTGTCTTGCCATGATCGAGACTTACGCCCAAATATTGGAAAGCTACTCAATTTTATGTTGTTTATCTTTAAAGATATTTATCTTTCTATCGTAACTATTCTTGACAGCGTCTTAAAATTTAGTCACGTCGGAGTATTTGACTGTTAATAGTGTTAATCCATTTAAGTGATACATTTTCTTATGTTTTAGAGGAATAATTTTGAATTGAATTTACCTATTGATACTTTTTTTTTATTTTCAGGTATAGAAATGATGAAAGAGAATATTTTGGAAAACATATTCTATCGGTTTAATCCTTATTTCCCCAACAGGCACCTGGAGAGTTACGACATTAATCCTGTGGATTGTCATGATCCTACCGTGAAATTAGGTAAGAGTGAAATAAGGAAGGCTTTCTTGAGGGGGGAAAATCATCCGATGACTTCTCCTGCCTTAGGCGAGGTGAGAGGGAGTATCAGACTCTTGCTGACTAAAAATTCCTACTCATGCTCTTAGAGCCAAAGCCCCGGTAACTCGCTTGGTAGTCCGCAGCTCTAGAGTAACAAAGGGCTTAAAAATGATAGTTTGTAATCTTACATACCTATATTGTAAATGCGAAAGTTTTAAGTTAAGCGAGGTTGTCACTCAATTATTTAATTAACACACAAGTATTTATTACTCAAAACGGCTGAAGAGATCGGGATGTAATTTGGAACAGATTTGTTCCAAATCGAAATTCCGAATCTACCTAGATTGTGGTATGTTTTATCCCACCAAAATCCCTCTTTAGGGTATATATATTCTGTGACCAAAATGCGGGTGAAGCCGTTGGCAGACACTAGTGTTATTATAACTATAGGGATATTTTCAGTTCCTGTTATTTATGAAATAAAGGAAACTTGATGATGCAATACAATTCTTAGATATAAGTACACAGGTGTTTTGTGCATCAAAAATGTTTTGAAAATTTCATTTAACCTATTGTCCAGAGTTTCCGTTTTCTGTATTCTTAAAAGCAGTAAATATAAATAGATGATGAAATAAAATAAACCATATTGCTTGTCAAACCAACGGAAGTAACTGGGAATAAACACCGTTCACATTTCCTTTGATAATAATTTAAGACTGAACTCTGACCAACTCTTTTAGAACTAAATTAAAACGAAGACTATAGTCACTGGTAAGGGAATAGACTAAAGTTGAGACGGCCTCATTGGTCAAGGAAGGTCACAAGTGCGACTGCTGGGCAACGGGTCTCGGGTTCAATTCCCGGGTCGGGCAAAGAATTGCTGTCCTTTTATCAGTTTTTCGTAATGATTTCTTTCAATAAAAGTTCAATCAACGTTTTATCATAGCTCAGGAAGTACATAGGGATCTTGCGCTTGACTTTACTCCGGTTTCGTCTATTTACCGCCCCGTCATGAGATGGAAGGAACTGAGATTGCATCAGTAGATATCTTATCAGTAGATATTTAATTACCTACTCAGCCACATATCTGTCTGTGTAAAATTCTCATATTTACTTGGTTTTTGAGTCAAAGTCAAAGTCAAAATTATTTATTTCAAATAGACCAGGAAGGCATTTTTGATCGTCAAAGCAAATATAATAAAAATAATATTAACAATGTCTGTTTGTGGGTCAATAGTGACCCCCGGGGATATCATTGGTTATCAACTGGAACAAATGAGTTTTTGTCGCAGTGTTTACTTATTTAGCCTATAGTATAATTGTTGTAACATTACGTGCCCACAGGCGAGAGTAGCGTGAACATGACCACGACTCTCACAATACTGCTTGTCCTTGTTAAAACAACTAAAGAATATTTGGACAAAAATCCCAAGTTCAAATCGCAACTGCCATGCCCGGATTGTTATGCACAAAGGTTTGTGTGTTTAGTTAATATTACTTAGTACATAGATACTTAGTTAGATTATTTACGGTAAGTGTGTTTTTCCACTAGAGATGTGCTATGTAGCTATGCTACGAAGATGTAATAGGTAAGCTGTGAACAATGTGATGGTTTCCACTGATACTAAGCTATGTAGTAATATGTGCTATAAAGATGCGCCGCCGCAAACTAACTGTGCGAGGACGATGCGCAACTCGAGTATGCGATGTGTTGATAGTAGGGAAGCGAGCCATAGCACGCATCTTTCAATATAAAAAACATAGCATAGCTAAGTCCGTTTCCACCAGTGCTAATGTATATATGTGAACTAATAAAAAACCAAGGCGAAACAAACGTTTACGAGGTTCCGCTAGTTTTGTATAAAATGGGACTATGTGATGTGAAGATGTCAGTAGTGAACCAATTCAAAAGGTACCTGAGAATAGTCGCTGCACGTTCTCACTATAGCCCTTGAGACACGAAGCGGACACGTAACCAATTACTGCTTATTCGTAATATCAGCTAATAACAGGTTGCCTCGTTCATCGAGTAATCAGTTGTATTTGTAACCGATGCAAGAGGTGTTACGTTTGAGTCGGACAAAGTGCTATTGGGATTTGTATCTAATTTTAGAAATTGTCAGTGATAGCACAATTTGGAATTGTGTTCAGTTAAGGCCTTATTCTCCCATTATGACATACGACTGACAAATTATCAAAACGTTTATCATTTTATTACCCTCTCTGTGTAAGTATCGCCATATATTAAGATACTTCACAGTTCAAATGATAAAGGTACACACGGGATACCATTTTTTCATTCAATGTCCACCAGTATCTGAGTCAATAGGCCACGCAGTCCTCCCATCGACTCGAGAAAGGCGGCTAAAAGGTTAATGTTATAAGGATTGGCAGGGCACCGATACCTCCTCACCACTCATAATTATATGCCGTTTAATTATTATGGTACCCTGGTACTCGTACTCGATGGCAATCGTAATAAATTGTATAGAATTTTTGTATTCTTGTTTGTGGCGCCAAATGGATATAATTAATAACTTGTTACTAAGGATAATTTGGAAATTGTTCCTTTTGTAAAAGACATTTGGGTACAGAGTACAGACTCGATCAGTATTTTGATCTCTTATCTCGTCTTGTTCATTATTTTACGTATAAATCTACACATAGGAACATACGCAGTTTGACCATGAGACAGACACAATATTTTTTGGTATTTGACATTCAAAACAACTTATTTGATCTTATTTCTCTGATTTTGACTCCATTTTCGACAGATGTTTCATCTGGGCGTATCGATACGAGTGTCGTGCGCGGGAGCATCGACATGAAAGAATCACTCTAACCGTGATTGCGGCAGTTTTAAACAATATCTACGGAGAACGTCTACTTCTATTCTCTTCTATATTGATGGGAGGTCAGTGACACATGCTAGAACTTCTTTATTATAATGATTCATCATCATCACATCAGACAAGGCGTTTTTTGAAGATAATGGCATTAATAATGTGTCATGAAAACGACTGTTAGATGATCCGATCTGTCGCATTTATCTTTATATAATTAACCATTTTGAAATAGCAAACTGTCTTTTATCATAAAAAAATTAAGATAAATAGTATAATTATTTTTTACCTTATAACCTTACGTACGTAAAGAAATATATTGTACGAATCAAGAGTAATAAATTGTGAATGAGTGATTGATAATACAAGCGTAATAGGACGCACTGAGACTAAAAAAGAAAATAAATGTCATTTTTTCTCTTAAACAACACAATATAAGAAATAACAATAGATCAGTACAATATTGTATCAATGGTGTTATTGAATGTCAAAACGGTTCCATTAGTGGTCCACAGCCGCCATAATTCCAATACTTTCACTTCCGTCGGATGTAATTGCATTGCTTTAAGAATGGACGTCGTTCAACCGTGTCCCGTCGAAACTGACGAATTTGATTCATCCAGAACACTATTACATTACGAAATGATCTTAAAAATAATCATAATCATCGTTATTGGCTACATAATCAGTTTTATAAAGCCCCGAAAGCGCATTTTTTACAACATGACATGACACTTCTAGAATGTGAGCGTATTGCCACACAAACTCAACTAATCATCTCACACTAGAGGTTTGTGTCAGAAAATAATTGACACAGAATAAATGACTCGTTTTTTCTCTTTAAAGCTTTAGCAAGATCCACAGCTACCAATACCTCGTTAAGTAACTGTTTTATATCAAAAGAATTACAAGCCTCCTCAATTCAATCAATCGAAAATTCGTCTCTAGATTTTACTTCGAAATTGCATTTATAATTCCACTACGGCACTTTACTAATTAGGCATCGAATAAAGCCACAGCAGTTGTTGTAGGCATGTTTTATGCCACATATGAACATATGCTGACCTCATTGAAAGCTTAGCTTATTTAATTTAGTAAGTTTAGCTTATATGTAGAAGTATAAGTTGTTTATTGATGTATGGTATGTTGATGTCCGCAGACATCATATCCCTGTCGGTGCTCACCGAGTTGCCTCCAAGGAAAGATTGGACTGCGACCGTCAACTTCACAACGAAACAACAAGACGTCCAGTTTAAGAAGATACTCATTTTCTTTGTGGTTGATTTGCTGAAAACGTTCCCTTATAATAAGTTCGTAAGTATGTCAAGTAATTTTTCTAATTTCTTGTACAAGACATAAACATGTGTGTATTTTTGAAGCAAATACCTTCACAGCCATAGCTGGAATAATTTTATTTTTTCAATCACACAAATGTATAGGTATACTAGATGCAGTATAGTAGACCGATGACGTGATGGCACTAGATCATAAGTGCAATCAATCGGCTTTAAATAACTGAAAATAAATAATGACGAGAGCTTTTTTTTTAAGGGGGAAAATCATCCAATGACTCCTTATAAATCCGTGAACTTAGTGCTTTTATTTATGCGTTAATTGAACTAAAGAGTAGTAACGTTATAGCTGACTGGCCGCCATGTAAAAGTTAATAAAATCAAACACAATCAATGTCATTTATTAAGCTCTTCTAGCCCATTCCAACACTGTAAACTCTGAAACCAATTTTAATTTAGAAAACATCACATACAGTTCTACATTTCAGATGATGCAATCACGATACTGGCTCCTCGGCATCATATACCTTCTGGACCCTGGTCTGTGTCACCTCCGTGCACATTGGTCACCGCCTCTCTTTGCTGAACTACGCAAGACTGCGCTCCAGGCCCTGGTCTGTGCGATACCCATGTGTGACCCCAAGTGGGTGAGGGACTATGGGCTGATTAGAAGGTATGTTAGAGATTGCTAGCACTTTTGACTTATTTTTAGATTCCTATAAGTTCACTAGGACTAAGTTCATGGATTTAAAAAGGTAGCTCTCGTCATTATATTTGCAGTTATTTAGAGCCAATGATCTAGTGTCATCACACTACTATACTACATCTAAAACAAACTTCACCATGCGTTAAGCCACTTTTAAATTTGGATACCCAATAGGACTATCGAGTTATGACGTTGAAAAAGTCAACAAGTAAGGATTTACCCCAGTGACAGTGTCCCGTGTATGTGTTCTCTGTTCTTTGCATTGTGTAAAATGCCTGATGAATTTACTTCTTTCTCATTTCAGAATAATGTGGTACATCGAATGGTACTCGGAAAGTCCGTATGAGATTTCCGTGCTATACTGGTGTGTCAGGCTGCTGCAGGTCGCGACCTATCACACTCGGAAACCAGAACGAGATCTAGCCATTCAAGACCTGTACGATACGCACGGGATCGTTATAATGATTCGTAAGATGCTGTTTACTACCTTTGTGTTAAACGAAAATAGGTACACCTAGGTATGTCGATGAGATTTTCTTTTTCTGACGTCCGTTGATAATCTTATTTTTACTTCTTGCAATTCACTTGATTCACTGGTAATTAGCAAACTTCTGAGACCCAAATGACTACAACCGTAAGAAATATGTTTAACCCTGTTTTTTCCACAACCCTGTCTTGCTGCAGATAAATCCGCTAATCCGCTAACGATACAGGACACTTAATGATTTCACAAGATATTACCTACTTACAGTCAGTTGCAGAAAACTGTCTTTAAAATCGACATTAGTTAATCCGTCATTATCGCTAATATTCCATTAAATTTAAAGACGTTGCACAAAACTGTTGCGGGTCCCTTTAATGGGACTTTAACTAAAGACGACATTAAAAAGTGTTGCAAGTTAAAACACATATTTTGAATGAACTGATTACGTAGTATTTGTATACTCTGTGGAACTGATTGAATGTAAATTGTTATTAAGGATGGAAGGATGTGAATCCCGCTTCGAAAGAAACCGATTTTTTAAAATAACGATTTATCGATCGTGACTCGATTTATTTCATGTAGTTAAAGGACAATATAAAAATCAATACAATACCATCTGTTACTACTTAGTTACTTGTAAACTAAGACTTAGTTATGAGTTTTTCCAGAGCTAATCACATTTTTTACGTAATACCTATATCTATATTTTGTATTTGATTAAATATCTCTATATTTAATAGATTAGGTATATGTGTTATTTTAATTAGCTACTATTAAATGTATTTTGTGGTGTCTTAATAGTGGAATACATATAAATATCTAATTTTCTTCTAATTCCCTGAACCGATTCAATTATGTGTTCCGATTTAAAATAGGTATCAACCTTTGTGGTTCGCGGGAATAAAATCCATGACCATTGACCAGCCCTAGTTGTCAATAATGTCATCATGAGCGTTTCTGTCATCTCTGTATTTAGGAAAAATCCTAATTTTTTACGATAAAAATATTATCAATTGCTTTAATGTGGTGTTGAATTATCTTTCATTGGTATCGTAACACCGTTTGTAAGAGAGAAGATTTAATGTAGCTTCCAGGTGTTTGTTATTGTTGTGATTAATTGAGAATTGGACTCGTCTCGAGTTTTCCTTTTGTAGAAAGAATTTTCAGTATTATTCATTAACCATGGTATCTGATGCAACACAGGCTGGTTCAGGCAGTATGCATCGCCCTTTTACTAACTTTTTAAGCAAAGAATTAACCAAAGAATGGTATAATATTGCACCCACAGAGGAAGTACGAATTACCCCCAGGTGACGGTGGCTTGGTATTTTAGTAAAATAAATATATAATAAAATAAATTAATTTAAAACAAGATAAGTCGTTTTATTTATTCTTAAAAATAACTACTTAATAGTTAACACTTCTTTAGCAT
Organism: Spodoptera frugiperda; assembly: GCF_023101765.2. NCBI lineage: Eukaryota > Metazoa > Arthropoda > Insecta > Lepidoptera > Noctuidae > Spodoptera > Spodoptera frugiperda. The sequence continues at coordinate 4,605,984 of NC_064236.1, forward strand.
TTACCCAGTCTCTATAAAGAACAAGGTATATACATCTTTTAATACACCTATTCCCCGAGCATGATATGGAAATACCTAAGGAAGGCCTATGTTTGGCAGGAAGCTGATCTTCGGTAGATCCAGTAGCGAAGAATCACAAACATCTATATGACGAAAATTGCGCGGACGTAGGAGCATAAAATTTGGTACACTTATAGTTTATGTGTAGGAGAAGTGCAGAACGCTAATATTTTTCATAAATAATGCTTATAAAGTACATTCATAATCAATAAATAAATAAATCAATAAATAAAACATTACACACACTACCATGCATAGTAGGGGAAGGTAGGGTAATTGAGAACGGCGGGTAATTGGGAACACGTTGATAAGTCCCACTTCCCCTCCCCGTATCCCGTCTCGCGGCTATTCGAGGTATGCTTCCCCCGCCCCTAAGTGCGCAAGCGACAATGGGAACTGGAGGATGCACGCATCTTGACACGGTGAGTCAAAATGTTTTTATTGCATTTTGGTTATAAATTTTGTGTTTTCATACATTAGATGCAAATGTCATATTTTTGAGTACAATGACACCATATTTCGTAAGTTTATTTCATGGATAACCCGTTTTAAAATTTTACGTGTTATAGGATTCACTTATAATGCTATCGAAGGTCGCGACCATTTTTATTCAAATTATCGACTGCCGGTAATTAGGAACGGTGGGTGGCGGGTAATTGGGAACGTTCATATTTACAATTTGTTTTTATATTTCTATTACAATACATTTTTTTAGATGAGGCATGACGTTGATGCAGCCAGACTGAACCAGACACCACCAGTTCAAATATCAGATTCACATGACCACGATAAAGCTTTGGGTACATGTGCAATGCACTTCCAGAGAGACCAGCAAAAGTTACGTGTGTGATATGTGTCATGAAATGAAAAAATATTTTTTCCGTTATAAGCAGACAGATAAATAATGTTTTTAAGTAATAAAAGTTGATTCCTTTTTTAAGAGAAAATACTGTTTTTTGCCTTTTAAGTTAAGTGTTCCTAATTCCCCCACCTTCCCCTTTCGTATTTGACAAAACGTCAAATTGACAGACATTGCGATGATATTAAAAGAAAAAGAAATGAAAAGAGGTTTCTCATTGAAGGAGGTTAATATAATGAAGAGGTTTGATTATTCATGATGCGCCGGAATATATTAATTTGAATTTTACAAAACGAATAGCAATTCGTTAAATAAAAATTATCCTTGAACGTATGTTAAGTGGTATTGTAAATTAAATCGTATATGGTCGAATTTCGACCACTAGGCGGCCACTAGTATCAATAACTATGTGAGGCCATCAATAGCTTTATTTCTTCGAGTTTCAGTTTCTAAATTGAGTATTTCGCAAATGCGTAAAGCTTTAGAAATCCTGTATCTCACACGAAACTCTTCTCCGTCATGTTTTTCAAATAAATTTATCCTATCTGGTACACGACGTCGTCGTGGAAGGAGCGAATAAAGATGATAGGCTTGAAAGAGACATTATAAATCATACTGTAATAAAGTAAAAAAATATTACTAGCACTATTTACAAAAGAATTGAGAGTTTAATAACAAGTTTAATGGATGTTTGACTAGGCATTAAAAATTATAGCCCCAAACTGTCAATTTAATGCTCCTTTAGCGCTAATGACGTTTTGTGCAACGTAAAAAATAGGCTAAAGTCCCGATTTGACGTTTCTTTAATTAAAGTTAATCCGGCATTAAAATGAGATAGAAATACTTCTTTGTGCAACACTTTAAAGCTTCATTAATATTTAAAGTCACTTTAAAAATTTAATGATCGTTCCTGCAACTGACTGTTAGTCTATCTATCAACTTCTTTTAAAATTCTTCTACGTAGATCTCTGCAAAACTCTCATAGAACAGAAGTTACCGCCAGTGGAAAGAAGTCAGGCGGTCCTCGCTCTGTCGCTGCGGATGCTGACCAGCTCTGCACATATGAAGGAGACTGTAACCTGCTGTGTCTACCCCAACATTAAGTGGCCTAATTCTGTCAACTCGCTCGCGAGGAAGATGATCGATGTTGTCTTATATTCACTTGATAAGCACTATATTGTTAGTGATAGGTGGGTTGAAAGTGCTACAGATGTAGCTACCTAAATATTAAATCGCATTATCTAAAGGGCAGCCTCGGTACTGTAGCAAACTTCTTCCGACTGATGATAATGATGATGTTGTACTTTTTTAAATAAGTTGTTGTTATGAACCCTAACGTATTATCACGCATGAGTTATAAAAGCTTTACATACTTAGCTCGTAGTTTACCAATGCGGCAGTCAAGAAATTGAATTTAGTCAGTAGGAGTCTGACACTGAAGTCATTGAATGATTTCCCCCTTAAAAAAAGCTCCTTAATAATATTGGTTACAGATGGCTAGTATCCCTACTGAATTTCATTTGGGAAGCGATTATATGGAACAAGGATTACAGAGAAAAGTTTGTTCGCAACGACGGCATATACAAGTTACTGGACATTATTACGGTAAGTAAATTAGTGAAATTATGCTAATCGGTACCTGCGCTGCTGCAGCGCTAGCCGAGAGAAATTTTACGACCTTCTCAGTTCTCTAATTATAAGAATAACTGAGTATTTTGATTTATATTTCCTTCACAAATAGCAGTTTATGCCAAGAATTCAATATCGGGCTCTGCTTTTATTTAATGTGATTGTAGGGTGTAGGTTAATGCCTAATCCGGAGCTGCGGACAACCTAGCGGGTTTACCGGGGCTCCGGCTCGACGGGCAGGAGTAGGAACGGGGTGGTTTTTAGTCAGTAAGAGTCTGACACTCCCTCTCGCCTCGCCGCGCCTCGCCTCGCGGGAGAAGTCATTGGATGATTTTCCACCCTAAAAAAAAAAAAAAAAAAGGGTGTAGGTTAATCGAACAGTGTTACTTGAACGAGATAATGTTTAGCGATTAGATTTAGAAACTTGTAGATACTTTTGGTGTCGTTAGTGTTGGTAAGAATGTTAGTAATTTATAATGTTTGTTATTATGATTGTTCTATGGCACACGAGGCAGCATTGTACACGAGTTAGATCCTCGACTTTTCACATAAAACTCTGTGCGTTATAATTTCATGATACTATCTTTATTTTTAGGGTTCCGTAGCCAAACGGCAAAAAACGGAACCCTTATAGATTCGTCATGTCTGTCTGTCCGTCCGTCCGTCCGTCCGTATGTCTGTGACATTTTATTTCCGAAACTGTTGGGCCTACATAGTTGAAACTTTGTAAGATGGTGTATTTCGGTAACCGCTATTAGAATTTTGAATAAAAAATAATAAATTTAAAAATTAAAGGGGGGCACTCCATACATGGAACTGATTCAAAAAATTTTTTTTTCAGCTTACATATCCGTGATGGGTGTCTATGGATAGGTCTTTAAAAAAGACATTAAGGTTCCTAAAACCACTTTTCGTCAAAATCAATCGTTTGAAAGTTAGACGCTTCCAAAGTGGAAAAATGTGTCCCCCCCCCTCTAACTTTTAAAATAAGAGAGTGAGAAAACTGAAAAAAATATATGCTGTAGATTTCAATGGAAACTAACAACGAAAATTGGTTTGAACCAGATATCATTATTAGTTTTTAAGAAATAAAACATTTTCAAAAACCGCAAATATAACTTTGTCGTTCATACAAACACTATGTAAAACCAAGTTATTTTACAACTTTTATATTATGTCATCTACTTAATTTACGGAACCCTTCATGAGCGAGTCCGACTCGCACTTGGCCAGTTTTTTTATTTTGTGAAAATCGGTCATACTTGTCAGAAACATAACACAATTTCTAAATTAACTAAAAACAATGGTTTACTCACTTAAATATTCTGAGAACAGCACTTTCGGTCAGCGTTTCAGTAGGCTGCGCGGCGTCACCTCGTCTGTGCACGTTACTCATAATGAAGAATCCCTCTATGACTAGAAACTAGTAGAACTTTATTCTCAGAATATTTACTTGAGTAAATCGTTGCTTTTAGTTAATTTAGTATGTTTCTCGATAGTTATTACTAAATCAAATCACAAATCAATAACATGTTTCACCCAGGTCATTTTAATCGTGCGCAAGAAACGCACTCTATATTTTATGCTACAAATTAACTAAGTCTGCACAGTTATCTGAAATAAATCTGAATGGATTTTACAGTACAAATCCGCACAACTGTTCATTTGAAATATATTTAAGGAGCTAAAGTGTTGAAGCACTTTCACATAAGGTTTGATTTATGCGTACACTAATATCTATTCTCAATATCTTGTAATTGCGGGATGCAATCATGTTGTAGTCTGGACAAGGGGGCACTGGCGATTCGTTTAGTTCATACCAACGGACAGCACTATTAATATCGACATGAAGGAGTCGCGTGCATTCACCAGGGAAGTCGTGACTTCCTACTTGGTCTATTCAATTGGAGTAAATGGTGGTCGTTGGTGACTATTTCTTTTTGTATCTTTTTATTGTGGTGCTCAACTGTGTGGATAAATGTCACGCCACCTTTCATAGAAAGGATACCAGGAAAACCCAAGATCTGAAATCTGTCTATAGTATCTTTGCTATCTTTCTCTATTCCATAGTTCCATAGTATTGTCTCCAGGTCATATCTCCTAGTTTGTCTACTCAGATGGATACTTATTAAACACCTACCTACTGAATAGGTACTTCTTCTTGCTGTCGTGTTATAAATGAATGATTAATTGTCAACACATCTTAATTTGTGTGAATGGGCCGTAAATGTCGAAATAATTATATTCATTAGCACACCACGATTGATACTTATTGTATAACTTGTGCAGTTTACCCCTTCTTATCTGTTCTTCAACTATAATTTCCATGCATTTCGTTTTTGTGAAATCTCTCGTAGCATAGCTGTTATAGTTTGAGACCCACTGGCTCCTGTCGGTTGCTGTTGCCTACTGAGCTGAGGATGCGAGACAACCGTTGGAACGGACGGCGTGATACGTATCCATTTAAACTAATCTGACACAATACATGCGTGACGGTTGGACAGTTGTGTTGTCTATACAGGAAATTATTCCGTACATCCTTTTTTACTTTTTGTAACTTCACAAATTCGTGCAAAAACAACGGGATCTAATTCGATTCACAAAACTTTGCTTTAGTTTTCCTAATGGATAGCACGATTTTATTGATATCGAAGTAAATTAGGTACATGTAAATCTAATTACCACCTGATGACCTCCAATTTTGGAGGTTTTCTTTCATTCCAGATGACTCGACCAGCCGTTCAATGTATAGCACTAGCGGTGGTATGCGACATCGCTCGCGCCGGCGATGCAGTCGGCCAGCTGGTATCATGGCGAGCCAATCTTGGAGCCTCTAATGCGGTAACCCTCAAATCTGATCAGGAACTTAGAGTAGGCCACTGGCAAGTGAAGGGTATAAGGCAATTAGTTTAGCATATGCCTGATTTTAGTTAGTATTTGTGTAATTTATTGGATCTAGTTAGATAGGAAATTGTACTAAGCTGTTTCATTTCTGTTTCTGTGCATTTTATCATTTAACTTAGCCATTTTTTTAGATGTTGACTAAGATGTGTAGACTTACTAGGTGTTGACTTAGTACACCTGAATCGATGCAATGTCGTGTAAAACAAACTTTCGAAGGCCAACCTCGACCAAAAATTCAATTAATTCTTAAAGAGAAAATGGTCGTTACTGGTACCCAGTTCTATGAAATGATAGAATCAATGGTAATCGTGCAGCCAACGATTAGTTTTCAACGGACACTTGGTGAAAGCAGTGTTTTGCATAGATAACTATCCTCTTGTAACGCTTGTAACGCGTGCCACGGTAGATATGCACCCTATTACAAGTAGTAGGTCCACGTATAATTGGAAATTAATACACCTAAGAACCATTTGACTTTCTGAACAAAGATAAGAGAATTCCAATAACATACAATTTTAAAGACAACTCAACTTTTCTATCACTTTCAAACAGCACGCATATTATGGCATTATATTTTCAGTACCCAAACGTAGTGCAACGCGGTGCAACAATCGCGACCCTGCTGGCATCAGTGTTTCGTGAAGGATGTCGTTCTTTAGGAGTAAAACTTAATGAATATGGAATAATAGAAGGTTGGTCATTTTCGGACTTACTGCAGATTAGAAGGGTCGATATCATCATTATCATAACTATCACAAGTCGAGGGTTCTTCCCTAGAGACTTCCAGAATAACGCGTCGTAAGTTCATTTTGGGTTTTTGAGGTTTTTGTGGGAAGAGTAGAAATGGTGTTACACCAACCCTTCTTAATATGTAATGTTTTCAACAGAGTTGGATCACCCAATCATGTCGGAAGATGTCCGTAACGAGCTAAATAACACAGATGAATTTTACGCCGTCAATCATAGTCCCCCTTTGTGCTTCGCCGCGGAGGACATGGCTGGTTCCTGCATGTCGAAGGTTAGGATTTAAGAACGATTTTGTGGGTACTTAAATCTTGTGTTATTTTCTTCTGAAGTACAACATATACCAGGGGCTACTCTACTATTACAATTGTGTCAGAATGGTCGATCATTGAGCAGTGCAAGAGGGACGAAGCTATACAACCTACATAGCTCCGTACCTCCCGCACCAAAAAATTGTCGATCATACTAATACAATTGTAATAACAGACTAAGGCCCCAGGTGCTGGGGCTGATTGGTCTTGTCATAATCAGGAAACATCTGTTCATCCACATACACCATACCCAGGTCCGGAACATCACACAAAGATTAGTCTCGTGCGGTGTCCCATACAGCCCAACGACATATACATCAGCCAGTTGACCAGCTGCACCAATTTTGTATTCGTGCAGTCAGTATGCACAAACTTGAATAATGACTCACACTTGATTTATTTGCTTGTTTGTTAAGAGTGACATTATACACCAATAAGATGGTAACCATGACATCTGTTGGTTGCAGGCCTTCGCTTTATTGCATATGCTGTCCGAAGACCTAAACGACAGAGTAAAACTAGCAGATGACGCGTATAACTTGTACAAGAACATCAAGCTGGCTTTGGAAGATGAAGTGTGTTTTTATCTTCTTTACTACTACCTACTGCATTTTGTAGATAATATTGTGTGCTTTGCTAATCCTACTGCTTTAATGAGTTCGAAGTCGGCCACCTCGAAAATTATATTAAGTAAGCTAAGCTTAGCAGTAAATATTTGTGACGTCAGCTACCTGCCTATCTTTTCTGCAGTGCAGTGATGAATAACTGATAGATTTGTTTCTTTTTTATGATACCTAATTATAGTATCCGTCCGCAGGTGATATTAGTACTTTGCTCCCATTACCTGACGCTGAAGTTAAATGAGGTATGGATGGAAACGAAGGTACAATGCGGGAAAATGTTCGAGCCGGACAGAGTTGTTGTCGACGACTTCCTTGCTGTTGGCAAGTAAGATCCTCTTGTCTTCATCACCTTCGTTAGCCTCTACAACATAACTTCAAAGAATCATTAATCATCACGCTTGCTTAAGGACGCGTTCTCATAATTGACAGGTATGGAATCGCATCACTACATTGACACGACTCTCGACAATACACACATACGCACGGATAGCTGCGGAAATTATGACAAAATGAACTTGATACTTTGAAAGTTTGAATATTTTCTGACTTTCTTTTTTAATATTTTTATTTTGTTTAGTGCGTGCGTAGACTCAAATGTTTTGTGTTATCTGATGTTCAATTCAATTCTATTGGATGTGACTTACGGACGACAAGAGCCAAGTGTGCCGAATTTGGGTTCGGATTATTCGATTGGTGTCATTTTCATAGTTTTCGGAAAGTAAACGTTCGAAATCAAAAATCAAATGGTGCCAACGCAAAACTAACTTTTTACATGCTTTTATTTAGTTTCATATGTAAAGAATGTATATATGTGTGTTTGTTAGTTTGTATGTTTCTATGTAACCAACCTCTTCCAACTCGATTTTTACCCATTTTAAACGGACCGATTTCGTTCAAACTTTGTAGACTTATCAAGGACCGGTGGCAAATTAATACCTCGTAGAAATTAATCGAGGATCTAGAATCCCTGACGTGGACACTTAACAGCCCAGATGAACCTGAAGATATATGAATATACTATCTTAAGAAAAGTTGTTCAGCGTGATGAGCACTTTTTAGCGACATGCGAAAATCAAGGATCTAGAATCCCTGACATGGACTCCTAACAGCCCAGCCAAACCTAAAGAGATTTGAATATAGGTACTTTCTTAAGAAAATATGTTCAGCGTGATGAGCACTTCTTGGCGACATGCAAAAATCGAGGATCTAGAATCCCTGACATGGACTCCTAACAACCCAGCTGAACCTGAAGAGATATGAATATACTTTCTTAAGAAAAGTTGTTCAGCGTGATGAGCACTTGTTGGCGACATACGAAAATCGAGGATGTAGAATCCCTGACATGGACTCCTAACAGCCCAGCCAAACCTGAAGAGATTTGAATATACTTTCTTAAGAAAAGATATTCAGCGTGATGAGCACTTTTTCGCCATATCTTTTATACTATTTATTCTCATAACAATACTAAATTTTCCGCCAGCTGTTAGTATTAATATTAAAATTATTGGTAGTATTAATATTACGGACCCAAAAACCATAAAAAACTGCCAAGAAAACTTTTTTGGCGCTATCTAGGAATTTAATTTTCACTCCGTATTCGATATTAGCGACCTCAAAAATCACAACAATGACACTCATGTCGAAAAATTAATATATTTATGTCGGCGCCATCTTGAACTTGATTTTCACTTTATATTCGCTATAAGCGACCCCAATAACCATGAAAATGACACTCACGATGGAAAGTTGGCAAATCTTGTCGGCGCCATCTTGGATTTTAATTTTGACTTCATATTCGCTATAAGCGACCCCGAAAACCATGAAAATGATACCCATGATGGAAAGTTGGCAAATCTTGTCGGCGCCATCTTGGATTTTAATTTTGACTCCATATTCGCTATAAACAACCCCAAAAACCATGAAAATGACACCCATGATGGAAAGTTGGCAAATCTTGTCGGCGCCATCTTGGATTTTAATTTTGACTTCATATTCGCTATAAGCGACCCCGAAAACCATGAAAATGACACCCATGACGGAAAGTTGGCAAATCTTGTCGGCGCCATCTTGGATTTTGATTTTGACTCCATATTCGCTATAAACAACCCCAAAAACCATGAAAATGACACCCATGATGGAAAGTTGGCAAATCTTGTCGGCGCCATCTTGGATTTTAATTTTGACTTCATATTCGCTATAAGCGACCCCGAAAACCATGAAAATGACACCCATGATGGAAAGTTGGCAAATCTTGTCGGCGCCATCTTGGATTTTAATTTTGACTTCATATTCGCTATAAGCGACCCCGAAAACCATGAAAATGACACCCATGATGGAAAGTTGGCAAATCTTGTCGGCGCCATCTTGGATTTTAATTTTGACTTCATATTCGCTATAAGCGACCCCGAAAACCATGAAAATGATACCCATGATGGAAAGTTGGCAAATCTTGTCGGCGCCATCTTGGATTTTAATTTTGACTCCATATTCGCTATAAACAACCCCAAAAACCATGAAAATGACACCCATGATGGAAAGTTGGCAAATCTTGTCGGCGCCATCTTGGATTTTAATTTTGACTTCATATTCGCTATAAGCGACCCCGAAAACCATGAAAATGACACCCATGACGGAAAGTTGGCAAATCTTGTCGGCGCCATCTTGGATTTTGATTTTGACTCCATATTCGCTATAAACAACCCCAAAAACCATGAAAATGACACCCATGATGGAAAGTTGGCAAATCTTGTCGGCGCCATCTTGGATTTTAATTTTGACTTCATATTCGCTATAAGCGACCCCGAAAACCATGAAAATGACACCCATGATGGAAAGTTGGCAAATCTTGTCGGCGCCATCTTGGATTTTAATTTTGACTTCATATTCGCTATAAGCGACCCCGAAAACCATGAAAATGACACCCATGATGGAAAGTTGGCAAATCTTGTCGGCGCCATCTTGGATTTTAATTTTGACTTCATATTCGCTATAAGCGACCCCGAAAACCATGAAAATGACACCCATGACGGAAAGTTGGCAAATCTTGTCGGCGCCATCTTGGATTTTGATTTAACCTCATGTTCAAAATAATATAACGAAACATTCTACCTATATTCATAAAATAAAAAATATCTTACCTTGTAACTTGACAAGGTAAGACAGCTCGTACAGAATGTGTAAAATATCAAGATTGGTTTGTGAACTATAATATCAAATATTTTGTACTCGTACAGCGATCTTTTTCAAGGCCATTTTTTGTAACAGGCGACGCAGCGTCCACTCACGACAGCGCTCGAGCGCAGACTGAAATTTCATTTGACATTTTCTATCCAATAAATCTAAATAGTAAACAAATAAAATAACCCTTATTGCTACGCTTTAAAGTTGATGTCTGACAGCAAAATAGGAGAAAAAATTAAACGGGAACTTTTATTTATTTCCGAGACAATTTGTAATATTTTCGTAATTTTTTTCCAATAGTACAATTTTTGATTATGTCTGCTTCCCCGGGATATTTTTTTGAGATTCCGAATTATGCGTGTAGTAGCAGTAAAACGTTCCTAAACTCAACCCTTTTTTATCAATTTTGTGTGAAGAGGTAAAGAAAAATCGTGTTTGCAATAATAAAATATAACTTTTTTCACATTACAAATCAATATTTTTGGAGATAAAGAAGTGATCTATCTATTGTAATTGTTAGTTATGTTCAGTTAAGTTTCTTTTGGTCGTAATATGTACTGAAAAATAGCTTATTTACGTCAGATTTGAGAACGCGTCCTTAAGTCAGATTTGTAATAATATAATTTGAAGTTATGATGAGTCCAGTTTCCTTCATGATGTTCTCATTCAATGTTTTCTGTTGTTTCTCAGAGGCTGGGCCAAAGAAATAAAACGCCAGCAAGAAGATGTTATTGCTAAAGACCGAAAGAAGGTACCTAGTAAATCAATCAACTCAATAGTAGTTTAGCTACAGCAAAATTCTTTTTATACGTCAGAATCAAGCATTGTTTATTTATCGTTCTTTCACCAGCATTTTATTTATATTTTCAACAAAAGCCTTTAGGTAACTCTGCATATTCTTCTTTTATTATCAATATTGTTTCATGGACTTATTTAGCAAAAGAAGACAGTGCAAGATTCAAGAATTAATACCGACAGACGTAACCCAATTTAAAATTTTCTCATTTCAATCTCCAGGAAAGAGAAAAAGAGTGTTCTTTATACGCCTTTTTGGGTCGCATTCGTCTGAACATTGCACTCGACGCGTTGCGTACTGTACGCTGCGTGGCTCGTTCTACGGACCATTCGCGCATAAGACATGCTATGCTACATGACGCCGTGTTCGCATACCATCGACAATCGCTATCTCTGAAGAATAACATCCTAACACTGTTGCGCACTTACAAGGCACCTCTTGATGATCAGGTAATCGTATGGTAGAACTTTAGTATCTAGTTAATTAATGGGAAGTTAGGAACAGTTGAAAACCATACCTACGGTTTACCAATTCTTCAAAAACCCGTTTAATTGACCTCTATTGAAAGAGGCTCTTTTAATCCTTTGGATTTTATGCAACTATCGCATGATTTTGGTCCTGCATACAAAAAACACTTCTAGGATAGGATATGGCCATTCATCGCCCACGTTCATCGTCTTATGATGCCATCTCCTTGCAAAGATTGGCGATCACTGCATTCTAGACGCAGCAGTGATGCGGTAATGCACTGCAACCATTAATGGAGATCACAGAGCCAAGGTCCTCCCTTGTAGCCTTCTCATTCCTTAAATTTTACTCTGGTTCGTGATCTAAAGGAGTCTGCATTTAGGGTTTGTCATGATGTCCCAAAATATTCAAGCTTTCTCTTTTCCGAATGCCAGTTCTGTTACTTTTGATAGCAATATCTCCCGGTTGAGCCTTTCAGAGGAATTGGTATTCATATTCATATTCATTTACATACTTATTATACACATTTGGTATAATTATTATACACACAAAGAACGTAATAAGTTCTTTGGTCTACCTTCTTTAACTCTTACCACCAAGATTTGGTTTATGCAGGGTAATGTGTGTATAGTGTTTGCCATTTCTATTCACCATTTGACGGTAATTTACATCCTTCTTAGTCATTACTCTAGGCAGAATTGTCGTGATTGTCATGACACTTTACGTTGCAACTCTTCGCACACTGAAGCGAATCATTAGGTGCACTTTGATCTGATCGGTCCATTAGTGACCTGGTAGCCTGGCACGCGTTCTTGAACCCTCTAGTAATATACTCTCTATGTTATGCATTATACTTTCTTTATATCATCGCAATTTTACAATTACAGAACATAACAGGACAAAATATAAAAGTGAGCAGCATTCGTCCCAAGAACAGATGGAATTCTCTAGAGCTTGATATGGAAGAAGAAAAAGCAGACTAATGAGTGAGTTGTGGCTGTCCGTCAGTACGGCTGTCAACCATTTATTGGTATTAGCAAGTCACAATAGAAACTGTTCACCTTTCCTCGTCACTTGTGTCATCTTACACATTACTCTACAGGGTAACTCTTACTATTGCGCCTGCACATAATACATTCTATACCTTGTCAAAAGATGTAAAATTCTCTCGTGACAAAAAGCTACAGTAACTTTTATGGTATAGTTATTTTAAAGTCAACGTTCGTGACACTGGGACATTGATTAAGTTATGCAAGGAAAGGAATAAGAGGGTAGGTATTTTTATTAACACATTTTCATAGTAATTATGTTATGTTATATAGGATTGTATAACTATGTTATAAATAAAAAACCAATAAAATTTTATTAAAAAGGTCTGTATTTTATTTCAAAGCCAAGTTAATGTCCATGTGTAAACATTCATTACAAATCTATGAAGCTAATGTATTACGAAACGCAACACAAACACGGTGTTTGCAACACTTACAAGCTTGTTACACTAGCATACAATGTCACGTAACATGTTACACAAACAATTACAGTGTGATAGTGCATTCTACGGAATGAAATATGCAACTACATGTTGCAAGTTGTCTCTTCGACTGTTGCATGACACGTTACGTTACACGTTGCCATCTAGTGACATTGGCTTATAAATAACGACACAACTTATCTACTAGGTAGTTATACAAACTGCTACAGGTAGAGTACAATGGATTCCTTTTTTATTAAATGTATTACTACTTCTAGTTGTCTATTTCTCATAGGCTAGTTAATTTAAACCTTGGGTGGTATTTTACCAACTGGTAGCATTTTACATAGAATTTGTAGGATTGGTCGATGACCAACGTTACAGAATCGAGATGATTTAACATAATTATGATGATCATAATTATGTTAAATCATCTCGATCGTTGACGCATAATACATCTGCGTATGTATTATGCGTCAACGTAACTCGTGTTACAGTACTTACGAACGAATTTTTATTAGATTGATGAAATACTATGTTACAAATGCAATAAATATGTTAAAACTGTAGTTTCCACAAACTATGGTTGATTATTTAATGTGTTCTAGTCATAACACAACTATTTTTTATAAATAAATTAGTTAGTACACAAAAACGTACTATCTATTGTAACTCGAAAAAATGGCTATAGGTAATACCATGATTTGTGATTGTAGTAGTTAAACATCAATTTTATACATGAATTAATAATTATTTCTGATTTCCACATTTGAATAGGACAGCGACGTTTACAGTGGACTTGAATTTCAAGCTTATCATTAAAGGCATAAGAATGATAATAAATTGGTGATAAAAATTTCTACTGAATTCAAAACTTTTGAGCCCTCTTTCGTAAAAAAGTTGCTAGGCGTATAAGCACCTAAGTATTGTATGTACTGTCGACTTATTATAACTTATTGGTATATGTTCGTGTCTATTATTTCGATGTCTTCCATGTATTGTCAAACAAACCGAAGCTTATCCATAGTAATGTCTAACGGTACTTGCGCAGTATTAGTCGAAGACAGATTCAGTTGGAAATTCGAAAAGAGGAAAAATATTAAATCCTATCGAAAACTGAAGCCTTGTTAGTCAAGCTACTGTAAATAATAAGTTATAACAATATTTTTTCACAATATCAATTATACGACGTAAGTTTTCCCTTCAACTTTAGTGTTTTGATATAAAGTCCAAAATCCAATGAAAAAAATACAGATTGGATTAGGTTGACCTGCTTACAACTGTTATTTAAGTTGTTTTTTTAAACTCTGATCATTATTGATGATAAGCCAAGAAAGAACTAAACTAAACTGACACAAGCACGTGCAGAAAAGACAATCTGTGTTCTGTATCTTAGTAGATGGCCACTGAGCCACTGAGCCACTGGTGCCTACAACCGACTTAATATTTACTCTGCTACCGTTGATGTTAACATTAAATGCATTAATGACTATTATTAAACGAATACTCAAAGGCAATTTGTATAACTTGACAATCAATAAAACGCTCCGAAAGTGGTACATTAAAATGTGGTCAAATAGCAACGGTTTTGTAGTATGACACGGCTAGATTGAAAATAGAGAAGGGCGTGGTTAGTAACGTCCTATCTCTTCGTATGGTGTCACGCATTACGTTAAAGGGAAATCCAGTTATGTCAGCTCTATGTATTTCCTTCATTGCAATAATTAATTGCAATGGATTAGAATAGTAATAATTATAAAACCATTATGGGAAAGTGTGTTTTATTTGTTTATCTTTCTGATTAATATGACTGGAGATTGAAGACTGGAGTGCAAGTTACCTATTTTTTTAGTCAAACTAAAGGTTGTCAATAAATTGTCCTTTGAGTATTCGATATATTCATACTGTAACTTATCCATAACTGTAACTATTGTAAATGAAACTATGATACTAATAATAATATGCTTATGTTTAGTAAAATTATGAAAACCACACTATTTCATACTACGATAGAAACTGGCTTAACATAAGTACATGAATGAACTCTGTTATTATAATATTATAATGTGTACATACTATGCTTTGTCAGTATATAAAGATTCTGAGTATTGATTTTATTATGATGATAGTTTAGATATAATACCCAAAACGTATATAAGTTAACAACACTTGACTAAGTCATACATTCAAATGTATGTCTTAGCCAATAATGTATTTAACTTTGTTGTAAAAATATACTATATGCGCTTTAACATATAATAGCTATCCTGCTATATAAATAGATTTATACGATATATAACAAATGTACTTTTGGTCAGCTATGTGCCTTAAATTAATAGCTTATTCATTATTCCTTATATGGCGATTATGACTTATTTCCACTTAAAGACTTACTGCCATTTTCACCAATCACCCCTATACTGTCACTTAATTAGAAGTTACTTAGCGTGAGGGAAGTCCTAAACTAACCTCTTACTTGTACTGATAGTTGTCACTATAGGTTGGTGAAGACTAAAAGACTAAGTGTCACCTGTTATAGCTTAGGGGGTCATTTTAATTTAGGAGAGATTGGTGCAAACTGGCTTTAATGATTTAATAGAAACTGTTGCTCAAAGTATACTAAATAAACATAATTTAGCACATGTTTTCATTAATATGTAATACTGTTTCACTCTTACACATTAAATGGTCAAATGTATGACAGAGACCGACATACAGCTCAATCAAAACACGTACTAAATAGTGTTTTTATATGTGAAAATCTAAGACTATTGTTTTAAAGTACTGAACATGATATACAATAATAGTTTATGTTAAAATTAAATACAAAATGAGCAAAAATGTTAAATATATTATTATTAACAAAAATTATACCACTAAAAAGCTCTCAAATTGAAAAAAAATCTAATCTTAGGTGTACAAATGATAGCTTATAGCTATGATAATTTTGCTAATGAAAATGTGACTTACATATCTGTCTTTAAGGTCTTATTAGCAACTGCTTTTTTCTAGTCACGAATTTAAAAGATCCTCATTTTTCTATCAGTCAAAATAGAAAAGGAATTAGAAATGAATGTTTAAATTGATAGGTAGTTGAATATCGACCTTAAGGTATAGGAAATAGATTTAAATTGTGTTAACTATGAAATAATTTTATAATTACCAAGATTATTTAGTCAGAAAGTTGTAGATGGGATTAAGACATTTTATAGGGACGGACGATTAGTCTCAAATGTCCATTAAATATGATGTATATGATTAGCATGATTTCTTTAAAATAAACACCACTAAACGATTGAACTATAGAAATACAGTCAAATATAATATTAAGGAAAATTGGAATATTATTTTCAGGTAGTGTTTTTCATTAACCCAGGATTTGGTTCCTCACGCATAATATCAGAGAGAGATATTAAAGTCTAGTTACACATAATTATGAGCTGAAGACTAGTATGGTCACTAACTATTTAGTATTAAATGCACCGCATAGATGCATTGTTTGCAAGACTTGCCTTCTGTCGGGAGTCAGTAAGCTGTATGAAACAGGGTGTATCATATAAATGTTTTTATACATTTTTGTATGTGCGGACGTGGCTATGTCTACAGTAGGTTGCATGACGTCGCGCCGCGTCCACACACACTGCAAATTATTTTCTCAGTGTATATTGACTTGAGTAAGCCGTTATACTTAGTTAATGTAACATAAAATATTTGACTTTATTATTTTAGATGTAACGGAGCACAAACATGGCCTTATTAATCACTGCCTAGCTTCATCTGACATTATGTAACTAGACTTCAGAAATAAGCCAATAATTCGATTATAGAAGTCCAAAGAATTGAGAATCAAGAGATTTAATTTATACTCCTTAGCCCTAAATAAAGCAATTTAATAGTGGTAACAATACTAATATAATATAATAAATAATTGTATGCCAACATTTTATAACAAATACTTTATAGAATATATACTTAAACAGCATATTATAAGTAACTTGAATGTATGAGTAATAGATTTCGAGCCTTGATATAATTAACTAAGCTAAATGTGTGAAATGCGAACTAACTTAACTAGTAAGTGCCCCGTGTACCTATGGATTCACTTAAGTTAATAAAACGGAACAATTTTATTATTACCGTGATTGCATCTGTAGTTTTAACTTTTTGCGACAATCACAAGCTCTACAAGCTGCTTCGTACCAAAATAAAATAAAAAATCTTCATAACAAACCATAATACCCAAAAACACAACAAAAAAGAATACCTTTGGCCAATTTTGTCACTTTCTAAAAGAAACTTAAATTATTTTCCCCAATCAATTACCTTGTTATTTTTTTAAATTCTTCGATTTAATCGAACCCACGAGGCACAATGCAATGTTTCACAATAACACTAATGTATTTAATTTAACCTTTAACGACTGACTAGCGAAATTAAAGTTACAAACTAACAACACCAAAACTTAAAGGGAATAAATTAATGAAGATGTTAGATTTATATGTAACTTGCGGTAGCCATGTTAGGTAAATCTCTAGTATATGACAACTCATTTATAAATTACATTACATAAATGTAAACTATCGCAGAACAAAGAACACACACCATAGAATTTTAACGTTGCATGTTTGAAATTTTTACAGTTTTTTAGCCGGTAAACGAGCAGACGGATCAGCAATCGCCGCCGCCCATGGACAACTGAAACACCAGAGGCGTTACAAATGTGTGTCCAGCTTTTTGGGAGTTAGGAATTTAAGGGTTGTTGGAGAATCAAGGATTGATAAGTTTGTGAAGTCATTGAGCATTCAGTAACCTCACTTACTCAACGAAACAACGCAAGCGTTTTTTCATGTTTTTTTTGAGGCTGTGGTGTCACTCTAGTCACAATTAATAACCTCTTGAACAATCTGGATTTTTGACACAAATTCTATAGAACTAGTGTCGATGGATTAGAATCGAATTCAATAAGTTGTCATACACTAGAGAGGTTTAATGGTATTAAAAATTAGGGTTGGCACGTGAAATGAGACTTTAGATGTTAGTCGTTGCTTCGAAGGCACTCCACTTAAATATGATTTATCTATTTATTTATAATCTGAACTACGCTGCACTATTTTACAGTTGCAAAAGGCCGCTGTTGATGCCATATGGTTGTATTATATATAGTATTCTAACATAATAATTACAGTAACTATGTATAGCTAAATCTTAGTTATTTGTAAGAAAACTTAGAACTGTTATCTGCAAAACTGTTATTAATATGTGTGGAAAATATCTACCTACAGTATAGTAATGGTATACAAGAGAATATAGTTTAAGATGACTGCACACGACGTGTAAAATCTACGCTAAATTATCTTAACAATTAGTTGACACAAAATGCTACAATTACATTATAAGCAACAAGTAACAATGTTGACGTCTACAGCCTACAATGACCTTTACCATCGAATAAATTATTCTTATCTCTCACACATATTTACATTGAACATTATTGTACATAGAACTGATGATACCTACTAACTAGATGCTAATAATTTATACATAAATGATTTTACATTGTAAAGCAAGAAACAATATTAAAATTTTGAATATAACACGAACGCTTATAAACTATGTCACTGATCAATCGCGAACGGTTGATCAGTTGTATTGGGTAATAATCGTAATAAGTGATTAGTTTAATGTCAACTGAAGCCATCTGTTGCCCGCGGCGCGGTATCAATATATTCTAATAGAGGCTACCTTTATCGGGTCAGTCGTACGTCGTTCAAAGTCTTGTCTAGTTTCCCAGTCTTACGTTGCTTGAAGTTATAAATATTTTATATTTATAGCCGCAAGTGTCGATTATCATACGCTGAAAACTCATGGAGGAATATTCACATGTCTGTGAACTTATAGAGGGCTTAGTACGAGTTTGTTTTATGATTAACGTGATCGATACGTTGATGACGCACAGCGCTCCGATTGGCCTGTCCTATGAACCAACCAATCAGAAGCCCGCCTGCGGAAACATTTCAATCTCGTTAAACGTACTCTTACGAAGCCCTCAGATCATATCTGCCTGGCTAGTGATGACGTTACCATTACAAGATAAGAAGTCAGCTCCATGAGTATACCCCTACACCTTCTTCCTACCCTACACTGCGATGCAAAGCTTGCTTAGAAAATATCAGAGCAGTGGCTTTCTTGTGTTTTATTAAATATGATACAATATTAGTATTAGCCTAAAAAGCATCAGTCACAGTAATATGAGCATTGTAGAGTAAACTTTAGATTATTAATTTGCACTATGATTGACCATAGAATTGAGATTTAATATGATGTTCAACAAGCCAAATGTACTGACAGCCTTACTAATAAACATTTCACACATTGTATAGCCGATTCACTACTAATAAACAATATGGGCATTTTCTTATGGCTCTTTTATTACTCTAGTGTAGAACTGTTGTATGAGTAGATATTGAAAAACAAGGTGGGGAGAGCTATGGTATAGGTTACTGTGGAATGGCAAATTGGGAACCGTAAGATGGCTAGGGAACCAGTTGAAACAATGTAAAATACCACCTAAAAGGCGCAGGCGAAGTCACACCAATTCACGGTCTGGGTCTCCGGGAATGATTGCTAGAAATAGCAAGAAGGATAAGGAAAAGTAAGTGACTGAATGGTGAAGAAACTACCACCAGCTTTCTACTGAGATCATCTGCATCTGCCCAAGTAAACTGCATCAATGGCCCACTCGTCGCTTAAGAATAGTTTCCACCCTGCAAGCAGGATCACTGCTCTAACTACTCCACTCCAGCCAGCCAGTTAAAACAAGCCAAAGATAGAACGGTGGCTTATCCGTGGAGCACTTGGGATGATTATTAGTAGAAGAACATTGTGTAAAAATGTTTTGTTGTATAGTTTCTGAATGCTTCTCTCAATGTTGCAAGCAAACAGTGGCATAAGAATGAAATAGATACTCATGGTTCACACACTTATTGTTTATTAGTAATGTCTTATGTAAATGATTATTTACTCCCTGTTTGATAAACAGATACTAGGGTATTAAACAAGGGAGTAATAGAATTTTATTAGTAAGGCTATGCATATGAGAACTTTGTAATGTGCTATCCTTGTTTTTCCCAGCCAGAGAAAAAAGATAGCATCTGCAAGATACAAGCACATTCTGGTTTCAATACAATACAATGTTTTCGTGGAGTACTGCTGGACATATTGGCAAGTAAATACTGATAACTTCTTTTAGTTGTAAATAGATGTAACTATTGAGTATTACTAGACTAAAGACTTTATAGATTATATATTACACAGTACATAACAACTCTATCGATTCAGGTTAGACGAGATGGCGCTGCACTGGACAGTTCCAGTGCAATACAATAGTCGATAACATTACATTATAAATATCTACAAACCCTTAACTTTCAAGCAGTGCGAAGGGACACGAAATGAGAAACGGTGCCGTTACACGGCTTATACACACTACTAAACATTTTATATAAAATCCTGGCAAACACACTGGTTTGCTGCAAACGGCAAACAGCTAATAATATTAAATAACTTCAATAAAGTTCGAAAATTTTTATTTGACATTAATGACGGTTGTCAAATTCTACATCTGACAGCTGTCATCTGTCATAGATATGACAGTTTTATACATAAACATATGTAGTCTATATTTTACGATCTAACGTTAACACGTGAAAACCTACACATCTCCCTACAACTACACATTTTACGTTTGTCAATATAAATGCTGATTTCGTTGTCCTATCCAACTACTGACTTCAATAGCAACTAATTTAAAATCTCAGATTTATTTGAATATTTTTATTCGCACTGCGCAACACTAGGGCCTTACTCTAATAACAATCATGCAGTCTTACTTCCAGTCGAGTTTAGGAGCGATCTGAGCCTTCAGAGTTGCTGAACATGGAAGCCACCATGTTGTCAAACTCCGGGACGGCATCTTCGAACATCTTGAGTTGTTTCGACAGCGACTCGGAGTCCGTAGATCCCGAATCGATCACGATGTCCGTCCACTCGTCACTGATAGACCTTGCCTGTAAGCATTCCTGATAGAAGTTCGCCAATTCCGCAATGGGACTGCCATCAGCAAAGGGGAATTCCTGGAAATTGAGACACAATAGTGTGAACTCATTTCTCTTTTCATAGCAATAGCACTAGTTTACAATATTTCTAATGATATGAATTATGAATGATTTTAGCACAATGATACTGAATCATGTATTTGCAGATGGCTGTATGGTATTTGATGATTGGTGAATATAATTTGAAGATATAGGATTACCATAAGTCCCGTGTATTTGTCTCCATTCTTAGCCTTGGGTACTTCGATGGCCCGGCTGACGGCGTGGCTGGACGAGCTCGGCGCCGGCGCGCCGCTGCTGCAGCTCGGCTGGTTCGCGTTCTCGTGGTCAGATGTCGTCAGCACGTTGGCATTGTCTGATGTCGTCAGCGTTTTCATTTTCTGTAAGATAAAAAACTAGTTAAGTATTGAAATGCCAAACCCTACCCAAACTCCCAATTCCTCTAATCCCCAAACTCCCAATCCCTAAAGGGATGGCAACGCACTTGTAACCTCTGATATTTCGGGTACTGGGCGGCGTCGATCTCTTACCATCAGGATCACCCGACGTATATGTATATCAATGTATATTTGTTTGTGGCCCCATGCCATTACAAGTTTCAAAAGTGAATTACGAAGAAACAACGTAAAATGTATTTTGATACATAAGAAAAATGACAACGGCAGAGGAGTAAATATTACCAATCTCCTCTCCGCCTACTTACCTGTTTCTAATACAAAAACTAAATATTGTTGTAACTGATCTATTTTGCTACTACATAGAAATATCTCCTTACATTCTCCATTTTCTCCTTCTCGGCAAGCAGCCAGGCCATGGGTGGCTCTGGAGGTAGTTGCTCGCTGAGTGTTCTATGCAACTCTTGTATCTTTGACTGGTCAACAAATGCTCCTGCCGTCAAGGGTTTGGATAGGTCCAGTTCTTTCTTCTCATTCCGGTTTTTTCTAGAAAATAAATATTTTATTTTAATATATTGAATCATTCAAGATTGACATTGAGCTCAATATAATCAACCTAGTTGGGAAAAAGCCAGAAGAAAAGCTGTTAGCAATAAATCTTAATACTCTTACTTTTTGCATTAGTGCTAAAGTTATAAATAGTTATATTAATGGTATTTTTACGAGAATAATTTTCAGATATACTGGCTCTGCAAGATAAAGACTTGCAACGATTACTGATTGTGGCAACAGAAACACTTCAGAAGTTAATGACTTATTGAGTAATGTTTGACTACTTATAGATAGTAATCATACTTAAGAAATATTGCTCAGTCACTGACTTCTTGGTCCTCTAACAACAACTTTTGTTTATTACGAATTAGACAACTAACTTAATTTAATCAAAAGCAAAGGAGGTATACAATGTGTATATTCGTCTATATGCCAACATAGTGATTGAATGATCATAGCAATACTTACTTGGGACTCTCAGTATAGAAGTGGTCGCTCTTCACCATAATCCCGGTAGTGGCCGGTGGAGCCTCGTACTCAATCTTCTGCCTGGCCTCAGGCATGATCGTCATCTTCGTTCTGTACACCACTTCTATCAGCAAAGTCCCGATAGGTGTGTGCAGCTCACTTACTTTTATCGTCTTACGTTTCTCACCTAGAAATAAATAGGACTATTTTAGAATACAAGATACTTGGCAGTTTAGTACATAATACTACAGATATTGAACAAGAAGTTGAGACTCATTGGAGTAGGAGACAATAAAAAAATACTTTGTTTTGTAATTTAAAAAAGAATTAGCTCAATGAGGGTAGAAGTGTTTGCGTAACCAGACTGAAAGTGAGAGCACTGCGAAAATTACCTAACTACCTAAGATTTTTCAACCGGCAAAACTAATCTAAGTATCGTGCAATAGCAATAGCAATTGATGATAATTAAAGATATTGCTATGTAAATATACTAAGTACCGTATTTACCCCGGTTAGAAAAACAGAGTTAATTAAAAGGCGTGCTTACTTATCGAGTGACTAGGCTCACATAGATCTATAGAGGCTAATCGCGATAAGGCACAGCGTATGGTTTACTAGACTTATGTTTGTGAACTGGCTGGTCATCCCAACAGGATGTCGCGTGTCGCTAAGCTTGTGTTGTGACTTAACAATGCACACGTATAAATGAACGCTCCTGTATATACTTTACATGATAGATAAAATGTTAATGAACACAATCGTTGTCAGCTAGACGCCAATATGTTAATTACTTGATTATCTGAGTGCAGGATATCATGTAAGTATTACTTAGGTATTTTAATTTACTTATGTAACCACTTAGTGATTGCTATCATGTTTAGGTATCAGTTTATTTACGTTTTAGGATTAACGTGTGTGTTGATTAATTCATGATGTGTGTGTACTGTGTCTTTTGAAGATTGTAATTAGGTACCTACAATGTTATACCAAATCCACGTGCCATGCCTAGGTGAAAATATATCTTTTAATCGATGTATATTATGTCGATTTGATATTACAAAGTTAATGAAATTATTTTCTTTGTTTGAACATGTTAATCTTTTCGATATATTTATCTTTTAATGAATTAAAAGGTTGCTAGGTGCACTAAAAATACACTATATCTAAAAAAACACTGAAGACACAAGGTAGATAGAATAGCTCGCAGGTCGTGTGGTACCAGTACCATTTACCGAAAAATAAGTTTTTTCATATACACATACCTATAATTCAAAATACAAAAATCCCTGCCAAAAGCAACAAACAAGCTTACCTAAGACATCGTAATCAGGTGCACCACCATAGATCTTATGGGAAATCTTGTAAGACTCATTATGCTGAGACCTCGACAGTTTATAGGCCGGTGTAATCCTGGATATCGTCAGGGTGGACTTGAGCATCACGCTCATGCGATAGTAGACCGTCGAAGGGGAGCAGACCTCACTGCCCGGAGACAACTTGACCGTCCACAACTCCAGCACCATGTCATCTCCGTCAACGGTGTGCAGGGATATCTCAATACATAATACTTTGGTCAGTGCATCCACTACCTCCCCGTTAAGCACACGTTTCGTATCCTCCGTCACTCCCGGCTCGTCCGGAATCGATAAGTTGAACTAGAACAAGAATAATTAAAATTGATTTATTATTAAAAGAGGCTGGTCAGCGAGTACCCATCGCGGGATGTAAAATTTATGAAAGCCACTGTGCCAAAATGTAACGAAACATCGCATCGTGCTTTTGCAATAATAAATAGGCAGTAAAAATATTTCGCTAATATTAGTCTTATAGTCAACGCAAGCAACTAATTAAACATCGAACATCTATCCTAAACTTCAAGATGATACTGAATTGCTTTCAAATCCATCGAGCAGTTTTCTCGGTTTCGAACCCGCGACCTGATAACTACTCGAAGACCGCGCTTGCGCCACTCGATTATTCATTACATACAGTAGCAGGTTATGAGCTCAGGGCTAATATTCTGTGTCTGATTTAATATTACTTTTTATGTGTTGGTATTAGTAACAAGTTAACACTATTACAACGTAACAAAGTGTCACAATGTAAACCTAATCCCTATAAACTACAGGACTAATAAAAATTGAAGACATTTATGTAGGAAGCTACTAAGTCCATTAACTATTTCTATTTACCCCATACATGGACAACAACACTGAAGATATCAACTGACCTTCGTCTATTTTCTTCAAGTTGCAACATTTTTCCATGTATGGACAATAGATTAAGAACAAAACAATAAAGTCCATAATGGAAAACAAACACTGGCCAGAGGATAAATATAAAAACAATGGACATTGTATTGGAAAACTACAAGTGAAGGTTAAAAACTCTTTGGTTTAAAACAACTTTGAGTGGCACCAGTCTCACATGGACTGACCTACTTTTCCCGATGACAAACTTATCTGCTTTAAATTGAGCCATCCATTTTTCTAGCAATAGAAAATCAATATGGATAACTTATTTAACTCTAAACTTGGAAATACTGCATTATTTAGCACATGGAAAGTAGGCTACCTTTACTAGGAAAATAGTGATTTATTTTGACTTAGTTACTTCTTATTTTAGATATCGCTAGCATGCATGCAACTAGTTCAATACTCTAGGGGCTGAATTTATAACTTCCTCTTTTAGTTTTCTGGGTATTATAACATAGTATGTAATGTTAACTTCTCTAGAGGTTTTTTTTTAAGCCTATGTATATAATTTGGTTGTTTTGACATTCGCAGAAATACATCTCAACATTCGCTGAGCTAACTTGTAGCATATAGCAAAATGAGTTGCATGTAACCTATTTGCAAAGAAAACACTGATCTTATAAAATTAAACAGGAGTTCTTTTCTCATATATTAAGCTTCAGATTATATTCAGTATTACTCTATAACTGTTTTTTTATAAAATATAGCTGTTATTGGCAGAGAAGATAGGCAGAGTTGCATTGCTCATATTAATGCAATAAATGTAACATCATTTTTCCCTTTCAACTTTAAAGACAATATTTTTATGAAATCATTGTTAATGTTAGTTATTAGAGATACCCTGGATGAGCATACATAAAAAGACTAATTACTGTTGATGAAGTGAAAAAGGTATGTAAGAATCATAGCAATTGGCATTCGGCGTGAGGTTACATATATATGTACAATGTGATAGGGGTGGGACTTCTAACCCGTTAAGGCTGAGTACTACATCTAATAATATTGACAAAAAAAAAATGGGGGGTTGAACCCCTAATTGAAAATATTGAAAAATAGTGATTTTTTCGGTAAAAATAATTCACAAATGATTTTTTTTCTCACCAAAACATTATCAAACATATGAAAAAGTAATGTATTAGTTAGCCAAGGTTATTAGCTAACGTTTGTCGTTTTTTTTTTGTTTCTACGATGCATACAACCTTTGATATCAAAAAAAGTAAAAAAAATATTAAAATAGCCATAATTTTTAGGGGGAGGGGATTCGACCCCTTCGACCCCCGACTTTTGTCGATAAAATTAGATGTAGTACTCAGCCTTAACAGGTTAGAAGTCTCACCCCTATCACATTGTATATTACTTTCCTAGTATTTAGATATTAAAGATTATGTAATGAGAATGAGTAGAGAAGTGAACAAACATGATCGCTTAATGTTGCATAGTAATATATTTATGAGTTTTTCAATTTTCACTGCTGAATACAATGGCAATCTTGATTACTGACCAAATAGATAGGACTTTATTTCTTAGAGTTTATGAGGCGATAAAACCTTAGCTATGTGACAAATTACGATTTATTGTATATAACAAAGTTTCAGTACTGTCTTACCTATACATTCATCACAATTGACTAATACAAAGACAATAATTTCATATAAAATTGTATTAAAAACAAAAGGATATTTGATTAAGAAAGTATCTGATAAATGAGCAATGTAATTTTACACAAAACTAATTTGTATAGGAAATAAGTCTTATTAGAATGTGTTTGCATTTAGACATTCAAACTTGATTCTTTTAGTGTGACATTATTTGTGAAAAACCAACAAACTAGGTAAGTAAAGAAAATAATACATAGCAATAACCAATAACAAAACATATTTGTATAAGATCAAAGTATATAGGTTTATTTAAACAAGCTGTGTACTTTTTTGTGCCATGGGACAAAAGTCACTTTGGAAATGCTATACCGCTATAATGCTAAATACCAATAGTGTAAAATAGTGCAAAATTCATTGCTCAAACCATAATTTTGGATGGATAAGATCCAACAAGTGGGTACTAGGTACATAACATAGTTTATATCTATATTATACAATGAAGTTCAATAGTTCTGCAGTCTAAGCATGTTGTAACATCTACATTCCAGCAAGCATGTGTTCCTTTGTATAAACAAATAACAAAACATCTTACCCATTGCGGCGAGGACTCTACGCCGTTGTCTGGGAGCTTGGAGTTAAATTCATGTGTTATTTTCTTCCCTTGTCTACTCTGCACTACGATTTGCGCTACTTTCAGGGTCAAAACCTTAGTAAACTTGTAATACAGTTTACTTCTTTCTTGCAACTCCGCATTAGTAGATGCCATTTTCTTATCATTTATTTGAGCTAGAGAAACAAATTCATGTTATTTCAATAATTTACGCAGCGTCAAAAAAAATACTCGGTCATAAAATAACATCATAACCAAACAGTTACGTCTATTTGAAGCACGAAATTAACAAACTTTATTAATTTAATTTACTAATTGCACTAAATAATAATATAACTACAATTTTGATAAATAATAATTATATTCAAGAGAAGAAACTATGAAACGCAAGGTACATAGATACGAAAACGCCACCAGACTAAAAAATAAAATCTTAACGCAGTAACTTTGTCAAGATTCCCTAAATTCCATTTGTCAAAAAGTATAATTTGAGCGCACCGATTGGTTATAAATTTCAGGAACCAAACATAAGCGGCTTGCTATTGGATACAATGACACTTGATTTTGATACGTTTCTATATACGCAGTTACCTTTAGGACTTACAAATAGTTTAAAAATATTTAATGTTTATATTATAACCCAGGTGAGATTTGTGTATGCACATTATTTATTCAATAATAAAATATTTTTTCTTAAAGATGTTTATAACTTAAGTATAAAGTAGAATTTTTTGACAACTTTCAATCCATCACTTTGGTTTTACTTTTGGCGCGGAATCTATATTTATTCGGTAGCGGTTTACCTATATTTCGTCTTCTTTCCCCCGAAACAATTTTTGGACATTTTACTTATGTTCAGAAACTCAAATGTATATTATAATTGGACACACAGAAAAGAACAGAATACCTACATAATATTATATCCGTCCAATATTTATATTCTATACTTATTACTTACCTCTACTCTCAACTAAGATAAATAATAACTAATAATAATAAAGTTTTTTAATAGGTAAGGAAGTAAGTAGGTAGGTAATAAATTAATAATCCTACTCTCTTAAGGAGAAAACCGTAAAAAGTTCAATAAAAAAATAAAATTTGAATGTAAAATTAATGACAAATAAAAAAAACACACTTACACATTTCAAAATGTTCACGAGCTCACTTCAGTATCTAAGTTCTTCAAGAAAACTTTGGAAAGCGCTGCCGCCGCGACGCGTGTGTCTAGAGCTTATGCCGGCACAGCTCTATTCAAGCTCCAACTCAGGTCTGTATTCCTAGTACTGGAGACTGCAAGTAATCGAACATATTGCGACTTGCGCAATAGAGCCCTCTTAACTACGCAGACTAGTTTTTTTTTTTTTAAATAGTTTCAGAAATAAATAAGCTGTACTAGGTAATCTTAATGAAACCTACAGTCTTATTAAATTATAGAGGACAAACAGAAGTTCAAATACTCTATATGTTGGAGCGTGACTGATGCCGATTTAGTTTTTGTTAAGCACCTAAGTTATATGTAGGTATAAATATTAAGTACTAAGAAGTCAGGTATTTATATATATATTACTAGCGACCTGCCCCAGCTTCGTATGGGTGCAATGGTGATATATTATCCATGTATTACATATATAAACCTTGCTTGTGAATTACTCTATCTATTAAGAAAAGCCGCATCATAATCCGTTGTGTAGTTTTAAAGATTTAAGCATACAAAGGGACATAGGGACAGAGAAATTGACTTTGTTTTTTACTATGCAGTGATAATTATACAGAATCAACATTATCAGTCACAAGAAGCCCACATCTGAAAATAGGCCTCCTCCAATGACTTCCAGATAAGTCGGTTCGAAACGACCTGCATCCAGCGGCTCCCTGCGACCTTAATCAGATCGTCTGTCCACTTTGTGTGTGGAAATGCTACGCTGCGCTTGCCGGTACGCGGTCTCCACTCGAGAACCTCTCTGCCCTAGCTCTAGTGGTCATCAGTTCTCCGCGCTATGTGCCCTAGCCACTACCACTTCAGTTTGCTAATACAAAATATATCTACTTATGTAGGTACTTGCCGTGCTTGATGCCCTTAAGCATCTGCTTTAAATTACATGATTGTTTTCGTCATGCATACTTAGGTACCTACCTACCTAATGCACACACTTACCTATATGCTTATCTGAGGTAGTGAGGGATCAGGAATGCGATTGAATAACCATGAATGGGTTCACCACATGCACTATTAGATACGTGAGCATATCTGACTAACCACACACACGAAACACAACCACGATAACGGCAGCAGGAATCGGGAATCAAAGCTACTCACACAAGTTTAGTTCAATCAAGAGCACTCCAGCCAAGTTTGCAATCAAATCAAATGTAAAAAAAAAAATCTTGGCGTTCTATTTTTTAGACGTATTCGGAGTACTACCTACTGGCGCGAGAGTGTTGGTTTAGAATCAACATGATGGATTAAACATTTTCTTTTATTATAAAACAGTTATTCTATCTGTTTTCAATATTATAGTTCACGTCAATCTTTTTAATTGCATGTTTTACCTAATGCACTATTTTCAAGGGAAAAGGAGAAGGACATCTAGCCATATTCATATTTTTATTAGCCGCCTGATTAAACTTCTCACTTTTACGTTGCAACGAAGCAATTAATATTTCTTAATATTAATATTAATATAAATCGATTCAGGTAGGTATAATTAGGTAACATTAATAGGTACACTCCGCCACGGGAAATACACTGAGCTAATAATTGCATCTTGTAAGATTATTATTCTTGAATGCATATTACTTACAATAATTACGAGTACGTATACAACAATACATTATTAGATTCTAGAAAGTACCTACCCACCTACTTAATTAGTTAGGTATAGGTGTTTGCAGCGGCTAGCGGCTTTACAAAGAGGATAACTTTTTTTTTAATTGTAATAATATTGTAGTTTGTGTCAAACACCTTTATCCAGAATCCAGATCGTAGTTAATTATAGTCATAAAGACAGTACTATTGTTTTTAATGGGTCCGGGTACGGAGGACTTGCTGAAGTCCCCGTCATCCCGCTGGCGCGCGTCTTTGTGACGTTGCATGGGAGACCAACACCTCACTTCTCTGCACATCTTGAGGTGGCAAGGCAAGCCGCCACGAGGTCAGGGGCTGCTTCGTTTCTCACGTGCTCGCCACGTGTGAGACGGGACAACGGGGTGGGTCCTCCCCAGGCGAGGGGGCTCCATGAGGATTTGAGGATAAAAAATCGCAGATTTTTGGGAGCAGTTCTAATATTTATTTAATTTATTATTATTTCTTTTAAAAAGGTGTCAGTTTTAATACACAATTAATGGAATCTGGCGGTTGCAAATTGCAAAATGTAGAATGTAGAAGCTTGTACCACTCCACTTAGATACCTAGATGCTATATTTATAGACTACAGAATAGACAGTGCACTGACATGTCCACTGGGATTTGTGGTTAATGGATTAGGAATAAGGTGAGAGTGAACGACCTAATTTATATTCACAAACTGTGTCACTAGTTGTCTAGCTAAACATAGGTTTAATAGTGCATCGGTTTCGATACCGCTGCATGAACAGTAAATGAATACCTAGGTGAACTTTAATCAACTCTTCTTGACTTTTAATTATGTTTCATTAATCCAAAGTTATAATAGGTACCCCATTAAAATTTCTTTGTGCGCCGTACACCACTCGAACTATAGATACTTAAAATAATATTTCAGTGATTTTTTTTTATATTTCTGTGATTTCTTATTACATGGGACTGGCATTAGGTACATGCCATAATGTGTTTCCTCTGTCTAACCCTTTAGGGTTAAATAGGCGTGACGTCACTTTTTCTGTGATTTGAACCGTACAATGTAAGTATACTTATTGTTTCGTAATGACAACTACCGAAACGGTTTACTTCAACTGTACCTCTATGGTTGGACGGCTTCCACCGTTGGCATAGTGCATGCGACCGACTGCTACGTGACGTCGCGGGTTCGTTTTCTGCAAGGAATAAATCTTTATGCTACTTAGTTGTTTAATAAACAAATATAATAGTATAATAATTTCTATATTAACTAGATACACGATATCTAGACATATTAAACTAACTAAAAATCACGGTTTTCTGGCGTAAATTAATGGAGAAAAGCTCTACTAGTTACAGCAGGGCTACTAGCTCTATTAGTTTCTAGTAGAGCTAGTAACTCTGCTTTTTGTGAGCAAGCTTTTTGAAAACGTACGATAGTACGAGTACTTGCATACATACTTGTAAATAATACATTTTTCGTCAATCGTTGTTCAATGACGGACTACACGTTGGTACCTATAGGTACCTATCTATAAAATTCAACATTCACCTAAAAAGATGCACATATGAACTTCTATCTTTAGAAAAGTAGGCGGAGATATATCGATCGACCTGTAGATATTCAATGTTATATTGCAACGTAATGAATACTGCAAACCAAATAAGTGTGTGAGAGCTACGCTTCGACACGAATGGGCGGGCTCGACCGGAGTGATACCACAGCTCACAGAAAACCGACGTGAAACAACGCTTGCGTTGTGTTTTGTTACTGTTACCGGAGGTTATCGCAGGCCCAATTACCCCCTTTCCCACACTTCCCAATGCACGATTCCCTAAAAAATTAAATTCCTAACCACCAAAAGGCCGGCAACGCAATTGTAACGCCTCTGGTGTTTCGGGTGTGCATGGGCGACGGAAATTGCTTGAGGTGATCCGTCTGCTCTTTTACCGGCTTATAGGTACCACGTACCATACCCTATGTTTGTAGTGACTCTGTAAAGCGGAACATGCCGTTAAAAAGGTTTAGTCTTGAGAGCATGTTTAATATCATTGCTATTATTAATTTACCGCTTTTACCGAGGCGCTTTTGACCTAGATTGGTACCTAGGGCCAGGAATCTATGTTTATTTCCAAAAGACACATAGTTTGAACAGACATACTATTTCCTGTGGCAAGTGGCACTTATTAAATTAATTTTCGGAAACTGTATGACAGACAGCGGTTAATTAAATTTCTACCGATGCTAAATGTAAGTTAATTAAATGCTTTATCTGTCCAATTTTCATGTAGCTTCGACTAATATAAAATGTTTCCACTTTTGAATCTAATAAGATGTTAAAATATAAAGACATTTGCAATTGCTAAATCAGTTATAAGGAACTGCTAATTTGGTACTTATTTTAATATTTTTTTTTTTCGTTTTCTATAGTTATTATAAAATAACTATTTTTGCTTTGGTCGCGTTAAGAAGTATTATTCCTTTCTTAGAGGATACCTACGTCATATATAGTAGATTTATGCATGCGAAGTCTTAGCCCGATCGGTTTTAAATTGACAAAGTTTCATCTCCTCGTGGGTAGAACTGATCAAAATCTTTTCTTAGCGGATGTGTAGGTCATAACATCTACCTACACGTGATTTTCAGCCCGATCCGTGCAGTGGTTAGGGCTGTGCGTTGATAGATCACTATGTAGTCAGCCAGCTTTGAGTTATATATATTTAGAAGATTATGGACCCAACCCTATTTGTGATTTCCGATAGTAAGAGAAAAGTACCTAGGCATTGAATTTATCTACAATTTACGTATAAGCTGTGAAAGCTTATACATATATCTACTACCTATTAATGTAACCTGAATGTAACCTGATGAGTGCAGCAAACAAAGACATCTATTGTGTATTGTAGGTTCCCAGTCTATTGAGTGCAACAAAGGTATTGAGCATTGAAGGTTCTTCCATTGTGCCTTTATTTAGGTACACTTTTCATCCCGTGCTGGAAAATCCTCGTAGCTCCTTTCATAGTTAGAGAGTGGGTGTCCCCTCCGCCCTGTGGGAACACGCCATATTGTCTCAAAACCACCCTAACGTCCTTTGTCACTGGAATCTATAAAATCGATGGAATATGATGTTTACTTATGTATCTGGAGGCCATCCGTCTGTACTGTTGCGTACAATGTTTTACTGTTATTACTTGCAGTCATAAATACAAATTGCGAATGGAAAATGAAAACGTAATATCTACGTTGAGTTATGCTTTATTTCCCCGAAGGGCAAGATGCAAGCAAATGAGTCAGTAATTATTTAAATAAACTCTTTGCTTTTTATTTTATCCCATGTAAGGATGTGTGAATGTAGCTGTAAACTTATGCTGCGGACGACCTAGTGGGTTACCAAGGCTCAGGGTCGTAGGAGTAGAAACGGAGTGGTTTTTAGTTAGTAAGAGTCTGACTCTCACTCTCGCCTTACACTAGGCGGGAGGAGCCAATGGATGATGTTAAAAAAGAAAAAGAGATCGCTCAGCAGTTGTGCTTATACAAGTTACAATCACTGAAACGAGGCAGTAGACCTATGTGTATGTAGGGATCTACCTATATATCCACCATCGAAATATCATGTATGAACATACCTTGTTATTTTGAAGAGACAAGCGCTTTGGTAAATATGTCACCTCGGAAGCTCGCGCAGACGTTAATTGGATGCTAAATCGCTGCACAGGTAGGACACGCTCACGCTTCACCAGCGAGAAGATGGTAAACTCACGTGAAGTGTATCAGGCTGCTAACAACAATATCGAGTGACACTGCACACTGCACACTGCACACTTTACATGATAACATATTCAGAATTTCAAATTCATAAATCCTGTCAAAAAGATGGTGAATGGTTTTAAGGGCGGTGCTATCTTTGTCATGAATCACGTCATCGAAGGGAGTTTAAGCAGTTTAAGTGCATAAGAAGATACCTAATCTTAATAAACGAAAATTAAAAGACCTATACGAAAATACCTATAGCTAGACTAAAGTTTAAAGACCTAGAACTAAAATCGAACCCGCGACCCCCTGTGTCTAATATCTTCGTCAGTCTCCACTGGGTATACGTTACCCAGATTACAATTTACAGCTAGATGTCGGCTACAATGATGATGAAATTATTTAGTGTGGGAGAGCTATGCTTCTATACGAATATGCGGGCGCGGTAGAGAAATGTTGCGTTGTGTAGGTACATATAAATACAATTCGCCATCTTTGTTAAAGGAAGTTAGAGAAGATACAGAGTACCCAATCTAAAATCTTTGAATTCTGATTTAAGATTTTGCATCAAGTTTGTTTATTAGTAGATATTAGCCGTTATTGTAGGTACCGTTGTGTGCCGTTGTGATCGGGTTAATTAACTGCAATAGGGATGATGACTGGGTCAAAAATAAATTATTACACCTTTTCAATACAATAAAATATTCAAAAATAATCACACTTTCATTCATAAATTTAAAGAACTACTTAATTTTCGACATTTTCTAGCTAAATTTCTAGAAATAAGTCTGCTATTTGATGTCAAAAACTTATGACGTCATAATAGAGTATTTCATACAAAGTTCATAGAAAATATCGTTTTTGACGTTTCGAAAAAATTATTGAAATTGACTAGCAGGAAACATGCCTATTTCACTACCCAAATCTCTTGTGGACTGATCTGCAACTAGGATTATAGACTGTGTGTTCAGCCGATACGCTCACTACCACACAACTACCTACCGCCTAACGAGACTACCTACAAGTGTAACATACAATACAAACATGCAAATATGAAGTTTGAAATGCGATTTGAGGTCGGCTTTCAGACTAGAACTAGTTGGGACGTCGCTGTCAGCTAAAGTTCGTGACTTCCCAACCACGGAGTTAGAATCGTCTGCTTAAGTTTGCATCGAGAGATGCAACTTCAATGTTCTGCATCTGTTTATTATACAGCTTTAGGGTGGTTTTCCACCAGAGGTGAACTGTGCTATGTTGCTGTGGATGGTTTTGGTTTCCACCAAACATACTTATTCATTGGTACACATATTTAGCACTGGCAGAAACGGACTCAGCTAAGGTATATTTTTAATATGGTGAGATTCATGCTATGGATGCGTGCTATACTCGAGCTATGCATTTTCCTCGAACAGCTACATAGCTTAGTATCGATGGAGACGGTCACACAGTTTCACTGCTTACCTATTAAATCTTCGTATCATAGCTACATAGCACCCTTAAACAAGACTTTGGTACTATTATTAGAACTTATGACGGGATATTTACCATGTTTATTCACTTTGGTGAGTTTCCGATATTTCGGCACTGTTGCAAGCGCCATGATCACGGATTAACTGGAGTAAATGCGGGTGGGTGTTTACGAGCAGACAAATCTTTCTCGTTCGTTTCTTGCTGACACCGCTAACACCACTACCATTGTCACTTGCAACTCGGTTCAACTCTCGACACACAAAACTCACTGTGTCAGCTCGCGAACTTTCCTCCTTCTTGGCACTTTTGCGGGTTTTACATAGTTGGACCACTGACACATGTGATGA
Organism: Spodoptera frugiperda; assembly: GCF_023101765.2. Lineage (NCBI taxonomy): Eukaryota > Metazoa > Arthropoda > Insecta > Lepidoptera > Noctuidae > Spodoptera > Spodoptera frugiperda. The sequence goes on from NC_064236.1 coordinate 4,641,404, forward strand.
AGGTGCTGCGGAGTAACGGATACAGGATTGCAAACCAGCATTTATGCCATATGTGAAGGGAGTGACAGATAAGGTTGCAAACATTCTCCACAAATATGCCATAAAGACTGTCTTCACTCCTTTCCGGAAAGTTTCCCAGATGCTGCGTTCGCCGAAGGATAGCTTCCCTCTAGAAAATGCCTAGGGTCTATAAAGTGGACTGTAGCTGTGGCAAATCATATATCGGTCAGACTAAGCGTACTGTGGCTTGTAGAATTTCTGAGCATATTAGAGCGGTGAAAAACAACGACGCACAAAAATCCGCTATAGCTCAACACATCTTGGAGGCTGGATCAAACCACTGGATTGAGTTACATAACCCACAAGTTATCTCGACAGAACGCCACTATATACCTAGACTGGTAAGAGAAGCGATTGAGATAACCAAGTACAAAAACTTCAACCGGGAGGATGGGTTTCAACTGTCGAGGGCTTGGAATCCAGTGGTCCAACTATGTAAAACCCGCAAAAGTGCCAAGAAGGAGGAAAGTTCGCGAGCTGACACAGTGAGTTTTGTGTGTCGAGAGTTGAACCGAGTTGCAAGTGACAATGGTAGTGGTGTTAGCGGTGTCAGCAAGAAACGAACGAGAAAGCGGGTAGACTGATTTGTCTGCTCGTAAACACCCACCCGCATTTACTCCAGTTAATCCGTGATCATGGCGCTTGCAACAGTGCCGAAATATCGGAAACTCACCAAAGTGAATAAACATGGTCAATATCCCGTCATAAGTTCTAATAATAGTGTTAGTGACCATGTCAGTTTAAAAACTTATAAGACTTTGGTACTTTTAAAACGAGAGTTAGGAAGGTATGCATTTAGTTAGTGACGATAATGAGTATATTCCTTTGATATCATACATTAACTAAGTAATTAAGTAAGTAGGTACCTACCACACGTAGGTAAAGCTTTAAGTTTGGGGTTCATATTAGGTACTTAGTGGAGTTTTCAAGTATTCGGTAGATACTACTTCTGAGTAATGTACGTACATTATACATACATTTCTACATATTTTTATGCACATTTTCGTCACTGAATTTCTTAGTTGTTGACATTTTTGTAGTAGTTATTCTATACTAGCTTCCGCCCGCGACTCCGTCCGCGCGGAGGTCGGTTTTTGCGTGGAAGTTTTATTACTCCATTTTAAATAACTCTGACAAAGACATCTTATAAATATCTATTAGACCCAAATACGGCTAGGCCCATAATAATTAAGGAGATCCCTCGATTGAGTTCCTGCTGTTGAGTTGCGTTCTGTAGGATAAAACTGAAAAATAAAGTTTTTTTCTAAGTATTTTTCCAGAATAAAGAGTATTATATTTTATGCCTAGGATAATAAGGTGTATTAAAATTAATAATCCTATTGATATTGGATTATTAATAAATAATATAAATAATGAATTTATTATTAATATTAAAGAAAAAAATATTTTTATAATTTCAAATACAAAGAATAGTTTAAATAAAATAATAATTTTGGAGATTATTGAATAATTATACCAAGTTTCATCGAAATCAAACTGTTAGTTTTCACGTGATGCCTGAACATACAGACAGACAGACAGACAGACAAAAAATTTTTTAATCACAAATTTGGGTTTGGTATGGATCCAGTAACACCCCCTGCTATTTATTCTTTCAATATTTTCAATGTCCAGAATTGACCCTTCTACAGATTTCTTATAATATGAATGAATGAATGAATGAATAAATGAATGAGAGTGTTATAAACGTAAGAGTAGACAAATATAATCAGAAAGCTCCAGAATGCTAAGCTATCGGGAGTTATACGCGTTATTGTGAGTCAACCATAAAATATAGACATTTATTGTTGTGGAATATTTTTTAAACAATTTTAAGGAGAACATTTTCGTCGTACATGATTTCTGTGTAGCTTTAACCATTAAGGCTGTACACGCGACGGAAGCTTAAAAAATGGAGTAAGTTCTCCTGTTTTCCCAACATTTCCCTTCACTGCTCTGCTCCTATTGATCGTAGCGTGATGAAAAGTATACTATAACCTGCCCAGGAGTATGAAGAACAATTGTACCAAGTTTCGTTGAAATCTGTCGAGTGGTTTTTGTTTCTATAAAGAACATACAGACAGACAGACAGACAGACAGACAGACAGACAAAAAATTTTCTGATTGCATTTTTGGCGTCAGTATCGATCACTAATCACCCGCTGATAGTTATTTTGGAAATATGTTTCATGTACAGAATTGACCTCTCTACAGATTTATTATAAGTATAGATAAAACAGGGTTTAATTACGATTAGATTGAAGTTTTCACCGTCCTTTAAAATGAAGTAGTACGAAGTTAGGTATGATATAAGACTCAGTCGTGCTGAATACTTACTACCTATAGTTATTAAGTAGGCGATATTTTTCTTAGTCATCAATTTTCAGACCAGCAGCTTTGCAGGCCGGCTTGGTGGGGCGGTCCAAAAAGCGGTGGTTAGGACATCCTTATTTACTAAGTATTGAATACCTAAGATTCAGGAAACTACATCATCTTGTGTTTCTAACTAAACCTCCACCTACATATACATAGACTAGACTAGAATGGGTCTATGCTTGCTTGCATTAATTAATACTGAGTGCAGATCCCGATACTCGCTTAATGTGATCTAAGTAGATAATAGAGACTGTTCTACGGTAGCCAACTAGCCAGTATTGGATTACCGGACTAATGGCTGTGTTGTAATTTATTGAAAATTCTACAGCCAAAGTAGATTCAACCATTAGGTTAACTTAGATAGGGTGAATAGAATGTAGCTAATTAAATTAATAAGAAAAGTTAATAATTTTCTAATGTAAAACGTACAAAATAGTGATTGGGAGGCGTAATTTTTAAAATAGCTAAAATGTGGCATAAACATAATCAACTAATTACTTGGTCAATGAAAAGGTCAAAATAACCGGTTACCTACTTTAATTAATTTTCTAATAATAAAAATGATCTTTAAACTAGCCTAGACCTATTGCTATAACTTTGCGTGATTGAACTTTCTACTGCCATATGCCAGTCCGACATAAGTTTAAATTTTTGAAATCCCTTCACACGGAGTTGTGTCCTAAAGTTAGCCAACTTTATAAAAGATTTATAGTAAGGAGGAAGACTACTTGCCAGTCTGTCATGTTTCCACGTTCTATTTTAGTTCAGGGAGGGAGGTAGAAAACTTTATTTCAGACCGAATGCCTAGGTAACTATGTACCTACCTAAATGTAGCCATGTACTTAGTAATTTATACTTATGTATTGCTTAAAAGTTAAAATGTATTGTAACTTTCTAGCAATGAGTTTTAAGTTTAATTTGAAGCCCAGTGTTTATAGTTTTAGTACCAATCCAATTTCTCTTAATTTTACTAAGATTTTAAGACGTGTTTTTAATATCAGGTAGGTGTCCAGCTACATAGGCTTTTGTAATCCCCAAATCTCTAACCTCCAAAAGGCCGGCAATGTACTTACTTGTAATTCCTGTGTTGCGGGTGTCCGAGAGCGGTGCTGATTGCTTGCCATCAGACAGATGATCCGTCTTATCGATTGCCGCCCTATCCCACAAGAAAATCACTTTTGTGCTGAGTCCGTTAATTCTATTAGGTACCTTCTACTATTTAGTGGTAAGTATTCACTGAAGCTGAGTGAAAGGAAGATGTATTACAAAATCTACCTGTGGTTGTATAAGAAACAACATTTTTCAAGAAGTAAATAGTGTAAGTAGAGCGATTTTTAAAACTGTATTATGCGACTCCTATCTATTTCTTGTTTGTAACTTTAGACCAGGGGTGCACCACCACCTTTTCCTGGGCAAGGACCACTTTTACAACGCTTGTTAAGTTAGCGACCCCAATTATTATTGCTTTTTGTACCCATATAAAAAGTGACTTTTCTTTTGTATAAGTTTAATTTGTGCTTTAACCGTGGTTATTTATTGGACAGAGGTGTAGTCTTGGATATGTACCTATATTTTTACTTCTGATCTGAACACTAGCGGTCCACGTACCACCAGTTGGGATCCACTGCTCTAGACCATGCGGTTAAAAACTGGCGCGCCTTCATTTTATTGTAGGTACTAACATAACCGCATGTGCGGTCGTATTCTTCGGTTTCTTTTTTAACTTTTAACAAGGCTACGCAGTAATGGTTAAAAACAGTCTCAGTTCTACCATATTGCGGCGTGGGCCACACCAAAATTATTAAGCGGCAAGATAACCAAAATTAAGAAGAACAACTGGGCTGAATCAAAAACCTTTTTACCATTAGTGATCTTACCTGTCAAGAAGATTACATAGAAGACTAGGTACTTTAAAGCGGATGTTCCCAAAGAATCGGTTAACTAATCGAGATAAATCGATGTTTTAAATTTAATAAAAACAAAATTAATGTTATATGTATTTAAAACTAGCTGAATATATAGCTTATAAATTATTTTAAACTAAAAACTTCTACTTTAATACCAAAATTAGTCGAATCGGTCTAGCCGATCTCTTTGCCTTAGCGAGACTTAGGGCTCCCACACAAAACTGCGATGCGATTTAGTGCGGCGTAGTTTTGTATGGGAGCCCTTACGAAGAGCAATTGATTTTTAGTTGGCCGGTGCTTGGGAGGTGAAATAAGAACAAGAGGTTGGTTCAATTATTATGCACTATTTATGAATATATTATTGAAAATAGTTGTAAAATAGATTTTTATTCATCATTTAAATCTTGTCTTAATCGTACGAGGAAATTGATTCTGATGAAACAGTAAATACAATTTTACAAACATCATGTTTCTACCAACTATGTAAAACTTGGCGCAAACTGTAATAACTAATACACCTATATATTAATTTCTATAACAGTCGTTCGCTTCATATACGCCACACTATGTGTAATTGTACAAATATTCGTGTAATTTAGGTATTACAAAATAAACCATATTCGTATCAAAACTAAGTTTATTATGTATCAACAATATAACACGAATATTTTTACACAATATTAGTAAAATATAGATATCTATTTCATTTAACATTCTTCTACTTCAACGACAGATTTAAATATGTTTGACATGCATCTTATACTAAAATCTGTAGGTATACATTTCCTAAGGCAATGCTGAATAAAGCCTTTAAATAGAACAACCTCGAAGGAATTCCTCAAACCACAAATAGACAAATTTAATTATAAACATCTATGATAGTAGAGTTGTTACATTACATCCATACCTAACAATGTCTTTTTAAATTACAACGAGATGAAATTCCATAAAACAACATTTTACAGATAACATTTTATTAAAAACTGCTAATAAATATCACTACATGTATAAATATGTATAAACTGTTCTATGGAAAATTATAAATGACCCCAAAAGTAACTGATAAGTACACAATTTATTTGTAAGTAACTTGAAATTAATTTCACACCGAAGGGCAGTACCTACAGCTAATTTATGGTAATGACAAATGATGCTAGACTTTCATCTATACGAAAATGAGGCTGAAACAAGTACTCTGTTGATATTATAAGTACATAGTGGCAGCTTTGACAATAAACTAGATTTAATAAAAAAATTGTTTATCAAATACTATGCAGTTTGCTTTACGTTAAACGAAAACGAAACGAACGGCTCTCTAATTGAACGTTAACATTCGAAGTAATGTACTGATTGGCCGGCACGAATAAACCAACCAATCAGAGCGCTGAACAAGTTTTAGTTTCGTTTTCGTTCAATGTAAAGGAATCTCGCACTAAGTATACAGACAATTAAATACATTACAAACTTACTGATTTACAAACTGGACTGAACATTTACAATGTTACTATTGTCACAAAAGATATAAAAGTTGCTGTCACAAAAAGGCTGTTTGACAACTCTGGTACTCTTTACATACCTTTCTGATTGGTCACTGTTTAACAGTCCTGGTAAGGTAATTATCACAATGTACCATATTGAACGAAGAAATAGAAAGAGACAGTAGGTGACTAGGTGGTCAGTCTCTTTCTAATTTTGTGCTTGGCCTTCTCCATTCCACTACATTTTCGTAACATCAACTTGTATATCCGAGTACATATCACAGAATAGTATATGCATTACGTCTTGTTTTAATACAGGTTTGTTTTTACGTCGTCGCCTTATGTTTATTAGATCATTTTTCATGTTTCAATTTAAGACATTCTATTTAAAATGTTATTAAAATCCAGTATGGACTATGTAGACACACAAAATTTTAATATTGTCTTTTGTCTTTCAATGAATAATTATACGAAATTACTATTAATCTATGATTTCAGGAACTCGTAAAGCAGGCGTGTATGATTCTCTAGTGTATTAATAACATTTTAATAAGAGCTTTGCTTTCATTATTCTTTATTAATAGTAAAATAGTTCTTTCAATATCAAGACTGCTATTTTGATCGAAAACAAACATCGTATAACGTATGTGTAGCAGATTCACTACTAATAAATAACAGGAACTATATTCCTTGTCACCAAAATTTTACATTTGTCATATTACACTAATTCGGTCAATATTTTCTTGAAACATGGGTACAGGTATATATAGGTGTTTACGAAGTTTATATGTTTCTCCACATTTTGCCTCAACCTGGCATGCAAATATATCTTATGATATAAAAAATCATTCATTAAAAATTATAAAATAAAATTAGGTATCTACATTAAATAGAAGGAATTGTAATTTAATTTAGAACGCAATAATTCTGCCAAGGAAATTAGAATTATTGTTATTTGGTATAGTCAAAATTTTAATTTCATATTAGATATAACAATATCAAAACGCAATTGTCAATTATAAATGTCACGAAACTATTATTGACCATTAGTATTCTCCTCAAGATACATTTTCACAGAATAGTACATCTTGTCAAACCCTAGAAACCTAACGTTCGGCTGTACCCCTCAAAAAAGAATTCAATGTCTCAAAATGTATGGTTATAATAATACCACACCAATAAATAATAGCAAATTTTTAGCTGCGTCTTCGTCGAATTTACGAAGGTTAGGTGTTCGATCGAAGATCGAAAGTTATCTTAACCCTATTAAGATAACTTTCGATCTTCTGTTTAAACAGGTTGATGTTCCTAATTGCCGAACTACAACAATTTAAACTGTTGTATATCTTGGATGACATGCAAAAAACACTCTTATTCATTAAAGCAGACTTACTAGGAAAGCTGCTAATTTTTTCATACAATTTCTAAAATTTTATTAGTGATTGGGTCTCGGTTCGTTGATTTTTCTACGCCACCAGTTGTGTACCCCATGCGTTTTGCAAATTTTTCTTTTTTTTTTAATATCTAGTTCTGAATTTCGTAGCTGTTGCTTAACCTACCCATTGTTTATTAGTAATGTCTTGTGTAAATTATTATTAACTCCCTGTTTAATAAATAAGTACCAGGGTGTTAAACAAGGGAGTAATAGATCACTAGTAAGACGATAAGAATAGTCAAGTGGCTCAATTATTATTTTCCATAAAACATTATTTTATAATATTAACCATATATCTACTCATCGTGGAGCGAATGTACCTAATTTAGACCATTTCCAAATTATATTTTTATAGGTAGTTTTATAAAATGGCATGCAGGCCTAAGCGGATTTATATTTATTGTACATATTGCTTATTGAATGAAGTAGTTAGAACCGCTATCTCCCAGAAAATTGATTAAACTTGGATCTTAATGTTATCGCATAGTAACTATTCCAAACTCAGGGTTTTTCTGACCAGTTTCTCAGCAATTTTATTGAACTGTTCTCGATCTTCCCTCCACATTTTGGCGGCATCAACGTTGGCACCACTCTCATCGTTTGGCTCTAAAATTAAACAGGATGTCAAATGATTTAGTATTAAGTGTTATACGCTTATACTATAATATAGACGGACTTAATGTGTTAGGCATTTTTAGCAGGCATGATGATGCAGAGAAGAGTAAATGGAATTCAAGAAACAAGCAACGAATTTTACTGAAATACATTGAAATAACGAAGATGCTACTTACCAGCTAACATGCTGACGACAGAGAGTAGTATTTTCTCCACGCTTTGTACAGGCGACCATCGCTCAGCACTGCTCTCATAGCCCATGGGATCGTCACCAGGCGCATGCAGGATTGATATGCACACACGTCCATCAGCATATACTGGAAAGACATAAGGAATGTTTATGAGACTCATCTTTTCATCTTTTATTCTTATAACATATTTAAATAGAATAAAATAACAAAGGGCAATGCAAATGAATGTAATGGTCACTGGCCCCACACACCTACAGTGTCGTAAGGGTATGTAATCTCTTGAGCTTGAAGCTCGAGCGAGATCTCACAAGATTAACTATAAATTAAATTGCAGAAAAAGAGAGAATCACAATTGTCTTCACCAAATTAATATTTTAAGCTCAGTGTAAGTCAACCAAAGTCTTTATAAGTAGTTAGCTAGCAATAATTAATTATTAAACCTAAATTGGAGTTACACAAAGAATAGAATATATAGAACAAATAATATTTCACAAAATAAAGGGTGTCCCTGAAATCGACGTCCAACGGGCACTAGATGATCAGCAAGGTTTGCCACTACTAGCGCCATAAGTAATTTATTCAGTACAGTCACTTAAAGTAAGGTAAAAATTTTATTCAGAGTAACTATTTGGTTCCTCTAAAACTAACAATGTTTTCCAATCTAAAGCAGTTGGCTAAGAATTTATGATTCCATATTACTGGAGCACTATTCAGGATAATGTAAGGAAGACTACAGATGAAAAAATAAAGATTTGTAGCAACAGGAGTCAAAAGACTGGCACAGGGTGTAGTTTTTCGTGGATAACAAATAAGTCACTGTAATTTAAAAACTGTAGGACTTAGAATTTTTTTATATTTTTCTGATAACATTTGGAACCTTGCCGATCATTTGGTGCCTGTTGGACGTCGATTTCAGGGACACTCTGTATAAATGCCAGCAAAGCTTGGCTAATTGACATGGCATGGCATGACACTCGCTAATTTGCAAACGCTAAGGCATGACAGTTACACACATATTTCTAATTATTTATAAGGTAGAAATATATGCAAAAGCTTTGCACTTAGGTAAAACATATTTTAGTTCATACATACATTAAAATAATATTTTTATCAGGCAAACCAGCTAAGGTGCGACAGAACATTTTAACAAAAAGATAATTATTAAAAATGAGCCTTGCTAAAAACTAGTGATAATACACCTCAAAAACGAATAGCAGAACAATATGTGCACATGACTGTCAAACAACATTGGTCAATTGGGCTTTTTTGTTGTTTGTCATTGGCAGGGTCAAGATATGTATAGTATGAAAATAATTTGGCAAATTATTCAATTAGAATCCATTTGTCAATTGTACGGTACAGAGCAGTGGCCTAACATGTGGAAAGATGTTGTCATAAAATTAATGTTTGTCCCTAATGTGATGACTGTAGCAACATACTGTTTAGGAAAAAGTATTAACTTTCTATGCTTTCTTATGAAATATAAATCTTTTCAGGGTAAGATATTATATAAAATATATACGACTTAAAATTAAGTAACAAAATTGCAAAGTGTGTGGGTACATAATGCTGAAGAAAAAATTATGTAAATTTTTGTTGTAGTTCATACAAATATGCATCTAATACTTACTGTTTGGGTGAAACATCTCACATGTGAACTCCATCTTAGGTGGGCTCAATGGGTAGTCCGGAGGAAAGTGTAATTTTGCAGGAAATATGCCACCCTCGAAGCATGTGCCTTCTGGTCCTCTACAAATATATTTGGAATCACATATAAACTGTTTTTACGGACTATTCTAATACTTAATTATCAAGTATGAACAGTTTCTTACGTGATAAGTGCCTCCCATTCAAAAAAGTTTTCTTCGTTGATAGGTCCTGCAATAATGCCTTCTGGAGGATTGATGGTCAGCTCTGAAAAAATTTATCTTAGTTAGCTTAGTTTATTAGACTTTTGTCAAATTGTAGAGGTAGATCTGTATGTGAGGTCAATGTATTTATTAGCTGTTTTTATTGACTGGTTTAATCAAAATAATGGTAGGTAGGCAGGTAATGTGTTCAAGAAATTAATATTTTTTTACATCTAGATGCTGCTTAGATATCGTTTGTTCCAGGGCTGGTTATTGTTAAATTTATGACGAAATGTACATTTCAATATTGTTGCAATTAATCCATACTAATTGGACTAATTCACCAAAATATCTACTTACCTTCTACCTACATACCTAAATTAATTATTGTGAAAGTAAACTTTCCAAATTAAATAATGGGAGTTCACTGCACTCACGTTTGTATTCAGCCATTAGCCGCCGCAACGCTGATCCAGCCATGTTCGCAGCAGTGGTTACTGGCTCCTCAAGAATCTTAGAACTGTTCTTCTATGACAGAAAGAATTTTAAAGACGCACAGGTTGAGTGTTGAGTGGTGAAAAATGTGCGTTGCAGTTATGCGTCATACGTGTGCGAATTAAAATCTAGCATGACAGATAAGGAATCCGCTCTCACGTATTTTCACTTGATAGATAAAGACAACAATATCTTAAATTGCAATAAATTGTAAATTAAAATCCGTGGACTTATTTGTGACGTGATTTGATTTGTTGTTCAATTTCAATACTGTGTTGCCATTGCTAAATTTGAAAATTGAAATGGTAATGGTAATAAATTTGAAATGGTAGTATTTTACATTTTTATCTATAATGGTAAATATTTTTAAAGGTAATATACAAAATTCCTAAAATCATTGTAATTGAAGTAAATAAAATAATATTGTAGTAAATAAAAATATTTATTTAAGTTTGAAGAAAGCTAAGTAACTAACATTAAGTTAAAAAAGAAAGAAAGTAAACAATTATAATTAATTATTTTTAAGTTGTAAATAATGTGTTAATTCAGTGATTGTACAATATAAAAGATATTAAGTTTAAAAAAAAAACATAAATCGTATGAAATTCAGTAAACAATAAATTTCTAACAAAAAACGGTAGGTTTCAGTTATTTAAGCCCTTTCTTTTATATTATCTGTGACCGAAGCAAAAGAAAAGCGGTATTTTTTAAATCATATGAAATTCATAAAATAATGAGATTTCTAATTTCACGTCGTGAGAATTAGAGTGCGTTATTGATAAAAGATCTAGTTGATAAAAGATGGTGATATCTTGGTAAGCAAGCTGAAAGAAAGACAAGATATTGTGCGGCTATTTTAAGAGCAATGAAATCGAGTGTTTCTCGATATATTTTAATACAACTAAATAGATATTAATTCTGGACAACATTGTACTTTTAAATATCTTCCGACACCTGAAGGTGAGTTATTATTTGTTTTAAAATCTATTTCCCCTAAGACGACCCACTGGCCACGTAAAATACTTTACTCAGTATTGATCAATTTTAATGAAAAATCCTCACCTCCTCCATCCTCACCTCTTCATAGTTTTTATCGTTGTAGACTTTGGTTATAGAAGACATTATTTCAATAGCGCGCCGTCTCGGCTCATGGCTCCAGAATCGTGGTTCAGTATTTTTATTAGAGATTCCAATAGATGGCGCTACCGTACCCTTTGCTTCATTAGCGAACTCACGCAACGTTACCTATTACTCCTAGTTTTTTCCCGCGTGGTTGCATCTTGATGTTTCAATCCCTACTGCAATCTTTATTATTTCCAAAATCTTTTTAGAACGTTTATTTTACTTTAATTAAAATGACGGCCTTTCATACATTACATACTATCTATACCTATCAATGGAGGAATTTTTAAAAATCAGATTTTAGTTGGTGCCTACAGAACAAACTGGATATACTTACAGTCTGAATTTCATGTTTGTAGCCTCGATAGCTTGCACTACGTGATGAACTGATGAGGAATGAGTTAGTCAGTCACGATAGGTTATTTTAATAAGTATGTATAGGGTACCTGATTAGGCTATGTGATCCTTCATTATTTGTACTTACTTTATTTTTAGGAAGTTTTTGCAAGATTGGAAGCTGCTTATCTATTGACAATTATTATTATTGTTTAATAGTCTTAATGAGTTCAACGTATTTTTAAGTGAGATATGGCAGAAGTAAGTGAAGGTGCGCTGTCGTCAGAACCATTGCTACTTTTACCTGGTAATCCTGTAAGTATTATGTACATATACATATTTATGTAAACTATTAGGTATTAATTAAATTAATTGGTATAGGTATATAATTTGTCGAGTCACTACTCTTCATGGCTTGATGCTAGGTATGGTAAACGTTTGAGATACTCCTTGATTACGAATGGTCTTAATTTAAACCTATTTTCGCTTGACCCTAATACTAGATTCTAAGGCTGGCTGGTAGACAATGCTATATTGCATTAATAGATTTTACTTAAACACGTCTTCGTCTCTTGTGTACTACTTTATTTCATTTAATGCACCTCCTTATATAAATAAAATATAATGCTCCTAGTAAAATTTTAACGTCCTATTAAAAAAAATAATGATGACATTTAAACAGTTACAGTATCCCATAATTTGGGGTGAAACGACAGCTCACTTCACGTGCAGATTGTGCATGAAAACGTTTTACAATAAGAACGCTTTGCAAAATCATAAAAAGACACAGCACGATGATGAAGTCATCAATAGCGACGTGGAATTCCAACAGAAAACTGCACAGTTCAGCGATCATGTGAGTTGCTATCTCTTATTGTCAGATTTTTTATTATTTACTTATTTAAAATCTTTGTCTATTTATCTATCTACTGCATGATAGGTTCAAAATCATCTATGTTTTAACATATAATTTATGTAAGTAATCATATCATATTCCTTGTCGGCTTAAGCTTAGCTAAGTCTACGGGAAGATTATAAATAGTTTGGTAAAAACGTACTTATTTCTTTGTAATGAGATAGATATTTCTTGTTTCCTATGAGATCTGAAGTTCAAGATTTCTAATAATTAAAATTTAATTCAATGCAGTCAATCAACGCAAAGTGTTACAATTTATTAGTATTTTTTTTTTCTTGAACAGAACATGAACGGGCTGTGCGGCTTCAATTTTATACCTTTAAATAAACACAATGATGAGCAAATTACAGGACGTGATGGTTTTATCACGCGCACATTTTCTGAAGACACGACCTATTTAATTATTAAAATCGAGAGAAACGACATTGATACCGACGCCATGAAGCGATTCCGACTCGATGGTGTTGTTAAAAAGACACAAATGAAATCTAAACTACCGGTTGATCTCAGGTACGTGTGGCTGTTATAATGATAATTACATATTAAATATAAATAACACACGAGTAATTCTTATTTAATTTTATTGAAGTTTTCATTACTACAGTTTAGTGATGTTTTTAGTTTGTGTCATGTTTTTTTTTGTGTAGGTATCACTGACTAAATGAGCCTGGGGTCTTATTTTTAATTTGTTTCAACCAGGGGGCCATTTACATGCACATTCCCTTCAACCCTGCGACCGGATCTGCTGTGTCGTCAGATTTTCTTCAACTGCTGTGATTATTCACTTCACTATCGGGAAGAGCATACTAAAAGACGCAAGGCCGCACTACGCTGTCAGGTTTGCGAGAAACGCCTCGATCGGAAGTTCTACTCGAATGAAACGATCCCTGCCCAACTCCACGCCTCAACTCAGATTCCTTTCTCTTGTCGCATGTGCAGTCTAATATTCGGGGATAGCACCGAGTACGAGGAGCACAATCGTGTTGTCCACGCAAAGACGAAACCGCATCAGTGCTCGATTTGTGCTAAACGATTCACTCAACAAGGCGGCTTACAGCAGCACATGCGGATGCACACAGGTGTCCGCCCCTTTGCCTGTACATTCTGTCCGAAAGCATTTACACAAAAAGCAGGACTGGACCAACATCTTCGGACACACACCAAGGTGAAGCCGTTCAAGTGTGTCATATGTACTAAGTGTTTCTCGCAGTCGGTGCATCTTCGGCAACATATGCGCACTCACACCAACATACAACCATTCGAGTGCTCCGTTTGTGGGCGGAGATTCAAGCAAAGTAGTCATTTAAATTTTCATATGCGTTCGCATGTTGGGGATGGTTCTTTAGTTATGGATAATTTTGTGCAAGGAGAAGGTCACGACAACCAAATGCAATTTCTGAACTTTCCGAACTTGCAGCCGGTGCAAGATGGTGACATGTTGTATTATGCAACAGAGCTCGCTGTCGCTCCTACTGCTAATCAAATGTCATTTTCCTATCAGCCACAAGTAGTAATACCGGGCAACGTGCTCTCATTCTGAAACATACTCAATAGAAAATTCAACAAAACTAGGTATTAAGGATTCTATTCATTTAATGAATTAAAATGCATGCAAACATGATACTTACTTTTGTTTAATTTTGGACTGAATTTGGTGGAAATTCTAACAAAACATAACATAATAACAATTATTGGATTCGATTGCTTTTATTTTAATTTTTTAAATGAAATTGGAAATAAAGTCGTTTAATATAGGCGTTACCAGCATTTTTATTTCACTTCTTGCTTACTTCTTCATTTAATAGACAGAAAATGTTCCATTACGTTGTGCAGTTGCTATACAAATAATTTTAGAAATATTCGACATAAGCAAATAATTATAATTATTATCATTGTTAAATACATTGTTTACCATACAATAAGTAACAACATCAATAACAACATCAACATATTGGATTCTTGATATTTAATTTTTATAAATAAGGTTCATTAATCACGTCCACGAATGCATGCAGGCGGAACTTATTTTCGAATGCAAGTCTTAAGGAATTCCCACAAAAGTGCAGGTGTTTGCATCTTAAGTACTAGGCAAACATAACAATAGAGGAGAACATCTACTACGATTGCATTGAATAGGTACTGAAACGTTGCAGAATGCCCTTTCTTTCTTATACGTTGGTTTCAGTATAACCTGTTTCAGCTCCCCCACTTTCTTACTTCCTCGTGGAAGCTAGCTTTGGAAGTTGCGCACTAAACACTATTTCAGTCTCTTTTCAGCACAGATGCAATGTCATTTCAGTGCTCTATGCAGTTTTTACTTAATAATCTAAGTAGAAATGCTTTAGGTAGTTGTAAAATTCTGGCTAGATATCTTTTTACTAAAAAACGAGCCGAAAATGTTGAAAATCATACATACATAACATATTATAATAGTATTATGTAGATGTATCATACCGGATTTCTTCTTACTGTTAGATTATTGTGATGTAAATACTATTCAAGACCTGTGTCTAAAAATAGTGCAATCAAATCGTCATCGGCCCGTTTTAAGTAGGTGCGCCGTCTGACGGTACTAAAATGTATTCATTATGTAAAGTGTCTACATACATATATTGATATGCAATAGAAAAAAAAGACACTGTCGATGGACAGGGCCACCTGATACCGTAAATAACACGACAAAAGAAAAAATACACTATCTCGCACATTGCCGTCAGCTAACTTGGTATAACTTATTGTCACCAAACACTTCAGTCGACATGCATCAGTTGCAGTTTCAAAACATAATCTAATCACAATATTTTTTAGAATATAATGGCTATAAGTTTGTAACACTGAAATACTCAGATAAGTAAGTAGACACATTTAACATCTTAGCTGTCGAACTGCAAGCTTGCTGAATATAAATTGCGGAAATGTGGTATAGGTAGGTATGTACTACCTATGTTAGTTTGGTCGGTGTTGTTATGATAAATGCTCTGGCGTATAGTTAGACAAAGGTATTAGTGGTACGTCGTCTCGTCAAAACATGTATAGCCGGCGTGTGGGCGCGGCATGTTGGTTACATTTCGGTCTCCTTGTATATTTTGATAGAGCCGCGTATGGCACGCCAAGAAAACAAAGGGATCCATTCTACTGATGGCTGCATCCTGACCGACGCGACGGGCAACCCTCTCCGTTTCAAATGACCTTTTTCGTTTCGTGATCTAGTTCGGCTGGGATTTATTTTTTTACGGTTGTTTTATGATGAGTTTGAACTAACATAACTGATACTCGTTACCTATTTAGCTATGTGGTTGTTGTGACAATAACTGTTTCGTTACAGTTAGTAATTTGCGAAATTATGAAAAGCTATATAAGTAACTAGCAAACCCAGCGAACTCCGTTTCGCCACCTGCTCTTTTCTTGTTTTTTTTTTAATTTTCTTTGCTATAAACATCACGGAACCCGTTACCTTTCCATCGAATGCAAAACCGTGAAAATCGGTTCGTGCGTTCTGGAGTTATAACGTCAGGAAGGAAAACCCGACTTATTTTTATATAATAGATTATTTGTCTTTAAAATAATTCTTCTTCCACTTAGTATTTAGATAAGCAATTAAACTCAGAAGTTTGATAGTAAAAACATCAATCATTGTAAAACAACCAATAGATATTTTTGTGGGAAGTATTATTCCACTTTTTATTATTGTGAAACTGATTATGCTGAGGTTTAGGTAACCAGGTATTAAAAAAAATTAATTTCTATGCTGCCAGATAAGAGTCTCTATTATTCTCGACATTGTAGTTCCAGAATCTGTTTTATGATATGCAATTTTTTTGGTTAAGTTTTTAGTATTCGTGATCCGCTGGCTCAAGATTGCATCTTATATTTTTTGTTCCCAAGACCTTTACACTTTCCGTTTTCGCACCCGATGTTCTCTCGACCTTATCCTTACAAAACATGTTGTAAAACGTATATTTTTTATGTGTCAGAATCAGATACTAATTAGTAAGTTTTTTAACCTCAAATAACACATGTGGCAGTTGTGTCGGTCGTGATTTACATTTGTTTACATCCGCTGTCCGAGGGTTAAATGTAACCTATCCGCCGTTGTAAGGGTTGGCTTCAAATACGTGTACAAATGAACAAAAAAAAAACTGCTGCTTTAAAACAATAAACGATGGATAAGAATAGGTTAGCATTGTTTCTAAATTGTCTTACCGCCGTAATCAGAGTCTTTTAATGGTGACTTAATCCAGTCCTTAGCAATTGTTTTTGGTACAAAATCGTTACTAAGGAATAGTTTAAGTAATCTTTAAATATCTCTGAGTACGGTAATTAACGAGTTAGCTGACAATTTAGTCCAGATGGAACTTAATTGATGGCTCCACTTGAATTACCGGCTTGAATCATGCTTAATAGATAAAGGTAAGATATTGCAAAGTGCAGCTCTCATATTCCAATAGTAAACGAGATATAAAATGATGTCATGCAGTGTACGGACATGGCATTAGAAGGCACATTGTCTTGTGCGGCGTGAACAAAAAGCGCTCGGGAGATTTAAATTCTCCCTAACGCCTTTTAAGTCGCCGTCAGCCGATGGTGTTGTTTATACCTATTCAGCGCCCGTTAATGGATCCAGTTCCATGCAAATGTAGGCGTACTGATAGAAGTATGTCTAATATTAATCTGGTACATTATTACTTAAGACAATAAACGCGGACAGTTTTAGATGTGTTTGCAAGTGTCCGCCTCATAAGTACAATGTCTAATGTACGCTTATAGGGTTACTTTGATTTATTTTTACTTGGCATGATAACTATAATTCTTGATATCACGAAATTATAGGGAAATCCGTTGAACGTTGTCCTGCCATATAGTATGCTGTGTGCATGGTTAAAATAAATAGGTATGTAGTTTATTGCAACCTAGTAAGTGTTTTACAGTCAGCAAATTTATCTACTTGGTGCGCAAGCAATATAATAAAGACTAGCTTTTGCCCGCGACTTCGTTCGCGTGGAATAGTGACTTCCGGCAAATTTTTGGTTTTAACCACATAGTTCCCGATCTCGCGGGATCTCTTCAAAAATGAGATGTGGAAGATATTCCAGGGAACTCTTCAAAAATCAACATAATGAGCTCTGCGTTTGTTTTTAATAGATGTATACTCACTTAGGGCATTGAAAAAATAGTTTAAAAACGGACTTTAACTAAAGAAATATTATAATCTTTCCGAACTTAAGATGAAAACTAACTTAAAACTAAAGAAAGCTACGAATTACGAATTTATAACAATTAAAAAAGAAATTATATTAGAACCTATCCTTTATGCTATAATAACCAAGCTTAAACTAAATAATTTAAAAGAAACGACCTCAATCTAATCTAATTAATTTATAAATTAGACTTACAATTTTATTAAAAAAAACTAACTACAGTAACTACTAATAATCGATATCAAACTAAACCTACGTTAAAAAGTTTAACCAGAAAACCAGGAAAACCCTACAAATAAACTTATTAATTGACAAATACAACGAAACCAATTTATAATATACGAAACAGCAGGACCACTACAGACAAATAATCATACGACTGATAATACACATTTTCTACAATAGTACCGAAGCGCTCGGCCGATACCCAACCAAATAATTGTAACAAAACCATAGCGCAATCTATTTCGATCCCAACGCCATCTATCGAGGATAAAGACAACTTGGATTATTTATTTATACTCCGTTCGGGCATTTTCTTTGTACTAAAAGTTTAATTATATTGATATAATTTTTTTCATACCTTTTTACTATTTGTTAACTTTTTTTCGATGAATTAAAACAATAACATGAACCGAAGTCGTGTAACGATCGACATAGAATTATCTATACTCCGTTAGAGCGTTTTCTTTGTACTAAAAGTTGTATTATGTTATATTTTTCATTGCTTTTTACTATTTTGTAAAAACAAATTTCCAATGAATTAAAACAATAACATGAACTGAACAATTGTAATTACACCATTGCGCGATCAACGCCATCTATCTACGGAGTATAGGAACAGCCCGACATTGTTCAATTCCGTACTATAAGTACGAAATTGAACAATAGATGGCGCTGTATGTCCGGAATAAATTTATTTTTTATTTCATTTTTTTTTATTTTTATTTTATATTTATTTTATTTTTATTTTTTTTTAATTTATTTTTATTTTTTTTTTATTTTTTTTTTATTTTATATTTATTTTTATTTTATTTTTATTTTATTTTTATTTTATTTTATTTTTATTTTTATTTTATTTTTATTTTATTTTTATTTTATTTTTATTTTATTTTTATTTTATTTTTATTTTATTTTTATTTTATTTTTATTTTATTTTTATTTTATTTTTATTTTATTTTTATTTTATTTTTATTTTATTTTTATTTTATTTTTATTTTATTTTTATTTTTATTTTATTTTTATTTTATTTTTATTTTATTTTTATTTTATTTTTATTTTATTTTTATTTTATTTTTATTTTATTTTTATTTTATTTTTATTTTATTTTTATTTTTATTTTTATTTTTATTTTTATTTTTATTTTTATTTTTATTTTTATTTTTATTTTTATTTCATTTTTATTTTATTTTTTTTTATTTTTTGATTTTTGATATAAAAATATATCTATGTCCTCTCTAAGGTTCGAAACTATATCTGTACCAAATTTCAACCAAATCCGTCAAATAGTTGCGGAGATTAATGGTATAAGCATAGAATGTTCGACGTGATTCTTTAATTTGACATAACTTTTTTATTTATGAACCGATTGACATGAAACAAACACTAAATGTAAATTTAAGCATCCCGCAATATATTCGTGAAAACCGCATCCAACTCGGATCAGCCGTTTCTGAGATTAGCGCGCACAGACGAACAGACAAACAGACAAACAGACAAACAGACAAACAGACAAACAGACAAACAGACAAACAGACAAAAAAAAAGTTAATTACATTTTTGGGTTCGACATCGACATAACAATAACCCCTGCTATTTTTTTTATTTTTATTTTCAATGTACAGACAGCACTTTTCTACGATTTTATTATATGTATAGATAGATTATTTCTTTCTTTTATTTATACAAACGTTATGTTTACAAACATGCAATTTCACATGGACATGACACCCAGACCTAAAACAAGATAATAACATGTAGATAAGTACAATTTTATTTACTTAAACAATAGTTAGTTACAATCACTATATTTAGTCTTTATTTGCCCCCTGCATAACAGAACCAAGAACCTGGCTGGAAAATTAAAAGTGAATCTGAAATCAGTTAAATAGATTTTTAATTTCATGTTTAGATTGCAGATTTCGTTTGTTTGAGCTAGGAACATTGTTCGAAATTTTCTTCCAATAAACGGAGTCAAAACAAGTAATCAAAAGTATTTGCAGATGTTTAATTAATCGTTTTTAGTAGCTGCTATTGCTATTGCTTTCATTGAAATCAAAATAAACTGGTATAGGTAGGCAGACATAACGGTGTTAAGATTTTTAAATGTTCTATGTACTTAGACTATTACTGATTTCTAGGAGTATGTATTGTACCTGGATTAGTAGACAGATTTCTGACTTTGTAGATTGTTTGGAAGTAGGTACTTTTGATATCGAAATACTTATATTGCATAAGAAAATACTTTTGTGGAGAAAATACCATTTTCATCATACTCAGTAAGTAATAAGTACCTACAAAGTCCCGTTTACTCCTGATTTGCGCCCAGTCACATAGGGTCACTCGCTATTTAAGTCGTCAATCAAACATATTATTATTACTAAAGTAAACATGATATGTTGATACACAAGTCGTGGAGACTTTTTTATGTGATAGCTAAAGAGGATGCATAGGGTTCCTAGTGGCTGGTAGACAAGCCATCAGCGTCCAGGGACACCTGCAATACCAGAGACGTTAAAATTCTTGTCGAATCATGACTCATCCCCGTGATAATCATCTAAAACTAACATTGCTCCCATTAACTGGCACAAATGTTTTTTTTTTATCCAGCTGCGTATTCTAGTCTAGTCGATATAAAACACTGCTATACAGGTGTTTTATTTGGAAAAGTGCCGAGACGCTAACATGTCGGTGTCGGTGCGGTGGCGAGAAAGTAAACTCATTTAGCACGACCAACAATCATTAATTTTTTTACCGAAATAATTATAAAGATTTAATGAGATCATAATTTACGAAATGTCTAGCGTTAGACATTTTTATATTATAAGTCTTCGAGTTATAGTCTAAACTCTACTTAGATCCTGTATAAGTAGGTATTACCTTGTAGTTAGGTACCAATGAACTCTAGTACCTTAGGCACACATTAATCGTTATGGGACTTGATGGGAATCATAACGTTACTGGATTGTAAATCTGCAACTCTACGCGAAGTAAAAGGCAGGACTTAATGAGATATCTATGCTCCAATGATACTTAGGTAATCAAGAATTCAAGATGGCCACACAATGAAATATAAGCATAAATACCAATCTGTGTATCTTATTTGGACACATAAATATGCTTGTACAAATCCAGTAGCCATACAGGTGGGAAAGAGGGTGAGAATTTGTAAACGTATAACTAACAGATAAGATAGTAATCAATTCTCAAGTACTGCCCTAATGTTGACACTTACAACACACAATCCGTCACACGTGGAACGTAGGTGCTTCCCAAAAGTCGGTATCATAAAACTTGATGGAAACGTTCCAGCTTCGAGAGTCTGTTTCTTATTCGTGTGAAGAGCATATATGTACAGGCGTCCGAGTCGCGCAAATTTGTCTGCTCGAAGCTTCCCGTTGATGACGGACGCTGCGCACATGGCCTGCGCGTCATAAAATGTAATTTACAACCATGTTTCATGCGCACACGGCTGTACTTCGAACAGCTTTCATGTATTGTTGGATTATGTTACAAGCTGTATGTAGGTATGTAGCTACATCGTTTTATGTGTATTTGATGTAATTCGGCTCTGGGTTTTTTTGATTGGGCGGGATGTTGTTAATACCTACTTGAGCTATTTAGTTTAGTATTGTTAAATATAATTTCTTAGTTTTAGGTTGAGGTAAATTGATATATTTGACGTTTTGATTTTTATGAAAATAATAGTATCGAACCCAAACATTCTGTAAAAAATGGAAAAGCTTCGATTAAACTGCTTGTTTGTCTTTAAAAAGTAGGTACGGAACGGAACATTACGATTTCTTTATTATTAACTTAAGGATGAGGGCGCTCCTGGTTATGAAGAACGACTTAAGATTTCGTGGTGTTACTTTACAATTGGAATCTCGGAAGTTTGCCTATAAGAGTGAAAGCGGCTATCTATTAAACCGGGTTGACTTATAAGCAATTGGGAAATCTTTCGCTACTTCTTTTTTTTCGTTAGGTAGGTACCTACTTGGACACTGATTTACAACAGTGGTGTATCTACCAAGGCTGATAAAGAATCTCTTTTATCCTATAATTACTTACTTTGAAAATCGGAACCCATTTTAATCGGTTGAATAACTTTATTCTACTTTATTACTCTCCAGCTCCACGAAAACACAATTGCAGTTAGTTTACATACCACAAAAAAGTAAAATATGTAAGAAAAACATTATAGACTGTAAACAATTTTGTCACGTCCCGTGAAATATTGCTTTTTCCTCTTAATAATTGTTTTAACATAATAATAATTTTATTGTTATAACATCATGATTAATAATTAAAGTGTAATAGACAGTACATACAAATAAGCATTATATTTGACCTCCTCCGTCTGCCCACAATGTTCAAACAAATTGTGATTCCGTTCAGTGATCATAGATGGCGTTACGGAACGCTGTGCTAGCGATTCCGTAAAAATTAAAATGTGGCTCCCGCGAGGCTGCGAATTATGAGTAGGTACGTTACTTTACGCCGCCTGTAGGGGGTGAACGACATACATTTACAAAATAAATACATTTTAATAAGTTTACTATTTTAATCTATCATACAATAAAATATACTTAGGTATATGTATAAAGAAGTAAATAGAAGGGTTAATTTTATTATTTTCGGCATATTAGCCATGCGAAAACGTTATAATTATACTACACTGAATTTCGTAGGAAATTATCTCAGATTTTTCGTATCTGTTTTCAGACATCGACTGCCGTTCTCTTATTATAATAATCCATATTCCATAGCACTGAGAACCCGCTTCATTAATTATTTATTGAAGTCAACAATCGAAAACGGAACATTGCCAACTGTTCAGAATAACTCGTCACAAGTAACTGCATAACAAAATTATATCGCATTGGTTTTCAAGAATCACGTTTGGTAACAGTATTTAAACTATTGGAACATGTTTACTATTAAATTATGATTCAACTTTAATTGATTACTTTAGTAAGTTCTGTTATTTTTCATTAGATATTAGCAAATTACGTGAAAGCTAACTCGAAATAATGCATTTCTCACGTACTAACATACATTCAAATCAAAAATACAGATACAACTACAGGATTTTCGGCAATGATATTTACAGATATCAGTTCAGTATTTAACAAGCTTCAAATTTTACTTATAGTTTTTCTTATTTTATGTTACAAATTCTGAAAAATCTGCAAGTAAACTCAAAAATGCCATTTTGTCGCGGATGGTCACGATTTTAACCAAAGAGCAAGCTATCGATCAGCCTGCGGACTACAAGCGATACTTGGCTTTGTATTTATGGAGTGAGAGGTGAAGTTTGTTTAACAGTACAGGAGCACATATATCATTTTGGCTGCTGAATGAAGCCTTTCGTATTTATGGGTTCCTAGTAAGTTGTCTCGTAATTTTGCACCTCGTCGAAAAAAATTCACTTCAATCCCACAGTCGCAGCATGGTTTTGTTTACGTATGTTTTATTTATTTCGTCATTGTATTTGTTAGTTTTAACAGTTTTTTAAATTCATTGTTTTATGTTGTAACTTGAAATAAAAATAATATGAAATTGAAACATATTATTCTGTAAAATATAAAAAAATGCCGATGTCGCACTACTGATGCCATGGATTCCTACACAATTCTTTTAAAAAAATCTTATTAATTAATTTGGTATTCACGTTTAATCTTTCTCTTGGGTACCTACCAGAGTTCTACAAATGTTTGTATTTATAATTTTACGTTTTACAATGTATTTATTTGAAGCTATATTTTGGTCAACTCCTTGTATTAGGTACTTGTGTGCTCTGTAAATGTTTGATTGTTAATGCCTATTTTAAGTTAATTAAACATTTTAATTTACTTTATTTATTTAATTAAAACCGACACGGTTCGGCAATGGTTCGAAATTAAAAAAAATATATGATTTCTTTCTTGAATAAAAATATATTACATTTGGTATTGTATGTCTTATTCAGCTGTAAATCGGAGAAATAAAGGAAACTGTTTTGCGGGCTTGATAGAAACTTGCTTCGTGTTAATGCTGTCCTAGTACTCAAGTCCTGTAAGTGTAAAGATTTGTTCGAAATCTTACTGTCCTGGTACTTTAGACCTGTAAAAAGACGTGATTTGGTGAACTACAAAGCAACCACGTGAAGTAACGCTATCTATTGTCAAAAGTAGAACTAAAATGTGAAGCTTTAGGGTTCGTGGTAATAGTGGCTGTTTTATATTAACATTGTTTTAAATACCTCTTAAATATTTATGTTTTTTATTTTGAAGTAATAATACATAGCTAAGTAAATCTGAAAATGGTTCCAGCTGTTACAGCAGCATCTGCTGTTAATAAAATTTTACAGTCGAGTCGCTTCGTTCGCAGTTTCACCTCCTCGCAGTTATGCTATCCTAGTACCAAATGCTGCGAAAGCTGCCCACTGTAAACAGTCTCACTGTGCACAGCCTCACTGCCTACAGTCCCACAGCACAGTCTCACTCACAGTATTCAGTCACACACACACAGTATACAGCCCCACTGTACACAGTCTTACTCAACATAGTTTCATTGTTTACACTCTCACTGTGTAACTGACTGTAGTGCAATACTTTACTCAATATTATGAGCACGGTGATATACTGTCCACAGTTTACTAGTATAGCTTTATGTGCTCGTTACTGACTGATATGCCAGAAGCGCATTCTGTGGTAGTGCTTGTATCGGTAGTCTAAATTACACCGCCTTTGTAGTACTGCAATCCTAGTACTTTACCCCCGCTTAGTTGGTGATGTTGGTAGTTTCATGGCTAGACCATTCGGTATAACGCCATCTGTAGGAAGGAATTAATTTAAGGTACAAGGGAGGAATTAATTTTTACAGTTTTCTAGAATTGATTCGTGATTTGATTCATAAATGATAAAAAAGAATTAATAGAAATGATTGAATATTATTTTCTTATTTTCAACAATCAACTAAATTTATAAAAAAGCTCATTGATGATGATTAAAATAATTTCGACTGCGATCTTAGCGCCGCCGCCGTCACATTTAGGCAACATCCCTGTTGTGTATTACTCCAACCCGAACCAAAATTAAAATACAAATCATATTATCAATGTCTAAAATGAAAAATGATTAATCAAAACTAAATTGAAATGTGAACTAATGTGGAATAATATTTTTTTTACATAGAAAACATTTTGAGTATATTTCCAGCGAGTGACGTGACCTACAGCCAACGTTGGTGGAAACCACTGCACTGGTAGGCCTGACATTCATTTTGTTTTAAGGAAAGCAATGGATTTTATATTCTGAATGATAATTATTAAATCTAAAATCTAAAACTTTTCACAATCGAAGGCTAGCCCAGTGGGCGGTGATGCATATTACTTATTGCATATCCTACGCAATAATTAAAGAGTTTAATAATACTTTGCTCGACCTAGGAATTGAACCCGGGACTAGCTATTCTGCAGTTCAGCTTGCAACCATAATATTACCAATAAGGCAGTCTGAAACTTTTTTACGGACGGACGGACGAACGGAGTTTATACATAACATAACAGGTGAAAAGTCAAGTGTTATGTTAATTAATTATTATTACCCAAAATGGTAATTTTGGGTTATAAAAGGCGTGATGATAATTATAAGCTTTTGGTTCCAGTATTTAGTCAAATATGAATTTTAGTGGAGACGCGACGCAAATCCATACAATTTTTGCCTCCTTATGAAGATTGCAAGTGCTATGCAATTTGTCCTTGAAGTAATTTGCAAAAACAAAACAATACAAATAAAACACTATGAGTTATGTTTTTTAATTAGTTTAAATTATCGTTTACTTAAGTAAATAGTTAGTAAGAAATTTTAATATTAAAAATCCGAAAAATCTTTGACGTTAAGAGAGGCTTCATATTCGCGATGCAATGAATGAACTTCGCCTTGCATTTTTGCATTTCAGCGCCAGCAAATACTAGGAAATTATAGAAGGCGAAGAGGTTTAATGTTAGTACTTAAATGCAGGTATCCTAGGTTACAGAGTGACGCTAACGCATGCGTGTTGGGGTAGGAAATGCACCTCCCCCCTGCAAATGTCACAAATGACACTTGGCCTACTTTTTCTAGCCGTGTCGTGGAGCGATCTAGCCATCAACTTCGCAGATAATAATTATTTTCGCAGATAATAATTTAAATAATACATGTTTTTAGAGTGGGAATGATTTCTTGTATTTCAGCAATCACGAAATAATTAAAATAATGAGTGTTAAAGTGCTTTAATCGTAATTATGACGTAACACAGTTAGGAATTTATACAGTGCAGTTCAGTGCCGAATTTATTCAACTATTGTAGATGGTGTCAATAATGAAATATTGCCTAAAAGTTATTAAATAATGGAATTTAAGAATAACTGAAAGGTCTTCCACTATCCTCTTGTGGTGTTTCTGTGCAAATATTGTTATTTTAGACGTTATAGCGATGAAAACTGAGTTAATTGTGATACATAATAACTCAATCGTTTATCAGTTATCTGATAAGTCTACAAAGGATATCGATTAGAAAACATGATAGTAACTAATGACATCATATTTCCCTATGGGTTAATTAGGTTCGCCTATTTCATTAACTTGGTAACCTCACACAGCATCTCCAAATTTCTTCTAAGTTCGCTAACTTAGAAGAAATTTGGAGATGCTGTGTGTTGATAAGTTAAGCAATCTTGTACTGAGGATACTGATCCAGTTTATGGAAATACTGGGCCACAAGTTGTTTTCAATAATACAATTGCTATTCAATTTAACCCTCAGTCTTGCTGTATCACACACAGGTACACACACAGTACTTGGCTCCCCCTTTGTGAGGAAATGCTGCGACCGTAATATCTCAGCCTTTCGAACAGTACATTAACACTTAGGTCGTAGGCCAAATAATTCTGGTCAATTTTCATTGAGCCATAGGTCGTTGAACCCCTGCAACGTTTCTCGAAGGTAAAAACCATAACATTACGCTAGTTACATTTGGAATTAAAAGGTATAACATTGGTAATGAAATAAAATACTCAAGAAATCTACTGACTCCATCATTTTAAAGAATCACGCCGTACATTTTTCAAAGAATTAAGGTTCAAGAAGTAATCCATACTTCGCCATTTTTAAAACTAATTTTATTAATCACTTTTACCGCCTAGACACTTGAGTCAGGGTCATTTAATGGTCACTTAACCCAGTCCTTAGCAATTTTTTCTAAGGAATAGATAAAGTAATCACTAAATGTCCGTGAGTACGACAGTTGAGTAACTAAAAGACCCCGCGAACTTTGTTTCGCCTTAGATTTTTATGTGAATATTGGAATAAACCCATCAAAAAAGTATAATCAAACTCGCTTAAGATTTCCGCTTGCAACACATTTCGGAATTCATTTTTAGATAATAGATAGTAGGTACTTCTATTTTGCACTTTCTTTAACGCGGGCAATTATTTTGTTTGCTGCCTTACCTAGTACATTTATAATAACACAAGATGAAATACTTATGTTAATAATTGATTAAGCCGAGATAACATAACAAAAATACCTGCCATATTCATTATACATATCATCAATTATTATTGTGGTGTATGTAGCAAAAAGGTTAGTGAACCGGTAAAATTATACCCCAATACTTAACAGACGCGCGGCGTGTTCATCAGGGGTGGCGTGCTACAACCCAACAACGCGAACCATCTATGCGTGAAGTTCGCGTCAATGACGATAGATGGCGACTATTATAACTAACTAACTAACAAAAACTTTTAAACAAATATTGATTAAAATTATATAGAACAAAATAAAGACTAATATATGTCATCCATTGGGTTACGAAATATCTTCATACAATTGACATTCTGAAATTTTGTTTATCAAAGTACAAACCACAACAATCTTACACACATATTTTATGCCGTGGGTGAATTATTAACCTGTACTTACTATAGTTGCACAAATAAAATGTTACACAAAAATAAAATAAAAAAGATAAATTGATTAAAAGTCAACCTATTTTATTTATCCGTTCTGATGTGAATTCTTCCTCGCGTGGTAGCGCAATTCAGATCCGACCCCATTCTAACACCAGCTGCCGTATACTCACAACGTTTGTTACCAGTTACACTCAGTAAAATAACTTTATAATGTCCCCAAATATTATTAACAATTTCCCCTCCATTATACATTTCTAAGCTGTTCTTATTATTTCCCTAAAATGAGTACGCGAAAGAACAAAAAGAGAATATCGATCGACATTAAGAGTAGACGAAAATTTGTTGAAGTGTTGTGGTTATTGTGTGACAATATAAAATGGTGCAGTGGACTTTTGAAACGAAGAATAGTGATGTACAAACCCCAAGGATATTTGCAGGTTTTAAAATACATTGTAATTTGATTACCGCAGTGCGCCCTGCCTGAGCAGCTTTGCGAAAATCTGACTCATTCACTTATGTCACGTGCGATTTCTCTTTCAGCTAGCGTTAGCTAAGTTAGTATTTAAGCTAAAGCATATGTTTACATTGTCTGTACTTACTATGTAATAAATTATACATTTCTTGTTTATAATCCTGTGTGTTTATTTTTGTGTCTATTTTTTTGTAATGTTTCACAAACCCCAGTGAAATTATAATGTCCTAAGAAATGCGTTCAGAAAAGCTGTGCTGTGTTATTATGTTTGAAATATTTTTTTAAAATCTCTTATAAATATATCAGATGAATACGCCATCTTTATCGCGTCCAATTCGGCGTTTAAACCGACCATTATATCATGAGACCTATTGTGATATTACTTACAAACGAAAATCCCAATCCCTCGTCATATTCAGAATGGAATTATATAGTTCCTTATTTTGCCACCAGTCAACTTATACTGGTTGGTTTACGCATGCGTTAAACGCTATAGCTAGCCTCTGGCCAGACAACAAAAGACAAACAAAAAAAAGAATAAGAATGTTGTGTTGGCAAAACAAAATTATTATAAGGAAAATCTCGATCATTTATTTATTTCTTATACTTGTTTATTACATTTTTAAATATTAAATTAAAAAGAAAAAAAAACATTTAAAAATATAAAAAGCAGTAGCCCACCAGTAACGGGATAAATCCAAGCTACCGGTGGTCAGGGCTCAAGAGAGAGGAATTTCCGGACAATACGCGCCGTGTTCAGAAGTACTGCCTTCTGCATCAGGCTCTTGATCCAACCGTCTAACGTTAGCCTACTCAGGTGTTGGTCGAGGCTTTTGGCTATAAGGCCATTGGCAGATACGACTATCGGCACAATGATTGCTGAATCTACATCCCACATGTCGACAACCTCATGAGCTAAATCAAGATATTTACTGGCTTTATCTTTTTCAGCTTTCACAAGATTTTCGTCATGTTATATCAATTATCATTGTGCGATGGCTTGGTCGATCTATCACCACAATGTCAGGTTTGTTAGCAACAATTGTCCTGTCTGTGATGATAGTTCGATCCCAATACAGTGTGACATCTCCATTTTCAAGAACTGGGTCAGGCAGATACTTATAATACGGCACTTCAGATTCAACAAGTTTGTATTTTAAAGCAAGTTGTTGATAAATTATCCTGGCTACAAGATTGTGTCTATGCAAGTACCTACTCTCTGTTAGCTAAGTGAGAACAACCCGAAATTATATGTCGAATGGATTCCCCTGGGCGATGACATGCCCGACAAATGTTAGCCGTTCCATCCTTAAGGAAAATTATTATTACAATTAAATTATTACAAGAAAAAATATCTTTGTATATTTTGTTCTTGTTAACGTACAACAAAAAAATAAACATACCGGCCGAATTGAGAACCTCCTCCTTTTTGGAAAGTCTATTAAAAATGCATGCAGGTGCCCCTGCACCTACATGCATTGATTTAAAAGTTCTACAATTGAAATTAAAAGAACAGTTAGGGTAAAAATTTCAATGAAAAAGTAAACACCAGCGATTTGACCAATCAGAAACCGCGTGGCACCTTCATGTGCACTTTATTGATTTGCCGAGCTGTTACTTACTAGGAGATCAGCATAGAAAAGGAGCACTTTGGACCAACTTGAACGCATGCGTAATCCGTTAAAAGTTTGCGGTTCGCTCCAAGTTTTCTAGCCAAACTCTTGACAGTCTCGACCACTGCAAGACATTTTCAATTTAATCGTAGGTCCTATTAAAAATTACTTAAGTAATTTACGACAGCAAGCTACAGGATATATTCTCTAGATATGTATAAAAATCCACACCATTGTCAAAAAACTAAAGCTTTCTTTTAAATACTGTTTATCCTTTTCCCTAAACTCGTCTAAAAGAAATAGTATTCTCTAGTGCCACTGATGTATCATCAAGAATCCGGTTAGATAAGTTAAGTAACAAGTAAGTTATAAAATTACTAATGCAAGTTTACTTAAAAAAAGTTTCACAAAAGGCGTAAATTTTTAGGCAACTTGGGCGACGTTGATTGTGTACTATTAGGTCAACATCCTGCACGTTTGTACCTTGACTCATTAAAATACATAGAGTTTGTCCTTGAGAAAGTTTCATGTAAGTGACACGGAGTACGAAATGTGACCTTTATGTACTCAGCAATGTCTTACGTGAGACCTTTTGGTCGTCGAATGCATCAACGACTCATAAAAATTGGTGTAATGTAAAACCAACTCCATTTCGAGCGAAATATTACGTTATGTACTTTACGCTCGGAAAACAGTTATCAACACTTGTTTCCTCGAACCACATATGCATTTAACAAGATTTACCCGTTCGCTATGCAATAACCATATACCTATACCATATACATTTTGCCCGCCCAAGTACTAGGGCGGCATGTTACTTCAGGCTATATCAGATGCAGAACAAAGATGCACGCATATTTCTCCCTGTCCCACTCGCAGGGAATATTGGAGGACTTCGGCAATATAAGGGCTGAACCGATGCATTTTGCTTCAGGACACTGCCAGGTGCCAACCTGGTTAAATTGGTTGGTACCTGTCAGTTCCCACTGGGCAGGTGTTATGGAGACATAACACCTGCCCAGTAAAGAATATCTTGTATTAAAAAGAAAATAGGAAACCTATGTCGCTTTGTTTTCCGGGTATATATTGTCGTAGTTTGCGGAAATATTTTTTTTTTTTTTTTTATGGAACAAGCCGGCAATCGAGCAGACGTATTACCTGATGGTAAGCAATCGCCGCCGCCCATGGACACTTGAAACACCAGAGGCGTTACAATAATTTATGTATAGATACAAAATCTGTAAAATAACACTCATTACATTACTATGTCGGACTTATCTAGAATGCTATTTTTTAACAAGAATATTATAATAACATAATTTTAAATAGAATAATTAGCTACAAATAAAGATAGGGCTCCCAAAAATAAATCTAGAATCTGAGAAATAGCTTAACTAAAATATACTCACAAAACATGACACTTATTCTAATTTTTTACATTATACAAGTTTGAAGGAAAATGCAAATCTCAGATGTAATTTAACTGGCAATAAAATTTTTCTATTCCGACACTACAATACACGAACATGGTTAATTGGCAACAAGTGTGCCACCTGTTACAGGGAACATTAAACTGGTGAAAAGCTCATTTATAGTAGGTATGTACCTACAAAAGTATTATGACACACACAGACGGTAGAGATGTGCCCTGTTTGTGTGATAACTATACTAAGGTAAAAATCCACCAATTTTAAAAATTATTCCACGCGTTAAGTTCTTAGTTAATACATAAACCATTTTCATTTAGCTTTTATCATGGCAAAAAGCAAACCGGCTAACATAATATTAGTAATAACACAGCTATCAATGCATTGTACAGTGTATGAAATACATAAAAACTACGTGTAACCTCTTCCTAATACCTAGTTCATATTTGATACCTTTGCATACATTCTGTTACCTCAAAAACCCACCGATTCTTAAAATTCTTTCACGTATAGGATGCTAAATTATCGACGAGTTAGCTAGTAACATTACTTTTATATATTTCCACGCGAACACAACAAAAACGGTCGAGAACGATCGATTATTACTGCAAGTACTTAGTGCTTATTGTACCACGAATATTTTTTGGTCATGATCCAAAATGGTTGAACCACTCATAGTACGGTACCGACATGTTGTCTAGTATTTAAAAAATCCTTTAGAATGGTTGTTTCTTTGGCCCTAATGTTAACGAAACAAACACTACGAGGCGCCATTACTGCGAGCAAAGTTTAAAACTCGCGCTATTTTCCTTTTGAAATGTGTTTCTTTACACGTTCGTTGACTGCATAGCTGTCGAAATGAACGTGTTTATCAGACTCAACGTGCAACTAGTTGGTCGATTGGAACGACGCGGAGTTTTTCGATACCAGGAGAGCAGTAACCAGCAGAGATTTATTATGAGCTAAAATGAATGGTTTGAGTTATTGTATGACTGAGATCTGAGGCTAACTTATCATAGACATTTTAAAATGTAAAATCTTACAGAAATTACACCTTGAGAATGTATTGATTACGTTGAGCTAATAAGTTGTATTATTAAACAACGGCGAAAGCAATGGTGAATCGAAGTACCTATCTATGACGCAGAGCGGTCCCGAGCTGGCACCGCGCGGGGTCTGCTATGGGCGGGCGGCAGGCGGCAAGGCGGGGGCCGTGCCGTGCTGTGCGGGTGTAGTATCTGGCGTCCTAGCACAGTATAGATAGTGAAAAGATTTTTTTTAAGTTCTACAATTTTTTAAAACAGGAAATAATTAACGCGTATTCCTCAGTTGTTCTAGTGGTCGGAATGTTGAGCAATTTGTCTTTCAAAGGAAGGCTCCTTATGTTATTTAGAAAGATTTTGGCTTTCTATTATTCTTTATGTTATTTAGAAAGATTTTGGCTTCGAAACTGCCAGTGTACATGCACAACGTTCATAACGGATGAAAAGTATTACAATACATTACAAATACTAACTATGTAATTAATAGTTTAAAAATGAAAACGATTCTGGCTTTCTTTAGAAAATTCAAAATTTTACGGTATTTTTGTGGCTTTGCATAATTTTACAAACACTAAGAGCATAAGATTTATTTCGATACACAAACCTGGCTCGAAATCTCATCGATTTTCAAAATTCTTTCACGTATAGCAAGATTAATTTTCAGTGAGTTGCGTGGATATATTATTTAGTCGATTAATTTATAGGAACATAACTAAAATGCACGCGGTCGATAAATTACGGACACTTGCGAAACTAGGACGTAGAGAATTATTAAGAGAAAACCTTTTTATTTTTGCCAATAAACTCGAAGAATAATAATACTAAAACCTAAAAACATAAGAAAGCGTCTTATTAGTCTATTTTCATGGACTTTGTTTGGGGATACTAGATATTTACAATGTAACAGGTTAAAAAGCAAAAACCATTCGTAAAACAAAATAAAATAAATGATTTTTTAGTTAATTTACTTAATAAAATGTCTGGTCTACATTTTTTTTCTTCGCGTTCTTTTTTATGATTCAAAATAAAACCTGGCGCGCGCTCTAAATTCAAATTCCGCGCCATTTTCCCTCTGAACTACGTTCCTATCAACGTTCCCTTATGAACGTGATGAATGAATGAGGTTGCAAGGATTCGACGAACGACGCGAAGCTTGTCGATAGGAACGGTTTGAAATTTTCTGATACTAGGAGTGCAGTTTCAAGCAGAGGTACTTTATTCCCAAGTTTAATGGCTAGGCTAAAGGGGAATGATGTGTGAGCGAGACTGGTTATCTCAAACATATTTACTAAGTAAAAGCAGTTTTATGTTTATATTCAGATTGATAATTGTGTATAATATAACAAAAGAGGATAAGTACTTTAAAAATTGTTGTTTAATTTAATATAATTGTGTAATGTAGCAAGGATAAATCACGGCGCTGTGTCCGACCGAGCTGGCTCCGCGCGACAGTGCGCTGTGCTGGGCGGGCGGGAGCTGCGTCTTGGGGAAATGGTACAAGGGACTAGGGAATGTCCTACAAATTTATTAATTAAAGAATTAGTTTACAAAGTTTCGTTCTTATTTCATAGTAATGAGCAATTCGACTTTCAAAAATAAACTTTAAACTTTCAGTGTTTATTAAAATACAGATATGTACATGCATTACATAGTTAGGTAATACATAGGTACTGCCTACCCAAGAAAGTTCTTTATTTGTTATATTTTAGCAAAATTTTCAATTTTTATCTTGATTTACTTAGCTTTGTACATTCAATCAAGTGCGAACTTATTTCGATACACATAGCTGGATCAAAATCGCACCGATTTTCAAAATTCTTTCACGTATGGCAAACTTAATTTCCAATGAGTATGATGGTTATATTATTTGTAAAGTTTATTAACTAAAACATGATTGAGACGCTCGCGAATCGCGAACGTTTTGTTGATGGCGGACACATCACACGTGTACACCGTACGTACTAATATTAAAGAAAACCCTTTTACGTTTGTGATGATAAACTTAACATAAAATTGGAATATTAATTAAAACTACAAAGTAACAGCTAACTGGTCAGTTTGATTGAAGGCTAGTGGTTATATTTAGTGTTATCAGCAGTAATAGAAATTACTGTGTGTAAATAGTATCTAAATAAGAACAAAATCAACAAATAAATTGACCTGGCAACACTATGTTACCTATGTTCTTATGAGATTGTTATGGCGCGTAATTCGAATCTTGAGAGATTTGAATTTCGCGCCATTCCTATATTGCACTGAATGTATTCCTTTCCACGTTCCCTTGCTCTGCACTGAATGAATTTGCACGAGCTGTACGAGGTCCAACGCGAAGTGCGTCGATGGGAACGGTTTGGAATTTTACGATACTAGGAGTGCAGTTTCAAGCAGAAGTACTTTATTCCTAGTTTGTAGTTGATAGTGATCAAGGGCTATATCAGAACCTCTGATTTTTTGAATAAAACCAAAAGTTAAATATAAATTGTAGTGCGTCAAAAAGAGTGGTTGTACTTTTTTATGATTGTATTGTCATATTAGTTTACAATCCCATAATAAATATCGATGCATGATCTTGAATTGATAATTGGTATACCGATATTATAAAATACATAGTCGCCAGCAGGTGATCTGTGATCAGGGCGTGCGGTAGCTAGATCGCAGCACGAGAGTATAAGAAGGCCGCGAGCTGGCACCTTGACAACAAAACTTATAAGTTTGCATGCATATTTTTTTAAAATAGTGGTCTTTTATAGTATATTTTTATTGCAGTTTAGTTGTAAACTGCACTTGCTACGCTACGCTACGCGCACTCTTACTACGCCTAGTACGTAGCATTTGCCGCGTAGCACGTGCTACGAGAGGCATTCTTAATAAGTTTTATAACGTGTCAATTTAACATAATATTAAAACTCAACTCATAATATTAAAAATATTTACTTTTAAGAACATTCTATCATGCCTTTAAAAAGAGGTTAAAGTTGACAGTTGAAAATAGTTACGTGTTAATCACAGTACATGTTATTTGTGGTATAAATAAAACATATGTAAATATCTACATACACACTATAATTTGTTTGTAAGATATTAACTTTTTATTCTATACTACACTGACAAATGGTTAGAATTCAC
Source organism: Spodoptera frugiperda (assembly GCF_023101765.2). NCBI lineage: Eukaryota > Metazoa > Arthropoda > Insecta > Lepidoptera > Noctuidae > Spodoptera > Spodoptera frugiperda. The sequence goes on from NC_064236.1 coordinate 4,677,221, forward strand.
CAACCCGCATTGAGCAAGCGTGGTGATTAATGCTCAAACCTTATCTGTGTGAGAAGGGGCCTTTGGTCAGCAGTGGCCATTTACAGGCTGTGATAATGAATTTGTATTTTGTAATTTTATTGGTTTAACTTTTTAATAACTGTGATTGACATACTTAATGTATGCTTAACTTTTATACGAATGAGTTTCCGTTAATCTATTTTCCTCCGTACTTTATTTCTCCAAAGAATCTCTTAAGGGAAGTTTTTCTGAAACATTGCCATTTAAACTTTTCCTAGGAAAACATTTTCGAAGGTATATAGAAAATTAAAGTGGTATTTTATTTAACGTATTTTCTGATTACAAAAGTAAAATGACAATAAGACGGATGATCAATGTTCCAAATTAAAAAGAACATTGATATTAAAGAACGAAATCTATTTATTAGTTTTTAAGCACTTGTTAAGTGAGTATACACAAAATGAATAGTGATCAGTAACTTTCGAAACGTTAGTAATTTCACCATGAAGGACAAATTCAGGAAAATTAATTTAATATTTGTTACTACTTATGGTAATAGTAAGAAATGCATCATGAAAATATCAACCAAACCATTTCAGTAGTTGTCCTCAGCTCAGAAACACGCCCCCTTTTCAGGAAAATTGTACCAGGGCTGCAGGATTCTGAACAAGTAAGACTAAGTAGAACTGGCGCGTACATTAAACAAATCACCATTAAATTTGACTCAACAGATTTGGATTAACTACAAAATATTAAAAGAAACTATAAAATTACATTCATTAATTCTTATAAAATTCAATATTTAAATAGATAGGAAGCCATTTTTACCGACTTCACATTTTTGTGAAGTCGGTAAAAATGGGACCACCTCAGAACTATCTACTTTCGAACAAAAAAAGAATTTTGAAAATCCGTCGACAATTGACGGAGTATTCGATGAACAAACATACAAAAAAAAAACATACAAACAGCCGAACATAGTACCTCCTCCTTTGTTTGTTCTGAGGTGGTCCCATTGTCACCAAGTTAGGATTTGATGATGGGATCTTAGAGAAATCGAGGGAACTCCTCAAATATTATAGGGAACTATATAGTGATTTTGGTATATTCATCTAGAATTGAAGCATTTACAGTCAAAAAGTAACCTTTGAAGAGGTGAAACTGATGAAGAAGACCAGAAATGGCCAATGGAACTTCATACTTCATATCACAATAAAGTTAATTAAGTGACTGTGACAATACAAATAAATAAAGTAGTTATTGAGATTGAGAATTTTAACCGAACAGTCGGTGTAACAAACAAATAATACCGAGAAACACCGACTTCTGAAATTAAAGTTATTTTTAACATTTTTAGTGAAGTCGGTTTATTTTTTTGTAAAAAGTATTTTACATTATGTATAACCATACCTTACGACTCCGATGAGGACAATTTCTTCGACGCTTTAAGTTAGTTTTTATTTATTGTCCTATTTTTGTGGTTATCTATACATATAATAAAATCGTAGAAAAGTGCTGTCTGTACATTGAAAATAAAAATAAAAAAAATAGCAGGGGTTATTGTTATGTCGATGTCGAACCCAAAAATGTAATTAACTTTTTTTTTGTCTGTTTGTCTGTTTGTCTGTTTGTCTGTTTGTCTGTTTGTCTGTTTGTCTGTTCGTCTGTGCGCGCTAATCTCAGAAACGGCTGATCCGAGTTGGATGCGGTTTTCACGAATATATTGTGGGATGCTTAAATTTACATTTAGTGTTTGTTTCATGTCAATCGGTTCATAAATAAAAAAGTTATGTCAAATTAAAGAATCACGTCGAACATTCTATGCTTATACCATTAATCTCCGCAACTATTTGACGGATTTGGTTGAAATTTGGTACAGATATAGTTTAGAACCTTAGGACATAGATATATTTTTATTTCAAAAATCAAAAAATAAAATAAAAATAAAATAAAAATAAAATAAAAATAAAATAAAAATAAAAATAAAAATAAAAATAAAAATAAAATAAAAATAAAAATAAAAATAAAATAAAAATAAAATAAAAATAAAATAAAAATAAAATAAAAATAAAATAAAAATAAAATAAAAATAAAAATAAAATAAAAATAAAATAAATTAAAAATAAAAATAAAATAAAAATAAAATAAAAATAAAATAAAAATAAAATAAAAATAAAATAAAAATAAAATAAAAATAAAATAAAAATAAAAATAAAAATAAAAATAAAAATAAAAATAAAAATAAAAATAAAAATAAAAATAAAAATAAAATAAAATAAAAATAAAATAAAAAAAATAAAATAAAAAATTAATTTATTCCGGACATACAGCGCCATCTATTGTTCAATTTCGTACTTATAGTACGGAATTGAACAATGTCGGGCTGTTCCTATACTCCGTAGATAGATGGCGTTGATCGCGCAATGGTGTAATTACAATTGTTCAGTTCATGTTATTGTTTTAATTCATTGGAAATTTGTTTTTACAAAATAGTAAAAAGCAATGAAAAATATAACATAATACAACTTTTAGTACAAAGAAAACGCTCTAACGGAGTATAGATAATTCTATGTCGATCGTTACACGACTTCGGTTCATGTTATTGTTTTAATTCATCGAAAAAAGTTAACAAATAGTAAAAAGGTATGAAAAAAATTATATCAATATAATTAAACTTTTAGTACAAAGAAAATGCCCGAACGGAGTATAAATAAATAATCCAAGTTGTCTTTATCCTCGATAGATGGCGTTGGGATCGAAATAGATTGCGCTATGGTTTTGTTACAATTATTTGGTTGGGTATCGGCCGAGCGCTTCGGTACTATTGTAGAAAATGTGTATTATCAGTCGTATGATTATTTGTCTGTAGTGGTCCTGCTGTTTCGTATATTCTAAATTGGTTTCGTTGTATTTGTCAATTAATAAGTTTATTTGTTGGGTTTTCCTGGTTTTCTGGTTTAACTTTTTAACGTAGGTTTAGTTTGATATCGATTATTATTAGTTACTGTAGTTAGTAAATTGTAAGTCTAATTTATAAATTAATTAGATTAGATTTAAGTCGTTTCTTTTAAATTATTTAGTTTAAGCTTGGTTATTATAGCATAAAGGATAGGTTCTAATATAATTTCTTTTTTAATTGTTATAAATTCGTAATTCGTAGCTTTCTTTAGTTTTAAGTTAGTTTTCATCTTAAGTTCGGAAAGATTATAATATTTCTTTAGTTAAAGTCCGTTTTTAAACTATTTTTTCAATGCCCTAAGTGAGTATACATCTATTAAAATCAAACGCAGAGCTCATTATGTTGATTTTTGAAGAGTTCCCTGGAATATCTTCTACATCTCATTTTTGAAAAGATCCCGCGAGATCGGGAACTCATCATCATCATCATCATCATCATCAGCCTATAGCTATGGGAACTATGTGGTTAAAACCAAAAATTTGCCGGAAGTCACTATTCCACGCGAACGAAGTCGCGGGCAAAAGCTAGTTCTTATAATAATTTTTAAGTTGTATAGTTTAGTCATAGTTTAAAACTATTAGTTTTTATTATTCGTTGAATACTTATTTAGATTTCAAAACGTGAAAGAATTTTGTAAATTGTTAAATGTTGAGGTAGTCTAGTTAAACTTCACATCGATTTATTTTAATATCAATAAATTCTGAGGTACACTTTCATTTATACATTTAGATCTTAATTATGTGATTTGTATGTTGGACACAAATCTTTATGTTCAAAATGTTGCTTTGATTAAAGGCTGATTTTTCAATACCAGATAACATTAAAATGATATTTTTTTGACAGTTATTCCATACGGAAACTGTCAGACGTCAATTTTATTCTATAAATAATAATAGTTCATCTGTTGATTGATTGAAAAGTCAGCCTTAAAAAAACTAATAAACCATTCACTTCAAGAATGTAGAGGAACAGAGAATCTTGTCCTCAGCTCGAAAACACGCCCCCTTTTTACAGAAATAGTACCAGGGCAGCATTATTACGAGCAAGTTGACTGTTGGCTCTCCCATAGTCCAGTGCAGTTCCTTCACTTACCTGTATATATCGTATTTATTAATTTATTTACTTATTCCTAATTTAACAACAATACTTTACAGTTAACACCAAATCGGGTACATGTTTTTTAACCATTTCTATAAAACAAAATAAAATCTAATAGTATAATAAATCCAAATTTAAGATCGAAGAAGAAGTTCCTTTCAAAGGTCAATATAACAAGTTAAGTGTAAAAGGTTTTAAAAAAATTATAAAAAATATGACAAGGATAGGAATGTTTTCGGACGATGCATTGAACTACGATTTTGCAAAAGGGGCGTTGCCAACCCCATCTAATCTGCCGCCAAAATCGGCCAAGCTTTCAAAAATGTGTACTAGGGTAGCATCGTTATCGAGGTGGTCTAGATTACAGATATTGCATAAAACACGCGGGTGAAACATTCATCACACACGCAGTATTTGTATCCCCTATTCAAAGTTTTGTTTGAGGACGGTATGTACGGACATGTGCTATTTCTCTTTCTCGCAAATTGGAGACCGTCTGTTGTGCAAGGGGCCCACTATATTGTTATCACTTTCGTTTGTTGTGCTACCCTTGCAGTGCAGTTTGTAGGAGCTTTGATTGACCTTGAGCAACAGGAGATTAAAACTTCCCGCGTTTGCATCGAACGAAAGTTCATTTTGTTAACAACGATATTTATTTTACATGGACAAATGTTAAATATGTTTTTATTATTAAATGGGTATATTTTATTGTAAAACGAATAAAAGTAAATTCAAAAAGTACGAAATATAAAACAAGAAAGAAGTCGACAAAAGGCATCGAGTTAGTTTATAACTTAAAACGCTACTCTAATATACTAATAGGATTTCTGATTATCAAAATTTCCGTATTGGCTCGCGTTATATTACCTACTAGCTGCTTCCGCGCGGTTTTACCCGCTCTGCTCGGTTCCTATTGATAATAGCGTGATGTTTTATAGCCTATAACCTTCCTCGATAAATGCGCTATCCAACACAAAAAGAATTATTCTAATCGGACCAGTAGTTCCGGAGATTAGCGCGTTCAAACAAACAAACAATCAAACAAACAAACAAACTCTTCAGCTTTATAATATTAGTATAGATTATTTAAGAAACCTTACGAAACGTATGTATTACATTAGTTGATATGGTTATATCCGTTGCGCTTGTACCCTACGCCATGCGTTTATTATTGGCGTCAAGTTTTACTTTAAGTCTCATCGGAATCCAACCAGATTTCTTTTAAAAGTTATTAGGTATGTACATGCAAGCAAACGTAGAGTCGACAATGGTAGCTGCATACTTTGGGCGAATGACGTTGGCACCAACATTTGACCTAACATTGTGGAGCCAGTGTATGGCATAACGTACATCGCCTTATTTAACTGCTCTCCTGGTATTTGTTTCTGCGAAACGGGGTTTTCATTGCAATTCACTTTATTGCAAATTCGGTGCACGTTTTATCATTTGATTTGAAAAGCCTTCTCTGCTTTTATTTTTACTTTTTACTTGTATGCATACTTTTAGGTAGGTTTTTCATTTCACTTTTTATAAATAATTCAGATACTTTATATATTCCAAACTTTTTTCGTTCTGTAGCTTAAAACATAAAGTTGAACATGTTTTATAGCACAGCTAGGCGGTGTATTTATTGTTTAAAAACATTTATTTCACTATTATTATGTATGGTTACCTAAACCATTATTGCTAAACAAAGAATGCCAATCCCTTTCGAAATATAGGTAACCTTCAAATTGTTACTTAGGTATTTACTTTTCCTAATATGATAAAATATAAAACAAAGTGTATAAAATTAAGTTTATGGGGGAAATCTACAGTAATAATAGGTAAATAAAAAATCATTTGTTTTTTCAAAAAAAATAAATATTAAAAAAGTCCAAAATAATTTTGCCGATATAGGAATCGAACCCGAGACCCTTTGCTCGGCAGTCGCTCCTGTGACCAGGCGGACACGCGACCAAGAGACTATCTTTTTATGAAAAAAAATCGGACATGGAGGTAGTCTAGTACCAGCATATTTTACAAGCGATTGGGTAGTGATAGCGATGATAGGGTTGATAATTCAAAAAACTACTCTAGCATCGTTATCGCCCATCCCAATATTTCTATCTTTAGCTTGTTAATTATCATTACTCAAAATGTTCATACAATTATGTATTTCCCCCCAGCCCCGAGAAATAAAGTGTGAGTTTATGCATGTGTGTATTTCATGTGTTCATGTATATATCTATGCAGCTGAAAAAAAGTAAAATTCATTAGACCAGGCATGTTTTTGGTAGCTCCGACGTAATACTGGGCAGGCTACCGTAGCGTGCTCTGTATTACCGCGGACTGACGTGCCCCTCGAGCTTACAAAGGAGTTTACTCCAGTTCCCCTCACTCTTCCCTCGCGCATGCGCACTTGTAACCAACGAAGGGGAGTGCTGAATAAGGGAACTCATTTAGGGATGTGGGAGCAAAGGAACTATCGATATTCGATAATAAGTAGACATTATTTATTTTATTTCGAATCACGTATTATTCTCATATACCAATAGCCGGTCCCATAATTCCAAAGTAGCTTTTGTTAGTGGATACTTAATTATACTGATTAATCATTATACTCGCTGGCTCCGTTGTCGCTGTAAGCTGGCTGCCCAGCGCGATGTCCGCGCGAAACAAGCTCGAGCGCTCTTAATTACTTATTCTGTCAACGAAAAATAACAAAATCCGTAAGTTTATCAATTTACTAAGGAAGTTTATAAACTTTCGTAGGATTCTAAATGGGAGATAATTTGTAATATTTTACGTCCACATTATTTTTCGTAAACTCAATCCCACCCAAAACATAAATGTGAAAGGCTGCCAAGTTCGATAATATTGGAATGCTTCGCCTATAAAAGAAGTGAGATCTAAATAAGTACCAAGTTCCATACACAGACCTCAGTTAAAAATGATATAACAAGTTGGCAAGTTTCCACACACTTTGTTATAAACCTACTAAACGCAATGAGTCAAGTATATAATTTTCTATTAAAACTTGCCAAGTTATATCATTTTTAACTGAGGTCTGTGTATGGAACTTGGTACTTATTTAGATCTCACTTCTTTTATAGGCGAAGCATTCCAATATTATCGAACTTGGCAGCCTTTCACATTTATGTTTTGGGTGGGATTTCATTTATTTTTGTAAGGTTTATTTTCTTTTTTTCTTGTTTTACTTTACTTTGACTAAATACAAACCTTCGTAACGAATTTTAGGTCGGTACGACCATTGGAAGATATAGAGTCAGTCTCGTACTAGCTGTGATTCGACGCAGTCGTGTTGCTGACGCATTAAATTTAATAACACAATTGTTATAGCGCGGCGCAAGCCGTTGCTCGTCATTTTTATCGCCATGAGTGAACAACTTGTGGCGAATGAACTGCTGGCGTTCCTGCAGCAAAAGCTGGACGTGATGGACGAGGTGTCCGCTGTCCAGATCTGCGCATCGAACTTCAGCGAGCCTGACGTCGCTGCTTCCAAGCAGCTCCTGTTCCGGTTGCTGAACAAGAGCGACCAGATGGTGTCCCGCCGGCGTGACGGGACAAAGAAAAGCATACAAGACATCATCACGCTGCTAAAAGAGACCGATCCGGACGACGTGCCTACGTTTGTGGCGAAGGATCTTAACAAGCTCCCACCCGTCACCTTCGACCACGTCGACGTAACAAGCCTGTTGAAGGACATCGTCTTTCTGAAGGCAAGTCTGGCGGATGTGCAGCGGAAGTTGGATGCATCCCAGGTTGCTGTGGCTGATTTGCGCAGCGAACTCAACGAGTTGCGTAAATCGGCAACGGTAACTGGGTCACCGGCAACGGGTGCATCGAACGTAAACATGCGGCGCGGAGCGTGCCTCGAGGTATCGGGTGTAAGTTTCGCGTCAGCAGTTTTGTCGCCATCGCCGCGGTCACCGCCGAATGCTGAGCCGGCACAGTGCGCGCCTCGTGCGCCCCGCTGCCCCGCTCCCGTCCCTGTGGGTCCTCCCCGCACCGCCGCTCGACCGCTCGACCAGCTGCTTGATTCTGCAGCCTCGACGAAACATCAAGGTGTTCGTCGAGATTATGCCAGCGTCGCCGGTAGCTCAGTTGGTGCTACAAGGAAGCCTATTATCGTCAAGGGTACCGATCAGGCTGATGAGGATGGGTTCGTGACGGTGCAAAGGAAGAAGCGCCGTCAGCGAACTAACAAGAATCGCTGTGGCACGGCTCCTGCGGAGTCTAACATCAAAATCCGTGCTGCAAAGCCGAATACCCCGGTGTACATCTCCCGCCTACACTACACCACTAAGGCGGAGGACATTGTGGAGTACGTGCGTCAGAAGCTGAAGTACGCCCCGAGAGTGCAGCTGCTGGAGTCGCGCCATAATGCCAACTTTAAGGCGTTCGTGGTGCGAGTGCCAACGTGTTTCCTGCACCTCGTGTTGGACGAAAACTTCTGGCCACAGGGCGTGGTGTTCCGTCGCTTCCGCGGACAAGTGCCACTCGAGCGCACAGTGACGTAGTGCATAGGAAGTGATACTAACATAGTTTTAAGTTTTATTTACTAATATGTTTCTGTATATGACGTATATATGTTAGTTTAAGGTATATATCTATGGGCCATAGTTGCCTGATTGTAAAGGTTTAAATAAAAAAAAATAAAATAAAAATAAAATAGATAATTTTTTTGTTTTAGTTCCTTAGGGGTATGAATTTACACCTTCATTATTTTTAAAACCGACTCACACTTGGCCATTTTCAGATTTTTTCCTTTACCTTGACCTAAAGACCTACCTCTATGCCAAATTTCAAGTCAATACGACCATTGGAAGTGGTCTAGGTTTTTGATGAGTGAGTGAGTGAGTCAGTCAGTGAGTGTATAGTAAAAATAGCGATTTTCTGACGTCAATATCTCAAGATCTACAATAAGTACATTAATGAAATTTTGTATTTTAGATAAGTAAGTAGATCTCGACAGATACTAGAAATTTCATATGCGTAGATAAAATAGATTTGGAGTTATAGGTGGGTCGAACTTGGCCCGAAATGGTTCGTGTAATATAACCCACGGCCGGTGTGTCGGTTTTTTTGCTCGAACTTGGCGGACACACTGCCGTGTGTCTAGATTTCCGACGTCATACGGTAAATTTATAAACTAACGGATATCTATTCGTAAGATTTTATATGGTTCGACCAATCACAGAAACTCTTTTGAATATACGCATCTTTGAAATACGTAAAATTAGACACTGCTCTCTGATTGGTCAATGTTCATAGTGGCAATGCTTGTGTCCATAGACTTTGGTATAATCACACTTGACAAACTATAAATTGGAAGCAACAATGTCTGGTTCCTCTGTGACACGGATGTATTGAGTTGAGTTTTCTATTATCAGGCTTAATAAGCTATATTTTAACAGTCACTAGCTAAAATACAGGAATACTCTTATAAACACACACAAAATATGACATATGATGATGTGACAGTCAACCAATCAGGGTCGCACGTAGCGTTTGGTTACTGTTTACTTATTATTTTACGAGTGAGTTCAGTAAGTTTATCAATTTACGAAAATGTGGACGTAAAATATTAATTTATCTTTCGTTTAGAATCCTACGAAAGTTTACTTATAAACTTCCTAGTAAATTGATAAACCTACGGATCATGTTATTATTCGGTAACATATCGATATCGCTTTTAAAACATTCACAGAAACCACTAGTACAGTATTATCTTCGATCAATAACTTCAAATGAGTACTAATACTGTGTTTATTTATTGTCATATCCATGTATCCCATTAGGTCATAAATTATTGCAAAAGTTCATGATTTAAATCACTTTCCTTTTAGATATTATTTTTTGACTAATTTTATTTTTAAGTTTTAGTATAGATTCAAATGACTGCAAACTCCGTGGGACCAAATGATGATACCGAGGAATAGTATAGCTCTACCGGTTACTGTACCCCTAGTACCACAACACTGGCGGGTCCACTCGGGCTCGTGCCGTGTGAAAATGTTCCACTTGGGTTTGGTCCAAAAGGGTCTCGTCAACATTGATGTTTTAATGGCGCGAACTTTGAATTTGGAATACGCACTTTTGGTTATGGCAGATTTAACAATGATAAAATATTGTTGAGTGCTTTTTGCCGATAAACTACTTTTAACTACATTTTTTAATTCTCCAAATTACACTTATGATGCGTACCTAGTAATTATATTTATTACTTTTATTTTATTGTAACAGTATATTATTTTTGTTGTACTGTAGAAGATGAGTATAGACTATTGCTTCGCCTACGTCCTCGATCAACCTCCCGCGACATTTTTAGTAACTTTCCAATGAAAAACATTAAAAGCATTATAACCATGGTATTCACTGATGTTGGAGCTCTCTGTAGGTGAAAGAATTTTGAAAATCGGTGGGTTTTTGAGCTAGTTGACAAGTAAAACTTACAGCGGCTAGACTAAGTAATTCTACCGATAACTTGGTTTTGTATAGTTCGATGTGACTATACATGTTCATGTTACTTATTGCCGCAAGTATTAAGACGACAACGAAGTAGTCGTCGCTAGTATTTATTGTATTAGAAGGACATTTAACATTTGTGTCCAATTGTACGTCGTAGTCCGTCCGTAATTTATAACTCGGTAGGACCATTTGGTACGATTGGTGAATAAAATAGCTCTGCATGTTACTGCGCGCCTGGTATAAGAACACGCGTGGATCGGGTACGGTGCTGCATTAACGAACGTTGCCACTTGGTTCATCCAAAAGGACCTAGTCCAGTAGTCAAGTTTTTTTTTATTTTGTTATTTTTTCAAAAATAGTATAATTAATATTTGTAATAGATTGTATCATTTACTTATTTATACTCAGATAAAAACAAACCTGAAATTACTGATTGTACTGTTTCTGTATTTTTTTAACCTTATTACCTATATGTATAATATTTTTTAAAGTTCTATGATAGTTTTGTTTTGATGTTGTAGCTACTGTAAATATAGAAGGTTTTTTAAATTCATAATACAGGATTTCATATCCTAATAGATCCGGATCCGGATAGAGAAACATTTTGCCCACAACTTCGATTGACCGTTAGCTTGCGTTTTAGTTCAGTTCCCATTGCAAAACACTAAAATATTTGTAACATGAGAATCACTGATAATCTAGCTTTCTCTACGTGAAAGAATTTCGAAAATCGGTGGAATTTTGAACTAATGTACTAGTCAAACATACAGCAAATGTATCTTTCTCTCGTAGTGCATCGGTAAGCAACAATTATAGCAAATTGTATTCAAATCTCTGGTACATACATATTTATGTAACATTTAGCCTGTAATTTGCCGTAAACAAATACATAATACTAGCAAACCCGGCGAACTCCGTTTCGCCACCTGAATTTTCTTGCTATAAACCTCATGGAGCCCGAGACCTTTCCAACGAATGCAAAACCGTGAAAATCGGTTCGTGCATTCGGGAGTTATAACGTCAGGAAGGAAAACCCGACTTATTTTTATATAATAGATTAGCAATTATCAGTGCGGTGTAAGTTTGAGCGTGGTCAGCAAGCTGTGTGCTGGCTGCCGCCGCCCTGTGCCACGTGTTGCATCACTCGCGCGGTATGTTCGCGGACCGCGCCACTAAGCCGCGTGCTGGCTCTCGCCCGTCCAATAGTATCATAATTATTGTAAACATATCATTTAGGATTAATTATTATGTACGATAAAACAAAATTTGTAAGCATAGATTTGCAAACCTTATTTTATACATTTTCATCTTATTACTTTTCAATTATTTACAGAAATCATATTTTCTTATCTACAAATATGTAGACACTTAGATTAGAGACTGATTAACTCATTAACTGTGACGCTGTTGGACCACAAGGGTCACCGAGGAATAATATAGATTTTCATCTTATTACTTTTGCAGAAATCATATTTTCTTATCAACAAATATCTCAGACTGTTTAACTGTGACTTGTGAACCAGCCCAAAAGGTCCATCGAGGAATAAAACACCTCTTCTTGTTACTGCGCGCCTGGTACCAGAAATCTGGCGGCCCCAATCGGGCGGTAGAAAATGTTCCATTTCGTCTCTGTCCAAACGGGAGCCTCGTTGGTGTCGGTGGCTTGAATCACATAAACACTCACTCATGCCTCTCATTGTCAAATTAGGCAAAGGTGCGAACAATAATGGTTACCTAAATTAGAATTATGTACTTTGTAGCCATTTTCCGTCAGTTATTAAATATGAACCCATCGAGTATAGATTTTGAGTCATTAATACTAGATTAATATAAACTCGTGGAGTAAATATTATATAACATCGACCAAATAAGTCAAGGAATCAAATAGTATTTATAGTGTCATGAGCGTATTGAGCGTGCTCTACGGTTTTATAAAGTAACATTAGCCGGCGACACATGTCATGTCATAAATATTGTAAACATGGCATTCTCTGATACCTTTCTTGACGTGGAAGTATTTGAAAGTCGGATGGTGTTTGAGGTAACATGCAGTTGCGACTAAGTTATAATAACGTATTAAAAAATACTCGTATTCTAATAATCATCAAAAACCAATTCGTTCTGTGTTTAACAACGTTATTTGTTAAAATATTTAGTTGGTTTCGATAAAAAAAATAGACGATGATTTTATTTATTTAATCTTTAATGTACACAATACAATAGGACAGTGGTACATAAGCCGAACTTAATGCGATATGACATTAAGTTAAATTCCTACTACTTGAAAAATATTATGAAGTTTTTTTTAATTCAGTGGAATAAGTCTAAAACTTCCAGTGTATGCAAGTTATCTTGCACAATAAAATGTAACTTCCTCTGAATGATGCTCTCCTGGTACATTTTCATCTGAAAAGGGGCGTGTTTCCGAGCATGGGACAACTTTTCTGAACAGAGGAATCTTGTCGCTTTTCGTTTTCTGGGTTATTTGTTTATTATTTTCGTGATTATTTTGCATTTCGAGGTGCAATTCATTTATCAAAAATTATTTCTTACATAAGTCAGAGTTGTTGATTCTTTTTGGTGCTTTAAAACCAATCCGTCGAATTGACTTTTGGTGTTTGTAACATTAAACTGTTTCTAAAATAATATTAAATAGTATTTACAAAATATTGCTTAGGTCTTTAACTATAATATGTATATATAAGAACCTCCTCCTTTTTTTGAAGTCGGTAAAAATAATTACCATGATGCGTCAATGTTAAAATTTTCAGAATAAATCGTTTATTCTGAAAATTTTCACATTTCAACATTCAACATTCAACTCGTTATAACCAAACCTATTTTCAGGTGAATATAACATAGTTAATAAAAATTCTTGCTCCTGGAAACTTGAAAAGATTCAGTTTCTCATTTAGTTCTCGGTAATTTTAAGCTTATGAAGGCGTAGTTTCAAAGCTCGAATCAAATGCAAAGGGGTATCCTTATAGGTTATGACTCGCATAAGTACGTACCAGGGGCGCAGTAAGACGAGGAAATATTTGTAACATCCCTCATCACCCTCATGCAAGGTTGATTACGTAGGAATTCTACTAGATGGCAGCAACTAATAGGTCATTCATAGTGGATCTGTATAATAAAATAATAACTTATTTATGTTTATTCCTTTCCTTTGGTCATCGTACTACAGTACTACGCACAATTTGTTTCACCCATTGGCGAATTATGATATTAGTTGTTTTAAAAAATCATCTTAGACCATGGGAAAAGAACATTAATATTATTTTATATACCAGAAACAATATTTATTTAAAAAATATACAATAAAAATAATTAACAATAGTAGAAATTGAAAAATTAAAAGAAAAAAACTACTTTTTTAGTATATTTTGTAGTCAGTGCTACGAGGCACTAAAAATAGAGGCGAAAATAGATTGTGTTTTTTTAATACATATATCAAGTATATGAAATCTATTTTTTTATCTTATACTAACTATGCAAAGTTCATACAAAACTTTATTATTTAGAATTTAATCATTTGCGAAACCAAAATAGCGCCCCAGTTTTGTTCCGCCCAGCCGATTTAGGATCAAATTTGAAGTTTAACAAGAAACATGCATACATTACATACATTATCCTCTAAAAAGGAACATGTTTCTGAGCATGGGACAACTTTTCAGAATAGAAAAATCTTATGCAAAAACAAAGTAGCGCACCCAGTGGCTGATTTAGGTACTAAATTTTTACAGTCACTTTTACCGCATGATCAAGTAATAATAATTTAAAACATAAATTATTATCAAAATCTCGTGTATATGTAGGTAAAATTATACCAATGCTTAGTTAGTATTTTACGTACAGTTGTGTACAGATCAATAGTTTTTTATACCACAAATAAAATATTTCTAATCTATACTAATATTATAAAGCTGAAGAGTTTGTTTGATTGTTTGATTGTTTGTTTGTTTGTTTGTTTGTTTGAACGCGCTAATCTCCGGAACTACTGGTCCGATTTGAATAATTCTTTTTGTGTTGGATAGTCCATTTATCGAGGAAGGCTATAGGCTATAAAACATCACGCTATAACTATTAGGAGCGAAGAAATAAAGGAAAATGTGGACAAAACGGGGGAAATTATTAATTCTTGAGGGCTTCCGTTGCGTGCGCTGCGAAAATGGTTCAAGATACGAAAATTATATGTATGAAAAAATTATTCCTCTTAAAATGATCTAAAAAAAAGTCCGCGACAGTATATGTCTATCTTTTAGGATTAACTTACTAGAATCGTTTTTATGGTAATCAAACTGGGTGGAAATTAATGCATTATTTGTTAAGAGTTGTATTAACGAAAAAATATTAATCTTTATCGAAATAAATTTGTTGTTCATTAAGAGTATTTAATTGTGAACAAAATTGTCTTTGACATCACTAAACTTCAATAAACATCTTAGAAGATATTACAATTTTAAAATAACTCCGATATAAAATTCACCCGCGCCGCATGATGTGCGAAACACGACGCTGCCAGGAGGAGAGGCATTGTTAGCGAACGACGCGGAGCCTGGTGTAACTATACTCAAAAAAATTATAGTCTTACTAACGAAGTAAAACATTTTTTGATCATTGACCATCGAAAGCGTTTGTTTACAGCGTAGAATGGCAAAAAAGCGGTTTATCACACGCCCACATTTTATTGTGGCTGTCTAACAAAGTACAACCAGATTCTACGTATAGTGCAATAATATCGGCTGAAACATTTGACAAACAAAAAAATCCAATTCTTCAATTTATTGTCATAAAAATATGATAGGGTATAAAAATATGGTCATTAAGGATTTCATAACCTTGCGTCAACATGTATGAAAGAAAACATTTGTTCTAGAAAGTACTCTTTCTTTTTTTTTTTTGAGGGAGGAAAATCATCCGTTGGCTACTCCTGCCTTGGGTGAAGCGAGAAGGAGTGTAAAAATCACCCCGTTCTGATTTGAGCCGGGGCCCCGGTAATCTTTTACGTTGTCTGCAGCACCGGATCGGGCATCAACCCTATTGGGTCCCATTTGTAGTGGTCTGGCTCTTTGAGGCGCGCACAGAACGCGACGCACGGTACGCACGGGTCTGGTTTTGATCGGGCGACGAGCTACTAGCTCTTACTCGCCGTCCGCAGACCCGCGCTTACCCGCGCTCGACGCCCGGAGTGTCTTCTGCGGCGGCTGGGGCGTGATGAGGATCGTTCCCTCACGCGCTCCGCCTCCTCCTTAGCTAGGATGACTGCTTCGCAGAAGGGGGAGACAGCGTCCCTTTCCCCCTCGCTCCGCACCTTGGCCTGAACTAGAGCCCAACGTGAGAGGTTACCGTCGCCATTCACATCCCTAAGGACATGGCGATGCTCAGCACATGCAATGCACACCGCCACTGTATGCTCCACCATATCTTCCGGGCGGTCCTCGCAATGACGACACCCAGACGAAACGCCCGGGTGTTTCCTCCCGCCGAATTCGAAACAGGTACCAACCGAAACTTCCGTGTCCGGTAAGTACCTGCGTCAGGCGGTAGATGAGGAAGCCGTGACGCCTCTTAAGCCATTCTTCAAAGAGGGGACTTACTACTGCTATAACGCGTATGTAGCGAGCCCATCTATAAAGTACCCTAGGAATTTTATTTCTGAAACACAAACCGGGGTGGCGGTTACCCAACCTATAGGCGCAGGTATCCGGAAAACAGTGGAAACACATATAGTATAGAAATGAGTGTGGATTGTTCCTTATAATCATAATCCAGTGCTATCACGAATGGTCATTGCACAAATTAACCGTGGGTAACAGCTATAATTTATGAAGGTGAGAAAGTTGTTTGCAAAAATAAATATAATGCCTAAAATAACTATTCCACGCGGACGAAGTCGCGGGCACAGCTAGTTTTGATATAAAGCGGGATACGGTAGTGGCGATGTCGGTAGTCGACATCCGATCGCTTTTACAGTTAAGGTACTAGGATTGCATAAGTTAGTAGAGTTTTAGATTCGTACCTTGAACAAGGAAGTCTATGCACTGTAAGTTCCAATTTCAAAATTAATAAAAAAATCATCATTTAATTTTATGTAGATTAAATTGTAAAATTATTTTATGAGTAATTCTCTGTAAATAAATAAAAATCTGTGTATTGTGGTGTTGATTTTATTCCGCGGTCGCGGTTGGTGGCGGGAACTTGTCCTGTAGTAAACGATAGATGTCGCTGCATTCGGTTTTAAACAATGGAAAAATAAAGAGATAAAAATAGAGGAAAAGAAAGGAGAGAAGCTACATATGCTAGAAATCTATATTTATTAAGAATCACTAATATTAAAGAGTGTTTCGACGAAATTCACATAGGAAAACCGCGAAATGTTTTTCTTCTTTATTTGAGTTTTATATGAAACCGAGGAATGAAAATCTGTACTTTAATTAACAATGCATGAAATAGCTGTGTGTTTTGAAGTGAAGGTATAAAATACACAATTATGTAAATATTCTGATATTATGCTCTTCTTTCGTTATAATTTTTTAAACTCAGGTGTGGCGTCCTGGCGTCGTTTCTCGTTCAAGTGGGGGGTTGTTCGTCGTATACAATATATGCATAGCTACATAGACTTTTCATTTCAATGGACTAGGAGAGCATTTTAATTGAGGAGGTATAGTTTTACTATTTGTGCGCTCGTTTTCATGAACAATTTTGTTTTGTCATTATATTCTAACGAACAAAATAATTACTAAATTATTTGTTCATCTATTTCATAAAAAGTATATAGCAACAAAAATGTAAAAAATAATGTACGTAGAGCTGATGACGACGAAATTATCTTTTGAATGTAAGTAAGGCGCACAGAACATATTTACTGGAAAAATTAACTACATATTTCAAACACTTTGATCCAATTATTAATTTGTCTTCTAATTTACTTTTTTATACCTAAAATTATTCGCATTCCTACTTGCTCGCGCCTGCAGCGCCACCTTATTTGGAGTAATTACGCGAAACAAAGAAAACATCTAATCAGTCAGTATTTTTTTAACATCTAAGTGATGTTAACTTAAGAAATCTTCTCGTTTTTAAAAAACTGTAATAGGAAGTAACAGTCAATTATTATTATAATATTTAACAGGACTTATCAAATCTTTACGAGCCTCCATTTAAAATTAAAAATAAAACATTAATTTGTCACTAATACGTAATATTTAACTTTTGTTTATTATTTAGTTATAGAATCAGAAGGAACTTCGTACCGAATTCTTCGTATCGAATACCGCGTCGTGGTTCGGAAGCGGAATTATTCGCCAAGGTTGCGAAATCGACACGTATCGTTTCGATAGGTACTAGGATACCAGTTAGTTAAGGAGACATTTTCGATTCTGCATATTGAATGACTTGGTTTTATAGATTTTGAAGTTTCATTGACAGAGCAATGCTATTAAATGTTACTTCTAACTTATATATCTTCATAGAAAACTTAGTTTTTGATCGTGAAAAATTCTGTGTTTTATCACTGCATCGTCAATATTTGTTTTATGTTTGCAAAACGTGCACTTGTGTTTGTTGCTATTGTTACCATGGCGCTGTGCCTCGTATCTCGCATATAAGTTTTTATTTTATTTTCAACAAAAACTGTTTGTCTGTTAATACGTTATTTGTCCTATTTATGTGTAAGTCAAACTAAACGAATAATGAATAGTAACTACAACTTTAGTATTCTTGACTAAATTAGCTGAACGTTTAAACGAATTTTAGGAGCTCATACAATATATTTAGTAATTTTGAAAATTGTAATTAATCTGTGTATATTATGTACAACTAACAAAGTGGGCGTTTTTGAATATTTAATATAGCTGTGCAGTTTTGGCAGATTTTCCTTCAAACGTCAGTGAACATTCGCATGATTCTCATATGTACTTAGATTTTAATCGTGTGGCGACAGTGCCGCCACCCCGAAGTTTCACATTTTCGAATATTCATATTTTATGATTTTTAATGACCTAAATCACTTATAGAATAAGATCAATATACTGGATTTTAGACCATTTTTATAGATTGGATGGTTTTTCAACTAAACCTGAAATCACGTTTTAAATTGTTATTTTCATTGTTTTGAATACCTTTTGAGAAACGAGAGAAACATCTTAGGACGGAAAATTAAAATAATCGGAGCCTAAAACTAATTTTAATATTTAATTTTAATCAACAAACTACTAGTTGTGACTTTAGTGTCGCCACCCCGAAAGTTTCGACTAAAATGTATCATAAAGACTGTCGTTCCGTAGGCATAAGGACCAGGACATCAGTTGGTTAAGGTGGTGTAGCAGACCCTGCACGTATTCATCAGTTTGATTTTATAATTAATTTTCTTCATAAAAAAATAGATTTAATTTTATGTAGAATAAATTGTAAAATTATTTTATGGGTAATTTTTAACTCCGTGAATTGTGGTGATCATTTTTATTCCGAGGTTGCGGTTGGTGGCGGGAATTTGTCGTGAAATAAACGAGAGATAGATGTCGCTGCATTTTGTTTTAAACAATTGAAAAATAATCAGCGAAGAGAGGAGGAAAAGAAAGGAGAGAAGATTTTTCAGAGGATTAAAGATTGTGTGATAAATTTGGCATTGAAAAATTGCTAAATGTTTTTCTTTATTTGAGTTTTATATGAAACTGAGGAATGAATATCTGTATTAGCATTATATAACTGTTTGTTTTAAAGTGGAGGCATAACATACATAATGTGAACGTGATATATTTTCAGTTAATACACTCTTTTTGCGTTTTATTTTTTAAACTCAAGTGTGGCGTTGTGTGTCAGTGTCACTCAAGTACGGTACGAATAGTCGTAGTAGGTGTAACAAATACGTATTATGGTAACAAAAATAGATATTCTTAATAAATCAGGTATCTATATTTTTTTATTTTATACTACCTATACAAAGTTGATACCTACAAAACTTTAGAATTTAGACTTGCAAAAACAGAATAGCGCACCCAGTGGCTGATTTAGGAACTAAATTTTTACAGTCACTTTTGCCACATGATCAAGTAATTATAATTTAAAACATAAATTATTACCATCAAAATCTGGTGTATATGTAGGTAAAATTATACCAATGCTTAGTTAGTATTTTACGTACAGTTAAGTACAGATCAATAGTTTTTTATACCACAAATAAAATATTTCTAATTTTGATGTAAAGCGGTGCACGGTAGTGGCGATGTCGGTAGTCGACATCCGATCGCTTTTAAAGTAAAGGTACTAGGATTGCATAAGTTAGTAGAGTTTTAGAGTCGTACCTTGAACAAGGAAGTTTATGCATTGTAAGTTCCATTTTCAAAATTAATAAAAAAAAACATTTAATTTTACGTAGATGTAAAATTGTACAATTATTTTATGAGTAATTCTCTGTAAATAAATAAAAATATCTATGTAGGTATTGTGGTGTTCATTTTATTCCAAGGCGCGGTTGGTGGCGGGAACTTGTCGTGTAGTAAACGATAGATGTCGCTGCATTCGGTTTAAAACAATTGAAAAATAAGGAGATTAAAATAGAGGAATAGAAAGGAAAGAAGCGAAGAAGGTGTAGATATAGCTAGAAATCTATATTTAATAAGAATCACTGTGTTAAATATTAAAAAGAGTGTTCGACGAAATTCACATAGGAAAACTGCGAAATGTTTTTCTTTGAGTTTTAAATGAAACCGAGGAATGAAAATCTGTCATATAAAACAATTTATGCCTCTCAATGCCAAATTAGGCAAAGGCGCAGACAATAATAGTTAAATTAATAATAATGTTTTTATAGTCATAATATCACATAATATGTCGCCAGTTGTTAAATAGGTTGGTATTTAATAGATTAAATAGGTATTAAATGATAAAAAAATATTTGAAAGCAATAACTTCTAAGCAGAAGATGACAATTAGGTACAGCGATCAAACAAAGTTCTCAAAAACTGCATTAACTGATTTCAAAAGATTCTCATCATTCGGAATTGACAACATTTCATATTTTTAACATGCATGTATTATTATATTATATAAAAGTAAATCGAAAACTAACCCATATTTTTTCATTTTTCGAAATTATGTACTTTTCATTCATGATTTCGAGTTTGAAATTCAGTGTATTCTAAAAAGACATAAGTGCCAAATTACGGTAGAATGGCGATAATACCTTTGCCTCACTTAGATCCGTAAAAAAATCTAGTAGATGTCAAATGTACTGTCACTGACAGCTTGTCCAGTGTTGCCAACTTAGTGGAATTTCCACTAGATCTGGTGGTTTAGATATGTGGTTCAGCGGGAAAATATTGGTTTTAGTGGCTAGTGGATATTTTAGTGGACTAGATTGTTTCAGTTAGTGGTAAGTTTCAAATTTACTACTAACACTACTCGTAAAATGCTGTATGATTTCTAGTTAAAAATACTTAATTGATACACTTGTTGGCAAGATAATATTGAGTACTCAGAAGGTAAATATTTTTACGCACAATATTAAAGATTTTATAGGTATGAAATGCTATTTGGGGTACCGATTTGAAATTCACTTAACATCTATGAAACAAAAAGTACCACCGCCTGATCAGGAAACTTGAAACTCATGAAAACCAGAGTTCAGTATTTTAATTGCCCATCATACATACAGAACCCAATTTTTGGCTTCTGCGCAGGCAATAACAGAATCAAAACTTTTTGAAGCAGTCTGTCTAAAAAGTCAGTTAATATGTATACCTAAAGAATATTTTAAAATATATTATATGTAGATTATAAATATATTATATGCACAAAAATCTAATAATACAATTAAAATAAAACCCCTTTGAATGATGTGCGTAGTTATTGAAAGAGTAAAGGGGGCCATGAAAATATTATTCATAATCCCTTTTTTTAGATTCTGTGATGATCTTGAGGAGTTCTGGTGGTTTTAGAGGCCGCTAAGATTTAGTGGTTTCTGGTGGTTTTCACGGCCTCATTTGGTGGGCTGGTAAAAATAAAGTTGGCAACACTAAGCTTGTCAAACTCGTTGGTGCGCTTGTTTGTGTGATTTCAGATTTTGTTATTTGTGTTGTTATAATTATATGATTCCTAGTTGCCGATTGCAGAAACTTGCCGAAAGTTGACTATTTAATGCTATTGCAATATATGCACGAAAATGAATGCTACAATTTTGCAGAAATACGTATTGGCAGTGTTGTTTTTGCAGGCTGGTACAAAACAATATTTTGGATCCTTCATTGGCGTATATGTTTCATTGAAATCCATTTTATTGACGAAATAATGTCAATCAACAGTTGTGAGTAATAACAATAAGCAGTGTGTCGATTCGATAGGAAAATATTGTGTAAAATCAATTTCGATTTCGAATGTAAATAAAAGTTACAGCTTCAATTGACATTAAACATTGACATTTGACACTTGATGTTTTCATCTGAAACCATGATTGCTAAGGCAATGGTAACGACTGCATTCTGCCGTACCTATGACGTCATCACATGTTTTGTGGTTTTAATTATTTTTCTCAGAAATAAAAAATAAAAAAAATATGACATAAATATATTTGAACTCAGGATACGAAAATAAAGAAATGGTATTTTTGTTTCCATGTCGTATCAGTTTTGAAATGTTGTCAATTAGTATTTATTATCTATGTCTTTGCCTAAACTATACAACTTGAAATTAATTATGTATTTAAAAATAAATATAAAATATAGTTTATGAGTGAAATCTACTTATATAAAAAGTAAATTAAAATACAAAAATCTTTTATAAAAGTATATTTAAAAAGTCTAAAAATAAATTTACTTTTACGGGAATCGAACCCGAGACCCGTTGCTCGGCAGTCGCTCTTGTGACCAGGCGGACACGCGACCAAGAGACTATCTTTTTATGAAAAAAAATCGGACATGGAGGTAGTCTAGTACCAGCATATTTTACAAGCGATTGGGTAGTGATAGCGATGATAGGGTTTATAATTCAAAAAACTACTCTAGCATCGTTATCGCCCATCCCAATATTTCAAACTTTAGCTTGTTATCATTACTCAAAATGTTCATACAATTATTTAATTATGTGTTCCCCCCAGCCCCGAGAAATAAAATGTGAGTTTATGCATGTGTGTATTTTATGTGTTCATGTATATATCTATGCAGCTGAAAAAAAGTAAAATTCATCAGACCAGGCATGTTTTTGGTAGCTCCGACGTAATACTGGGCAGACTACCGTAGCGTGCTCTGTATTACCGCGGACTGACGTGCCCCTCGAGCTTACAAAGGAACCCAGTTCCCCTCACTCTTCCCTCGCGCATGCGCACTTGTAGCCAACGAAGGGGAGTGCTGAGCAAGGGAAGAAATTTAGAGATGTGGGAGCAAATGAACTATCGGTATTCGATAATAAGTAGCTATTATTTATTTTGTTTCGAATATCACGTATAATTGTCCTATACCGGTTGCCGTTCACATAATCCCAAAGAAGTTTTTAATTCTAAAAAAATAACATATAAAAATAGGAGCCGACCAGTAGTGGGAGCATGGTCCAAGCTACCGGTGGTTCGGGCTCCAAAGACAGAAAGCTCCTCACAATACGTGCCGTTTCCAGGAGAACTGCCTTCTGTATCAGATCCACTCGCCTAACGCCAGCCTCCTAAGATGGATGTCGAGGCTTTTAGGGATCAACCCAATGGCCGACACGACTATCGGTACAATGATAGCCGAATCCACATTCTACATGTCGACAACCCCGTAAGCCAAGTAAAGATATTTTATTTGTTTATCTTTCTCAGCTATCACGAGGTTCTCGTCGTGGGGGGCGATATCAATTATCATCGTGCGGCGCGCTAGTCGGTCTATCACCACTATATCAGGTTTATTGGCCACAATAGTCCTGTTAGTGATGGTAGACGGATCCCAGTACAATGTGATATGGCCGTTTTCTAGAACTCGGTCGGGCACATACTTGTAGTTTGGAACCTCAGACTCAACAAGTCGATAGTGCGAAGCAAGTTGCTGATGGATAATCTTGGCGACCTGATTATGTCAATGCAAATATTCACTATCAGCCAAACGACCACAACCAGAAATAATATGTCTTATGTATTCACCAGGACTACGCCATGGCCGACATATTTCGACAGTCCCATCCTTAATAATATATTTCTGGTAGTTATTCGCAAGGATAACTTCGTCCATAATTGCACAGACAAATCCTTCAGTTTCTCCAAAGAGATTATTCAATCCTAGCCAAGATACGGACGCCAGAAACCACTCTGGGCCCATGAAGGGCCCGGAAGAAGCGTCCGTGGACCTCTTAGCCGTGCCATATCTACTCGCGCTCACTACTACAGGTTTACGCCAGTTCTCTCTCTCTTTCTTCTAGCATTTAATAAGCCTCGACCCCTACTCTTCCGTGGGATGTACAACCTCATGACCGATGAACGGGGGTGATGGTGTGTCCTGACTCGTCTATCCAGGATGTCAAGTTTAGTCTGAGTGCACTTGAGTATGCCAAACGAATACATCAGGACCAATATGACCCAACCATTAAAGGCTAGTAGCTTCTTTCCGCACGATAAGGAACTTTTCAGTATCTTATTCAGGCGGCCAAAGAAGCATTATAATAATTATTATGTGCACTGTGACAACTCGCTGGCTCCGCTCCCGCTGTAAGCTGGCTGCCAGCGCGATGTCCGCGCGATGCCAGCTCGGACGCTTTATTATATCGATATCACTTTTAAAACATACACAGAAACCACTAGTACAGTATCGTCGATCAATAACTTCTGATGAGTACTTATACTGTGATTATTATCATATCCATGTGACATGATTTAAATCACTTTCATTTTAGATCGTAAATTATAAATCAACAATATCTAAAAATATTCCCCTTATAATAATTGTTGAAGACGAGTGTAGATTAATGCTTTACTTAACTTTTCGTCAGCATTTTTAGTAACTTTCCATTGATAAACACTGAAAGTATTATAACCATGGTATTCACTGATGTTGTAGCTCTCTGTAGGTGAAAGAATTTTGAAAATCGGTGGGTTTTTGAGCTAGTTTACTAGTAAAGCTTACAGCGGCTAGACCATGTAATTCTACATAAATAACTCTAAATGTTTTCTTCTGATTTATATCTCTGTCCCGTATTATATTATCATAAAGTCTGTATTAGTATGTTCTCTTATCCCACCCAAAACATAAATGTGAAAGGCTGCCAAGTTCGATAATATTGGAATGCTTCGCCTATAAAAGAAGTGAGATCTAAATAAGTACCAAGTTCCATACACAGACCTCAGTTAAAAATGATATAACAAGTTGGCAAGTTTTCACACACTTTTTTATAAACCTACTAAACGCAATGAGTCAAGTATATAATTTTCTATTAAAACTTGCCAAGTTATATCATTTTTAACTGAGGTCTGTGTATGGAACTTGGTACTTATTTAGATCTCACTTCTTTTATAGGCGAAGCATTCCAATATTATCGAACTTGGCAGCCTTTCACATTTATGTTTTGGGTGGGATTTCATTTATTTTTGTAAGGTTTATTTTCTTTTTTTCTTATTTTACTTTACTTTGACTAAATACAAACCTTCGTAACGAATTTTAGGTCGGTACGACCATTGGAAGATATAGATAATTTTTTTGTTTTAGTTCCTTAGGGGTATGAATTTACACCTTCAATATTTTTAAAACCGACTCACACTTGGCCATTTTCAGATTTTTTCCTTTACCTTGACCTAAAGACCTACCTCCATGCCAAATTTCAAGTCAATACGACCATTGGAAGTGGTCTAGGTTTTTGATGAGTGAGTCAGTCAGTGAGTGTATAGTAAAAATAGCGATTTTCTGACGTCAATATCTCAAGACCCACAATAGGTACATTAATGAAATTTTGTATTTTAGATAAGTAAGTAGATCTCGATAGATACTAGAAATTTCATATGCGTAGATAAAATAGATTTTGAGTTATAGGTGGGTCGAACTTGGCCCGAAATGGTTCGTGTAATATAACCCACGGCCGGTGTGTCGGTTTTTTGCTCGAACTTGGCGGACACACTGCCGTGTGTCTAGATAGTAGGCATCCAATGTTATTATTACGTACCAAGTTAAAAATACCAGTATAAACTGACCGTCGAATGTGCGGACGGGTCATACTTACAAAGCGAGAACGTGATAACTTAGTTATGTATAGCGATTTGGCTAGACATCATTAAGCTATATATTAAAATGTCGACTTATTACCATATACCGGGAACATAAGCCGCTAGTATTTATTTTATTAAAGGACACTTGTTATTTACGTTATTGCCCTATTGTAATATTATGTATTCTATTGTATTGCAAAAATGCCAACTCGCGGCCTCCGCTTCCGCTGTGAGCTGGCTGCCGGTACCTTCGATAAACCGATACTTATGTAGTAAAAAGTAAAAAACATAAATTAGAAAAGTAGATTATATTTAATGGTTATTAATTTCTGACTGGTACAAATCACATTTTCTTTATTTAATCCCTAAGGCTCAGTTCGCATACAATGTTTCATTGTAACTCGGTAGGACCAAAAGTAATAATCTATTTACGCTTGTTATTCGAAGGTGTAGACAGATGTCGCGTATTTGTTCCAAACGTTCCGAAGGGGTCAAGAGTAACTACGAGGTGAAACAAGTAACAAAATAACTCTTCGTGTTACTGCGCGCCTGGTATCGTAGAACGTGTGGATCGGGTACGGTGCTGCATTAACGAACGTTGCCACTTGGTTCATCCAAGAGGACCTCGTCAACAATGATGTTTTAATGGCGGGTTTGGATCTCTAGAGTAAACAGATGATTATGTTATTGAGTTCTTCTTGTATTTAAGACGAAACTTGTTTTTTTTTTCAAATAATTACTTGATATTTGTAATCGATTGCATCGTTTATTTATACTCAGATAAAAACAAACCTGATATTATTTCCGTATTTTTTACTTAATATATTTTTTAATCTTCTAAGTTTGTTAGTTTTGTTTTAACTGTAGCTACTGAAGCTATACAAGTTTATGTTGTTTCATACATAATCCAGGATATGAAGGAATAGAGAAACATTTTGCCCGCACCCTCGATCGACCGTTCGCATGCGTTTTAGTTCAGTTCCCAGTGAAAAACACAAAAAAATTGGTAACATAAGAATCACTGATAATGTAGCTTTCTCTACGTGAAAGAATTTTAATAATCAGTGGGATTTTGAGCTGATGTACTAGTCAAACATACGGCGAATGTATCTTTCTCTCGTAGTGCATCGGTAAGGCAATTATAGAAAATGTAACACGCATACATATTTTTTAACATTTAGCTTGTAATATGCCGTAAACAAATACACAACATATAGTAATTTTAAGCTAATTTAGTGCGGTGTAAGTTTGAGCGTGGTTTGGTCTGTGCCACGTGTTGCATCACTCGCGCGGTATGTTCGCGGACCGCGCCACTAAGCCGTGTGCTGGCTCTCGCCCGTCCAATAGTATCATAATTATTGTAGACATATAATTTAAGATTATTTATCATGTACATTAACATCAAAGTTGTAAACACAGTTTCGGATAGTAATTATCTAATTACAAATTATAGTTTTGCATAGTAATTACAAAAACCTTCTTTTATACATTTTCATCTTATTACTTTTGCAGAAAACATATTTTCTTATCAACAAAATAAATATCTCAGACTGTTTAACTGTGAATTGTGAACCAGTAAGCCCAAAAGGTCCACCGAGGAATAAAACAGCTCTTCTTGTTACTGCGCGCCTAGTACCAGAAATCTATCGGCCCCAATCGGGCGGTAGAAAAATGTTCCATTTGGTCTCCGTC
Organism: Spodoptera frugiperda; assembly: GCF_023101765.2. Taxonomy (NCBI): domain Eukaryota; kingdom Metazoa; phylum Arthropoda; class Insecta; order Lepidoptera; family Noctuidae; genus Spodoptera; species Spodoptera frugiperda. Next base: position 4,704,601 of record NC_064236.1, read on the forward strand.
CAAAACGCACTCATCATGCCTCTCATTGCCAAATTAGGCAAAGGCGCTAACAATAAAGGTTAAATTAATAATTATGTTTTATAGTCATATTATGTGGTGATTAAATAGGTATTTAATAGGCATTTTTTCAGACTACCACTTTTTTACACCAGTGTTTACATGAATACTGGCTACTTCCGCGCGATATAGCGTGATGTTACACAAATAGCTTATGGCCTATAACCTTCCTTGATAAATGCACCATACAACACAAGAACAATTATTCAAATCGGTACAGTGGTTTAGGCGTTAAGACAATATAGGACCGTGAATTACTTTTGAATTTATATAATGTTTCACCGCAGTGTGATGCCTTATAATCTATCTATAGCCTTTCTCGATAAATGTACATCCAATACCAAAATAAACCGTTTCATACATATCAACAGCGCACGGTGTGGCTGCCGCCCGCCCAGCGCTCGGTCCGTGCTGTGTCAGCTCGGGGACCGCGCTTTGCCTTACAGCTTGCACACAGATATCGTACATATTACAACATTGCTATATCCTAAACAAACATATTACCAACGATATTCATATTGCCAACAATGAAATATTTTATTTGATAAACGCATTTAAAACAATTACATACGAGAAAGTCTCTTGTCATGTATGCTGTACACAACTAACATTTATCGCTCTTCCGGTTGCTTGCGTTTTAGTGTTATTCCCTTAGACATACAAAATAAATATTGTTATTACGTAGCTCACTTAGTAAAGTAGTAATTTATACGTGAAAGAATTTTGGAAATCGGTTAGTTTACCAGCTAATCCAGTAATCAAACAAGTGAGTTAAAATTGTGAGAGATATCGGATATAAGTATTTTAGTTTTAAAAACCCTAATAGGATACGAAATAAAATAAATATGACATATATGTTTTGATTTCTTTCTTAAATATAATATTTAAAAAATAGTTTAATAAACAAGCTTAATCTTTTTTTTTTGTAACGCGATGGAAATCCTCATGGACTTCCCACGCCGTGGGGACGACGGGGGGGTGTGCCGGACTCTTACCGGCTAAAACCACCGCGGTGTTCCTCCACTGCCTGTGGCTGTGATCCGGGCTGCCCTCACGAATTCACCGCACCCGGCAGGCTTCGACCTACCGCTACGTTTGCGGCAGGTCCCGCCACGTTAGTAGCCCTGGGGGGCTGCTTCCCTTCCTCGAGTAGCGCGCGTGGAACACTACGCTAACGCCTACTCTCGCCTATACAGCGGACGTCTGACTCCCCCAGTCAGTCGCCCGCAGGCCTCTCCTATGGAGGTCGTAGATCGGCTGCCGCCTCACGGCGCTGACGATTGGCGCGTCTACGGCGGGAGGGAAAAGATCTTGATTCCCTCTCCCTTTCAGCCACTTCCTTTGCCAACATGACTAGTTCACAGAAGGAAGCGATTCCGTCCCATCCACTCTCACTGTCGACCATAGCTTGTATAACAGTCGACAGTGAGAGGTCTGTCCCGCCGAGTAAACAAGCTTAATCTGCTCTTCCGCCAGTAACCACAAGTAACCAGTATATTTTTTTAACCAGTATACTTCCTGAGATTAGCATGTTCCAACAATTATTTTTTTTTTTTTTTTAAATAAACTTTGCCCCAAACTAGGATTTTCTCCTGTGTCGTGGGTGCGTTTACAAACATACAAGTTCACATACACATGACGCCCAGACTCGGAACAACAATTTGTGGTTCACACAAAGAGTTGTTCCGTGTGGGAATCGAACCCGTAACACGTTGTACGGCAGCCAGTTGCTCAGCCTCCGCGCCAACCGTGCAGTCAAATGAATTTACAAAGTTAGAAGTATTCTATGTATGTGAAAATTGCGCATAAGAGATATAATGTTTAATTTTCCCCTGCTGCACCACACAGAGAGATTCTAATTTCCAATATAGTACGGTACTTAAGATTGAGTAAGTAGTAAAGATTTACACATGATTTGTTTAGTGATCAAAATCAAAATTTTAATTGTTACTAAAGTTTATACGATGCTTAGGGTCTCACTTTGTTATAAAATCCTCAGGAATAAAATAATAACTCTGCTGATTACTGTACTCCTAGTCTCAGAAACCTCCCACCATTCCGATCGACCAACTCGTTCCTCGACTCACTGAATTTCAGCGACTTAGTAGAGCACGTGGAAAGTGTCGTATGTATATTGTTCGTGTTGCGATAATATGTTAATGTTGGGTACACATTATGTTATTTAAATAATAAATTAATTAAATATTATTAAGATGATAAACGTAAACGCTGGTGTACTCAGGTATCCATTTCCAATTAAAATGGATTTACCATCGTGGGATAAAACTTTCGGATAAATACGTTACAAGAGGTACACACATTGCACTTAATACTTTTCTGGAGCCGAGTTTTTTCGGCAAATAACAGCGGATGTGGTTGCCCAGTACCAGGGGCGCAGTTTCAAACAGAGGTAGCTTGTTACTTATTCCTCGAGTTTGTTGAGCACTGATATTTATTCGTTCGCAGTTGTTAGTAAAGTTTCAGATAAAACTTAAATAAATATTAATTATGGTACCTTAAACATTTTACTAAAAAAAATATTTGAAAACAATAACTTCTAAGCAGAAGATGACAATTACAGCGATCAAACAAATTTCTCAAAAACTGTATTAACTGATTTCAAAAGATTCTCATCATACGGAATTAGTACTTATTATCTATGTCTTTGTCTAAATTATACAACTTGAGATTATTTTTATGAGTATAAAAAAAATAAATATAGTTTAAGAGTGAAATCTACAGTTATAATAGGTAAATTAAAATACAATGATCTTTTATAAAAAATATATTTTAAAAAGTCTAAAAATAAATTTACCTTTACGGGAATCGAACCCGAGACCCGTTGCTCGGCAGTCGCTCCTGTGACCAGGCGGACACGCGACCAAGAGACTATCTTTTTACGAAAAAAAATCGGACATGGAGGTAGTCTAGTACCAGCATATTTTACAAGCGATTGAGCAGTGATAGCGATGATAGGGTTTATAATTCAAAAAACTACTCTAGCATCGTTATCGCCCATTCCAATATTTCAAACTTTAGCTTGTTATCATTACTCAAAATGTTCATAAAATTATTTAATTATGGATTCCCCCCAGCCCCGAGAAATAAAGTGTGAGTTTATGCATGTGTGTATTTTATGTGTTCATGTATATACCTATGCAGCTGAAAAAAAGTAAAATTCATCAGACCAGGCATGTTTTTGGTAGCTCCGACGTAATACTGGGCAGGCTACCGTAGCGTGCTCTGTATTACCGCGGACTGACGTGCCCCTCGAGCTTACAAAGGAACTAGCGCCAGTTCCCCTCACCCTTCCCTCGCGCATGCGCACATGTAGCCAACGAAGGGGAGTGCTGAAAAAGGAAAGAAATTTAGGGATGTGGGAGCAAAGGAACTATCGGTGAGATTTATAAGGAAAAACCTCATAAGACTTGAGAATTTAAAAATGAAAGCTTTTTTTAAAATATCAATGTCAATGGAGCGCTGGTTGCCCAGTCAGGAAATAGAAAACAAGACTCCATATTCCTTTCTGAAATAAAACAAAATGATGTATTTTTGATGAATATTGTTCTTCTCTACAAACGTCCAACTCTATATCAGCAGTAGTACAGTAACAGTATGGCATTCGACCTTTTTCAGGTGGTTTCATTATAAAGGTAGATGATATTTCGAGGGCCTACCTTCGGACAAACATGGATAATGTGGTTCTTGCAAATTGGTCGGGCCATGTGCCCATGAGAGTGTGTTTTGGTTACATTATTATAGTGGGTAGTAGGTGAGTCTATTTTTATATTGAGTTGTTTATTTCCGTGTTTAAAAGGTTTTTATTAGTTATTAATTATACCAAGTTTCATCGAAATCAAACCGTTAGTTTTCACGTGATGCCTGAACATATATAGACAGACAGACAGACAAAAAAATAATAATCACATATTTGGGTTTGGTATCGACCCAGTAACACCCTGCTATTTATTTTTTCTATATTTTCAATGAACAGAATTGACCCTTCTACAGATTTATTATAGCCCGCGACTTCGTTCGCGTGGAATAGTGACTTCCGGCAAATTTTTGGTTTTAACCACATAGTTCCCGATCTCGCGGGATCTCTTCAAAAATGAGATGTGGAAGATATTCCAGGGAACTCTTCAAAAATCAACATAATGAGCTCTGCGTTTGAATTTAATAGATGTATACTCACTTAGGGCATTGAAAAAATAGTTTAAAAACCGGCCAAGTGCGAGTCGGACTCGCACATGAAGGGTTCCGTAACAGCAAGTAGATGACATATTATAAAAGTTATAAAATAACTTGGTTTTACATAGTGTTTGTATGAACGACAAAGTTATATTTGCGGTTTTTGAAAATGTTTTATTTCTTAAAAACTAATAATGATATCTGGTTCAAACTAATTTTCGTTGTTAGTTTCTATTGAAATCTACAGCATATATTTTTTTAAGTTTTCTCACTCTCTTATTTTAAAAGTTAGAGGGGGGGGGACACTCGTTTTTCCACTTTGGAAGCGTCTAACTTTCAAACGGTTGATTTTGACGAAACATGGTTTTAATGTCTTTTTTAAAGACCTATCCATAGACACCCATCACGGATATGTTAGACGAAAAAAAAATGATTTTGAATGAGTTCCATGTATGGAGTGCCCCCTTTAATTTTTAAATTTATTCATTTTTATTTAAAATTCGAATAGCGGTTATTGAAATACACCATCCTACAAAGTTTCAACTATGTAGACCTAACAGTTTCGGAAATAAACGGCTGTGACATACGGACGGACGGACAGACAGACATGGAGAATCTATAAGGGTTCCGTTTTTTGCCATTTGGCTACGGAACCCTAAAAACGGACTTAAACTAACTTAAAACTAAAGAAAGCTACGAATTACGAATTTATAACAATTAAAAAAGAAACTATATTACAACCTATCCTCTATGCTATAATAACCAAGCTTAAACTAAATAATTTAAAAGAAACGACTTAAATCTAATCTAATCTATACATAGTATAAAACAAAGTCGCCCATTTTGTCTGTAGTCCCTTCGTATGCATAAAACTTTAAAACTACGCAACGGATTTTGATGCGGTTTTCACTAATAGAAAGAGTATTTTCTCCAACAGGTTTTTATATATAATTGAAATACATTGAAACTATATTAGCTGAGTTATAGCGATTTATGTCCAAGAAGTCAGAAAAAAAATCTAATTGAAGATTGCATTTGTGCGTGCGCCGCTTATACCGTTGGATACAAGTAAGAACAATGTATAGCAAAAACATTGGTCTTTATTAGTTCTACAAAAAAGTCCGCGATGACATATATCCAGCTTTTTTATTTAAGTCACAAAAACTACTTTTCTGTATTAAAAAAACATTTAATTCGTTGGGTGATGTTTAACTGGTGATATAACCAATAATACATATATCCTTATCATAATAAGTAAGTTCATCATCACGAGCATTTAATTTAGATTATTTTTGCAGTTTACAGTGTGTTATTTAGACATATAGTTTAGGAGATATCACGATATTAGTATTGCGGCACGGTACGGGCCATGGATTCGCCAGCAGCCGTCGAGTGAAGACTCCAACAGAACATACCTCACCGCTCGGACCGCAAAATTTTAACCCGACTACCCGCTGCTCGGTCGCGGTTGGCTTGCCACCTCAGCGCGCCCAGTTCGTTGGCCCGATCACGCGAGGCCCTCCGTCGTGTCCGGTGCCCGGTCTGCCACCAGCGGCAAGCCCCGGGTGCCGGCTCGGCGGGTCCCCCGCGCGGGTCAGCGGCTGACGTGTCGCCACCAGCCACCCCGAACATTTTATATTTTAATTTTTATACGTCTACCCGACGAATATTAATTTTTCGTCGAAACATCGAAGATGCCGCACGGAGGTCGCGAGCAGTCGCCGCGCTCCTCCAAGCTCGGCCCGGCGGGGCGGGGGAGGGTTTTTAAGAACTCTCGCCTGCGCCCCACCGAAACCAGGACGCTGCACGTGGCGATACAAGGGTTCGTCGCCAGTGCCACGCCGACCCCATCAGCCACCGGAGGTGCGGGGGAGGAATTCTTCCCCCCGCCCCCCTCGATACCCGACACCCCGGCGTCGCCCTCGCCTCCGCTGCGCACGGCCCCACCCGCGTGGCCGACCGCGGCGCCGGAACAGGAACAGGATCCGGAACCTATGGACGTGGTGCCGACCACCGCCACTCCGGACGCGGGTGTCACACACCCGACCACCGTCATTCGTGACGCCGGTGTGACACACCCGCCGTCCGCTATACCGCGGCCGACCCCACGGCCTAACGCAGATGCGGCGCAACCTGCCGCCACCGCAGCCGCCGCCCCACGCGCCACCGCTCCTCGCGCCCCCGCCCCCGCACTAGCTGCGGGACAGAAGCCGAGGAAGCCGCAGCCCGCCGCGGCCCCGCCGCGCCCCCAACGGCCTCAGAAGAAGCCGACCGCAATGGCGCCAGCTGCGCCCATGCGCCCAGCGCCCCCCAGCGCCGCGCCCCCACGCGCAGCGCCTATGTATCGCGCGCCCCCGGTCAACATCGCACCGGGGCGCTTCCCTTCGCCGCCGAAGATGCCGGCGGACAAGAGAAAGGCGGTTTTTATTACTCCGCCGTTCCGCCCACCGCCCATCCTGCCACCATTCGCTCCACCGCTGCACGGCGCTGCGCCCGTAGCCACGTACGCAGCCGCCGCCGCCGCCACCGCCACCGGAACGCCCGCCCCAGCCGCGCCCCCGACACCGAAGCCGCGCTCGCCCACGACACCGTGCGCCCCCGCGCCCAAGAAGACGCGATACCCGCCGCTTATAGTGGAGAAGCTCCCCAACTGGGTCGAGCACTTCACGGCCCTGAAGCGGCGGCTCGGACACGCGCCCAACGCGCGCCCCTTCGGGAAGGGGGTGCGCTTCACGCCCCGCTCCGACGAGGAGTACCGGGCGATCCAGGCCTACCTGGCTGGACTGGAGAAGAGCCAGGGAATCGCCTGGTTCTCTTACTCCCTCCCCGCGGAGCGAAGTGTCAAGGTGGCCATCAGGGGGCTGCCGGTGGACACCCCACCAGAAACTATTATGGAGGCCCTGCAGGACGCCGGCTACGGCGCGGAGTACGTCCGCCCCATCCGCGCGCGCCAAGGACGACCTGGGTGTTTGTACTACGCCCAGGTAGCGCGCGCGGACAACACCATCCCGGGCATATACGGGGTAACAGAGCTACTCTGTATGCCCGGGATCAAGATTGAAGCGTGGCGCGGGAGGAAGGGCCCCGCGCAGTGCCATCGATGCCAGCAGTTCAGGCACTCGTCGCACAACTGCCACCGGCCAATGGCCTGTGTGCGGTGCGGCGAGGAACACCCGGCAAGCGAGTGCCCCCGCCCAAAGGAGGAGCCGCCCACCTGCGCGAATTGCGGCGGCGCACACACGGCGAACAACACGTCGTGTCCTGTGTTCCGCCGCGAGACGCGCAACCCGAGGGCAGGCACTGTGGCGCGCACAGCCGCCGCCCCCACCGCCAAACCAGCAGCCGCACAGCCAAGGGGCGAACACAACGCCCCTGGCTCTCTAATGGCCGCGGCAAACGAGCCGGGAGGCGGGCGACGCAAGAGGCGCAGGCGCAAGAAGGCGCCCCCGCCAACCGCCGCCGCCCCCAAGCCCGCTGCTGCTCCCGCCGGCGCCCCCCGCGCCCCCGCTGCCGCCCCCGCTGCTGCTCCCACCGGCGCCCCCCGCGCCCCCGCTGCCACCACCACTACTGCCACCTCCGCTGCCACCGCTGCGCGCCCGGCGAGGCGCACGGCTGCGCCACGGCCGGCAACACAGCCGACCCCTGCGCAGTCCGCCCGCGTCCTCACCATCAACGACGTCGTCCGTATCCTGCAGGGGATCGTGACGGCGCTCGTCACGCAGCGGAGCGATCCAGTGCCGCTGCTCCTTGACGCGATGAAGTCCCTCATCTGCGATGGACCAGCGGCACCTTAGGATCGTTTACTGGAACGCCAACGGGATGTCCCCCGAGAAGACCAGGCTATTGAAGCTGCTGCTAGACCAGCGGCAAGCTGACATAGCCCTGATCAACGAGACGCACCTCAGACCGGTGGACAAGCTGAAACTCGCCGGCTTCCACGTCTACCGGGAGGACCACGTCTCGCCATCAGGGATTGCCTACAGGGGATTGGCAATCCTGGTCAGGAGAAGAATCGTCCACCAGCTGTTGCCGGTGCCCACACTAACTGCTGCCTACGCGCTGGGCGTGGAGATCTGCATCAACCACCAGCCGACCCGAGTGTTCGCGTTCTACAGGCCACCACAACTTCGTCTCGCAGTGGCTGACGTCCGCGTCCTCCTGGACTCGCCGCTGCCTACAGTGGTGGCCGGCGACTTCAACCTGAAGCACACCGCATGGAACGCGAACACAGATACCAGAGAGGGAACTCGCCTCCTCGATGATGCAGAGCTCCACGGCTACGTGGTACTGGGCCCAGAGGCCCCCACCCACTACCCAGGCAACCGGCTGCAGCTACCCGACGTCATAGACCTGGCCGTCATGCGCGGCATCACCGCGACGGTCAACTGTGACGTCCTGGACGACCATCTCCTGTCAGACCACCAACCGGTGTGTCTGACTCTCGAGGACATCCCGCAGCACCTGCGACCTCTTCCTCCTCGCCCACGGCGGGACTGGCGCACCTTCGCCGCGCACATGGCGCGGAACTCGCCGTCCTACCGCGTCGACACGCCCGCGGACGTGGACCGCCTCGCCGACGACTTCGCCGCGGCCACACAGGCCGCACTCGACGAGGCCCAGACGGCGAGCACCGCGACGCCTAGGAGGCCGACACCACTCCCGGCCTCCATACTCGCCATGATCGAGAGGAAGAGGAGACTTCGCAGGTCGTGGCAAAGGACCCGCTGCCCGACCATGAAGAGTTCGCTCAACGCTCTGGCTGCGAAGATCTCGTCCGCTGTGGCAAACCACGCGGGCGAGTCGTGGCAACGCGCCATCGAGCGAGCGACAGATGATTGGTCGGGCATTCACCGATTGTGCCGCAGCCTCGCAGGGAAGCCGGCTCCGATTAGGCCCCTACTGGCCGGCGACGGAACCCCCCGTTACCGTGCCGAGGACCGCGCGGAGCTCTTCGCCGACTCCCTGGAGGCTTCGTTCCAGCCGAACCCAGCCCGCAACGTGCAACACACAGCAGCCATCGAAGAACAGGTCGAACGGTACCTGGAGCAGCCGATCCTCCCCGATGAGGACCCCATCGTGTTCTCCCCTGGCCTGGTGCGGCGTATGGCTCTCCGAGCCCCACTACGCAAGGCACCCGGTCCGGACGGCATCCCCAACGAGGCCCTTCGCCGCCTGCCGCCGCGAGGAATCGCGACGCTGACCCGACTCTTCAACGGGATCCTCCGCACCGGACACTTCCCGGCCAAGTGGAAGCTCGGCAGAGTTATCATGCTGCCCAAACAGGGGAAGAACACGCTGCTGCCGGGGAGCTATCGCCCCATCACGCTCCTCGATACCGTCTCGAAGCTCTTCGAGAAGCTGCTGCTGTTGCACCTGCGCCCACACCTCCAGCCACGCGGCGAACAGTTCGGCTTTAGGGCCGAACACTCCACGACCCAGCAAGTCGCGAGGGTACTGCACGACCTGGCCGCCGCGCGTAACAAGCGCGAGCGGGCCGCTGCAGTATTCCTCGACATGGAGAAGGCGTTCGACCGCGTCTGGCACGCCGGCCTGCTCAGCAAGCTGGCCACATCTACTACTCCTCGTCGACTAGTTAAGATCGTGGCCACCTTCCTGCACGGCAGAACCTTCCAAGTGGCAGTGGAAGGCTCTCTGTCGACTGAGCGCGGCATCCAAGCCGGCGTGCCCCAGGGAAGCTGCATCTCACCCGTGTGCTACTGCGTGTACACGGACGACATCCCCGTCGTGGACGGCGCCAAGCTCGCCCTCTACGCGGACGACGCGGCGCTCTACACGACGTCGCTGAACGCCCGGCACGCAGTAGTCAAACTACAGCGCGCCCTAGATGCACTCCCTGACTGGCTGGAGAAGTGGAGACTGGCTGTGAACGTGGCCAAGACTCAAGCACTCGCCGTGGGGATCATGAAGCCGGAACCTATGACTCTGATGGGTGAGCCAATACGGTGGGCGCCGAGAGTTAAATACCTCGGCGTGACCATCGACCGCTCCCTGTCCATGACGCCCCACGTGCAGCAGGCTGTTGCTCAGGCGCGCGCCGCCCGTCACCTCCTGCGCCCGGTCCTCGACTCGTCGCTGCCGCTCCGTGCGAAGCTCGGCATCTACAAGGCCTACATTCGGACACGGCTTACCTACGCCGCCCCGGCCTGGTACGCGCTCGTGTCCGAAACAAACAAGAAACGCCTCCGTGCGCAGCAGTCTCTCACGCTGCGCACCATAGTCAAGGCCCCGCGCTTCGTACGGAACGCGACCATTTCGAGAGACCTCGGCGTAGAGAGCGTCGACGACTTCGTGCAGCGCCTGAGCACTAATATGTTCGAGCGCGCCAGCAAGTCGCAGCACGACCACCTTCGGGCGCTGGCGCCATACCATCGGCGCCCCCCCGACGGATACGGTCTGCCGCGAGACCTGGTCGCCCCGACCGACCCACCTGACGCAGCCACATGAGCCTCCCGCCCGCCCTAGCTAGGGCGGGGCGGTAGAGGCTCCCCACCGGACTTGACCACGCGCCGCTACCCGCCTGCTGCTCGCCGGGCCAGCCCGGCTTGAGCGCGGCCGCTAGCGGCACGACTACACGGACTTGACACCGCATCGGGCCCCTCGCGGGGCCCGACTACTCCAACCCCTCGCCCGCAGTTGCGGGCAGCGACTTGAAACCGCCGAAACAGGCCTCGGCCTGGATCGCGCGTCCTCACGCCCGCGCCCCCAGTCGGGGACGTAGAGACGGCCCCGTCGTCGTCGGCTCCCCATTAGCACTTTGAAATTGGAAGCGATCGGACGCGTTTATTTATCGCAGCTCTTTGAGAAAAATAAAACGTGCTTTTCAGCGCGACAACAATAATTGTATGATAATAATAGGTATTGTATTCTAAGGTTAGTATTAAATCGCATTTATTTTTGATATTAATGTAAAAAGTAAATAAGTTTAAAATGTAGGTACACAACGTTAATCTTCTAAAAATTAATTGTTTTAAGTAAATAAAAAGTAAGTAAAAGTAATAAAATGTAGAATGTAAATAATTTAAAAAGTAAACAAGAAAATAATAGTTAGATGTATATGTATAACAAAAGTAGGTAAGTACATAAAAAAAAAACAAAAAATATAAAAAAATTAATAATATTAAAAAGTAGGTACTACGACTTTGATCTATACATATAAGACAAAAAAAAATCTGTACATTACTTAAATATTTTTTCCAAAAACTGATAGGGGGGGCGATCAAAGAAGAGTCACAGAAACCAAAAAACATTTTAATATTTTAAACGCGGTTAAGGGAAAGAGAAGTTATTGTGAATTGAAAATTAGTATCCAATATGTGTTGGTGCGTTGACTGTATTTGTCGAAGTAGCGGGATACACGCAAACGAAGTTGCGCGGGTCAGCTAGTTAAGGCGCGGTGAATAGACAACTTTTATGTATTTGAGGGGGTGAAGCAGGTGAAGTGGGTCTCGTGTACTGAGGGGTGCACCGTGCAAATGTCATTGATACGCGTATTCCATTTTATTTAGGTGCGTAATTTCGCTACTATAGTTTCATGGACGAGTGGCCCAGTGCGTTGCTGTCTAGATTCGCGTTCCGTGATCCTTAAGATCGAATCTCATTACTCGTATTAGTTTTTGTTTTCTTATTTTTTCAATATTATGTTGTATACATTTTTATTTTATTTTTATTTATTTTTTTTATTAGTTTTTTTTATGACTAAAACCGAAATCGAACAATAATTTACACAAACTTACTACTACTATAGTTTTTGCGCTAGTGACAGTTGCCTGTATGTCGTTGACGTCTCTCAGTACCACATGATTAGGGATGGACATTAGAAAGATCTTTTTTTATCGCTATCGATACTCGCAGCATACATTGAATTCTCTTTAATTTTGTTATTAAAGTGTGTTGTTTAGTTGTGCAGTTTATCTGCGTGTATATAATGTCAATATACAGATACAGATTCAGATGATCCTGACTCAGATAATAATATGAGTTTGGACGAATAAAATGTAAATATTTTCCTTTAACAACTTTTTACCAATCTTGTAACGTTGCGTTGTTTCATCAATATAATTAAAGGTTTTTTAAAAATAAAAATTGAACTACGCACAATATTTGTTTTCTATTCCAAAAAATCATCGACTTCCTATCCATATCCATCATAGCAGTACATCTCATCACTAAACACGTCTATGGTGTTACGTATCGCGTCTGTATCGCTACAAACGCGCGTCGACGGCGCTTTTAAAAAACGTGGTGTGCATAGGCTCTTAGACGCAGTAGGCACTAATCTTTTAAAAACTAAAAAAGGGACAGGAGGATATATAAATAAAACACCAATATTAGTATAAAATATGTATTATTCATCTTCAATAATTAGGAGAATGTCATCTAAGAATTGGGTAGGGGGTCGGGGTATATTTTCTTGGTATCTTTCCCAACTGAGATACCATATTATACAGGCTGAGATGCACGCCACTGACGAATAACTAATAATTCCAAGACTCTTCTGCCAATAGAGTTACTGCGACCAGTCGCAATTGTACAATTTACACAGCGATCCATGTCGTCAATATCCAATTGATAGGCTTAAACAGTTGTCCAAAATAGAGAGTCGGGTAATTTAGAAATGCAAGATCCGTCAAAAGTCCTTTATAAAGCCGAGGTCGTGGGGTTAAACAATAAAACATGGAAAATACGTGCGCACTCAGAACGAAACACAATGAACGAGTGTCATCTGTCAATCGGTATATGACTGATATCAGACAGGAGTGTTGTAAGAAGTTTAAATCACAGAGTACGTTATACATAAATGATTAAATAATCATAAATGTTTGATAACTTAATTTAAGTTTTCTCGCTTCCCAGATAGAAACAAGGTACCATATTTTGTGATTTCCCTTAGAAAAAAATTACGGTTTTTTTAATATACATTTCAACTAGTTAACTGCTGGGCCCAAAAGTCCCCTTCTCCTTTCAAGAATGGTACGGAACGTTACTGAATGTGTCATCTGCACCATGCTACGCGGTAATAGTATATGAAAAATTAATTGTATTTACACAACTTATAATTCAAATCGATTTCGTACAAAAAAATATACTGACAACCCAACTTAGAAAAAGCTAATTACAAAATAAAATATTACAAACAGCAAAAATATATGTTAGTGAATGATTATTTTCTGAGCGGCGATTGACACAAACTGACATAGGTCCACCAAGCAGCGCGCCTCAGCGGTCACTGCCGGTCCGCGTAGGAATGAAAGAGAAACGAATAGATGTCATGATCGGACGACGTTTTGTTCGATTCGTTCTGAGTTATTTATCATGAATTATATTAATTCTTACAAATATCTCATTTCAATCGACAAATAAATAAGGCAGATCCCTTTATTATTTTAAATTACGTCACTGTTATTAATTTTATTAAGATATGTTCATAAATAATATAGTTACAATGGCTAGAATTTCAATTTAAATGGTTAGTTTATGATTTTTTTCTATCGAGAAAATTAATAGAAATCGTGTTTTGGAGAAGGTGGTCCATTCATAAAAATGATCAAGATTAACATATATTTTTTTTGTTGCTCTAACATGTAAACATTGGGCAAAAAAACTGTTGAATCAATCCTATTTTGACTATGCACAGCGCCTTAATTTATAAATTAGACTTATAATTTTATTAAAAAAACTAACTACAGTAACTACTAATAATCGATATCAAACTAAACCTACGTTAAATAGTTTAACCAAAAAACCAGGAAAACCCAACAAATAAACTTATTAATTGACAAATACAACGAAACCAATTTAGAATATACGAAACAGCAGGACCACTACAGACAAATAATCATACGACTGATAATACACTTTTTCTACGATAGTACCGAAGCGCTCGGCCGATACCCAACCAAATGAATGTAACGAAACCATAGCGCGATCTATTTCGAACCCAACGCCATCTATCGAGGATAAAGACAACTTGGATTATTTATTTATACTCCGTTCGGGCATTTTCTTTGTACTAAAAGTTTAATTATATTGATATTATTTTTTTCATACCTTTTTACTATTTATTTACTTTTTTTCGATGAATTAAAACAATAACATGAACCGAAGTCGTGTAACGATCGACATAGAATTATCTATACTCCGTTAGAGCATTTTTTTTGTACTAAATGTTTTATTATATTGATATTATTTTTTTCATACCTTTTTACTACTTATTTACTTTTTTTCGATAAATTAAAACAATAACATGAACCGAAGTCGTGTAACGATCGACATAGAATTATTTATAAATAATTTATTTCTTAATTTAATTTTTTGATTTTTGAAATAAAAATATATCTATGTCCTTTCTAAGGTTCTAAACTATATCTGTACCAAATTTCAACCAAATCCGTCAAATAGTTGCGGAGATTAATGGTATAAGCATAGAATGTTCGACGTGATTCTTTAATTTGACATAACTTTTTTATTTATGAACCGATTGACATGAAACAAACACTAAATGTAAATTTAAGCATCCCACAATATATTCGTGAAAACCGCATCCAACTCGGATCAGCCGTTTCTGAGATTAGCGCGCACAGACGAACAGACAAACAGACAAACAGACAAACAGACAAAAAAAAAGTTAATTACATTTTTGGGTTCGACATAACAATAACCCCTGCTATTTTTTTTATTTTTATTTTCAATGTACAGACAGCACTTTTCTACGATTTTATTATATGTATAGATAGATATAGATGATGAGTAATTTTAGAAGGAAAAAATTTAATTGGTTATTTTATGGCACTGTTAACGTAGTAAAAAAAAACCATATCCCACACTAGGATGTCGAGTGTCGTCATATCATACCAAGACTCACAACAACAAGTGTAGCTATCACATTTCTTTTATTGATTTCTGTTTAGCCATGGTCGTCTCGCTGTACGGTAAAGGCCTCTCTACCCTCCTTCCTCTCCTCTCTTTGCAAAGCTTTATTTATCGTATATGTCAAGTTCGTCCCGCCATCTCCTTCTGGGCCTGCTGCGCCGTCTGTTGACGTTGAGTAGACTTCACTCAGTTGTGAGTTTTGCACACCGCTCGTTCGACATGCTGTCACATAGGTATGGAAATTGAAACCATGGCAAGATATACAGCTGTTTGACTAACACATGGAGTCCAACGCTACAAAAAGTAACAACTATACGAGACATTTGACCTTTTTTCTTGCCGTGACACGTACAGGACACTCGTTGTTCTAGACCTAATATTGTGTATTACTGCCCTAAAATTACACCAACTTAACAATACAATTAAAAACGTCGCTAGTATCGACGCCAAAGTGTCAATTTGCAAACAAAACTCATTAGTTCAACTTTTCCCCACACGCACACTTAAAATTGTCTTTTAAATGTCAAAAGTACTAAACGTCACAATTGCTAATGTCATTCTTATAAATGTCAGAGACATAATGAGTTTCATTTCTAAGCGAAAATATTGAGAGACAATGTATGTTAATATGTTCTTAGACCTTAATATAAAGTCAATGGACATGTTCTTAATAATGGAAAATAATATGATCATTCTTATTTACTTGGTGGCTGGACTAGCGTTTGTGCTTATCATGTTACTGCTTTACCTGTACTATAGACTTACTGGGACTGTTATTATTCTATTATAAGTGTTTGTGAAGATTTTATCTTTTTCTTTCTAGTGGATTCTCTTTCAGTATTGATATATTCCGGCACGAAAAGCATGAGTAGGAACTGGGTGGTTTTTAGTCAGTAAGAGTCTGAAACTCTCTCTCACCTCGCTCAAGGCGGGAGAAGTCATTGGATGATATTTCCACCTTAAAAAAGGCTTGATATATGGAATTATGTAAAGTTTGGCTAAAGTGTTGTTGAAGAATTTTCTCGATTTTGATAGTGGTCTGAATTGAATTGAAAGGTGATTATGAAATGTTCTTAGGAAGTCAGACCAAATAAGCTATGTACACGCTGAACTAGTCAACACAACAGTCTACGAAGCCCCTTCGCACTGTTTATGATAAAGACAAAATGGCCGAAGAAAGTCCAGGAATAAAAAGAGATAACAATTAGAAGATCTAGTCACCATTATTATAATTAGAAGATTTAATCACCATTATTCCTATTTATTACTTCATCGACTGACTGGCATCGACGACTGGCATTGGCTCGAATTCTTATTGACAACAAAGTGCTGTACCCTTAGTAAAGCAATCGGAACGAGAGCACGTTCGGCGCTCTGATTCGTCCGCTCTACCAATTGCAATTACTTTAAACGTAAAACAAACTCGTACTAAGGGTCTATAATAATAATAATAAGCAAGCAAATATTAATCCTATATTAATATACTCTTTGCGTTGTTCCTATAGCCACCATAACGTTGCACCGGTAAGCGTAGAAGACGTGTAAATGGTTCATCACAAAATGTCTGTCTGAGACATCGGCGTACAATAGGTAAAATCCAAGTTTTTCCCTCGTACGTACGTGAAGTAAGCTTTGTAAATATAGTCTAGCCTTATTTTCCTGTTTTATTTGCAACCGCGAGGAGTAAGATTTTGTATCTTTTTTAATTCTGTTCCATCTCCCTATTCGTTTCCTAAGAATTGTAAAATGTGATTGCTGGTGGAGTTGAGAGCCCACTAAGTGATTACTTATTTGTCATCACATTATATCTATTTATGAGCCGAACCCGTCTACCAAGCTTGAACATTGTAACAAACAACTCTAAGGTGGTCCACATTTCATCAGTTGACTATCACGAGATACTGATAACGAGCAGTTTTCTTCGAAGAAAAAATATTTGTTGTTTATTACACCTACATAAATTTCATCTATGAGTCTCACATAATAAATAGCAAGCTTATTGACATACAAGCCATGGGCACATGGTAAATACATGAATTTTCAAAATCGAAAATTCAATTCTACTTCGAGACTTAAACCAAACTTACCATGTAACTTAAAACTGACAAAATAAAATATGTGGCGAACGGATCGTATCCAACATAATCCGGTGAAAGCATTCCTCTTTGCAGACAATTTAATATCCGTGTCTCGATAAATACGGCTTCTCTGGTAGTGCTGCGACTTAGACCAGCTTACACAACGATTGATTAATGTTACGTACATTTTGATTTATCTAAGGATATTAGATATACTGGGTGTTAGCCACGCCTTGGTTGGTGAGGACAAAGGGATACAACTTCGATGAGACATGGTTGGACCAGTGGAGCAGTGGCTGGTGCTATAGTCATTCTGGATGAATGTTGAAATTGGCATAGTGTTACGGTTAACCAACCCGCATTGATCAAGCGTTATTAAGGCTTAAAATCTTCTCCGCCTTAGAAGAGGCCTTTGGTCAGCAGTGGCCATTTATAGAGTGTTGATATACAGTTAGGTGTATAACTTTCTAGCGTAAATCTGAAGATTTGGACTATGTTCATCTATACTAATAAGTAAAGTTGAAGTATCTGTTAGTAATATTGAAATAACCGCTTTTTACAGCATGCATATGAATTTATACACGATACATACACCAAAATAATATATTTTACCGTTTTAGTTTGTCTCTTTATTCTGGCTTATCTATGAAATGGCTGGACCGATTTTAACGGGAGTTTCATTGGCAGGTAGCTGATGTATTTAGCACACAGACCTCAGTTAAAAATTATATAACAAGTTGGCAAGTTTTCACACACTTTGTTATAAACCTACTAAACGCAATGAGTCAAGTATATAATTTTCTATTAAAACTTGCCAAGTTATATCATTTTTAACTGAGGTCTGTGTATGGAACTTGGTACTTATTTAGATCTCACTTCTTTTATAGACGAAGCATTCCAATATTATCGAACTTGGCAGCCTTTCACATTTATGTTTTGGGTGGGATTTCATTTATTTTTGTAAGGTTTATTTTCTTTTTTTTTTTACTTTACTTTTACTAAATACAAACCTTCGTAACGAATTTTAGGTCGGTACGACCATTGGAAGATATGAATTTACACCTTCATTATTTTTAAAACCGACTCACATTTGGCCATTTTCAGATCTTTTCCTTTACCTTGACCTAAAGACCTACCTCCATGCCAAATTTCAAGTCAATACGACCATTGGAAGTGGTCTAGGTTTTTGATGAGTGAGTCAGTCAGTCAGTCAGTGAGTGTATAGTAAAAATAGCGATTTCTGACGTCAATATCTCAAGACCTACAATAGGTACATTAATGAAATTTTGTATTTTAGATAAGTAAGTAGATCTCGACAGATACTGAAAATTTCATATGCGTAGACAAAATAGATTTTGAGTTATAGGTGGGTCGAACTTGGCCCGAAATGGTTCGTGTAATATAACCCACGGCCGGTGTGTCGGTTTTTTTGCTCGAACTTGGCGGACACACTGCCGTGTGTCTAGATAATTATGTACTTTATTAAATATTTACTATTTATAATTTATATACTATTTAAAAATAATTATTTTATAAATAAATGAAAATCGACTGACTAAATAAGTCAGGGAACCCATTTTTCACCCAAAATATTTAATTTTATAGTTTTTTTTTTTTTTTATTTATAGTGTGATAAACGCGATTTGCATCAGGTTTATAAAGTAACATTACCCGGTGACACATGTCAATATTGTAAAAAATTCATTCACTGATAGTCTGTAACTTTCTTTACGTGGAAGAATTCAAAAATTGTTATTTTCTTGTTACAGGTTCGGTTAAAAATACCATTGAATATAAAATTTTACACGAAACCAAGGTTATGCAGAACTTTCATTCTCAAAGTACAGCGCCATCTACAACTAATGCAAGGTACCTATATCTACAAAAATAGTAAACTAGAAAAAAGGAAATGGTGTAGTGGTAGTCTACAAAGAGGTTGGAAAACAAAAATGTCTGTACCGATGATGTTTACAGATTTTGTTTACCATATATGTAGGTACTAATCATTGCCTGCATAGCATCTTGAATAGCAAATATATCCCAAAATAAAACTTCGTATAAAGTTCAGTAAGAAGTTCATTTAAGGAACATGTAACAATTTAGGCGATTACTTGTTGTAAGCAGCAACAATTTTGACTCTTGTTTGTTGAGAGTTAATGGAAATTCATGTTTATGTGAGCTACGAGGCTCAACGCCATCTGGTAGCAAATAGCTACTCCCAACATCGGACATTTACACAGCAACTGCAGACTACCTCAAGCAGCATACCATCTCAATTGTCTGATGTCCTGGTACTTATTCGGACGAAACAATATGGTTTATATGCGAGTTATTCAATTCAAACTTCGGGGTGGCGGTACAATCGCCATTATCTGGTTAAAAATGCAATTTTTATGCTCAAATGCATATTTGGGGCATTATTGAAATTATTAAAATAACAATTTAGAAAAACATTTTAATAAACTATGTCCAATTTAATCTAAGACAGTAAATACATATTTTAAACATGCTATTTTTTTCTTGATTACTATTATTGAAATACTTTTTAGAACGAAGTAGCTATTCATAATTTTTAATGAAATGTTAACTTAAAATAGCCATTTATCTAAAAATTAAAACAAACGTGAATGTTGGTTTAAGAATAGTTTGCAATAATATGCAAAAGAAACAATGAATAAATAATGAACTCCTTTAGCAGTTTTATAACAATTGTTTTAAATAATTTTACCTTTTTCGACATCAAATATCTATCCCATAATTTTCGTTAAAAAATTCGGTGAATGAAGTGGTTTAACAAGTAGGTACTTGCAGTAAATATAAATCAATATGACTTGAAATGCGACAGAACAATCCAATAATAAAAGTATCCAATTTGTAGGTACGTAAACTGTAGAAAATAAAGAAAATATAAGTTTATGCTACTTACGAGGCCCAGCGCCATCTGGTAGCAAATAGCAAAGAGGGAAAGTATACTTAGGAAAATGTTTTGAATAATTACCAAACAAAAATCAAATAATGACGATTTAGTAATAGTTATAACACAGAAAAACACCACCTCTACTCTTTCAACATCAAAACAATAAAACACAAAAGTATTTAATTACAAAGTTAAGTCAATGTTGACCTAAACTACTTAATTTTGTTAGGAACAATTTAATGCGAGTTTTGTCATGAATATGAATTAAAAAGGAAATATTAAACTACTACGTAGGAATGTTACTTAGTAGAAGACGAAAATTATTAATAAAATCAAATTCTTGATTACGTGCTGCGTCTGCTACACCGCCTTAACCAACTGATGTCCTGGTACTCATGCCTACGGAACGACAGTCTTTTAATAGTCTTCATGATACATTTGAACCAAAACTTTCGGGGTGGCGACACTGACGTAACCAAGTAGTTGTGTTGGTTAAAATTATTACATTTTCCGTTTTATTTTTCGTGGTTTTTATTGGAAAGTATTCAATTCGAAACAATGAAAAAAATAGTTTATTTAAAACGTCATTTCAGGTTCGGTTGAAATGGAAAGATCATACAATCTAAGTGGTCGGGGTGGCGACACTATCGTCACACTATTAAAATCTAAGTTCCGTATGAGAATCATGCCAATGTTCACTGACGTTTGAAGGAAAATCTGCCAAAACTGCACAACTGTATTAAATATTCAAAAAAACACCCACTTTGTAGTTGAACATATATTATACAAGTAAACAATTTTCAAAAATACTTAATATATTATAATATGAGCTCCTAAAATTCGTATAAACTTTCAGCTAATTTAGTTAAGAATACTAAAGGTGTAGTTACTATTCATTATTCGTTTAGTTTGACTTACACATAAATATAACAAATAATGTATACAACAGGTTTTGTTGAAAATAAAATAAATACAAATTTATATGTGAGATACGAGGCACAGCGCACTCTGGTAACATATAGCAACAAACACAAGTGTACGTTTTGCAAACAAAGACAAACTTTGACGATGCAGTGATAAAACACAGAAATTTTCGCTATCAAAAACTAAGTTTTCAATGAAGATATATTAAGCTAGAAGTAACATTTAATAGTATTGCACTGTCAATTTTTCTATAAAGAAAGAAACTTCAAAATCTAATAAAACCAAGTCATTCAATGTGCAGAATCGAAAATGTATCCTTAACTAACTGCTATCCTAGTACCTATCGAACAGATACGTGTCGATTTCGCAACCTCCGCGAATTTCCGCTTCCGAACCACGACGCGGTGTCAAGTTCCTTCTGAATATTATTCTATAAAACTGAATAATAAACAAAATAAAATATTAGTGATAATTTTTTTTTTAAGTTTTTCGTAAAGATTTTATAAGTCCTGATAAATATAATAATAATAACCGACTGTAACTTCCTATTACAGATTTTTAAAACACTTTCACGCTTTCTTGGGTTTAATTACAAACAAATAATTTAGTAATTATTTTGTCCCTTAGAATAAATTATAATAACAATTTACAAAAAAAAAATACGGTCGAATTGAGAACCTCCTCCTTTTTTTGAAGTCGGTTAATAATAATGACAAAAATGTTTATGAAAACAAGCGTGCAAATAGTAAAACTATACCTCCTCAATTAAAATGCTCTCCTAGTTCATTGAAATGAAAAGTCGATGTAGCTATGCATATATTGTATACATTGAACAATAACTTTCAACTTGAACGACATACAGCGCCAGACCTGGGTTTAAAAAACAGCATAATATCAGAATAGTGTACATAATTATGTATTTTATACCTACACTTCAAAACACACAGCTATTTCATGCATTGTTAATCAAAATACAGATTTTCATTCCTTGGTTTCATATCAATCTCATAAAGAAAAACATTTCGCGGTTTTCCTATGTGAATTTCGTCGAATCTTTTTAATATTAAACACAGTGATTCTTATTAAATAAAGATTTCTAGCATATCTAGCTTCTCTCCTTTCTTTTCCTCTTTTTTTATCTCCTTATTTTTGAATTGTTTAAAACCGAATGCAGCGACATCTGTCGTTTACTATAGGACGAGTTCGCGCCACCAACCGCGACCTCGAATTAAAAACGATCACCACAATACACAGAGTTAAAAATTACTTTACGAAAAATTAAATGATTTTTATTAATTTTGAAAATGGAGCTTACAGTGCATACCTCTATGCACTGTAAGTTTCTTGTTCAAGGTACGAATCTAATACTCTACTAACTTATGCAATCCTAGTACCTTTACTGTAAAAGCGATCGGATGTCGACTACCGACATCGCCACTACCGTGCACCGCTGTATACTTTCAAAATTAGAAATATTTTATTTGTGGTTTAAAAAACTATGCTGTACGTTAAATACTAACTAAGCATTGGTATAATTTTACCTACATATACACGAGATTTTGATAGTAATAGTTTATGTTTTAAATTATTATTAATTGAACATGTGGCAAAAGTGACTTTAAACATTTAGTTCCTAAATCAGCCACTGGTAGCGCGGTGCGCTACTCTGTTTTTGCACAAGATGTTTCTGTTCTGAAACGATGTCCCATGCTCAGAAACACGCCCCTTTTCAGAGGATAATGTACCAGGAAAGCATCATTGCATACACTGGAAGTTTTATATTTATTCCATTGAATTAAAAAAAAAACATATTTTTTACATTAGTTTTTTAAAGAAACCAAATAAATATTTTAACAAATAATGTTTTCAAAAACAGACCGAAGATATTTGTTGAAGTTATTGGTTTTTGATGATTATTAGAATACGAGTAATTTATTAAAACGTCATTATAACTTAGTCGTAATTTGGTTTGAGTATAATTAATGTATTCAACTGCAGGTTACCTCAAACACCAATCGATTTTCAAATACTTCCACGTTAAGCAAACTATCAAAGAATGCCTTGTTTTGTCCCCGGCTAATGTTAAAAATTAAAAATAAAACTACTAACCATTACGCTTATCACACTATAAATAAAAAAAAAATAACTGTAAATCAAATTGGTTCGCTAATTTATTTAGTCGATTTCATATTAGTCCACAAGTTTATTGTAATCTAGATTAAGTAAATCCAGTTAATGACACTAAACATAACTTTTTCATACTATCTTATGTGGCGACGCGACGGTGGCGAATAACACCCTCGATGGGTGACTAAATGAGGGCAAATGGCTATAAAGTACATAATTTAATTATAATCTGACCATTATTGTCCGCTCCTTCTCCGAATTTGAAGAATGTGTTATTTTATGTGACAGTCTCTATGATTCATATTATTTCAAGCCACCAACACCGACGAGGCTCCCGTTTGGCCGGAGACCAAATGAATCATTTTCTACCGCCCGATGGGGGCCGCCTGATTTCTGGTACTAGGCGCGCAGTAACAGGAAGAACTATTTCATTCCTCGGTGGACCTTGTGGGCTTAGAGAGTTACAGCTCTGTCAGTTCAAACAGTCTGAGATCTAAATCTCTAGATATTGGTAGATAAGAAGAAATCTATACTTACAATTTTTATTTATTTCTACATGATAAATACCTATTCTTAATAATCATTTAGAAATACAATTTCAGTAATCTTTGTCCAACCAGTAAATATCTTTAAAAATCTGCTTTTCTCTTGAAACTATTATTGTATAACTATTTAGAACGATGTGGCTGTTAATTCTTCTTAAATAAATTAGATATTTACTTAAAAATAGAAATAACTCTAATAAAAATCAACACAAAATTTAAATGAATTAGAGAGATTTATAACACGCCATCTACAGCACCATAATGGCAAACAGGAAATATGCTGGTTTAAGAAAAGTTTTCAACAATATTGCAAAGAAACTTCTCTTCGTCCTTTAGCAGTTTTATAACACAGGTTTTTTTAATAATCTTCACCGTTTTCGACATCAAACATCTATCTCATAATTTTCGTAAACAAGTTTAGTGCATTAAGTAGTTAATCGAATAGGCACTTGCAGTACATATAAGTCAATATGATTGGAAACGCGACAGAACAATCCATCAATAAAAGTATCCAATTTGGAACATAAACTGTAGAAAATGAAGAAAATGTAAGTTTATGCGACTGACGACGTCCAACGCCATCTAGTAGCAAATAGCAGCGAGGGAAAGTATACTTATGAAAAACTTTTGAATACTTAATATCGAAACAAGAAACACACAATGACGATTCTGTGATAGGTATAACATAGGAAAACTTTCTAACCTCTTCTCTTCAAACATTAAAACAATAAATCAAAAGTAAGTTCTTAATGAACTCTATAACAAAGTAAACTCGAAGCTTAAAAATGACCTAAAATACCAAATTACTTGTTGTTACCAAACAATTTAATGCGAATTTTGTCAGGAATAAGTATGTATTAAAAAGGAAACATTCAACTATACATTCAACTACTTATACTGTAACATAATGTTACTTAGTAGAAGAAAAAAATGGATTATAAAATCAAATTGTTGAATTCGTGGCGCGTCTGCTACACCGCCTTAACTAACTGATGTCCTGGTACTCATGCCTACGGAACGACTGTCTTTAAATAATAGTCTTCATTATACATTTTAGTCAAAACTTTCGGGGTAGCGACACTGATGTGATGTGGTACAACTGCTAGTTGAGTTGGTTAAAATTATTAAATTTTTTGTGGATTTTGATAAAAATCCACGAAAAATTTAATAGGTATTAAAAAATAAAAATAATATTTTAAAAATAATAATTTAAAAGGTATTAAAAAAATAAAAATAATATTTTTTATTTAAAACGTGATTTCAGGTTTGGTTGGAAAGATTATCCAATCTAATAAAGGGGCCCAGTAATCCTGGGTTTATATGAAATATAAATATTATCGAAGATCTGATAAAACATCGAACTTTACCACAGATTGGTGAAGTTTAAAGAAAAAAATACTTCTCAAGTAATTTTGTTCAAAAATTTTTATATAAAAACGGGTTGCCTGATACGACGTAATTTATATGTACGAGGTATTCGAGTGA
The DNA here is from genome assembly GCF_023101765.2 of Spodoptera frugiperda. NCBI lineage: Eukaryota > Metazoa > Arthropoda > Insecta > Lepidoptera > Noctuidae > Spodoptera > Spodoptera frugiperda. The sequence continues at coordinate 4,729,815 of NC_064236.1, forward strand.
AACTTCGGGGTGGACGCACTGTCGCTACACGATTAACGCAAACTATGGGAATCATGCGAATGTTCACTGACGTTTGAAGGAAAATCATGCGCAACTGTATAAAATATTCAAACACATGCCTTTTGCAGTTGTATTACAGATTAATTTCAATTTTTACTTATATTGGATACTATACGAGGCCCAACGCCATCTTGTAACAAACAGCAGCGAGAAAAAGTATAAGTACTTATTGGAAAAAGTTTTGAATAATAATATCCAAACAAGAAACACACAATGACGATTCATTGATAACCTAACATAAGTATAACAAAGGAAAAACATGTTTAACTTCTCTTCGAGCATCAAAACAATAAATCAAAAGTTCTTAATTAATTCTAATTTCTTATTGTTAGGAACAATTTAACGCGAATTTTGTTAAACAAAACATTAGATTACTATGTAAGTATGTTACTTAGTAGACGAAGAAATTGAATTATTACTTACTAGCTTCCGCCCGCGACTCCGTCCGCGCGGATGTCGGTCTTAGCGTGGAAGTTTTATTTCTCCATTTTGAGTAACTCTGACAATGAAATCTTATAAATATCTATTGGACCCAAATACGGCGAGGCCCATAATAATTAAGGAGATCCCTTTATTGAGCTGAGAAAAATAAAGAATTTTTCTACGTATTTTTCCAGGATAAAAAAGTAACCTATTTTATGCCCAGGATAATAAGATATAATTATACCAAGTTTCATCGAAATCGAACCGTTAGTTTTCACGTGATGCCTGAACATATATAGACAGACAGACAAAAAAAATTAATCACATATTTGGGCTTGGTATCGATCCAGTAACACCCCCTGCTATTTATTTTTTCTATATTTTCAATGAACAGAATTGACCCTTCTACAGATTTATTATAATAGGTATGAATGAATGAATGAATGAGAGTGTTATAAACGTAAGAGTAGACAAATATAATCAGAAAGCTCCGAACTGCTAAGCTATCGGGAGTTATACGTTTTATTGTAAGTCAACCATAAGGGATAGACGCTGTCGAGGAATATTTTTTAAACCATTTTAAGGAGAACATTTCTGTCATACATTATTTCTGTGTAGCTTTAACCATTAAGGCTGCACACGCGACGGAAGCTAAAAAATTGAGTAAGTTCTCCTGTTTTTCCAACATTTCCCTTCACTGCTCTGCTCCTATTAATCGTAGCGTGATGAAAAGTACTTATCCCATTTTATGCCCAAGATAATAAGGTATAATTATACCAAGTTTCATCGAAATCGAACCGTTAGTTTTCACGTGATGCCTGATAATACAGACAGACAGACAGACAAAAAAAAATTAATCACATATTTGGATTTGGTATCGATCCAGTCTATTGCTATTTATTTTTTCAATATTTTCTATGTACAGAATTGACCCTTCTACAGATTTATTATATGTATAGAAGATAAAACCAAATTGATGAATACGTGCCGCCCCGTGCCGCGTCTGCTACACCGCCTTAACTAACTGATCTCCTGGTACTTATGCCTACGGAACGACAGTCTTTAATAGTCTTCATGATACATTTTAGTCAAAACTTTCGGGGTGGCGACACTAAAGGCACTACTAGTAGCTTGTTGATTAAAATTATTGCATTTTCATTTTTATTTTTCGTGGTTATTTAGTAGTTTTAGGCTCCTTATAAATTTATTTCTCGTCCTAAGATGTTTCTCTCGTTTCTCAAAAGATAGTTAAAACAATGAAAACAACAATTTTAAACGTAATTTCAGGTTTGGTTAAAAAACTATCCAATCTATAAAAAGTCTCCAAAACTAGGTTTATAATGGTCTGAATTCCAATATATCGATCTTACTCTGTAAATAATTTAGTAAATTAAAAATTATTAAACATGAGTTGCCGTAGGTACGTAGTTTATACGATATATTCGATTGAAACTTCGGGGTGGCGGCATTGTCGCCTCACGATTAAAAACTAAGTATGAGAATCATGCGAATGTTCACTGACATTTGAAAGGTAATCTGTTAAATTTGCATAACTGGATTAAATATTCCAAATCACCCCCTTTGCATTTGTATTATAGATTAATTTCAATTTTAACAATAATTACTTATTAAATTATATTCCTAAAAATCGTATAAACGTTCAGCAAATTTAGTTAAGAATACTAATACTAACTGCTACTAATAAAGCTTTAGTGATTAATTATTGATCATTCGTTTAATTTGACTTACAATTAAATACACTAATTATAAATAATGTATGTACAACAGTTTTTGTTGAAAATAATATAAATAGTGATAAACGATGAAAATCAACTAAATGAACGTCCCTAGTGTAATCCGTGTTACCGACACCCCTAGCTGTCATGCGTCGGGCTGTCAGCTGTCAAATGTGACGGATGGATACATTTTCCCGCGCTAAAAGTGGTAAATTTGAATTCATTCGAATTAATTCGAACGTGTGTGGGCATTTTTTTTCTGTTCATGTCGATTTTTATAAAGTTTTAATAATGTACTAAGTGTGAGTTTTTGCGTCTTAAAAATAGGTCCAAGATTTATATGCAAACTACGAGGTAGAGCGCCATCTGGTAACATGTAGCAATAAATAAAGGTGCAGGTTTTGCCAACAAAAATACAATATATTGACGATGCAGTGATAAAACACAGAATATTTTCAAAAACGAACTTTTCTTAGGAGATGTGGTTAGTAGAAGTAAGTTTTAATAATAGCACTGTCAATAATTGTTCGAAACAGAACGAAAATTCAAAATCTATAAAACCAAGTCATTCAATAATATGCAGAATCCAGAATGTCTCCTTAACTAACTGCTATCCTAGTACCTATCGAAACGCTACGAGTCGAATTCGCTACCTCCGCGAAATTTCGCTTCCGAACCACGACGCGCGGTGTCAAGTTAATTTCTGTATATTATTCTACAACTAAATAATAAACGAAATAAAATCAGAATAGTTATAAATTACTGTTATTTTTTTTTAACTTTCAAGTATAGTCTCGTAAAGATTTTAAAGTTCCTGATTAATATAATAATAATAACTGACTGAATTACAGTAACTTCCTGTTACAGATTTTTAAAAAGGAGAAGCTTTCTAGACTTTACTATAGGAAAAAAAAAAGAAAAGATCGATGTTTTATTTCTGTTCTGCGTAATTACTTCAAATACGGTGGCGCTGTAGTAGCGAACAAGGTTACGGATAATTTTAGGAATAAAAAAGTAAATTAGAAATCAAACAAATATTGGATCATAGTAAATAAAATAGTAAATTTCAAATTTTCGAGTAAATATTTATTTTCTGTATATACTTTAAAAAGTTAAGGTTAAAAAGTAATATCACTCTACGTAACATTTGAACAATTTTGTTGCTGTTACTACTCTACCTGCCTACTACCTACTGTTCTACCTTTACTTTTTTATCTAATACATGAACAAATAATTACGTAATTATTTTGTTCGTTAGAGTAAATTAAAATGACAATATACAAAATAATAATGACAAAACAAAATGTTAATTAATAAAAAGGCGCGTACAAAGAGTAAAACAATACCTCTTCAATTAAAATGCTCTCCTAATCCATTGAAATGAAAAGTCGATGTAGCTATACATATTGTTTACGCTGAACAAACCCCTTTCAACTTGAACGACATACAGTTTTGTTCAAAACTAAATGAAGCGACATCTATCGTTTACTACACGACAAGTTCACGCCACCAACCGCAACCTCGAAATATAAATGACCATCACAATTCACAGAGTTAAAAATTAGTCATATAATAATTTTACAATTTAATCTACGTAAGTTAATTTTTTTTTTATTAATTTTGAAAATGGAACTTACAGTGCATAGTCGTCCTTGTTCAAGGTACGAATCTAAAACTCTACTAACTTATGCAATTCTAGTACCTGTACTGTGAAAGCGATCGGATGTCGACTACCGACATCGCCATTACCGTGCACCGCTTTACATCAAAATCAGAAATATGTTATCAATCTGTGGTTTAAACAACTATTGATCTGTACTTAACTTAGTGAATTAAGTAGATTTGAAACGCGACAGAACAATCCAACAATAGAAGTATCCAATTTTTTGGAACGTAAACTGTAGAAAATGTAGAAAATGTAAGTTTATGCGACTTACGAGGCCCAACGCAATCTAGTAGCAAATAGCAGCGAGGGAAAGTATGTATACTTAGGAAATGTTTTGAATAATATCGAAACAAGACACATAATGGCGATTCTGTGATAGGTATAACATAGGAAAATTATCTAACGTTTTCTCTTCAAACATTAAAACAATAAATCAAATGTAAGTTCTTAATGTTAATGTTAGAAAGTTAACTCGAAGCCTAAAAATGACCTAAAATACCAAATTTCTTGTTGTTACCAAACAATTTAATGCGAATTTTGTCATGAATACGAATTAAAAAGGAAACATTTAACTATACAACATAGTAAAATAATGTTACTTAGTAGAAAAAAAAATGGATTATAAAATCAAATTGATGAATACGTGCCGCGTCTGCTACACCGCCTTAACTAACTGATGTCCTGGTACTCATGCCTACGGAACGACAGTCTTTTAATAGTCTTCATGAAACATTTGAACCAAAACTTTCGGGGTGGCGACACTGACGTTTGTAGTTGAGTTGGTTAAAATTATTAAATTTTTCGTGGATTTTAATAAAAGGTTTAAAAAAAATTTAAACTAATGTTTTTTATTTAAAACGTGATTTCAGGTTTGGTTAGGAAAACTATTCAATCTAAAAAAGGGGCCCAGTAATCCTGAGTTTATACGGAATATATAAAAATATTATCTAAGACCTGATAAAACATCGAACTTCACCAATCTGTTTAATGAAAAAAAAAACTTTACAAGTATTATATTTTAAAAATTAAAATATATTTTAAAAATTAAAATATAAAAAAGCGGGTTGCCTGATACGACGTAATTAAATTTAAAATACGAGATATTCGAGTCAAACTTCGGGGTGGCGGCACTGTCGCCACACGACTGAAGACTATGGGAAACATGCGGATGTTCACTGACGTTTGAAGGAAAATCATGCACAACTGTATTAAATATTCAAAAATATCCCATTTGCAGTTGTATTACAGAAAAATTTCAATTTTTAAAATTATTTATCTATTAATATTTTATTTATAAGGCGCAAGTCCATACTTACGAGTCCCAACGCCATATTGTAACAAACAGCAGCCAGGGAAAGTATAAGTACTTTGGAAAAAGTTTTGAATTATAATATCCATACAAGAAACACACAATGACGATTCATTAACATAAGTATTACATAGGAAAAACATTTTTAACCTCTTCTCTTCGAGCATCAAAACAAGACACCATCAAAAATTCTAATTTCTTTTTTCTTATTGTTAGGAACAATTTAATGCGAATTTTGTTAAGAATATGGTATTAAAAACAAAACATTAGATTTCTATGTAAGTATGTTACTCAGTAGATGAAGAAAATGAATTATTACTTATAAAACCAAATTGATGAATACGTGCCGCGTCTGCTACACCCGCCTTAACTAACTGATCTCCTGGTACTTATGCCTACGGAACGACAGTCTTTAATAGTCTTCATGATACATTTTAGTCAAAACTTTCGGGGTGGCGACACTAAAGGCACTACTAGTAGCTTGTTGATTAAAATTATTGCATTTTCATTTTTATTTTTCGTGGTTATTTAGTAGTTTTTGGCTCCGTTTTATTTTTAATTTTCGTCCTTGGATGTCGTTTCTCAAAAGGAGGAAAGGAAAACAATAAAAATAACAATTTCAGGTTTGGTTAAAAAACCATCCAATCTATAAAAGTCTCCAAAACTAGGTTTATAATGGTCTAAATTCCAATATATCGATCTTACTCTACAAATAATTTAGTAAATTAAAAATTATTAAATATGGATTCTAAAAAAACTTCGGGCACTGTCGCCTCACGATTAAAAACTATGTATGAGAATCATGCGAATGTTCACTGACTGTATTAAATATTCAAAATCACCCCCTTTGCAGTTGTATTATAGATTAATTTCAATTTTAACAATAATTACTTATTAAATTATATTCCTAAACATCGTATAAACGTTCAGCAAAAGTTAAGAATACTATAGTTTTAATGATAAATAAATTAATAAAAAAAAAATTCCGTGGTTATTTAGTAGTCTTAGGGTCCGTTTTTATTTTTATTTTTCGTCCTTGGATGTTTCTCTCGTTTCCCAAAAGGTATTCAAAACAATGAAAATAACAACTTAGAACGTGATTTCAGGTTTGGTTGAAAAACCATTCAATCTATAAAAAGGCTCCAAAACTGGGTTTATAATGGTCTAAAATTCGATCGATTCGATTCGATCTTATTCTATGAATAATTTAGTTAATTAAAAATTATTAAACATGGGTTGCCGATAGACTAACATAGTTTAATACGTGATATTCGAATGAAACTTCGGGGTGGCGGCACTGTCGCCTCACGAGTATGAGAATCATGCGATTGTTTACTGACATTTGAAAGATAATCTGCTAAAATTGCACAACTGTATTAAATATTCAAAACAAATTTGCAGTTGTATTATCAATTTTAACAATAATTACTTATCAAATTATATTCCTAAACATTAACAAACAACATAAACGTTCAGTTAATTTAGAAAGTTTTAGTAACTAATTATAAATCATTCGTTTAGTTAGACTTACACATAAATAGACTAATTATAAATAATGTACAACAGTTTTTGTTGAAAATAAAATAAATGGGTACAATGTTTATATGTGAACTACGAGGTACAGCGCCATCTGGTGCTTTTGCAAACAGAATACAAATATTGACGATGCAGTGATAAAACACAGAATATTTTAACTTTTCTAAGAAGATACAAATTCATAGGAGTAATATTTAATCCCATCAAAAACATCCTGTAAAAAACCCAAGTCTCGCAGCTCAGTCTTTCTATCGTCAAAAGTTGTGAGATCCATGTAATACCAAGTCGGTTAATCTATTTAGTGTCTACTTGAAGGACCTTCTGTCTTAAGTTATTACATAAGTTATTATCATGCCAATATTAAAAATATTTAACGTTTTAAACAAATAGATCGACTTGGACATCGCATGAAAACAAAATGAATATTACAATATTATATTAGATTCTTTAGTCTCTCGCGCCTCACGCGATTGAAACTCTCGTTCCTGTTGGTCGCTGGCCCGTCGTGCTGTGTAGTGTGATACATACTAATAATCAAATCAAGCGATGTCCAAGTCGATCTATTTGTTTAAAACGTTAAATATTTTTAATATTGGCATGATAATAACTTATGTAATAACTTAAGACAGAAGGTCCTTCAAGTAGACACTAAATAGATTAACCGACTTGGTATTACATGGATCTCACAACTTTTGACGATAGAAAGACTGAGCTGCGAGACTTGGGTTTTTTACAGGATGTTTTTGATGGGATCTCACTTCTTTTTGTAGAGCCTTTCTTTTTGATACCATCTACTTCTAACGAATTTTGTTAAATTAGATTTTCGTACTTCAAGACATGTCCAATCATGTGTTTTTCATTACGTCGACCATTTTACAAGTAATAATGTTGTTCAGTTTCATGGGCTAAACACACCCTTACCCACCCTATACCCCCTCCCTTGCCTCATATGGTAGGTACCTATCTACACCTATTAAATTTATAACCACCACCAGCCACCAACTGCATAAATAACTTTGTAATCCCATATATTTATATGGGATTACAAAGTTATTGATGCAGTTGGTGTATTTGGAAAACTGGACCGAAATTATAAAATATTAAAGTTTTCTCATGATTAAGACACTAAACTCTATATGTATTCCAAATATGAAGCTTCTAAGTCTGCTAGAAGTGCCTTGGACTTTTGATGATCGGTGAGTCAGTGAGTGACAAAATTTAGAAACTTTAACAAGTTGTCATTCTTAAACTACTGGTTCAAATTGACTGAAATTTTAAATATTCCGTGTTTATACAATGCCGGATTAGTTACTGAAGATTCAGGTTTCTTGCTTTATCCACAACCGAAATATAGGGGGTCGAAAAAGGCCCGAATTGCTTCGAGAAAAGGATGGTACGGCCGTGCCGCTTTTTTTTTGCTCGACTTGGCGGGGGCACTGCCGTGCCCCCAGATAATTGCACTGTCAATTGTTCGGAACAGAATGAAACTTCAAAATCTATAAAACCAAGTCACTCAATGTGTAGAATCCAAAACGTCTCCTTAACTAACTGCTATCCTAGTACCTATCGAAACGATTCGCGACGATTTCGCAACCTTCGCGAATAATTCCGCTTCCGAACCACGACGTCCTTCTGATTATTATTCTATAAATAACTAAATAAAAAAAAAAATATATAACGTAGATATTAGTGATAAATTACTGTCATTTGTATGGGCTCGTAAAGATTTGATAAGTCCTTATAAATATAATAACAATAACAGACTGTAACTTCCTATTACAGACTTTTTAAAAACGAGAATTTTAATTAATGTTAAAAAATACTGATTAGATGACTGAATTTGTTTTGCGTAATTACTCCAAAGGTAGCGCTGTGGTGGTTAAGGTGGCGCTGCAGGCGCGAGCAAGTGTACGAATAATTTAAGGTATAAAAAAGTAAATTAGAAAACAAACAAATTAATAATTGAATCAAAGTGTTTGAAATATGTAGTTAATTTTAATTTTTCCAGTAAATATGTTCTGTGCACCTATCTACATTCAAATGATAATTTCTTCATTATCACCTCTACGTAACATTGGTTTTTTCATTTCTGTTGCTGTATATTTTTAATAAATTGATGAACAAATAATTGAGGAATTATTTTGTCCGTTAGAATAAATAAAAATAACAAATTACAAAATAATAATGACAAAACAAAATGTTTATAAATGAAAACGAGCGAACAAATAGTAAACTTACCTCCTTAATTAAAATGCTCTCCTAGTCCATTGAAATGAAAAGTCTATGTAGCTATGCATATATTGTATACGACGAACAACCCCCAACTTGAACGACAAACGACGCCACACCTGAGTTTAAAAAATTAAAGCGTATTGTCAGAATATTTCATATACACATAATGTATTTTATGCCTACACTTCAAAACACAGCTATTTCATACTTTGTCAATTATTAAAGTACAGATTTTCATTCCTTGGTTTCATATAAAACTCAAATAAAGAAGAAAAACATTTCGGGTTTTCCTATGTGAATATCGTCGAACAATCTTTTTAATATTAAACACAGACATTCTTATTAAATACCTAATAAGATTTCTAGTTATATTTAGCTTCACTCCTATCTTTTCCTCTATCTTTTTATCTCCTTATTTTTCCATTGTTTAAAACCGAATGCAGCGACATCTATTGTTTACTACATGACAAGTTGCCGCCACCAACCGCAACCTCGAAATAAAATGATCTCCACAATTAAATACACAGAGATTTTTATTTATTTATTTAATTAAAATCTACGTAAAATTAAATGTTTTTTTATTAATCTTTGAAAATGGTACTTACAGTACATAGACATCCTTGTTCAAGATACGAATCTAAAACTCTACTAACTTATGCAATCCTAGTACCTTTACTGTAAAAGCGATCGGATGTCGACTACCGACATCGCCACTACCGTGCACCGCTTTACATCAAAATTAGAAATATTTTATTTGTGGTTTAAAAAACTATTGATCTGTATGTAACTGTACGTTAAATACTAACTAAGCATTGGTATAATTTTACCTACATATACACGAGATTTTGATAGTAATAAATTTATGTGTGACTGTAAAAATTTAGTTCCTAAATCAGTCACTGGGTACGCTACTTTGTTTTTACGTAAGATTTTTCTATTCTGAAAAGTTGTCCCATGCTCAAAAACACGCCCCTTTTCAGAGGAAAATGTACCAGGAGAGTATCATTGAGAGCAAGTTACATTTTACTGTGCAAGATAACTTGCATACACTGGAAGTTTTAGATTTATTCCACTGAATTAAAAAAACTTCATAATATTTTTCAAGTAGTAGGAATTTAACTTAATGTCATATTGCATTAAGTTCGGTTTATGTACCACTGTTCTATTGTATTGTGTACAGTAAAGATTAAATAAATAAAATCGTCGTCTAGTTTTTTACGGAAACCAACTAAATATTTTAACAAATAACGTTTTTAAACAAGACCGAAATGGTTTTCGACGATGATTATTAGAATACGAGTATTTTATTAATACGTTATTAAACTTAGTCGCAAATGCATGTTACCTCAAACACCAACCGACTTTCAAATACTTCCACGTTAAGAAAGGTATCAGAGAATGCCATGTTTACAATATTTATGACATGACATGTGTCGCCGGCTAATGTTACTTTATAAAACTGCAGAGCAAGCTCATTACGCTCATCACATTAGAAATAAAATATACTAAACGGTAAATAAAATGGTTCCAAAAACAACCGTACTGGTTCCTTGACTTATTTAGTCGATGTTATATTTACTCCACGAGTTTATATTAATCTAGTTTCTAATGTACCCTATTAATGACCCAAAATCTATACTAAAACTCGATTACGGCTGGACCGATTTGGCTAATTTTGGTCTTGAATTATATGTAGAAGTCCAGGGTAGGTTTAAAAGGTGAGAAAATAAAATAATATACATATAAATAATAAAATTATAATTATAATTGTGGCCAATAAACCCGATATAGTGGTGATAGAACGAATAGCGCGCCCTCACGATGATAATTGATATCGCCCCCCACGACAAGAACCTCATGAAAGCTGAGAAAGATAAACAAATAAAATATCTTTACTTGGCTTACGGGGTTGTCGACATGTAGAATGTGGATTCGGCTATCATTGTACCGATAGTCGTGTCGGCCATTGGACTGATCACTAAAAGCCTCGACATTCATCTTAGGAAGCTGGCGCTAGATGAGTGGATCAAGAGCCGGATACAAAAGGCAGTTCTCCTGGAAACGGCACGTAGGTATTGTGAGGAGGTTTCTGTCTCTGGAGCCCGAACCACTGGTAGCTTGGACCATACTCCCGCTACTGGTCGGCTCCTATTTTTATATGTTTATTTTTTAATGTAATAACTACTTTGGGATTATGTGAACGGCAACCGGTATATGACAATTATACGTGATATTCGAAATAAAATAAATAATAGCTACTTATTATCGAATACCGATAGTTCATTTGCTCCCACATCTCTAAATTTGTTCCATGTTCAGCACTCCCCTTCGTTGGCTACAAGTGCGCATGCGCGAGGGAAGGGTGAGGGGAACTGGATTAAACTCCTTTGTAAGCTCGAGGGGTACGTCAGTCCGCGGTAATACAGAGCACGCTACGGTAGCCTGCCCAGTATTACGTCGGAGCTACCAAAAACATGCCTGGTCTGATGAATTTAATTTTTTTCAGCTGCATAGGTATATACATGAACACATAAAATACACACATGCATAAACTCATACTTTATTTGTCGGGTCTGGGGGAAATACATAATTGTATGAACATTTTGAGTAATGATAACAAGCTAAAGTTTGAAATATTGGGATGGGCGATAACGATGCTAGAGTAGTTTTTTGAATTATAAACCCTATCATCGCTATCACTGCCCAATCGCTTGTAAAATATGCTGGTACTAGACTACCTCCATGTCCGATTTTTTTTCATAAAAAGATAGTCTCTTGGTCGCGTGTCCGCCTGGTCACAGGAGCGACTGCCGAGCAAAGGGTCTCGGGTTCGATTCCCGTAAAGGTAAATTTATTTTTAGACGTTTTTAAATATATTTTTATAAAATATTATTTTGTATTTTAATTTACCTATTATAACTGTAGATTTCAGTCATAAACTATATTTTATATTTTTTTATACTCATAAATAATCTCAAGTTGTACAATTTAGACAAAAACATGGATAATAAATACTAATTCCGTATGATGAGAATCTTTTGAAATCAGTAGTTAATTCAGTTTTTGACAACTTTGTTTGATCGCTGTAATTGTCATCTTCTACTTAGAAGTTATTGTTTTCAAAAAATTTTTATCATAATATGTTTAAGGTACCATAATTAATAGTTATTTAAGTTTTATCAAAAACTTTACTAACAACTACGAACGAACAAATATCAGCGCTCAACAAACTCGAGGAATAAGTCAGTAACGAGCTACATACCTCTGTTTGAAACTGCGCCCCTGGTACTAGTCAACCACATCCGCTGTTATTTGCCGAAAAAACTCGGCTCCAGAAAAGTACTAAGTGCAATGTGTGTACCTCTTGTAACGTATTCATCCGAAAGTTTTATCCCACGATGGTAAATTCATTTTGATTGGAAATGGGTACCTGAGTACCCCAGCCTTTTATCTACTTAATATTATTTAAATAACATAATGTGTAGGTACCTAACATTTATATATTATCGCAATACGAACAACATTCGATACTTTCGCTGAAGTCGCTGAAATTCAGTATGTTGTGCAACGAGTTGGTCGATCGGAATGGTGGGAGTTTTCTGATACTAGGAGTACAGTAATCAGCAGAGTTATTATTTTATACCTGAGGATTGTATAACAAAGTAGGACTCTAAGTATTGTATAAAGTTTAGTAACTTAAATTAAAATTTTGATTTTGCTAGCATTTTGATCACTAAACAAGTCATGTTCACTACTTACTTAATCTTAAGTACTATATTGGAAAATTATTTTTTTAAGCACTTTAATTCAGTTCTGATGAATAATCGACACTCGTACTACGTTGTAATTAGGTATAATATGTTTACATTGAAAGAAGTTATGTAACAGCGCTATTGTCAGCACGAACCTTAGGGCGGGCGGCAGCCAAGTGGCTACGGCCCGCCGAAACCCACACTGTGGTGCAGCCGAGGAAAATTAAACATAATAATATGCCGTATATCTCTTGTGTGCAAGTTTTACATATATACATGTATAGACTACTTCTAACTTTGTAAATTCATATACTGGTTAGTCTTCGTAGTCATAAGGGGTGTAGCAGATTAAGCTTGTTTTTTAAACTATTATTAAAATATTATATTTAGTGTAGAAATCAAAACATCTATGTTATATTTATTTTATTTCTTATCCTATGAGGGTTTTTAAAACTAAAATACTTATATCCGAATTCCGATATCTCTCACAATTTTAACTCACTTCTTTGTTTACTGGATTAACTGGTAAACTAACCGATTTTCAAAATTCTTTCACGTATAAGTTGCTACTTTACAAGTGACCTAAGTGGTAATTTGTATTTCTAAGGGAATAAAACTAAAACGCAACCAACCGGAATAGCTATAAATGTTAGTTGTGTACAGCATACATGACAAGCGAGGTCCTCGTAAATTTTGTAGTTGTTTTAAATGCGTTTATCAAATAAAATATTTCATCGTTGGCAATATGAATATCGTTGGTAATATGTTTGTTTACGATATAGCAATGTTGTAATATGTACGATATCTGTGTGCAAGCTGTAAGGCAAAGCGCGGTCCCCAAGCTGACACAGCACGGACCGAGCGCTGGGCGGGCGGCAGCCACACCGTGCGGTGTTGATATGTATGAAACGTCTTGTTGGATGTACATCCAACACCAAAATAAGATGTGTATACATGACTAATAGTGTATAAATAGTGTATAAATGTATGTACATACGATGTTTTTATTTATCGAGGAAGGCTATAAGTAGGCTATAAAGCTTAACACCGCTTAACTGTACCGATTTGAATAATTGTTCTTATGTATGGTGCATTTATCTAGCAAGGTTTATAGGCCATAAGCTATATGTATAACATGATGCTATATCGCGCGGAAGTAGCTAGTATTAATGTAAACACTGGTGTGAAAAAGTGGTAGTCTGAAAGAATGCGTATTAAATAAATACCTATTTAATCACGATATATGACTATAAAACATAATTATTAATTTAACCGTTATTGTTCGCGCTTTTTCCTAATTTGGCAATGAGAGTAATGACTTGTTTTATGTGATTCAAGCCACCGACACCGACGAGGCTCCCGTTTGGACGGAGACCAAATGGAACATTTTCTACCGCCCGATTGGGGCCGCCAGATTTCTGGTACTAGGCGCGCAGTAACAAGAAGAGGTATATTATTCCTCGGTGGACCTTGTGGGCTTACAGTCACAGTTAAACAGTCTGAGACATTTGTTGATAAGAAAATATGATTTCTGAAATTTAAAAGTAATAAAATGAAAATGTATAAAAGAAGGTTTTTGTAATTACTATGCAAAACTAAGTTTTGTAATTAGTTAATTACTATGCGAAACTGTGTTTACCACTTTGATTTTAATGTACATGATAAGTAATCTTATTATATGTCTACAATAATTATGATACTATTGGACGGGCGAGAGCCAGCACACGGCTTAGTGGCGCGGTCCGCGAACATACCGCGCGAGTGATGCAACACGTGGCACAGACCATACCACGCTCAAACTTACACCGCACTAAATTAGCTTAAAATTACTAAATGTTGTGTATTTGTTTACGGCATATTACAAGATTTGAATACATTTTGCTATAATTGTTGCTTAGTTGCTTACCCATGCACTACGAGAGAAAGATACATTCGTTGTATGTTTGACTAGTACATTACCTCAAAATCCCACCAATTTTCGAAACTAACACATTTAGAAAACAAAAAAATATATATATATAAAAAAAATATGAAAGTAACATAATCATTTAGTTACTCTAGAAGTCTAGACAACCAAACCCGCCATTAAAACATGATTGTTGACGAGGTTCTTTTGGATGAACCAAGTGGCAACGTTCGTTAATGCAGCACCGTACCCGATCCATGCGTTCTAAGATACCAGGCGCGCAGTAACACGAAGAGCTATTTTGTTATTTGTCTCGCCTCGTAGTTACCCTTGACCCTTGCGGAACGTTTGGAACAAATACGCGACATCTGTCGACACATAGCCAAATCGCTATACAAAACTAAATTATCACGTTCTCGCTTTGTAAGTATGACCTGTCCGCACATTCGACGGTCAGTTTATACTGGTATTTTTAACTCGGTACGTAATAATAACCTTGGATGTCTACTACATATAAGAGAATATACTAATACAGACTTTATGATAATATAATACGGGACAGAGATATAAATCAGAAGAAAGCATTTAATTATTCACACGTAGAATTACTTGGTCTAGCCGCTGTAAGTTTTACTGGTAAGCTAGCTCGAAAATCCACCGATTTTCAAAATTCTTTCACCTACAGAGAGCTATAATGTCAGTGAATACCATGGTTATAATACTTTCAGTGTTTATCAATGGGAAGTTACTAAAAATGCTGACGAAAAGTTGATCGAGAGCGCAGGCGAAGCATTAATCTACACTCGTCTTCTACAGTTATTATAAGGGGAATAGTTTTAGATAAATATTGTTGATTTATAATTTACGATATAAAATGAAAGTTATTTAAATCATGTACTTTTGCAAATAATCTGTGACCACATGGATATGATAATTATCACAGTATAAGTACTCATCAGAATTTATTGATCGACGATAATAGTGTACTAGTGATGTCTGTGTATGATTTAAAAGTGATATCGATATAATAAAGCGTCCGAGCTGGCATCGCGCGGACATCGCGCTGGCAGCCAGCTTACAGCGGGAGAGGAGCCTTATTAAATGCTAGAAGAGAGAGAGAGAGAACTGGCGCAAACCTGTGGTAGTGAGCGCAAGGAGGCATTGCATAGCTAGGAGCTCCACAGACGCTTCTTCCGGGCCCTTCATGGGCCCAGTGCAGTTACTGGCGTCCATATCTTGGCTACGATTGAGTAATCTCTTTGGAGAAAGTAAAGGATTTGTCTGTGCAATTATGGAAGAAGTTATTCTTACGAATAACTACCAGAAATATATTAGTAAGGATGGGACTCTCGACATATGTCGGGCATGACATAGTCCTGGTGAATACATAAGACATATTATTTCTGGTTGTGGTCGTTTGGCTGATAGTGAATATTTGCATTGACATAATCAGGTCGCCAAGATTATCCATCAGCAACTTGCTTTGCACTATCGACTTGTTTAGTTTGAGGTTCCATACTACAAGTATGTGCCCGACCCAGTTCTAGAAAACGGCCCTATCGCATTGTACTGGGATCGGTCTACCATCACTAACAGGACTTTTGTGGCCAATAAACCTGATATAGTGGTGATAGACCGACTAGCGCGCCGCACGATGATAATTGATATCGCCCCCCACGACGAGAACCTCATGAAAGCTGAGAAAGATAAACAAATAAAATATCTTTACTTGGCTTACGGGGTTGTCGACATGTAGAATGTGGATTCGGCTATCATTGTACCGATATTCGTGTCGGCTATTGGGTTGATCCCTAAAAGCCTCGACATCCATCTTAGGAGGCTGGCGTTAGGCGGATGGATCTGATACAGAAGGCAGTTCTCCTGGAAACGGCACGTATTGTGAGGTTTCTGTCTCTGGAGCCCGAACCACCGGTAGCTCGGACCATGCTCCCGCTACTGGTCGGCTCCTATTTTTATATGTTTATTTTTTAATGTAATAACTACTTTGGGATTATGTGAACGGCAACCGGTATATGACAATTATACGTGATATTCGAAATAAAATAAATAATAGCTACTTATTATCGAATACCGATAGTTCATTTGCTCCCACATCTCTAAATTTGTTCCATGTTCAGCACTCCCCTTCGTTGGCTACAAGTGCGCATGCGCGAGGGAAGGGTGAGGGGAACTGGGGCTAGTTCCTTTGTAAGCTCGAGGGGCACGTCAGTCCGCGGTAATACAGAGCACGCTACGGTAGCCTGCCCAGTATTACGTCGGAGCTACCAAAAACATGCCTGGTCTGATGAATTTTACTTTTTTTCAGCTGAATAGGTATATACACGGACACATAAAATACACACATGCATAAACTCACACTTTATTTGTCGGGGCTGGGGGGAAAGACATAATTAAATACTTGTACCTATGATGAACATTTTGAGTAATGATAACAAGCTAAAGTTTGAAATATTGGGATGGGCGATAACGATGCTAAAGTAGTTTTTTGAATTATAAACCCTATCACTACCCAATCGCTTGTAAAATATGCTGGTACTAGACTACCTCCATGTCCGATTTTTTTTTATAAAAAGATAGTCTCTTGGTCGCGTGTCCGCCTGGGCACTGGAGCGACTGCCAAGCAAAGGGTCTAGGGTTCGATTCCCGCTAAGGTAAATTTATTTTTAGACTTTTTTAAATGTTTTTATAAAAGATTATTGTATTTTAATTTACCTTTTATAACTATTGATTTCACTCGTAGACTTTATTTGATTAATGTTTTTTTTTATTTCATAAATAATCTCAAATTGTATAATTTACAAAAACAGATAATAAATACTAATTCCGTATGATGAGAGTCTTTTGAAATCAATTAATACAGTTTTTGAGAACTTTGTTTGATCGTTGTAATTTACATCTTCTACTTAAAAGTTATTGTTTTCAAATATTTTTTATCATAAAATGTTTAAGGTACCATAAGTAATATTTATTTAAGTTTTATCTGAAACTTTACTAACGACTTCGAACGACCAAATATCATTGCTCAACAAACTCGAGGAATAAGTAACAAGCCACCTCTGTTTGAAACTGCGCCCCTGGTACTAGGCAACCACATCCGCTGTTATTTGCCGAACGTATTTATCCGAAAGTTTTATCCCCACGATGGTAAATTCATTTTAAATGGAATTGGGTACCTGCGTTTGCGTTTATCATCTTAATAATATTTAATTTATTTATTATTTAAATAACATAATGTGTACCTAATATTTACATTATTATCGCAATACCAACAACATACGACACTTTCCACGTTCTCTACTAAGTCGCTGAAATTCAGTGAGTCGAGGAACGAGTTGGTCGATCGGAATGGTGGGAGGTTTCTGTCACTAGGAGTACAGTAATCAGCAGAGTTATTATTTTATTCCTAAGGATTGTATAACAA
Source organism: Spodoptera frugiperda (assembly GCF_023101765.2). Lineage (NCBI taxonomy): Eukaryota > Metazoa > Arthropoda > Insecta > Lepidoptera > Noctuidae > Spodoptera > Spodoptera frugiperda. The sequence goes on from NC_064236.1 coordinate 4,747,877, forward strand.
AGTGGGACCCTAAGTATCGAATAAACTTTAATAACTTACATTAAAATTTTGATTTTGCTAGCATTTTGATCACTATCATGTATAAATCTTCACTAGTTACTCAATCTTAAGTATCTACTATATTGGACATTATTTTTAAGCATTTTTATTCAGTTCTGATAAATGATCGACACTCTATAGGTAATTATAATATGTTTAGATTATAAGATGTTACGATATAACAGCGCTATTATCTGCACGGACCTTTGGTAGCTAAGTGGCTACCGCCCGCTAAAATACTTATATATCTCTCACAATTTTAACTCACTTGTTTGATTACTGGATTAGTTGGAAAACTAACCGATTTTCAAAATTCTTTCTCGTATTAATTGCTACTCTACTAGTGAGTTACGTCACAGGTTACGTGATAATAATATTTATTTTGTATTTTTAAGGGAATAAAACTAAAACGCAACCAACCGGAGCAGCGACAAGTATTAGTTGTGTACAGCATACATGACAAGCGGCGTTCTCGTAAATATTGTAGTTGTTTTAAATAAAATATTTCATCGTTGGCAAATCCAACAGCTGAACCTAAGATGTTTGTTTACGATATAGCAATGTTGTAATATGTACGATATCTGTGTGCAAGTTGTAAGGCAAAGCGCGGTCCCCAAGCTGACACAGCACGGACCGAGCGCTGGGCGGGCGGCAGCCACACCGTGCGGTGTTGATATGTATGAAACGTCTTATTTTGGTATTGCATGTACATACATTTATCGAGAAAGGCTATAAGTAGGCTATAAAGCATCACGCTGCGGTGAAACATTACATAAATACGAAAGTAATTCACGGTCCTATATTTTATTTACCCCTAAACCACTGTACTGATTTGAATAATCCTTCTTGTGATACAACACAAGTGCATTTATCTAAGAAGGTTGTTAGGCCATAAGTCATATTTGTGTAACATCATGCTATATCGCGCGGAAGTAGCTAGTATTATGTAAACACTGGTGTAAAAAAAAATGGTAGTCTGAAAGAATACTTATTTAATAACTGGCGACATATGACAATAAAAACATAATTATTAATTTAACCATTATTGTTCGCGCCTTTGCCTAATTTGACAATGAGAGGCATGAGTTGTTTTATGTGATTCAAGCCACCGACACCGACGAGGCTCCCGTTTGGACGGAGACCAAATGGAACATTTTCTACCGCCCGATTGGGGCCGCCAGATTTCTGGTGGACCTTGTGGGCTTACTTGGTCACAGTTAAAAAGTCTGAGATATTTGTTGATAAATAAGAAAATATGATTTCTGCAATTTATAAGTAATTAAATGAAAATGTATTTATGCATTTTCATTTGTTAGAAGGCTTTTGTAATTACTATGCAAAACTATGTTTTGTAATTAGTTAATTACTATGCGAAACTGTAATTACAATTTTGATTTTAATGTATATAATTTTAATGTAATAATCTTAAATTATTTACAATAATTATGATAATATGAGGCGGGTTAGTGCCATGCCAGGACATGCCTTAGCGGCACGCGAGCTGGCACCGCGCGAGTGATGCAACACGTGGCACAGGGCGGGCGGCAGCCAGCACACAGCTTGCTAACCACGCTCAAACTTACACCGCACTAAATTCACAAAAAATGTTACATGTCTATTTGTTTACGGTTAATTAGATGCTAAATATTAAATATATATATTGTATGTACCAGAGATTTGAATACATTTTGCTATAATTGTTGCTTACCGATGCACTACGAGAGAAAGATACATTCGCCGTATGTTTGACTAGTTCATTAGCTCAAAATCCCACCGATTTTTGAAATTCTTTCACATAGAGAAAGCCAGATTATCAGTGCTTTTCATGTTACAATTTGTTTAGTGTTTTTCAATGGGAACTGAACTAAAACGCGTGCGAAAAGTCGGTCGAGGGTGCGGGCAAAATGTTTAACTTTTCATCATATCCTGGATTTTGCATGAAACAACATAAACTTGTATAGCTTCAGTAGCTACAGTTAAAACAAAACTAACAAATTTATAAAGACTAAAAAAATATATAAGAGTACAAAAAAAATTGGAAGTATTTTTTTATATAGTAAGTAGGTTTTTATCTGAGTATAATAAATAAACGATGCAATCGATTACAAATATTAAGTATCTATTCTGAAAAAAAACAAGTTTCGTCTTAAATACAAGAAGGACTCAATAACATAATCATTTAGTTACTCTAGACAACCAAACCCGCCATTAAAACATCATTGTTGACGAGGTCCTCTTGGATGAACCAAGTGGCAACGTTCGTTAATGCAGCACCGTACCCGATCCACACGTTCTACGATACCAGGCGCGCAGTAACACGAAGAGCTATTTTGTTACTTGTTTCACCTCGTACCTTGTAGTTACTCTTGACCCCTTGCGGAACGTTGCGAACAAATATGCTACATCTGTCTACCCCTTCGAATAACAGGCGTAATAAATAGATTACTACTTTTGGTTCTACCAAGTTACAATGGTACATTGTCTGCGAACTGAGCCTTATGAGTTAAATAAAGAAAATGTGATTTGTACAAGTCAGAAATTAATAACTATTCAATTATAATATATTCTACTTTTCTAATTTATATTTTTTACTAGGTAGTAAGTACCGGTTTGTCGATGGCGGCCGGCAGACAGCCAGCTCACAGCGGGAGCGGGCGGAATACATTTACAATAGGGCAATAACATAAATAATAAGTGTCCTTTAATAAAATAAATACTGGCGGCTTATGTGACCGGTATATGGCAATAAGTCGACATTTTAATATATAGCCCAATGGTGTGTAGCCAAAGTTATCACGGACTCGCTTTATATGGTATGTCCGTACATTCGACGGTCAGCTTATACTGGTTTTATTATAAGTTGATATTCAACTGTGTTTACGTAATAATAATATTGGATGAAATGCACGCAAAAATTTCTCACTTCTGTTTCCTTAGGAGGATATACTAATACAGACTAGATGATAATATGACACGTGTTAGAGATATTTACCGTTATTCATGTAGAATTACTTGGTCAAGCCGCTGTAAGTTTAACTTGGTAGTAAACTAGCTCGAAATCCCACCGATTTACAGAATTCTTTCACCTACAGAGAGCTACAACATCATTGAATACCATGGTTACAATACTTTTAGTGTTTTTCAATGGAAAGACCACCAAAAATGCTCGCGAAAAGTTGCTCGAGACCGCAGACGAAGCATTACTCTCGTATATATAATTATACTCGTGTTCTACAGTTAGTTAAAGGAGAATACAATATTTTTAGATAATATTGTTTTTTAAGAAAATAATTAAAAGCACTGTAAAAATGAAAATAATTAAATTCTGGTTATTTTGCTCCCACATTCCTTTTGTTCCCTTGTTCAGCACTCCCCTTCGTTGGGTAAACGTGCGCATATTGCGCATGCGCGAGGGGAGGGTGAGGGGAACTGGGACTGGTTGCTTTGTAAACTCGACGGAGTCGTCCGTCAGTCCGCGGTAATACAGAGCACGCTACGGTAGCCTGCCCAGTATTACGTCGGAACTACCAAAAACATGCCTGGTCTGATGAATTTTACTGTTTTTCAGCTGCATAGGGTATATACATGAACACATGAAATACACACATTCAGAAACTCACACTTTATCTCTCGGGGCTGGAGAGAAATACAGAATTAAATAATTGTATGAACATTTTGAGTAATGATAATTAACAAGCTAAAGTTTGAAATATTGGGATGGGCGATAACGATGCTAGAGTAGTTTTTTGAATTATAAACCCTATCATCGCTATCACTACCCAATCGCTTGTAAAATATGCTGGTACTAGACTACCTCCATGACCGATTTTTTTTCATAAAAAGATAATCTCTTGGTCGCGTGTCCGCCTGGTCACAGGAGCGACTGCCGAGCAAAGGGTTTCGGGTTTGATTCCCGCATAGGCAAAATAATTTTTGGACTTTATTAATGTTTTATTTTTTCCGATAAGTTTATTGATTTTGTATTTACATATTATAGCTGTAGATTTCACTCGTAAACTTTAAATATTTTTTTTAAAGTCATAAATAATCTCAAGTTGTATAAATTACACAAAAACATAGATATTAAATACTAATTCCGTATGATGAGAATCTTTTGAAATCAGTTAATACAGTTTTGTTAGAACTTTGTTCAATCGCTGTAATTGTCATCTTCTGTTTAGAAGTTATTGTTTTCAAATAAATTTTTATCATAAAACGTTTAAGGTACCTACCATAATTAATATTTATTCAAGTTTTATCTATAACTTTACTAACAACTACGAACGAACAAATATCACTGCTCAACAAACTTGAGGAATAAGTAACAAGCTACCTCTGTTTGAAACTGCGCCCCTGGTACTGGGCAACCACATCCGCTGTTATTTGCCGAAAGAACTCGGCCCCAGAAAAGTATTAAGTGCAATGTGCGGTATTTGTATTTGTACCTCTCGTAGCGTAGAAAATTAACAAGTGATGCATGTTATTATGTTACGACAAGTTTTAATAACCTATCTGTCTGTAGATTTACTTACTATAGGTACAATTTTGACATAAACTCAATACAAAATGTGTACAGATAGATAAGTTATTGAAATTGGCCGTTAATCATATTAGGAACAGTAAGCTTAGTACCTAAGTGTGCACATATCGACGAAAATCGGAAGGTTTACGATATTAACTAAAACGGTCAATTTTTGCAGGATATTCGCCATAGTATATTTTGTTTGCTGTATCCGAAAATTTTATCCGATAATCATGTTTAATTTAATTAATTTTAATTCGAAATAGGGTGCCTAAAAATCCACACGTAAACGTATGGATTATTCTAAATAATATTTAATTAATTTATCATTTGAATAACACAACGCGCATCTATCATTTACTTATCGCGCCATATTATCGAACAATACGAACTACATACGACACTTTACATGTTTTCTACTGAGTCGCTGAAATTCAGTGTGTTGTGCAACGAGTTGGTCGATCGGAATGGTGGGAGTTTTCTGATACCAGGAGTACATTAACTAGCAGAGTTAATACTTTATTAATAAGGTACCAAACTCCCCAGGTTAAGAGTTTAAAATGATTTAAGTTTATACGATAGTTAGGACCCCTCCTAACTGAGTGAATAATATTAATTTTGCTAGCATTTTAATGATTAAACTAATCAAAATCATGTGTAAATCCTCACTACTTGCTCAATCTTAAGTTCTATATTGTAACATATTTTTTGAGCTTTGGTTTTTTTTATGAGACATGCCGGTAATCGAGCAGACGTATTACCTGATGGTAAGCAATCAGCAATCGCCGCCGCCCATGGACACTTGAAACACCAGAGGCTTTACAAGTGCGTTACCGGCTTTTTGGGAGTTAGGAATTTAAGGGTTGTTGTTCGGGAATGGGGATTGGGAAGGGGGGAATAGTGCTGTAATCCGCACGGACCGTTGGGCGGGCGGCAATGTTGTAATATGTAAGAAATCTGTGTGCAAGTTGTAAGGCAAAGCGCGGTCCCCGAGCTGACACAGCACGGACCGAGCGCTGGGCGGGCGGCAGCCACACCGTGCGGTGTTGATAATATAACCTTCCTCGATAAATGTACTATCCAACACAAGAAAAAATTATTAAAATTGGTACAATAGTTTGAGCGTAAAGGAAATATAGGACTGTGAATTACTTTCGTATTTATGTAATGTTTCACCGCAGCGTGATGCTTTATAGCCTATAGCCTTTCTCGATAAATGTACATCCAACACCAAAATAAGACGTTTTATATAATAGGCCATAACTTATAATAACATCACGCTTTATCGCGCGGAACTAGCTAGTAAAACACTGGTGTATAAAATGGTAGTCTGAAAGAATACCTATTTAATAACTGGCGACATATGACAATAAAAACATAATTATTAATTTAACCATTATTGTTCGTGCCTTTGCCTAATTTGGCAATGAAAGGCGTGAGTTATTTTATGTGATTCAAGCTACCGGTTTGAACCCCCAAAACCCCCTCCCTGGCTACGCCTATGTCGCCATCCCTCGTGAAAGTTGAGAAAGATATAAACAAATAAAATATCTTGACTTAGCTTACGAGGTTGTCGGGATGTAGAATGTGGATTCGGCTATCATTGTGCATAGTCGTGTCGGCCATTGGACTGATCACTAAAAGCCTCGACATTCATCTAAGGCGGCTGGCGTTAGGCGAGTGGATCCAGAGCCGGATACAGAAGGCAGTTCTCCTGGAAACGGCACGTATTGTGAGAAGGTTTCTGTCTCTGGAGCCCGAACCACCGGTAGCTTGGACCATGCTCCCACTACTGGTCGGCTCCTATTTTTATTTGTTATTTTTTTAGAATTAAAAACTTCTTTGGGATTATGTGAACGGCAACCGGTATATGACAATTATACGTGATATTCGAAACTAAATAAATAATATCTACTTTAATAAGTAGATTTATTCGATAATTCGAATACCGATAGTTCATTTGCTCCCACATCTCTTAATTTCTTCCATTGTTCAGCACTCCCCTTCGTTGGCTACATTTGCGCATGCGCGAGGGAAGAGTGAGGGGAACTGGGTTCCTTTGTAAGCTCGAGGGGTACGTCAGTCCGCGGTAATACAGAGCACGCTACGGTAGCCTGCCCAGTATTACGTCGGAGCTACCAAAAACATGCCTGGTCTGATGAATTTTACTTTTTTTCAGCTGAATAGGTATATACATGAACACATAAAATACACACATGCATAAACTCACACTTTATTTCTCGGGGCTGGGGGGAATCCATAATTAAATAATTTTATGAACATTTTGAGTAATGATAACAAGCTAAAGTTTGAAATATTGGAATGGGCGATAACGATGCTAGAGTAGTTTTTTGAATTATAAACCCTATCATCGCTATCACTACCCAATCGCTTGTAAAATATGATAGTACTAGACTACCTCCATGTCCGATTTTTTTTTCGTATAAAGATAGTCTCTTGGTCGCGTGTCCGCCTGGGCACAGGAGCGACTGCCGAGCAAAGGGACGCGAGTTCGATACCCGTAAAGATAAATTAATTTTTAGACTTTATTTAAATATATTTTTAGAAAAGATTATTGTATTTTAAATTTACCTATTATAACTGTAGATTTAAGTCATAAACTATATTTTATATATTTTTATACTCATAAAAAATCTTAAGTTGTATAATTTAGACAAAAACATAGAATAGAAGAATAAATACTAATTCCGTATGATGAGAATCTTTTGAAATCAGTTAATACAGCTTTTGAGAACTTTGTTTGATCACTGTAATTGTCATCTTCTGCTTAGAAGTTATTGTTTTCAAATAAATGTTTATCATAAAATGTTTAAGGTACCATAATTAATATTTAAGTTATATCTGAAACTTTACTAACAACTACGAACGAACAAATATCACTGCTCAACAAACTCGAGGAATAAGTAACAAGCTACCTCTGTTTGAAACTGCACCCCTGGTACTAGGCAACCACATCCGCTGTTATTTTCCGAAAGAACTTGGCCCCAGAAAAGTATGAAGTGCAATGTGTGTACCTCTTCTAACGTATTTATCCGAAAGTAAATTCATTTTAAATGGAAATGGGTACCTGCGTTTGCGTTTACCTTCTTAATAATATTTAATTTATTTGTTATTTAAATAACATAATGTGTACCTTACATAAACATTATTATCACAATACGAACAACATACGACACTTTCCACGTTCTCTGCTAAGTCGCTGAAATTCAGTGTGTTGTGCAACGAGTTGGTCGATCGGAATGGTGGGAGTTTTCTGATACTAGGAGTACAGTAATCAGCAGAGTTATTATTTTATTCCTAAGGATTGTATAACAAAGTGGGACCCTAAGTATCGAATAAACTTTACTAACTTACATTAAAATTTTGATTGTGCTAGCAATTTGAGCAGTAAACTATCGAGTGGAAATCTTCACTACTTACTCAATCTTAAGTTCCATATTGTAACATATTTTTTGAGCATTTGTATTGAGTTCGCTAAATAATCGACACTTTATATAATTATGTAAGTAACTTCTAACTTTGTAAATTCATATACGGTACTCGTTACTCTTCGCAGGCATAGGTCGTCGTCGTCGTTGTTTTAAATGCGTTTATCAAGTAAAATATTTCATCGTTGGCAATATGAATATCGTTGGTAATATGTTTGTTTACGATATAGCAATGTTGTAATATGTACGATATCTGTGTGCAAGTTGTAAGGCAAAGCGCGGTCCCCGAGCTGACACAGCACGGACCGAGCGCTGGGCGGGCGGCAGCCACACCGTGCGGTGTTGATATGTATGAAACGTCTTATTTTGGTATTGGATGTACATTTATCGAGGAAGGCTATAAGTAGGCTATAAAGCATCACGCTGCGGTGAAACATTACATAAATACGAAAGTAATTCACGGTCATATATTTTATTTACCCCTAAACCACTGTACTGATTTGAATAATTGTTCTTGTATGGTGCATTTATCTAGAAAGGTTATAGGCCATAAGCTATATGTATAACATGACGCTATATCGCGCGGAAGTAGCTAGTATTAATGTTAGCACTGGTGTAAAAAAGTGGTAGTCTGATAAAATGCCTATTAAATACCTATTTAGTCACCACATATGACTATAAAACATAATTATTAATTTAACCATTATTATTCGCGCCTTTTCCTAATTTGACAATGAGAGGCATGAGTTGTTTTATGTGATTCAAGCCACCGACACCGACGAGGCTCCCGTTTGGACGGAGACCAAATGGAACATTTCTACCGCCCGATTGGGGCCGCCAGATTTCTGGTACCAGGCGTGCAGTAACAAGAAGAGGTATATTATTTCTCGGTGAACCTTATGAGCTGGTTCACAAGTCACAGTTAAACAGTCTGAGATATTTGTTGATAAGAAAATATGATTTCTGCAATTTAAAAGTAATAAGATGAAAATGTATAAAAGATTTTGTAATTACTATGCAAAACTATGTTTTGTAATTAGCTAATTACTATGCGAAACTGTGTTAACCACTTTTATTTTAATTTACAATTATCTTAAATTATATGTCTACAATAATTATGATACTATTGGACGGGCGAGAGCCAGCACACGGCTTAGTGGCGCGGTCCGCGAACATACCGCGCGAGTGATGCAACACATGGCACAGGGCGGGCGGCAGCCAGCACACAGCTTACTGACCACGCTCAAACTAACACCGCACTAAATTAGCTTAAAATTCCTACATATGTATTTGTTAACGGCAAATAACAAGTTTAATGTTAAATAAATATGTATGCGTGTTACATTTTCTATAATTGCCTTACCGATGCACTACGAGAGAAAGATACATTCGCTGTATGTTTGACTAGTACATTAGCTCAAAATCCCACTGATTTTCAAAATTCTTTCACGTAGAGAAAGCTAGATTATCAGTGATTCTCATGTTACCAATATTTGTAGTATTTTTCAATTAGAACTGAACTAAAACGCGTGCGAACTGTCGACCGAGGGTGCGGGCAAAATGTTTCTCTATTCTTTCATATCATGGATTATGTATGAAACAACATAATCTTGTATAGCTTCAGTAGCTACAGTTAAAACAAAACTAACACATTTAGAAGAAAAAAAATGGAGTAGTATCAGGTTTGTTTTTATCTGAGTATAAATAAACGATGCAATCGATTAGAAATATTCAGTGCCTATTCTGAAAAAAAAACAAGTTCCGTCTTAAATACAAGAAGGACTCAATAACATAATCATTTATTTACTCTAGACAACCAAACCCGCCATTAAAACATCATTGTTGACGAGGTCCTCTTGGATGAACCAAGTGGCAACGTTCGTTAATGCAGCACCGTACCCGATCCACACGTTTTCCGATACCAGGCGCGCAGTAACACGAAGAGCTATTTTGTTATTTGTCTCGTCTCGTTTACCCTTGACCCTTGCAGAACGTCTGGAACAAAAATACGCGACATCTGTCTACACCTTATAAATGTAAATAGATTATTACTTTTGGTCCTACCGAGTTACAATGAAACATTGTCTGCGAGCCTTATGGATTAAACAAAGTAAATGTGATTTGTAGAAATCAAAAATTAATAACCATTAAATATAATCTACTTTTCTAATTTATGTTTTGTAATAGATAAGTATCGGTTTGTCGAAGGCAGGCAGACATCCAGCTCACAGCAGGAGCGGAGGCCGCGAGTTGGCATTTTGGCAATACAATAGAATACATTTACAATAGGGCAATAACATACATAAATAAGTGTCCTTTAATAAAATAAATACTAGCGGCTTATGTCGCCGGTTTATGGGAATAAGTCGACTTTTAAATATTATAGCCAAATCGAGCTATACATAACTAAGTTATCACGGTATCGCTTTGTATGATCTGTCCACACATTCAACGGTCAGTTTATACTGGTATTTTTAACTTGATATACAGCTGTGTGTACGTAATAATAACATTGGATGAAAATTCACGAACAATTTTCGCATTTGTCTACTTCTTAGGAGGATATACTAATACAGACTTGATGATAATATAATACGTGACAGAGATATAAATCAGAAGAAAACATTTAGAGTTATTCATGTAGAATTACTTGGTCTAGCCGCTGTAAGTTTTACTAGTAAACTAGCTCAAAAACCCACCGATTTTCAAAATTCTTTCACCTACACACCTACCATGGTTACAATGCTTTTAGTGTTTTTCAATGGAAAGTTATCAAAAATGCTCGAGAGCGCAGGCGAAGCATTAATTTATACTCGTCTTTTACAGTTATTTAAAGGGCAATATAATATTTTTAGATAAGATTGGTTTAACCCAAATTTGCTTAAAAAAGACAACCCTTGTAAGAAAATAATTAAATATACTGTTGAAATAATATAAAAGTAATAAATATAGTTACTTAGGTCATCATAAGTGTAATTTGGAGAATTAAAAAATCTAGTTAAAAGTAGTTTATTTGCAAAACGCACTCAACAATATTTTATCATTATTTATCTGTATTACGAGTACCCAAAAGTGCGTATTCTAAATTCAAAGTTCGCGCCATTAAAACTTTAATGTTGTCGAGACCCTTTTGGACCAAACCCAAGTGGAACATGTTCATACGGCACGAGCCCGAGTGGACCCGCCAGTGTTGTGGTACTAGGGGTACAGTAACCGGTAGAGCTATTCTATTCCTCGGTGTCACCATTTGGTCCCACGAAGTTTGCAGTCATTTAAATCCATATTTAAACTAAAAATATTTTATCAATTACAAAATAATATCTAAAACGAAAGTGATTTAGATCATGAGTTTTAAAATCAGCAATAATCTATGACCTAATGGGGCACATGGATATAATAATAATCACAGAATAACTCATCAGAAGTTATTGATCGACGATAATATTGTACTAGTGATGTCTGTGTATGATTTAAAAGCGATATCGATATAATAAAGCGTCCGAGCTGGCATCGCGCGGACATCGCGCTGGCAGCCAGCTTACAGCGGGAGCGGAGCCAGCGAGTTGTCACAGTGCATATTAATAATTATTATAATGAGTATAATTGAGTATCCACTAACAAAAACTACTTTTGGATTATGTGACCGGCAACCGGTAAATGACAGTAATACGTGATATTCGAAACGAAATAAATAATATCTACTTAATATCGAATATCGATAGTTCCTTTGCTCCGACGTCCCTGAATTTGTTCCCTTGTTCGGCACTCCCCTTCATTGACTACACGTGCGCATACTGCGCATGCGTGAGGGAAGAGTAAGGGGAGCTGGCGCTAGTTGCTTTGTAAGCTCGAGGGGCACGTCAGTCCGCGGTAATACAGAGCACGCTACGGTAGTCTGCCCAGTATTACGTCGGAGCTACCAAAAACATGCCTGGTCTGATGAATTTTACTTTTTTCCAGCTTCATAGGTATATACATGAACACATGAAATACACACATGCATAAACTCACACTTTATTTCTCGGGGTTGGGGGGAAATACATAAATAAATAATTGTATGAACATTTTGAGTAATGATAACAAGCTAAAGTTTGAAATATTGGGATGGGCGATAACGATGCTAGAGTAGTTTTTTGAAATATAAACCCTATCATCGCTATCACTGCTCAATCGTTTGTAAAATATGCTGGTACTAGACTACCTCCATGTCCGATTTTTTTTCGTAAAAAGATAGTCTCTTGGTCGCGTGTCTGCCTGGTCACAGGAGCGACTGCCGAGCAAAGGGTCTCGGGTTCGATTCCCGCAAAGGTAAATTTACTTTTAGACTTTTTTAAATGTTTTTATAAAAGATTATTGTATTTTAATTTACCTATTATAACTGTTGATTTCACTCGTAGACTATATTATATTAATGTTTTTTTTTTATTCATAAATAATCTCAAATTGAATAATTTAATAAAAACTAATTTCGTACGATGAGAGAATCTTTTGAAATCAGAATTAATACAGTTTTGTTAGACTTTGTTTGTTTGAAGTTATTGTTGTCAAATAACTTTTTATCATAAAATGTTGAAGTTACCATAAATATTTATTCAAGTTTTCAACAAACTCGTGGAATAAATAACAATCTACCTCTGTCTGAAACTGCGCCCCTGGTACTAGGCAACCACATCCGCTGTTATTTGCCGAAATAAATCGGCTCCAGAAAGGTATAATATTAAGTGAGATATTTGTACCTCACATAGTCGGGAAAAAATTGTCAAATCTATATCTAATTTAATCTACCTATAGATTTGCTTACTAGAGATACAATTTTGACAGAAAGTTATATTGTCATAATTGTCGGTGACCTCTCGCGTCCGGCTTTGGTTCAGGCCATGGTGCGGAGCGAGGGGGACTGGGATGCCGTCTCCTCCTTCTGCGAAGCAGTCATGCTTGCTAAGGAGGAGGTGGGACGCGTGAGGGAACGAACCTCCTCACGCCCCAGCCGACGCGAAGGACACTCCGGGCGTCGGGGATCGCGTGACGATCTCCGGCCACCGTAAGTGCGGGTCTGCGGACGACGAGCAAGGGTAGCTCGCCGCCCGACCAGAACCAGACCCGTGCGTGCGGCGCGTTGCGTTCCGCGCGCGCCTCAAAGAGCCATCAGACCACCACAGATGGGGCCCAGTAGGGCTGTTGCTTAATCCGGAGCTGCGGACTACCTAGCGGGTTTACCGGGGCTCCGGCTCGACAAGCAAGAGAAGGAACGGGGTGGTTTTTAGTCAGTAAGAGTCTGACACTCCCTCTCGCTTTGCCCTGGCGAGAGAAGTCATTGGATGATTTTCCCCCCTGAAAAAAAAAGGGATAAGTTATTGAAATTGGATTGGCCGTTAATCATTTTAGAAAAAGTAAGTATCTATCTAACTGTATACACATATCAAGGGCATTATGAAGGTTACTTATATTGCAAAACGGACAATTTTTGCAAGATTGTCACCGTAGTATTATTTGTTTGCTTTATCCGAAAGTTTAACTAACCTACGATGGTAATTCATTTTAATTGGAAATGTGTACCTGAGTTACACCAGCGTTTACTCTAATCTTAATAATATTTAATTTATTTATTATTTAAATAACATAATGTGTACCTAACATTTACATTATTATCGCAATACGAACAATATACGACACTTTCCACGTTCTCTGAAGTCGCTGCATTCAGTGTGTTGTGCAACGAGTTGGTCGATCGGAATGGTGGGAGTTTTCTGATACTAGGAGTACAGTAACCAGCAGAGTTATTATTTTATTCCTGACGATTGTATAACAAAGTGGGAGCCTAAGTATCGTACAAACTTTAGTAACTTAAATTAATATTTTCATTTTTTTGATCTCTAAACTAATCATGTGTAAATCTTCACTACTTACATACGCAATCTACAGTTCCGTATTGTAACATATTGTTTAAACATTAGTATTCAGTTTGCATAAATAATCGCCATTTTATATATAATACGTTGTAATCATAATATGTTTCGATAAGAAGTTACGATATAACAGCGCTATACTCTGCACGGACCGTTGGGCGGGCGGCAGACAAGGCGGGAGCCGCTCTGTGTGGTGCTGAGCAGTGGGAAATTAAACATGTTTGTTATGTGGAAGTTTCAGATTTATATAAAAACAAGTTCTTACTTTGTAAATTCATATTATCGTTACTCTTCGCAGGCATAAGAGGTCGTAAGGCTTGTTGCAGATTAAAAAGGCTGGCTAAGCTATTTTAAACTATATTTTAAATATAATTTCTTATCTTATGAAGGTTTTTAAAAATAAATCATTTTATCCGATATCTCTTATAATTTTAACTCACCAAACAGCACCTGTTTGGTGAGTTAAAATTATAAGATTACTGGATTAGCTCGAAAACTAACCGATTTTGAAAATTCTTTCACGTATAAATTGCTACTTTAATAGTGAGTTACGTGGAAACAACATTTATTTTATATTTCTAAAGGAATTAAACTAAAACGCAACCAATCGGAGCAGCGATAAATGTTAGTTGTGTACAGCATGCGCGACAAGCGGCGTCCTCGTAAATATTTTAGTTATCGAGCGTATATCAAATAAAATATTTCATCATTGGCAAGTATGTACGATATCTGTGTGCAAGCTGTAAGCCAAAGTGCGGTCCCCGAGCTGACACAGCACGGACCGAGCGCTGGGCGGGCGGCAGCCACACCGTGCGCTGTTGATATGTATAAAATATGTTTAAATGTCTTCTTTTTTATTGGAAGGTTAATTAATCGAGGAAAGCTATAGGCTATAAAACATCACAGCAGTGCGTGAAGCTTAGCAGTGGGTGGTTATACTATAGGTATAAATACGAAAGTAACTGACGGTTCTATTCTTTGCTTTACGCCTCAACCACTGTGTGTGGATAGTGTATTAAGTTAGTGTAAGCTATATAATATCACGCTACGATCATAAGGAGCCGAGCAGAACGGACGAAACCACGCGAAAGTACCCAGTAAAATATAAACACTAGTCTAAAAAAAAAACGTGGTCTGAAAGAAGAGTTGTCCTCAGTTCAAAAATACGCCCTTTTTCAGAGGAAGAGATATTTTCTTCCTAACGTAACTTTATGGCTTTACATTGCAATAAACGGACCAAATAATAACTTAGAATACTGTCGATTGGCATAAATTTACATTCAAATTCTCATTCTTGCATTGATAAACATACATTATTATATTCGGAGGTAACATCATTAACTTAGTTGATAACAAATTTTCGTGTTACATAACAACTATTTTAAAATTTAATTCATTTTAAAGCCAGGCTAACATTTCAATTATTTTAAAAATAAACAGTTTTCACGAAGAATACTTCAATAGCCTACCTATTATTAATTTAATTTTTCGCGTAATAGTTTTACATAGTGTTAATCACACAAGAATTTTGTTGTGTGGTCAGACAACAAAATTGTCAAAGGATCAATTCTTATATAGAGAACATCTTCTGTTAGTTTGTGTGTGCAATAAATTATTATTGAAACAATTAATACGATTATTTAATCGTTTTAATAATATTTTTTGCTTCTTTCCCGTCCTTAGCCTTTAAATATATTATTATATACGAATACGAAATGAAACGATGAAATAAATTCTAACGTATACGACAGTCATGCATAAAGCTAGTTTTTACATTTAATTCTTAGATTTTTTTTATGAAAATTACTTGAAAAGAATAAAAGCTCGGTGTTGTTAAAGAAGAGTTGTCCTCTGCTCGAAAACACGCCCCTTTTCAGCGGAAAATTTACCAGGAGAGCAGTTGTTCGAAGAAGTATTTGGTTTTCAGATATGGCTATGCACTGCACTTTACAGACGCTTTATACTCTGCCCTCTGCATAAATATTTATTATAAACTTGTAATTGCAAATAAATAAAATTATGAAACACCTCACTACATTAATTTACTTACTGAAATTATATTTGATACGATACGACCACATAAAAAAGAAAATATTCGTCAAATTATGATCAATACAAATAAGATTTTATTTTTTATTTGAATTAAAAAAAATAATATTATCACCGTTTTTGTATGGTAAGAAAATTCTTAAAGACGACAATCTTATTTTGTAGCTAAGCACTCTGATTTTGACTTTTTCTGTTCCTCTACCGTAGTTACGTGAATAGAATGGAAACTCTACTGCGTAGAAGAATATAAAAATAATAGACTAAATCTTCCAACTAAATACCGCACAACGTAGCTCTAGGCCTGGGTGCCGAGCGCTGCGGTGCGGCGCTGCTCTACCACATTCAAATTAAATTCTTAGTTGCGTTGTTTGTGTTTAACTATAACTTGTAATTTCAACACAAACTGAATGAATATAAAATACATATAGGTAAGTAATAAACGCATGAGCCAATTTCTTTATTTCAGTTTTTGAATTTAATTGCGATCCGTCTTCTCGTTTGTCGGTTTATTCCATAAAAACGAGAGATATCAAAAAAAAATTGTTATTTTAAAATGCCAGTCACTATCAACTAGTAGCCAGCACTAAGAACCTCTGATTGTAACTGCACTCCTAGTACCAGACTATGCGAATAGTGCGACGTTGCGGTCGATGGACTTGTTGCACGTTGACCCTGATATCGCTTGATTTGGATAGTTGTGCGAGCAGTGCAGAGATAAAACGTGGAATGGAAACGATAGCACTTCGAAATGAAAAAAGACGCGGAATTTTATTCTCTCACAGTACGCTGTACGAACTTCTTAGTTTCTTCTTTTGATAACAAAGTGTAACGAGAGAAGTAATTGAAAGTACGGTATATTATTTTGCTGAAAATATACCTTCCTTTAAATTTTTGTATTCAACGATGCATTGTAATAATAATGTATAATGTTTATAAAACTTATTAATTAACATTAATAACTTATCCTTTATAATATTTATAAACATAATATAGTTCCGAAACTACAAAGGTCATATATCAAATATGTGACACCATTTTAAAATAGCGGTATCAAAGCGGCTTGACTACAGTAAAGTCAAAAGTAAAGTCAATGTGTTTGTATTACGCTCCTTAATACTCCTTATTATTATCCGAAGCGGTATGGAGATTTAAATTGCCTTATGTTTTACCAGATTGATTAGCAACTAACCCAATAAACATACAGCATGCTGCCGGTGCAGCGTGCTTTGGATGCCGCCCGCCTAACGCGCAGCTCGCGCGGACCAAACTCGGGGACCATGCCAGTATTCCGTGACCGTGCTGTAACTTATCGTTTAAAAATAAATCCATCAATTTTTTTTTTTTTTTTTAAAACGTTGCCCCACATTAGGATTTTCTCCTGTGTCGTGGGTGCGTTTACAAACATACAAGTTCACATACACATGACACCCAGACCCGAAACAACAATTTGTGGATCACACAAAGTGTTGCTCCGTGCGGGAATCGAACCCGCTACCCGTTGCTCGGCAGCCAGTTGCCCAGCCACCGCACCAACTGTGCAGTCAAATTGTAATGTTATTATAAACTGAATACACAAGTATGTATTCAAATCGACGCAAATAAGCCACTAACACAACGACATCGTCTATGTGTTGGTTATGAGTCTGATGTCGGTTGCCCTTAGCAACCATGACGCCGACAAATAAAACAGCTCTGCTTGAAACTGCTCTCCTAGTATCCGAAAACCTGGAACCGTTCCGTTCGGCGAACACTTCACGTTAGTTAGTCTTCGTAAACACGTTGTTCGACAGCTATGCAGAGTCGAGAAACGGAACGCCGTGAAAATTAAAAAGCGCGCCATATTTAAAACTCCTACAGGAAGAAGCGCTACATCGTATTTAATTTTTCTTTGCTTAATTTTTTATTTTTTCTAGAAATAACTCTGATATTTGACGTAAATATGTGATGAAGTCATAACGCCCTATTTCATAGAAAATACAATTTTTGACGTTTCGAAAAAGGCCTATTAAAATGTATGATTACAACAGGATATCCTTTTTAAATAGTTTGAGTTAATTTGAGTTGGAATGATAAAAGATTTCCTCTAAATTACATTACTCGTAGCAGGCATCCATGCTGTAACACGTGTCCGCCCGCCATTTATCGATCGACTACGTGCGTTATAGTTATCTTTCTTTGTATAAATCGAATAAATATTACGACCATGCGATTCTCTGAAAATTACTCTTTGTATACGTGAAAGAATTTTTAAAATCGGTCGGATTTTAACTAAGTTAGTTGTTCGAAAAAATATTCTATACGTGTAGATGTTATACGTATATTTATATAAATACTCGTATATTTATATAAGTACTTATACATGAATTATTGTAATGGAAATTATGTAGATGTTAACGAGCTTACTGATTTATATTGGTCACAATAATCGATACTGTTTCAATACAAAATTTTAGAAATTGAAAAGTAGTATACTGCTTTACTCTGTGTGAACGTGACCCAGATTCATTAATTGACGTTTAATTACGTGAAAGAATTTTTAATTTCGATGTTGTTTTGTGATTTTGTAATAGGTACATGCAGATTCATCATAGGTTAATGGATACTTTCAACAGATTACACATTTCTCAAAATATTGCACTGAGCAACATGAAGTTTCTTTAAGTGCAAATATTATTATTAATCTTAAACCTACGGTTTAGATAGCGCAGTCACATTTTAATTATTATTCAGAGTCAAAATACATTGACCACTTTTACCCTTTGCATACGCGATCTTTTAATATGAACATATGTATTTTGGCTCTTTACTATCATGGCCACCCATAGCATCGCACGGCGCGCGGCCTTAGCTTTGGCTCCCGCCCGCCCAGCGCGCTGTCCGCTCCGGGCCAGCTCGGACTACGCGCTGTGGATTGTGATTTAGCCTCAAATAATGAAATTAGTGTTATGTAATAATGAGTGAATGAAATTATAAATTAAAAAAATATACATATAAGGAAAAAGAAACACAAATAATTAAGAATGTTTAGTATATTTACGGATCCTTATAATAATTTAATTTCCGAAATAATTAAGACCTTGAATAAGATGAACTAAAAATCTCAGTTACTGTCAACTACAGTACGTATGACAGGGAGTACCTCTGTTTGAAACTGCACCCCTGGTATCATCAAACTCCGTGTCATTCCAATCGACGGATTGGTTGCACGATGTCTCTCAAAACTCATTCATCTCAGTCGCTATGCAGTCAGGAGAGTGAGGAAAAGAACGCAGTTCAAATGAAAAGCCGCGGGAAATTTGAAAGTCTCTCTAACAAAACGTACCTCATTGTGTTTATTTTTTTATCATTTTATGTGCAAATACATGTAACATAAAGGACATCCTTATAATCACTTAATTCCTGAAATATGTTTAGACCTTGAAAATAAGATAACTTAAAAAATTCAGTTAATCTCAACTATAATACTGGAAGTAACTCTCTTTGAAACTGCACCCCTAGTATCATCAAACTCCGTGTCATTCCGATCGACGGATTGGTTGCACGATGTCTCTCAAAACACATTCATCTCGGTCGCTGTGCAGTCAGGAGAGCGAGGAAAGGAACGCAGTTCAGATGGAAAGCCGCGCGAAATTTTAAAGTCTCTAACAAAACGAACCTCATTGTATTTATTTATTTATCATTTTATGTGCATACAAATGTAACATAAAGGACAATAGATAATAATATAGTTGAAGTACACATAGGTTACATATTCCTGCCAGCTCGGGGTCCGCGCTGTGGATTATAATTATAACGAAAAAATCACAAATAATTTAGAATGCTTAGTATAATAGGCATCCTTATAATCACTTAATTCCTAAAAAAACCGCGCGAAATTTTAAAGTCTCACAATAGTATTTATCATTTTATGTACACATAGCACACACAAAAAACATACATAGCAATAATATAGGACAACAAATAATATAGTTGAAGTACATAGGTACTACATATTTTTATTGGAATGTCTTTATATGGACCTGTGGCAGGAAAAGTAATTAAGACATACGACACAATGTGTAATATATCAGTATTTTGATGATAATGTATCCATCCAGATGAATTTAAATGTCATAGGATTAGTACAATTCTTTCTTTCAATTCATTAAAGACGTTTTTTTTTGTTTATATAGTTGCTATAAACCAATGATACCGCAAATCGTGACATAATCATTTTATTGAATAGTGCTTTGGATATAAATATGTAATATTTTTTTTCTACAGAGATTAAACTAGAGTCTACTGGATATTGTTAAATCACTGCTAAAATCATGAAACTACAAGCTTCGAGTTAGATAAAAAATGATTTAAAATTTGGTTTCTCTTTCAAAATAAATGTATACCTACTTATACTTCCATCCATGGTGTCTTGATAAGACTGTAAGTAGAATTTTATAGTATTTGATGCAAACAATCTAATCTCATAAAAAATATGAAATTGAAAACATCATCATCAAACATAGGTAGTATTGATTATATTCAGTTATTAAAAGATTATTTAAATAAATCAAATTTCAATAAATTCTACTCGATACTAAGCAGTTCAACACTGATCAACACAGTTCTGTATCCGAGGTAAGGAAAGTTGTCCTCAGCTCGAAAACACGCCCCTTTTTAGAGGAAAATCTACCAGGAGAGCAGTTATGCGAGGAAGTAGATGTTTGTACTACGGGCGGTCATACTGGATGCGTTGCACAGTGAACTGGGTATTTGGCATATTATAACATAGAACTAACTATATTTTAGCTCACATTTCAGTTTTCAACAAGTCAAAAGAAATGATAAAATTAATGATCATATTTTTAATTTCGTTTCAACATTTCAAACTTTTTATTTGAACTTTTTATTGCAGTTAAGGAAACTGCGCGACTGACACTGCTTTCTGAGTCCATTTTGGTTTAGATCCCGAAAGAGGAGAGAAAATAAATCAAAATGGTACTCTTCATTAAAGTAGCTTTCAAAACAAAAAAATATTTTGAAAATCGATTAATTTTTACCCGATTTGTGTTTGTAAACATATGCCAACGACTCGCGCGTTACCGACCACTAAATAATTCAACACAGAAACAGGAAAAACTATTTAAAAAGTGATATTATACCCTATTACACAAGTGTTAGGTTATAATTTCCAATGAACCACAGCAATGACCTTGGGTTCCTCGATTCTCGATCCCTTACCGAGGGACCGAAGTGACTCGCAGCTGGCCATTATACAATTTACTTCTGAATGCGACCTTAACCGTCATTTGTTGCGTGTACAATCTACAGGAAGGTCAGGATCATTGCCATTGCGAAGGTCTTGATGGCTTTGAGTTCAAGGTCAATACGGAGGTCCTCGGCCCCGTAATTCATGTAAGGTTCACGCGACGCGACGTTACGATCGCGATTTAATAGGTTAAAAATTTGTCTGCGTCTTTATTCAACGTAAATAATTACTCGTACGTAGTTCTAAGTTTAGACGCTTTTAAAATTAACTTTTGGCATTAGAATATTATTTAGTCATTTTAAAAGCTTTTAGTTCTATGTGGAAAATCACGCCATGTTTGAAAACTGCGCGCGAACCCGCTACGTTGCCAGGCAACGGCGTCAGTAACAACCAGGATAGCATAGCTTAAGTTTTCCATAGTATGCTTGTGTGTTACCGCGTGTGTACCTCAACACGCACAGAAGTAAAATATTCTGTAAAGTTTGATAAATAGTAAGGTAGTTCTTTGTGAACATGTTACCATTTATTGTTATATATACTTATTTGTGAAATATTACTCAAAAATTAAAATATTGGATGTGTGTTATTTATTTTACGTAATTACGTCATTGCACCCAGGCTCACTAGCGCCACTAGCGCCAGCGAAGTTTCCATCCTCTTTAATTCAATTGTACTTTGTTGTTTCTGTTTACCCCTGAGAAATTAAAGCGTAAGATTTATTTATTCTTGTATTTTATTAGTTATACCTAATCCCTAAAAAAATGCTCTTAATGTTGTGGTATTCATGGTTTACACAAACATTCACATATTTTATTATTTCACTTTTCGATACTAGATGGCGCTAACATGTCACTACCAGGAGCACAGTTTTGGGCACAGGAGCAAAGTTTATCCAACTTTGTATGCCACTAAAGTCGAATGAAAACCTCTTAAAAAAATATTTACCTATTTAATAAACTAAGGCCATCTACGTATTCTATTAAATAAACCTGTTTCTTTGAAATAAAGTCATTATTTTGAGATATTTACTGTTTTGATTAGTGAAATTAAATAATCGCGTCCACGTGCACGTTTTGTCATTTCCCTTTGCTGCTGGGTAGATGGCGTTGTTGTGTTTACTCAAATGATAGATGACGGCATAGATGAAATAGAAATAGAAATAGAAATAGAAATATATTTATTTGCTCCAAAACATGGTATATAAAGGTCTTACAATTAAAATGGGATTCACATGTTTTGCTTAAATTATAAGCATGCAAATATTTCAAATTATCACAGAAATGTGAGTTTGTATCTATGGTAATACAACATGCAAAATACTGCCTAATTAAAAAATTAAAACTTATAATCTAAATATTCCTTAAGACTATAAAAATTATGTTGGTTGAGCCATTTGTATAGTTTTTTCTTAAATAGACTAGCATTAAGGCACTTTAGCTCTGTGGGTAGCTTGTTATATACGCGTATACACATGGCCACACAGTTTTTGCTATATTTAGTACTATTAGGTCGGTTTATAACGAGTTTATATGGATCCCGGCGGTTTCTTGGGATAACTTGCTCTAATGCTTGGAAGAATTGCTTATGTTTCGAGACAAACATACAAGTTTCATAAATATACAAACAAGGCAAAGGCAGCAGACCAAGTCTTTTAAAATGAGGTTGGCATGAATCGTCGGGTTTTAGTCCACATATTGCTCTTATACATTTTTTTTGGGCAACAAATGCTCTATTTATATCCGTATTATTGCCCCAAATTACTAAGCCATAACGGAGTATAGATTCCACATATGAATGATAGCATAGAATAGCTGTATTTATATTTGTTACATATCTAACTTGTCTTAATGCGTAAACAAACTTATTAATTTTGTTAGATATAGTATTTGTATGTTCTTTCCAGCATAACATTTCATCAATCGTTATCCCTAAAAATTTGGTGTGTGTGACTTTACTAATCTTATGTATATTCATGTTAAAATTGTATTTACTATTAAATGATTGGTTAAACTGAATGTAAACTGATTTTTGAAGATTAATTTTTAATTTATTTTTATTTAGCCAGTGTATCAAATTGTCTACAGTTGAATTTATTTCACTTTCATGGTCGCTAATTGTGTTAATTTTTTTGTCTGATGATATCAGAATCGAAATGTCATCAGCAAATAGAGTGCATTTATGCTGAGTTATGTCCGTTATGTCGTTAATATATAATAAAAATAGAATAGGTCCCAATATACTGCCTTGCGGAACGCCGCGTTTGATATTTTCATATTTTGACATGTAAGGTATCATATCTTTATTTTTATCTAAGTTTGTGATCATAACACACTGTTGCCTGTTACTTAGATATGACGTAATCCATTGAAGTGCAATTCCTCTTATGCCCACATTCTCTAATTTACGTAGAAGAATGTCATGTGTAACCAGATCAAAAGCCTTAGACAGATCAAAAAATAACCCGGTTGTTATATGATTTTCATTAATACTCTCTAAAACATTTTTTGTAAAGGAAAATATAGCGGAATTTGTAGACTTATGTTTTTGAAAGCCGAATTGCTGCTTACTAATGATTTTATATTTATCACAAAAACCCGTTATTCTTTTGTACATGCACTTTTCAAACAGTTTTGCGAATATAGGGATTAAGGTTATTGGCCGATAATTAGTAATGTCATATTTGTCTCCTTTTTTGAATAAAGGCTTTACTATGGAGCGTTTTAAAGCATCTGGAAACACTCCGAGTGCAAAAGATTGGTTAATGAGATAAGTGAGTATGTTGGTAATCTCATTTGAGCAAAGTTTTATTATTTTCGTACTTATTTCATCGTATCCTTCTGAGTTAGTGGCCTTCAGTAGCATAATTTCGCGATTAACTTCACTTTGTGACATAGGCATAATATACATTGAATTTGCTATAGGAGTCTGAGTTTTATGAATTTGATCAAGCGATGGTGTTAGTTGATGGGCTGGTGTTATGAAATAGTTATTGAATGCGGTAGCTATATCTAGAGGATTTGTGAGTATAGTATTATTAACTTTGATACCATCAATGTTATCTTTAGGCTTTGCATTTGAGATTTCTTCTTTGACTAATAACCACGTAGCTTTGCATTTGTTTTCATTTTTATTAATAAATTTTACATTGGCAAGTTTTTTAGAGTTATATATACATTTTTGTAAAAGATGTGAATAAGTCTTATATTGATGTTTATTCTCCTCATTTTTATTTTTATAATAACGAGATCGTAGATATCTTTTTTTGAGCAACTTATTTTGAGTCCTTTGCTAATCCATTTTTGGTTACTTTTATTTAATTGGATTTTTATTTTGTTTTTTGGGAAACAAAGGTTATACATAAGGCAAAACAATTCATGAAATTTATTAAAGGCAACATTTATATTATTTTCATTGAAAACATCTGACCAAGATAGACATTGTAAATACTTTTTAAATTTTTCAATGTTTTCTGAATTAAAGTCTCTTTTGTATAAATAAAAAATAGGTGGCCTTTCGGTTTTCTGTTTTACGGGAAAGCTAAGCATTTGGGCTGATTCGTGATCTGATAGGTACAGTGGTAAAACGGTTGCTTCGGCATTTGGTATGTTACTTAAAATGTGGTCTATGCAGGATGATTTACGAGTGGGAACATTTATGTGAATTTTCATATTATTGTTGTAGGCTAGGTCTTGTAATTCATCTGTGATTTTTCCTTTTTTTAAGATATTAATGTTGAAATCGCCGGTTACCACTATTTGTTTTCTAGATTTAAACTTTTTGAGCAAATCATATAAAAGATTATTTAATTTAGTAAGAAACTGTGTAGGGTCCGACTGTGGTGTTCTGTATACGCAGATTATGATTAAATTAATTGATGCAATTTCTATGCCACAAACTTCAAAAGTATTTTGAACTGCATGACTGCTTAAGTGTTGTAGTTCTTTAAATATTAAATCTTTTCTCACTAGAATACATGTACCGCCTCTCTGCTTATCTCTACAATAGCTAGCCGCCAAACAATAGTTAGTTAATTTAATATAATTCTCACAACCTTTCTTTAAGAATGTTTCAGAAAAACACATAACATTAGGAAGATTATTACACTTAAATAAGTCCTGGAGTGTTAACTCCAATATTTCTTTTTAGATAAGATACTAGCTATGTTTTGATGCAATATTTTAAATGTGCTACTGTTTAGTGGGAGTATGTTGTGAGGCTCGAAAAAAGGTTCCAGTTTTATTTAATTTCTGAAAGTAGTATGGAATGGTGCCTTTCACTGGTTGTTCGATAGACAATTTAGGAATTAAGGACTGACTTGTATTATCAATATTTTTTTTCAAGTTATTATTAAAATAAAAAGGGATAGTGCCTTTTTTCGGCTCGTTTTTACTAATGGTACAATTGTTAGACTTAGAACTATTATGAGCTATTAGTTTTCTAATTTGAGTTGGACACAAAAATTTTTCATTATAATAATTACAATCTAAATAGTAATTTATACATTCACTAATAACTAATGCCTTTGAAGTTTTTCTTACAAATGTACATGTTCTATATTGTTTACATACATTTTCGAGGTAGTTATTTAATTTGTTGACATTATAGTAGTAACTATTATTTACACCAAGTACAAAAATTAAATTATCCTTAAACCGGTTTAATAATGTTTTTAACTGTGACACGACACCATTTATATTTCGATCATTTTCACCAATACATACTACTAGTACATCGTGCTGACGAAGCTTCGCACTCAAACAGTTCTTTACTACTTGGGTACTAAGAGCGTTCGGGTTTGTTTCACCAATAACTTCGTATGTTTCATATTGTGATTTTTGATTGTGTTTAAATCTAGATTGCCATAGAGCTGAAGCCAAACCAACACATTGTTGAGCACCAAATATGAGTATTCTCTTCTTTTCCATTTTGCATATTTGTATATTATGTTCTTGCTGGGTAGTATCTTCAAATTTCGAGTGTACATAGTTAGGTTGTTCGAGATTTTCTAATTGTATACTAGAACTAGAATCACAGGTGGGAAGAGTGTAGTTATGTTGCATTATAAGGCTAACACGTTTTGTAAGAGCAACAATTTCCTCTTCTGCAACTTTTAATTGTTGTTGCAGGGATGTAATTTGCATGTTTAAGTTTCCTATTATATCGTCGTCAGTGGTGTTGACGCTGATCTTGGCTGATGATGGAGAAGGTGGTGTGGAACATATGTTTTGAGGTAATAGGTCATGATTTTTTATATTTTTGTTCGTATCTGGACCTTCATACAAGGAGGAAGAATAGCACAAAGATTTTAAAGTTGTTATTTCTATATTTAATTTATCAATTAGTAGGTGCAGTTCCCTGTTTTGTAGTGAAATACTTGCTAGGTCATTTTCGGTGGTTTGTAGCTTGTTTGAGAGTTGGGTTATTGTCTCTTTCATGTCAGAGATTGATATGAAATCAGTGACCGTTCCATCCATACTAACAGAAGTTTTATTAGGAGTAGTGTAGGACTCGTCCGATGTTTCGCAGTCGGTGAGTATGTGTGAGTCGGTTAATGTGCTATTTCGAGTTTGAGGTTGTTGTTGTTGTACCTTCTTCGTACGCTGTTGTAGATCGGCAGGCGATGGGATTTTCGATAAGGTTTTCTTACGCAAAGTCATAGCAGACGGTTCACCATCACCTACATTGCTATATTTCTTGCTTCTAACACAAGCACTGCATCTCCACTTTTTTTTACTTTCGGCATCTTTTAGTTTATACGTTGCCTCGGGGTAACCATCGCAGCTCAACTCGTATCGATTGTCACAAGCGCAACATAAGGCAGTATTCTTCACGCTTACTATTTTTTTACATTTGTGGCAGCGTACTAGTGCTGCCATCTTGTGATCAAAATAGTGATATTTTAGTGAACAGTTTTGAAAGTTTATTTCCGCTACTCGGCGCTAGATGGCGTTGTCTGTGTTTTGGATTTTAGTGTTTTTGTTTTGGTTTTCGTTATTTTGCGGTTATATTATAAGGAAATGTCTGTTAAATACCTTTCTACTACTCCTTTACATATGTTCATAGCTTGTGGTTCGAATAATATACACTTTTCCGGCACTTGACTGTTTTTAATTTTGAATTACAATTTTTGAAAAAGTTCGTTGGTAAACACAACTTTCTTTGTTTTTATCACTTATGTTCCAAGATTCATTTGAACTACTTCTTTAAACACTGATAGTTGTTAGGATTTAACTTTTCATCGGTTTTTTAAGGCGATGGATGCACTTTTACTATTTTTAAAATTTAAAATACGCGGGGCTATTTGTTTACGTGCGCACTGCAGCGCCCTCACTTGGCGATGAGTGGCGATGAGTGCTATTCAAACTCAAACTCATTATATTTATTTGCACGTTAAGGTAGGTATTACAGGTCTTAATTTAAATGTTAAGTACATCTTAACTGCCTTTTTCAGGCGTTGCAAATTTGAGGGCTAACTTATCCTAGATATTCACCTAATTAGTTTAAGTATTTAATAGATTCAAAAATGTGTGTCCATCTTTATCCGTAAATAATTACTCGTGGGTAGTTCTAAGTTAAGACGCAAGTGCTATTAAAAGTAACATTTAGTATTACGATATTATTTAGTCATTTATTTTATCTCGAAAGCCTTCGTTGCCAAGCAACGGACTCAGTAACAACCAGGCTAACATAACTAAAGTTTTCCACAGGAGGTACACATGCACAGAAATAAAATATTGTTTATAGTTTGATCAATAGTAATTTAGTACTACGTAAACATGTTAAGAT
This sequence comes from Spodoptera frugiperda, assembly GCF_023101765.2. Taxonomy (NCBI): domain Eukaryota; kingdom Metazoa; phylum Arthropoda; class Insecta; order Lepidoptera; family Noctuidae; genus Spodoptera; species Spodoptera frugiperda. The sequence goes on from NC_064236.1 coordinate 4,775,873, forward strand.
TTATTGTTATACTTACTTATTTGTGAAATAATACTCAAAATTAAATTATTTTTCTATTTGCACACGGGCTCACTAGCGCCTCCGACGTTACCATCTTCTGTGATTCAGTTATACTTGGCTGTTTCTGTTACCCTTAAGGAATGAAAGCGTAGGTCCTATTTATGCGTGTATTTTATTGGTTGTACCTATTCACCAATAAATTGTTCATAATGTTGAAATTAATGGTTTACACAAACCTATACATTATTTTATCATTCCACTTTTCGATACTAGATGGCGCTAACACGTCACTACCAGGAGCACATAAAAGTTTATCCAACTTTGTATGCCTCTCATGAATGGACCTACGCTCACTAGCGCCACCGAAGTTTCCATTATCTTTAATTGATTTGTTATTTGTTGTATCTGTATACCTCTAAAGAACGAAAGCGTAACATATTTTTATGCCCAATAAATTGTTCTTAATGTTGTAAATAATGGTTTACACAAACCTACAATTATTTTATCATTCCGCTTTTTGATACTAGATGGCGCTAACACATCGCTACCAGGAGCACATAAAAGTTTATCCAACTTTTATGCCTTTCATAAATGTACCTAGGCTCACTAGCGCCAACGAATTACATTGTTCTTTGTTGTGTCTATTTACCTCTAAAGAATAAAAGCGTAACATGTATTTATGCCCAATAAATTGTTCTTAATGTTGTAATTAATTGTTTACACAAACTTACACATTGTTTTATCACTGCACTTTTCGACACTAGATGGCGCTAACAAGGCACTAACTACCAGGATCACATCAAAGTTTATCCGACTTTGTATGCCACTGATTTCGTATGAAATTATTCATCAATAAGTTACATTAAATAAGTCTGTTTCTATGAAATACATATTAAGATTAACTGTTTTCTTTAGAAAAATTAAATAATTGCGTCCACGTGCACGTTTTCTCATTTCCATTGGTTACTGGGTAGAGGGCGTTGTTGTACTTTCTGAAATGGAATAGCTAGCATAGACCACGATTTGACTATGCTAATTATAGGCCTAGATTTTATATTTTAGATTTGTATTTTTTCTGTAACGGAAATAAATGGGAGTGCTATTTTCCTAATTTTAATACTAATAAATGTTCAACAACTAGATGGCGTTAGGCCTCGCATAAACGTGTTTGGTAGAAAAAAAGTTAAACAAGCAAAAAAATAAATTATTTGATTAACCAAATATGTTTGATCTTTTCTATATATAAATTACAATCGTTTTCTTTGTAATAATCTTCAAATTATTCCTTCACGCGCGCTACGTTGCCAAGCAACGGACTCAGTAACAACCAGGCTAACATAACTTAAGTTTTCCACAGGAGGTACACACGTAGACAGAAATAAAATATTCTTTTAAAGTTTGATAAATAGTAATTTAGTACTATGTAAACATGTTAAGATTTATTGTTTTTCTTACCTATGTGTGAAATATTACTGAATATTAAAAAGATAGATGTGAGTTTTTAATTTTTCTTAACTGCACCTAGGCTCACTAGCGCCACCGAAGTTTCCATTATCTTTAATTCAATTGTACTTTGTTGTTTCTGTTTGCCCCTAAAGAATGAATGCGTAAGATTTATTTATTCTTGTATTTTATTGGTTGTACCTAATCCCCAATAAATTGTTCATAATGTTGTAATAAATTAATGGCTTACACAAACATACACATATTTTATCAATCCACTTTTCGATACTAGATGGCGCTAGCATGTCACTACCAGGAGCACATAAAAGTTTATCCTATTTTTAAAAGGTTATCATTCTAAAAATAGAATGATAACCTTTTAAAAAAGTATTTACATAAAAAACTAAGGCCATCTACGTATTCTACTAAATAAGTGACAATAAATAAGTCTATTTCTATAAAATACATTAAGATTATTTAACATGTTATTCATATTTGTGAAATATTAATCAAAATTAAAAAGATAGACGTGAGTTATTTATTTCCCCAAAATGCACCTAGGCTCACTAGCGCCACCGAAGGTACCATCTTCTTTAATTAAATTGTATTTCGTTGTTTCTGTTTACCTTTAAGGAATGATAGCGTAACTGTTATTGATGCGTGTATTTTATTGGTTGTACCTAATCACCAATAAATTGTTCATAATGTTGAAATTATTGGTTTACACAAAACTACACATTCTTTCATGATTGCACTTTTCGATACTAGATGACGCTAACAAGTCACTAACTATCACAGCACATCAAAGTTTATCCGACTCTGTATGCCTCTGAAGTTATATGAAATACTATTTAAAACAAGCATTTACATAAAAAGTAAGGCCATCTACGTATTTTATTAAATAAGTGACATTAACTAAGCTGTTTCTATAAAACACATATTAAGATTTACTGTTTTGTTTAGTAAAATTAAATAATTGCGTCCACGTGCATCTGTCTTATTTACTTTTGCGATAAGGTAGATGGCGTTGTAGCGCTTCTTCGAGTGGAATAGCTGGCATAGACCACGATTTCACTAGGTATTTATATCAAAGGCTTAGATTCTATAATCTAGGCTTGTGATTTTTCTTTAACGAAAATAATTGCAATGAGTGCTGTTCTCCTCATTACAATTTTAATAAATTATCACAACTAGATGGCGGTAGGACTGACATAAACGTGTTTGGTAGAAACAAAGCTAAGCAAGTAAAAAGTAATATTTTGATTGTGTGATTTTTATGTTATCCCTATATTATTTAATTTATTTTATTCATAAAATATTGTTGATATTTTCTATATCTAAATTACAATGGTTTTCTTTGTAATAATAAATCTTCAAGTTATTTATTTCCTACATTTGAATGATACCGGATTTGTAATCATGTCGGTAAGGTTTGTTTTTAAGAATAAAACATAATTCTTAAGATAAAAATTCACACTATACTCACTATTAGCAATATAAAGCCACACAAGTAAAGTGTGATTGTTTTGTGATATCATATATTAAAAGATCATTTAACATATCTTTGTTCGGTGAATTATTACAGAAGTAGATGTGTATTGTAATGTTTTATAAAAGTCACAGCACGGCGCGGGGTGCTTCGGCTGCTGCCCGCCTGGAGGGCAGCCCGTCCGGAGCATGACCGGCGAGCGCGGCTGTAGATAGCTAATTGCTGACTCATAATGACTGGTTATATACCTCATAAAAATTAAAATATTAATATTATATAAACTGATTGTATATGTGTTTTAATTTAGGCAAATAATTCAGAGTGAATGACATACTGATAAATTCGATATTTGTTGACTCTGATGTCGGTTGCCATTACCAACGGTAAAGCCTCAGAATAAAACAACTCTGCTGGAAACTGCACTCCCAGTATCAGAAAACTCCGCGCACGCTTCGACGAAAACTTCCCGTTGACCTCCCACGTAGCGATGGCTACGCTATCGAACAGCGCGATGTCTTATATTTCCAATTTTGTTTTATTTATCTTATTCATTTAACATTGTTGAACTTTTCTACATCTAAATTACAATTGTTTTCTTTGCAATAATCTTCAAATTATTTCTACACGTGTTCTTTTTCATTTGATGGTTGCAGCACGGCGCGGGGTGCTTTGCCTGCCGCCCGCCTAGCACGCAGCCCGTTCGTAGCATGATCGGCGACCACGACTGTAGATAGCTAATTGCTGGTTCAAACTGGCTGGGTATATACCTAATAAATAGTAATTTTACAAGATTTCATTATTTGTGATATCATTATAAACTGCTTGTATAAGTGATAGTAGAGGCAAATAATTCAGAGTGAATAACATCATGATAAATTCGATGTTTGTTGACTCTGGTGTCGGTTGCTAGTAGCAACGATAAAGCCTCAGAAGAGAACAGCTCTGTTAGAAACTGCACTCCTAGTATCAGAAAAATCTGTGCACGCTTTGGCGAAAACTTCCCGTTGACCTCCCACGTAGACAGGTTGATTTCGATGGCTATGCTATCGAACAGCGCGATACTTAATACTCCTAGAGAGAACGTTTCTTCGTACACATAATAATGTATTTATTAAAGGGGTTTCATTTTGTTTGTGTTTTTGCCTTAAATTACTTAATGCTTAACCGTAATAAAAAAAAAACCAAAGCTTTCTACTACTACTGTATATCTGTATTTACCAACTAGCGCTCCGCCGCGAGACACCGACCGCATGCGTTTTAGTCCATTTGACGTGGAAATACATAAAAAATATTGTAACCATATTATTGATTGAAACTGTAGCTAAATTTGCGTGAAAGAATTTTGAAAATCGATGTTTTTTTGTGATTTCATAATGTATGCAGTCGAAATTTAGGACACAACATATAGTCCGGTCATTATACGATATTGAAATATCAAAAATTCCGACAGAGCTGAATTTTGGTACAGACCTTTATTTTACTATAAAGATTAAAAATTTAAAAGTCCCCATCGATCCCATATGTGCTTCAAAAGTTATTCGAGGTTAAAGGTCAACATTTTAGGTATTTTGAGATTTTCTCAAAAACCGTAACTTTTTTCAAAAAAATACCTCAGACCAAATTTGTAGATCTCAAAATTCTCTACAAAATGGTCTTTATAAGTTTTTCTATAAGTATTACCGTTTCTAAGATAGATTCGTGTGTCCCCACACACATTTTTCCACTTTGGAAGCGTCTAACTTTCAAATGATTGATTTTGACGAAAAGTGGTTTTAGAAACCTTAATGTCTTTTTTAAAGACCTATCCATAGACAACCATCACGGATATGTAAGCTGAAAAAAATTTTTTTTTGAATCAGTTCCATGTATGGAGTGCCCCCTTTTACTTTTTAAATTTATAAATTTTTATTCAAAATTCGAATAGCGGTTACCGAAATACACCATCTTACAAAGTTTCAACTATGTAGACCCAACAGTTTCGTGGCCCAACAGGCTGTGACATACGGACGGACGGACGGACAGACGGACAGACATTTATTTCCGAAACTGTTGGACCTACATAGTTGAAACTTTGTAAGATGGTGTATTTCGGTAACCGCTATTCGAATTTTGAATAAAATTTTATAAATTTAAAAAATAACTCCAGGCACTCCATACGTGGAACTGATTCAAAAAAAATTTTTTTTCAGCTTGCATATCCGTGATGGTTGTCTATGGATAGGTCTTTAAAAAAGACATTAAGGTTTCTAAAACCACTTTTCGTCAAAATCAATCGTTTGAAAGTTAGACGCTTCCAAAGTGGAAAAATGTGTGTGGGGACACACGAATCTATCTTAGAAACGGTAATACTTATAGAAAAACTTATAAAGACCATTTTGTAGAGAATTTTGAGATCTACAAATTTGGTCTGAAGTATTTTTTTGAAAAAAGTTACGGTTTTTGAGAAAATCTCAAAATACCTAAAATGTTGACCTTTGACCTCGAATAACTTTTGAAGCACATATGGGATCGATGGGGACTTTTAAATTTTTAATCTTTATAGTAAAATAAAGGTCTGTACCAAAATTCAGCTCTGTCGGAATTTTTGTTCTTTCATTACTGTTTTCAGGTCTAAATTGACCGGACTAATAGGCACAGAATGCCAACATAGGTCACTGCCATCAAATTATATTTTGGTTTTATTTACAGTAGGTAAGACTTTGGTACTATGTACTTAATATTAATACATCATTTTCTTGTTTTTTTTAACGTTCAACCCTGTTCCGTATATGATAGCGCATTTAGAAATCTTATTTTTAGATTTAAAATAGGTTAATGGTTTTACCCTTTGGGTATGGAACTTTTAAATATAAACACATCTTGACGCTTGACTATCACTACCTACACCGCGTCTTCGAGCTGGTAACGCGCGCCGAGCGTAGCGGCCTCTGCTTTGGATCCCGCCCACCCAGCGCACTCTCCGCGCTTTGTCAGCTCGGAGACCGCGCTGTGGCTAACAGATAATAATAAATAAATAGTTATTTGGTGTAAAAAATCAGGTAAAAATAAATCTAATCTATAAATATAATAATATAAATATCTAAATCTATAAATAAAAATAAATCTTATAATCTAAATGAGAGTCTAATTGTAAATCAAATCTGAACTGGGTGCAAGCTTGTGTTTCAGGTTATTAATATGCTGATATATTTAAAATATTATGATAATATTGCTTACAAATGGCTTCATATAAACGTTATAAAAACGTGAATAGATAACTGAAGGTGAAGAATGTATGATGTCATATTTATCCCTTTAATGAAAACAGGTAAAGAGTAGAATAGAAATAAATCAAAACATGTATAATTTACACATCATATTCATAAATTTATTTTTGGAATTATATTTGGCTGTAAAAATCATTTAACCTAAATCTTTGTCACAAAAAGTAACAAAGTAACTCTGTTTGGAAACTGTACCCCTGGTATCATCAAACTCCGCGTCATTCCGATCGACGGATTGGTCGTCCTTCAAAACCCATTCAGTTCAGTCGCTATGCAGTCAAGAGAGCGAGAAAAGGAACGTAGACTCGTAGTTCAAATGAAACACACACGGGAATAAAATATTGTTTAAAGTTTGATAAATAATAATTTAGTACTTTGTAAACATGTTATTCGTATTTGTGAAATATTAATCAAAATTAAAAAGATAGACGTGAGTTATTTATTTCTCCTTAATGCACCTTGGCTCAATAGCGCCACCGAAGTTTCCATTATCTTTAATTCAATTGTACTTTGTTGTTTCCTTTACCACTAAGGCATAAAAGTGGTTTTGTTTATGCGTGTATTTTATTGATTATCTCTAATCTCCAAGAAATTGTTCAAAATGTTACAACTAATGGTTTACACAAACCTACGCATTCTTATATCATTCTGCTTTTCGATACTAGATGGCGCTAACACGTCACTACCAGGACCACATAAAAGTTTATCCGACTTTGTATTTCTATAATTCCGTATGAAAAACTATTTTTTTACATAAAAAATTAAGGCCATTACGTATTCTATTAAATTAAATAATTATGTTTCTATAAAATACATATTAAGATTTACTGTTTTGTTTAGTAAAATTAAATAATTGCGTCCACGTGCACTTGTCTTATTTCCTTTTGCGATTAGGTAGAGGGCGTTGTTGTGCTTCTTCAAGTAGAATAGCTGGCAAAGACCACGATTTCACTATTTCAATCAAAGGCCTAGATTTTATATTTAGACCTGTGATTTTTTCTTAACGAAAATAAGTACTATTTCCCCACATTATAATTCAAATAAATTTTCACAACTAGATGGAGTTAGTTCTCGCATAAACGTGTTTGGTAGAAACAAAGCAATTTTTTTTACATTGACTGGTTGGCAGTTGGCGTTTTGAAGCCTTAATGGAAATTGTGTGTATATTTTGTCAAATCTTCATATAAACGATAACGCAAACTCATACAAATAAATGTATTGTATTGTATTGTATATCTATTTGTAATCATGTAGGTAAGTTTTGTTTGAAATAATCTGAACTATTCGAATTTGTACAGTTGTACACGCTTTTTTGTTAGTAGAGGGCGTTTTTGTCGTATTCTGTTTCTTTTGTTCAAACTTTAACACGGGACATTTTCTTTTATTACGGCCTATTAATAAATGTATTAGTTTTATTTTCTAAATAATTAGATAATATTTATTAGCTCTTTTTAATTTTGTTTTAAATAATATTCATATTATTCGTACACAGCCACGTTTCTAGCATTTGCATGATAAAATTTATAGAATACTATGTACAGAATTAAAATTGTAACAATTTATTATAAGCGTTACCTATGAAATTATTATGTCTATGTTACGGTAAGAGTGAATAATTGAAAATTATTAATAATTATCTACTATTATTAATAATTACCGAAACTCGAGGTAAAAGTGATAAATTAATCACATTTGTCGCTTATTATTAATAATTTTACCCCAGTAGTGATAAATGTAATAAGTGGCCAAGATGTTATTTTTATTTCAATTTAAAAGGCAATATATTGTACTTACACAACAAATATTTGTTGAATTCTATGATAATACTTTTAAATTTTTAATTTGATGCATTTATACAGACGATTTACAGGCAAACCAAATGTGATTATTGGTGATTGCTTTTAGGATTCGTGTTGATTTTGTTAATGAAACAATACTTGTTTAATTTTATTTTTGTTACAATTTTATGTACCACGATAGACTTTTTGCATAAGTTTCATGGTAATTTGATTTTAAAAGAATTTTATTGTTAATTTTGTGATAAATGTGTCCTTTTTGGCGAGGTGAGAGGGAGTGTCAGACTTTTACTAACTAAAAGCCACCCCGTTCTTACTCCTGATTTTCGAGCCGGAGCCCCGGTAAACCCGCTAGGTAGTCCGCAGCTCCGAATCAGGCATCAGCCCTACTGGGCCCCATCTGTGGTGATCTGATGGCTCATTGAGGCGCGCGCAGAACTCGACGCGCCGCACGCACGGGTCTGGTTCTGGTCGGGTGGCGAGCTACCCCTACTTGCCGTCCGCAGAGCCGCACTTACGCGCAGAATATGTGAATTTGTTGTCCTTTTGGTTTAAAGCAAGTACAAGTAACCTTGTTTGTGTGATCTCTAATTAATATAATCGTAAGACGGTGTTTAATATTATAAATAAATACATGCTGGTCAAAAAACATAGGGTTTATATTTATTTTATTACTTTCACCAATATGTGTCGTGAATTATTAATAATCACTACTAAAAGTGATAAATTTCGATCGATTATTCACATTTACCAAAACGTGTGGTAATTATTAATAATTTAGCAAAATTATTAATAATTTTCAATTAATCAGATTTACCGTAACATCTATATACATGACAAAATTTTAGAAGTCTGTGATTTTTTGAGTTATTCGCGTGTTAGATATTTTTATCTAAAGTGTGGCTATACATGATAATACTCGTATCATGTTTTACCACACACAGTAAAGTGTGATTGTTTTGTGACATTATATTTTAAAAGAAAACTTAACATATATTTTTCGTCAATTATCACTGAAATAGATAACTGTATTGTTTTATGATTTTTATCACATTGATAATTTAAATAGCGACAATAATAAAAGTCACAGCACGGCGCGGGTGCTTCGGCTGCCGCCCGCCTGGCGGGCAGCGCATAACCGGCGACCGCGGCTGCAGATAGCTAATTGCTGGTTCAAATTGGTTGGTTATATACCTGATAAATATTAATCAAAGAATTTATTACTTGTGATATCATTATAAACTGATTATTTAAGTGTCAGTCGACGCAAATGATATCATGTATGTGTTTGTTATGACTTTGATGTTAGTTTCTATTAGCAACGGTAAATCCTCAGAACAAAACAGCTCTGCTAGAACCTGCACTCCTAGTATCAGAAAACTCCGCGCACGCTTCGGCGAAAACTTCCCGTTAACCTCCCACGTAGACAGGTTGATTTCGATGGCTACGCTTTCGAACAGCGCGATATTTTTTACTCCCAATTTTGTTTTATTTATCTTATTCATTTAATATTGTTGATCTTTTATACATCTAAATAACAATCGTTTTCTTTGTAATAATCTTCAAATTATTCCTACATGTGCTCTTTTTCATTTGATGGTTGGCAGAGGGCGTTTTGAAGCTTTGATGCGAGTATATTTTGTCGAATCCACATTTAAATGAAATCGCAAACACATATAACTAAATTATTACTATTAAGTAATTATCATGTTAAGTTTTGTTTTGACTAATCTGAAACTGTTCGAAGTTGTGCACGCTTTTAGGTATGTTGGTAGAATTGTTGTGGTATTTATTCCCTTATTTTTCCTCTGTTTCTTTTGTTCAAGCTTTAATTTAACACTGTTTTACCGGGGGTTAATAATGTCTAAGTATTCTAAATAGTTAGATAAGTTAATATATATTTTTTTATTTTGTTTTAAATAATTTTCATATTAATATTTGTAATCAGCCATGTTACTAGCACTTGGATAACAAAATTTATTTGGCATTGCTTCACTATGTACAGAATTGATATTGTAACAATTCATTACAAGTGTTACATGTTATATGGTAAATTATTACGTACACACATGACAGCAGTTTTTATCTTAACAATTATAATATTATGTCTAGCCAACACATAGTAAAGTGTGATTGTTTTGTGACATTCAATTAAAAGTACATTTAACTTTATAATTCATAGACGTGAATGTGTACGTATTGTTTTATGTTTTTATCACATTGATAATTTAGGTAATGACAACAATAAAAGAAAGAGCACGGCGCGGTGTGCTTTGGCTGCCGCCCGCCTACCGCGCAGCCCGTCCGGAGCATGGCCGGCGACCGCGACTGTAGATAGCTAATTGCTGGTTCAAATTGGTTGGTTACGTACCTGATAAATATTAATTGTAAATTGAATAAACTGATTGTATAAATGTAAGGAGAGGCAAATAATTTAGAATGAATAACATCATGATATGATAAGTGTTTGTTATGGCCTTGATGTTAGTTGCTATTAGCAACGGTAAAGCCTCAGGATAAAACAGCTCTATTCGAAACTGCACTCCTAGTATCAGAAAACGCCGCGCACGCTTCGGCGAAAACTTCCCGTTGACCTCCCAGTTGATTTCGATGGATACGGTACTGCAACAGCGCGATACTTAATACTCCTAGAGAGAGTGTTTCGTCATACACATAATATTGTATTTATTAGAGGGGTTTTATTTTGTTTGTATATCGCCTTAAATTACTATTAGTGTACCCGTAATAAAAAATACCAAAGCTTTCTACTACTACTGTAATATCTGAATTTACCAACAAGCGCTCCGCCGCGAGTCACCGACCGCATGCGTTTTAGTCTATTTCACTTGAGAAAACACAAAAAATATTGTAATCATGTTATTCAATGAATCTGTAGCTACATTTGCGTGAAAGAATTTTGAAAATTGATGCATTTTTGTGGTTTCGGAATGCATGCAGCCGTAATATAGGACCCATAGGCACAGAATACTAGAATATGTACATAGGTCACTGTGATCAAATTATATTTTGGTTTAATTTACGGGAACACTTTGGTACTGCTTAATATTGACACAACAGTTTCTTGTTTTTTTTTTTTAATATTAACGTTCAACCCACTGTTCACTATGGGATAGCGCATTTAAAAATCTTATTTTTAGATTCAAAATAGGATACTGGTGTACCCTTTGGACGTGGAACTTTATCTTGACGCTTGACTGCCACTACCTACACCGCGTCTCCGAGCTGGCAACGCGCGGCGCGCGTAGCGGCCTCCGCTATGGTTCCCGCCCGCCTAACGCACTCTCCGCGCGGTGCCAGTTCTAAGACCGTGCTGTGGCCTTTAATTAAAAGTAAATAAATGTTTATTTGGTGTAAAAACCAGATTACATCATAAATCTTATTACCTAAATGAAAGTCAAATTGTAAATCAAATCTGAACTGGGCACAAGCTTGTGTTTCAGGCTAATAATGTGCTGACATTTTTAAAATATTAATTTAAATATTATTATTTAAAATACATTGCTTGGCATGACTTCAAAATAAACGTGATTTAAAAAACTGAAGATGAAATTATAAATTATTATTTATCCTTGTAATGAAAACTGGTAAGTAAAATAGAAATAAATTAAAACAGTATAGTATATGTAATTTAAAGATCATATTCATTATATTTTTAAATTATATTTGACCGTGAAAATCATTTAACCTAAATCTATATCACAAACAGTAACAAAGTAACTCTATTTGGAAACTGCACTCCTGGTATCATTCGACTCCGCGTCATTCCGATCGGCGGATTGGTCGTTCTTCAAAACCCTTTCAGTTCAGTCGCTATGCAGTCAGGAGAGCGAGTAAAGGAACGTAGACTGGTAGTTCAAATGAAAATTGGCGCGAGATTTTAAATCTCAAAACATGGTCTGCTTTATATTGTTTTATGTTGATTTCTGTGTTAATACTTTGCGTGAATGCATACCTATCATATAATTATGATCATTTTGATAAAATAAAGAGTATTCAGAGTATTGTGATGCTGACGGGGTATGGATATTAAAAATCTATTTAGTCCATCAGTTAGGTAATGAAAAATTGTTGGACACATACTTTTTTATTTTGTCATAAGAAAACAATACTTACACAACGAGTCAACGTCATTTCTAAGCATAAAATGTTCCTAAAAGTGACTTTACGCAAGATTTCAAATCGATACATCTTCGAAAGTATTTGTTTCTGTAAGTAAATAAAATATTCGTGTCTACTTTGAATAATCTACAAGATGGACATTAAAATAAAAAATAGTCTTATACCCTATTGTTACAGAAACCAGAAGAAATGATACTTTAAATTAATGATTGGATTGACTTCAATTCATGTGATACACATTGATTTTGCTTTAACTTAAATTATTTAAACCTAAATATTATACGTATTAAAATAGTTTTGTTCGTGAATTGTAATGGTATGAAATACTTTTTTCTTAAATGACTAGATTTCAAAGAATATTAAATCGGCACTTAAAATCATGGAAATATAGTCTTCTAATCACATGTCAATACTTATAATAAGATGTATTTTATTGATTTAAATAGATATTACAGTAAATTATATCGATTCATATAAATTTGAACCTACTTTATTTTATTTTTATATAATTTTATAGCTATTTTTCTAGCTAGTTTTACGCAAATAATCTAGGACGTCATTAGACGGTTATTAATCTACTACAAAATAATTGAGTTCAAATCAGCCCTATCTTATTTATATCCTGGCCAATTACAAAATATGGATTTCTAAAAAGTTTCATATTAATTTAATATCTTCGACATCAAATAAACGGACCACCGTAGTTCTGTTTTCATGGCTGAAGAGTTGTCCTCAGCTCAAAAACACGCCCCTTTTCAGAGGAAAATCTACCAGGAGAGCAGTTCTGCGAGGTAGTAGATGTTTTGCAATATAGACGTACTGCACGGGTTGCATGATACCACTTCATACGAAGTACAACTCTTAAGTGGTTTTATTCAATAAAATTATATTTATATTATAGAATTAATCTCACGAAAGTGTTTTTATAATACAAGGCGTTAAATTAATTTAATACTAGTACTCATTAGATAGTTTGGTATTTAAGTAACTTTAAAAACGTGGAAAAATTAAAAAAAAAATAGGTTCAAAGCTAATAGTATCTGAGACGCGCACACTAAATAATTTCACACAAAACATGAAAACGTGTTTATTTAGCGACATTCCATACAACGTGTTAAGTTATTATTTCCAACGTACCATCACACGGGCTTGTCATTGACCTTGACGTACCGACCCCTCGTCTAGCGACCGAAGAGACTCGCAGCTGCCTATTTTACATCCATTTATTTCTGAATGAAAAGGGACCCTCACCGCCATTTGTTGCGTGTAGGAAGGAAGGTCAAGGCCATTGCCGTTGCGAGGGTCCCGATGGTACTGTATTCAGGGTCAATGCCGAAGTCCTTAGCGTTGTTATCCATAAAAGGCCGTGATACAAGGTCGTAGTTTTAATAGTTGAAAGAATTTTCATCATTATAATGTTATTGTCCGTAATAATTAGGTACTCGTAAGTGGGAATGCAATCATGATCTCGCGAGATCTCGTTCATTTTTCGTCAGAATTCTTTTATCAATTTTCCTGGAAAAAATCGTAAAAATAAATCGGTGTTACTACCTGTAACCTACTTTACGAATTTCTTCAAATATAATGATACAAAAAATACATACAAAAGTGCCTATCTCAAAAAAGGCGAGATCTCGCAAGATTGTATATTTTTAATTTCATCTTCTTTGCATCTTTGCATTCTCTACCCGTAAGTAGTTGTAAGTTAAGACGCAATTACTAATTAAATTAGCATTTAGCATAAAGATATTATTTCATCAATAGAGCTTTCAATCGTATGTGGAAAACCATGCCATGAAATCTACGCGCGAAGCCGCTACGTTGCCTAGCAACGGCGTTACTAACAACCAGGCTCGCATAGCTAAAGCTTTCCGCAGTACACACCGGCAAAGTTCCCGCACTTTTCCCCTACATGCGTCGGCCATTTTGATTCCCGTCGAGACTAAAAGGATTAAAGGACGATATTGACAAACGATGTTTTATTTCGTTTTCTCCTAATAAAAAAATCTGTTGTGTAAAGCATCCAATATATGGACCTCACTTTCACCTGCCTATTATGAAAAATAGGGTGAAATCCGATTTAAAACACTAATTGGTTTGATAGACCGCGCCCCGTGCACTGATTGGGGCATAAATTAAATGTAACTCTCTCAAGTCTAGACTCAGTCTAAAGTTTGTGGACGATATAAAAAACATATCGCTATTTCCCTTACTCTTGTAGTTTGTAGAGCAACGTACCATACTTCCATCTCTTTTTTTAGGGTTGCACCCTCTCGTGTGACCAGCACTAGACCCCTGGAAATTCGGTTTGTGGAGGAACTATCTATACGAAAAAGGCGGGAATGTTTTCAAACAGTCGTAGTTTATAGAAAAACGCAGGAAAAATACGGTTTTCAAGCATATATAGTTTCTTTTTATTTTTTTAAGTGAAATATTTTTGAATATTAAAACGGTTGACGTGAGATTTTTACTTACCCTATTTGCACCTAAGGCACTAAGCTCACCAGCGCCACAATGCAAGAGGTCTACGTGTTTGGTTGGTGACTCCGTTTAGCAGTGCTACCCTAGTAACTTTCATTTAATGACAAAACTCCAATTTTCGACCTCTAATCGATAATAAAGCTGGGTTTACACTGGGACCTTTCTGCATTCATTTAAATGTGGGCTAAAGTTCGGTTTACATGTTATATTTTTTACACATAATTTGTATGAAGAGTCTACGAAATATTCTGATTTGTTTTAATAAATACTAATTTAGTGCTATGCAAACATGTTAAGTTTATTGTCATTTTTATTTGTCTTATATTATTAAAAATTAAAAAGACAGACGTAAGTTATTCATTTACCCTATTTGCACCTAAGCTCACTAGCGCCACATTGTTGAGTATCTCTTTTACATAAATTTGTATTTTATTGTTTCTGTCTAATAGATATGGCGTAAGTTTAATTTACGCAAATCCTTTATTTATTTTACATATTTTAATCCGTCATAAATGGTTCAAACCGTTGTTATTAATGGTTAAAACTACAGAAACTTGCACATTTTGTTATTCCGCTATTCGATACTAGATGGCGTATACCTACCAGGAGCACAGATTTTCCGGTTTTGTACGCCTGTGATGTCGCATAATATGCTATTTTCCAAAAATCTATTTTTACAAAAACAAATGGAGGATGCCTACATATTCTATAAAATAAGTGTCATTAACTAAGTATTTTTGTATAAAATGTGAACATTATTTTTGTTTAATATAACAAAGTAAGTATCCACGTGTACGTAATCTCGTTTCTATTATTAGTACGTAGAGGGCGTCATTGTGTTTCTTCGAATGTTAAAGCTAGCATAGACCACGCATTAAATAGGTAGTAGAAGAGTACTCAGATGAGGAAATATTTGTAATTTCTCTTCAGGAAATAACTGCGACGCGACTCAGGAGAAATAAAACTTTACTATTCTCCATATTTCCCATAAATTTTCACAACTAGGTAGATGGCGTTACTCTCGCATACTATTGAACAGAGAAAAAATTTGTTTCGTCGCAACATTTACAGTAAAATTATAACTAATGTTCTTCAAAAAACAGTTGTTATTTAATTATTTAAATTTTTTGTTTATCTTTAAGTTAATTATTCTCTTTTTTCTAACACGTGGACATTTTGTATTGTTTTTATTTTCTAGTTGCTAGAGGGCGCCGTAGTGCTCTAATAATATTATTTCTGTATTTATTTTATTTAATATAGCGAAATTTTATAAGTCAGCCTGTAATAATTTATCGCAGGTATAGTATTATTTTACCATTGTTTGGAATAATAATGTTCAGACGTTCAAAACGTTTCAACTTACTAGTTGATAGAGGGCGTCGTTAAGCTTCGTCGAATGCAATAGCTGGCATAAACTTTATTTCGAATAGGTACCAGGAGACAATATACGCAAGGAAGTTTGTGATTTCTATTATGAAAAGTGCATTTTTTGTTACTTCCAATAATTTTCCGGTAATTTCTTTTAAAGAATTATTTTTTTTATTAATTAGTTTATCGCCTTTATATAACAATTATACAGGGTGACTTTGAATTCGACGTATTCCTCTCGGGAGGTGATAATACAACTAATTTCCTACAAAATTAGCCCTGAGGTCCTTGGGCGGAAAGTGGCTAGTTTCTGAGATATTCAACATTTTTGGTTTTGGTAAAAAAATCCCGAATTGATTACAAAAACATCAATAAATAAAAAAATACTGGTTGGATTTTTGTAGTTTTAGTTTTAATCAGTTGCCAATACATCAGTTATCATTTGTAAATACTAATAATGGCAGAAATATCATTCGTTTTCAAATAGCAAGTAATTTCTTACGAAATTTTGTATTGTGTCCCTAATTTGGTCAATAGAAAACTGGATTTATTTCAAAAAAAATATATGACACTATGCGTACAAACTATTAGAAAAACTTCCTTGGTTTATTAGCTACCCAGAAACATAAAATTATTTACAACATTCTCAAAAATAAATGAATTAATTGATGATAAGTAGAGTGTAAAGAGAAAAGGGCAATTTCAAAAACATCTTAATTTGCAAAATTTTGTTCAAAGTGACTTCCCCTATGACAAATACATGCCCGAACACGCTTCCTTATCTCTATGACGGTCACTCTTGGACTGAATATGCGTCTTATTTCGTCATTATCTTCAAATATGTTTCGGAGAAGAATTTCGATACACGGCCTATTCCGTCTGTATGAACAAGTGAGTTCATGTAAAAATCAATCGGCCTTAGGTTCTGGTCATTGTGCATGCCATGTATTCGTCTAGTGGGATCGTCCAGCCAATATAACACGTGGGAACCGAGACATCCTACCATTGCCGCACAGTAGTTCGATACTGCACTAAACAAACGTCGTGTTCGAATAAACTCATAATCTTGTTTCTAAATTCAAATTTAAAACAATAATCCTAGCTCATTCATTAAAAATGTATTTTAATTCTCACAATTTAAATTTTTGGGTAAAAAGTAGAGCCCAATCAAGTCATTATTAATGATACCCATCCAAACATTTGAATCAAAACCGTATCCGTGGACCTGTTAGTTTTGCTTTTTTAGATTTCGTTGACTTTTTTGGGGCTAATAATGGATATTGTGATAGTTTGTCCAGCGCAGTATCGAACTACTGTGCGGCAATGGTAGGATGTCTCGGTTCCCACGTGTTATATTGGCAGGGCGATCCCACTACATGACTAAGGCCGATTGATTTTTACATGAACTCCCTTGTTCATACAAACGGAATAGGCCGTGTATCGGAATTCTTCTCCGAAATATATTTGAAGATAATTACGAAATAAGACGCATATTCAGTCCAAGAGTAACCGTCATAGAGATAAGGAAGCGTGTTCGGGCATGTATTTGTCATAGGGGAAGTCACTTTGAACAAAATTTTGCAAATTAAGATGTTTTTGAAATTGCCCTTTTCTCTTTACACTCTACTTATCATCAATTAATTCATTTATTTTTGAGAATGTTGTAAATAATTTTACGTTTTTGGGTAGCTAATAAACCAAGGAAGTTTTTCTAATAGTTTGTACGCTTAGTGTCATATATTTTTTTTTAAATAAATCTAGTTTTCTATTGACCAAATTAGGGACACAAAACAAAATTTCGTAAGAAATTACTTGCTATTTGAAAACGAATGATATTTCTGCCATTATTAGTATTTACAAATGATAACTGATGTATTGGCAACTGATTAAAACTAAAACTACAAAAATCCAACCAGTATTTTTTTATTTATTGATGTTTTTGTAATCAATTCGGGATTTTTTTACCAAAACCAAAAATGTTGAATATCTCAGAAACTAGCCACTTTCCGCCTAAGGACCTCAGGGCTAATTTTGTAGGAAATTAGTTGTATTATCACCTCCCGAGAGGAATACGTCGAATTCAAAGTCACCCTGTATAATACAAGCCCGTGTTTTATGACAGTCTAGTAATTTTTCTTTTATTTAGGGTAGTTAATAAATCAACTTGCTTTTCTTCCATTTTCACAGCTAGATGGCGCTGGGTCTCGCATAAACTATGTTTTTGTATAAACAAAATTTAGCAATACTAACAATCAATGTTTTGTGCTTATGTTTATTTAATAATAGAGTATAATAATTATATGTGTAATTTTAATTTTGTTTGGAAATAATAATCATGTGTGCATTTTCTAGTTTATATATTTTGCTAGTTGGCAGAGGGCATCGTAGTAACATTTATTAATTTGTTTATTTTGTTAAAAACTTAATTGATTAAAGGGTAATGTCATAATAATTTATTAGTCCATGAACTAAATAATCGTTATTAAATTCTTTACATATAATTTTGTTTCGAATACTTTCAAATTCTAGTACTAGTTTGTAGATGGCGTCGGTGTGATTCATGAGTGGCTCGCGTAGGTTATGATGCGAATACAGGTACCAGGAGAGCAGTGAGACGAGGAAGTGTTTGTGATTTTCCTATGAACACTTTATAAGGTCTTATTTATCTGGATAGTCAAATCATTTGAAACACTAATACGCGTAAAAATTGTAAATTAATGGGTAGAAAAATGTTCCTACGAATGTATGAACAATGTACCTACATATTTCTTTTGTTTTCAATTTAGGTCATAAATAAGGTAGAAACAGAAAGCTTTTTCAATATTTTTACTACCAGATGGCGTTAGGCCTCAAGTTTCGGATATACCACGTGTAATACCTAATATTGTGCTATTTGCATACAATTTCTATGTTTACGTATTTATTTAATATATTTTGTTTATATTCAATATTAATAATTGTTTGAAATAATCAATGCCTTAAAAACAGCGTGTTTAATCGTTTTCCTTTTTCTGTTTGGTATAGGGCATCCTCGTGGTATCTTGTCACATGAAATAGTTGGTATAGGCCACAATACGAACAGACAAGAACTAGGGGAGTGATAAAACGTCTAGTCTGGATAAATTATCAACTTAAATAATTTATAGATATTAATATAGAATACATAGAAATAGTAAAATGACACGAAATAACTGTAGAGTAAATGTTTCTTATGTTATGAATTTAGTTTATAACTTAAAACTAAAAAGTAGCGGTTTCTAACCGCTACTTTTTTAAATGTTCACAACCAGAGAGCGTGGGATCTCTGTAAATTATTTATTATTCTTGTGATTATGTATTCTATTGCGTATTTATTTCGTATAGCTAATTATTTTTCATATAATCCAAATAATTCTCATATAAATATTTAATTTTGTTTAAATAATAAAATTATTCTATCTATTTTCATTCGGTCTATGTAGTATAATCTACATATATACATAATATAAAAATAGGGAAGCGTCAGTCAGTCAGGATAATTTTGTCATTATCAACAACACGTGAGAGTCCAATGATGGGCCTCCTCTGCAAACAGGAGAGGTTTACCATAATCTCTATGCTTAGAAAGCGGATTGAGGATCGCTAAATCATCAGGTTCATCAATTAATTGCCAAAGTTATTGTAAAATATGACTATTCTCGACTCTTATGGTACCCGCGGGAAGAGGTGAGACGGTGCCAAATGCAATCTACTCTGCCAACTGTCACCAACATATCCAAGCAGCTTAAAGTATATAACGCATCATAACATAACATTACGCTTTTAATTTACAGACCAGTTCCTATGTATAGAGTAATCAGCTTGAGAGCTGAGCTTCCTTTTGCTATGCCCGGGATCTCTCCCCATTTCCTCATACCACGTATCGTTATTGATTGCACAAACAACGCAGGTCTTGAAATATCTACCTGCAAATAATAGTACCTATCTAGGTAATATAAATATCTAGCCTATATCTACGTCACGAGTTGAAGCAGGATGCAGCAAAGGGTGCATTCCTCTCTAGCCCCGCCTCCTGTCGACAAACAGGCCGCCATTTTGCTCGGCTTGCATAAACCAGTGCAAGACCCTTGTAAACGACGATTCATCGAGGAACTAAAATATAATATCTTAAAATAAATATTTTGCTAATTACAGTCATGTAATTCGTTTTGTAATATTACAATACAACCCTTATTTAAGATTTTATAGAATTCTAAAAGATACAAGTGTAATATAGTAAAATGATTATTTACAATATTAGGTATAATTCAATGTAACTAAACAGGATTATGGAATTGTAATGGAACTTAAATCATCAAATTTGTTTCTAAATGACATTTATATTCTTCAAAGGTTTCGACAAAGATTTTTTATGTTAGTAAGGACATCTTATATTAATATGTAGCTCTTATAAATTTAATTAAAAAACTTTTAATACTATTTTGTAATCATATTTCTGAAAAATAGCCTACACAATCCATCCGATACATTTAGGTAAACTATTTTTATAACTGAATTATTATTGATTTAATTCTAGTGCAACTAGCGCCACACCGAGAGAGGTCAACATGACTGGTTTTTAGCTGCGATGTGCGAGCCCTGGATGTAATATTATATAATCGTGTACGTACTACATCGTGAGTTCATAGCGGAAATAGCGAATAAAAATAGCACCTGCTACTGCAATAAGAATGTAAAATAATAACTCTGTTTTTAAATTTTGTTTAAGAAATGCAGATCGCCCAGCTGATTTAGTTTTCTTGGCACGAAATGATGTACAAGATTTCATTAACTATCAATTAGCAACACTCATTTCGTTATATTTTAAAATGCAGCTGCCATTGTTAATAATTTAAGTTTCATTGACAATCCTTGACCTTGGAATCGGTGGAGTCGAAGTGAAGGGGAGACCCGTACTCAAAAATCGCGCTCGCGACGACTCCACCCATTGGGTCAGTTTAATTAAGGTCTGAAATTGTATCCAGGGTTTAATGTTGGGATCATAAGGGTTATGGAATATTATGGAACTCACAGGTCTTTGGGAAGTTACTGTTTTTGGTATAATATGAGCTAAACTGCTAATGCATCACTATCCTTGCAAAAACCATTATGTTACTTGTGAACATACATACATACATATCGTCACGCCTTTAATCCCCGAAGGGGTAGGCAGAGGTGCACATTATGGCACGTAATGCCACTGTGTACACCCACTTTTCACAATATATGTTGTGAGTCCCATGTAATAGGTGGTGAGCCTATTGCCATATACCGGGCACATTTCCAGACTCCGTGCTACCACTGAGAAATTTTTCGAAAAACCGAAAAAAGCCCAGTAATACTTCGCCCGACCCGGGAATCGAACCCGAGACCCCTTGCCCGGCAGTCGCAGTTGCAACCACTCGGCCAACGAGGCAGTCGTACTTGTGAACATGTGCGAAAAATTCAATAATATATCCACCTAACGCCTGCTCCTTCGGAAAAAAAGCGTAGGTAATGTTATAAGATTATTTTAACTAAAAAACAACAACAACAACAACAAACAAAATATTGTTTTGCTAGTATTTTTCCATTAGGTGTTCTATTAATAGCAATCAGCCCCTGATAGTGATCGGAAAACCCTTAGAAGTATCGTTCAATGGCCAGACATCGTATCGATCGCAATATCCCATCGACAGCGGGTCAATGACCCGAGCTCTCCGTTCCAATATACGCGATAAATGTATCCATTAAACTATCTTTTCTATTAAGTATTTCCTTTTTAGGATTCCGTAGCCAAATGGCAAAAAACGGAACCCTTATAGATTCGCCATGCCTGTCTGTCTGTCCGTCTGTCCGTCCGTCCGTATGTCACAGCCATTTATTTCCGAAACTGTTGGGCCTACATAGTTGAAACTTTGTAAGATGGTGTATTTCGGTAACCGCTATTAGAATTTTGAATAAAAATTAATAAATTTAAAAATTAAAGGGGGGCACTCCATACATGGAACTGATTCAAAAATAATTTTTTTTCAGCTTACATATCCGTGATGGGTGTCTATGGATAGGTCTTTAAAAAAAACATTAAGGTTCCTAAAACCACTTTTCGTCAAAATCAATCGTTTGAAAGTTAGACGCTTCCAAAGTGGAAAAATGGGTGTCCCCCCCTCTAACTTTTAAAATAAGAGAGTGAGAAAACTGAAAAAAAATATATGCTGTAGATTTCAATAGAAACTAACAACGAAAATTGGTTTGAACGAGATATCCTTATTAGTTTTTAAGAAATAAAACATTTTCAAAAACCGCAAATATAACTTCGTCGTTCATACAAACACTATGTAAAACCAAGTTATTTTACAACTTTTATATTATGTCATCTACTTGCTGTTACGGAACCCTTCATGAGCGAGTCCGACTCGCACTTGGCCGGTTTTATTTATGAAGCCTAAAATAAGTATACCTAATAATATTCTAAGAAAAAGAAAATAATTTTAATAATATAAAATAATAAAGAATCATTACCTATTTACCCAGTCCACCATCACCGATGATATATTATTATATTATTGGTTAGATAACCAACAATGCAGAGTTCATAATTACCATAATAAATGAGCCTGTAAAATAATACACTAGACTTCGACTCGCTCAAGGCGGGAAAAGTCATTGTATGATTTTCTCCCCCTATCGCTGTTTTTAATAATCGGGTTAATAACACAACAAACGAAAAGATTGCGAAATCAATACGTAACAGAAAAGAAATGGACGTACTGAGTTACCTATCTATTCTATAAAAGTATTCTCTCGCTTCAATCTCAGTCCCTATGGAACATTACCGAGGGAGGAATAAAAGAGCTCTTCCTGTTATCTGCGCTCCTGGTACCGACCGAGTCCGTTTCATTCCAATCTACGAACTCGTTGGACTCTGGACCTCATCGAGTCCAAACGAATGGCGCGAAAATTTGAATTTCTCTCAGCACTGTTTGATGAGAATCGTAGTTTTTCTTTTAATTAGCGTACTCAGCAGTTCGACGATACGTTGAATCAAAAAGTATTTAGAATGTATGTATTGTTAATGCAAGAATATTTTATGTTTAATATAGAAATATATTAAACATTAACTTGTTACCCCGTGAACGCTACCAACCGGTAGCGCTCCCGCTACCGAGAACAAGTATAATAAAGCTCTCCTTGTTACTGCTCTCCTAGTATCAGAAAATTGCGGAGTCCATTTGGACCGGTGCGGTATGAACCATGTTTCCCTTTTGGGCTCTCCATCTGAACGGACCTGGCGCGAAATTTGAAATTCAGAATAAACGATCTGTATTTAATTTTTTACATCAAATTGGAATTTTTAGTAAACAGGCAGTTGCTTGTTGTATTTTATAAAGTTGTATTAGAAATAGAATTATGTCTAAAAATGTATAATATAATATATATGATATTTCGTACAAAACCGATAGGATTTTTTTGTAACCAATTTCAGAAACCACATGAGATATAATTGTACGAAATGCTGTTTACTTGGACCAATTTTTTTTTCCAAAGAGGTACAATACCTCTTCAGTGAAAATAAAAAAAATATATTCCTTGCTGGCCACATGACGTTAGAAAAATAAAGATGCCTTAAAATTTTATTTTTTTTTCGGTTTATTTTTCTACGTTTTAATGGCATCGCATTGATTTTTTTCGCTGATATCAGCCAGTTTAAGTATGTAAATATTTAAATGATAAAACCTTTTTACAATGTTTTGTATTGATTTATTTTTAATGTTACCTCATCTATTTTTGTAAGTAGCGTTTAATTTTTTTTTATGAGCTAGTTGACAGGTGACTGTCCTACTTACTGCATTAAGTAGTCCGATCGATCGCGTGCATTTTGGTTCATTTTCTATTTAAAACATAATAATCATTAAAACAACGCTACTCTATCACAATGTAATTTTCAATACATGAAAAAAGAAATACAGAATAGGTGTGTTTTGAGTTATTTGATTATTTCAGTAAACAAATCGCGTAGTATGTAGAAGGGGCAGCATCGCGCTCGTATCTTCCGTTAGTTTAGGCATTACTATACAATAGTATCTTACTTCTCACTTACAAGTGAACTCAAGTTCAACTGTAAAGTGCAAATAAAAATACTGTAGATATTTAATATTTTTTATTTAGTAACCTTTGTCACCAGTAAACGAACTGGTTCTTGCCACAGGATACTTGGGATCCATGTACCTATATGATATAGAGTTAGTGGAGTTAAACGAGTCAACACCTTTAAAAAATATTAAAACTCTATTAAATAATACTTCGCTGGTCCTAAGATTATGATCGTCTATTAAAATAGACGCCGCAAGTACTCAGTCGTACACGACTCAGTACTTGCGGCGTCGCTTTCCAGTTGGCAGCAAAATCCGCGTGCGTTTTACCTCAATACACGTAAAAACGCAAAGCAATTAATATAACCATATTACTCAATAAAAACGTAGCTTTCTATACGTGAAAGAATTTTGAAAATCGGTGGCTTTTTAAGCTAGTTAAATAATTAAAAATGACACGACAAACGTTTTATCAACAATGCGGTAGTTTCCAACTACATTGTCAAATTCAATTTATTGAAATGTCAAAAACGATACTTTTCTATTAATTAATTTTGTACTACTTATGACGTAATTTTTTTGCGTCAAATAGCATACAAATTTATCTGAAATTAGCATGAAAAATTCAGAAAATAGGTATATCATCAAACGAATGAATGAAATAACGATTATTTTTGGGCTATCATAATATAGTATTGAAAAGTCAAAAAAAATTACTTTTGAGCTAGTAAGCTACCCAATTCTTATTATATCAAAGAGTTTTGAAAATCGATGGAGATCGAGTGCAAACATTAATGAGATAAATTGAGTTTTTTTTTTAAGTCTTAAATGTAGTGTTATTTATATCTAATACTGAATTAGAAAGTATTTTAAATATAATAATTTTTATTTATAGTCCCCAAACTATTGTATTTCAATTTTACAAGGTCTTGGTTTGCGTAAACCGCCGAGCTGGCAACAGCGCGCCAGCTGGAATGATGTGGAAATTTCTGATACTAGGAGTGCAGTTTCAAAAAGAGCTACTTTGCTCCTAGGCTTAGTGCGATAGTGACTGAGCTTTATGTTAAGTATGGTATCATAAAATAAATAAAGTAAAAATATTTAATTTTATTTCTTGGGTCGTGGTTTTGCTACCAATCATTTCAATTAAAGGAAAGTCTAAGACAGATTACAATAACAGAATACTTAATTTGTTCGTTTTCGATCGGAAAGTACTAATTAATAATAAGTATTAAGATAACATAAGAAAGCGAAGCCCGATCCTCGAGCTAGAACCGTCCAGGCACCGCGCAGGGCGGGCGGCAGCCAGCTCACGGCTTGAGCGCTGGTCGCGAGCTGGCACCGCATACTTACTCGCTGGGTGATATTATTGGCCTGTTGTTATTGTAAGACTATGTTACATAAACAAATAAAATGTGATAACTATGACGTATTCAATTAATAACTATAATTATAGTCTATCGAAATTCTTGATAGTCAGACAAAATTAAATAACAATAACTTACTAAATAAGATTTATATCCTGTAGATTTATTTTCCCAAAAACGTCTCGTCGACACAATTACTGAGAGACAAAGAAAATAAAATTCATATTCGATGTTTTTAATTACTAGATAGCTTTATATCCACGGATTTTTACAATTATTTGACGCATAGATATCCACATTATTAGAGAGAAACATGGTAATATTATTTTTACTGTATATAAAATGTAAATGGACCTGAAATGCGCGAAGTGCCAGTAATAATATTTGCCTAATATAGTTCACCCAACCCTCTACGCGGTTCAGTTTTTATTCTATAGTCAATTCAAAATTGAAACATATTTTTACCCGACTGCGCCAGAAGGAGGGTTATGTTTTTTTCGAGAGTATGTATGTATGTATGTATGTATGTAAGTATGTATGTATGTATGTATGTATGTATGTATGTATAATTGTTTGGCACGCCCTGCAGCCTAAACGGCTTGATGGATTTTGACTTGAGAGGTGTCGTTAGATTCGTAATTACTGTGAGAGTGACACTGGATATATCAAAATGTTTAAAAAAACAAAATGGCGGATTTTTGGCGCCAAATTCGAATATTGATCACTCTCTAGCCTAAACGACTCGATGGATTTTGGCTTGAGAGGTGTCGTTTGATTCGTATTTACTGTGAGAGTGACACTGGATATATCAAAATAATAATAAAATCAAAATGGCGGATTTTTGGCGCCAAATTCGAATATTGCTCACTCTCTAGCCTGAACGACTCGATGGATTTCAGCTTGATAGGGGTCGTTTGATTCGTATTTACTGTGAGAGTGACACTAGATATATCAAAATATAATAAATAATAAAACTAAAAGAAAATAAAATAAAAAAAGTAATTTAAAAAACTAAAAAACCCGACTGCGTTTCTTTATAACATGAAAATGAAAAAACCCTAAAACAAGAATACAAGAAAAAATTAAGCAGTCGGGACCCATTCTAGAAAGCCAGCCGTGTGTGCCCTCACTAAGTCATTTAGAATGGGTCCCGACTGCTTAATTTTTTCTTGTATTCTTGTTTTAGGGTTTTTTCATTTTCATGTTATAAAGAAACGCAGTCGGGTTTTTTAGTTTTTTAAATTACTTTTTACTTAGGGTTATTTTACTTAGATAAAGTTACTTTGTCAAGGAAAATCATGGTTTTACTTATTACTATTACTACTACTATCTATAGAACCTTATTCGTCATAATTTAAACCTTATCCCTTACAAGTTTGTCCAATATTAACAAAAAATCTTCCACATGTTAATTTTATTTTAGTTCAAGACAGTAACACAAAGTTGTTTACATGTATCGTCTCTTTCATATTCGTACGTTATAAAACTTTCATCTCAGTCTCTCCTATCCGTTGCGAAGTAATGAAACAGCTCTTCTTGTTTACTGCGCGCCTAGTACCAGATAACGATGAGGGGTCCATTTTATTGATGGACTCCTTGAAATTTAGTTCAATATTTAGTATATTAATTGTATCACGTACACACGTAATTACACGTTTTTGAACTTGTTCGTTTATATACATATTGTTGTTTTATTAGCTAGTAATTAGTTATACATTTGTATATTATAACAAATTATTAATTTGCAAATTTGCAACGCCTGAAAAAGACAGTTAAGATGTACATAACATTTAAATTAAGACCTGTAATACCTACCTTAACGTGCAAATAAATATTTTGAGTTTGAGTTTATTATATCTATTAGGTACAATGTTTTCCTTTTCCTACCTAATGGAAGGACGTCGCAGATGGCCCGCGATGAAGTCAGAGTAACGCGTGCATTTTAGTTCAGCCCCAAAAACAAAATAATAATTGAATTCATGGTACTTCTTCACAATGTAGCTTAATGTGAAACAAAGTTTGAAAATCGGTATGTCATTGAGTTAATTCAGTAAACAAGAAAACGGCAAGTTTTACTAGGAGCTTAATTATACTTAATTATCATGTCTGTTATTTCTCGTAGTGGTAGGTTATGTTATTATATTAGTGCTTTCACATTATTCTACCCGTGTACTTTGTATCCACTGACTGTCTGACATAACAACAATTATTGTAGATTTAATATTTATACCCTTCATTTGTCATCCGTAAAATAATAACTTGACGCTCGCTACCTCGTATGTATACTCGTACGGGTCATTGTTAATTAATTATATCAAACCGTAGTAGTCTGTAGCTATGTTTTAGTGTTCTGACAAAGGCTTAAAATTTTAAAATATTATAAATACGACTGCACCCATATACGACTGCGTGCGACTGTGCCGTGCAATGTTTCAAGCGTTGCGCCACTTTTCAATTCGTAGTACAATTTGCGTGCGTTTAAGCTCCAATGCCAAAAATTGCAAAATAAAATAATGTAACCATATTATTTGCTGAAAACTTTGCTTCCTTCCTATACCTCAAAGAATTTTGGAAATCGGTTGGTTTCTAAGCTCGTTAAGTAATAAAAAAGGGGATAACTCAGACCGTGCGTTTTGACTGTGCTGACATATAAATTACACACTGAAAATGTATATTTCTTCAAAAGTGTTGTGAAAAATTTTGAAAATCAGTGGAAATCGAGTATATTAGCAAACATTTGTATAATATTGAAATTTATAAAATACTTAAATTGTTAAATCATAAATTGAATTTCATACTGAATGGTCATGTCCTTAGCGAGTTTAATAAATGAATTTCTTTAATGAGGATTGTAGTTTCCATCCCATTGTATTTTAAGTATAGCAGCTAACGGACGCGTCCAAGTAGCGAGCTGGCTACCGCCCGCCCAGGACGGTGTCTGCGCGGTGCTAGCTCGAGACCGCGCAAAGCTGTGAGCTGGCTGCCGCCCGCCCAGCCCGGTGTCTGCGCGGTGCTAGCTCGAGACCGCGCAAAGCTGTGAGCTGGCTACCGCCCGCCCAGCCCGGTGTCTGCGCGGTGCTAGCTCGAGACCGCGCAAAGCTGTGAGCTGGCTGCCGCCCGCCTAGCGCGGTGTCTGCGCGGTGCTAGCTCGAGACCGCGCAAAGCTGTGAGCTGGCTACCGCCCGCCCAGCCCGGTGTCTGCGCGGTGCTAGCTCGAGACCGCGCAAAGCTGTGAGCTGGCTACCGCCCGCCCAGCCCGGTGTCTGCGCGGTGCTAGCTCGAGACCGCGCAAAGCTGTGAGCTGGCTGCCGCCCACCTAGCGCGGTACCAGTAGTGCGACAGTCGCACTTCCCTTTCTTATGTTACCATAACTAATACTAATATTATAAAGATGAAAGATTTGATTATTATAAATTGTTATGTATTTTTGTCTAACAGCAGCTTTTATTATTTATTTTCAAAGAACATACTTAAAATTTTCTGTGTTAATTTCAGACAGACAGATATAGCCTAATGTGTTTCTAACACAAAGTAAATAGTACTAATAACATAAATTCACGCCTGTTATCCGAAGGGGTAGACAGCTGTAGCATGTTTATTCGTAACGTGATGTTGTGACCACTTGGGCTGCGAACTACGAGGAAAGAAAGTAACAAATAACTCCGCGTATAACTGCGCGCCTGGTATCAGTAAATGCGAGGGCAAGGTACGGTGCTTCATATCAATATACGTGCTCTGTCCAAACGGCCCAAATGGACCTCGTAGGTTACAAGCACTCATTTCACTTATAAACGGAGATTAATGACGATAGTATTATGTTCTTAAATTTTGTTGTTCAGGTTTCACTAAAATCTATTATTATTATATTCTAAAGAGGAGGGATTTGTTTGTTACGAATTAGCTCAAAGTAGAGGACCGATTTAAAAAAATATTTTACCACTTGAATGCTACTGGGCTATGTTGCGAAATGTTTTAATTATTTAATTCCACAAATACAGCAAAATATATTTATAACACAAAATAATAAAACCAATAACATGAATCCACGCCTGTTACTCGGAGGGGTAGACAGCTGTAGCGTGTTTGTTGCTAACGTGACGTTGTGACCCACGTGGGTACGGCTACGTTGCTACGAACTACGATGAACAAAATAGCTCTACGAGTTACTGCGCGCCTGGTATCAGTAAACGCGAGGGCAAGGTACGGTGCTTCATATCAACGTACGTGCTCCAAACAGCCCAAATGGACCTCGTAAGATACAAGCACTGATTTCACTTATAAACGGAGATTAATTTACCTAAAGTTGTTGAATTTTATTGTTGAGATTTCACATATTATAAAGAGGAAGGATTTGTTTGTAAGAATATTTATAACGATTTTATTTAATTATTTCAAAAACAAAATTTCTTGTTGAATGCTACATTAACACTGATTAATAAATAGGTTGTGATGTGAAATGTTTTAATTATTTACTTTCACAAATACAGCATAATGTGCTTACAACACGAAATAACTAAAACTTATCAGGTTTTCAAGTAAGTCGTTATAAATAATCCAGCTGAAGTGGTAACATACAGAGACATCAGAACAAGAGCTGCTACGAGTGTACGGACTGTAACAAGACGTTCTCTCATCTCGCCACGTATCAGGCGCATCTGAAGTACTCTAGGGCACAGTAAATTCACGCCTGTTATTTGAACGGGTGGACAGTTGTAGCATGTTTGTTCATAACGTGATGTTGTGACCCACGTGGGTACGGCTACGTTGCTACGAACTACGAGAAACAAAATAGCTCCACGAGTTACTGCGCGCCTGGTATCAGTAAACGCGAGGGCAAGGTACGGTGCTTCATATCAACGTACGTGCTCCAAACAGCCCAAATGGACCTGGATACTTGCACTGATTTCTCTTAGAAATAGATATTAATTTTATTTATAGGTAAATAAAATTAATATCTGTGTTGTTGAGATTTCACCATAATGCAATTATACATTAATATTATTAAGGATTTGTTTTTAAGTATACTTTATAACGAAATACACAAAGACCAATAAATTTTAAAAGCCATGATCGAGTACGCTGCTGTATAAACGAAAATGTTCCGTCCAAACGGTCCAACTGGACCTCGTATGAAGCGAGCACTAATTTCGCTTATAAACAGATATTAATGTGGGTTAGTTTAGTTAGTTTATACCTAAAGTTTTTGAGGTTTTACTATAATCTAAGTTCTATACTAATATTATAAAGAAGAAATATTTGTATGTTTGTAAGGAATTGGCTCCAAGTAGAGGCCTAATTTTAATTATCGCCTAAAATGTTTTTTTTATCACTGATGCCGCTACTTTACTATAGTACATTTCGAAACTCAAGAAATTATAAATAAAATAAAATATTGAATCAACAAAAACAATAAACGAAAGCGCGTACTGTAAGAGATTCAAGTTTCGCGCCTTATTTCTATTCAAATTGCGATTCTTTCCACGGTCCCTTCGCTTTGAAACCTGGCGAGTTGTGCAACATAATCGTCGATTGGAATGATGCGGAAATTCTGTTACCAGGGATGCAGTTTCAGACAGAGTTAGTTTGGTCAGTTTTAAATGTCAATGACCGAGGTTAAGTTGAGTACAACATAGTAAAGTAAAAAAATATATCACTTAGTTCACTTGTTACATGAACATGTTTGTTTACTTATGAAAAGTACTATTTCTAATATAAAATATAATGGCAATATAAGAAAGCGAAGCGCAGCCTTCGACTTATAAGCGCGCACAGCATAGGTATGGCTCAGGGCGGGCGGCAGCCAGCTCTCAGCTTAACGCGGGCGCGAGCTGGCACTGCATAGACACCGCACTTATACTGGTCAGTGCTATTCATTGTTATTAATGTTGTAAGGTTATATCGACATAACAAGAGATCAGACTTATTCCATTAATAAATATAAATAATGAGTAATTTGTTATATTATCAGAGTCGATCGTTGAAGTATTTACTAAAAAAACAATGGTTTCCATTATATTATAACTTATTATATTTTTTATAACGTAACCTTAAAAATGTATGGTTAAAAAGCGAACTATGGATGATTTTTTAATAAATATGAGAGCTATGAGATTTGTAACTGAAACTATAAAAAAGAAAAGGGTGTTGAGTATTAAAAACCTCTTTTGTTTTGACGTCATCGCTTATCATACCGTAGTTATATTAACAAAATTAAAACCTATGACTCATTTTATACATTGTATATCGTAAATGTTTTGCTTTCAATATTCGAAAACATAGCTTATGAAACTTGTTAAAAAGAAACGAAATGTTAACTCGTAACTTATTTTTTGGATTATTTATTTATGATATATTACAACTTAAAAAGATTGTTACGCATTTCATCTACTACACGTACATTACAAAACTTTCCTCTCAGTCTCTCATAGGAGAGAGTGAGAGCAAAGTTTTGAATGGATAGCCATTGCGAGGGAACAAAACACCTCCTCTTGTTACTGCGCACCTGGTAGCAGGGAAAAATGAGGGGTCCATTTTATTGATGGGCTCCTTGCAAAGGTTGTTGACAGCTAGTTAAATTCAAACTGTTATCTAAAATATCAAAACCGATAAGTACTTTTCTATTAATTTATGAATCGCAACATAATGACGTCATAACAATTATTTTTGCAGCAGCATATTTATTTCATAAAATAGATCTAGGAAAAAATAATGAATATTTTATTGTATTGAAAGGTCGAATTAATTTATTTTTGTCTGAGGAAGAGGATCTACCTAATCTCTTGTCCATTCAAAGTGGGTCTCAATACGCTGAAGTTGCCTTCATGGAATCTCTCAAAGTACGCGCGCTTTAATTTTTCTTTCTGTTGTGATCATAAGCAGATGATAATGATATTGAATAATTCTTGTTATTTTCTTGTTAACTTAATGTGTATCAAAGGAAAGTTTTATTTTATATCAAGATATATTATTTAACAAAAGCTTCAAGAAATAAGAAATTATGATGTGTCTGCATTTTTATATGGGTACTTTAGAAAATTTTCAAACGTACTAAAAAATAACAAGTTGCTCTTACAATGATTTGGTCACTTGGGTACGAATAAGGAAGTACCAACTTGACTTTTTCCGAGTTAGAAATATAGTTTTTATATTTTAATTCATTTTATAGCGTCAGTGGGGAGCGAATCAAGACTCACTGATTATGGTAACATCTTACAAACAACTTTTGAGCGCGAGCCGATTGCCCGCGCGAACGTGTCATAGCCAAACGTCAACTCTCACACACTGCGCGCTCTAGCGGCCGGCTACAAAGATATATGCTAGGGTTCCCGCGCTATAGTTTGTTAAAACTCATTTAGATATCTAGTAGCTAATTAGCTATATACTTATTACTATGTATCACATCTCTTCAAATTCTCATGTCGATATTCGTTGTTAATGTACACATTGAAAATACTTGTTTGTCATGATCCCGCTTTGTATGATTTTGTCGCACATCTAACAGTCTGTTTATACTGATTTTGCATAACTTGATATGTAACTGCGTGTACTCTCCTATCCGTTGCGACGGAATAAAACAGCTCTTCTTGTTTACTGCGCGCCTAGTACCTGAGAACGATGAGGGGTCCATTTTGTTGATGGACCCGTTGCATTTTAGTTCAAAACGAACTTTGGTAGATACGCTGGTTTTGGTTGGAGGTGCTAGCTATATAAATGTGTATTTGAATCTCTCAAATTAATTTTTCTTTATGTTGGTTCCAAGTTACAGTAGGTATTAAGTAAATAATAGAAGGTAATGTTTTTTTAGTTTATGTTACCAAAACATGTCCTTAATTCTAAGTTATTCATGACAAGTTTAGATAGAAAATGTAGTTATTTTAAACATATTTTTGTAAAAGATGCATGAGATGCATGGCAGACAGCCATCAATATAATACTATAAAAAAAAAACATTTTTTCATAATGAAAGGTGAAGTAGGTCTCATTTAATTCACGCAAGCGTAGCCGTCATTCAAAGAGCGTCCGCGTGCATTTTAGTTATGTTCCAGTAAAAATATAGAAAATCTAATTTAACCATCTTATCCGTTGCTCATCCAGCTTTCTTAACGTGAAATAATTTTGAAAATCGGTTAAGTTTTCTTTTATTTGCGTACAAACAACGAAAATGTGGTTTTTGTCTAGCAGCAACTTTAATTTATTTCTTCTTGACAAGAAACAGCAAAACGTATTTACAAAATAATTATAAGTTATACCTAATGTAAATTATAATTCACGCCCTGTTATCCGAAGGGGTACACAGAAGTATGTAGCAAGTTTGTTTATAACGTGACGTTGTGACCCACGTGGGTACGGCTACGATGCTACGAACTACGAGGAACAAAATAGCTCTCCGTATTACTGCGAGCTTGGTATCAGTCAACGCGTGTGTCGGGTACGGTGCTGTATCACAAATGTTGCGTCCAAACGGCTCAAATAGGCCAGCTACGGAGCAAGCACTGATTTCGATAGTTGCTATATATTTATTGTCGCCTAAAAAGAAAACATTCTATTATATATTGTATAATATTTCAAACCCATTTTTATATAGGTATAAAAATGGGTCTCATTTGATTCACGTAAGCGTCTGTGTGCGTTTAATTCAGTAAAATGTAACTATCTTATTTAATGGAAGGAGACCTTCTTGGCCTAGAAACATTCTTAGTTTGAAAGAATTTTAAATATCGGTGGATTTGCGAAGGCAAGGTACGGTGCTGCATTAACGAACGTGCTCCTTACAAACGGTCCAAATGGACCTGGGTAATTCTTCTTTATTTTTTATATTATAAACCGAAATATATGTGGTAGTAGTAGTAGTAAAGTTAAATTATATATGTATTGTCTACTCAAATTCTTCAAAGTTCTTAATATCTGACTTAATTTGAACCTAATTAAAAATTTTGTTTTATAAAATTATTAATTATTACCTTTTTTTCTTTTATATTTTTATTATGTATATTTTCAACTAAGTTTAGTTGTTTCTTGCACAAATAACGAAAATCAGTTTTTGTATGGCAACAAAAATGTATTTACAACACGAAATTAATAAATCTTATACTTAACATAAATTCACGCCCTGTTATTCGAAGGGGTAGACAGATGTAAGCATGCGTTTAAAGGCTACGCTGCTACGAACTACGAGAAACAGAATAGCTCTGCGTATTACTGCGCGCCTAGTATCAGTTAAAGTGTGGGCAAGGTACGGTGCTGCATCAATGAACATGATCTTCTACGAAGCAAGCACTGATTCCAATGGTGCAAATATTCTTGTTAATTCAAACATAGCTCTTGTTAAAACATTTTTGTTTACTTACTTACTGTTTGTGTGTAATTTAAGAATGGTATCAAGAATGGCACACAGCCCTTAAAAACTAAATAAGAAAGCATCTTTGAGTAATAAACCTATGTCAGTAACAGTAGGTATTCTTTAATTCCCGTGTCCGTGTCATTAGCTAGTCGTCCGTGCGTTAGTTAGTTATGTTCCAAAGAAAATGTAGAAAAAATTATATGGAATTATTACCCGACTGCCAAGGAAGGGTTATGTTTTTTTATTTACTAAAAATAAACACACAACACAAATAAATAAAATTAATAACATATTCACGCCTGTTATCCAAAAAGGTAGACAGATGTGTGTAACGTGTTTGTTTATAACGTGACGTTGTGATCCACGTGGGCAAGGCTACGACGACGCTACGAACTACGAGGAACCAAATAGCTCTGCGTATTACTGCGCGCCTTGTATCAGCAAAGGCGTGGGCAAGGCACGGTGCTGTGCTAATGACACACGTTGCGTCCAAACGGTCCAAATGGTCTTCCTACGAAGCAAGCACTGATTGTAGTTGGTTCAAACATAACTCTTCTTAAAAATAATTTCTATACTCTGTGTGTAATAAGATCAATCTGCCCTAATAACATTGGTTTAAGAATGGCTAAAAAAAGCATTTCATAAGTAATGGACGTATGACCAGTGGATTGTTGAACCGGTCCCAGTGAAAATATAGAAAATCTAATGCAATAATCTTATTCATTGATAAAATCTAGCTTTATTAACGTGAAAGAATTTCAAAAATTAGTGAAGTATTCTCTTTGTTACATACAAACAAAGAAAATGTGTTTTTGTCTTTTGTCGCTGATTTTGATTAACCGTTCCATTTTTGAATCTCTCAAAGTAAGCGCGCCGTAATTTTATTTCCATTCGTTCCACGTTTCTATAAATCTATACATATAATAAAATTATAACAACTCCATGTCTGTACATTACAGATATTTAAGAAAAAGTAAGATGGGGGATCTTTATTCAACCAATAGAAGCGAAAAACATGATTTAAAAAATTTTTGTCTGTCTGTCTGTCTGTCTGTCTGTCTGTTTGTTGTTCGCTTTTCACGCAAAAACTACTGGACGGATTTTGATGAAACTTTTTTTGTTATATAGCTATTAGTCCTCGCTAACATATAGGCTATCCTTTTTTTGGAAATTCGCCCTTTAAGGGGTAAAAAGGGGAGGAGTAAGTTTGTATGAAACTCCGTCAGTTTTGAAGCTAATTCGATTAAAATTAATATTCGGCTATTTGGTTACAAATTAAGAATGATGCAATGAGGATTTTTGGAAAATATGCCTAATAGGGGCTGAAAAAGGGGGGGTAAGTTTCCATGAAACTCCGTTAATTTTGAAGCTAAATCGATGAAAATTAACGCTTTTTACGTGAATTGCCCTTCGTTTTGTGACATTTACCTGTTTAAAGAATCATAATAATAATAACAACGAGCAATACTTACGCCCAAAAATGACCAAGCCGCTGCCATCAACCAAATTATTCTAGAGCGAATTGAAGGAGACCAAGTTGTATACCGGTCTATAAATACAGTGGTAGATCAAATGGATGTTACAAATTACCCGGTTGAATTTTTAAACTCTCTCGCTGCACCTGGACTCCCCGCACATAATATTACTTTAAAAGTAGGCATTCCCATAATGTTGCTTCGTAATTTAACACCCCTAAGCTGTGCAATGGAACTCGGCTAAAAGTAATTGCACTTCGAAGTAATATCATAGAAGCCGAAATTCTCACGGGTTGTGGATCTGGTGAAGTAGTATTTATACCACGCATACCGCTAATCCCAAATCATTTCCCATTTCAATTTAAGCGCGTGCAGTTTCCCGTTACTCCATGTTTTGCGATGACCATTAACAAGTCACAAGGTCAGACACTTCGAGCCGCTGGTGTCGATCTTAGGACGAGCTGTTTTTCACACGGACAGCTTTATGTGGCTTTCTCGCGTGTCACTAGCTCCGATAATTTGTTTGTATTGGCTCCTACAGGTAGAACATCAAATGTGGTGTATAAAGAAATTCTTTAGGCTTATTGCGATGTATTTCGACGTTCGGTATGGTGGAAGTACAAAGTGTCCTGATCAACATATATGAGAAGTGGTTATTTAACTGGCATGCAACACCTTCACTTTAAAAACATACGGAAATGACTCTATTATAATAGTTTTTTATCTTCTGTTGGCGCATTAACATCTCTTGGCGAAACGGAGTTCGCGGGCACCAGCTAGTAATAAATAATGTTATTTAGTCCTTCTTGTTCCTACAACGTGACTTATTCATTACATGTTTGGAAAAATAATGTATATATGATCTAACTGCCCTAAACTATAGTTTCAATAATATAATGGTCCTACACAACCATCAAAATCTGCAAAAAGAACACACTTTCATAATAAACAGTATACAGTTAAGTAAGTCTCATCTAATACACGTTCAAAGAGAGTCCGCGTGCGTTTTTGTGCTGTTCCAGCAAAAATATAAAAAATCTAATGCAACCATGTTATTAATTAATAATCTAGCTTTACTAACGTGAAAGAATTTCAAAAATTGGTTAAGTTTTCTTTTAGTTACATACAAACAAAGATACTGTGTTTTTTACTTACGGCAATTTTAATTATTTGCAATTTTAAACAATTATTTGTGATAAGATAAAATACACAAATACACGAAAAGTGTTTATAATACAAAGTAATATTAAAAATATATGTAATAAATAACATGATTTCACACCTGTTGTTCGAAGGGGTAGAGAGATGTAGCATGTTTGTACGGAAAGTTCTGTTGTGACCCAGTTGGGTACGGCTTCAATGCTACGAACTACGAGGAACAAAATAGCTCTGCGTTTTACTGCGCGCCTGGTATCAGGAAATGCGAGGGCAAGGTACGGTGCTGCACTAACGAACATCCTCTGTCCAAACGATTCAAATGGAGCTGAGTAATAAGATTTATCTGCCTTAAATCCATTGTTTTAAGAATGACTCACAGCCATTAAAAGCTAAAAAAATTAAATAGTAATTAACGTAATTTCCAAAGTAATGAACGTATGACAAGTAGGTATCGTTTAACCGCTGGTTCGCGTAAGTTTAAAGTAAATGCCTCATTCTGTAAAAATATAACTATATATAACAAAATACAGCAAAATGTGCTTACTACACAAAATAAATAAAACTAATAACATATGTCACGCCTGTTATTCGAAAGGGTAGACAGATGTAACCTGTTTGTCAATAATATGATGTTGTGGTTGTGACCTACGTGGGCTTGGCTATGACGCTACGAACCAAGAAGCTAAGTAACAATAACTCTGCGTATAACTGCGCGCCCGGTATCAGAAAACGTAAAGGCAAAGTACGGTGCTGCATTAACGAACATGCTCCAAACGGTCCAAATGGACCTCGTACTAAGCAAGTACTTAATTCGATGGTGTACAATTTTGATTGGTAGTAGTAGTAAAATTGTTGACTTTTGTTGTTGTGATTTCAGTAAAATTGAAATATCTGGGTATTTTCTACTCGAATTATTTAAAAAGGTTGAAGTTCTTAATATCTAACTTAATTTAATCCATTGAACGTAACCAAAAAGAAGTTTATTAAATTTAATTAGGTAAATCAAAAAATAACATACATTATTTTGATTCACATAGAAATAAGGTTATAGTTTAATGTAATAAGTATTCTACATATAAAGTATAACCTTTTGTTGCGAGTGTGAAGTTGTACGTTGCGTGAAGCCTGAAGTTGAAACATTTTCCAGAAGTCGGTACTAGGATAGCATAATCACGAAGCGCTCTTATAACGAACTCTCACAAACGTTTCCAGAAGAAACCCGCCACCTTGATATTTGGATATTGTTACTAATTTCTTTTATAGTCGATTATTATATACTTCACGGCTAATAAATATACATTATTCGTCAGATAAATAAATAAGAATATTTATTTATGTTACAATACGATTTATAACAACTGTCCAAGTTCTGATAATATTTTTATAAGACAAAAATATTGACTGCCTCGTTGGCCGAGTGGTTGCAAGTACGACTGCCGGGCAAGGGGTCTCAGGTGCGATTCCCGGGTCGGGCGAAGTATTACTGGGCTTTTTTCGGTTTTTCGAAAATTTCTCAGTGGTAGCACGGAGTCTGGAAATGTGCCCGGTATATGGCAATAGGCTCACCACCTATTACATGGGACTTACCACATAAATTGTGAAAAGTGGGTGTGCATTGTACAGTGGCATTACGTGCCATAATGTGCACCTCTGCCTACCCCTTCGGGGATTAAAGGCGTGACGATATGTATGTGTATGTATGTACAAAAAGATTTCTACTTTATTCTGTTTAGTCTCTATTGACAAATAGTATGACTGTGTCCACCAGTCGTCCTTGTAATTCTATTTTCTTAGAAGTAAAGTTAAAACAATATAATCATTTTTGACTCATTGAAAATGCATCTACTCGTATTATAGTAGGTGAAGGAATTTTGAATATCCGTGGGATTTTGGTCTGTTTAATGTGTAGATTATATTTGGCGTCGTAAATTGAGTCGGTAATATTGTTTTACCAATATTATTTTATGCTTAGATTAGGTAAAGTTCCTGTATTAATTATAACTCTTTCTATTAGTGTAATCATGATATTTCTATGGTGTCTTTATAAAAATTTAAATGCTTGCTGCTTGCTATTATAAGTGACCAGAGGTAACCGACAAATTATTATTACCTTGCATCAAATTGTCGTAATGCTTGCATGTACCGACCGGTGCTATTGATCGCCATGTCCCCCTTTGATCTCAATAATAATTGAAAGGTAGACTGGCCATAATAAAATGGCCGGTGACTAACTAAAGACCTAAGGTTTAGTGCATAATGTCGAAATGTCTAGATAAATTGGACGCATCCTTTAATTCTCGTTGAAGGGTGCACCGATATGGTAGAAAGTGACGAAGATATAGTGGGTCCATTACACAACAGAACTGATATTGAGAGGAAATGAAACAGCACATGTTTATTAATTTCGTTTTAAATAGGCGGTTCCGTCCAGTTTGCTAAATAAGGGTGGTGCCTGCCGCTGCTGCTGTATAATGCAGGTATGGTTGTGTAAACATTTCTATATTGATTTTCTACAATGTAACCTTTTTATTGTACATTGGACATGAGTTTTGTTATCATAAGTCGGACTCAAACATTTCGTTCTCTTTCAACACTCCCTGACCCCGACCGCAGTCACTTGCGTTTTGCTAAAGTAGCCTTAAAAATACAGAGTAAATGCTATAACCACGTTACTCACTGTTAATCAGGCTTACAGTGCGTGAAATAACTTTGAAATTTTGAGATTACTTCATTATAATCAAACATGCAGTCAATCACTGTGCTATAGTAGAAAATCATCACGGTTTTTGTAACCTAAATAAAGGACACCTGTGGACTTTCCTTTAAAAACGTACTTTGAAACTTGTACATATGGCGAAAACTCTGAGTTTCATTCTTGATAATATATTCAGAATAAAAGCCTAAGTGAAAAAGCTTAAGTGTAATTTAATAACATAATATTATTACATTAGACAACATTATGGAGCTCTGTTTGAATACATATACATACATAACCTCACGCCTGTCTCCCATTGGGGTAGGCAGAGACAATGGAACGCCAATTGCTCTGATTCTTACACTATGCTTCTACTATGTATCAGTATTAATAACTAGCGCTGCATCCCGTAATTCCGGCCCAGACCTCTAATAATATCGATCGCGCTCAAGCTGCATGTAAGCTGACTGACCGGCTACTCTGCTCGTGCGGTGCTAGCACAGGGACCATATTTTAGTTTTTTATTTCAATGTATTTGTATAAAACAATTTATGACTTTATAAATTATTGTTAAAGTTAAAGTCTGCAAAATACAAATGAATTAAAATGACATTTATATCTCTAATCACATTATTTAACATATAGAAATCATTATAATTATTTTAATACAAAGTTTACAGTTATGGTAGTATAGACTTAGATCGCACTTCAGTCACAAAGTACTAGCTAAGGAACAAAGTAACTCTATCCGAAACTGCACTCCTGGTATCAAGAACTCGGTATCGTTCCGATTGCCGAATAACTTCACGTTGGACATTGTAAAACTCTCTTGCAATATCGTTCAATGTGACTCAACGGGAACATTGAATGAATTGCAGTTCACATGAAAAATAGCGCGAGATTTGAACCGCTCACATTTTTAATTTTGATTTTATTAATTACCCCACGACACTAATATATTTTATACTTTATATCCCTTCATCTTATAATACAAACAAATTATATTATAACGGAAATATAACTTCTTTTAAGACATAAACAGAAGCAACACATATAAATATTTTTTATTAGATACGATATGTTATGTTGTTTGTATTCGTGAAATAATCTTGAAAATAAGTCAATTTTTATACAGAAATCCAATTTATTGTAATTCGATGTATTGATAGTATGCTTACAAAACTCAAATATACTCGTAAGACACTACAAATTGTTATATTAATGTTACTAATATCAATCGTGTTAGCCACTGATTCCTCTAACCACCGATTCGATCCGATTTGGCTCCCGTTACTGCAGCGCAGAGCCCGCGCGGTGCCAGCTCGAGAACGATGCTGTTAACCACTTAAAAATAAATTATTGTAAAATATTTATCACGTTACTACAATTGAATTTAAGAATATTTATATTAACTACCCACGCATACTCTGGTCTGTAGTATAACTGAGTGGCTACGCCGTAGCTCGTAGCAAATCTACTACGGCATTATCTTTTATTATTAAGACTAGCTACTTCCGCGCCGTTTCACCCACTCTGCTCGGTTCCTTTTGATAAAAGCGTGATTTTATATAACATAATTATAAACTTAATAAATGGACTATCCAACACCAAAAAAGAAAAAAGTATATCGATACAATGGTTAAAGCATAAAGAAGAGACAGAGAAATGAGTTTCTTTTGTGTTTATAATAATATAATTTATCATGTCTCAATAAATACATAATCCAAAACAAAATAACAATTATTAAAATGTAACAAAATGCATAGATTATTGTATAATCATGATTTTGATAGATAACGAGCAAAACTCCTCTCTGGTGAGTATCGGGTCAATAAAGCGCCAGAGTGCACTGAATGTAACAGGGCACCAAAAATATTAAAGAGTTTATTTTGTGACTACAACGACAGTCCAGAGGGTAACAGCCGAACGAATAAAGCGTCCGCGTACCCTGAGTGTACCAGGCTAACATTAGAGCCGAAGATATTTTTATACGTGTGCGGGGCCTCAGTCTCCTCTGGAGGGTAACTGGCAAAGCGCCACCGTGCCCTGTACTTACCAGGGTATCATAAATACTAAAGAGTTCAATTTGGAGCGTTACCGCGACTGATAATACGCCTTATTTTTTAGTAGATTTCGTTGTTACTTGAGGAAATCGTTACCAACCATATTGTAACTATTGATATAAAACAGTCATTAATTTTTGTAGCATACTTTGCAAAAGTACTATCGTGTAATTATATGAGCTGAGATTTTTTATGGTAACAGGATCGAAAAAGACACAATATTTAAGAATGAATCTTAAAATTTAAACGATTATATTTCACCGCACGATTCCACCATATACATTATGGTTTGGTTCCCGTACAAATACAGAATAAATAAAAAAGATAATTCTACTTTCCTTGCGTGAATGACTTTAAAACTAGGTTGGCTTATAAGTTTAATAAACAATCACAAATAAAGTGATTCAGTCTCTGTTATAGCTAAACCATATTATATTTTAAACCTACGTTCGATGGTATCAAGATTGTTATAAAACTTATTAACCACGTGTTATTATTTATATACGTATTTATTTATTATGAAAACACAATTATGTAGTTACCAGCAATCGTGGAAATCATACCCTATCAACCTATCCTTTGCATTTATAGTTCTGCTTGTATTTATTGTACAGTCGTAGCAGTTCCCATAGAACAGACTATGTAAATACATCATATACATCATAATACCGTTCGCCTTCCTCTCGATATTCAACTCGACGGGCCGGCGTGGCCCTGGTACCTCCCACTGTCCCACCCCCTGAGGCTTCGTACCACCCGTATGCGGCAGACACGGTAGTTTGCCAAAGCTCTCCGTCGAGGGTAGTTCACTCTTTGAATTCGTCGTTAAAATCAGTATAAGTCTGTGTTTATATATCAAGTGTGTTTAATTGAAAATCCAGTTAAATAAATAAATCATAATGAGCTCTAAACCGAAAAGAGCTAGGCGATTTTGGAAGCGTAAACTTTATCGGAAGAAGAAGAACGGCCTTGAAGATGTCTTAGGTGGTCGCGAGCATAATGTGGAAAAATCTAAACGCGAAATACATCTGGAAATATCCTGCATTGAGGTGTCAAGCAGGCTGTACTGGGATTACAAAGCCAGATTTTTACTATCTGGCATCCCGGCGTGTTTAACTGAAAGTCCATGCAAACACCAAATGGTCGTAAATGAACGTGGCAAGCAGGTTTCAGACAGAATAGAAAGTGCTTTCAAAATCGATTACAATACCAACGCTTGGTATGAGGCTTTAGAGTTGGCGCAAATGTCCATAAACCCACACCAATTCATATCTCCAGATATGTTGCAAGCTATAGTTGAAATCATGTTGAATACTCAAGAGAATGTTTGCGAAGATTACTCCGGCATACATATAGTGAGTATGTGTCAGCAAATACTGGCGAAGAACTTCAGTTATCACCCACCATGTCAGGATAAAAACATAAGAGACTGCTACATTAAGTTTCTCACATCACCCATGTTGCTGAGGGATCAGGAGTATACAAACAAACTGCAGTACGAATACCAGAAAGGGGTTGTTAAATATTGTTTGAACCGCTTGGAGCATGAGTTGAGCGTGCACAGTGTAGATGGGCCCTTAATGAACAAAGACAAGAAGATACCACACCATTTGAAAAATACTGTGCAAGGTGCACATTGGGAAAAACGATGTGACAACTTTGAGTTCCTCAACAGGCCAGAAAGAATAAAGAGATTGGTAGCTGTACTCGAAAGTATAATAGATTTATTACAAACTGATTTGGCCA
This sequence comes from Spodoptera frugiperda, assembly GCF_023101765.2. Lineage (NCBI taxonomy): Eukaryota > Metazoa > Arthropoda > Insecta > Lepidoptera > Noctuidae > Spodoptera > Spodoptera frugiperda. The sequence continues at coordinate 4,819,787 of NC_064236.1, forward strand.
TTTGTCATTCAAAATATACTTACAATTTGGGAACTCATATACTAAAATCGGAAAAACCTTTAATGACCTTCATCTTGTGGCCCGGGAACATACGGTACTGCGGAACTGTAAACAAAAATTGCACACAAATAATGCGAGTGTTTGTGTACCTTTGTCATTTGGGGTATCCATCTTACATGCTGGATGTGGTCGCTAATTGGCTCAATACTATGGTGCAAACGTTCTACTTGTGTGAAACCGACGCTACAAGTGACTACCCACACATTGATAAATACTGCAACCACTTGGGAAACGAATTTTACAAGATTATCAATAAGGTATCTGTTGAATCTATTGAAAGAATTTTGGTTAGAATTCAGCCTCCGTTTCTAAAATACCATATTGCCATGATCTATATAAAAAATACCTTCCCTGTAAGAGATGATTGTATCCTGAAAATTCTGACTAGATTCATCAGGCAACAACAATGGCTACGATATCAAGACACGAATCAACCGTTCCAGCTAATGCCTGGATTCCACGTCCTAAAACATCTATTCGTACGGCTGATAAATAAAAATTTGGATTGGATATATGGAGACCCCGAAGAAGAGTTGACTACTTATTCAAAATTGGGCGAGAAGAGCTTACCAGCTGGAGCAGCTTCAGCTGCAGCATCAGCTAGAAATAATGTGCACGTGACGCTTCAACACGCAGTTCACATACTATATTTGACATTAGAAGCATTCCTGGAAACATATAATTTGTACGGCGTGCAAAAGTTATGGTGTATCTGGAATTCCTCCGTTCTTGACGGAAAGGAACTTCTTCGTCGCTTAACGGAAAAAACTAACTACACTCTAAGTGATGATTACATCAGGAAATATGATGATAATCTCACTGCGCTGCAGGAGTTGCAGAACGTATTTTATGGGAATGTTGGCAAAGAGAATGTGCCGGAGATAATGCGCGTGTTTGCCAAATTACTTCCTCTCTATGAACTAGAGGAAGAAGCATAAATCGTTCAATCAGTGTTGTGGTGTTAAGTGCTTTTTTTTTGGAAAGACTAAAAGTTTTAGTGAATTAAACTGTACCAGTGTTTTCATGTCCATTAATATTAAAATCAAGTGAAATATGTGTGTGCGTGGAAAATTGTCATGTTACTATGTATGTGTGATCAAAATAATAATTATTATAGGTATGTCAATAGGGGCCTAATTTCAAATGTCTAATGATTAATTTACTACCGTACCGAACTTAGTTACTTGATAAACGTGTAGTGTAAATGTCACTTATTTGCAGTTAACAATAATTTGCCTTCGATGATATTTCGTGAAATAATCAATTTAAAGTCGATGTTGTGTACTATATGGTTAGTTTCTCAATTAAAATAAGCAAGTAGCCAGCAACTTCTTTAATTCACAAAATATTTACATTTTAATGTCGATGTTGTGTAATAGGTCATAGGCATGTCATTCTGCGTCTTCTATATAAAAGTATATTATGAATCATCTACAATTGGAACTCTAGAACATAATTTATTATAATAACCTAATTAAGGCCATTATTGGAAATACTTGGTATAATTATATTTGGGGAGACTTCGTTTTTAGGATTTATAGGTGTAGCCTTTTTATACAATTTGTAGACGAACTATAAGTTTATAAAGTTAATTCATAAATACTTGCAACTATTAATAAGTACTTATGAAATATAACGTTTTACTATATTTCACAATTATAATGTAACATAACAGCGATGCCTGAAATATATTTCGTTTTTCTATTATATTAGGTGTACTTTGGATAAGTTTTATATTGTAATCATTAAGTTAATGTACTTTCTTATCTAACCTTCTTCGCCAGAGAAGACGAAGGGGTAAGCAGAAGCCACTCATAGGCTAATGACGTAATTTGATGTGAAATTATACATAACTTTTATCAAAATATCAATTGTGTGTGAACTGAATAGGCAACTAAGGCTAGGTGTGTCAAATGATGCAACTGTGGGAAACGGAACGCAAGAGGAAGTGTAAGAGAGAGTGTTATGTGTGAAAGAGAGGGATATAGACGATGAAAGGAAGTGAATGGAAGAAAGACGTCACATGATTATTGGCACGAAGACGTTAAGACGGAAAATAAAATAGAAGAAGAGTTATTATTTTTTTTATTTAAAAATCCTATCCCACACAACTATTTTCAGTTATTAAGATTACATGATACATAAATGATAAGTTAATGTGTCAAATATTTTTGAGATTCATGTAATTTATCTTTATTATGTGTAGGTGTATTGGCAATCTGTAACACAATTGTGGGGGATTGAGTAGATTATACTTTTTATAGATGCTGACTTCAAATTTTACTTTTTATTGTTGCTCATTTGTAACTCGGTGTTTCCCAAAGATTGTTTAGCCATGACCCCGGTATTTTTCACACTGAAGCCTGTGTGACCCTTACTTAATAATATCACATTATTTTTTGATACTTCCTGATTTCCTTCTATCATTGTCACATACATTGATAGTAGGAAACCTTTTTAAAACAAGGGGGATTGGTCGCGACCCGGTATTTAGTTTTGATACCGGGTCGCGACCTTTTGGGAAACATTTGGGAAACGCTGACTTGGACTTATATTAGAATAAACTAAGTTTGTGTCTATGATAACTTAATATATACCTACTTATACTTATACTTATAAAATAGGACTGACAAAGTAACGTAGACATTGCTCAAAGGAATTAAATAGCATGTCCATATCTTCGTGCTAGTTCTTGTGGATAAAGCACAATATTATCAATTACTTGAGTAACTTTTAGTTACATGACGAGTTTTTTGGTAGGAAGAAAGACTGTTTATTTTGCTATTATTTATTAGAGATAAGAGCGAATTTGCTCGGTTGTAAACCTTTGTCCGAGTTTAATAACTCGTTAATTTGAATAATCAAATTTAATTTGGAAATTAAATTTAATAATCATCATCATCAATCGTTATTGAGCAGAAATATTGTCATTTAGTCGTTGACAACTAAGGTTGAACCTTAAACTTTTGTGATTAAGTTGAAAATCTTTCAAATGGTTAGTACCAAAATTCTGTGTGCACCATGTGCGTTTTATAATATCCACATTTTATCATTGTAGTCACTATACTCGTATACTATTATTAAACATAATCAAGATTACAAATACCATGTTAGATATTAGAATTTGTCGTGAAATTATAATATTATTACATCTTCAATGGATTTGTTTGTAGGTACCAATGTGATTAAGCGTACCCTATTCCTACAGCTTATGCGCGAGAGAGACACGCATCATAGTTTTTTTGCCGACCTGTAATTAATGTGTGAGGACATAAGAGCCCAATTACTATGTAAGGGAAGGAGGGGCATAACATGGTCAGGAAGTTATGAGGCAGAACGGGGCATTAACGAATACAACTATGCACTCTTTAACAACCATTTTGTGTCTGCCTTCAATCTGATAGTGACCAGTTCACGCATAAATTTTTAACAATAAAAATCACGGTCTAGAAAACAGTATTCAGCAAAACTGGATAGGGGATATAGAATACAAGCTCAATTATACGGACTATCAGCTGTTTGTACAGGGGATTAACATTTCCTTTGCTAGTGTTAACGATGAAGTGTACATTGGCTCATTCGTAACATGAAATAACATATTTCGTACTGCCCCTACACCGGGGTACGGTACCATGGAGTTTTCTCAATAGAAGTTTTGAAAAATTGAAATAAAATATTTCATTCATGACTGTAACAAATTCGATGCCAAATGATAATTGAAATCTTGTGATAAGTTTTGATTGGTAATTATTTCTTTACCAACCCCGTTATGCCTCCCCTTTCCCCTATTAATTGATGTCTAAATAAATATGTGTATGTATGTTTAACATATTATGCGTAAAAATATATATGTATGAAATTGAACAATAAATAAACTACTTATCTATTTGAAAATGTGTTTTTATTTGATCTATACTTTCTATATACATACTAATATACAAATAGTACATTTAGCGATGAAGGCTATAAAACATCACGCTATGACCGATAGGAACTGAGCAAAGCGGGCGAAACCGCCCGGAATAGCTAGTATTTTAATATTCCTATTATTATTTATTAGTTAGTTTGTTTTGATTTGTATTTACTGTCTTCTTTTAATCTACCTTGTTGGCCGAGTGGTCGAAAGTTCGTTTGCCAGACAAGTCGGGCAAAGTATTACTGGGCCTTTTTCGGTATTTCGAATATTTCTCAGTAGTAGCACGGTAGTACAGTATATGTACACATTTACAGAGTCCGAAAAATAGCTTATTGCCTTAGCAATAAGCTATTTTTGAGGACGTAAAATCATCCAATGACTTGGAGGAGATGACTTAGGAGACAGTGTCAGACTCCTACTGACTTGAAATCACCCCATTCCTTCTCCTGCTTTGAGCCAGAGCCCCGGAAACCTGTTACGTTGTGCGCAGCTCCGGATCTGGCATCAGCCCTACTGGGCTCCAACTGTGGTGGCCTGAAATCGTCACGCGATCCCCGATACCCGGAGTGTCTTCTGCGGCGGCTGCGGCGTGAGGAGGATCGTTGCCTCACGCGCTCCGCCCCCTCCTTAGCTAGCATGACTACTTCGCAGAAGGAGGAGACGGCGTTTCATTCCCTCTCGCTTCGCACCATGGCCTAAACCAGAGTTGGACGTGAGGGGTCACCGTGGCCGATCACATCCCTAATGACACGGCGGTGCTCAGCCCATGCATGGCACACCGCTACTATACGCTCAACCGTGTCCTCCGGGTGGTCCTCGCAATGACGACACCCGGGCATTTCCTCCGCATTGCCTGTCGCAGGTGCTTACCGAAACTTCCGTGTCCGGTAAGCACCTGCGTCAGGCAGTGGGTGAGACGCCGTGACGCCTCTCTAGCCACTCCTCAAAGAAGGGACTTACAGCTGCTATTACAGCGATGCCAGCCCTCATATGGCAAGGCTCACCCCCTTTTACATAGAACTTACAACACAAATAGTGAAAAGTGGGTGTACATTGTACAGTGACATTACGTGCCATAATGTACACCACTGCCTACCCCTTAGGGGATGAAATAGGCGTGACATTGCTGTTGTCTTTTAGCTGTCACTTCCTCCACACTTTCGGTACTCATCACCCACATAACTATTCACCTTTTTGTGTAATAGATAATATAATGATTGTGTCGTCGCTTGGTCATGTAGATGATTAACTCACTGCTGGTTTTTCCTACCCCTACAACCTATCGCATTCGTAGGTAACATCACACATCAACAGCCTATAAGTGGCCACTGCTTACCAAAGGCCTCTTCTTTGATGAAGAAGGTTTGAGCATTAATCACGACGCTTGCTTAATGAAGGTTGGCAATTTCACACTTATAATTAGAAATTACAAGCCCGGGTTTCCACACCGTTTGTAAATGGTGTCTAAATAATCTCAGAAAGTATATACAGGGTTAAAGGATAAGTCGACCTAAATCCTTTAAGACGTGATAGTTTACATCATTCCTGACTGATTTGACCATGGGACCCCATATCCCAAACTTAACCGTTTTCAAATTATCGGCATTTTAACTTTTTTGATAAAATTTCCCATTTTTTGGCTATTTCTCCCTTGTTTTGTCTTTGGTGGCTAAATTTTGTTTTGTTTTTGCTTTTTTGTGTAGTAGATTAATTGCTTTATTATTTTAAAAACTAAAACTGTAAATAACTGTACCAACTGAGTCGTAGCAGACGATCGAATGTTAAAAGAAATAAATAAATTTGTGATAAGTTGTTTTTCTTTGTGGGATATTTTAAAAAAAGTCTATGACAACTGTGCTGCAAATGTGCGTTAAAATATCTACAATTCTTCAGCTTTCTGATAAGGTATAACATGATAGGGAATAATTTGAATTCTTTGCCAAAACATTGATGAAGTACTACAAGGTAGTAATAAGAATATCGATATTTAAGCTTCAAATTTAACTTGAGTCAGATAACAAAATAAAACAAACTGGTTCACTTCACTTCAGAAGGAGTGTCAGGGAGTGGCTTTTTTTTGAGTGGGGAAAATCATCCAATGACTTCTCCCACCTTGGGCGAGGCGAGAGGGAGTGTCAGACTCTTACTGACTAAAAACCACCCTGTTCCTTCTCCTGCTTTTCGAGCCGGAGCCCCGGTAAACCCGCTAGGTAGTCCGCAGCTCCGGATCAGGCATCAGCCCTACTGGACCCCATCTGTGGTGGTCTGATGACTCTTTGAGGCGCGCGCGGAACGCTACGCGCCGCACGCACGGGTCTGGTTCTGTTCGGGCGGTGAGCTACCCTTGCTCGCCGTCCGCAGGCCCGCACTGGACACTAATTATCCCAATAAGTGGATCGGGAGAGGCGGACCTGTACCGTGGCCAGCTAGAAGTCCAGACCTGACCCCTATGGATTTTTATGTGTGAGGGCACATGAAAAGTTTGGTGTATAATGAACCGAACCCAATACAAAATATTGATGTTTTGAGACAAAAAATAATTGATGCCGCTAATGAAATAAGAAGAGGTTTAACGACTGGTGTGGTAAAAAGTGGCCTACGACATAGAATGCATGTATTAGTGCGAAACAGGGGCGGACATGTGGAACATGTACTGTAAAAATAAACCTCATTTGTTACCTATTTCGATTGTTTTATTTTGTTATCTGACTCAAGTTAAATTTGAAGCTTAAATATCGATATTCTTATTACTACCTTGTATAGGGTGTCCCAAAATTAACGCAAGATTTGAATTAAATAGAAAACGCCATTTTTAGTCTTTTGATAGTTATATTTTTATTGACTCGTAAAGTACATAGGATAGGGTTATACAATGTGATAGGGTTCGGACTTCTAACCCGTTAAGGCTGAGTACTACATCTAATTTTATGGACAAAAGTCGGGGGTCGAAGGGGTCGAATCCCCTCCCCCTAAAAATTATGGCTATTTTAATATTTTTCTTACTTTATGTGATATCAAAGGCTGTATGCGTCGTAGAAACAAAAAAAAAAAACGACAAACGGTAGCTAATAACCTTGGCTAACTAATTCATTACTTTTTTCATATGTTTGATAATGTTTTGGTGAGAAAAAAAATAATTTCTGAATAATCTTTACCGAAAAAATCGCTATTTTTCAATATTTTCAATTGGGGTTTCAAACCCCCATATTACTTTTTTGTCAATAAAATTAGATGTAGTACTCAGCCTTAACGGGTTAGAAGTCCCACACCTATCACATTGTATATGGAATAGCACATCGGACAAATGGCCTCCACGGCTTTGTTGAAATTTGCCATGACCATTCTGCATAAATGTGGCTGAATTTCGTTGATGCAGCGTTGAATCTCCTTCTTTAATGCACGGGTTGTGGACTTGTTGACATACTTGTGATTTCAAATAACCCCATAAAAAGAAGTCTAATGGTGTTAAATCACACGATCTAAGAGGCCAATTTTGATCACCGAAACGAGAGAGTACACGACCTGGAAATGTCTTTAAAATATTTTTTAATCATGAAGACACGTTGTTCTATCGTGTAACGCTCCATTTTTAATAACCCTATACTGTTAGATGTCGAATTGCTTTTTTTTCAGGGTTGCCAACCCTTCACTGCACAAATGGGGGCAAATTCAAATCTTGCGTTAATTTTGGGACACCCGTTAGTACTTCATCAATGTTTTGGCAAAGAATTCAAATTATTCCCTATTATGTTATACCTTATCAGAAAGCTGAAGAATTGTAGATATTTTAACGCACATTTGCAGCACAGTTGTCATAGACTTTTTTTTAAATATCCCACAAAGAAAAACGACTTATCACAAATTTATTAATTTCTTTTAACATTCGATCGTCTGCTACGACTCAGTTGGTACAGTTATTTACAGTTTTAGTTTTTAAAATAATAAAGCAACTAATCTACTACACAAAAAAGCAAAAACAAAACAAAATTTAGCCACCAAAGACAAAACAAGGGAGAAATAGCCAAAAAATGGGAAATTTTATCAAAAAAGTTAAAATGCCGATAATTTGAAAACGGTTAAGTTTGGGATATGGGGTCCCATGGTCAAATCAGTCAGGAATGATGTAAACTATCACGTCTTAAAGGATTTAGGTCGACTTACCCTTTAACCCTGTATACTTACCTAACTCGGAAAAATGTCCCCAATACATGTCATGCGCTGATTTACTAGTGGATACTTTGTTAGAATGTAATATTTCTACGTCCTTAGAGGTATCTATCCCTATTTGTTAATTGTTATATCAAAAAAAAAGAAAACACTTGCTTTTAATATTTCCCTGAAACATAAAATTTTATGAAGTACAGTAAGAAATACGACGAATATATTACGAATATACCTGGCTATGTGCACTTGTGAATCAGTCATGTTTCGAATCAAAATCGAAATCTGTTGGAAAAAATAAAACTTTTCGTAATATACATATAAAAGAATAAAACAAATTTATTTCGAATAAAGGTTCATAAGACCCATACAATTACCATTCCCATACCACACAATACAATAAAAACTTTAGTAACAAACCCCGTTGTTTATTGTAATTACACATTTACTAAACGAGGTATTTTTCTTCCCTCGCCCCCGGGACGTTGGCACCCCTATATATTCAGCCAGTCGATCAGATTCCCCCACCCGCCGCGGACGTCGCGCCGCGCCGCGCGCCTCCTGAATATCATATTTCCGATAACATAAAAACACTCGAACAGAAGTTCCACGTTTCTTTCGGTAAGTTTACTATTTTGGATTTCTTTCGCTTAGACTATATTACTTTAGTTAATTTACGAAAGTCAAAACACTAAGCATTAGGTTCTGGTGTCCTTACTATAGAGTATCTAAATTATAAAATTACCCCATTTAAAAATTTTATTAGCTAAATAATAATATGATTAAAATATAACTAAAATATTAAATGTTTTTTTGATTAACTAACTATGTAATATATCTGATGATTATATAGTTGTTATAACATCATTACAACCTGTTGTTTTTACTCATTCTAATCATTCTATAGTCAATAAGTTTTACAATACGTTGACTACACCCACTTGATTATTTTATTAATAAATGAATGTCTTATTTCTAGTATTCACAAGAACATCCCCAAGAACTGATTATCACAAAATGGCGAGTGAGGAAAGAAAGGATGAAGATTTTCTGGCTAAGAATATGGAACAGCTGGATCTCCGCGACCCTGATGAAGCTCAAGCTGTAAGTAATAGATATAAGTTTCCTATTTCGTCAAAACATAGTGTTGCACAATCTAAGTTTGTACTATGTAAGTCATTTTCTGTTTTGGTGTGTAAGTAGTTATTATAATTTTTTTGTGCAACATTAATATAATAGTGTAGTTTCTTTTTTTTAACGTTGTCCTATACTAAATTTTCTCCTGTATCGTGGGTGCGTTTACAAACATACACTTGTATGTCACATACACATGACACCCAGACCCGAAACAACAATTTGTAGATCGCACAAAGAGTTGCTCCGTGCGGGAATCGAACCCGCTACGTGCAATCGTGCAGTCAAAGTATTAGGAAGCCCATATCATTCATATAATAGAAAATCTTATGTAATAACCATGACTGCCTCGTTGGCCGAGTGGTTGCAAGTGCGACTGCCGGGCAAGGGGTCTTGGGTTCGATTCCCGGGTCGGGCGATTAATTACTAGGCTTTCTTAATTAATTACATTCTTTCATTCAAAATTACATGGGACTTACAACATAAATTGTGAAAAGTGGGTTGTACACAGGGGCATTACGTGCCATAATGTGCACCTCTGCTTACCCCTTCGAGGATTAAAGGCGTGACGATATGTATGTATGTATGTACTTATGTAATAATTAATCTACACATATAAACTCGTCATAACAAAGTAGGTCCACTGTCTATAATGTCGAATATTTGTCTTGAAATGACTCAAAGGGCAATTAGTACTATAATAAAGCGCCCACGACACAGGAGAACATCCTAGTGTGGCTGTGAGTGTTTTTGATAATTGAAAATGTAAATGTTATTTACATATTTCAATATTTTATTTATTTTTGTAATTACATTGAATACTTTGGTGGTGAAAGGCTCCATAAGCCTTTCGGTCGGAACATATTTTATTTTATTAAAATTGTAGACCACACTGCACACCATAGACTTGCTTTTAGATTTTATTTATTAAAAGCACTTAATATACCACTTTAATTATGTACTACTAGTGCTAGAAATGTATCCAGTTAATAATCGGGGTCTTTATACGACAAGGACAATTATGTGGCTTCGTTTCACTCAATCTTGTTTGACATAAAAAAAAAATATATGTATTTTGATGAAATTATTTTTTGCTTGTGTCCAGGATCCAAATGACAATAATGTCAACAATGAAGCTAAACATGAGGTTGCCATAACAGAAGCCAAACCAACAATTGTCAATGACTGGATGTCACCAGTGGAGTTATACGTGAATGCTTTTAAAGCGGTGGTTACGTAAGTATCGAATATGTCGACACCAAACTCACCACTATTACATTGGTTTGTAATTTTACACATCAAGTATGTAGTACTAAAAGTGGAAGGTTGTAAATAATCATATATCAAGTTTCTTCAAACTTTGGACATAAAATATATTCATAAAGTGTATGTACTTAATCTTCATATTTTTTCTTATTACAGGCATATAGATGACGATGGCATAATGTACTTATATGACCCTATGTTAGATAAACAACGGCGCCTTATTCGTACTAAACTAAACTTAATGCTTTATAAACGTTATAGAGGTCCTGACCCAAAAGCTTTGCGTAGAAAATATATAGTAGGAGAACCTTGCGTAGTGGTAGAAACTCGCTATAAACCCTATAGAGGGCGAATAATCCACGTGAATGAAGAAAGCGCCACATGTGTGGTGCACTATATAGATTACGGCTTTGTGAAAAGCTGCTCATATGAAAATATAAGAAAATATGCACCGCTCCGCCACATCCCACCGCAATCACATAAATGTGAGTTAAATCGTATACGTCCCAAAGGAAAGAAATGGGACAAAGGAACCTTAGATTTCCTTAGCAGAGCGCTTCTTAACGTAAACGATAAATGCTTTGTAAGAGTGGTAGGTGAAGAAATAAATGGCATCCGACCAATAGAACTGAGGTATGGGTCTTTGTGGGTCAATGATTACTTAGTAGATATTAATAAAGCACAATACAAAACAGGATGGATACTTGAAAAGAACGAAGAAGTAATAATCCAACAAGATGTAAGCTCAAAGGCAAAGAACGACAACTCTACAAGAACTACCTACAGAAAGTGCCAAGTTCCCGTATACCCAAAGCCAAGAGATAAAGAAGTATGATGCATGCTAGTAAATCTTACTGATATTGGTACGTTACCACTGCAATGTGGTATATTTAAATATTTTTGTGTCTTCGGCCTTTATGACGTTATGGATGAAGACATGCAGATAAAATATAAGATTATGGAACCATTGCAAACTGTCTTTGAAAACAAGGCATGTATTGCACTATGCCCAAATGACCAACACTGGTATCGTGCTTCAATTTTACAATATAACCAAGCAAAAAATCTCGTTAGAATAAGGTATATTGATTACGGGGACTCTGATGTTATCCCGGTAAGTGATACTCGAGAGATTTGTTCGGAGTGGATGTGGATACCTCCTGCCAGTTTGAATGCCAAAATGTTTGGCATGCAGTTGAACCCCGAAATGGATCTCAGTGTTGTAGTAGAACAATGCTCAAGAATATTGTTTGAAGCGGAAAATTTCAAAGCGCATATTTTGGGTTACGAAGGTTCATTGCCGTTGGTAGAGCTTAAATATATTACTGGAGAAAGCCTACAATCCGAATTTATTAAACGCGAAATTTTTATAAATTGTTCAACAAGTGTTGTGAGACATAATGCGTTAATCAAAAATAACTTTGCACTCACACGTGTGAGAAATTTTAATTCAGATTTAGCTGACACGTCAGATACTGAGTAAGTATACTCATCATGTACATATCGAGACCAATTAAATTCGGTTGTTAAGCTATTACACTCTATGAACTACTACTATGGCATTGCAGCACTCATGTATAGATATTAGTTATGTCAAAAGCGCAGCGCTTCTTGCGACCCTTACCTATGTTCTTACCGTAAATTGAAGGAATTTTCAATATCGAATATTATGTATTTAAAAATTTAATGCTTTACTTTTAATTTTTACATTTTATTTCATTGATTCGCTAGTGTACTTTGACTGAATACATTTTGTAAAATAGCCGAACCGAGTACCTCCTCCTGTTTTGAAGTCGGTAAAAACTATCGTTACTTTTCTCATTTAAAAAATCTAACCTAACATAATCTCACGACAAAATCTGACCATCGTTCGTTCATGTTGGGAATTGTAACTATGTCACTGTCTATCAGATTATTATCTATCTCGCAATAAGTCACTATCGAATAAAATAACTTATCAAAAGATTATAATAATAATTTATCGTGTTATTACATTCGTATGATGGTAAACGGATCCACCAATCAGAGAATTGTTTAACTGGCCAACCTGCATAATTCAAGTCTTACCAATTTCTGGTTACAGTAATCGATTTCCATTATACACAAGTTTGTTCCGGATTAGGCCCTACTAGGCCCAGTCTGTGGCGGTTTCCTTTGATACCTAGAAGTGAAACTTATCAATAACTTGAATAAGCAACTCTAGCGTTAAAGCTGTAATCTAACTATGTACCGTATACCGTTCTAACATTTCCGATCGCTTCCCAAAAGGAGGAAGTCCTCAAGTCGGCTTTGCTCCTTGTTTATGTTACTGATGCACATCGATTATGCCGCAATTTGTGGTCGTAAATTATAAGCACATATCACGATTATTCTTAAAAGTTCATAAAGTTTTTCAAGCGTCTGAATCATTATAATTAAAATCAATGAACTGATATTATGTAAGGTCCAACTCGTCAATAGTTAGGAGTTTGAAGATATAGAATAGATTTGAAGATACTATTAGATAGCATTTATTAAATCTGAATAATTATGGAAGTATTTATTAAATCCGGTTATGATAGGACTTATTCATTATGTAATTGTATAAGAGTTATTGCACTTAAATTCTCACATTGTTGTTAGCTAAGCTCATTGTCTGTGCTGTGCTTACAGACACATAGGTACATACCAAATTGAATGTTGAGGACATCTTTAAAATATTGAAATTCTGTAAACACTACAGGTTTTCATAACTCATACTTAAAAAGAAATCTTCTATTATTCTAGTTTTGTGAGTTAATTTGATTGTGGTAACACTTGTACCTTCAAATTGCTATTAAATAGTACCTAATCAAATGGTATTTAATACCTATATATTATTATTAGATTTAATGTTAGACTGTAGATTGTGATGTGTCTTCTCCCATGTTTTACTTTAATTATGAGATCTCAATATTAATCGAATGGATGTCATACTTTACCAGACTTAATCCGATTGTTCAATTAATTTCAACTAGTGGATGATTATATAGACAAAAATATTTTATTTGGTAATAAAGAACATATTGCTATGCTTAAACTCTTGTCAAAGATTTAAAATACATATATAAGCAAGACATGATTATAATACAGTTGTTCATCATAGTATTTATCGATAACTATAGTTGTATGCTTCCAGTTCAGCAACTCTGCTCTGGCAGATATTATGTAGTTTATAGTTTTAAGTAATTAATAAGAAAAATAGCCTATAGCAGTTTCTGTCACCTTATTCATTATGTACTTGAAATTTAAAACGGCTACATTTGGAAGTCCTACTATGTTGCTTATTAAACTCATTATATTTTCATTTTGTGGGCACGTTACTGCGCCAATTGGCCCACACATTATACTTGAACGCTGTGCATATATTTAATTGATATTTTGTATATACTTTGTATATTTGTGTCCATTGTCGATTTGCCTAAATATACTTAATAAATAAATGAATGAACAAATAAATATTGTTGTATTATTTGTATGTTATACTGCAATAAATATACATGTAAGTTTTAATCACTTTAAACATTATTTTTTGAGGTCCGATTTAAAATAGGTATCAACCTATTTTTTTTACATATATATACACAATAGAATAGACATAACATGAACATACATGGAATAAATAAAAAAAACCAATACTAAAATATTTAAAATTATTTATTTAGATATTTGTACACAAACTGTTCATACGTGGCTAACAGACCCACACACACATAAATCCATTTAAACATCATTACAATGCATCTGTGTGCGTAGACATAAGCTCACAGATCTTCGTAGACCTCAACAGTTACAGTTACATATATTTGTATTGTGACATATCTGACCATATGTTACTTATGTTAGTTATTTATAACTTTTGAATTTTATATAATTAATAATACCTATTTTAAATAAATTTTAGTCAAATTAGTATAACAATTACCACGAACTAAATAACAATTCACCACGCTCACTATTTGGTCAGACACGCTAGTTTCTTAAGATTATCTGAATTAACTTAAATACTTTTGAATATTCCAAATATAACTTTCTATCGAACCCTACAATTCCCATACTAGCAAAAATACCATTGTTTATTGTAATCACGCAATTACCACATGGTATATTTTCTTCGTTCACATAATATACAAGTTGTAAACGAAACGCTCTCGAAAAATGCCACAATTTCTATTTTGCGTTGTTTAGTGTTGTTCATGCAACATCAGCCTTAAGCAATTCAGATTAATATATAAAATAAACATTGTATTCCTTATGTTTTTGAAAACAAACCTCCATTTTACCGTCCCCTGTTTGCGGCGTTAGGGAGCGTTTCGTTTACACTCTGTATAAGCTAAGCTTTATAGTTCAGTCAGTCAGATGGTCGCAACCGAGGTAGACGTATCGCGGCTTCGCAGTAACTATTTACGATAATATTGACGTGGAACATTCAAACAAGTTTTGCATTTCTTTTCGTAAGACTGTATTACTTTCGGTAAGTATATTACTTTGGATAATAAACTCAATGTCTCATGTTTAAGCATTATCTAGATAAGAAACGACATTTTATTATAATTCATGTTATATTTCCAGAATTCAGATCAATCTTGAAGAAAGAAATGACAGAACCGGTAAACTCAACGGAAAATGTGGAGGCTGAAGATTTATTAGCTAAGAATGTGGAATCGCTGGCACTCTGCGTCCCTGGTCCATCTTTAGCCGTAAGTGACAAATACGTAATTTATTTCCTTAAGACAAGCAAATCGATTGCAGTATGCAATTAATCCGTCTAATTTAGGTGTTTTGTTTGTACTTGTACGCACACAAAGCAACATTACTACACACCCCACACAACTATCGCTATACAATACATGTGTGGGTATTTCATAGTAATGTGCATAAAAATGTTTGTCCATTACGCACACATTGGTATATACTATATACCAATGTGTGCGTAATGGACACATAATATATACTATATATTATATTTACATACATGGGTAAGGTTAAAAATATTTACAAACGATTTTTGATTTTCACATAATAATAATAGACTGCTTTGTTGGTCGAGGGGTCGCAAGTGCGAACAAGGGGTCTCGGGTTCGATTTCCGGGTCGGGCAAAGTATATTACTGGGGTGTTTTCGGTTTTTCGAAAATTTCTCAGTGGTAGCACGGACCTGGAATTGTGTCCAGTATATGGCAATAGGCTCATCCCCTATTATATGGACTTTATAACACAAATGATGAAAAGTGGGTGTACATTGTAT
The DNA here is from genome assembly GCF_023101765.2 of Spodoptera frugiperda. NCBI lineage: Eukaryota > Metazoa > Arthropoda > Insecta > Lepidoptera > Noctuidae > Spodoptera > Spodoptera frugiperda. Next base: position 4,835,589 of record NC_064236.1, read on the forward strand.
AGCGGCATTACGTGTCGTAATGAGCACCTCTGCCTACCCCTTCGGGGATAAAAGGCGAGACGTTGTTTTTTTTATTAATTTTCACATAACGAGACGTAGTGCTCGTTGACGATTTGTTAATGAGCCGGTTTTAATCGTCGTTCTAATACAACGATGTGGGTTCGATTCTAGCTTAAAGTTTTTATTTCCTTTACTACGTTGTTTTTCTATGTATTTTATTTTGTATTTTTATTTGTTTTCTGTATAATAAAATCAGTCTATAAAAGAAAAGGGTAGTGAATAAAGCTAAATAATTTATTTTATATGTGTTATCATGTCTAATAAGTAAGGAAACATGAACTAAATAACTAAATACAGACACGTTTAACATTCACAATTTATAGCTATTAATAATATAATATATAATTAATGTTGCTCCGTGTACCATTATAATGACTTTTCTTCCGTAGATGTTGCTCAAGATTAACGTATTTTGATTAAGTTATTGTTTTTGTTTTTTACCCAGGTTCCAAGCGATAAAAATGCCAAATATTCGGAGGATGCCTCCCTTGAAGATAAAGATAACAGTAACCTTGCTAAAGAAGATCCCAGTACTTCCAATACTGAGAGCTTGCCACTAGAACCTCAGGATTGCAAGGAGGTCACCGCGTCGCCGACGTAAGTGTTTTCAAACAACAACGATTTGTAATTTTACACATCAAGTATGGATTTCAAAAAGCGAAAGATCGTGGCATTGTTTATTCAAGCTTTGGACAAAATTAATTGATGGACACAAAATTTATCTCTGTCTAATAATAGGGATGATGACGGGGTATGAAAATTAAAAATCGAATTAGTGCGTTAGTTAGGTATGAAAAATAAATAAACACGTATATTTATATTTTGTCATGTAAGATAACAATACTAAGATATAACGAATCAAATTTTAGGAGTCGGAGCAAAAACGTCATTTCTACATACAAAACGTTTCTCGAAATGACGTCACATTTCAATTCGGTATATCAAAATTATTTACTATGTGTGTGTATCTTAAAATTATATATTTTATTACAGAATATCCAAGGAACCAGAAATACTCCAAGATAATTCAACTGATAGTGATCCCGGACCGGGGGATTCTGTAGCTAATGATCCAAATACCGCTGACCCATCCAGTCAAGATTCCTCAGATGAAAGTCCAACGGAAGACGAGGAGCCGGGAAACAATGAAATGTATCTTACATACCCACCACATCCTGAAGATGATTACATGTGTCATGTAAGTGTTATTTTTGAAGGATTTTACTTCTCACTTACTATTTTCTGGGATGACGAAACATCTAAGGTGTATGATGATATGCTCGTAGAGATCCAGGATAAAGCCATGAAGCTATCACCGCTGAATGAGACGTACTTATTTCAGTACAAACCATGTATCGCTATATATCCAGAAGACGGTTTATGGTACCGCGCATCGGTTTTGCGATATAGCAAGGCAAAAGGTCTGATTAAAGTCTTGTATGTTGATTATGGTAACATCGAAGTCCTCCCGGTAACTGATGTGAGAGAGATTAAAGTAAAATGGATCCAGCTTGCTCCTGCCTGCATGTTCGCAAAATTGTACGGCATGCGTTTAAACCCCGACATAGAATTCAGTGTTTTATCAAAATATTACCATGAATATATCTTATTTAAAAGAAGTCTCCAAGCCACTATTGTGAGTTATGATGGTATGGTGCCATTGATAGAACTAAAAAATGAAAATGGTGATTTGGTATACAGACCATTTATAGAAGATAATATATTTATACCAATTAGATTCCTTGGGGCGCCAAGGGGGTAAGGACTCTCTTAATGTTATTTATATAAGAAACATAAAATGAAATGTATTACAAATAAATTAAAAAATACTAACATATATTGCTAGCGGTTGAGCCGCCGCAAAAACACTTTTTATTTTTATGTGATTAATAAAGGTCATAATAATATTATCTTACTTGTATTTAGGGTCCTATTTATTAAATTCACATAAAAACGACCCATTTTATCGTAAGAATAAGTTTCACGGTTTCAACAGATAAAATTGTGACGTTGATTCTTTAAATTTCTGAAATAAATTCTGAATGTACCTTTAAGCATGTTATTTTATTGCTAGCGATTTTATATCGAACTCCCCAAAAAATATATGCATACAGGGACCTGTGAGACCATGTCAAATGCACAGACGTTGGTGTTCATAAAAATGCAGTCCACACTTCAAGGTTAAGTATTTTTTTAAAACAGGTATGTATGTATAAAAGGGGTTAAATATTGTACTGATTACCATAGACGTTATATGGCTGGCGATGAAGCGGATTGAAGCTTTTAGTGACGTTTGTTCAATCTGTAGAATTTCTTCAATAGATTTCAAACCATATTTCCAAACAATAAAGTAGCCAGAAACCCTTCCATTCCCAAAATCCTTAACCCTTTATCCTCAATCCTTAATTCCCTAACTCAGCCGAACAATGCACTTGTAAGTATTCTAGTGTTTAACTTTAGGTGATTATTTATTTATAATTTTACATCTTAAGCCAATAGAAGCCATTATATAGTCAAACTGGCATAAATTACTATGATCCGTCTACTTTGCTGTCTGCTATAAAGAATATATACAGATACACAGTTTTTAGACTGACATGGTCACTAACCCTGCTAACACTAACATTAGAAATTAAGACGGAATATTTACCATGTTTATTTACATGATCACGGATGAACAGTTCATCAGTTCAGTTCATGTGATCATGGCGCTTGCAACCGTGCTGAAATATTGGAAACTCATAGACATAAATACACATGGTAAATATCCCGTCTTGAGTTCTAATGTTAGAGATACACAGTTAATGGTAACTTGATGTGCTTGCTGTCTACATATAAGTATATTGTAAAGTTACGAAAGCTCTGTACTGCATAGCTGCGCCAACATCTAACGCTGCGCTCCGCGACCTGATGCCTGCAATTTGAGTCTGTCACCTTGCAAATAATAAATAAATAATGTATACGTGTTATTTTTTTAAATGTAGCATTCTATTAGTGAAAGAATTTTGAAAATCGATGGGTTTTAAAGCTGAGCGACTGTAATAAACACATTTTATTCTCACACTGGCTGCTTTGACTCGTATTACATAAGTAGGTACCTCTGTGTCTAACATTATTACTCTGTGTATTACGACTTCATTAATATTACATTTTTGTATGACATTCAAAGATACAAATCCTACGATACGAAACTTTCAAACATCGTACCTCAATACCGTGGTTGAAAATATAATGCGATCCGTTGTGCATCAACTAAGCGTCATTGTAATCATATCATTATGGAGTACGACACACAAAGTATTTAGGTATACGCTTTTAAAATTAAGCATTTCTTTAAATATCTAAAAGTATGTATACGTGTTTGAAATGTATATATGACAAACGTAGTATATCAACTAACTGGCCTAATAACAGTAGATTAAATATATTCTATTTATACAATATGTGTCTTCTCATACGTAAAACACTAAATAAATCCACACACAGAAACATATCCTTTATAAAACAATCACAAGTCCAGGAACGTTTATTGAGACATGCCAACAATATTTGCTTGCAACCACCGCGCACTGTCTACCATGGAAGGAAGGGCAAAAATACGAAGGAGCTCAATTATATAATAAACTACCTAATGATATAAAAAAATAAAGTCATTTCCTTTGTTCAAAAAGAAACTAAAGTACTATATTTTAAAACTACCATGTAAATAAATATGCCTAGCGAAACATATAAATTACAGTTTATAAGCTTTATATACTATGAAATTAATCATACATATACAATACTATAAATAAAGCTGAAAATACTCCATAACTCCTTGCATGCATTGCGTACACACATACATAGGTACATACATTATACGTATTGATGTTTCTTAATTGTTCTTTTATGATAATTAGTTATCATAAATACCAAATCGCAATGAAATCAAGCGCATAGCATTAATAGTTATCATCATGATCATCACGCCTTTTATCCCCGAAGGGGTAGGCAGAGAGGTACACATTATGACACGAAACACCGAAAAAGAAAAGAAAAAGCCCAGCAATACTTTGCCCGACCCCTTACCCGGCAGTCGCACTTGCGACATTAATAGTAATTCATTATAAAATTATTATTATACATCTGTGATGGCAACGGACGTGTCTCGAATCTTCGATACATAATAAAACCAATGCTATTGCAAATTCTTATTAGTAGAAACAAACTACTTGATGTTCTCGACCCAATATTTTAAAGATTACCCTCGTCTACTCAAAGTTTATTTATTGTGTATGTTCTAAGCATGGAGTTAAACCAGTTTTAAGTATGTAATGTAATAATTTGTTTGTTTATGAATACGGGTATATTGTTCTGGCACTGGTTCGCATTCTGTACCTACTTATGTATATATTTTGTATTTCTCAGTCAAGCTAATTTAAATTGATTATGAGAAATGTCTTAAACCTAAACTTTTTGACACTTAAATACCGGAACACTGCTTGTGACTCACATACACACAACGTCACGCCTTGTGCAGGGGTGTACATGTGTGTAGGCAGGGGTGTACATTACGGCATGTAATGCCACTACACAATGTACACCCACTTTTCACCATTTGCCTAAAAACAAATAAGATAGAATTAAAAAAGCTTTTTTTATGAAACACGCCGGTAATCGAGCAGATGTATTACCTGATGGTAAGCAATCGCCGCCGCCCATGGACACTTGAAACACCAAAGGCGTTACAAGTGCGTTGCCGGCTTTTTGGGAGTTAGGAATTTAAGGGTTGTTGTTCGGGAATGGGGATAGGGAAGATTGGGAAGGGGGAAATTGGGCCTCCGGTAACCTCACTAACACAACGAAACACAACGCAAGCGTTGTTTCACGTCGGTTTTCTGTGAGGCCGTGGTATTACTCCGGTCGAGCCGGCCCATTCGTGCCGAAGCATGGCTCTCCCACATTAATAAGCTTATCTATTTATAACTATTGATAACAACTTGTAGCCTACATTAACGCAGCGCCAGCTCGGGGACCGCTCTGTGACTTACCTACATCTTATTTGAGGTTAAAATAATTGCAATATCCTTTAACAAAGCATAACAATATTATTTTATACTACTCTTGGAAAAAATATATTTGTGAAAACTTTATTTGTTACTGAAAAGCTTTATTAATAACTCGCACTCCGTACTGCGAGCAGTCGACTGCCTTATAGTTTTGTTTCTGTAGAAATACAAAACAAATATTGTAGTTAAGTAATTAGCAAAATAACATTATGTACGTGAAAGAATTTTGAAAATTGGTGCATTTTTGAGCTATTCCAGTATTCACACAATATTTTTAGATTTGATTTATCCAACATCGATTTAATTTCTATGCTTAGTTTTGCTATATATTGCTCAAAACACGTAAAGCTCTTGTAACAACACTATTCCGATGTAATCGAGATAACCGAATCTAATAAACTTTTCTTTATTCGAAAATCCGCATATGAATTAACTGTAACCTCTAACAAGAGTTTAAATCGTTAGTACCTAATATTATTTATTTATTTTATACAACTTATATAATAGTTGTGTAAGGATCCCATTCCATACTTCATACGTTCAACACGCGTGGCGCGGGTGCCGCACACCCAGCGCGCAGCCCGCGCGATGAAAGCTAGCGGAACACGCTGTGGACTACACCTTGCTTGAGATTACAATACTTTATATATTGCAAACAAAAATCTGAAGTTCAGTTCTATTCATAAACATTCTAAGAACTACATTTTACTTTTTATATTCTTTGGCTAAATCAATAATTATGAGAAGGCTGCTTGTACTGTATTGTCACCTAGCGCATCGCGCGCAGGCTCCAGCCGCCTGCGTTTTGGTTCTATTCCCGTAGAAATACAAAATAAATATTGTGGCCATGTGACTCACTAATAAATTAACATTCTATTCGTGAAAGAATTTTGAAAATCGGTGCCTCTGGAGTTGTTCGAGTAGTCACAGAAAGACCGAAAATTATTTTCTCTGATTTTGGACTTATAATTTTGTCTTATAACTTCTTGTTTTTACCCGACTGTGCCAGAAGGAGGGTTATGTTTTTCGAGAGTATGTATGTATGTATGTATGTATGTATGTATGTATGTATGTATGTATGTATGTATGTATGTATGTATGTATAATTATAGAAAGCCAGCCGTATGTGCCCTCACTAAGTCTTCATATTTAGAATGGGTCCCGACTGCTACAACTTTACGATGACTTTCTTGTTTTAGGGTTTTTTTCATTTTCATATTATAAAGAATCGCAGTCGGGTTTTTTAGTTTTTTAAATTACCTTTTTTATTGTAATAAACATTGCTATAAACAAGTTTCAACAACAAACTACAGCTCTGAATAGTTGACTTGATTCCTTAAAATGTTTACATTACGGCAGTTTGTTACATTTAAAACTAGGACTAACTAAAGTTATTAAACCCGTATATATAGGTATCTACGAATTTTGAACTTTACGAAAGTATATAAATCAGACTTCTCCACCACCGCACGGGGAGGCTCGCTGCTGTCGGCTGGCACAGCGCCCACCCCGCGCGATGGCGATGCGGGCTAGTGTGTCTGCCGCTCCTTGCGAGCCGCTGATAACTTGTTGGATTTCACAGTATTGTTTTATCGTAAACAAACATCATAAGTTCAGCACTTGTAAGATTATTTTTTATATTATTGCTAAAATATAATAATAGGAATTCGGCTTGTGATATACCGCTGTCCTAAATAATAAGCACTACGCCCCCAACTCCGGTCGCGCGCGATTTTGCCCTGTTCCCGTAAAACTAGAAAATAAATATTATCGTTATGTTACAATCAAATAAAGTAGATTTCTATACGTGAAAGAATTTTGAAAATCAATGGATTTTTGAAACAATCCTGTAATGAAATAAACTGCGGATTAAATGTTTCTGATATCAGTTACTTTTGTGTATAAACTAAAAGGCCTATCACAATTTTGAGAGCAAAGTTGTTAACATTTATTCTTTTTGCCTGTGTCGTGGGTGGGCGTTTAAAAACATACAAGTTTCCATACATATGACACCCAGACCCGAAACAATAATTTGTGGATCAAATAAACGGTTGCTTCTTGCGGGAACTGTGCAGTCAATAAAGGTCGAAAAATAACGCTTATGACTGCTTAGATGCGTTATGTTGATTGTCAGTGGTTATTTAATTACGACTAGAATTGTGTATTTATTAGTATAAATTTAGCTTGGTTTTGTAATAAAAGGAAGACGTTTGATACATATTAACACCGCCCGGTGTGACTCCAATTGCTTGCGTTTTAGTTTTATTCCGTTACAAATACAAATTGAATATTGTTACCACGTAACTCATTGATAAAGTAACAATTTATACGTGAAAGAATTTTGAAAATCGCTTAGTTTTCCAGCTAATCCAGTAATCAACCAAGCAAGTAAATATTTTAACTGATATGGATATCGGATAGGTATAACAATTTCAGTATTAAAAACACCCGTAACATAAATATCATAGATGATTCATTTGTTTCTTGATGAAATGTTTAAAAAAATATGTTCCGATGTGGCACTTAAGATCGAGTAAGTAGTGTAGATTTACACTTGATTTGTTTAGAGATCAAAATGCTAGCAAAATGAAAATTATTAATTTAAACTATTAAAGTTTATACGATACTTAGGACCCCACTTTGTTATACAATCCTCAAGAATAAAATAATAACTCTGCTGGTTACTGTACTCCTAGTGTCAGAAACCTCCCACCATTCCGATCGACCAACTCGTTGCACAACACACTGAATTTCAGCGACTTCAGAGAACGTGGAAAGTGTCGTATGTTGTTCGTATTGCGATATTGCGAGATAAATAAATGTTTTTTGCATAAATTGTCCGTTTTGCAATATAAATGTAACCATCAGAATGTCCTTGATATGTATGTACGTCGCGCTCAGATACTTACTTTAAATGATTATAATAAATAATGAGATGTATCACTTGTTAATGTTTTGCCCATGCTACGGTGCTACGAGAGGTACAAATATCGCACCACATTGCACATAATAAATAACTTCTGGCGCCGAGTTCTTTCGGCAAATAACAGCGGATGTGGTTGACTAGTACCAGGGGCGCAGTTTCAAACAGAGGTAGCTTGTTACTTATTCCACGACTTTGTTGACATTGATATTTGGTCTCCCTTAACGATACAGTAAAGTAGGGATGAATATATATGTTTAGACAATTTGTTTTGCTAAAGTTTCGTATAAAACTTGAATAAATATTTATGGTACCTTAAATTTTTACATAAAAAGTAATTCGAAAACAATGACTTCTAAGCAGACGATGACAATTACAGTTACATAGTTCTAACAAAACTGTATCAACTACTGATTTCAAAAGATTGTCATCATATGGCATTAGTATTTATTATCTATATTTTGTCTAAAATATACAGGGTGTCCCTGAAGTCGACGTCCAACAGGCATCAGATGATCGGCAAGGTTCCAAATGTTATCAGAAAAATATAAAAAAAAATTTTAAGTCCTGCAGTTTTTAAATTACAGTGACTTATGTGTTATCCACGAAAAAGTACACCCTGTGCCAGTCTTTTGACTCTTGTTGCTACAAATCTTTATTTTTTCGTCTGCAGTCTTCCTTACATTATTCTGAATAGTGCTCCAGTAATATGGAATCATAAATTCTTAGCTAATTGCTTTAGATAGGAAAACATTGTTAGTTTTAGAGGAACCAAATACTCTGAATAAAATTTTCACCTTACTTTAAGTGACTGTACTAAATAAATTATGTATGGCGCTAGTAGTGGCAAATTTCACCAAAGTTGGCGCATTTAATAAGGATTATAAAATGGTATAGCACTTTGCACATTATTTCTTAAATTCGACACAAAAAAAGATTTTTCAACGAAACTCCGTTTCGATGAATTTATTTGATCTTACTAATATTTCTTCTAGTGTACTCAAATCATACGTTACAACCTCGTATGCACTAGACAGCACTTTACACGCTATGTGTTATCATCATGTTGAAAATCTGCGAGGATCTCTTGTCAAACAACATTGTCTGTTTACTCGTGATTTCGTTTGCAGCATTCGTCGGCAATATTATCGCTAGACGAACTGGTGTTGTGCATCTCGAGCCATGGTACCCGGGCTTCGGCATTTTAGCTGAGCACTGGCTTTTTTGCACCGTGTTGATCATTTCTTTTTTAAATAATTTTTTGCTTTACCTGCAATTCCAAATAACTCTTTCTCGACAAACTAAAGAATATTTGATGCTTCATCCCGCATTTGATCACAAGGCATGAACACGTAACTTAATCGGAGGATTCACCCATTCCTTTTTTTTTTTTTTTTTTGATTGGGATATGACGAGTAATTGAACGTCCTTACGTTCAATTTGCTCATGTACACCATACCACTACCGCGTCGATATGCTGTGTACATGAATCTGCCGCGTCCGTTCCTTTTGATTTTACTACACATTTGATAATGTGTTTGATGCACTATAAACATCATATTGCAATCATTCAATATTATTTAGTGAAACATGATACACAACATCAGTTCCTCTAGTAAGTCTAGTAATATTGCCGACGAAAGCTGCAAGCGAAATCATGAGTAGACAGACAATGTTGTTTGACAAGAGATCCTCGCTGATTTTCAACATGATGATAACAAATCGCGTGCAAAGTGTTGTCTAGTGCATACGAGGTTGTAACGTATGATTTGAGTACACTAGAAGAAATATTAGTAAGTTCAAATAAATTCATCGAAACGGAGTTTCGTTGATAAATATTATTTTTGTGTCGAATTTAAGAAATAATGTGCAAAGTGCTATACCATTTTGTAATCCTTATTTAATGCGCCAACTTTGGTGAAATTTGCCACTACTAGCGCCATACATAATTTATTCAGTACAGTCACTTAAAGTAAGGTGAAAATTTTATTCAGAGTATTTGGTTCCTCTAAAACTAACAATGTTTTCCAATCTAAAGCAATTAGCTAAGAATTTATGATTCCGTATTACTGGAGCACTATTCAGGATAATGTAAGGAAGACTGCAGATGAAAAAATAAAGATTTGTAGCAACAAGAGTCAAAAGACTGGCACAGGGTGTACTTTTTCGTGGATAACACATAAGTCACTGTAATTTAAAAACTGTAGGACTTAGAATTTTTTTATATTTTTCTGATAACAGTTGGAATCTTGCTGATCATCTAGTGCCCGTTGGACGTCGATTTCAGGGACACCCTGTATACAGTTTGATATTATTTATGAATTTAAAAGAAAGTGAATAAAATATAGTTTACGAGTGAAATCTACAGCTATAATAGGTAAATAAAAATACAATAATCTTTTCGAAAAAAATTATAATAATAAAGGCCAAAAATAATTTTGCTGATACAGGAATCGAACCCGACACCCTTTGCTCGGCAGTCGCTCCTGTGACCAGGCGGACACGCGACCAAGAGACTATCTTTTTATGAAAAAAAATCGGACATGGAGGTAGTCTAGTACCAGCATATTTTACAAGCGATTGGGTAGTGATAGCGATGATAGGGTTTATAATTCAAAAAACTACTCTAGCATCGTTATCGCCCATCCCAATATTTCAAACTTTAGCTTGTTATCATTACTCAAAATGTTCATACAATTATTTAATTATGTATTTCCCCGCAGCCCCGAGAAATAAAGTGTGAGTTTAGGCATGTGTGTATTTTATGTGTTCATGTATATACCTATGCAGCTGAAAAAAGTAAAATTCATCAGACCAGGCATGTTTTTTGTAGCTCCGACGTAATACTGGGCAGGCTACCGTAGCGTGCTCTGTATTACCGCGGACTGACGTGCCCCTCGAGTTTACAAAACGTCTAGCCCCAGTCCCCTGACCCTCCTTTCGCGCATGCGCGCCTTTAGCCAACGAAGGGGAGTGCTAAACAAGGGAACAAATTTAGGGATTTTAATTTTAGGTAATTTAGGGAGCAAATGAACTATCGATAAGTAGACATTATTTCGAATATCACGTATTATTCTCATATACCAGTTGCCGGTGAATTAATCCCAAAGCAGCTTTTGTTAGTAGATACTTAATAATATTCATTATAATTTTTTTTGTGCACTGTGACAGCACGATGTCCGCGCGATGCCAGCTCGGACGTGATTCCGTGGGACCCAATGGTACAACAGAGAAATTGTATAGCTCTACCGGTTACTGTACCCCTTTTATTTTTATTTTTTTTTTTTTTTATTTATTTATTTATTTTTTTTTTTTGAGGGGGAAAATCATCCAATGACTTCTCCCGCCTTGGGTGAGGCGGGAGGGAGTGTCAGACTCTTACTGACTAAAAACCACCCCGTTCCTTCTCCTGCTTTGAGCCGGAGCCCCGGTAACCTTTTACGTTGTCCGCAGCTCCGGATCAGGCATCAGCCCTACTGGGCCCCATCTGTGGTGGTCTGGCTCTTTGAGGCGCGCGCGGAACGCGACGCGCCGTATGCACGGGTCTGGTTCTGGTCGGGCGGCGAGCTACCCTTGCTCGCCGTCCGCAGACCCGCACTTACGGTGGCCGGAGATCGTCACGCGATCCCCGACGCCCGGAGTGTCTTCTGCGGCGGCTGGGGCGTGAGGAGGATCGTTCCCTCACGCGCTCCGCCTCCTCCTTAGCTAGCATGACTGCTTCGCAGAAGGAGGAGACGGCGTCCCATTCTCTCTCGCTCCGAATCATGGCCTGAACCAAAGCCGGACGCGAGAGGTCACCGTCGCCGATCACATCCCTAAGGACACGGCGGTGCTCAGCCCATGCAGGGCACACCGCTACTGTATGCTCCACCGTGTCCTCCGGGTGATCCACGCAATGCCGACACCCAGGCGTTTCCTCCCGCCGAATTCGAAACAGGAACCTACCGAAACTTCCGTGTCCGGTAAGCACCTGCGTCAGGCGGTAGGTGAGGACGCCGTGACGCCTCTCTAGCCACTCCTCAAAGAGGGGACTTACCGCTGCTATAACAGCGAGCCCAGCCCTCTGTTGCGATAGTCGTTGCTTCCATTCCGCCATGAGATCGCGCCGGAGCTCATCCCGCCACGCACTAATCTGGCGCGGCAGTGGACTTTCGCCCCGGCGATGCGCCTCCGCACGTAAGCTATATACGTGCGCGAGCACTTTCGCCTCCAGATCCCACGGCGGTGATCCCGCAAGGAGGTTAGCCGCCTCCCCGGAGATCGTGCGGTATCCACGGATCATCCGAATGGCCATGACCCTCTGGGATGAAACCAGCGCACGAGCTGGTCGTCGCCGTAGATTTGGCGCCCACACCGGGGCCCCATAGAGGGCCATGGACCGCACAATCCCCGCGTACAACCTCCGGCAGGAGGCGTTTGGTCCCCCAAGGTTGGGTAGGAGCCGCTTTAGGGCAGCCCCCGTCCGTTCCAACTTGGGAGCCAAACGTCGGAAATGTTCCTCGAATTTCCACCGACTGTCGAGGACGAGTCCCAGGTACTTCATCGTCACCTCGACGCCGATGGAAACCCCTCCTGCCATGATCTGGAACCCACCCGGAGGTGGCGCATTCCCGCGGCCATAAAAGCACATGGCCTCGGACTTATGAAGCGCCACCTCGAGTCCCAGCTGCCGGATCCTTTCAACGACTATCGCAACCGCTCTCATCATCAGGTCGGCCGCCGCCTGGTGCGACCTCCCGTGTGCTAGTACCAGCGTATCGTCAGCGTAGCAAACCACGCTGACGCCGCTCGGGAGGTCGGTGCGCAGCACCCAGTCGTAGCCTATGTTCCACAGGAGTGGTCCCAGGACCGATCCCTGTGGAACACCGCGCGACATCTCTCGCCGGTTCCACTCACCTCGGTGACCGGGGTAGATGACGGATCTGTCCGTCAGATAAGCCTCGACTATACGACGGAGATAGATAGGCACCCGATGATGTCGTAGTGCCTCCAGAATGCAGCTCCAGGGCAGAGAGTTAAAGGCGTTGGCGATGTCCAAAGACACCGCCACGACGACTCTACCCCTGGACACTGCAGACCCCGTCGTAAGGTCCCTCACGCGCATGATGGCGTCCACCGTGGAGCGCCCTCTGCGGAAGCCGAACTGGCCGTCCGCGAGGTCCGGCCCTGTTCCCGTCAGGTGCGCGACGAGGCGGTTTGAAATTATTCTTTCAAATAGTTTTCCCACCTCGTCGAGTAGCACGATGGGCCGGTACGCGGACGGAGAGTCCGCAGGGCGCCCTGGCTTCTTCACGAGGACCAGTTTACCCGCCTTCCATGATAGCGGGAACTGGCCCCTCTCCAAACATGCGCTGAAAAGACCAATTAGTCGAGGCCTGAGAGTCTCCGAAGCCAGGACCCACGCCTTGCCAGGCAATCCGTCGGGTCCCGGGGCGGTGTTCTTGGCGCCCATCCGGCGCACCGCCACTCTCAGCTCTGCCTCGGTCACTTCTGGTGCTGTCTCGTCGTCGTCGTCGCTGTGGCCCGCATCGGGCACCGCAGGGGGCGGAGTCATGCACGGAGGGATGTAGCCCCTCTGTGATTGGGGGAACAAGGTGGCGACCACCTCCTCTACAACCTCTGGCCGGAGACTCTGTGTCAGCGGGGGAGCCTGTGTGCGGAGCTTGTCACGCACCATTAGGTAAGGGCGTCCCCACGGGTCTCTGTCCAGAGTCTCCAGCATCTCCTGGCGCATGTTCCACTTGGGTTTGGTCCAAAAGGGTCTCGTCAACATTGATGTTTTAATGGCGCGAACTTTGAATTTAGAATACGCACTATTGGTTATGGCAGTTAAACAGATTTGAAAAATCATAAAATATTGTTGAACGTTACACCTTTTTGCTAACAAACTAACTACTTTTACCTAGTTTTTTTTCAATTCTGGAAATTACACCTAGGATGCTTACCTAAGTAACTATATTTATTACTTTTATTTTATTGTAACAGTATATTATATTTTTCTCAAAAAGATTTTCATTTCTACTCAAATCTGGGTACAAACAATATCCAAAAATTAGGGACTGCATACCTATCGGTATTAAATATTTAAATAGTACTAGTAAAATTTCACTACTCTTATTTGTATACCGGCTTTTGAAGTATAATTTCGGTATCAGATATTAAAATTTGATTAGAAATATATGAGTACTCAAATATATGTACTGAACTAATTTCTGTTAAGATGTTTTCAGTACAACAATTATTTTAACCGATATTTTATTTCTGTACCGAAATACGAGCCGGCGCGCGGCAGATGGACTATAGCCAGTGCCGGCGTTAGGGGGGGGCGACATGGGCCGATGGCCCAGGGCGACAAAGTCTGGGGGGCGCCAATAAAATGAAAAACTACTACTAACACTTGATATTGCTTCCCTCAAGTGGGCGCCACAATATTTTCGCCCGGGGTGTCAGTGGCCCCTACGCCGGCACAGTCTGTAGCACGAAGGAATAAGGACGGGGAAGGGAGGACAGATGAGCTAAAGAATCGAGAATAACCAATAATTAATTCATAAGAATATCAATCTATAATATAAAAATAAGTCGGGTTTTCCTTCCTGACGCTATAACTCCAGAACGCACAAACCGATTTCCACGGTTTTGCATTCGTTGGAAAGGTCTCGCGCTCCACGAGGTTTATAGCAAAAAAAAAACAGGAAAAATTCAAGAGAAAAGCCAGAAGACATGGAAAATCATTGGTGGCGAAACGGAGTTCGCCTGGTTTGCTAGTATAATATAGATAAATTACTGCTACCCTAATCATCTGTTATATATGTACCAATATTAATACGATACAAGAATAATTAAGATACACGAATCATTTCTGTTTGAATATATCTGTACTGTTATTTTTGAATAACAGAATTTTTATGGTATGACGTCATACAGAAAAAAATTGTACAGAAATGTATACCGGTATGCAGTCCCTGCTAAAAATATTATACTCCCTTTAAATAACTGTAGAAGATGCGTATAGATTATTGCTTCGCCTACGTCCTCCTCGATCAACCTCCCGCGAGCATTTTTAGTAACTTTCCATTGGAAAACATGAAAAGCATTGTAACCATGGCATTCACTGACATTGTAGCTCTCTCTACGTGAAAGAATTTTTAAAATCGGTGGGTTTTTGAGCTAGTTTACTAGTAAAACTTACCGCGGCTAGACCAAGTAATTCTACATGAATAATACTAAATGTTTTCTTCTGATTTATATCTCTGTCACGTATTATATTATAATCAAGTCTGTATTAGTATATTTTCCTAAAGAGTAGACAGAAGTGCGTTTTTTTTTAGTGCATCAAGTTATAGCACCCAGTATAAACTGACCGTCGAATGTGCGGACAGATCATACAATGCGAGTCCGTGATAACTTGGTTTTGTATAGCTCGATGTGACACACACACACTTATCATCAGGTTACATTGTAAAATGTCGAGTTATTGCCTTAAGTATTAATTAAATGTCGTAAGTATTAAGACGACATAAGCCGCTAGTATTTATATTATTAGAGGACACTTAATATTCGTGTTATTGTCCCATTGTACATATACTCTTGTATTGCCAAAATGCCAACTCGCGGCCTACGCTCCCGCCGCATGCTGGCTGGCTGCCGGCCGCCTTCGAAAAAAGATACGAATATTTAGTAAAAATCATATATTAGAAAAGTACATTATATTTTTAATAGTTACCTATATATTTCTGACTTATAGAAATTAAATTTTCTTTATTTTATTCATAAGGCTTAGTTCATAGACAATCTTTCATTACAACTCGGTAGGACCATTTGGTACGTTCGGTCGGTGTATACAATACCTCTGCGTGTTACTGCGCGCCTGGTGTCGGGAAACATGTGGATCGGGTACGGTGCTGCATTAACGAACGTTGCCACTTGGTTCATCCAAAAGGACCTCGTCAACAATGATGTTTTAATGGCGGGTTTGGATCTCTAGAGTAAAAAGATGATAATGTTATTGGGTCTTTCTTGTATCTAAGACGGAACTTATTTTTTTTCAGAAAAGGTATTTATTTATGTATATTAATTTATCATCGGTTGTATCGTTTATTTATACTCAGATAGAAACAAACCTGAGAATGATTGTACTGTATCTATATTTTTTACAGTTATATTTTTAAATTTCTATGTTGGTTTTGTTTTAACTGTAGCTACTGAAGCTATACAAGTTTTTTTTCATACATAATCCAGGATATGAAAGAATAGTTAAACATTTTGCCCGCACCCTCGGTCGACCGTCCGCATGCGTTTTAGTTCAGTTCCCATAGAAAAATTTTATAAACATTGGTAACATGAGAATCACTGATAATCTAGCTTTCTCTACGTGAAAGAATCTCGAAAATCGGTGGGATTTTGAACTAATGTACTAGTCAAACATACAGCGAATGTATCTTTCTCTCGTAGTGCATGGGTAAGCAACAATTATAGCAAAATGTATTTAAATCTCTGATAGATACATATTTATTTAACATTTAGCTTGTTATTTACCATAAATACATACATAATATATAGCAATTTTAATTTGGTGCGGTATAAGTTTGAGCGTGGTCAGTAAGCTGACTGCCAGCCGCCCTGTGCCCCAATTATTGTGAACACATAACTCATGCTTAAGTACGAGTATTTATCATATTCATCATAAGAAAAGTTGTGAACATAGATTTGCAAAGTAATTTATTTAAATACACAGTGTCTAATAAATCTACATGAAAAAAGAACTTAAATAATAAGAAATAAACTTGATAACTAAAATAAAGACAAACAATCAAAAGATCCGTACATTAAGCGTCCAAATAATATTCTCTTATCTACCAATATTTAGCGACTTAGATCTCAGACTGTTTAACTGTGACTGTAAGCCCACAAGGTCCACCGAGGAATGAAATAGCTCTTCTTGTTACTGCGTGCCTAGTACCAGTAATCTGGCGGCCCCAATCGGGCGGTAGAAACATGTTCCATTTAGTCTCCGTCCAAACGGGAGCCCCGTCGGTGTCGGTGGCTTGAATGAATCACAAACATAAAATAACTCATGCCTCTCATTCTCCAAATTGGGCAAAGGCTCGAATAATAATGATTATGTTTTAGTTATGTACTTTATATTTTGTCGCCAGTTATTAAACTCAAAACATATCTCTTTTATAACTTAACTGGCTACTTTAGAAACTTGACATTATATTGTATGTACATATTATAATATGTACTGTTCGACCAAGTTCAAGCTGTAAGCTGGCTAGCCCGCCCGGCGCGGTGTCTGAGCGGTGCCAGCTCGTGTGCCGCTCTCAATCTGTGTGATGGTTACATTTATCATGTTCATGTAACAGACGAAGTAACAATAAACCTGCAAATTACAGAACTATTATAAGACTTACATAGTACAGAATATGTTATTGATTGGTTATTTATAGAAATAATATTGTTTGTTTCTTATCAATAACAAGCTTTTCACTCAGACAGTAAACACTGTCTGGGACTCTGTAGGACCAAATGGATCACCGAGAATGAAAAGAGCTCTGCGTAATACTGCGCGCCTAGTACCAAAAATCTGAGGACCCCATTGGGGCGGTTCGAGAATGTCGAACGGACCAAACGGGTCGTCGTTTAAAGTTAACGTTTGGATCGCGCGAAGTTTGATACTCACAATACGTGTCTCGTAATTTTTACTTTAGGGAAGGTAGGATAAAAATAATGTTGTAAATAAAATTATATAATAATATGTATTTCTCGAACTCGTATTATTTTCAATTGTACCATATTTGTGCTTCTATTCTATCAATAACTGAGTAGTAATAATGAGTTAGTTAATTCTACTAACACATTGTATTCTTCGGAGTAGACAGAAGCACCGCGACTTTAATATGAATATAGATCTGAATGTATGTCTGCGATGAGTTATTATAAGCATTTAAACTACTCAATGTTACGACATACCTATTACAGTTACTTTCATGAACTTTAAAATCGCAGTGGAATGTCCGCACGGGGTTAAGTTTTGTTTTGACATTAAAGTTTGAACATAACTGAGTAGTGTTCTTGTACATAAATTTAAACTTAAAGAGATGTATATTTTTGCTCAACATCAAGAACATAATACCACTGAAGAAGAACTTAAATGTATAGACTTTTCTTTAAATTGTGTTAAAATTAACATTCTTTGATATCCAATTTCTTAGTTTTTAGGAAGCCAATAATACATATTATAGCAATACGCGTGTCCTTTTCATTACTCCAGTTGAGGTCCGCGTGCGTTTTAGGTCTGTTCTCGTGGAAATACAGAATAAATGATGTAACTATCAAATTCAGAGATCATTTTGATGACTGTCCGTGAAAGAATTTTGTAAATCGGTAATATTTTTAATTGATCGAGTGCTTTGAAAATTTTATTTTACGTGGTCTCAACTTAAGTATTATTGGAAACTTAATAATTTAGTCATTACGTGTGTTAAAATTTAAATTTAATAGACTCAAAAATATAAAAATATTTTTTCCTAACTACAGCCATTTGCCAGCATCATACGGCGTGTGACGTAGCTCGTAGGCTCGCGCTGCTAACTTTAATCTCAGTTAGTTAGTTATCTATAAGTCACTAAAGTTGGGAACAAAACAGCTTTATCATTTACTGCGCTCCTAGTGTTAGAAAACTATCCGCAGCTCCATTCGGGCCGGTGAACGAAATAGTTTGGTTGCGTCCAAATGGTCCTCGTACAGCAAGGAACGATTCAACTTCACAGCTTATTGGAAAACTGGCGCGATATTTGAATTTTGTAAAAGTTACGCATCTTGTAATAGTTTTTTATCAATCATAATAAGTATATGACACTAAGAATGGTTTGTTAATAAAACTAAAACAGAATTTCTATATTACAAAGTACTCATTGTTAGCATGGCTGCCTCTCGCCCGGCACGTGATCCATGCGGTACCAACACGGGAACCGCAGTATGGTTCATATAGATACCTTGCAACAAATAACGACATTATTATAATTATTGTTAACATACAACTTTAGGTACCAACAATCATAATGCGAATACCATGACTGATAGATAGTAACAACATCTAATGTATTTTGAGTTAATAATTTAACTTAATTATTTCACTCTAAAAGAACGAATTCAATTTACAGAAATGTCATACTTTATATTATATTTAAATAAACATAGATCTCAGTCAGTTAGCTATTACTAAAGCTCTGTTTGTTACTGGGCTCCTAGTACTGGAAAACTATCCATACCTTCATTCGGACCGGTGAACGAATGTGATTTAGTGCACCCAAATGATCCCCCGTAATACGCGAGTTATGGTTTAAAGTTTAGCGGGTAATGGCGCGATGTTTCAATTTTGCAAAATACATGTGACTCGTAATTGTTTATAATATATTGAAATAAACAGTCTAGTTACCTAAAACAGAATTTCTATATTCTCGCTTCAAGTCAATTCATTATAATTATGGTTATCTATCATTAGGCTAAGAAGTAAATGTTATAAGTCATGCAAAGGACCTTTAATACAATATTACTATCCCATTGTATTGTATAGATACCTATTCATTTGATCATTACTGTAACAGCGCGTGAACTCTCCTTCTACTGTAGGATGGCTGCCGCCCGCCCAGCTCAGGCTCGCGCGTTGCCAACTCGCGACTCAGTCAGTAGTTTGTTTTATTAACGCGTCTGTTCTTTATTATAATTGTCGTAAACAATCAAATTAAGATTAATAAACTCAAAATATATTTTTAAAGTAGCTAAACTTAAAACGAGTTCGTCACTAATTAACCGAATACTTTCAATATTTATATACGGCGTAACCAACATGCTTACCGCCCGCCCGCCGCCGCAAAGGGCGCGCGTAGCCAGCTCGAGAACAATGCTTTAGTAGTAACTTGTTATAAATTACAGCTTTCTTGTATTGCTAACATATAACTTGAAATAACATTACACATTATAAAATAGTGACTACAGACTAAACTTTGGTCAAAAAGTAAATAATAACAATAATCAATTTATCGTAATACGACTAAAGTATAATATTGTAAAGTATAAAAATATAATATTATTAAAATCATTTCAATAGTACCTACATCCCATTTGGTCCATTCGGTCCTCCTATCCGTAAAGCTGCGAACAAAAAAGCTCTTTATATTACTGCGCTCCTAGTACCAGAACTCTGACGAGTCCATTCGGGCCGGAGAACCAAATCGTTTGGTGCAGCCCAAATGGTCCTCACACAGCAAAGAACTTAGTTCATCAAAAAATTAACACATATAGGTAATTGTAGTTTATGATACTACAAGCAACGTACTTCAATTATAGTTTTATCTATTAATAAATAGGCAACAGTGACATCTTTGATTTATTTAATATTTTACAATTCACAAAGAATTATAGCAATGTTAAAGTACCTATGTAGAATTTTTACTTTATTTTATAAAAGATATCTTTCTTTCTTCGTTGCATATTTTACTTGCAGTTTTCTACATTAGGTACCGTACTTAATTATAAATATTTTGAAATTGATCATATCATGCTCAAGAAAAAAAAATATATTTTTCATAATATCAGGATCCCGCTGTAAGCTGGATGCCGCCCGCCCAGTACACTACCCGCGCGGTGCCAGCTCGGACACCGTACTTTGTAATATTGACAGTTCTATGTTATAACATATCTGATTATCCAAGTAACAATTTGATACAGTATTTCTTTTTAATGTGAGACATAATGAAAATATTTTAGACTACTTCAACTTGAAAAATATATTTTTACACATTATTATTTAGGTAATTAATCATTCTATCAATAATTTGATGGCAGACATTGTTTAAATGTAACTTCGCATTATTACTCCCAAACCAAAAGGGATAGGTGGATGTTAAATTGTGATCCATTTGTGCTCGGCTACGAACTACGAGGGTAGATCCATTTGGGCACCGCTACGAACAACGAGGTAACAAAACAGCTCTTCGTATTTACTGCGGGCCTAGTATCAAAAATCTGACGGGTCCATTCGGGCGCCGGGCGCTAGCTGCACGTTTCACATGGTTCACTCAAATGGATTTAGTTAACGTTTCAATGGTGCAAAAAATACAAATAAATAGCTAGTTAATTTATCCTGATTATACCTAATTTAAATCTGTCTTTGTTTTCTATAGATCAAGTTTATAACATGTTTATAAAATAAACTTAATTTTTGGGCTTATCCGTTACAATTACATATTTTTTATATCATTATTCGTCATCGTAATAGTTTATAGAATAGAATTAGTTAAATAATGGTTCACCTGTGCCCTCGACCCTCAAACGAGTCATGCATTGTCGTTCAATTGAAAAGCAAAATCAATATTGTAACCACGGGGCTTCCTGATAATGTAGCTCTCTTTAAGTGAAAGATTTTTTGTAATTGGTGGGTCATTGAGGTTATTTGACTACTAAATTATTACTAGTCGAATGTATTTATTTATGCATTGGCGAGAGAGAAAATATTGCCACATAAATAAAGCAAAATGTACTCACTCAGCACTTCAATCCTATTTCATATTTATTAAACATGAAACCTGTACCTCTTCAATGAAGTACACAGACGTACATTGATGTGTAGCTGAAATCATAAACCTTCTTCGAATCACGAGGCTTAACCTATAAATCTGCAAGCTGGTAGCCGGGGCGCCCACAGCGGCAACGGTGTTCGCGCGACGCATAAACATTCTTCCTCTATGAAATCAGTGTTTTTAAATTATGATGTATTTA
This sequence comes from Spodoptera frugiperda, assembly GCF_023101765.2. Lineage (NCBI taxonomy): Eukaryota > Metazoa > Arthropoda > Insecta > Lepidoptera > Noctuidae > Spodoptera > Spodoptera frugiperda. Next base: position 4,857,402 of record NC_064236.1, read on the forward strand.
TTATCTGCGAATATTTAAAGTGACACGGAGATACCTTTATAATCAGCCGAAGATTAAGTAATAAGAATTGTCTATCATGCTAATGTGAACTCATCGTAACGTAGCGTCTCACCTTTTGTCACCGAAGGGGTAGGCGATTAATGTGTGATTAGCGACCGTATAACATAAATATTTAAATAGAAATATAATTTAGCTGCATAATAATATAATCACTTTAATTAAGACTTGACCTTGAAGAATTTTGAGCTTTTATATTATTTATGGTTAGTTTGTTTTAAAAACATAATTATATTATCTAGACTTTGATGCTAGTCACCTTCGATGAACCAATACCAACTGTTGATCGAAGCTAGTCACAGTATGATAACAAAGTAGCTCCTTATAAAACTGCACTCCTAGTACCAAAAATATCCTGTCGTTCCAATCGACGGACTGGTTGTACGATGTCTCTCAAAACTCATTCATTTCGTTCGCTATGCAGTCAGGAGAGCGAGGAAAGGGTCATTCAAATGAAAAGTGGAACAAAATTTAAATCAATTATTATGTTATCGGCTTACTCACGTATTGTTTTGACGAGGAACTCGACTAGTTTTAAGTCAATATGAGCCTCTAGCATGACTTTAAACTAGCCGAGTTCCTCGTCAAAACAATACGCGAGTAAGGCGATAACATAATTGATTTAGTATGTCTCACGAAAGTTACAATAAAATCAAAATTTAAATCTGTTATGAACATATTATTTTCGTGTTATCAATCTAAATATGTACAATTGTTAAATTACTTATATTATTCAAATTATTTATCATTTTCTGAAAGGTTAATGCACTAGCGCTCTGTCGAACCGCCCATAGTGGCTTTACCTAACGCCTGCCCGTCATTAAAATATTGTCCCTTGCGTTTTAGTTCAATTCTCGTGTAAATACATGGCAAGTAATGTAACTATCTTAATCATCTATAATCTATCTTTCTATACGTGAAAGAATTTTGAAAATCGGTGGGGTTTTTGAGGTGATTAAGTGTTTCGAAAATATTATTTGTTATGGGAATTTAAAATAATTTTATGACACTTAGATGAATGTGGTGCTATTTATGTATTTTTTTTAACAATATTGTGATGAAAAGATGGTAGTTCTTCCATTCACGTTTAATACTGATATTCATCCAAATCAGTTAGAGCTCTGTGACCCCAAAACTAATTGGGAAAAGGTCAAAAGGCTCAATGATGTTAATTATTATCAAGAATTAGCAACCACGCTAACGACAAACCGCAGTTGACAAGTTTTTTTCAAACTTTTATTAATTCCATGTATCTAATCCTGTTAATAAGTTCAACATTTTTTTTTCAATATTTACAATCCCTTTTCTTTGTATTTCAACAAAGCCAGCTCGGAATCCTTCCTGAATAGGTGGGCTGGGTGTGGCCCGCCCAGCGTGAAGCCTACATTACACGTTGCCAGCTAGCGCACGCAAGGACAGCGCATACCCTGTGAACTGGCTGCCGCCCGCGCCTCCCGCCCGGCTCCGTAGTCCTAAGTTATTGATTTTATGAAATTGCACTTCCTAGGTACGTGTTTAATGCACGATATAATGTTTTAAATGGAAAGATATGAATATTGTTAGATGGGAGCGGTACCTTGTATTTATTTACGCATTGTGTTAGTATTTAGTGTTCTAATAACTACAGAAATATGTAATAAAAACAGTCTAAATGTTATTTATTTATTAATACCTACAAGAATTCATTCTCTAAGCAGGTCAAAGCACAAGTCTTAATTAAAAATTTGATTGTTTTTTCGGCAGAGGCAGGGCATCTCACGTTATGAAATCCTTTTGTACCCAACGGTCCACGGACCTAATCACCGAAGATATTTTTATAAAACCGTAGTCCCATTTAAAAAAAATTGCTAATTAATATCCTTAATGAATATAATTAAGAAAATAAATAAAAATAGTAATAAATTATTAGGATGGTAAAAAAGCCAACGGCATGAAACCCACATTACGTACCAGTATTATGTACACGTTTTTTATAAGAAAAATTGTAAATTAATAATAAAGTTTTGATTATTTGATACCCGCTGGAAGAACAATATTATCTATTTTAATATTATTTTTTTTTAGCATAATCACTGTTTCTATCTTGCAACGTGGTTTGGCTTCGTCGTATCAGCGCGAGGTCGCAACAACGCATACTATTCGATACATCTCCACCAGGAGAGCATTTACAAGAGAAGGTTTTCTATTTATACAATAACAATGTAAATGAAAAATTGTTTACTATACATACGGTACTTATTTTTTGTATTGGACAATAGATATAATCTTGATAACCTTTCTTTTATAATATATTAATTAACGAATGAAATCTTTATTTAATTAAAAGTATTTTTATTCTATTAATGAATTTCTTATATTTGATATGCGTAACGTAAGTAATTGTAGAAAAAAAATTGATAGGTAAAATTATATGGTCTTCAAGATTAAGAGTGTGTACCATATATCAGATCGATCTGTCATCAGGATGGGGGTTCAATTCCATTATGTAATTAGAGTCAAACAAATAAAGGGGCTAGCTTATAAAACCTTTTAGGAAATAAAAAGCTCTGATTTTATGCCTACTTGTTGTACTTGAGTGACCTATTTAAAATACACCGTCCAGTACCCATTTTGCAACGTGGTTTGGCATCGTAGCACAGATCGTAGTATCTGCGATGGCTCGCAACAACGCAAACTATTCGATTTACCTGTACTAGGAGAACATAAACTAGAGAAAATATATCGTTTCCTATTTATAAAACAACAATTTAAATGGAAAATTATTAAATTTATTTACTATACTTTTTGTAATGAACAATTCATCTTGATAACCTTCTTCTTGTCGTATAAATTAATGAAATTTTATTTGATTAAAAATATTTTTATAAGCTTTATTCTCATTCAATCCCTTACATTTGATATGCGTAACGTAGGTAATAGTAGAAAAAAATAGATCATATTATATGGTCATCAAGAGTGTATACCTAATGTCATATTGATCTGTCGTCAGGATGTGGTCAGGATATCTACTAATTTCAAAGAAACAAAGGGGCCAGCTAATAATACCTTTTAAGAAATAAGTTAAACGTAAAAAGCACTGATTTTGTACCAACTTGAAGAGAGTGACCTATTTATAATACATCGACCAGTAATTTTGCAACGTGGTTTGATGTCGTCGTATCTGCGATGGCTCGCAACAACGCATACTATTCGATTTACCTGTACTAGGAGAACATGAACTAGAGAAGGTATATCGTTTCCTATTTATACAACAACAATTTTATTTAAATGTAAAATTATTTACTGTCCTTACTTTTTGTAATGGACAATTCATCTAATCTTAATAACCTTCTTCTTCTCGTATAAATTAATGAAATCTTCATTTGATTAAAAACATTTTTATGAGCTTTATTCTATCAATCAATCCCTTACATTTTATATGCGTAACGTAGGTAATTGTATAAAAAAATAGATCATAATATTATATGCTCATCAAGAGTGTGTGTCCTTTATGTCAGATCAATCTGTCGTCAGGATGATGGTTAAATAATTCCATTATGTACAAATTTCAAACAAACAAAGGGGCCACCTAATAAATCCTTTTACGAAATAATATAAAATTTAAAAAGTACTAAATATTTTGTACCAACTTTACACTTACAGAGTGACCTATTTATAATACATCGTCCTGTACCCAGTTTGCAACGAGGTTTGGCATCGTCGTATCTGCGATGGCTCGCAACAACGCATACTATTCGATACAGGTGTACCAGGAGAGCATTTACAAGATGAGGTACATCGTTTCCTATTTATACAAAAAATAAAATACATATATAAATATGTATATCAATGACGCCGTTTTTTACGTATAATGGCATGAAAACCGTCTATGAGAGAACTGGCAAACATTTCCGAGGCACTGCACAAACGGGGCAGTCGCAACAACATCCTGAATGCGTTATAGTATTGTTCCCGCAGGACATCTAGCGATCTCGTGGTGTAGTTGACCCATAGATTGCTGGTCTAAAAGCTCTGGCAGTATGCTTTGCATAAAGTAATTTTAGCTGAGTCTGAACACCGTACAAATCTACGTGCCAACATGTTACCTCTGACCGCCAGAGCCCGGCACTCCCTCTCTATGTCTATATCATCCCTGAGGTCCTACAGTTATAAGGTTATAAAACCTTTTGAAATAAATAAAACTTGCACTGACTTTGTACCAACTTGAACAGAGTGACCTATTTAATATACACTGTTCAGTATCCATTTGCAGCGTGGTTTGGCATCGTCGTATCTGCGATGGCTCGCAACAACGCATAATATTTAACCTATACTAGGAGAACAAAAATTAGAGAAGATATATCGTTTCCTATTTATACAATTAAAATGTAAATAGAAAATTATTTACTGTGTATACTTACTTTTTGTAATGGACAATAGATTTAATCTTGATAACCTTTCTCTTATTGTATCATCATCATCATCATCAGCCGTGAGACGTCCACTGCTGAACAAAGGCCTCCCCCTTGGTCCTCCACGTAGAACGACAAGTCGCCACTCTTATTGTATATTAATTAATTAATGAAATCTTTATTTGATTAAAAAAATATATAAGCTTTATTCTATCAATGAATCCCTTACATTTGATATGCGTAACGTAGGTAATTGTAGAAAAAATAGATCACCTTATATTATGGTCATCAAGATTAAGAGTGTGTACCATATATCAGATCAATCTGTCATCAGGATGGGGGACTCAAACAAACAAACGAGGCAGCTTACAAAACCTTTTAAGAAATAAATAAAACTTCAAAAGCATCGATTTTGTACCTACTTGAACAGTAACCTATTGAAAATACAACGATCAGTATCCATTTTGCGAGAGGTCGCAACAACGCAAACTATTCGATACAGCTCTACCAGGAGAGCATTTACAAGAGGAGGTACATCGTTTCCTATTTATACAAAACAGTGTAACGGAAAAAAATCTAACTTACAGTGTGACGTGTTGTATGAGTAATGAGCACCTCTGCCTACCCCTTTGGAGATAAAATGAGTGAGTTGCGTTACGTTGCGTCTAACTTACAGTGTCGAAGAAATAGTTCTCATATCGTTCGGCCGTTATCGTTTAATGAAATTTTATTTGATTAAAAATATTTTTTTGTGTTAAACGGTTTAGTATTAGTATCGTATCGTATTGCTATTAGTTTTGTAAAATTCAAATTAATATATTCCGGCGCATCATGAATAACCAAACCTCCTTTAATGAGAAACCTCTTTTCATATGAGACGTAAGAATATCATCGCAATGTCTGTCAATTTTGACGTTTTGTCAAATACGATGCTATGCATGGTAGTGTGTGTAGTGTTTTATTTATTGATTTAATGTACTTTATAAGCATTATTTTTGAAAAATATTAGCTTTCTGCACTTCTCCTACACATAAACTATAAGTGTACCAAATTTTATGCTCCTACGTCCACGCAATTTTCGTAAAAAGGGCTCGAAAGTTTTTGCATCACGTATTAATATATAGATACCATATATACATGAGATGGATTTGTCATCAGTATGAAGGTTAAATTTCATTATGAACTAAATTTGACTCAAACAAACAAAGGGGCCAGCTTGTAAATCTTTAAGAAATCTATACATATAATAAAATCGTAGAAAAGTGCTGTCTGTACATTGAAAATAAAAATAAAAAAAATAGCAGGGGTTATTGTTATGTCGATGTCGAACCCAAAAATGTACTTAACTTTTTTTTTGTCTGTTTGTCTGTTTGTCTGTTTGTCTGTTTGTCTGTTTGTCTGTTCGTCTGTGCGCGCTAATCTCAGAAACGGCTGATCCGAGTTGGATGCGGTTTTCACGAATATATTGTGGGATGCTTAAATTTACATTTAGTGTTTGTTTCATGTCAATCGGTTCATAAATAAAAAAGTTATGTCAAATTAAAGAATCACGTCGAACATTCTATGCTTATACCATTAATCTCCGCAACTATTTGACGGATTTGGCTGAAATTTGGTACAGATATAGTTTAGAACCTTAGAAAGGACATAGATATATTTTTATTTCAAAAATCAAAAAATAAAAATAAGAAATAAATTATTTATAAATAATTCTATGTCGATCGTTACACGACTTCGGTTCATGTTATTGTTTTAATTTATCGAAAAAAGTAAATAAATAGTAAAAAGGTATGAAAAAAATAATATCAATATAATAAAACATTTAGTACAAAGAAAATGCTCTAACGGAGTATAGATAATTCTATGTCGATCGTTACACGACTTCGGTTCATGTTATTGTTTTAATTCATCGAAAAAAAGTAAATAAATAGTAAAAAGGTATGAAAAAAATAATATCAATATAATTAAACTTTTAGTACAAAGAAAATGCCCGAACGGAGTATAAATAAATAATCCAAGTTGTCTTTATCCTCGATAGATGGCGTTGGGATCGAAATAGATCGCGCTATGGTTTCGTTACATTCATTTGGTTGGGTATCGGCCGAGCGCTTCGGTACTATCGTAGAAAAAGTGTATTATCAGTCGTATGATTATTTGTCTGTAGTGGTCCTGCTGTTTCGTATATTCTAAATTGGTTTCGTTGTATTTGTCAATTAATAAGTTTATTTGTTGGGTTTTCCTGGTTTTTTGGTTAAACTATTTAACGTAGGTTTAATTTGATATCGATTATTAGTAGTTACTGTAGTTAGTTTTTTTAATAAAATTGTAAGTCTAATTTATAAATTAATTAGATTAGATTTAAGTCGTTTCTTTTAAATTATTTAGTTTAAGCTTGGTTATTATAGCATAGAGGATAGGTTGTAATATAGTTTCTTTTTTAATTGTTATAAATTCGTAATTCGTAGCTTTCTTTAGTTTTAAGTTAGTTTAAGTCCGTTTTTAAACTATTTTTTCAATGCCCTAAGTGAGTATACATCTATTAAATTCAAACGCAGAGCTCATTATGTTGATTTTTGAAGAGTTCCATGGAATATCTTCCACATCTCATTTTTGAAGAGATCCCGCGAGATCGGGAACTATGTGGTTAAAACCAAAAATTTGCCGGAAGTCACTATTCCACGCGAACGAAGTCGCGGGCAAAAGCTAGTACTTAAATAAAACTTAAAAAGCACTGATTTTGTGCCAAATTAACAGAGTGACCTATTTAAAATACACTGCCCAGTATCCAGTTTACAACGTGGTTTGGTCTCGTCGTATCTGCGATGGCTCGCAACAACGCAAACTATTCGATACAGCTCTACCAGGAGAGCATTTACAAGAGGAGGTACATCGTTTCCTATAAAAATGTAAATGGAGAATTATTTACTACACTTACTTTTTGTAAAGGACAATAGATCTAATCTTGATAACCTGGGGGCCTACTCTAATTAAACGAAAAACGAAGTTTATTGCGAACTTTCGTGAACAAAAATGAACGAATGAAATGAAGATAAATATACCTAATAGGTTTTGATATGAAATCTATACATATAATAAAATCGTAGAAAAGTGCTGTCTGTACATTGAAAATAAAAATAAAAAAAATAGCAGGGGTTATTGTTATGTCGATGTCGAACCCAAAAATGTAATTAACTTTTTTTTGTCTGTTTGTCTGTTTGTCTGTTTGTCTGTTTGTCTGTTTGTCTGTTTGTCTGTTCGTCTGTGCGCGCTAATCTCAGAAACGGCTGATCCGAGTTGGATGCGGTTTTCACGAATATATTGTGGGATGCTTAAATTTACATTTAGTGTTTGTTTCATGTCAATCGGTTCATAAATAAAAAAGTTATGTCAAATTAAAGAATCACGTCGAACATTCTATGCTTATACCATTAATCTCCGCAACTATTTGACGGATTTGGCTGAAATTTGGTACAGATATAGTTTAGAACCTTAGAAAGGACATAGATATATTTTTATTTCAAAAATCAAAAAATAAAAATAAGAAATAAATTATTTATAAATAATTCTATGTCGATCGTTACACGACTTCGGTTCATGTTATTGTTTTAATTTATCGAAAAAAGTAAATAAATAGTAAAAAGGTATGAAAAAAATAATATCAATATAATAAAACATTTAGTACAAAGAAAATGCTCTAACGGAGTATAGATAATTCTATGTCGATCGTTACACGACTTCGGTTCATGTTATTGTTTTAATTCATCGAAAAAAAGTAAATAAATAGTAAAAAGGTATGAAAAAAATAATATCAATATAATTAAACTTTTAGTACAAAGAAAATGCCCGAACGGAGTATAAATAAATAATCCAAGTTGTCTTTATCCTCGATAAATGGCGTTGGGATCGAAATAGATCGCGCTATGGTTTCGTTACATTCATTTGGTTGGGTATCGGCCGAGCGCTTCGGTACTATCGTAGAAAAAGTGTATTATCAGTCGTATGATTATTTCTCTGTAGTGGTCCTGCTGTTTCGTATATTCTAAATTGGTTTCGTTGTATTTGTCAATTAATAAGTTTATTTGTTGGGTTTTCCTGGTTTTTTGGTTAAACTATTTAACGTAGGTTTAGTTTGATATCGATTATTAGTAGTTACTGTAGTTAGTTTTTTTAATAAAATTGTAAGTCTAATTTTTTTTTTAATTAGATTAGATTTAAGTCGTTTCTTTTAAATTATTTAGTTTAAGCTTGGTTATTATAGCATAGAGGATAGGTTGTAATATAGTTTCTTTTTTAATTGTTATAAATTCGTAATTCGTAGCTTTCTTTAGTTTTAAGTTAGTTTAAGTCCGTTTTTAAACTATTTTTTCAATGCCCTAAGTGAGTATACATCTATTAAATTCAAACGCGGAGCTCATTGTGTTGATTTTTGAAGAGTTCCCTGGAATATCTTCCACATCTCATTTTTGAAGAGATCCCGCGAGATTGGGAACTATGTGGTTAAAACCAAAAATTTGCCGGAAGTCACTATTCCACGCGAACGAAGTCGCGGGCAAAAGCTAGTTAAAAATAAAACGTTATTTTATTAGTAAATCAATAAAACGTACGGCCGAAGATTATACGAAACTTCGCATTCGAGAACCAGAGTAGCCCTACTGTTTCTTGTCGTATATATGTTACAGTCAGAGTGATTAAATAGCAATTATTCATAATGACTGGTTATTATGAATAATCGTGTAAAAATGCCAAATTCACTAGACAATGTAATAAATTAATCACTTTATCTGGATATTATTCATAATAGGGAATCCAAGTTAGTCAAAGTAATAATACATGTGTAACTCAAAATGTCACAAGACTTTTACTTGTAAGAATAACTTTTAAGAATAAAAATTCATCTTTAAGATTCGCATAACGTTAGTAGGCCTAATAACTTATGTAGGAAATGGTGGTAGAAAACTTGTAGTGCCCTATACATAATTCCGATCAAACTAATTTGCTAAAGTTTCTGTGACAATTAAATAATAATGTTGGTTAAAAATTTAATATGCTATGCAAAAAAAGTTAGTGACAGAACCGAATTGCTACAAAACCGAGTGCACGTAGTCTTGTTTGTCCTACCCCTAGAGTGTACTTTAAAATCGCGTAGGCGCGTAGGAGCGAGGCTGCCCGCGGGCTGAGGAGCAGGAGGCTGCTAGCGAGCCACCGCGGCTGAGGCTGGCCGGCGAAGCCGGCCAACAAGCCGAAGCTGCGGCGGCCTCACGCGTTCTAATCGTCATTAGAACGCGTGAGGCCGCCGGAGGCCCGCAGCGCCGGAGCCATGACAGAAACCCTGCCTGCTGCATGCTGCATGTTTGTTTGCATGCTGCTCGTTTTATTACATTATCCAAGTCTTCGAAGATAGTATATAAAATTGCTAGTTAATGTGATTAATTTTGTGTCATTTATCACTTTATCTAAATTGAGTAGACGTTATATATAATTGCTAGACAGTATATATAATATCAAGATTTATTACTTTGGCTGTAACATATAAATCAATTAATGAAATCTTTATTTGTCAATCCCTTAAATTTAATATGCGTAACGTAGATAATTGTAGAAAAAAATAGATCATATTATATAGTCATCAAGATTAAGAGTTTGTATATATCAGATCGATCTGTCATCAAGATGGGGGTTAAATTCCATTATGGTACTAAATTCGACTCCAACAAACAAAGGGACCAGCTAATAAAACCTGTTAATAAATAAATAAAACATAAAAAGCACTGATTTTGTACCTACTTAAACAGAGTGACCTATACATCGATCAGTTGCAACGTGGTTTGGTCTCGTCGTATCTGCGATGGCTCGCAACAACGCAAACTATTCGATACAGGTGTACCAGGAGTGCATTTAAAAGAGAAGTTATATCGTTTCCTGTTTATTAAACAACAATGTAAATGGAAAATTATTTACTGTACTTACTTTTTGTAATGGACAATACATCTAATCTTAATAAACTTCTTCTTGTCGTATAAATTAATTTAATCTTTATTTGATTCAAAATATTTTAATGAGCTTTATTCTATCAATCATTTGATATGCGTAACGTAGGCATTTGTAAAAAAATAGACAGATTATAGGTAATACATATTGTATGTTCATCAAGATTAAGCGTGTACCATATATCAGATGGATCTGTCATCAAGATGGGGGTACAATTCCATTATGTATGTACTAAATTTAACTCAAACAAACAAAGGGGCCAGATATTAAAACCTTTTAAGAAATAAGTAAATAACTCTTAAAAAGCACTGACTTTGTACAAACTTGAACAGTGACCTATTTAAAACATCGTCCAATATCAATTTTGCAACGTGGTTTGGTCTCGTCGTATCTGCGATGGCTCGCAACAACGCAAACTATTCGATAAAGCTCTACCAGGAGAGCATTTACAAGAGAAGATATGTCGTTTACTATTTATACAAAAAATGGAAAACTATTTACTGTACTTATTCAACTTAAAAAATATTTTGCTATAGCTTTATTCTATCTATCAATCCTTTACATTTGATATGCGTAACTTAGGTAATTTTAGAAAAAATAGAACATATTATATGGTCATCAAGATTAAGAGTGTACCATTTATCAGATCGATCTGTCATCAGGATAGGGGTTCAATTCCATTCTGTACTGTGGCGACATCTGACAAGTGACAGATGACAAAAGTCGCACATAGACTATTAACAAGCAAATCAACGGATGACGTCATAAATATCCTGCATAGCACATGTGAAGTTTACATGCGAATTAACATGGGTAGCCATTAACATTTACATTTAACATGGTCTACCCATGTTAAATCCTAACGAACAACAATTGGGTAAAAGGCCCGTCAGGCATGATCACCTGGCTTGGTCGGAGGAACCTCCTTTTCTTAGGGCACTTTACTCTCTGTTCCCTAAAGTACCTACTAAATCTGACTCAAACAAACAAAGCGGCCAGCTTATAAAACCTTTTATTATAGAAATAAATAAAACTTAAAAAGCACTAATTTTGTACCAACTTGAACAGTGTGAGCTATTTAAAATACACCGATCAGTATCCATTTTGCAACGTGGTTTGGTCTCGTCGTATCTGCGATAGCTCGCAACAACGCGTACTATTCGATAAAGCTCTACTAGGAGAGCATTTACAAGAGAAGGTACATCGTTTCCTATTTATACAACAACAATGTAAATGGAAAATTATTTACTGTACTTACTTTTTGTAATGGGCAAGTACAGCGTTACGTGGTGTATGAGTAATGAGCACCTCTGCCTACGCCTTCGGGGATAAAAGGCGCGACGTTCAGTTGCGTTGCGTCCTTACAGCGTTGAAGAAATAGTCCCCATCAGAGTCGTGAGGTATGGTGTCCAAAAGACTGGCAGCATTGCCCAAGGTAGAAACCAGCTTTTCGGTCACCTGAAGTGTCATCATCCTTTTTACAATATCATTGTAAAGGACATATGCACTTGGACCCCACGGCCCTAATGTTTATAACTTAATTGATAACCATTTTCTTGTGGTATATTAATACGTTTAATGAAATTTTCATTTGATTAAACAATATACTATACTCCATTTCATTTGATATGCGTAATGTAGGAAATTGTAGAAAAAAATACATCATCGTATATTATTATGGCCATCAAGATTAAGTGTGTACCATATATCAGATCAATCTGTCGTCTAAAGATCAATCTGTGTTATGTAGGTACTAAAGGAGAATGCCAGAGTTTCTATGAAATCTGGCCGCACCTTGCAATAACTATGTGTGTTACAATATTGGATAGGTAATTTTAATTTATTTAATTTGAGCTGAATAAAAGTTACTATAGCGCCAAATCCATACCATTTACCATGTTTAATAAAGAATAACTCTGAAAATACTAAGATTTGGAACTTGGGCCAGAGTAACTTCTATTCTGCTCAAAATTACCTATCTAATGATGTAACACATATAGCATATGGCTCGCAACAACGCATACTGTTCTATTTACCTGTACTAGGAGAACATTAACTAGAGAAGGTATATCGTTTCCTATTTATACAACAATAATTTAAATGAAATATTATTTACTGTAAGTACTTACTTTTTGTAATGGACAATACATCTAATCTTGATAACCTTCTTCTTGTCGTACAAATTAATGAAATCTTCATTTGATTAAAAATATTTTTATGAGCTTTATTCTATTAATCAATCCCTTACTTTTAATATGCTTAATGTAGGAAATTGTAGAAAAAAATAGATCATATTATAATATGGTCATCAAGATTAAGACTGTGTACCATATCTCAGATCGATCTCTCACCAGGATGGGAGTTAAATTCTATTATATACTACTAATTTCAAACAAAGGGGCAATTAAATAAAACCTTTTAAGAAATAAATAAAACTTAAAAAGTACCTACTTACTAAATATCTTGTTCTTACTTGAACACAGTGACCTATTTAAAATACACGGATCAGTATCCATTTTGCAACTTGGTTTGGTTTCGTCGTAACTGCGATGGCTCGCAACAACGCAAACTATTCGATACAGCTCTACCAGGAGAGCATTTACAAGAGGAGGTAAATCATTTCCTTTTTATATATGTATAACAAACATGTAAATGGAAAATTATTTACTATACTTACTTTTTGTAAAGAACAATAGATCTAATCTTGATAACCTGGGCGCCTACTCTAATTCAATGAAAAACTAAGTTTATGGCAAACTTTCTTGAACAAAAATGAATGAATAAAATGAAGATAAATACATAGGTTTTGATACAAATACAAAATAAAACGTTATTTTGAGTATTTTTATTAGTAAATCAATAAAACGTACGGCCGAAGATTATACGAAACTCCGCATTCGAGAACCAAAGTAGCCCTACTATTTCTTGTTATATTAATCAATCAATTAATGAAATCTTTATTTGATTAAAAATATTTTATGGGCTTTATTCTATCAATCAATCCCTTACATTTGATATGCGTAATGATGATATGCGTAATTGCAGAAAAAAATAGATCATATTATATGGTCATCAAGAGCGTGTACCTTATGTCAGATCGATCTGTCGTCAGGATGGGAGTTTAATTCCATTATGACACAACACGACACACACTTTTTTTTTCAGGGGGGAAAATCATCCAATGACTTCTCTCGCCAGGGCAAAGCGAGAGGGAGTGTCAGACTCTTACTGACTAAAAACCACCCCGTTCCTACTCCAGCTTGTCGAGCCGGAGCCCCGGTAAACCCGCTAGGTAGTCCGCAGCTCCGGATACACGACACACACTACATTTGACTCAAACAAACAAAGGGGCTAACTTATAAAACCTTTTAAGAAATAAATAAAACTTAAAAAGCACGGATTTTGTACCTACTTGAACAGAGTGAACTATTTAAAATACATCGATCAGTTGCAACGTGGTCTGGTCTCGTATCTGCGATGGCTCGCAACAACGCAAACTATTCGATACAGGTGTACCAGGAGAACATTAACTAGAGAAGATATATTGTTTTCTATTTATACAACAACAATGTAAGTGTTGTATGGGTAATGAGCAACTCTGCCTACCTATTCGGTGATAAAAGGCGTGACGTTGCGTTCCGTTGCGTCTAACTTACAGCTTGGAAGAAGTATTCCTCATCGGAGTCGTGAGGTATGGTGTCCAAAAGACTGGCAGCATTGTCATTCAATGTGGCAATATTAACCTTTGCCCAAGGTAGAAGGTAGCTTTTCGGTCACCTGAAGTGTCAACCATCCTCTTTACAATATCTTTGTAAAGGAGTTGTACACTTGTACCAATTGTACCCCACGGCCCTAAGTTTATACCTTAATTGATAACCATTTTCTTGTCGTATATTAATTAATATGTTTAATGATTTTTTTATTTGATTAAACAATATTACTTTTGAACGTTAAACGGTTTCGATGAGCTTTATTCTATCAATCAATCCATTGCATTTAAAATGCTCATCCAGGTTAAGTGTGTACCATATATCAGATAGATCTGTCATCAGGCTGGGGGTTAAATCCCATTATGTACTAAAGGAGGATGCCAGAGTTTTTATGAAATCTGGCCCCACCTTTCAATAGCTATTTGTTAAAGAATAACTCTCAACGAACTAAGATTTGGAACTTGGGCCATAGTAACTTCTATTCTGCTCAAAATTACCTATCTAATGATGTAACACATATAGCTACTAGAAGGTTTTTGCAACCTCCCTTGACTCAAAGAAACAAACGAGGCGAGCTAACAAAACCTTTTAAGAAATACATTTTAAAACTTAAGAAGAACTGATTATTTTGTAAAAACTTGAAAATAGTGACCTATTTAAAATACACTGTCCAGTATTAATTTTGATACGTGGTTTGGTCTCGTCGTATTTACCTGTACTAGGAGAACATGAACTAGAGAAGGTATATAGTTTTCTATTTATACAACAATAATTTAAATGAAATATTATTTACTGTAAGTACTTACTTTTTGTAATGGACAATACATCTAATCTTGATAACCTTCTTCTTGTAGTATAAATTAATGAAATCTATATTTGATTAAAAATATTTTTATGAGCTTTATTCTATTAATCAATCCCTTACTTTTAATATGCGTAATGTAGGAAACTGTAGAAAAAAATAGATCATATAATATGGTCATCAAGATTAAAATTGTGTACCACATCTCAGATCGATCTCTCATCAGGATGGGAGTTAAATTCCATTACTAATTTCAAACAAACAAAGGGGGCAGTTAAATAAAACCTTTTAAGAAATAAATAAAACTTAAAATGTACTAAATATTTTGTACCAACTTGAACAGGATGACCCATTTAAAATATCCATTTTGCAACGTGGTTCGTATCAGCGCGAGGTCGCAACAACGCGAACTATTCGATACATTTCCACCAGGAGAGCATTTACAAGAGAAGGTAAATCGTTTCCTATTTATATATATGTTACGGTAAATCTGATTAATTGAAAATTATTAATAATTTTACAAAATTATTAATAATTACCACACGTTTTGGTAAATGTGAATAATCGTCGAAATTTATTATTATTTAGTAGTGATTATTAATAATTCACGACACATATTGGTGAAAGTAATAAAATTAATATAAACCCTAAGTTTTTTGACCAGCATGTATTTATTTATAATATTAAACACCGTCTTACGATTACATAATATATTAATTAGAGATCACACAAACAAGGTTACTTGTACTTGCTTTAAACCGAAAGGACAACAAATTCACATATTCTGCGCGTAAGTGCGGGTCTGCGGACGGCGAGTAGGGGTAGCTCGCCGCCCGCCCAGAACCAGACCCGTGCGTGCGGCGCGTCGAGTTCTGCGCGCGCCTCAAAGAGCCATCAGATCACCACAGATGGGGATCACCCAGTAGGGCTGATGCCTGATCCGGAGCTGCGGACATTGTTTACTGTAT
The DNA here is from genome assembly GCF_023101765.2 of Spodoptera frugiperda. Lineage (NCBI taxonomy): Eukaryota > Metazoa > Arthropoda > Insecta > Lepidoptera > Noctuidae > Spodoptera > Spodoptera frugiperda. Next base: position 4,873,318 of record NC_064236.1, read on the forward strand.
TTATCTTGCACTGGGCTTATACAGGGTGTCCCTGAAGTCGAAGTCCAATTGACACCACATGATCAGCAAGGTTCCAACTGTTATCAGAAAAATATAAAAAAAAATCTAGGTCCTACAGTTTTTAAATTACAGTGACTTATGTGTTATCCACGAAAAGTACACCCTGTGCCAGTCTTTTGACTTTTGTTGCTACAAATCTTTATTTTGTCGTCTGTAGTCTTCCTTACATTATCCTGAATAGTGCTTCAGTAATATAAAATCATAAGTTCTTAGCCAACTGCATTAGATTGGAAAACAGTGTCACTTTTAGGCGAACCAAATTCTCTGAATAAAATTGTCACCTTACTTTAAGTGACTGTACGGTACTGAATAAATTATGTATGGCGCTAGTAGTGGCAAATTTACCAAAGTTGGTGGATTTAGTAAGAATTCTAAAGTGGTATACTACATTGCACATTATTTCTTAAATTCGGCACAAAAAAATATTTTTCAACGAAACCGAAACGTTTCGATGAATTTATTTGAACTTACTAAAATTTCTTCTAGTGTACTCAAAGCATACCTTATAATCTCGTATGCACTAGACAACACTTTGCACACGATTTGTTATCACCATGTTGAAAATCAGCGAGTATTTCTTGTCAAAGAACGTTGTCTGTCTAGCCATGATTTCGCTTGCAGCATTCGTCAGCAATATTATCGCAAGACGAACTGGTACACCAGCCACACACATATAGCTATTGGAAGGTGGGACCCGGATTTGCATCCTCCTTTGACTCTTACAAACAAATGACGCCAACTAATAAAACCTTTTAAAAAATAAATAAAACTTACAAAGTACTGAATAATTTGTACCTCCTTGAAAAGAGTGACCTATTTAAAAAACACCGTTCAGCATCAATTCGCCACGTGGTTTGGTCTCGTCGTATCTGCGATGGCTCGCAACAACGCATACTGTTCTATTTACCTGTACTAGGAGAACATAAACTAGAGAAGGTATATCGTTTTCTATTTATACAACAATAATTTAAATGGAAAAATATTTACTGTACATACTTTTTGTAATTGACAATTGGTACATGTCCATTACAAAAAGACTAATCTTTACAGCCTTCTTCTTGTTGTATAAATTAATGAAATCTACATTTGATTAAAAATATTTTTATGAGCTTTATTCTATCAATGAATCCCTTACATTTAATATGCGTAACGGTAATATAGTTGTAGAAAAAAATACTCATATTATATGGTCATCAAAATTAAGATTGTGTTTCATATTATATCAGATCGATCAAATTTAAATTCCATTATGTACTAAATTTGACTCAAAGAAACAAAGGGGCCAGCTAATAATAAAACCTAAAATTTAAAATATAAATAAAACTTAAAGTCAAAATCAGAGCTGATTTTGACCCACTTGTAAAATATATCGTCCAGTATCAATTTTGCAGCGTGGTTTGGCATCGTCGTATCTGCGATGGCTCGCAACAACGCATACTATTCGATTTACCTGTACTAGGAGAACATAAACTAGAGAAGGTATATCGTTTCCTATTTATACAACAACATTGTGATGGAAAATAAATAAAATCTAGCTTACAGTGTTACGTGTTGTATGAGTAATGAGCACCTCTGCCTACCCCTTCGGGGATAAAAGGCGTGACGTTGCGTTGCGTCTAACTTACAGTGTCGAAGAAATAGTCCTCATCAGAGTCGTGAGGTATGGTAGGTAATGGACAATCTGATAACCTGTTTCTTGTCTTTGATTAAAAATATTTTTATGAGCTCTATCAATCAATCCCTTACATTTTAAATGCGTAACGATAATATGCGTAATTGTAGAAAAAAATTGATCATCTTATAATATAAGATGATCTATTTTTTTTACACACTTACTTACTTAATCTTGATGACCATATATTATTATGACAAATGACCATATATTATTATGGTCATCAAGATAAAGAGTGTGTACCATAATTATATCAGATCGATCTGTCATCAGGATGGGGGTACAATTCCATCTTGTACTAAATTTCACTCAAACAAACAAACGACGCCAGCTCATAAATCGTTTTAAGAAATAAATAAAACTTAAAAAGTATTGAACATTTTGTGCCTACTTAAAAAGTGCTACCTAAGTTTTTAAAAAACACCGTTCGGTATCCAGTTTGCAACGTGGTTTGGCGTCGTCGTATCTGCGATGGCTCGCAACAACGCATAGTATCCGATTAAGCTCTACTAGGAGAGCATTAACAAGAGGAGATGTGTTAGTCTACACGGCAACATCCATCAAAATCGACGGGACGCTTCCCTCGGGTACGCATGCGTGATTTACAGGTGTATCCGTGAAGGGAAGCTTCGCACACTACTTTAATGGCGTATTTAAAGTCTAGACTCAAATATCGCTATTTCATTTATTCTCTGCATGAAGCCTATCGTCGTCACTTTCTATTGCTGCATCCCCTAGTGCTCTCACACAGATACAGGTACGGAGAGTCTATTTATTACCTACCGGACGAGTTTATTGATTTTTAGAATGATAGACTCCTGCTGTGTGCCCACGTATGAAATATAGCTGCTACAGCAAGTCAACGACCTTTCAACGTAGCATCCAATTCTATGTCCTGTAGAGATAAGGTCATTTAAAACATACTTATTGCGAATTATATTACAAGTCTCTTGTATTAGAAGATCTAATAAATATAGTTCTCACGCTTCCTAAGTTACGATACGTGTAACAGCCCCTTGTGAAATGACCCTGTCAACACTCGAGACTCGACCAACGCGTTTCCTACCCAAAAGGGTGGTGAACCTTCGCTTAAACTTATTAAGTGTCTACTAATTCCAACTCTATAACTTCCGTACTCTAAGAAATTTATTGATTACTTTAAGTGTGGGAGAGCCATGCTTCGGCACGAATGGGCCGGCTCGACCGGAATGATACCACGGCCTCACAAAAAACCGACGTGAAACAACGCTTGCGTTGTGTTTCGTTGTGTGAGTGAGGTTACCGGAGGCCCAATTCCCCTCTTCCCAATCTTCCCCATCCCCGATTCCCGAACAACACCCTTAAATTCTTAACTTCCAAAAAGCCGGCAACGCACTTGTAACGCCTCTGGTGTTTCAAGTGTCCATGGGCGGCGGCGATTGCTTACCATCAGGTAATACGTCTGCTCGATTACCGGCTTGTTTCATAAAAAAAAACTATTTCTTACTAACTTAGACTGGCGACTGACTAACTATTTCTTAGTAACAATTAATTGACTCTGATCAAGGTGATAACCATTTTTACAATAAAAAAGCAATATAACATCACATCATGTTTAAGCAACGGGCGCCGCCCATGGATACATACAACATCGTTACTCATTGATATACATGACTGGAGTACTTAATTGAATCGAAATCGAGTCGTTTATTTACGAAATCATTCCATTTATTTCATAATGTGAAAGAGAACTAATATGGATGTTCTCTGCCCCAACCAACAAATTGTCATATAGCACTTTAGTCAAGGAACGCATGCCTTTTATTCCACAAAAGGATTTGTAAAAGACAAATTATGTAAAAAGCATTTTATTAAACCGTGCTATTTCCTAATATCATTCTCCCACACACCTTCCTACATTTTGTCAGAAAACCTAATGGTTTTTAATTAAACATTATTTTTAAGACTGTTTTATTTAAGCAAGATATAATGATAACAGAAGCACACAGAAGTATATCTATACTAATATTATAAAGCTGAAGAGTTTGTTTGATTGTTTGATTGTTTGTTTGTTTGTTTGAACGCGCTAATCTCCGGAACTACTGGTCCGATTTGAATAATTCTTTTTGTGTTGGATAGTCCATTTATCGAGGAAGGCTATAGGCTATAAAACATCACGCTATAACTATTAGGAGCGAAGAAATAAAGGAATATGTGGACAAAACGGGGGAAATTATTAATTCTTGAGGGCTTCCGTTGCGTGCGCTGCGAAAATGGTTCAAGATACGAAAATTATATGTATGAAAGAATTATTCCTCTTAAAATGATCTAAAAAAAAGTCCGCGACAGTATATGTCGATCTTTTAGTATTAACTTACTAGAATCGTTTTTATGGTAATCAAACTGGGTCGAAATTAATGCATTATTTGTTAAGAGTTATATTAACGAAAAAATATTAATCTTTATCAAAATAAATGTGTTATTCATTAAGAGTATTTAATTGTGAACAAAATTGTCTTTGACATCACTAAACTTCAATAAACATCTTAGAAGATATTACAATTTTAAAATAACTCCGATATAAAATTCACCCGCGCCGCATGATGCGCGAAACATGACGCTGCCAGGAGGAGAGGCATTGTTTGCGAACGACGCGGAGCCTGGTGTAACTATACTCAAAAAAATTATAGTTTTACTAACGAAGTAAAACATTTTTTGATCATTGACCATCGAAAGCGTTTGTTTACAGCGTAGAATAGCAAAAAAGCGGTTTACACTTTATTGTGGCTGTCTAACAAAGTACAACCAGATTCTACGTATAGTGCAATAATATCGGCTGAAACATTTGATAAACAAAAAAATCCAATTCTTCAATTTATTGTCATAAAAATATGATAGGGTATAAAAATATGGTCTTTAAGGATTTCATAACCTTGCGACACCATGTATGAAAGAAAACATTTATTCTAGAAAGTACTCTTTCTTTTTTTTTGAGGGGGGAAAATCATCCGTTGGCTACTCCTGCCTTGGGTGAAGCGAGAAGGAGAGTAAAAATCACCGCGTTCTGATTTGAGCCGGGGCTCCGGTAATCTTTTACGTTGTCTGCAGCACCGGATCGGGCATCACAGAACGCGATGCACGGTATGGACGGGTCTGGTTTTGATCGGGCGATGAGCTACTCGCCGTCCGCAGACCCGCGCTTACGGTGGCCGGGGATCGTCACGCGATCCGATAGACGCCCGGAGTGTCTTCTGCGGCGGCTGCGGCTTGATGAGGATCGTTCCCTCACGCGCTCCGTCTCCTCCTTAGCTAGGATGACTGCTTCGCAGAAGGGGGAGACGGCGTCCCTTTCCCCCTCGCTCCGCACCTTGGCCTGAACTAGAGCCGGACGTGAGAGGTTACCGTCGCCATTCACATTCCTAAGGACATGGCGATGCTCAGCACATGCAATGCACACCGCCACTGTATGCTCCACCATATCTTCCGGGCGGTCCTCGCAATGACGACACCCAGACGAAACGCCTGGGTGTTTCCTCCCGCCGAATTCGAAACAGGTACCAGCCACTCTTCAAAGAGGGGACTTACCACTGCTATAACGCGCATGTAGCGAGCCCATCTAAAAAGTACCCTAGGAATTTTATTTCTGAAACACAAACCTGGGTGGCGGTTACCCAACCTATTGGCGCAGTTTTCCGGAAAACAGTGGAAACGAGTGTGGATTGTTCCTTATAATCATAATCCAGTGCTATCACGAATTTTTAATGCACAAATTAACCGTGGGTAACAGCTATACATAATTTATGAAGCTGAGAAAGTTGTTTGCAAAAATAAATATAATGCCTAAAATAAATATTCCACGCGGACGAAGTCGCGGGCACAGCTAGTCGATTATACAATGTGATAGGAGTGAGACTTCTAACCCGTTAAGGCTGAGTACTACATCTAATTTTATCGACAAAAACATAATATGGGGGTTTGAATCTCCCTCCCCCTAAAAATTATGGCTGTTTTAATATTTTTTTTACTTTATGTGATATCAAAGGTTGTATGCGTCGTAGAAACAAAAAAAAACGACAAACGGTAGCTAATAACCTTGGCTAACTAATTCATTACTTTTTTCATATGTTTGATAATGTTTTGGTAAGAAAAAAAATAATTTCTGAATTATTTTTACCGAAAAAGTCGCTATTTTTCAATATTTTCAATTGGGGGTTTAACACTCCATTTTTTTTTATCGATAAAATTAGATGTAGTATGCAGCCTTAACAGGTTAGAAGTCCCATACCTATCACATTGTAGAAGTGTCACAAACAAATTTAAAAAGAGACAGTACAATAAGACTTCTCCTTTTCAAATTATATTTATCTCATGGATTGTGGTTTCACATCAGCTACCTTTGTGTAATTGATTACAAAAGAAATTATCATAAAAACAAAGCCAAAATATCTCTAAAACATGTGCCGGCTAAAGGTAGTTTATTTAACCGCTCTACAACTATGCTTCCCTGGTACCAACTTCGTTAAATGCAGACAACTTCACTACAAACTTCATGCCTCTCAAACTAATAAAACAGCACTAACATGGAACAATTACTGTAACTTCCTAATTAATTTTCTACTACTCTATTAATCCATAACGAATATAATATTATCGTGATATAAATCTAGTATTAACGTGTTCAGCTCTGCTCAACCCCTTTAGCCAAAAGGCATGATTCATCCCTTTGGTAGTACCAAATTGGTACCCATTCTCTAATTTCGCACCGCCATCATACAACAACGACGAGGTTCCTTTTGGTCGGACCAAATGGAACATGTTCGTAAAGCCCGAATGAACCCGTTAGTTTTCTGGTACTAGGCGCGCAGTAACACGCAGAGCTATTCTTTTCCTCGGCGCCCCTTTTGGTCCCACAGCGCCACCGTTGTACAGTCTCTCTGAGATCTAAGTTTATAAAGTTATGTACTTATTAGTGAAAGAAACAAAACGTTTTTGTAAGTCAAATATTAATAGCAAATTCAATAAAAAGTATTTATTATTACAGAATAATAATAAGCAAAGTACAGACTTTGCGGTTCCAGTTGAAATTCGGGAAAAGTCGCTCCACTTTTGTCTATGTTCGGAGAATAATAGACTCGAAGTTAAATAAGAATGTGACCATATTTTGCTATATTCATGTGGAATTATATTAAGTATCCTAATCAATTTAAAGTATATTATTTACCATTTAAGTAGTCTTTAAGTTTCAAATTTCCCGCCATCGCACCGGTACCGATGAGGTTCCTTTGGGAACCAAATGGAATGTTTTCATACTGCCCGAATCGGGCGCGCAGTAACACACAGACTTGTTTTATTACTCGGTGGCCCATTTTGTCCAACAGAGTCACAGTTAAGCAATGTCTGAGATCTAAGTCGCTAAAGATATTGATAAATTAAAAAATATCTGTGAGTACTGTATTATTAAAAGACAATAATATCAAAATCTATAATAAATATATTATATTATGTACATAATTATAAGGGGGCAATGAGCACCGTTTTTCTTGCGGGGCGCGGGACGCTATGCTCATTTTCACCGGGTCAAACCCGAGAAGGAAAGACCTCCCCACAACAAGTGCAATATATATTCTATTATAAAGAACATAATAAGACGGGTGGCCCCCACAGCACAGCTTTAGCGGGTCAGCGAGCAGACACCGCGCGGCTTAAGCAGCGCAGGGCGGGCGGCAGCCAGCACACAGCTTGAGGGCCGGCGAGTTATGTATTATAAAAAACCATTCCATATTTGACTACGGTAAATACGGTAAATTACAGACAAGATGTTAAATAAATGCGTCTTAGAGATTTGAATTCAATTTGCTATTACTTACTTATTTATTTATTGATTTATAATGCATGTATTTATTTATACAGACGTATCAGAGAAAAACGATATTCACTGTATATTTGTCCTGTAGAATAGCATAACCAAAATCTAAAAATCCAAAAATAACTATTTATTGGTCTTTGGTTCAACGATAATATTTTTGTCAGTATACTGGAACTTAACCTGAACGCAAATTACAAAATACCCCATATGGCTTATTTATATGCATCAAATCTTTAATTTCGACTACAATCATTAAGAAACTTAACCAATACTTTAAGAACTACAGAAATAGCCAATTAATATGCGCTATTTTCAAGTTAAAAGTCAATGTTAAAATAGGCCCATTTGGACCCAACAAATGGAACGTTCGTATCGCCTACCGCCCGATTGGGGCCGCTAGATTTCTGGTACTAGGCGCGCAGAGAACAAGAAGAGCTGTTATATTCCTCGGTGGACCTTTTGGTCCCACACAGTCAGTTTTACACCGCGCGAAATTCGAAAAGTTCCTTCATATTTGTCTACGGCAAAAGACAAGCTAATAGTTAAATAATATAAATAAGTATATGCCAGAGATTTGAATACATTTATTTTGTTCTAGATACATTTATAATTCTTGGTGCACTACGTACAATAATTCATTCGTTGTATGTTTGACTAGGAGGTTACTTCAAAATCCCACTAATTTTTAAAATTCTTTCACGTAGAGAAAGCTAGATTATCAGTGATTCTCATGTTACCAATATTTATAGTGTTTTTCAATTGGAACTGAACTAAAATGCATGCGATTGGTCGATCGAAGGTGCGGACAAAATGTTTAGCTATTATTTCATATCCTATAGCTGTAATAGCTAGGTATGGTCAAAACAACACTCTCATAGAAATTTTAAAAATTAAGAAACAAAGTACAGTTTCTGTTTTTTTAAATCTGAAAGTAATTAATAAACGATATAATTGATTACAAAATTAAAAACCCATTGTGAAAAAAAGTTTCGTCTAGAAGAACTCAATAACATTATCATCTTTTTACTCTAGAGATCCAAACCCGCCATTAAAACATCATTGTTGACGAGGTCCTTTTGGATGAACCAAGTGGCAACGTTCGTTAATGCAGCACCGTACCAGGTCCACGCGTTTTCTGATACCAGGAGCGCAGTAACACGCAGAGGTATAATATACACCGAACGTACCAAATGGTCCTACCGAGTTTCATTGAAACATTGTCTGGGAACTGAGCCTTATGGATAAACCAACGAAAATATGAGTCAATTCAAGTCAGAAATTAATAACAAGCAAATATAACGAACTTTTGTAACCCATAGTTATTAAAAATATCGCAGTCGGCGCGCAGTTACAAGCAGAGCTAGTATGTTCCTCGGAGTACCATTTGGTCTCACAAGTAAGGTGAAGGATAGTGCAATGAAAATATTGAAGAAGGAACTTTATTGTTGAAAGTTACATTAATATTAAACAGAAAACATTAATTTCTCACATTTGTGTAAAGACTACAAGGCCATATAATATAATACTAAAGTTTGACTGAGTTTTGAATAGATTTTGCTAAAATACGGAACTTAATTAATTTCCTTTTGTACATATTATACAAGAAGGATCCCATTAAGTCCACACCGCCATCTTTAGAATAAAAAATATGATTTATGTTAGTCAAAATAGAAGAATATTTTTGCATTTTTTTGTAATCTATAGCTATATGAACATTACGTAATACATATATACATACATATAAATAACTACATAATCATTATATTAATTAATGCCCTATATAATGTAGCGGGTCCCCGAGCTGGCACCGCGCGACGCCGCACTGGGCGGGCGGCAGCCGGCACCGCCCGCCGCTACAGCGTGAGTGCAGGGCCAGGCATAACAATGTACAATGAGATTGTTATTAATACATTAAATGCCTATAGAATGGCTATAAAGCGATCTATCGTCTATTAGGTTCATGATACTGAAGACTATATAAAAATAAGTTTTTTTTTTTTTTTTTTTTTTTTTTTTTTTTTAAACGTTGCCTCATATTAGGATTCTCTCCTGTGTCGTGGGTGCGTTTACAAACATACAAGTTCACATACACATGACACCCAGACCCGAAACAACAATTTGTGGATCACACAAAGAGTTGCTCCGTGCGGGAATCGAACCCGCTACCCGTTGCGCGGCAGCCAGTTGCCTAGCCACCGCACCAACCGTGCAGTCAAAATTACTTTTATTATAGAAATTCTTTTATAGCAATTATAACAATCCATTCTTACTATTATCAATTTATTTAAATAGATAAAATAAATAATCAGGATTGAATAGAGCGCATACATTTTACAAAATTCAAATATCGCGCCAAGTTCCCGTTGAACTATGAATCGTTCCTTCTTTTACGGGGACCACTTGGGTTGCAATAAATCACATTCGTTCACTACACCGCACCGGTCCGAATGAAGGTATGGATGATTTCATAGTACTAGGAGCACAGTAACGCACAGAGCTGTTTTGTTCTCAGCTTAAGCAACAGGTTAACAACCTGACTGAGATTTAAGTTCATAAAAATATGATTTCTTTAAGTATAATTCGTAATTAAATGATTATATAATATATTCAACGTTGTTCAATATACATCAGTCATATTATTCACATGACAATGCTCTTAAGATCAAAATAATAAGCTGTAAACCACGTGGTCCCCCAAGCCGGCGGACCGTACGGACGACACGTGCTGGGCGGGCGGCAGCCAAAGCGGAGGCCGCGCCGCGCTGGGGATGTAAGAACAGTTTAAAAGGCGTTATTTTTTATATTTCATTCCTACAAATTGTTCACAGATATAATAAGTAACTAGGAAAATTTTGTAGTTTAGGTTTAGAATTATGTACCAGAACAAAGTTTATTTTTATGGCAATAACTACGAGGTGTGTTTTGTATTAGATTCAAATTTGCACTACTTTTCACTTGAACTGCAATTCTTGTTTCGCTCGTTCCCTAAGCGTATATTACGATGACTAATATATTTTATGGCGTTTGGTTATTACTAAGTATATTATCGTATATTAATCGGTTTATTCAGTTACAAATATTAGTCGTGGTCCCCGAGCTGGCAACGCGCGGCCATTGCACTGGGCGGGCGGCAGCCAGCTTACAGCTGCCGAGCTAACCCTAGCGGCTTTGCCCGCGAGCTAGCACAATAAAATTGTGATAATGTATATATATATAATACTATGGGACTGTAATTTACTAAATGTCCTGTTATGGTTGGTACACTACCCTCTATTTAAGTTCATGATACTCAAGACACCTTTTAACAATTACTGCGAAGGTCTAATATTAAATTATTCTCATTTATTAAAAAGACAAATATCTTCGTTGTAACTGTCATATTGTCTGTTTATTCAAAAATATAATAAATAGAGAAAAAGCGTACCTTTTAGAAAATTCAAATATCCCGCTAGTTTCCCAATAAACTATAAACTACCTTGTACTACCGGGACCATTTGGTTGCACTAAATCGCATTCGTTCACCGGTCTGAATGAAGCGGTGGATAGTTTCTTCATACTAGGATCACAGTAATTTATCAGAGCTGTTTTATTCCCAGCTTTAGTTTGAGGTTACTGATTGAGATCGAAGTTTCAAAATAATCGTAATATATAAATAAATAAGGTTTTAACGTGAAATGAAATTACGTTAAATTATTAACTCAATAAGTTTCTACATAATAATTGATCTGTCTACCCCTTCCTGAATAAAAGGCGTTGCCGTAAATTTTTAACATCTTAAGTTATTCTAAAATTATATTATCAACAATTTGTAAGTGCTGCAATCTGCAAGAAGCTATAAGCTACTGAATTATTATGAATGTTATCGTCTAGTCGTCCAGCATTATTAATAAAATAAAATACAGTAGGTAAAAAGAAAGCAGTTGTTGGCTGGCGTACATTAAACTTACTCAAAAATGGACCAGTTGTCAAAATTATATCACGTATAGAAACTTAGTTTATCAATTTATTTAAACATTCGTTAGGAATTATATATTTTGGAAATAGGAATTATATATTTTAGAAATATAACAATTACTGTTCGTTTGCCTTCTTAATTTATTAAACTTGTTTTAAATATGACGGATTTTCAAAATTTTTTCACGCTCAGAAAACTAGTTTATCAAAGACATTTATGAATACATTATTAATTTAGTATTTCCGCGAAAACAGAACCAAAACGCTTGCGAAGTCGCGCGGCGGAGCGCTAGTTACAATAATTGTAGCAATGAGACAGCACAGCCTCCGCTACTGACACCGCGGCGATGGCAGCTCATTGCAGGCTTGTAACATAGTTTTCACTTTACTTGAACAGAATTATAGCTCCTGCTGACAATCGGTTAATGACGGACACGTGAATTTAAGAAAGAAGACCTGATGTATAATGAATAGCAATTAAATAAGTTGAAGTTTAGTATTTTAGTTCTGTTTTAAGTTCATTATGAAAGAAAATTTTTTTTAGTTATATTATTATGGGAAATTATGGTTTTAGAACAGATAGATTATGTATACAATCATACTATGTACACGTGTCCGTTTAAAATGAAGTAAATTGCAACGGGTCCATCAATAAAATGGACCCCTCTACGTTCCCTGGTACTAGGCGTGCAGTAACAGGAAGAGCTGCTTTATTCGCAATGCATAGGAGAGACTGAGAGCTAAGTATTATAAATACTATTCGTGTATCTGTAACATATGAAATACATAACTTTTGATAAGTTTTAATGATAGAAATTAAGAGTACTTATATAAAAAAAAAATCTATATTCTGAAAACTATTCATTTTGTATTTCAATGGGAAAAACTTTTAGGGTTATATGAACGTGATAAACCGTATTTAAAAAAAAAGCTTTTTGTATTCGGTAATTTAATATATAACAAGGAGTATGCGAGCGTGTCAATTTGTCAACATTACAAGGAACTCCTGTCGCTGAGCTGGCAACGCTTGACACCGCTCTCGGGGCGGGCGGCAGCCAGCTTACGGCGAGTGCAATCCGCGAGCTGGCACATTTCTGATAATTTCTAATTTTATATTTAACGGGCCTGTAATATACTAAACATTGGGTGTATAGCTGCAGCAGCACTCTATATTAGGTCCGTGATACTCATATTCCTTGTAACTTCTAATATTCCGCAAACTTTCACCTTGGAAAACGTTTTGCACATATTTATTATTTTATTCTTAAGTATGAATCTTAACAATAACAAACTCAACAAAAAATAAATTTGCGAAATCAAAACTGTTTCTTTGTTTGTTTTACGAGAAGAATAATATTATAGAAATTCTGTTTCAGCAACAAAGGTTTAAAAATCATTCTTATGTTATCTTTTTTTGTTGAATAGAGGCAAACGAGCAGACGGGTCACCTGATGAAAAACGATCAGCGCCGCCCACGGACACCCGCTACACCAGAGGAGTCACAGGTGCGTGGCCGACGTTTTAAGAAGGAATACGCTCTTTAATTGTTATTATCTATTTATTCAAATAGACAAAATATATAAATGACTAGGCGCGTTACTTTTACAAAATTCAAATATCGCGCCAGTGTCCCGTTGAACCATGCACCGTTCATTTTATTACGGGGACCGTTTGGGTGCACTAAATCGCATTCGTTCACCGGTTGAAATGAAGGTATTTATCGTTTCCAAATACTAGGAGCCCAGTAACGCACAGAGCTGTTTTGTTCTCAGCTTTAGACTAAGGTACCTGTATGAAATCTATGTTAATACATTATAAAACATAATATATAAAAATGATTTCTGTAAATCAAATTCCTTCTTAAAATGAAGTGTTAAAGTATTTTAACTCTCTATACAAATGTAATCTTATTGGTAGTCTTATTTATCCATCAGTCATGGTATTTCCGCTTTGATGTAGTTGATATTATTTTAAATAATTAGCTACAACCCACAGCGCGGTCTCCGAGCTGGCACCGCGCGGGCCGAAAGCTGAGCGAGCGGCAGACACGGCATGTGCTGCGCCGCATGCTGTGTAAAGTTTTCAATTTAGTTACTTAGTGTGTTAAAAATTTATAGAACAAATATATTTTAAAAAAAATACGAATCTTAACTACTGCTAGAAGTGAAATCTTATTTTTTTATTATATGAATTTATACATATCTCTATTATCTCACGCAGCTGTAAATATTCATTGATAATACATAAATAATCTAACAAATCAAAATCTAACACTAAATAGAAAAAAATAACATAGCATATCGCTGGGCGGGGGCCAGCCAGCTCACAGCATGAGCTGAAACCGCGCGAATATTCGAAAGTTCGCGCCAACGTAACATCTCTGTTATACTAAAGGCCCATTTGGATGAACTCCACGTGGGATGTGTACATTCCACACCGGCCCGAATGGACCCGGCAATTTTCTGATACTAGGAGTACAGTAAAGTGGTAGAGGTATTATCATAACTTTGTAGACTGATGTGACAGATATTTATAGATTGAGATCGTAGTTAATACATCACAAAAAAATAAGAAAAACATGTTTCCGTAAGTCAAATAGGTATGTAGATAAAACAAACTGATACAATTAGTTATTTATTTCTGACCTATATGTATTATATCATATGCATCATGTTGTTATTGTTAACATGAAAAATAATAACAATTTCTTTATAATATTGTTGCTATCGTAAAATATTGTGCTGTAGTGTACCGTATCTTTTTCTTTATTTATAGAAAATGCGGTACACTACAGCGCGGTCCACAAGCTGGCAGCGCGCTAACAGAACCTACGCCGCGCTGGGCGGGCGGCAGCCAAGGCAGTCGGCACGCCGTGCGGTACATATTTTCAAAGTACTCAATCAACTCAAAAATGGACCAATTGTAAAAATTCTTTCACGTACATAAAGCTAGATGATTGGTAAGTTAGAGAGTTAAATTATTTATTCGGTAATTTCACGAGAACACTAGTAAAACGCACGCGGGCGCTCGATCGATAATGACGGACTTTGTTAGTCTCTCTACACTAAGTATCAGCTTCCTACAGACCGACTATCAGACAATGTTACTGATATTATGTTTTTAATATCATTTGAAGCGTATTAGACATTTAATAATGTATTAAATGACTAGGCCTCATTATGGTATTTATATGTAATCTTGTCGTCTATAATAATCACATATGTCTAGTTTTTTAATTAAAATATAATTATAAATGATTTTATGTAGGAAACATACAAAGCGTACGCTATGAGAGATTTAAATCTCGCGCCCCTTTTCATTTCAACTACGAGTCTACGTTCCTTTCCTCGCTCTCCTGACTGCATAGCGACTGAACTGAATGGGTTTTGAAAAACATCGTGCGACCAATCCGTCGATCGGAATGACGCGGAGTTTGATGATACCAGGGTTGCAGCTTTCTAAAGGAGTTACTTTGTTACTGAGTTGTAGTTCGCTTCGCTATGATTGCCGAGGTCTATCTGCACTGATAAAAATTGTAATGATGAAATAAAATCTAAGCCAAAAATGTCATAAATAAAGTGACTAAAAATATTATTTATGTATTTGCGTATTGTTTTACTTTTTACATGTCAATAATATTGTTTAATATCATTCATTGTTAACGCTACAATCTCATAGAACGCTATACGTAAACTACAACGAGGTTTCTTTAGGGCTGAAGATGTGGTTGATGATATTCTTATGAAAAGTATGTACCTAAGCAGTTATCAAAATTCTCTAAAGTTTACGAATGTTTTCTAATGATTTTCACAAAAAACTCATTTTCCGTAACACCAATATTATAGCTTTGCTAATGATGGGTGTTGATGTTTCAAAAATTATTAATGTATTTATTTAATGCTTAATATACACAATAATTATAATAAAATAGTTATCGTACTTGTCAAACAAAGGGGTCATGGACCCTGATAGTATGTAACAAGTTTTTATACAATCCCAGGTTGCAAGTAATATCTTACGTTTATATTAGGTAAATAATTTAGCATTAGATAGACGACCTGATAAAGATTGAAAGAAACCGTGAGATACAAATTACATATAACCGGCAGATCCGATAGTCTTGTGTGTGGGGAAGTAGCAGTGGATGATAAGATTAAGCAAAATCTATATTACAAATCCACATTGCCCGTGTTTTTGGCAGATAGAAACAGACAACATGGCTAGAGTTCATAAGATTCTATATTTTAGCTGTGTTTAAGTGACCCATCAACTTATTATTAAACAAGTTATCCATCTCTTTGTCCTTATAAGCCACTCCATTCGTTAAAGCACCCTTTTTAGTGAAATATGGTATTATTACAGTACGTTTAGCGGGCATTTGCTTCGACCTGTGACCAGAGGGTAACGACAAAATATTATTATTTTGCAACACATCATGCCATCATGTTTGCAAGTACCGGCTCGTTTTATTGATCGCTCTGTCCCCTCGTCTCAATAATTGAAAGGTAGACTGACCATAATAAAATGGCCGGTGACTAACAAAAGACCTAAGGTTTAGTGCATAATGTCGAAATGTCTAGATAAATTGGACGCATCCTTTAATTGGGGTGCAACAGAAAGTGACGGCAATATAGTGGGTCCAATACACAACCGTGCCAATATGAAGAGGAAAAGAAATAGCACATGTTAATCAATTTCGCCCCTAACTGAGGGCTACATCTAGACTTTAAAATATAGGGTTGCAAATAGTGTGCGATGCATGCGAGTGTGTGGGTAAGCTTTGTGCTAACGTTTAAATTACCTTGGAATTATGCTACCCTGGTACCAGATTTTTAAAAATAGAATTGTTTTCGAAGGCAAAATTTTTCTGAAGCTGTGATGTTCGGAACGGTTTGTAAGCGTTAATTTTATGTACTTAAGTTATTTATTGGTTGAAAAATACAGTAATTATTTTCTCCACTGAGGTTTCTGTATTGGTTTTTGTTTTTGGGATATTGTCCTTGTACTAACAGTGAACTTATTTTCCATGTGAATCTAATAAAATTGCCTAACCGTATCTTCAGACGTGACTTAAGTTTCTTATCAACGAAAACATGGTTACAATAAAAACAGTAAAACATGGCGCGCCACCGACATCAGAAGTGCTAAGGCCCATTAGGGCCCAACCAACATTTGGTCGAGTTATTCGCCATACCAAATAGACCCGCCAGTTTTCGGATACCAGGAGAGGAGATAAATGGAGGAGATGTTTTGTTACCTTATCGTTAGTAACTGTATCACAAGTTCTAATAATATTTTGACTTTTGTTTTCAAAATAAATTCAATTACATTCCAATCCAAAAACATTAATGAATTTATTTACATTTTAGTAACAAAAAAATATTTATTTATACAAAACGAATTTCGAGACGCATATTCTGAGATTCAAATTCTTACGAGTGAGGCCCACTTGGAATTTGAATGGACCAAATGGACCACTTTAATCGACCCGAATGGACCCACCAGATTTACGATACTAGGAGTGCAGTAAACAAGGAGAGTTATTTCATTTCGCAGTTTAACGTTCGTAGTATCCAAGTAGTGTAGCAGATAGGGACCACCAGTTTTTCATTCAAGCTTATAACAATTTAAATTATGAAATAGGTCGTCTTTATAAAAATAACAATATAAAAAATATAGTTACTATGCCTGTCCTTTATCTCCTCGTTGTCTTTTTAGAACAGTACCTCCTACAAGTTGCGTTTAGTTGTAATAAAATTATCGATGTTGCAGTTTCGCTACATTGCAAAGGAATATTAAGTCTTGGTTTGTATTGTAATAAAAACACTAAATTTTATATTTAAGCTGTTTGCGAATTGAATCAGAGGTTGTTTCCTCTTCGGTTTTGTTTAAAAAAAAAAACAATTCGCCATAATTAAACTACAGGGTATCTATGTACACAGTGTTCATAAATCAATGAAATACCTAAATAGAAACTCTAATACAGTTGTAATCTAATGCAATATATATACCCTTTAATTATTTAACTACTTAAAAGTCTTTTAACACAGAATGATTACAGCGCCATCTGTTGCACACATTTCAATTATTTAAACACTTAAAACCAAACAGTCCGTTTACACAAATTGGTAACAGCGCCATCTATGAGGTCACTGAGTGGATTAAAGTTTCCTGGGGTCAGTAAAGTTAAGCACATTCACCCTAACAAAATGTGGCGGCAATGGTCATTACAAGTCTCCGAGAAAAGCAGGCAGGTGTCACTGTTTCTAGCTTGGCTTATTCATATTTTTGTTTACTTAGAAAATATAAGTATAAGTTTTATGTCCCGTGTTACTGATTTTAGGGTCCAATGAAATAATACCAAGACATGTTGTATTGTTGTTTTCTTTTTTGGGGCATTTTTGAGACATACCTACATTGACACACAATAATAATATAGGAATGTGTTACTAAGTACTGTTTACCATCATTATTATGTTACGATACCTCTCTAAAAAATACCAATTTCTTTGTTAGTAGTTTAAACTTAAATTTTATGTTGATTATTAAATAAATACTGAAGCAAGAAGCTAGCTTTAGGCTCCGGTGCGGTGACCTAGCTGGCACAGCACAAACCGCGTGCTGGGCGGGCGGGAGCCAAGGCACGTGGACACGATAATTAGAAAGAAAAAAACTGCAATTGTTTTTTCTAATAATCGTATTTTTATTAAGAGTTAGTATTTATTTTGACTTACCATAGTAGCACCTCGTTGTCTAAATTAAGTCTACAAAGCAACATATAACTCAAAATACACCCTTTGCGATATAATAGGCATAATTATGTTAACATTTCGTATTATCGTAATATAAACACACTGTGCAGTAGTTGGAACGACTACTACGGTACCGTATAAAACCTTAACTTACACTAAATTAACTCTAAAATCCACCAATTTCCAAAATTCTTTCACGATCTGAATGCTATTTTAATGGTAAATAACATGGCTACATTATTTATTTTGTATTTCTTTGGGAACAGAACCAAAATGCAGGTGACCGGACAACCGGTGGAGTCGTGTGGTAGAATACAGACAGTTATACAACATGGCAGGGTGGAACACAGTTAGACAGCGCTTGAATATATTATCTCACTACTAAATTATTTGTTTACGATAAAATAATGCTAAAATACGATACTCGTTACAAACCACCGCCTTGCTCGGTCCCCGAGCTGGCACCTCATGGGCGGCGCGCTGGGCGGGCGGCAGTCAAATTGATACCGCACCGCGCGGTAGTTTCATTTATTGACAACTCAAAAAGCATTATTCTTTATCGCAGTTATTTTGAAAATATGGTATCTTGGAATTGTTATTGAACGAAAGATTATTTAATATAATAATTCTTGCTATAGCCACAACGCGGTTCCCATGCTGGGACTGCGCGAACAGCGCACTTGGTAGTCGGGAGCCGAGACTGGCGACGGAAACTCAAAGAGCTTTATTACTGAAGTCGTATTTTCGTATATATTTTACTGAAAGCTGAACGGGAAATGTATTTTGAAACTTAGATCACATTTACGTCAGACTATGTTCACGTTCACAGACACGTACTCACATACGACGCAACCCTTACTTTTAAAGTATAGACGTAGCCCTCAGTCAGAGACGTTAATAACTCGCATCATATTATTTTGTATTAAATTTATGTTATGATTAATTTGCAGTGTTTGAAAGTAAATGAAATATTGTGTTATATTGTTGAAACCAAGTCTTCACTTTTTATTTCATTTAACAAATAAAAATTCAACGCCGTCGTCCTCTAACATAAATAAGATGATAATAGCGCCATCTATCGCAGTCACTGTGCACCTACTATCGCGACATTCTTCAAAGGTCAGTTAAGCAAAGTTACCCTAGGAAAATATGGCGGTAGTGGTCAGATCACGTCACTAGGGGACGTAGTCAGATGTCTCTGTACTCAACTTACTTAATATCTATATTTTAATTTCGGGAATATATTTGTAGGTAATATTGTAGGATCTAATATAAGCAAATTATTATGTAGTACTAGTTATACTTTTTATTATCGTACCTTACACCATGATTGTATTACTTGTGTAACTACTTGTGTAACGACCGGGAGCCTAGGCTCCGCGCTGTGCTGGGGGACATGATTATTAGAAAAAAAGAAACTCAAAAGACTTGTTTTTTACTTTTAGTCATATTTGACATATACCTAGTACATAGCGCATCTCGTTATTTAACTAAAAAGGGGATATTACATTACATAACACATTACTTTAATCGATAACTCACTAAGCCCTGATATGTAAGGGATGTCCCTATTATTAATTTATTTATTTTGACTGAATGCGGGTTGGGCAGTTGCTGCTCAAAATCAATATTTCCCAAGGAAGCGGTACCAGGATACCATCATTCCAAGGCAATCAAATTTTGGAAATTGGTACACAGAGTTTACAAACACATACATCACATGCTACGCACACTGCTTGGAACCCTCATATTTGAAGTCTAGACATTTGCTATTTCATTTCCTCTCAATATTGGCACTGTTTTGTAAATATTGCCGTCCCTTTCTTTTGTTGCACCCTTCAATGTCCAGTTAATCTAGACATTTCGACCCATTCTTTTTTTTTGCCTCTGGTTATTGTAATTTGGACAGTAAGTACACTTTTCAATTGATGAGGGGAGAGAGTAATCAATAATTTCGAAGAGACGATAGCAATGTTCTTACTAATCTGACACAAAATGATAACGTAGAACTTCCCTAGGTATCAGCAGACCTGCAAATATATTACTTAACTATTTAAAAAAAATACATGTAAGATTCTATAGAAAGCATCAGATAATTTTATTAAAATTATCTCTATCAGTTACTGATTTTATTAAAAGCACTTGTAAATTAGTGTTCTATTTAATTATTATCTGAATAGACGAGATTATAAAATAAATTATCACGCTCACTAATACCAAAATACTTAAGATTCGTTCTGGAACAAGTGCCTGTTGTTCTATAAAACCGTTTTGGAGTATGCTACCCTGGTATCAAGTTCTGGGAAAGAATTTAACTTCTAGAATTAAAACACAGAAGAAACATATCTTAACTGCTGCATGCGCAGATAAATGAAAAATGTTGTCTATTAAACATTTCATTTAAATATTAATTCTTTTAAGATTCAATTTAAAATGTAATTAAATGCAATTTCTAAAATGATTTGTTAAACAATACTTTTTTGAATATGTGCGGTGCGAAAATTTTGAAAACTGATGGGTGTAGAGAAACTTCGCGACACATTGTGTATTGCAATCAAAATGCCTTCAATGTGACCATTTGATATGAGCATGTCACACATGGTTAAATTAAATTACTTTTTTACATTTAATGTATCAACGTTTGGCCGCTATCTCGCATGATGGCAAGTGATGATGCGGCCTACGATGGCCTACATGACATAGTTGAAATAATTTACGTGCTAATAAAAACACATTTCAATAACAGAGAATAATAACATTACCATTATTGTACAGAAAGAAAAATTACGAGTTGCATAATTATTGTGAGATTCTTTCGTGCCATTGAGATCAGAGATACTTTATAGCGGAGATCCATTTGGTCCAACATTTGAACAAGTTCGCGAATCCAAATGGAGCCGCCAATATTTTGATACTAGGAGTGCAGTCAAAGGCAGAGTTATTTCGTTGTTTGGTTTAGCATGTTATCGTCCGCAGCGTCCAAATGGTACACAGAAAAAAAATCACCATTAGTATACTATTGAATATTATATTGCTAAATCTATACAGGTAATAACGTAAAATATGTATTAAATAAGTTTGCCACTTACCTACACAGACTACATCCTACCTCTACCTACTTCTTTGCGGAAAAATAGGTATGATATTAAGACTTGTATAATATCGCACTTTACTCTTTTATTAAAATATTTCATTTATTTATTTAATCTATTCTTAATAGATTAAATAAATATTCTTAATAGATTAAATAAATAAATGAAATACTTTAATATAAGGATCATTATATTACACCTAGACTCTTATTGCAAGGCAAAAACATTACCATTCGTTGTTAGCGTTAGCACTGAATTAATAGAAAAATCCACCGATTTTTATGATTCTTTCACGATTAGAATGCTAGATTATTAGAGGGTAATAGGGCTAGAATACTTATTCTCTAATAGGACTGGAAAATAACTAAAACGCAGCTGGCCGGAGTCGCGGAGCTAGTTGCTAGCTTTACAACTTATGCGCGGTTCGCGACCTCGCACCGTGAAGGCTCCGCGCTGGGCGGGCGGCGGCCAGCTGACGGCTTGGGAATGGTATACAAGCTGTGGCACAAATAAAATACAATAGTGATGGATTTATTTATTTGTAAACTCACAATGTAGCACGAAGTTCAAAATTATAATGCCTCAATTCGTTACGGATACATATTGAGCGCTTATTTCGTTGTTAAACAACATTATATTCGTCGTTAGCACTGAATTAATAGAAAAATCCATCGATTTTCATGATTCTTTCACGATTAGAATGCTAGATTATTAGAGGGTAATAGGGCTAGAATACTTATTCTCTAATAGGACTGGAAAATAACTAAAACGCAGCTGGCCGGAGTCGCGGAGCTAGTTGCTAGCTTTACAACTCATGCGCGGTTCGCGACCTCGCACCGTGAAGGCTCCGCGCTGGGCGGGCGGCAGCCAGCTGATGGCTTGGGAATGGTATACAAGCTGTGGCACAAATAAATACAATAGTGATGGATTTATTTATTTTTTAAACTCACAATGTAGCACGAAGTTCAAAATTATAATGCCTCAATTCGTTACGGATACATATTGAGCGCTTATTTCGTTGTTAAACAACATTATATTCGTCGTTAGCACTGAATTAATAGAAAAATCCATCGATTTTCATGATTCTTTCACGATTAGAATGCTAGATTATTAGAGGATAGCGTGGCTTGAATACTTATCCTTTAATTGTACCGGAAAATAACTAAAACGCAGCTGGCCGGAGTCGCGGAGCTAGTTGCTAGCTTTACAACTTATGCGCGGTTCGCGACCTCGCACCGTGAAGGCTCCGCGCTGGGCGGGCGGCGGCCAGCTGACGGCTTGGCACTTAGGAGCGGTATGCAAGCTGACACAAATAAAATACTTACAATAGGCATAGGATTATTTATACGTTTTATGTTAAAACTCACAATGTAATGTCGTACACACATATTTTGCTACGGAATTTTAAAACTCGCTTAATAATATTCGCTGTATGTTTTATTACTAGACCAACTCAAAATGTCACCGATTTTCAAAATACTTTCACGTATCGATAGCTAAATTATTAATGAAGAACATGGTTAGTAATTTTTTTTCTGTTTTTTATAGAAACTGAGGCAAAATGAAACGGATAGACGATCGAAGGCGCTGGCAAAGCGTTCATTAATGTACTTATAATTATACTACCCAGTCGGTACTCAACAGGGTACGATTATGAAGTAAACTTTTCATTTATAATGGATAATTAAATTCAAGCTAGACACATTTTGTACGTGGTTACTAAAATGCATAAATATACCTTTTATCTCAGTTTTGATGTCAATACATAGGGGCAACTACCCAATTGCTAGCACTGCACCAAATTATCAGCACTCTGAATAAATCGACCAATTCTAAGGTTTTCACTTACTAATTTGAGTTTCCACACTTATAAATAAATAAATGTATGTTTTTGGAATTCTGCTATTGGGAAAATCATACTTTGAGACCTCAAACCTTTTTTATGGAATTTATGTAAACAAACATTTGTGTCTTGCAGTTTCTTCTGTTTTTGCCAGTTTCTTGTGATCGCCGTTAAGGTCACGTGTTTACATTTTATGATATATCGTATCTTTTACAAATTTAATATTGA
The DNA here is from genome assembly GCF_023101765.2 of Spodoptera frugiperda. Classification (NCBI taxonomy): domain Eukaryota; kingdom Metazoa; phylum Arthropoda; class Insecta; order Lepidoptera; family Noctuidae; genus Spodoptera; species Spodoptera frugiperda. The sequence goes on from NC_064236.1 coordinate 4,896,764, forward strand.
AACTAATGATTTCTCTGATATTTGAGATAATTTTTGATGATAATCTGAAGAGTAGAATTTGAGGTTTTGGTGATTAATTGGTAAAATAGGTAGTGCTGATAAATGGATCGAATATTTTGTAAATTCTAAATTATCAGCACTGGTGATGATAAATGGAAAAAAGTACATAAATACTAATTTCATATTTTTTAATGTAAATTATGTTTATTTTTTGCAAAGAATTGATTTTGCTTTGTAAAACTAGTTTATACCATCAAAATCCAAATGTTAGCATGGTGCTGATAATTGGATCAGAAGCATGCTGATAAATTGGTTTCCCTTTTTTTTTTTTTTTAGGGTGGAAAATCATCCAATGACTTCTCCCACCTTGGGCGAGGCGAGAGGGAGTGTCAGACTCTTACTGACTAAAAACCACCCCGTTCCTATTCCTGCCCGTCGAGCCGGAGCCCCGGTAAACCCGCTAGGTAGTCCGCAGCTCCGGATTAGGCATCAGCCCTACTGGGCCCCATCTGTGGTGGTCTGATGGCTCTTTGAGGCGCGCGCAGAACGCGACGCGCCGCACGCACGGGTCTGGTTCTGGTCGGGCGGCGAGCTACCCTTGCTCACCGTCCGCAGACCCGCACTTACGGTGGCCGGAGATCGTCGCGCGATCCCCGACGCCCGGAGTGTCTCTCGCGACGGCTGGGGCGTGAGGAAGTTCGTTCCCTCACGCGCCCCGCCTCCTCCTTAGCTAGCATGACTGCTTCGCAGAAGGAGGAGACGGCATCCCAGTCCCCCTCGCTCCGCACCATGGCTTGTATCAGTGCCGGACGCGAGAGGGCGCCGTCGCCGACCACATCCCTGAGGACACGGCGGTGCTCAGCCCACGCAGGGCAGACCGCAAGCGTATGTTCCACCGTGTCCTCCGGGCGGTCTTCGCAGTGATGACACCCGGGCGTTTCCTCCCGCCCAATCAGAAACAGGAACCTACCGAAGCTTCCATGTCCGGTAAGCACCTGCGTCAGGCGGTAGGTGAGGACGCCGTGGCGCCTCTCTAGCCACTCCTCAAAGAGGGGACTTACCGCTGCAATGACAGCGAGCCCAAAATTGGTTTCCCTAGAATATCATCATCTCTTCTTATTTCTTTCTATTTATTTTTTCTCTTCTTATTTTTTGTTTTACTTTAGAGATTATTTTAGTAGTGCGCAATTGGTATGTCTTGATAATCAACAATATTTACTAACACCAGTCAGATTACAGGACATTTTGATTACTGAAAAACCATCTGAACGGAAAGGTGTTAAAAAAAGAGATTTACTTGGCCATCGTACGTAGGTAATCGTGCAATAGACCATCGTAATTCATTGTCATGAAATAGACTAAATAATTTAATACGAGAAATGTCAACAAAAGTAGGTATACTTGTGTTTTCATGCGATGGCCAAGTCAATCTATTTTATTTAAAACGTTAAATAAATGTAATATTGATATGGTAACAATTTAAATAATAACTTAAGACAGAAGGTCCTTTAAGTAGGGACTAAATAAAATAACCGACTTGGTATTACTTACATGGATTTCACATTTTTTTACGGTACATAATAAACTGATGAGGTGCGCGACTTGGATTTTATTACAGAGTGTTTTTGATGGTATCTCACTTCTTTTTGTAGATTCAATTATTTCATTAAACAATAAAATGTAACTGCATCAATAACTTTGTAATCTCATACATTTATATGGGTTTACAAAGTTATTGGTGTGATGAAATTGTAACTGTATCAATAACTTTGTAACCCCATACATTTTTATAGGATTACAAAGTTATTGATGCAGTTGATGTATCTAAAAACTGGACTGAATTTACAAAGTATTTGATTTTTCCCCTGATTTAGGTACTAAATACTAATTTTATGCAAAAATTTTAAGCTTCTATGTCTGTTAAAAGTGCTTTATACTTTTGATGATCTGTCAGTCAGTGACAAAATTTCGAAACTTTAACATGTTTATAATTCTTAAAGTAATGGTTAAAATTTAATGAAAATTCAAATATACCATGTTTGTATAATGCCTGCTTAGTATTTGAAAATTCAGGCTTCTTGTTTTATCCACAATGAAGTTATAGGCGGTCGAAATTGGCCTGAATGGCTTCGAGAAAAGGATGGTACGGCCGAGACGCGTTTTTTTGCTCGACTTATAGAGATAAAAGTATTATTAGTTTATAAGTAATTATTTTGTTACCTACTTACTAACTATGTAAAAAATAAATTAAAACAGGTTTTAATAATATAACTAATTTTTTTAATGCACTTCCTAACAGTGATAGTGAGGTGCTGATAATTGGGTTGCTCTATGCTAGTAATTGGTGGAGATGGTGCCAGTAAATGGTGACAGACCCATTTTTTATTCTTACTTGTCTAAATAATCTTGGATAGAGGTCAATCATGTTTTTCTTTTAAATTAGGACTAACTCTTAAAGTGCTGATAATTGGGTAGTTTACCCTACATGCATGTAAAATAAATACCCATTTGGATGCACCAAGTAGAGGTAGACCAGCGACCCAAATGAAGCCGAAATTTTTCAGGTACTAGGAACACAGATACGAGCCGAGCTATTTTATTTCCTGCCAATGCAATGGTTCAGTGTCTCAGTTCTACCTGTAGTATATGTATTGAAGTTGAAATGAATAAAACGAAAGGACAAGGCAGGGCGCTATGCAAAAGATGTAATATCAAGTTATCAACTAATCTCTTAAAATAAACCTGGGCACAAATATTTGTATGACTGAGAATTTTTGAAAAATCACTAAGCTATATTATAACCTTGCCCTTTATGGGACTTGAACCCGAGACCCCCCATTCACGGCAGTCGCGCATTTTTCATTGGAAATACAATCCTTTTCACTTTATCCGCTTGTTCCTTCCTGTATAACTATAGAAATTAATATTAAACATCTTTCAAATAATTTGTGCAGTCATGCAATGAAGCGAGTTTACCGACACCAGGAGTGCAGTAATGAATAGAGCTATTTTAAACCTAGGAAGGCTTTATGTCTGTCTACCTTTTAATGAAATAAAAGTTAAGGTATTTCTAAAATATACTTTCTCTACTCTGTCTCTACAATATATTATAAAAAATCATCGATATTATTAAACTTACTTTTAAGTGGTTTGTTTATTTACTATCTAAAACAGTCTTTTTTTTTGCACGATAGTTATCAAAACATTATACTTAAATATTGACTGGTGCATTTATTAAAACTAATTGGTATACTATAAGGTTCATGACTGGCTTAAATAATCTAATGTTATTTAATAATTACTGATGAAAATTCTGCATTTATCAAAACTAATTACTAATTGCTATGCATTAATAACAAACAAGTGCCGATATCTTCAATTCTAAAAAAATCAAAATACGCAATCTGTGATAGATTCGAATTTCGCGCCACTTTCCCATTCGAAATGCGATCCTTTCTACGTTGCCAGGCTGCACGGCTGCCGAAGTAACCGTGAAAACACTATTCCGAACCAACGCGGAGGGGCAACGCGGAACGGCGCGGCATTTTCCGGTACCAGGAGAGCAGTTACACGTAGAGCTATATTATTCCGACGTTGCAGTTACGACCATTTGGCATTGTACTGACTGTCTACCCCAATGCCAATGGGGATAAGTCGAACTGATATAATAACTGAGTTGTTAATGGATAACATCTACTAAGAATATTAACATTGATACGACCTTAATCTAAGATCACATTTTAATTAATTAAAAACATTATGTTAGATATTATGGGTTATGATACGAATAAGGTTCCGAATGATTTTCATCATATGTTGTATGTTTACGAGCTGGCACCGCGCAGCGTGCGCTGGGTGGGTGGTACCCAGCCCCCGGCTAGTACGCGGTCAGCGAACTGACACCGTTTTGGGCGGACGGCAGCCAGCAAACAGACTGTACTGGAGTAAAATTGTAATAAAATAGAACTATGCAATGATTTTGTATCTAACTAGCAGTGCCCGCGACTTCGTCCGCGTGGAATAGTTATTTTAGGCATTATATTTATTTTTGCAAACAACTTTCTCAGCTTCATAAATTATATCTGTTACCCACGGTTAATTTGTGCATTGAAAATTCGTGATAGCACTGGATTATGATTATAAGGAACAATCCACACTCATTTCTATACTATATGTGTTTCCACTGTTTTCCGGAAACCTGCGCCTATAGGTTGGGTAACCGCCACCCCGGTTTGTGTTTCAGAAATAAAATTCCTAGGGTACTTTTTAGATGGGCTCGCTACATACGCGTTATAGCAGTGGTAAGTCCCCTCTTTGAAGAGTGGCTTGAGAGGCGTCACGGCGTCCTCACCTACCGCCTGACGCAGGTACTTACCGAACACGGAAGTTTTTCGGTTGGTACCTGTTTCGAATTCGGCGGGAGGAAACACCCGGGCGTTTCGTCTGGGTGTCGTCATTGCGAGGACCGCCCGGAAGATATGGTGGAGCATACAGTGGCGGTGTGCATTGCATGTGCTGAGCATCGCCATGTCCTTAGGGATGTGAAAGGGACGCCGTCTCCCCCTTCTGCGAAGCAGTCATCCTAGCTAAGGAGGAGGCGGAGCGCGTGAGGGAACGATCCTCTTCACGCCCCAGCCGCCGCAGAAGACATTCCGGGCGTCGAGGATCGCGTGACGATCCCCGGCCACCGTAAGCGCGGGTCTGCGGACGGCGAGTAAGAGTAGCTCGTCGCCCGATCAAAACCAGACCCGTGCGTACCGTGCGTCGCGTTCTGTGGTCAATGATTAAAAAATGATTTACTTCGTTAGTAAGACTATAATTTTTTTGAGTATAGTTACACCAGGCTCCGCGTCGTTCGCAAACAATGCCTCTCCTCCTGGCAGCGTCGTGTTTCGCACATCATGCGGCGCGGGTGAATTTTATATCGGAATTATTTTAAAATTGTAATATCTTCTAAGATGTTTATTGAAGTTTAGTGATGTCAAAGACAATTTTGTTCACAATTAAATACTCTTAATGAACAACACATTTATTTCGATAAAGATTAATATTTTTTCGTTAATACAACTCTTAATAAATAATGCATTAATTTCGACCCAGTTTGATTACCATAAAAACGATTCTAGTGAGTTAATCCTTTAGGATTATTTATCTAGATTATATATATATATAGATTAGGATCTATCTTTTAAGATAGACATATACTGTCGCGGACTTTTTTTTAGATCATTTTAAGAGGAATAATTCTTTCATACATATAATTTTCGTATCTTGAACCATTTTCGCAGCGCACGCAACGGAAGCCCTTAAGAATTAATAATTTCCCCCGTTTTGTCCACATTTTCCTTTATTTCTTCGCTCCTTATAGTTATAGCGTGATGTTTTATAGCCTATAACCTTCCTCGATAAATGGACTATCCAACACAAAAAGAATTATTCAAATCGGACCAGTAGTTCCGGAGATTAGCGCGTTCAAACAAACAAACAAACAATCAAACAATCAAACAAACTCTTCAGCTTTATAATATTAGTATAGATTTAAATTTTAGGAAACAACAATAGTTAATAGTAATGGGTAAATTATATTTATATTCAGCATGAATAATATATATTTTTAAAAGAATAACAGAGTTACTAATGCCTTTTGTCTCCAAAAAAATAAGCAGAGGTGGATTTTTATTTACTTTATATAGTTTACCACATTTACGTAATAATATTTTATGTTGAAGCAATAAAATTAGTATCTCTTTATTTTCGTACATTAAACTGGCTCAAAAATGAACGGATTTTCAAAATTCTTTCACTTACATAAAGCTAAATTATTAAGGAATCTCATGAAAATTACATTTACTTAGTATCTTTCCGGGAACCTAATCAAAACGCGTGCGTTCTACGACGCAGCGCTATTTGTTTACTCACATAAGAAGGACAAGTAAAGCTTGTGTTATTAGTGTTGCTGTGTTTAACCGTATACCGTGTTACTGTTAAAGTATTGTACAATGATAATATAATATACTCGTTCGTGCATTGACCATGATCAATGCTCTCTTGACGTCTGCACCAGAGTGTGATTTGTTCGCAGCGAGATGGAAGGATGTATGTCGTGAATGTTTAAGGTTTTGTGAGAAGATGGATGGCTGATGAATTAGTTTTAAGTAATTAAGATTATTGTACTATTTTATTTTATCTTTAACTGTATAATGTACTAGCAGTGCCCGCGACTTCGTCCGCGTGGAATAGTTATTTTAGGCATTATATTTATTTTTGCAAACAACTTTCTCAGCTTCATAAATTATATCTGTTACCCACGGTTAATTTGTGCATTGAAAATTCGTGATAGCACTGGATTATGATTATAAGGAACAATCCACACTCATTTCTATACTATATGTGTTTCCACTGTTTTCCGGAAACCTGCGCCTATAGGTTGGGTAACCGCCACCCCGGTTTGTGTTTCAGAAATAAAATTCCTAGGGTACTTTTTAGATGGGCTCGCTACATACGCGTTATAGCAGTGGTAAGTCCCCTCTTTGAAGAGTGGCTTGAGAGGCGTCACGGCGTCCTCACCTACCGCCTGACGCAGGTACTTACCGAACACGGAAGTTTTTCGGTTGGTACCTGTTTCGAATTCGGCGGGAGGAAACACCCGGGCGTTTCGTCTGGGTGTCGTCATTGCGAGGACCGCCCGGAAGATATGGTGGAGCATACAGTGGCGGTGTGCATTGCATGTGCTGAGCATCGCCATGTCCTTAGGGATGTGAAAGGGACGCCGTCTCCCCCTTCTGCGAAGCAGTCATCCTAGCTAAGGAGGAGGCGGAGCGCGTGAGGGAACGATCCTCTTCACGCCCCAGCCGCCGCAGAAGACATTCCGGGCGTCGAGGATCGCGTGACGATCCCCGGCCACCGTAAGCGCGGGTCTGCGGACGGCGAGTAAGAGTAGCTCGTCGCCCGATCAAAACCAGACCCGTGCGTACCGTGCGTCGCGTTCTGTGGTCAATGATTAAAAAATGATTTACTTCGTTAGTAAGACTATAATTTTTTTGAGTATAGTTACACCAGGCTCCGCGTCGTTCGCAAACAATGCCTCTCCTCCTGGCAGCGTCGTGTTTCGCACATCATGCGGCGCGGGTGAATTTTATATCGGAATTATTTTAAAATTGTAATATCTTCTAAGATGTTTATTGAAGTTTAGTGATGTCAAAGACAATTTTGTTCACAATTAAATACTCTTAATGAACAACACATTTATTTCGATAAAGATTAATATTTTTTCGTTAATACAACTCTTAATAAATAATGCATTAATTTCGACCCAGTTTGATTACCATAAAAACGATTCTAGTAAGTTAATCCTAAAAGATAGACATATACTGTCGCGGACTTTTTTTAGATCATTTTAAGAGGAATAATTCTTTCATACATATAATTTTCGTATCTTGAACCATTTTCGCAGCGCACGCAACGGAAGCCCTTAAGAATTAATAATTTCCCCCGTTTTGTCCACATTTTCCTTTATTTCTTCGCTCCTTATAGTTATAGCGTGATGTTTTATAGCCTATAACCTTCCTCGATAAATGGACTATCCAACACAAAAAGAATTATTCAAATCGGACCAGTAGTTCCGGAGATTAGCGCGTTCAAACAAACAAACAAACAATCAAACAATCAAACAAACTCTTCAGCTTTATAATATTAGTATAGATTGGCTTAAGCTGTAAAATTATGCATGTTTTTTTTTTAAATAAATATATAAATATTAATACTGTAATCTATATATTGCAAGCTGTAAGCTACAAAGCGATTTCTAAGCTAACACCGCGCGTATACCGCACCGCGTTTGCACCCAGCTCAAAGCTTGAGCGCGGTCCAAAAGCTGGCACCGCACTGGGCGGGCGGCAGCCAGCACACGATCACGGTTTCTGCCCGCATAGTAGAAATAGTATGGATAAATCCTATGGGTTGTCCTATACTATTCATAGTACTGTCGAGATATGAGTAGAAGTCAAATTTAATATGGACTTATAGAAAACTTATAAAGATGGGTGTATCGATTATATGAATAATTTCTTATTTTACATTTTAAAAATATGTTTTTATCTCTTAAATTGATTTTCTATAGGTATTTATAAAACATTATTAAACATTAAGAAATATTTTATTTTGGAAATACAACATTCTTTGTTCGTTTCTGTTCTTAATTCATTAAACTTGATCAAAATTTTACGGATTTTCGAAATTTTTTCACGTAGAGAAAGCTAGTTTATCAAAGACAATTATGAACACGTTATTCATTCAGTATTTTAGCGAGAATAGAACCAAAATGCTTGCGAAGTCGCGCGGCGGAGCGCTAGTTATAATAATGTAGTAATGAGACAGCGCAGCCCCCGCTGCTGGCACCGCGCTACTGGCAGCTCATTGCATATATATACTGCTAGCATAGTTTTCACTATACCTGGATGGAATAAAACATACCCGGACGATAGGTTAATGACAGGCAAGTGAATTCAAGGATTTACCTACTGTGACACATTAATTAGAAAATTATGGTTTTAGGGTAGAAAGATCATACTTATTCAAATATGTCATTTAATGGCACCCTCAAAATCAACGAAGTCTATATTTATAGAAATGTCAAAAAAGATTTTTATAAATCTTGTATGAAATATAAACTTAATCTTTATCTTTCATTATGTTTTTGGTCACTTATTTCTAGAAAAATATAAAACTGATATTAAGAACATAAAAAAATATGAACGTGTGAATAGTTTTGATCATTTTATTGTATTGAAAAGTCGAAATCTATTTATTTTTGACTGAGTAAAATACTCAATTGCAAGGGGTCCGTCGATAAAATGGACCCCGCATCGTGCTCCGGTACTAGGCGCGCAGTAACTAGAAAGAGCTGTTTTATTCCCTCGCAATGGATGGGAGAGACTGAGAGCAAAGTTTTGAAAAGTACGTGATACCACACATACTGATCTAACGATCAAATAAATAAATAAATAAATTGATATAAAATAAGAAGTTATTTATTAATTAGTTAATAATGTTAGCCAACAACTAAAATACAATTGAAATATGATTAAATTTTTCTAACAATACACTTTCTTTATTTAACTACTAAAAAAATGTTCATAAGTGTATTGATTCTGAAAGCCTTATTGATATCTTTCATCCTAATATAGTTTCAGAGTATGAGTAGCGGCTGTATTTCTGTCTCTACAGAGAATACCAAGTTTACTTTTGTTTTACTTTATACATTGTCTGTTGGTTTACGTACCTTCATTAAACTAATTCAAAAGTGGACCGATTTTCAAAATTCTTTTACGTATAGAAAGCTAGATTAGCAAGGAATGTTATGTAACAATAGTTATTGAATATATTTACGGGAACAGAATCAAAACGCAAGCGGCTAAAGTCGTGGATGCGTGCTTCAGTTGATAACACAGTCGTACAGTACCACACAGCATTGTTACTTTATTAAATAACTGGTCTTTTACGATGTAATAAATTATGATTCATGATGATGAGATGATGTAACCTTTGACAAGCTACAAAATACAGCACAGTCCCCAAGCTGGCACCGTGCGACACTGTGCTGGGCGGGCGGCAGCCAGCTCACGTCTCGTACCCGTTCCGCGAGCTTTCACGGCAGTGGGCGAGGGATACCGACTGTTATAGTATTGGCATGGTAGAAAATTAATTAAAAAATTACTATAATTTAATATCAATGTGACTTTTACATATATAGAAAAGTAGGTTTATGAAAATCGTGATTTTCAGGATATTTTTAACTGTATGAATCTGTATCGTCAACTAGTTCATTTGCGTAAATTAAAGCCACCTAAAATCTGACCGATTTTCAAAATTCTTTCACGTATAGAAAGCTAAATAATCATGGAGTATAATGGCTGTAATATTTATTTGGTATTTCTATGGGAACAACATCAAAACGCTTGCGGAGTCACGGTGCGGAGCGCTAGTTGTTACTACAACTACATATACTATATGCATGTAGTACACTACTGCAAAGATACTGACTATTATAGTAACAATGGTACTTATTTTGAACTAAAATATATATTATTATAATCAATAGAAACAATGAGCGAATCAGGAATTGAATTGCATCGTGAGCAGCTTTAGGTATATTATATCTATAATATTAAGTCTCTTCATACTAATTATAAAAACAGAAATACTTTACCTAACTCCGTATAGGTACAATAGATTTTCAAAATTCTTTCACACATATAAAGCTTGATTTTTATTGAGTATAATAGTTACACAATTTATTTTTTATTTCTATTCGAACGTGGTTAAAACGCACGCGGACGATCGATTAATGACGGATAGTAGTATTTTTTTTTTGTAATAGAACTAAAAGCACATTTTGAATATTATCTACTTTACCTTCTATTAGTTACATATGTATACTAAATACAATCTATCTGAAACTCACATGGGTTTTATTTATATGTAACTGAAGATGAAGAAAAGTTGACCGTAAAAGCAATATTTACATCTTTCTATTTACCCCACCGGAGAACAAAGGCATGATGTTACGTTCATACGTGGAGTTATTGATGTGAGATTTATTAATTGACATAACAATATGTACTTGTGAATTTATAGGGAAAAAGTATTTTTGTTACACTCGAGTAATTAAAAAACCAGATGATAGTGTAGATAGTTATTGGAAGCTCGATGCATGCCAGTGAATTTGGTTACTGTTTTCTCAGTAATAGAATTGATAGAGGACGAGATTTTTTACATTCATAGAAAAAGGGGTAATGATTTATTGTTAGATTGGTCGGTTTTTTTTATTATGAAATAATACTCATTGCACTGGTAATCTACTAATGTTAAAGTGCTCATTATCTGCTGATTAAATTGCCTACAAAAATAGTTTCAGTACCAGGGCACCATGTAGCCTAGGCGGTTAAATAACTAGCCACAAGTCTGCCCCTACATCTAGTAGAGCTAAGTAGCTACGTACAGCAGGAAGTTGACGCATGCGTGTTTTAATAGAACTGCATCTGCATACGGCGGTGTAACAGCTCCTAACGAGGAAATCGGTCGCGACTAAAGCCGGAAAATTGGATTACCTGAGCTTTTGAGAGCGGAACAAAGGAAATAACTCAAAATGCCACAAGTTAATTGGCTGATACGCACTTTTAACAAACTGGAGGAGTATAAGATAGTGCAGGTCCTGATAATATTCCTCAAGCTATTCTTCATAGTGATCGAGGAAATTGCTAATGGGATCTTCGTAACCCTGAGCAGACTGTTCGAGGAAGATGGCCAGGTGCGACTGCTGCTGGACTACCTGCTGCCGTTCCTGTACTTCTTCAGCGCCGAATGATCCGAGGCATCCTGAGCTTCAGATGAAGCTGAGGAGTGACGGCAACTTCTTCGAATTCCCTATGTTATTAATATTACTCGTTTTCCTAAATGTCGTGTGCAGTGCTCTATATCAATTATCTAGTCTGAGGCGTATCAGTGTTGTGATTTGTGGTAGTGTTTAAAAATTTAAGTGTGCCATTAGTCAATATGAACTTTATTTTAGACGGTTTTAAGTATCTAATTAGTGTAGCAAAGTGGTCTTGCTGATTATGTATACAATAGTAATGTTTTATAGATTGTAATTTCATGACGGTTAAACTTATTTAACTGTATATTAAACATGGTTGAAAGACTAAGTTTTCCATATCGATACTCTCAATAGTTGTTGTAATCAATGGCCTAGAGCTATCTGTAATATGTGTCTATAAAATATACTTATGGATAAAATATATATTATGTACTTTATATGTATATTCTCTGAGTATAGGTAGTTAAGCTATATTGTTATAGATGTGTGTTTAGTAATGGTAATGTGTTTTTAAGTAGTCAGTTTAATCTGAATCGTGTTACTGTTATTGAATTTAAACTTAGTACTAATTAATGTATTTGTCTTTAAACTAAATATCTGTCGTTTTAACATAGCCGGTACTGTTTATTCAACAATTACTCGTAATAACGTAGACATGGACATCTATTTTATGAAACGTATTTCAACTGTCGAGATGTTATTTATATGTAGCACCTGTTGATATAGAAAATGTTGTGTGTACTTTTCAGCTCCTACTTAAACCGAATTTACCCTTCTAGTATTAAAGTTTTGCTTGCTCATTTTATCCATTTGATGTGCTCATGTCGTTTTAATGAAATAAATCTTGGTGTGACGTAATTTGCATTGTTTTATTTGTTTATCCTTAGTAGAGGGTCGCCATAAATATCTTGCCTTGCTAATTTGATGACTATTGAGTTTTATTACTGGGTAGACATGTTAATATCTAATAACAGATGCTTATTATGATAATGAGGCTAGGACCAAAAATATTATTGCAAACTCGGGTTCGATCCCCGAGATGGACAAAGTAGCTAGGCTTTTAAGAAAAGTCAGTACTTAACATAGTTATATCAAATAATCTCAAATACAGGGCTAGTACATAGTGGGTAGACAGAATCTCCTAAGCATCAATAACAAAGAATCTTTAATACAAATGTGTTATGTAAATGAAGCGAGATAATTTCCTATAATATAAGACCACGATCTCCACATGGAACTAGGTCATCTAACAAATCGATGAAACACACACACACACACACATACGGGATAGCCGATGTTTACAACAATGCACACAAACAAAGTGCACTTCAGAATTTGTGACAGAGATAGAAAAATGAAATGGAAGATTTAATAACCGCTGGCGGCAGTTGCAGGCATGCGCAGGGCATCCAGACGTCGAATGCGCGCCTTTTTCTAGACCCCCGTACCAGGATTTAAGTGAGCTTTAGAGTACTGTGGGGAATAAGTACTAAAGAGACCTCCTAACGAATATGCTCGCCTGGTACCCGACTAAAAACTTCATCGATTGAATAGGCCTTTCACTTTAAAGTTTCTGTAAAGTACTAGTGCGCGAGTTTAAAACTACAGTTGTTCTTTATAATGAATAGTTTGGAATAAGTATTTTATGGTAGTTGTTCATAATAAATATATATTAACATATATATTTGTATGTATGTATAACACGATTGTGTAAAAATAGATAAACTTTCAGATATACCTACATAAATACTTACATAAAAGAATTCAAATAAATTAATTTATTTTATGACAAACATTCTCCGCGTGAGAAGAGACTTTTGGTCAGCAATGGCTATTTATAGCTGTTGATGATGATATAAATCCAAAAAAAGTACTAAGTATATATATTGAATACCATTTTATTCTAATTAAAAAATAAAATATCGGTATAATAATAGAAGCAACACAGTAAGTACGAATTCATAGCTTCGGGGAATTACAAGCATGAAGTCTTAGTCAGATTACTAAGAGATGGTCGCGTTGAATGTCAAAAGGTACCGTTCCGTAGGCGATAAGCGTCGAGCCAAGCCGCGGCAACAACAAAGTTTATCCGGTCATTAAGCAAGTAATGACGAACGACTGACTAAGATTGTATTAAGTTACTGTCATTGTTGATATGAATTATGTCTAAAGAGTTGAGTGCTTTGATAGGTACAACTTATGCTGTTAGAGATTAAGAATATACTTTACGGATTATTTTACAAAACTTTATGTGCCGTAGGTGCTCGTTTGCTGTGATTCTTTTTAACAGCAACAACGTCACGTATTTTATCTCCTAATGTAGGTAATGCCACTGTACAATGTCTCATGTAATAAGGTATGAGTGAGCCTATTGCCATATACCGAGCAGAATTACAGACTCTGTGCTGCTAGTGAGAAATTTTCGAAAAACCAAAAAAAAGTACTGTAATACTTTTGCCCGATCCGGAAATCGAACCCGAGACCCATTGTCCAGCAGTCTTTATTGTTATACGTATATTTACATAAATATCTGACAATACAATGATCAACAGAAATGAATGATAGAAATGGTCAAATGGTTTTCTTCCAAACATTTGACTTTTATCTGTTTTTGTATCCAAAACAAACACGGTTACGAAAGGCCTACGCTGTTTACTACGAAATCCGTAGCGCAGGCTACACACGCCTACGAAAATAATATCACTACAACTCCAGCCTAAACAAGATAACAAAAATACAAAGACAACTTCTACAATATTATCATAAATGTTTTGCCTAATGGTATAAAGTAATAGTGACACTAATTTGAACCTTATTGTTTTAACTTATAGTTAGTAAGCTGATGAATTTCAAGATACTTATCAAGATACAAATTCCCATGCGCACTAATCTAATAATAATGATGTTTACTAGGTTACCTGAATGGATGCCTTCTTCTCGAATAGCACAATGAGTCACAAAGTCGCTGACATGTACAAAATATCAGTTCTCAGAGGCCACGGTCACTCACTAAGCAAAGGATGTGCTTATCTGAATAGTGCGCGTCGGACTCGGGCTTACGTTACATAGTAATCTAATAAACGCCGACATTTACTGTACCAACATGTGTAACACGTCTAATAAATCGTTACATGTCACCCTGAATGCGATTTCACGAATTTTCGGTTTGTAATAATGGTTGGAAAATCAATTAAACTTCAGCAATAAAATATGTAATTGCACACCAAAAATTAAGGCGAAACCGTAAAAACCTCAAAGCAAACATCACTAGATCGTAAAAGGTGATGAATGGAGGGTTCAAGATCAGGCAATGATCCGCCGGCTGCGCGCGCGCCGCTCCGAGCGCCCGCGCCATTTTGTAGGCGGAGCTTGCGAAGTCGTTCGTGTCGGAGCGCATCTTCCTTTTAACTCGGTAATCCGTGGAAGCACTGCGTTGGAAAGAGAAAAGTAGCTGTGGAGTAGTGAACAGCTATGTATGTAATATGTTTGTCATCTCCTCCATACCTGATGAACTATTTTTGAGATTGGTAGTCAGGTTATTCACTATACTATCTACATAGCTAGAACCCATCTTTATGGAATGATAACATGAAGTATTTTCACACCTTTGTTCAATATTTTCATCGCTTTCTGTATAACGCCTTGTTTTTATTCTAAAATAAACTTGAAATCACGTCTGTTGTCTGTTTACGAGATAAACAGTAGTTACAAAAAGAAAATAAAAATTACAATAGTCGTAGTATTAATGTTTACTACAGTGGCAGTGATTGTTTATGGAAAAGATCAGCAACCCGCGAGCGCATCCGTGGACCGACACGTATTTATAGCACCATTCGATAATAATGATTTATTTATTTATAACGACATCGCGTTACGTCAGGACTGTGGAGTAAGTAGTCAACTCGGACCACATACCTACGGCCCATTTGGGACGAGTTGGGGAAATTAAAAATAAATTAAGTTTTTAGTGGTCAACTCGTCCCACTTTTTTTTTGTATGGATCTTTAAACTTTATCAATGTTTGGTACAGTTAGCAACACAAGATTAAACATATTTTTTTATAGGTTTTTTCTTTACTTTCGTTTTGTTCATAGATTATTTCATATTAAAAAATCCTGACGAAGCCTGATGAACCTCTTTTTTAGTGTCGGTTAAATAATTGATTACCTAATTTTTTTAGCAATCGCACAAATTCATGTCTTAACCAAAATTACTAAGAATAGTAAACATGTGTGGCTTAAACAATGGTCATGGCGGTCCCTTATGAAGTAAATGATAACATAGATAGAATGAAGTTCCTAGAAAATCTTTTGTTTTCAACAAAGTAATAGAACTTTATTATTTCCACACTAACCCTTTTGCTACTGACTGTACCTTATCTCATTGTGGTAGTGACGTGGGACGAGTTGACCACTAAAAATATTATTTTATTTTATTTTCTGCAACTCGTCCCAAATGGGCCGTAGGTATGTGGTCCGAGTTGACTACTTACTCGGACTGTGACGCTAAAATGATATTGAGGAACTGACAGATTTTGATACATACTGTTTTTTCTGTTTAATGGATTGAATCATTAAAGACGTGTGACGTGATCTGTCTATAAACATGGTACTGCGTATGATGCACAGCTGATACAGTACCTATGTAGTATGTGCATCGGAATGTCTCGTTCTAGACTAAGGACTATCAATGCCAAAATTACTTCCTATTATAGATAAGAAGGTGTGTGGGCGCTGCCGAACAATAAACTCCTTGTTGTATTATCAATCTCGGTGTTTCTAAGATGCAGCAATTTATTTTAAAACACAGCGTAGCGTCATAGATTAATGTGCAGCAATAAAGTGGAAGTTTATTTAATAAAGCTCGTTACAATGTCTTCCTCTTCATTCTCTTCAATGGTGGGAAGAACTGCCAAACGCCATTGATTCTTCATTTTACGGTTCCTAAACTAAATCATATGTTGACCGAATAAAGTTGGTTTTCGATTGGACTCTTTAGTTTACACGTGTGCGAGTAAATAAATCCGGCAAGTTTAATGCAAAACTTTTGGTTTACGCTTTATGGTAAATATTTGGTGTACGTCGTATAACTGTTTTATAGTTCTAGTAAAATGTTTGGTTTAATTGTGCTAGGTCAAGAGCGGGCGTTCGACAGGCGTCCTTGCGACGGGTAAATATTATTGTCTAAGCGGGTTTTCCGCTGTTTGGGTGTTTGTATGAGTTTGTGGATGATACAGACGGGGATCCGCCAGTGCAATGACCGCACTCATACACATGACCACACATCCTGTGACCAAACACTCTGAACCGCCAGTCTGTTCTAGCTACTGACATCTTAAATAATAAATACTCAAAGCATTTCTTGAACTTACCCAAGATACCGATGGATTCGGTGAAAAAACGTCATTTTACAGGACTTCTTCTCAGAACAAGTTGCTTATATATTTATGTAACTTATTCTCGTCGAGCCAGTTAAGGCAACAAGTTTCAGTCTCTCTTCAGTTTTTGCGCGTGATGGGTTAGCGTTTCAGCGAGTATCGGTTTGCCAATAAGCTGGAGTATAGAGGCGGACGTGGGAGTGGTGCCGTGAAGCGGTGGGGCGGCAGCGGGGCGGCGCTGGGCGGCGCGCGGCGAGGCATTCGGAGGCGGCGCGCGCGCACTGTAAGCTCGCACGCGTACCGACGCACACGCACGAGCACGCATGAAGACCGAGGACCAAACCACGGAGGAGGCGGCGCGCCGCGCGCCTGCCACCCGAAGACAAGAAAAGCCACCCTTCTCTTACATAGCCCTTATAGTGATGGCTATACGACACTCGCCAAACAAAAGATTGACACTCAGCGAAATCTATGCGTTCCTGCAGCAACAGTTTCCATTTTTCCGCAGTTCATATCAAGGCTGGAAGAATTCTGTGCGCCATAATTTAAGTTTGAACGAATGTTTCGTGAAATTACCCAAAGGCTTGGGCAGGCCGGGGAAAGGGCACTACTGGACGATCGATCCATCATCAGAATTTATGTTCGAAGAAGGTTCGTTCAGAAGAAGACCGCGTGGTTTCCGTCGGAAGTGCCAAGCGTTGAAGCCTCAGTTTGGAAGCGGGAGTTATCTCTGTGGGGGTGGCGTGCCGGCCCTGCCACCGTCACAGCCGACGGGCTACGAGCTCGCCAGTGGCAGCGGAGCAGGGTCCAGTGGCGGCGGGTCCATAGACTATGGTGCGTGCGCGTACTCCCACGCCAGCTCGAGCCAGCAGCTGGCGTACGGCGGGGAGTACTGCGCGTACGGGGCCATCAACGAGCGCGAGTGGCCGCTGGCGTACGGCGGCGTGGAGGCTGGGTACCGGCCGCCGCCAGCCTCGCCGCCGCCGCACCACGACCTGCCGGACCTCATCCCGAACTATCAGTACGCTGTAGCTAATGAACATGGTGAGTACTATATTATTTTTAAGATTAAAGTAAACCATAAAAAGCCTCTTTCTGGCTCGGCCTTCTAGTTAAGGCTGATCACGACATTTAAGTCCTACGTTCAATATTTCTACTTCTAGTTATTTAGGAATGCAGTACTTAATTTTTCATAAAATCAGAGGCACGTTTTGCCTACTCTAATTAAAGAAATATTCATTTATTGCCAATGAGAGTACTAAATGAGTTCGGGCAAACTAATTTGATATTCTTGCTTCAAGCTTAAATGACTACCTATTTAAAACAACTATCGAATTATTTAAGAAGTAATTATTATTTCTGCTACACATATTTACTTCAAAAAATATTTTCAGTACAATAATCCAAATTATTAATAAAGAACCTACTCTATTTCTTTTTATCCTACGTAAAATCAAATGCAGCTAGTTACCTGCTATCATATGGATTTTATAAATAATTTGTCACCAAAGCAACGGCTCCAGCCGTGTGGATTTTAATAGATTTCTCTCAAGTAGGCCTCGATTTTGTTGGAATATCGGGATTAAAAGTACTCTTCTATTATTATTACACTGAATTCATTTACAAAAGTTAGAAAAATTCTAAATCGGTCAAGTATAGTTATGGAGCTTATTAAATGCAAGGAATTAGACAAAGCTTTCCTCTTTTTAATGACATAAAAGAAAAGCAAAAATATATTTTTTGTAAACTATATAATACCAACAAATAACAATCTTACACCTTACACTAACTTACCCACAATATTTACTAAACACTAAGATCTCTTTTCAAGAAGAAATGGCGTAAAATATAATCATTATTGTCATAAGTGCTTGTAGGAGTATTAAACAGTATTTTATAAAATAAGTTCAAATAATTTCAAATAAATACTGCAAAGGCTTCTACACCTGTTATGCTGAAAAAAGGGCAGTTCAACATTCAAATCAAAGTCAAATTATTTATTTCAATAAAATTAAACTATAAATAGGTACTTTTGAAGTTTCAACAAATAAAGAAAGAAATAATAGCCTGTCAGTCTGTACGTACCAAAGTGTAGTATATAAAAAATAATTTGCATTTATTACTTCAAAGAATGTCAAAAAGGTGCTCTAAAGCTTTTCATATTATTCTTTCTTAGTGATTGGTTAGCAGAATTCTCAGCACTGATATAATTATCTAAGTATTACTTTCTAAACAACACGTCTTGTAAACCAATCAATGATTTTCATTTAATATTGTCAATTTAAAGTGTTATTCTGATATCATTATTTGTTTTATTTCACTTTATTCAAGTTATGTTTGAACGTCTGTTTAAAAGTCTTATGTTATGTAAAAATTGTTTTAATTTAAGAATTATTTAATTATTATCTTCTGGATTTTAAGTTCTTTAAGTTAAATAATTCTTTAAAGTCTTTTGAATAATGTCCATAATTTGTCTTAACATTCTCCTTTTAAGTTACTACGCGGAACATTGAACATTAAATACCGTAAGTTGAATATGAACGTTTTATGATCTAAATAATTTAATAACGTGCCAAATTATTTACTATGCTTAAGCTATTGAGCTCTTATGTTATATTTGCATCAAATGCACTAAGCTGTAAATACTTCATTAAATTTAACGCATCCTACAGTAGCTATGCGATGCGACGGTGAAGTGATGAGACGTAAGTTGATCACAAGAAACTCTAAAGGTTTACTGAAAATAATAAATACAATTATTCTATTATTTGCCTTTAGAAAAGGCGTGTCAATGTTGGACACTTTAATTTGTGACAGAAATCTTTAAGCTGCTTTATACAATTGAAGGTATACCAGATAATTATGCTACGTTGATGTGGATGCGTTTGGCTTCCAACAATCATATTCATCGATACACACAGCTTAGCACTAATAGAAACTTTGCGGCGGCGCATCTTTATAGCACAGATGTGCTATAAAGATGCGCCGCCGCAAAGTTTCGAGTAAGATTACTCGCACAACTATATAGTTTAGTATCGGTGGAAACGGTCACATAGTTTCACAGCTTAGCTATTACATCTTCGTAGCATAGCTACATAAAATCTCTGGGCGAAAAGCAGCTCTCTCCCCAGCTCTTATATACGTGTCTATCTGTCTGGAACATAGTCATTCGTAAAGTAACAAGAAAAAGGGTAGATTTGTTAAGTAGAACATTAAGATTTAGTAAGAGTCTGTCACTTCTTCTCGCCTCACTCAAGGCGGGAGACAAATTGAATTGCTGAATTTTACTCCTTAAAAAAGATTCTGTAGTTTTTAAAGTATAGTTTTAAATTAAGTTTGTTATGTTACTTGGGCTCTAACAACTAAGCAATGAGCTTATGGCCTTGAATCAAGCACAAATCCGTTCTCCGCATTATTTCGAAGAATTTTAGAAATACTTTTCTGTATCTTATATCGAGTAATCTAATGTTCAGCCACTTACTTTTACAACCACTTACAGACGAAATTATTATTAATCGATCACAATTCAAAAAAGTCTAAAGCGATAATCGTTTTAGACAGAAACTCAAAAGAATTAATGGATTGATATCGGCAATTAATCATCGAAACAGACTGAATAGTGGAGAGATATATTTTCAAATTCATTTACACAGTTTTGGGCGTCGTAAATAGAAAGCTATTAGACTGATTTCGCTATAAATACTCATTAGACGAAACTCATTATGCAATTAACCAAGACTTGCACTCGGACGATATTTCTAAACAAATTTATTCTAAGACTGATTTATAGGAAGGTTGGGTATAAATGCGACTGCTGCGCACAAGGTCGCCGTGATCCCCGGGTCGAGCAACGTATTATTAGGTGTTTTCTATAAAAGTACTGATGGAATTTAGCCCGATTTACTGCCGTAACGCGCTTTAGTACAATCGTACAACATGAACCTATTAAACATAATTATGTTATATACTAATTGGCTTTTACTTCATTAACGTAGTCAAAAGAAAATACTTCCCATGTCCAGTAACCAAAATCCATCAACAAAAATGGGAAAAATGCGACGTGAAATAAAAAGAAAACATAATTTTAAAGATTTTTTACTAAATGTACGATAAGCAAATCTTTGTCAGAAATAATTTTGCAAAACCAAATAACCAATTAATTTCAGAATTCAACTAAAAATATAAATTTACTGCTATCATTCCATTTTCAAATGCATCTGGCGGACACTGGCCATCTAGAAACTAAATCGGCAGATTACCTAAAAAAAAAACTATTTGCCACAACTAAAATTACAAAGGAGGTTAAACACACAATTGGTCGAAAGTTACCGAATAACGTAGTGTTGCCACACGCATAGATCTTTTAACAAGTATTGAATCAGATATCCTGTTGGGAGGGAGCACCACTCGAGGCTGGGCGATGACGGCTCTGATCCTGAACTCACCTCGAGTGGGTTCGAGTGGTTTGAGAACAACATTACGCATACCCCGTAGTACCCATTCATAGTTAAAGTGACGCACGGTAGGCCGAAAATAATTAAATAATTAATGCTAACTGTTATGCTAACATAGGAATACTTTTACCAGCTTTTTTATTTGGTGTAAGACAGACAAAAGACACGAAAATACGATCTAAGGAAGATATTATAATATTTTTATTAGGAGAGTCGAGGAGAGTGAAACGTGAACTTTCTTGCGTACTAAGTTACAAGTCATGGTCAGAAACTTGTTGCGCCGAAAATAGATCAATTAACACCTTATTTAAATTTTGTTCGACATCATTACCTAATAAATTATTTTTCTTGTACAACTACCATTGGTAACAAAGCTTACGGCGCCCGCCTGATGATAAGCGTCGCAGTAGCTGATACCGTAGCCTAAGTAACATTCCTATTTTATTTGCGTTTGTAAAATATCACGTTTATCCCTTAAAGAGGTAGACAGACTTTGCTAAATCTTATAGTTAACTATAATATTTTCTGGACATATCAGTCGCATTGTAGTAGGAACAAAAATATAACTTCCCCTAGCTACAAATCCAGTATCTATCTTAGGTCGTCTGTAGGTGAAACGCACACGTAGACAGTTGCATCGCTTCCTTACACATACGAGCTACACCAAACATGCGCACTTTCGCAAACGACTTCCTTCTGTTTACTAGTCCCCTAGTACTCCGTTTCCATAAAGCTGCCTCCAATCAATAACTGCACCAAACTAAGAGTTGCGCTGTAATCGTCTAGGGTGCAATGTATTGATCACTTGGGGCTTGTAATCGGCTGAGGTACTAGGGTATCATCATCTAGTAGGATGTTACTTTTAAGGCTGAATGTTTTTACTTTCAAACAACTGTTGCTTCGGTTACTACGGGATGGAATAGACATTAATTAAGTAGGTACTTATTAGTTATTTAGTGTTAGGAATTTAACGTACAATTATCATTGAATGTCTTACTACTTGGTTTCGCCGCAACTGCCACTGGTTTATATATAGGTATTCTAAACAAATGTTAAGTGTAACATAATGACACATTTTATTAACAGGGTAGACAGAGGTATTCATATTAAAAGTAACTTAATCATTTAATGGGAATACATAATATACCGTACCTAGTGACATTTCGCCAATAATGTTATAAGTGTAGATCAATGACAAAGTATAATGACAAGGGACTATTCATAAATCGTATCCATCAGACACTAAATGATAAATGATAAATGATATTTATTTTGCAAATAGGTTATAATATAACACTTTTACAAGTCAATCTCTAAAATAACTAGATGGGGCCGGCCACTTGTAATTACTTGATCAATGAGGTTTAAATATTAGTATTTCTGCTGCGTGATGCAGTGACTGGGCAGCAACTTATTGTATGCAGATTGTATGTATGACCAAGTTTTAAAAAAATACTTATTACGTAGAATGTAATAAGACCTTTGTGTACATGCCTTGTTATCTACAGAAATATGACTAACCTAATTATGATAAAGCCCGACCTCTTAAAAATCGATAATGCATCTATTAATCATCTTTTATCGAGCCGAGCAATTGACACCTACTTCAAAAATTTTAGAGCAACGTTCGAGATTTCAAGTCGTTGAACAATTAAGATTAAGCAACTACTACTATACTGTACCTATTTATTTCTTACTCGTAATGTGAATACACAAAGGTCACTATTGTTTTTTTATACCTTTAGGGACCTGCAGCTGTGCAGGGAAACTTAGGTACTTAGGTGCTTGGATCACAGAAAGTTAGGTACTAGGTTAAATATACATCATGATCTGGCTGTTAAACAGTCAAACATTTCATGAAATGTAACTACTAGTATTCCAATACTTACATTACATTAGCATTTCAAGAAGTAAAAATCTACGATATGGATTCGACATGTAGATTTAAATTAATAAATTGATCAGTGTACATAAAATCTCTTAGAAATGTTTTAAAGTTGATTTATGACAATAATAAGCTCGTTCCAACATAAAAACTGCGCATTTTTACATCTAAAAATGTACCTACCCTTTAGAAAATTAAAAGCCCGTTGTTACAAATTGTTGAGTGAAAAACAAAGTTATTTAAAGGAAACCTTATTTTCCCCACCAGGTTGCCCAGCAACCCATAACGAGGTATTACCGGTTGCATAGCAACCAAACTTTGTACCTTTTTGAAATAAGAACATTTTAAGATATTCGGAGAAACGTGTTCGTTAAGATTCAATGTTTTTAAGTTGAGTTTATTTACGTAGGTACTCATTGTTTTTCTTTTTTATTAAATATAGGGGCCTAATGTACAGTGTAATTTCCTGAGCTCTCGCAATTTAACTACAAATCGATTTCACTCATTTTTCAACAATTATATTGTTTGTTACAAGAAGGTTACAAGGTGATACAGAGAATATTTCCCAGAATTATTTAAATTATAAGTCCAACACTATACATTCTACTCTTTGTTACCTAACAACAAATTTTAATTATAATTTTATTAACTTGGCTTTCCTACTACTTATTCGATTTCACGACAGTAATTATTATTTCTGTAACGCAACCAGTAGCGTCATACATGGTGAAAAATGGGTATCACATAAGTACACCTCTGAAAATCCAATCAGGGAAATGAAAACCGCGATATTTGAAATCGTATTGTGACTAGTTGCGAAGCTTTCTTGCACTTTACTACGCATGCGGTTAATCCTCGGTTGACGTCATGTACCCTTGACGACCACAATGCTATCTACCACCTCCACTTTATGGCCTCCTAGTACTGATTTTATCATATAGGCCTGAATTCCATACAGAAATTCCGAAACTAAATCCTGCATTTTTATAAAAAAAATACCGTAAAAACGCAAGCCCTGATCCTCACACGGGTTGGAAATGCCGCGTGCGTTGACTGACGTACTTACCGCGTGTTGCAAGGAAAACGTATAACCTCCTGTATGTTACTGCGATCCTGGTAGCGTATGGTTGTCGAATACCATCCTATAACGATAGAACCATGTCTGAGGTCATAAAGGTTATTGAGGACCGATCGATCATTGCACTTGTAATGGAATATATCTATGTTTCATCGACTCTTCTCATGGTTTTCACAGAAATATGGTATTTTTTGGGAAATGTACTTAAAATGTGAATGAATTTAAACTGTTCTTATTAAGGCTACTGCTATTTTAGTGTCATGGTGGCCTGGAGGTTTAAGATGCAAACCCGCATTGAGCAAGCGTGGTGATTAAAATATTTTTCATGGTTCTTATGGAACAAACCTTTAAAAATCTACTCAATATAATTCACAGCTACTTTTTAGAGAAAAGGATCAACTGATTATTAAAATAACGTATTTTTTGTCGTTGTAACTTAGGTAGGTATTTTAAACATATTTATTGGTTTTTTCAAATTATTACAAAGCTTATTTTTACCACTTCAGAGAATCCTTAAATAATTACATACGATCAATGAATCCTGAAATAATATACAAACGTGATGTTCCTTGCCAAATTAAAACACACCCGCTACATATGCAACAAAGCTGCTAATATAACACCTAAAGATTAAGGCGCAGTGTACATAGATGGCCAATAAATACTGGAGTTCTGAACAGGGCCGGATAATAGCTGGTTTATGGCCGCCCATGTGCACATCGGCCCGTTTCTGAGAAGCTGCAACACGCCCTTACGACGCTCGTAAAAGCTGTGGTATAACATGTGCAATGCCAACGCCTGCACTGGACTGACTCTGATGCTTGGCTTTAAAGATCTTTGCTATAGTGCAGGTTTATATCCATTGGATGTGAATCATTGTTTTGTTTTTTCGATATTGTCGTTGTTGTTGTTGTGAATTAGGTGGACTGTGGGAGATTGACCGTATATAGAATAAAGTCAGGCGTTACTTTGCGGAAATCCATGCTACACTCACAATACTATAGGTTTTAAGATTTCATTCCGCTTATAGACGTATTTTCAGCATTAATGTATGTAGACCGTAGTTTATAACAAACAGTGGCTGTTAAGAATCCGTTACCCCCATAGTCCTGATGTAATTAATGTTTCTCACAGACTACATAATTATGTTATCAATATTTGTTACTTTGCATAGAAGTCATGTTAGGAGGTTTATGTTCAGTGGTGGACATCTAGCGGGCGATAAGATGATGATGATCATAATAGATAACTCTACTCGTTGAAAGTGCGACATTTTAGTATTCTAGTTTTGTAATTAACTCGGTAGTTGGTGTATCCTAGCCCTTGCCCTGGTTCGACCACAACTTAATACTAATAAAAGCAATACTTGCATTAAGTCTGTCTCAAATTGGAATTAAATTCTATATAGAGTTATCACTAGTTGCAGTATTTCGCATCCACGGCTAATTTTGGTTAAACCCATTTTTACTCGAAAATATTTTGTAATTCTAGTTAAATTTAAAATCATCTTCGATACAGCACAATAATAAAAATAAAATTAGTACCTACGTGTCTACCTAATGTCCTGAAATAGGCAGTTACCGCATTAAAATGAGCTCAACAATAAAACATTTTTATAGTTATCCTATAAAATCTCTGAGGTTTTAAATTAACAAGTGTCGGGTTCACTGTTCGATGCATTCAAAACTATAACGTCACAGCTTTCAATCTTCGACGAGGTAGGCAGAGGTGCATGCGTACAATGTAACATTTTAGTTATTTTATCAGTCCTGAGTAAAATCGTGTAAGTATGTATAATAATTATAATATAGATCGCAGGTAAGATCGTTCATACCTGCGATCTATTAGAGCATACTCTATTTATAGTGTACCTACGTAAGACATACATCCTGAATCTTCTCGCTGTCAGATTTCCTTTCTGTATTTTCACTTGATTTTGCTTTACCACGATCACGGGTGCTTTTTCGCCAGAAATGTGCTAGTAATGTAGGTAGTTATGCAGAAATGTGCTATGTAGCTATACTACGTAGATGTAATAGCTAAGCTGTGAATCTATGTGACCGTTTTCACCGATACCAAGCTATGTAGCTTTGCGAGTAAGATGTTCTGTGAAGATACGCCGCCGCAAAGTAGCTGTACGAGGAAGATGCGCAGGTCGAGTATGCGAAGTGTCGATAGTAGAAAAGGCACCAACAACACGCATCTTTCCATATAAAAACCTATTTTACCTGCACCAGTGCTAAGCTATTTGTACTAATGAATATGATTGGTGGAAGCCAAACGTATCCACAGCATCGTAGCATAGCACACCTCCGGTGGAAAAGCACTAACGCTACTCCATTTTATAGCATTACTTTACTATAACAATAACCACGATCAATCTGAATATAGGATATTCTGTTAACAATGTACATTGCTCATACCTCCTGGAAATAGTGCCGACGTAGCTGAAGGCAGTTACTTACCAAAACCATATTCAATTTCAACGCGCGGATACAGTATACAGTGTACAATGTTAAAGTAAATACTTTTGTCTTTTTTACTGTAATGAATGCTTCAGTATAATTTTCTGAAAACAAAGTATCTGGAGTTGTTAGTACATATCCAATTCAACCAGATCACCAGACGCAGACTTTGAATACAATTTACTTGAACACAAGATGAACATAAAAATATAAAAGTTGAGTGAGAGAGCGTGGTGTGATGTATTTTAGTTTACGTGTGGATAATGGCGTGTTAGGCTGCGTACGCGCCGCGCCGGGCCGCCGCTGCCCGTAGTCAGCGCGCTACGAGTATGATGTGTTTACATGAACGCCCGTTTGTTCAAACCGTTTGATCTTTATAAATGCAATAGGTATTTCATAAATATCGCCGTCGGCGGAACTCTAACGCTTGCTTTAATAAAAAAATCGAGAATGATTTTTAAGAACGACAACCTTGATACTCTGTTTATGCTCGACTATGGGTGCTCAGTTTATGAGCAGTTTTTGATTTAACGTAACTGACGTCTGTTTGAAAATTTTATTTCAGTCGGCAGCGCAGTGAGCGCTGTCTGCTGTCGCCGTCACTACGGGATTGGCCTTTCTCAGGCGTGAGTAAGCCTCAGGTTTCACAAAATTTGAGGTGTGTTTTAATTTACGATTACGATCTGACGGCCCTGCCTGGTTGAGGTTTATTTGTACGATTACTTTTGTTATTCTCCGAAGTAACTAACTTTGCATTAGTCACTTTGGATTGTGCTAATGGACTCGATTTCCGATGTTTAATTAAACGTTATGTTGTATCTCAGTTCTTATACGACTACTTCTGCAGTAATGGCGGCAGATATGTTTTATAGCTGCAAATTAATAATTAGATATTGTTTGTTGATATAGTTCGTGGAGATGACATCTTCATTACTTTTTGCCCTATCTTACAGTTACATTAGTTTTTAATCACACTTAATGGAAAGCGTAATTTTATCTCGTTTTTATGAATCTGGGTCAAGAATTTTATACTTCTCATTTGCTATCATTTTCTGGTTTTGAGGCCGAGATTCATAATTTACATGCGTTAGCAATTCAACAGATGCATCGGATAAAATATATTCGCAGTTGTATCGGAATCACAACTGTAAGATTTTAAGAAAAACAGTGCTTACTACCAGGAAATAATAATGTACCAAGTACATTATTTTTGAAAAAATATTACCAATTTAATCTCTAATACAATACTTTCTCACATTATTAACTATTTAAGTATTGCGCACAATAATAAGATATTACAATAAACATTCTATGCTACAGATCTTTTCAAATTGCTTACGTTTGATTCTCTTATTTAGTATCCTTTGCCTGGTTTCATAGCAACACAAGCAACGGAAAAATTGGCTTTCATTGTAATATATATAACATTGTATAAAAAATATTATAGATATACAATCTCGAAGACAGACAAATTCCTCAGTACAATAGAACACACAAAAGTAGTACTAATTACACAGTATTCAATGTTCACAATTCACAAAATACTAATTCGAATCGTTTTCCGGTGGGTGTTAAAACAGTTGTATCTGTAAATAACTCATCTTCGTTATTGTTCTATTTGTATTCGATATAAATAACTCGAGTAATTGACACAGATCGATGCATTTGACTCGATGTGTGCGGTCCGAAACGAAATCGATCTCTCGACAACTTTACGGAGAGAGGTGAATTAGGAAACCGTACAATGAGTGTTAATGTGGGTACAGTTTTAGAAATTAAAAAATAATTTTCTATACAATAATCATATATTAGTCCTGCACTATAAGTAACCTACTCTAATTAAGGTGAACCTAAATAAAAAATACTTGTTAGTTTAGGACTAACAAGTATTTTTTAAGGAGGAAAATCATCCAATGAGTTCTTCCGCCTTGATCGAGGCGAGAGGGAGTGTCACAATCCTACTGACTGAAAACCGCCCCGTTTCTACTTCTGCTTTTCGAGCCGGAGCCTCGGTAAACCCGCTAGGTAGTCCGCAGCTCCGGAAACCTAACAAATAAATGTGCTAAAGTCGCGGGATCCGTTATAGCGGCTATGTTATACACATTACGATTTAACTGTGCAGTCTTAACTTTACAGTCGAACGTCGAGCAAACTGTTTAACTGGACAGTTTTAACTGAATCGAATTAAGAACAGATAAAACTGTACAATTTGTACAGTCCGACTGTACTAGTTAAATCATTAGGTGCACACTATAGTGCATTAGCATGGTATTACAAAGAAAAAGTATACCATAATTAAATGTTCAGTTCTAAATTTTTCCCATTACTAACTACCTTTCTTGTAATTAGGTCAATTTTACAGATGTAAAAACGTCTAGGTGTAATTAAAGACATCATAACATCTTGACCGATCTGTCTTTCTTCTGTTCATTTTGAAAGTAGGTTAGACAGGGCTCTGAGTAACAGCCAAGGTTTTATGGAGTTACTTAACTATAAAAAATGTAATTAACGTTCTATTTATTGACGTGTTATTAGTAATATTCGTTTTATTTTTCAATTTCACATTTAAACTCAGGATTACCTATTTCTTATCTTGATACATTCCCATCTTACATTATTGTACCTACATATTTTTTGCTTTCATAATCGTGTTTCAAGTCTTTCTATCTATCACATACTTTCATCAAATCGCCAAAATGTCGGTTAAAAATTATCTACAAATGACCCAATAATTTTTAAATAAATTTGTTTTCTATTATATTTTTAAGTTCAACGATAAAACAAAACGGAACTACATTGTTATTTATGTAAAACCAATAATTAAACAAAACATTGGTCATAATTTGGTTAATGGGTGGTCCCCGTCTATGTTAACACTAACAGATTTAGCTCGCTCCTACCATAAACATGCAACCGAAAAAAAGTAAAAAACAGATCATCCCTTCAGTTGCTTCAAACTGCAGATAAAAAAGTTAACCCTTTCATATGGCAACCTTGACCCTTGTTTACATAAAAAAATGGTTCACTTTTTTCTTAATGTCAAAAGTCTTGGCGGGCAAAAAATATGTTCGCAGATTTTAAATTTCGAACGCAGAGCCCATAATCTGTCAAATTTTATATTTTTTACTACGAGAACTACAATTTTGAAATTTCGAATGAAGAAAACATTATTCTTTTATTGGCTTTATATTCATTTCCTGTGTAAAAAAAGAAAAGTAATACCACAAACAAAACGAGTTTTATAACAGCTATAAAATAAGTCATTTAGTTTTTATTTCATTTAAATTCTAATCGTAATTATGATCTATTTGGCATGTTAACAGCAATACTATTGTCAAAGGCATAATAATGAAAAAATAAATATTTTCCTTGATTTAGGGAGGATCGTTGGCGCAATACCAGAATACCATTCACCGTTTGTGACTTGAAAGATTATGGTTCATCGATGTTTTGTAATCAGGTATTAACATTTTGAAGTTGCTAGTCTCACCGCGAATTGTATTCTATGTATTCAAAGTAATCTGATGTACTTGAGACTTGTAAGAACAATAAGTGTGCGTATTTTAAAGATAGCTTGCCTCCTTTTGGTTAAATTTTCGTTTGAAGGGAACTTCTGAGTTCTAAGTAAATAATAAACAATTTTCAATGTACAACCAAAGATTACTTTGCATTTATTTCGTGTTTTCTGGAATATTGCGTCTTCGTGAATCCTTAATGCCTGCGAAACTCACGAAATTACAGCCATTCCTAATCGGTCCACACAGCATCGCATTCACATACATCCGACGCGTCGTAAACGAATGTAATTAGGGAAACATGCATGGACTAATATAAAACGAATTATCCAGTTTTATTGCTTCAATGACATAAAAAATATTTTGATTACTATCATAAATTTCCGGCATTCAGGATTCACATAATTCGCTAGCGAACATATTACATTTTTTTAATTACATTTCTTCATGTGTGCAAAATAAATGCTGTGCGACTTATGCGAATTCTTCTGCGGTTAGCTGCAGGAGTAGACAATGTTCCCGATGCTCACTCCACGTAGGTACCTGGGTGTGCCACTTAAATTCCAATAAATCTATAGTTAAACTGTTAAAGTAATGTAATTCGGTAACGGGTCGGCGCGGCCGCTGCGCCGGCGCACATCTCTCGTCGCCTGCCAACTTGAGAGCAATTTATCCCATCGGCGAGGCCCTCTCCCTGGCGTGATCTATGGCCTTTAAAAAGCGATGACAAGTAACGGAATGTTAGCTTATGAAACAACCGCAGAGAGTAACTGACACTTTTATTTTTCATTATAAAAACTTACATAAACAATTAAACAAAGACTAGTTTTAGTATTCCTAGAAATCGTAACAGTGGCCGCTATGTATTTATTACCGAGGCGAACTGCTGAAAAATATTGATAATCTTATGCTGTCTCACTCAACAAAGTGAAATGATGAATGTCGTAATCAAACAATTTCATTTCGGAATTTATATTCAGCGTTCCATAAACTTCTTGGAAACGTAATCGCGAAACTGGGATACACTTGTAATGTACAAATATATCTGGTAAGACTTGGGTATGAACAAAGTTCTCGGAATTTTTTAAGTCGAAGTAAAATTTTATTCCTAAAACCGCCCCAATTGGAAGCTGTTGCTAGGTTTGTTTAAATTATGGCGATTAGGTACCGAGGCGTGCACGTGGCCGACAACAGACGAGCAGCAGGCGGCCGCGATCGATGGGAACTTGTGTACCGTGCAATTATAGCCTAACATCCACATATTTTATGTGAACACGCTGGTGTACGTGAGGTTTTACGCCGTCTTCACATTTATTATATCAACGCGTTGTCAGCGGTGCACTGGTTATTTTTTCCACGGAGTTTGTGGTTTCTGAAAACCGTGGAGTTGGCTCGTGAATATTCTTCGCTGAATAATTCTGCAATAAATTAGAGTGTTTAACGAAATTGATGAACAATTATTTAAGTAGAGATTTATATTTTCAGCTGCAGTATTGCGTTCATTCGGTGATTGTATCTCTTTGTACAATGTAGCAGGATGAATCCACTTCTTTTAAGATCTCGTTTCGAATCACTTCTGAATTACTGTTGTTTGATCATTCCCGCGTTATTTAGAATTAATTGCACTCAATAATCTAATCAAAGTAGGACGCCATAAGAAAATTTGTCTATACTATGGTCAGTTAGGCAAAACATCACGATTTAATTCCTAAGTTAAAAGGGGTGAGATTTTTCAGCCTATGAAATTAGTAGTAATACCTATCTATAGCAACTGTCAGTTGTAATAGACTCATTATAAGCTAACCCCTGCCTACCCACGCAGTTGCCTCACGAACTATAACCAGTAGAAATGAGGTATGTAGAGTCGCTTTGAAACTAGAAACCTCTCAAAATTGTCTAGGTGAACCACAATAAATGATGAGGATAGCTTCATCCAAGTCTACTTCTCGCAGTCAGAACGGTAATGGCCGGACAATCAGTTCAACATTTGTAATTTACTATTTCTTTTTGCATATTATATTTTACATTACAAGGATCGCAGAAGAATGAAATAATGGAGTAACAATAAAAACGGCTAGGACCATTTTGTGGTCAGTTTTTCAGAAATATTTTTAGTAAATTACATGTGGGCTACGAAAATGTTTCGACCCAACACTCATTATAATATATTACACGTACAGCCATAGAACACGGATGCGATGGTAACTCATAATATATTGCCAACTTGTCTCACAAAACCATATATTAAATGCAATTAAGATAAATGCATTAAACAAAAGTTTAACAAACGACTAGACACATAGGTACTGTAGATACTGTACTAGTAGCCTGTAGTAGTATACCCTTTACATAATCACGGGACCACAGGGTCCCGGACCTTTGGAAGGCGTACGAGGGGCCGAAGCCAACTCGCAGAGGCCCGTTGAACAATTTTAATCTAAATATAATGGGACATCACCTATTATTATAAGATTTGTAAAGGCAACTCACAGAAAATTCTCCAGATTTTCATTGGCTTTTTATAAGGGGGGGAAATCATCCAATTATTTTTTTCGCCTTGGGCAAGGCCAGAGGGAATGTCAGACTCTTCACTAGCGCGCAGCAAAGACGGGAGCGACGTCAATGCGAAAATTTAACGCAGCATGGGCAATTTACCTTAAGTATTTGGTTTTTCCATTTTACGCGTGATAATCTTTGTAGAAGGTAAAAAACAAAAGTTGGCAGGTAAATATTGAACTCACGAATCCGAAGTGATCGAAATTAATAATCGAAAAATGTTTGATTTGTTTTTTAACTTTCCAATATATATTTTGATTTCGTCCAATCTTAAAATGTAAAACAATAAACGTCACTGCATCCTCGCGCCTGGTGTGATGAGGACAGACACCACACACGCCGCACACAGTAGGTACACAGCACACAGAACAGCTCTGATGCTTACTCAGTACCTACGTAGGTACCAGCAAACATCTGTTTCGGTGGAGAACAATTTTCCTTGTGTTTCACCATAGCATAAGCTTTATTTAAATTAAAATCAATTCGTAATTTGAAAGATAACAAGCAATGCAATTGATATTTTACTGACTTGTTCAAAATGGTTGATATTTGTAATATCTGACCCAAGAAATTACTTCAATTGATTCTCTCACGGAATACAGAAAACATACAAGTACCTATTTATGAATAGTAGCTGGTACCTACATAGCTAATCTTACTTATTAACATTCGTGGTGTTATTGGTTTACCTACATGTAAAACAACACATTAAAAAAAAAATATCTAATTTAGAATAAATGTAGTGACTTTAAAATTGATAAATATTGATATTTCAATGCGTTCCAAATTGTATTGCTTTTCCTAAAGTAAAAAACCAAAACATTGTCTCTGTTAAACTAAAATGTACAAAACTCACAGTCAAATGTTTTAATTACAAACTTTGAAGTTCAATCCCGCACTGTAAAAAAAGCAAATTGTTTTTTATGTCAACCCTAGTGGTCTTAAAACTACTGGTACTGTAGTCTGTACTTCATGAATAACAGGATATTTCGTATTACGTAACGTTTACCTTAGAGCTTTGCTTTTTCTATACAAAGTCCTTATGAAAGCTTCAAGTAAGTTTTCTCGAGTAGGTATTCTAATCATTGACGATTGATTTCTTACACTGCGAATATATTTAAGTATTATGTAAAGAGCGCTTGGAAAATACATCATGACGTCATGCTCGGCGAACTAATTACTTGCATATGTTGATACAATAATATTATCCATATTGTTTGCAGGCTCAGCCCCGATGTTCGCCGGGATGAGAGGAGTACACGGCCAGATGCTGTCTGGTGGGTCCTCGATCAGCGGTCTGGGGGGCTTCGGGCTGTCCTCTCCCCTCCCCGCACTGCCTCCTGAACGCAAGGTGTACTCCTCGCCACCACCGACGCCGCTGCCGACTCTGCCGTCACCCGCCTCCGTGCCCACGCCAGGACCACCGCCGTCGTCATCCAGCTCAGTCCACACGTACTACCAATAACCAATATTTTTATATCCCTTTGTATATACTTTTTTAACGAGGCCTCTACGACTGTCCTGTGTTGCGGGTGCAATTGGCACCTGGAAAAGCTTCTTGTGAACGGTGCAATCAACAGCTTTGCACCACCAGCTGTCGTGTCTAGTTTAGATATAATATAGTAGCCTATCGTAATATAATAAGTATATTAGTGAAAATGTAGGCTATAAGTACTTACTAACGCCTTTAGTGAAGCGAATACCTATCACACTTAATAGTAGATAACTAGGTGTCTATCTCACGGTAGGTAAACTTACCCACATGTATTAAACGTTCCGATTTACTCAGATGCATACCGATGTCATTACAATCCATTACATTCAGTTTACACTATCCTAAAACCAGGTTGGCATTGGCCTAACAATTATTTGGCGCTTGTTACTATTTTACTTGTCTGTTTTATACCCTGCATACTATCTCTACATTTTAGAAGCCAGGTATAAACCAGGTTTAGAAAATTTAAAAATGAATGCTTAAAATCTTTTAGATACTATACTACAAATAAGAAAGTCATACTTAAAGTAAATTTTGTAAAAAAGATTTTATTGCCAAAGTATAAACTTAGATAAGAATGATGAATAAAAAATTTAGGTTTAAATGAACGTTTTAGGTAACTACTGGAAATTAGGTAATTACTAAATATTTAAATTGGCCAAAAACAAAATCAAATCTTTTTCAAAAACGATCTCTAAGTGCCTTATATATTTAACTTTAGAAATTTTAAATATTTTCTAACATAAAGACGTTATATTTTCGGTACTTACCTACTTGAATAAAATATATCGTGTACTTCATGTTATGTGAAAAAAAAAACGTTTGCACTTCAAAAACCTACTACCTAAAGCATTGATAAAGCATTATATAGATGTTTCAAACAATAAGAAATGTCTAAACAATTATTTATTTTCTTGTTAACTTCGTAAGCTTTGTCTGAAGATCGATTTTCATTTAAGTAGAGAAGAAGTATATAAGGGTGTTGAATCTGATAGAAAATAAATCGCTTTGACACAGTTCTAATCAATTATTTCTAATTAATTATATCTAATCATTTTATTTTGTGACTCCAACAGCTTTATTTGAACAACACCTGTAATTGTTTTTAGTGTAAATTAATACATACTTAATTAATGTAGAACGCTTAGTTTACAGAATGCATTGATTTCCCATTCATTTAGCTATGTCTGACTATCTGATGTACCTTCCTAACTAGTTAGCCTACTTAAACACCCTTTTATCAACTAATGTATAACACCAAATACATTAACTTACATCAATTTATCTGCAAAACTATAAAAGCCAGAATTTGGACATTAGAAGTACGAAATGGATCACTAAAATCTAACTCGAGTCGTTTACCTAATCAATGAAAGCAAAAGAAAATAATCTATAGTCATATCTGATAGAATTCATTTAATCCTTTGAAAATTAGATTACTTACAAACAGTAAACATTGTAATAACTTATTAGGTACTGTTTTAAATGATGCAATGTACTTATTTTTAAACATTTTTGCAATTCTATTATTGCGCCTACCAAAACATGTTAACTTTATGTTGCTAAAATTGTACTTATTGATATGCGAAATAAATCAAGTAATGTTAATATCTAATGATTTAGGCAAAGAAAGCGACGTCGTTGACGATTTTTGTTACAAAATATATAATTATGTATTTTATATAAACATTTTGAACATAAGCATATTATTTTTGTAATACTTGCTATGTTTTAATTTAAATGTAAGGTTTCATAAAAATGTGTAATGTTCGCGAGAATCAAAGATTTCACTAAAGATGTATTATTTTAGTAGTTACTTATTATAATCAGTGATCATTAAGTAGGTACGAGTAGTAAATAAATGTAATTCTTACTGTAGAATATTTATCAAAGTCATTAGTGAATTGCTAGAATAAAATTAATTGTAAGTGACACAAAAGTATTAGATTATTTACTTATAACGTACATTATGTTCTATCTCATATTCACACTGTTTTGGTAGATAATATTTTATGTGACATTGTGTTAGATACCTACAGGCACAATTTATTTTAATAGTTGTAAGCTGTTTCTTTATTTTAATAAACTCTTTTAATTATAATATTATCTGTCTATAATTTCATTATTACTTTCGTGAGACATACAAAATAATAATTACAAACAAAGTCTTCAGCTTTATAAACGAGAATTAGTGAATAAATAGATATACCTATCCCTGTATTTCTTTTCCCATCGTGTCAAGTATACTTAGCATTTTTGATATTTTCAGCTGCAGCTGCTGTGCATAAAGTCTCTGGTTCGAATGTTGCAGACATGACGTAACTGTAGACTGGAGTACGAGGAATCTGTAGGTACCTACTTGTAGGACAAAGTTTTAAATAGATTAAGATATGTGAACCTAAGCGTATTTAATACCCCAATACCTATGTAGGTATATTAACGGAGAAATTCACTATATTGATGAAATCGTCCAGATGAAATCAAGCAAATAAGAATATAAAAATGCCAAAAAAACATGGACGCCTGTAAAAAAATAAGTTCAAACTTAAAAAAAGAACACAACGTTTTTAACTAGAGACTATTATAGATAATAATCTGTGCATCGTACATTCGTACAGTGGCTGTCGATGACAAGCGCTCGACGAGCGTCATAAGTGGCCCTTATATCTTGTCGTGACAAAAACATCAGAAATAATTCTTCACAAAAACTATGCATCGATGACTGCCGGTTCAACATGCTGTTTTTGTCCGTTTACAAGTATTTTTCACTTAAGAATATTAACCAGACCTTGTTTTGTCAAATAATCTGTGAGCAAAACAAGGAAGTAGAAATAGGACCCTTTGCTTAGGAAACAGTAAAAAGTATTTAATTTTTTTTTTTAAGTCCACCTAGATTTCAATAAGGGAACTTATGTTGGCCACACGATAGAATCATAAAGCCATGTACCGAGTAAGGGTCTCTAATTCGGTTATCAGGTTTTCTGCAACTGGCGGGT
Source organism: Spodoptera frugiperda (assembly GCF_023101765.2). Classification (NCBI taxonomy): domain Eukaryota; kingdom Metazoa; phylum Arthropoda; class Insecta; order Lepidoptera; family Noctuidae; genus Spodoptera; species Spodoptera frugiperda. The sequence continues at coordinate 4,933,959 of NC_064236.1, forward strand.
GTCTCGCGAAATGTTTACGATGATGGTGTATCCTGTGTTGCCTAAGAGACGGCATACATCCTCTAGCCACACGCGCCTATGCTCGCGTCACCGATACTTACACGCAATTGTTTTTTTTTTCTGAAACTCTTTAACGTGTCTTGACACCTTAAATCTTAGATTATATTATATTATAGGTTAAAACTCCTCGTCTTCTGGATTCCTTATAATATTATTAATATTAAGTACCTAGTGTGTAGGTAATCCAACAACCTGATAATACCAATGATAATCAAGAATATTACCAAAGTTTTTACTAAATAAGAAAGGAACACCAAATAAAGTTTACAAAATTAATAATAATACATTGTAAAAACAAGTAAATTACAAATAAATATATTAACAGTTACTAAAAACCACTAAAATCTTTTATGACCTTTACAAACTGGTACACGGAAGCCGCCAATTAGCTTGCTCCTACTGTTTTCATTGTGTATCCGTCGTGCCTCTGTGGTGCCCAGGGTGAAGGCATGGCACGCAGTCACACCCCTCTTACAGGGCAAGTCCACAAGATCATGACAGAAACACATTTGTTCAGTTTGATGACCCGCCTCCAACGTGGGACATTTGTGCTGAATAGCCTCATCAGACAAACGGCACAGGTCATCGGTTATTGTACATTTTGAACGATTATCGTTGTCGGGTTGCAAGAATCCCCTTTTCTGGATTTGCACACCAGTCAAAGCTTCGACGTAAACATCTTTTTTGGTGTAAACCATATTGTTGGTTGGACCAGTGGTCTGTGCACTGCGAACGCGAGAGACAGCGATATCCTCACAGCTCAGACTGCGGTGGATCGCGAAATATTTGCTGGTGTCACTGTTCCGTGGAGTCGAGTCACTTGCACTGGGGACATCACTTGTATTTGTGGACTCGTTGCGGAAATTCTTGTTGTTCCGATTCCACTGTGTTTGAACAGCGTACGACTTCATGTGACACCTCCTAGTGAAGCAGCCCACGTCTGAGGTAGTTTTACCTTCAATATCCACATCGTCGTTCTCGTCATTCGAATTGTATTCTAGTATTGTGTCCTCTTGACTGCCCTTCATCACATCATAGAAATGCTTTTTAGATAATGCATGCATTGTAGGCAGATTATGTAGGTACTAGAGAGCAGGTAAGCCAAAAATATAAAAATAATTTGTTGTATAAAATAATAATGTATATAATAGGCCTATAATTTACAAAACCATATTTGCCATTGACATTTTTGTCATGCTTACGCGTGTGTCCAAAGAGTATTTATCAAAGAGTAAAAGAGAAGACTATAATAAGAATAGGGAAAGTATTTATATACGGTACTTATTAGGTATACTCGTCGACTCAGGTCGGGAACTGCGCGCTGCACACCTTCTGATTAAATGTGTGCAGTTGAACGGTACCTACAGGTAAATCGTTGGCCCATACAGCCTATAGGTACAGGTGCAGGTATAGGTGCAATTTATTTAGATTTTTCAATATTTAGAAAAAAAATTGACATTATTTTCCATTTATTGATTTGACGATAGATATAAGTAGGTTCACAGATGGGGCCCAGCCCACAGATGGAACCCCAGTAGGGCTGATGCCTGATCCGGAGCTGCGGACTACCTAGCGGGTTTACCGGGGCTCCGGCTCGAAAAGCAGGAGAAGGAACGGTGTGGTTTTTAGTCAGTAAGAGACTGACACTCCTTCTCACCTAGCCCAAGGCGGGAGAAGTCATTGGATGATTTTCCCCCCTCAAAAAAAAAGATATAAGTAGGTAAGGGTAGGAGCACCAGTGGTTGACCTTTTAGTGGATATCGAGATTAGTATCGAATTTAATTACATATTAACGTAAGAATTGAATTCTTATAATATTAATATAAATTTAGCATTATTAATCATATCTTACACTATTCTTTGAAGCTGAGTAGATCGTTTGTTTATTTGTTTGAACGCATTAATCTCAGGACACTTAATGTCACTTGACTGGTTAGCAAATAGGTGAAAATTGCTAAAAAAAAAGATAATGATTTTTTTTAATAAGAATAACTATAAACGAATTCCGATAGGCAATATTATACATACATGCAAGACGTATTTGGCTATATATAAGATGTTATATAAATAATGTTTCATCCGGTTATTAGAGGGGTGAAAGCCGATGTTAGCTCGGATGTTTCGTGCTGAATGGGGCCGACCAGAGGGGGTAAACCGCGCTGAAATAGTTAATTTATTGTAAAAGAGAATGCCTAAAATGTATGGAATAAAAACACAAGATCGATTAAAGAATGATGCCAGTTTCTATGAAATCTAGTCCCACCACACTATGTGTATAAATAAAACACAAATGCAATTATGACATACAAAATAGCATTACTTGGCTAGTGATAAAACTACCAAAACTACTATGTTTAATAAAGAATAACTGTGACCGGACTTAGATTTGGAACTCGGCGCCATAGTAACTTTTATTTAAATTAAAATTACCTATCCAATGATGAAACACACATAGCTATTGGAAGGTGGGTCTCACAAGTAGGTAACCTACCTAATAAAAAAATGTGTCTTTAATTATATCGTAACCAGTGTACGTTAGTCCGTCCCACGTGGATAAAGTGATTGCAAATAAATATTAAGTACCTACCTGTGTATTATCTTAATACCTATTGATAATATAATGAATATGGAATAAAAAATGCATTGGTGTAGTTATATTAATAATTTTTAGAAAATTTGTACTGAAAAACAAAAGTCTTTTCGGATTATCCTAAACTACATTTTATTGTCATATTGGTTATATTTATTATTTTTAAGTTGTTACCGTTGAAAAGCAACGTTTTTTTTTTAAATTAAGGAATTCACTTTTATTTAAACACAATCTGTACCATAAGTACCTACGAGTTTTCTTTACATTAAACGAAAGAAAAAGAGAGCGCGTTCGGCGCCGTGATTGGTCGGCGCAAAGGTAACCAATCAGAGTGCCGAACGCACTCTCGGTTCGATCTCATTAAACGCAAAACAAACTCGTACTAAGGAATCTGATAGTACAAGGAGCAATGACGTAAATACATAGGTACTGAAGTGGAGTGTCACGCATGCGCATATTGGGGTTTGATTTGAGATTTTTAAACATTTTTAAAAGCTGTCTTGTTGAAAAGTCATTGTCCTCAATCCGGAGTCTATAGGCTAAGACGTCGATGCTGGAAATAACGATACTTTTAGAAAATAGGGTTAATTATAAAACTAATCCTATTTGTAGATTGTTATCTACTAATTTACTAAACATTTTATTTTTCAAATCATGTTTCAAAGTACTTCCGGTTATATTCCGGTTAAATTCTGGCAACCCTTTAAAATAAACGTCACTTTCAATTCTGTCAGACCATGCACTGTGGTTAAATTTTGTTAAATTGTAGACAAAAAAAAATCGTATTTATTGCACTGATTTTTGTTTTTATCTGATGATTTTTTTTTTACCTAGGTAGTTATTTTATACCCAGTCAGTCAGTCATTTATGTACCAAGAACATGCAAAACTAAAACGCATTGATTTTGTTTCCAGATGCATGGATGGAGGCAGCTAGTTTCCGGGTAACTTGTGAGATTACTGCTAACAGTAATCTTAGTGAGCCCCAGCGGTGCATTTTTTATGTGGTTTTTCGGTAGGTTAAACCTATTCCCTGATTTGTTGTATTAGTTTAATCAAAAATCAAGTTAGTGTTTTGAGTTATTTTTTATTGTTAATTTTATTATTTTATTCACCACCAGAATTATTTAGGTAATTAGATAGGTTTTGTTGATTAAATGTAACATACCCACCTACATTATACCTACAAACAAGAAAAATAAGTGTAATATTGGGTACTTACAATACCTGCCTACTCTTCCCTTTTTTGTTTTTGAATTGTACCAAATGGCACCAATGTGCAATGTGCGTCCTTCCTTTTCCGGTGGGTGTCGCTGTCGCTCACCAGGTATCGCTAGTAGTTCGGTCGATCGATAAAATAAGAAATCAAAATAATGCGATGGGCGATCGCGATGGCGTACGTAATACCAAACTCTGTTTCCATAAGTGTACCAACTGTGCAGGCGATGGTCACCGGCATAACTACGAAGTAAGAATATTCACTGACCATTAAAGTAAAATGATAAAGTACCTAACTAGTTTGGTATATTTCTTTACATACAAAATTAAACCGAGTGTTACAATACTATGAACAAGTTAAAAGTATAGATCGCCTATTCGTCATACCTGTACAGCGTCGAGTGAATTCCAGCTGTCTACTCCAAAACAGTAAAAATGGCCGAGATGAACTGGAAACCTGATGAGCCTGGTCCTTCAAGACCTGTGTGGAGACCAGCTAGAGCACTAGCAGCAGCACCAGTCGGGGCGCCTGAGGGAGCACTTGCTGCGGCATCTGAAGAAGCATTCATTGAAGCGTGGTTTGAATACCTTCCCCCTGAAATGGTGGAACAAATTCTAAGACACCTCCCACCAAAATATCTTGTTCGTTCTCGATTAGTATGTTCTAGATGGAGGTACATAATTAATCATATTATGAAAAACCAGATGTATTGGTCAAAACATTGCAAGACCGAGTTCAAGAACCTATATGAGACTGCTCGAGAGAAATCATACCCCGTTATTGGGTGGCGTGATCTTTATCGCTCATTAAGTTCGTGGAAATTACTCAGGAATGCTACTGAAACTATCACCGAATTTTTACACTCAACATGCAGACCTGAAGATTTGCGCTATTTTAAACTATTGTCTCATGGCATTTTAGCAGTGCATAGAATTGGCTCAATAGTTTTCTATGACATAAATACCTTAACAGAATCCACTACAAGAAGTAGCATTGTTGGTAGATTTCAGAGGTACTCTGAAAACGAAGATTTTATAATAACACTTGGACTAGAAATGCAGTTGCATATCACTAAAAAAGATCCTGAAAATCAACAGCCAATCCCACGTTCCTACGAAAACGTGAAACTGTTTATCTTGACAAAGACTACTCTTTATTTCGTTAATTTTCTAAATGATATATTCTGTTGTCATCTAGATTCTGAAAACATTGTTGCCAATAATGTGACACATATGGGGGAAGAAATAATGAACATCAGTTTTTGTGATGGCACTCTTAACATCCTCACTCATCACCGCAGAATATATTCATTAATAAATGGGCGAATTGTATTGAAAGTAATTCTTTACAGAAATAGTAATATGTTACACGATTTGAATCGATTTAATTTCCTTAAATATATGGATTGGCAGATTTTCTTTCAGTGGATATTAGGCATGCAAATCATTTTTCCAAATGCACCACTAAGGGATATAGTTATTATGAAGTCCTATGGAAGAGCATACTTTGTGGGCTTTTATGATGGAGTCCTTAACATCTACTTTTCAACTCGGAACCTAAATGAGTTTAACATATTTAAACGTCGACCAGTAAAACAATACAACTTTGGCGAATATAGTGGCGATCCTCCAGAAACAGTCAACAAAATCCTGAATGTAGACGTTGTAGAGAAGCCATTTGGCCACTTAGTTTTTGTGGCATTGCCCAAAAACATGGTATGCATTAAACTGTCCCATAATTTTGAGACTGAATTGTCACGAGTAGTTGTTGACAATGACTGATAAAGAGTTAATGACTAATGAGTAATACAAGTAACATAGTATGAAATGAAATAGCTAAATTAATTTGGAAAGTAAGATTTCGGATTTATTTTTTACAAGAAGTCAACAACAACAAGTACATCACAGACTTTTAAATGTAAAGCTTTATTTTTTATTTCATTTACTAATTGAGTAATAGATATAGTACTTATGTTTCTAATTATATTAATTATTGAAATCCTTTATATTTCATCTATATTTACCAAAGATTATTTATTTAAATCATTATTATATTTAAGTACCTATGTAGGTACAGAAGCTAAATGAATAAACAAAATAGCAAAATATACACAAATTGTAAAAAAACAGCATAAATCTTTTATGGAAATTTAGAGTACTTATATACAGTCAAATAATTTGATGCTCTGGTTAAGTTTTTCATTGAGTTAAACGTGAAGATGGATAGTTTACTGTGAGTGTATGGTTTTATTGTTATAAATGTTTATTTTTATTGTTTATTATATAGATTATACACATAGTTGGTAGGATGCTAATGTCTAACAACAGGCCTATCAGTATTATTTTATATTTCATATTATACCCACCCATTGTTACTGTAGTAGTACCTATCTTAACGAATTAAATTATCTACCTATCTTTAACTATCTTATAAGTTAAAAAATGTCTGTGATTTTGTGTAAGAAAAATATCAAAGGCTTATCCATAATAAAATTAGGTAATTCTAGTCACTAAGCAATTATTTGGATTATGTTCTAGTTTCCAGTACACTCAATGTTTACTTTGTTAGTTGCAATTGCAATGTTAATACCTGCTGAATCAATTGAAAGTATATATGGCAAGAAAGTGACAAATGGCCATGGCCAACTCAACAATATCGTTATAATAGTATATATTTTAATGATTAAATTATCAATGTGTAGTTGATGTATTTCTGTGTAAATTAAATACTTATTAATGTACTCATCTGATAAATCAAATTCATGTTTTACTAGTACATAGATTAATTATTACATACATAGCATTTATGCTTCAGACATTTTCCCATTTTACCTAACGCTGGGTAATAATGTAGTTGATAGTTAACTATTGTTAAAATTATATGTCTGCTATTTAATATTATACATGTAGTTGATAGTTAACGTCTATTAAATTATATGTCTGCTATTTAATATTATATATGATTGTTTTTCAAGTTAGTAATTTTCATGTACTTAAAATTGTACATCATAGATACTGCAAAACGGTGAGAATAGGGAATGAGAGGTGAATAGATAGTATGATGAATTTCCCAATGCAATTGGCACCTCTCTCTTGTCCCTGTTTACCATTTCATACCTATTCACCCCGTTTTACTAGGTAAATGTATTTTATCAAAAGACTTACCACCTAATTGGCGCAGGTATCCATATCTATATATATAATAAATATTAATGAAAAATGGGTGTTACACTTATAAAGTGGTATACAATATTCTATGCCTACTATTTTGAGGCATTAAGTGTTAAATGTTTTAATGTATATGTAATTTGCCCCCTCAATGACTAAGGGCATTTGCAAACGTTAGTTAATTAAGATTTTATTGATCTCGATGTTAGACAATGGAAATTAGAGACTTAAATGTACCTAAGTATAAATTAGTATGTAAGTTCAAATTATACATTATATTAGACTATAATTGCATCAATATATAAATGTGCAAATATGTATGTGGTCCTTGTGAAACAATTGAAATTATCCGGGTAAAATACCTATTTTAATTAATTGAATTATGTGTCTGTATTATAAGTTTTTATATGTATATTTTTTTTATGATAATCTGTAATCAAATCTTATCCGATCCAGCTATCGTTATGGCTGAGAAGCTTACACTTGTAAATTTTATTATGCATGCAACATTATGTAACATGGTGCTTAAAGGTGGCCATACGGACTTCGCATTGAAACGACGTAACCCCATCGAATTTAGGCATGTTCAAATTGTCTTGACGAGTAATTTGTCTTGCAATGGCATGGTAACCAGGGTCTGATGATGAGAGCTGGAAGGTGGCCTTAGGAATTTTGTAACGAAAAGACGAAATCTCATTGAGTTTAGGTTCCTTGGTCTTAACGAAAACTAGGTATTGTAGATGGTTAAGGTCTGGTTTGGTGATGGATGTGTGGTCGCCAAGAACTCTGTAATAAAACTGCGCAATCCTGTCGAGTTTCGTCTCATTTCATCTTGGCGAGGACTATGAGGGTACTAAAGACGGTGGAATGAAAGATGACCGATAGGAACTATGTAACTGCGACACAACCCCATCAAGTATGGGCTCGTTTTATTCGCGAACTGAAATGAAATGAACCCGAATTCGCGCAATGACAAGGTATTTTATTTTATCGTTATTTTATGGTTATTGCCATTATTCAATTTTAAATAATTGTTTGCTTGTGTAAAGTTAGCGTTAGAATAAGAAAAATAAATTGTGTTGATAGTACCTATCTATTAACTATAAGTGAAGTGACAAATAATTATGTACTTAATGAAATAATTTTTCCTATCACGGTTTTATAGATTTTTATCAGTTTTGTTTTTATATTTTATTAACAATAAGAGCCAGTTTTACATTGGCGGCTGGTTAAAAATCTCAGTTAGTTTATAGTACCTATTGTTAAAGCTCAAAAAGTTAATTGACATGTTAGACATGAACAAAGTTACCCAACACTGGTGTATTATAGAGTTTTATGCCATTCTATTACTATTTACTTACTACAGAATTCATTGTACGCTTAGACCTAGATGTTATCATGTATTAAAATTAAAGATTAAATGTAATACTCGTAATTAATGAGTTTTATTTACTTGTACCTATATTAAGTAGGACCTTATTCAGTATCCTGATTTTTCAATAGTTAGCTGAAGTTGGTGATCATTCCTATTGGTTTTGATTTATATTTATTAATACAAGCAAAGTACGTATCCACATCTACTGTACTGTTGCTGTTAAAATAAAATTCGGAACAAATAGGTGTAAGCTAAAGATTTTCATTTGATATTCAGATAGGTACTGTAGGAACAATACTATCTAGTAAGGATGGAAGTATATAGAATTATAGATAGACAACTTTGCTACCGTTACAAGAACACCCTAAAATTAAGGGCCTGTTTCTCATTATCGTGATAGTCACCATGTACCAGATGTAGAACTATGAACGGCTAAGTAACTATGAACTATCTTTTGATCGGGGAAAAATCACCCAATGACTTCTCTCGCCTGGGGTGAGGCGAAAGGCGGTGTCAGACTCTTATGGACTAATCACCCCGTTCCAACTCCTGCTCTTGGAGCTGGAGCCCCGGCAAGCCGTCAGGTGTTCCGCGGTCCGTATCTGGCAGCCCTACTGGGCTGCATCTGTGGTGTTTGATGGCTCTTAGAGGTGCGCGCGGAACGCGACGTGCTGTACGGTCGGGTCCGGTTCTGGTGGGTCAGCGCGCTACCCTTACTCGCTGTCAGCAGGCCCGTGCAAGTATGAACATGAACTATATGCCACTAGTTTACCAGATACCAACTATATTTATATGAAAGTAAATCCTAGTATGTACGTTACATATTATTATTTAACTTTAGCTAGTGGCTAGCCCAGGCTTCGCACAGCACGCATTCACTAGATGTATAGCCTTCATAAAAACAATAACAAATTATAGACATGTAGGTACTAGTATGAGATCTCTATGTCAACCAGTGTACGAGCTGATGGTGTCTAATTTTGAATTACGGCCACAAAGACAACTACTGCTGAACATGACCTCTATAATCACTGGTAGGTAGGTACCTATTAGTGTTTCAAAAATAATAACTCCAATTAGTAGTTATGTTTTTAGTTCTCTTTTAATTAACAATAATGTTTCAGTGTAGTACAGTACATTAGTAAATGTATATTATAGTATATAGTACACTGAATAACAAGATCAGTCGATATTACATACTAGTATAATTCCATGCACGAACGATGGCCAGATTTGTACGTGTGCATTGCTTTCTTCATACCTACAAAATTTGCCCATCATTCGTACCAAGAACTATACCTTTAATAAATCATATTTTCAATACAATCAAGTATAAAAAAATATAATCATCTTTAGGTGCGTATTTAAAACGTTTATCATTCTTATGAAAATAGTATACCTACTGTATATATCACAACCAACGAGCTTAATTAGCTAACTGAATGGTTAGGTTAATTAAATAACTGAATGGTTAGGTTAGGCTGTTAGTTTTAAAGATAAATAGGACCAGAATAATAGGATTAAAATAAGCAACAACTGCAATCCTAGAAAAGTCGAATCACCATCGGAAGTTTTGGATTTGTAGGTAAATCGCCCGGGCGGGTTGAGTGAACATCTGCGACATGCGGGCTGTCATTTGCCAATAGTGTTGGCCATGTTTTTCTCCCTGATTGTCAGTCACCGGTATCGTCGGTATTATCGGCAATCGCCACAATTCGCCAAAAGCCAAAGCCGATGGTTTATAATCTCTCAGTAATTTATTTTGTTAATGTCTACAAGCTACAATTAATATTAAGTTATTTCAGAACTTCTACATGGAAGGTTTACATTGACTGTCTCAAATACAAATTGACTTAGACGGTGAATAAGAAAGTTTATAATTTATTTGCATAAATAACAATTTCTTTATTAAGTAATGCACAACTTACAATTAGACCAATCAATCAGTCTTTGTTTCAATCGACTAGGCCGAAACTAGACTAATATATAAAATAAACAAAAACTAACTTCTGAATATACAATTAAATTCAATCGTTCAATCTCGACGGTTGTTTAGACATTTGATGAAATCTTCAACATTTTTTGGCTAAAGGTGGCCGATGCCGAAGCTTCTGTCGGGCACTAGATATCATTTAACAAACAGCTTGGCAACAAATTGAATAGTTAAGGAAACTAGTTGGCTGTGACACGCACAAAACAATCCAGTCGCGCTTAGCAACTATACCTACTACAAAATCAGTCAAATCACATCTTAAGTCACTAAGAATGAATATTATATCACATTGTTATCATATATCATCACATCGCACACCTAGTAATATATTGGCACATCTGCAAAAAATGCGAAATTGACTTTATATGATTTACCTGTTTAAAAGTGCATATTAATCTATTTATTTCCATATTCATCGAGAGAGGTCGTAAGTGTCAGTATACCATTATTGTAGTTTCCCTCCCACGCACGTAAAACAACGGTTCAATGGTCAGTAAACTAAAAACTAAACAAGTCAGGTAAACTATGAAAACCGTAAATGTGCCAATACATTACTAGGTGTGCGACATTGTCAATCTTCATATATTAAATGATTAAATAGTAAAGAAAGTCCTAAACCTTAAATTACTGAGATGTCGCTACGCAGCAACCTATTCAAATTGGGGTTTTACCTCTGGTTTAACTATACTAAGGGCCGGTAGACCCTGTATTTTTTTTCATTAGATTTTGGACTTTAAATCAAAACAATTCAGTTGAAAATTTTATAAATACAGACAGAAAGGAGTATGATGAGGTTTGGTCAGTGTACCTTATTTTAGTGTTCGGTACACTTAGTACGAGTTTGCTTTATGTTAAAGTAAATAAAACTAGAGCGCGTTCGGCGCTCTGGTTGGATGGTGCATCCAATCAGAACGCAAACTCATACTAAGGGTCCGGATCCAAGTGCCAAGTCTTGGAAGCCAACTGTCGGAAGTTATTTAAAATCTTTACAACTATACAAGACACGTATAAACTGCACGTTGAGGAGATATGCCCTTTCCGCCTTTAGCTAAAGGGCGTTTATAAAAATAGTAGTAACAAAATCTTCTTTTGTAAATCCTATAACGCAAACACGATATTTCTGGTATAAAATTTAAAGTTAAGAATTAAAATTAAGGCATACCTTTCATTGCTAGGTTTATTAACTTATTTGATGTAATTTAATTTTAAAGGATTATGAATTGCATAGAGAATTTCTTAAATATCAATAAAATTGTACTTTTAAAATCCATTTCTATGTATGTAATCAAGTTAATACCATACGAATAATGTAGAACCGTAAAACAGGGCGAACAGAAGTTAGAAAATTCATAGTAGGTACCTATTTATTTATCCACCCGGTTTTCACCGAACGTCTGTATCTATTGGACCCTGTCAGGTAGAAAATATCCAGTTTAATATTAGGCAGATAATAAAAAAAAGTATAATACGCAGTACTTATTAAATTTACACTACTAAATTTCAAATAGGTACTGTAAGGCAACAATAAACTTAATTTACTCAAAAGTAATAAAATGTTGGCTGGATCATTTCTGCTTAGCAGGGTCCAATTTATAATCAACGTTAAATCTGCTCACAATTGATTTGTGATTGTTAGTGTTCAGTTACATTATCCTGAGTTTCTACATGGCATGGTAAACCCGAGATTACGTCATTGGAAATGGATTAAAAAGTTGCGAAGTTTATTATTTAGCAATAAGTACTCTCTCTCTCTCTAGTAAGTATGATCTGTGATCACTTCTTTGGCTTAAAATTATTTTTGTACTTAAACAGAGTAGATATGGTTTTTAAACAAACCATAGAATTTTATTGGTCTAAGTCTTAGGGCCCTTGTCCACGGCGACTTTTTGTAGCGACGCTGTCGTGAGTCTGCACCGATACAGTCGCGAAATGCACATGTAACAGCGTTGGTAGCGATGGTGTCGCACTTTTAGTGAATGCGCGACAGTATCGCTTCAAAAAGTCGCCGTGGGTGAGGACCCTTAGTTATACCCCACATTTGAGTTGCGCTACGCTAGCTGGATAATGCGCGCAGCATACGTATAGCATCACTATATAATTTTTAGGCCGCATCATCACTTACCATCAGGCGAGATAGCAGCCAAACGTCGACCCATTTAACAATAAAAAAAAAAAAATCACATAGCATGGGCACAATGACGTTTGATATAGGCAATATTATTTTATGTCGAAAGTCAAAGTAAATTTGGATTTACTTTAGTATAATTATAAATTAGGATTTATTTTGACATTCTAGACATATTAGATAGATAATATCTGGATTATATTTTCAATATATGATTCTGTTATTATAATCAAACATTGAATAAAATGTAAAATACCAAATATCACCATACTTATGCTAGGCGAGTAAACTAATATTAGTCAAGATCCATACTAGTGAGTTTGCTTTATGTTTAAATTAAGTAATCGAAACGGAAAAACTACTCATATTAAGTAAATCAAAGGGTATAATCTTCAAAAATATAGTAAACTCAACTATGTATGACTATGTCTGTAATATCGTATTTCACTTAACATTTTAATTACAAGTATTTTACAGCCAAGGGGCTTCATTAAGTAAAGTACGTACAAGTATAGCAGTTAATAGTAATAATAGTAGTTATAGTTCATAAAATCATTACTTAAGTTATTGGATCATCTAAGCCTTTTTTCTAATATGATTATACATAGATACTATTCTTAGTATAATTATGGTACATTTCAGCATAGCATGCTTATTGCATAGACTTCTAAGATAATTATTTCTTTACGAGATCATCGCCCAGCCGTTACGTTAGCCGCGGCATATATAACTATTGTATACTTAAACTAAGTATATAATCTGTTATCTGTTCTGCATCTGCTATAGTAATATTTATAATTTCCAGTGTGGCCGGGTCTTTGATAATATTGATGCGTCCAGCTTCTTTCAATTCTGAAAATAAATAAGGAAGAGTTTTACATGAAATTGTATTTAGATATCGTTTAGGTTTGAATCGTTTGTATCTGCTTGTAATTTGGACTAACATTTTTATACGTATTTATCAAAGTGTGGGAGAGCCATGCTTTGGCTCGAATGGGCTGGCTCGACCGGAGTGATACCCCGGCTTCGGCCACGGAAACGACGCTTGCGTTGGGTTTTGCTGTGTGAGTGAGGTTACCAAAGGCCCAAGTACCGCCCCAATCTTCCCAATCCTCGATTCCTCAAAATCCCTTAAATTCCTAACCTAATGTGTCCCTGGGCGGTGGCGTTGCTTACCATTAGGTCTACTCGTTTACCCCTTATTCCGTAAAAAAAAACTGAAACATAGTCTCTCACTTATATAAGAAGCTTAAGGTTGCCCAACGCGCTATGAAAAGGGCTATGCCCGAAGTTTCTTTGCGAGATCGAACAACAAACGAGGAGATCTGCAACCGAACAAAAGTCGCCGACATAGCCCAGCGGATTAACACAAATACGATCTTTTCTGATGATGGCAGTGCTGTGTAGGTCAATGGCGAAAAGGCGCGGCAGGTATCACACCAAACAATTCCTCAGAGCACTCCCCGTGGTACAAGCGATAGAGAATGAACAACGAAGCTACATCGCTACGACTGCCAAGTTTGACGGTTTGAAATATCCCGACACTTGATGTTATCGTTTTCTCGCTCTCTTGTCGGAGAAATACCAGCGTGATGCGTCTAATACCAGACTCAAAAGTATTCATGTTTGCGACTAATATTGAAAAGGCCGCATTTATCTCTGCCCAATAAAGATGGGGTTTTATAAATCTTAAAATGTCACTTACTCAGTATGGATGAGAAACATGTTGCAATCGTGAAAGCCCTGAAGCCGGGATGCACCAGACCTTCACTGAGAATAGTATCTACATTCACATTTGGAATATTTTTCTCAACTAGCAATACTATTTTTGCAAATACATTGTCTGGACTCCATTCCTCCCTGTAACATATAAAATTAAGTGTGAACTTTCATCATTCCTAAAATTGTCTAAGATAGATAACTCTTAGAGACTATGACTATGTGTTTTTTTCGTCATTTGTTCTCAGAATAGTTCGATAGGAAACGCCGGCCTCAACTGGTTATTTTTGAGAATGACGTGTTCTCTTTTTGACGTGTTCTGTTCTCATGTAACCAATTTGCAAAAAGAAATATCATTTATAATTTACAGTCTGCAAGTTAAGTTTTTTCGCAATATCGAAAGTAACAATTTTTTTGGTACTTTATTAAATAGCGTTATTGCATAGAAATGGTTACTTTTTATTCATTATGGAAACAACTCCATTCTGTGTTGAAATTGGAAAAAAAAGGTGACAGGTAACTTTTCTCTCAAATATGGAGATATGAGAGATATGCCTCCTGCATGTGACAAAACTAATGCTAAACTTCGCTGTACATGTGTGGAAAGAATGCTATGGATTATGGATAGGCGGTCTTTTTTACCTACCTATCAAGCTCTGGCTGGCAAGCAAAGATAAGATGATTATCAAAGATAAGATGAGCAAATATGTGACATTATTAAAGAGACTTTTGAAGTATTAAAGCCAGATTTGCAATAAGCTAGAAATTACCTTTATAATAGGTACTAATTTGGACAGTAATTTCTGTAACCATTATTAATCCCAGCTTTTTTTGCTTGCTTTCAATTTAGTGGATTATTTATAAATACAAAAGTAGTTATTACAGCCATTAACAATTGTGTGAATATAATAGCTAATTAAAAAATGTACATATCTGAAAAGTCTCACTTTTACTACTTCGAACATTCTACAGTTGGAAGTAATTTACATTGCATTTAATTTACATTTACACAAATAATGTTCCATTATTAACTATTTACCTTATAGAATCATTGATCTGCGCTCTCTCTGTATTAAATTTCATTATGCTAAACTAGGTTTCACCTCTAGATTTTTTTACTTTCTTCACGGGAATCTATCTCGGCGGACTCGTCGCTACGCAAATGATTGTCCTGGTGTTATTTATGCAACCAAGATATATCTGAAAATTAATTAAAATATTTTTTGGTGCATTCTTTGAGTCTGTTCACTGAGATGTTTGGACAAGGCCAGTAGTGTTTGGTTTACAATGAAGTTTATGTTAGGTATTTTACATATCATCACATCAGTGAAAATTAAACATATTTGGTCCCCACCCACTGCCAGTGTCAGTAGTGACAGTAGATTAATGAACCGTCAAACTTAACTTTGTGGTACATTTTAGTTGTTAGTAGCTCACAAGGACAAAACATTTGGGTTAGTAAACATATATCATATATGTATTAAAAATATTTCGCACACCTAGTAATATATTGGCACATTTACGGTTTTCATAGTTTACCTGACTTGTTTAGTTTTTAATTTACTGACAAATGAACCATTGTTTTACATGCATGAGGGGGGAAACTACAATAATGGTATAATGACACTTACAACCTCTCTCGATGAATATGGAAGTAAATAGATTAATATGCACTTTTAAACAGGTAAACCATATAAAGTCAATTTCTGTTTTTTTGCAGATGTGCCAATATATTACTAGGTGAGCGATTTAATACATACTTTTGTTTTTAGTTTGCTTCCAAAAATACAGACTTGATTGAAGATTTCTTCAGTAGTGAAGTTGAAACTATGTAGTGTGAGCAGCCACTGAAAATAATGAAAATGTAACTACTATTAGTCAATTAAGTAACAATATCAAGGTATATAGGTAATTATTATAGTCAAGAGTATCTCAGGATTATGATATAATATTTTCAACATAATTAAATTTCATTCTAAAATAAATAGGTACACAAGTACATATGATGTAAGTATGATTCCCATGAAACAGAGGGTGAGCTTTACCTACACTATTTGTATACTCAATAATAAATATGGTGGTTGAGGCTTGGACAAGCCCACCACAGCCAGCCAAACTGCAAGCCAGTATCTACAACCATGAAAACACCACAACACTGAAGCCCATCACATCCCAGGGACATGAATAACTGTAATGGATTTAAGCAATGAAATAATTCTGAAAATATTATTAGTGGAGAAAAAAAAGGGTTTACACACAAATTCATCATCAACTAAAAATTTTACATATAACTAGTTTTAATATTATTGGTTAAGAAACTAAACAAATCTTGTAAAAATGGTTAATGAATGACTTGTAAAGGTAATATTTTATGTGAAATAATTAAATGAGTATATAATTATGTACTTACCAAGATCAACCAACTGATTTTTTTTTTCTCTTCTTATTGGCAACTGAGTCTTAAATATACAGGTTTGTCAACTATACTGCCAGTATTATGCCAGGTGGTGACGGCAGGGTAATGAACCGCCGAATTTAAGTTTGTGGTACATTTTAGTAGCTGAAAAAAATCAAACATTTAGGTTAGTAAACATGTTATAATTATTATGTTTTGATTTACTGACCAGTCATACTACTACTACTGGGAGTCTTTGAACGAACTTATCCTTAGCTGTATAACACTGCCTACCGTTTATGCTTCTCGCGAGCTTCTGAGAGTTGTTACGGAATATAGATAGATTTTTCTATAGTTAGAAGCGTCCGAATCCTTTCAATGAAGGCCTCGGTTGTCGTGGGGGAGTGTAACACATAAAATAAGTTTGTCGGGAGATTTATTGGGAGGATCAGGGGCTTCTCCTTGTACATTATATAGAAAGGTGGGAAGAGGAAACAAGCGACCAACATTACCTTATTAAAAGTATCAAACACAATCAATTTAAACAGTACAAAATGATAAAGGCTTTAATTCAGTTCTTCGTCCTTCACTACTACTAATGAGAACATCAAATATAATTTTATCAATAGCCTTTTGTAAAACCGGGCCGAATTTTATTTATTTATTGTATTGTATTGTATTCATTAGCTGTCAGTGTTAGCCTGTCACTCCGTCAGAATGGTCGACGTCAATGTCAAAACAAACAAACTAAAATATTGCATAAAACGCTGTAGCGTTTGTAGAATGTATTCTACACGTAGAACTTATTAGGTATCATAATTATAATATTTGGGACCTTAATTTAAGTATTTGTTTGTTGTATAAATTATTTAAAAACATATACGTTATGTTTGTAAATAATTTTACAATATAATATTCAAGTTTATGTAAATCTATTAAATTAGACTAATGTTATGTTTAGTTGTCTCTTGTGTCTTATTGGACTCGGCAACATTTTATTGACATTGATGTTTTTCAAAGCAATTAGCAACTGATAAAATATTTTTTCCAGTATTGGTATGATGAAACAAAACAGTTCAGGATGAAATCTTTGGATAATCTATCTTGTCTCCCAACCCAAAGTGACATTGTCAAATTGACATAATAACAACACGAGTATGTACTATGTAATAATAAAAATAATTATTAAATAAAGTCGCGACACGAGTCTCTAACATAATTTGTAATTTTTTAAATAATAAATCTACGTAGCTATGAAATCAAGAATGTTCTTCGAACTGAAAGTACTGAAACAATGGGCTTCCAAAAAAAGTTGAGGGTTCTCCTGAGGTATTCGAAAGTAGTGGCAGTCGCAGGAAGTGGTGTTTTTTGTGTATATTACAATATTGTCCAAACCTGCAAAAGTATAAATAGTATAGTGAATCCAGCAGTAGTTGACCGAGAAAACAAACATATAGCAGAATATATTTATGTCGATGATCCCTCGTACAACCTGACATTCCAAGTGGAGTACGATAAAGCGATCAAACGATCTGTGGGCCTGGCGCGCATCTGGAAGAGCTTGAAGCATTCTTTAGCATGGAGACTGTTGTGGTTATGTCGAAATGGGAATAAAGATCAAAGGAATATAGCACTAGAACAATTAGCCTCATTCAAAAATAACAAAATATGGGATTGCTGTAAACTTGCTCAAGCTATAGATGAGAAAACTGCTGTGTTGCTGGCACGGACTTATGGTGCTGACTTGCGATATTTCCTTCCACCTCCAATACACATTCGTAGAGCGGCATTATCTTATGAACTAGTTTCATTCAAATTGAGAGACCTCATCATTGCCGTACAAAGTGTAAATCCTCATTGCTGCATTGAACATTTTCTCTCCAAATACTTTGCAAATGTACAAGAAGCAGCAATGGAATCAGATAGTATACCATCAAAACCTGATAATATTGCTGAAAGAGATCTGTGTATATCCTGTATGGATGCTATATACCACCATGTTACTCTTTTCAATTGTAGAGATTATGAAAAAGATCATTCAACCAAAAAATTAATCAGTATGGGGCTATTACCTATATTAGCTGAAACCCTGTTAAGATACCGTAATGATCCAGATTGTGACCTAGCTGTGCTCAAAGTTCTTACTGTTTTAAGTGTACATAACAATTTGTTGAGAGAGTTTTTTCAAAATGGCCTCATTGGTGAATTATCACGACTTATACGGTCGAAGGATATTAGATTATCAAGTTCAGCAGCAGTATGCCTTGCAAATTTATCTGGAGAACATTGTTACAGACCTGGACTATATTTGTTGCATCCCATCTACAGAACTACAGCAACTACTGCCTGCGATATTTTGCTTGTACATGGACTCAGGGGAGGTGTATTTGTCACATGGAGGCAACGGGATAAAAAGTGTGCTGAGCCCCTTGGGATAATCGAAGTTACTGTATCTGATTTTGACTGTGAGTCATGTAAGATTGTAAGAATACCACCAGAGAAGAAATATTTAGATCCTGATATGCAGCAAGTAATGGAAGATTTAATAGAAATAGAAGATGAAGCATTATTATCAGATTTAGAAGTAGTTCTGCATGATCTTCCTATTCAAGCTATGAGAGTACCCCAGTCATCCAATAAATTTACTGCTAATCACAAAAGAGTTGCATTAAATCAAGAAGAAGAAGACAAAGATAATTATACAGTCTGCTGGCCTAAAGACTGGCTGCCCAAAGATATCAGTAACTTGAGAATACTTGGTGTGAATTACTGGACTTCATTGTCAGAATGGCTTGAAAGGTGTCCATTACAAACAGCAGATATAGCAACTCGGGGTTCAGAAATGGTGCCTGCACTCATAGATGCTGGTGTTGGCAATAAGTCTACACCAGTAGTCTGGCTAGCTCATTCTATGGGTGGATTAATTGTCAAACAAGTGCTAGTTGAAGCATCCCAAAGTGATCAGCAATTATTGAAAAAAATAGCTGAGAACACTAAAGCTGTATTTTTTTTTAGTACCCCACATAAAGGTAGTTCTATGGCTACAATGCCCCGAGCAGCTGCTGCTGTGTTATGGCCTTCTAATGATGTGAGACAATTACAACAAGATTCACCAACTCTATTGAACCTACACAAAGCATTCATTGAGTTTGCAGATGCTTATAGTTGGGAAACTATAAGTTTTGCTGAAACCATGCCAACGCTAGTCACAGCATTTAAAGTTCCTGTACATTTTGTGGAGTCATTTTCGGCTGATTTGGGCCGTGGTGAATTTTATCAACTACCTCTTGATCACCTGTGTATTTGCAAACCAGCAACAAGACAATCAATTTTGTATACCACAGTATTAGATGTCCTACAAAGAGTAGCCATTAAGGAAGAAAAGATACCATATACAAATACTTTCATCCAAACAGCTTCAGACTTATTTTGGTGGCTTCTAAGAACAAAGGTCAAAGAAGTATTGGAAACCATAGATGAAAACCAAACGAATGAAGGTTTGCGATGGACAGAGAGGGTCTTGTTGAACACTTTCACAGATTAATCTGCCTCAAGGCCTCAAGTATATTTTGAAGTATTAATTTATTATTTTGTCATTTTTTGCTGAAACATAATCATTTATTGTTTAAACAAGTCCTGGACATTATTTTTTGATAATAATGTATAAGAGAGTAATTTTTAACAGTATTCTATAGTGAGAGGGAGAAGTATGTGGTGCCATTGACTTAAGAAACTAATACTCTAGATAGGTAGGTACTTTAGTATACTCGTTTTATTTGAAAATTCTATTTATTGATGTTCTGAATGTCATGTTTCCTATTACCTGCTATTGAGTAAAGTATTTTGTGTAAAGAAAATAATTTTATTTATACATATTTGCATAGATAGTTCCCCAGTTTTCATGAAATCATTTGTACAAGCAGTTTATATACCTATTAATAGAGCTTAGCACGAACATTGAAGCTAACAAAAAGAATATTATTAAATTAGAGTCGTTTTTAAGTATGTAGTCCCTCTTTTGATAATATGAAATAATTTTATTAATTTGTTTTCTGAGAAAAATGACCAATTTTCTTTCCTGTCAATTGAAATATGAACCACATTTAATTTATTGTTTAGTTGTCTATATTAATACTTAACGAAGTACGGAGGTATCCATTTATTTAATTTGCAGTTGGTTTTTGAGTATTTTACCCAGAACTAGAAAGACCTATGATGTTGATTTGGCTATTCGCCAAAGCAGTTCTATAATAGGTGCTTGTAATTAGTTTTATTTATATATTCTTTGTTAGATCTCTTTCTTTGTTTACTATTTATAAATAGTAAATTAGGAGCTACGTAAAATACCTACAGGTAGAATGTACCTATAGGTACTTAAAGGTACATAATTTATGGGTTCGTAATGTGATGTTGGAGCAACGTTTCACGAAGGGACTGGCTTGACTGGATTAATACCACTGCCTTCCTGCCCTACAGGAAACTGGCGTGAAACAAAGCTTGCATGGGTGTTTCGCCGTTTCTTTATCATTTTAACTTCTCTGGTGTTGGGGGATTCGCCGATTGTTTACCGTATGCAGATCCGTCTGCAGTACTGCAGATGCCACTAATTCTCTTTCTATAAGTAGGTAAGCAATTCTCCGTTTATAACCACGCTAATAGAAGCCATTCAAATTTCAAAGAAAAACTTGAAGGTAAAAAAGGTTATTGCTAACGTACCTACCACCAGAGCCATCTGTGTGCGTTTTCAAAATCCTTGTTTCTTAACAGACAGTACAGATGGCTCTGCGAGTACATTGCTACCAGTTTCGAATCATCGAAATGGATCGTATACTAATATATCGTAAATAAATAATAATACGAAATTCGAACCGTATATTCATGTTGTTAAGAAGACCTATAATAAATATGACAAAAAATCGAAATGTACCAGAAACAGGAAGAAAATAACAATTTTATCTTATTTAATTCCAGGGCGTGCACTAGATGTCACTACTGCCTTTTACTTGTAGTTTATGAAAAAGCTCAGAATTATGAAAAACTACGAAACCAAAATCTTATTTAATGAATTAACGTTTCGGAAGATTTTACAGGATTCTGAGCAGTGCCGGCGTTAGGGGGGCGACATGGGCCGATGGCCCAGGGCGACAAAGTCTGGGGGCGCCAATAAAATGAAAAACAACTACTAACACTTGATATTGCTTCCCTCAAGTGGGCGCCACTATATTTTCGCCCGGGGTGTCAGTGGCCCTTACGCCGGCACTGATTCTGAGACTTGAGGTCCCTTTTATCTTTATTTAATTATTTTTAAACTAGGATATAAATATGTTAGGAAGTACTTATCAATATTGTTTGATTTTGAAGAAGAGTTTATGTTACGACACTGACCACTGTAACCTAGCAACTTTCACTACATGCGACATTTTTAAAATTTCATCATCACTACATAGTATAAAACAAAGTCGCTTTTTCTGTCATGTTGTATGTCCCTATGAACGCTTAAATCTTTAAAACTACGCAACGGATTTTGATGCGGTTTTTTTTAATAGATAGAGTAACTCATGAGGAAGGTTTTTATGTATAATACAGGTATAATATATCACCATTGCACCCATGCGAAGCTGGGGCGGGTCGCTAGTTCATGATAAGATTATGCCTACTACACACACTAATCCCAAATCATATTAACAATATGCAATTAATATATTTATGAAAAGTGAATATTTAATAAACATAAATTGTAATAACCATAATGGAACCAATATTTAAAAATATTGTTTTACAAACCGTCACCTAGATGTCGCTATAAGGCGCTCTCGTCATGGAATAGAGCTACATCATTATTATTGTTGTAACGGTTGGATAGATTTGTGATGGTGTAAAGCTTCAGCCAAAATATTTTATGCTTCTCTATCTACCGCTCAGAATATATAACCAATTGGTTAATAATGATGTAGGTAATTGGTGTCTATAGTTACCTACAGACAAAATGGCAGTTTATTCAAATTAGGTTCTCAGGTATTTCTTAGTATTTAAGTAAGAGTAAATAAATATGTGTATTTCCCCGTTTTTACGTATTCACGAAATGGCTAAAATTTGGTATCTGAATCATAATAATAATTAATATATAATTCATCCTATACCTACTTGTAGATATCTAATCAGACAAAATTTGAAAATATATCCAATCTCAGTTTAGGAACTGATGTCGAAAGAACCAAATCGCTTACAAAAATTCATCAAACAAAGCACGAAACAGAAATCAGAAAAAAAATTACGCCCTATTAACTGTCTATGAACAACATAATCCCAGTAGAGCAACTAAAACGAAGTAAAATTAAAAGGTACCTACTCGTAAAAATTATCTCTGTAATCTGTATAAGCAAGGAATTAAAAAGGAGGCTCGCAGCCAGATTTCATTGTAATTAATTCGTGTAAAATCGATATTCGCCGCAATGCGATGACCCACATGCCACGAGCAGAGATCACGGGGTGGGCCGAAAATATTTTCTGCTTAGACATTTCATGAACAAAGAAAAAAGTATAAACGAAATCTATCCTGAAATTAGAACATTGAACTTAAGAATTTACTAAAATTTATGTTTATATTAAATGCCCTACCTACTTTAAAAACATGACAATATCGATTGGGCCACGTACTTAGTAAGTTGATCAAGATATTACTATTGAACAAAACTAAATGAAAAATTTTATGTGGGAATTATGTTAGGTGAAATTATTTATTAGCAATTAATTTTATGAATATGGTAAAGATGATTTGTCATAGTATGATAGTAGTGAACATGTTGGATATGAAAATAATTGGGTCATGCATGAGACATGACAGTCAGCTACCGTGATAAATATGAAAACTACTCCTCACAGAATATTTCATTTATGTGGATATAATTTTTAGTATCAAAAATGGAGTTTTTAGTTTTCATCCGATTTACCAATCTCTTTGTTGTAGGATGGTAGATAGCAAACTTTAAATTCCTATAAAATGTTAATTCTAGATTAAAGGCCCCTTCATTTGTACAAATACATTCTAAAAATATATTTTTTGTTACTTTTATGACTATGGACCTAAGTAACTATATTCACAATAACAATAAAAAATATAAACGAGTATAAAAATATCGCTTACTGCAAGTACTTTATTGCAAGCATAGTTTTTAATGTCAGTAATATTTTTTATAGTTTTGCACAGCAGATAAAAATACATCGTACATTTTTATTAATCTGCCGATATCACGAATTTCAGCTGGAAGGAACGAAACGTGCTCCCCTACCATAAAGTGCCCCGCCCGAAACACCCAACTCCCCATTCCTGCATTGGGACGTGGGTAAAATTTCTCCACACTCACCCCCTTTGTGGCGGGGGCGAAGGCTTGGCCCTACAGTCACGCCATCTATTATATGAAACGGGAAATTTTTAGTTCGTATATTGTCCAACAGATAGAGTTAGGAGCGCTGCTGCAAAAGTTTAAAAGTTTAGTTTTGCCGCGAACGTGTTTTGTTTAACTTTGTATCTACGATTAAATATGCTATTTTACTATATTATAAACGTACACGTTTGTATTTGTAAGCATTTTCTATTCATGATTTGTGTATTAAGTAAATACTTATCTGCTTACTTTACCAACTAGTTTCAGTGAAGTAAATATCTACATAAGCAATATATACGTAAAGGAATGTGATTGTTATTATAAATAGTAAAATAATATTTTTATGTTGTTTAAATGAACCAAAACTTGTATGCTGGTTCATAATGGCATTTTGTTGTCTCTGTTTGTCTCAATGAGAAAGAAATAAAGAAAGGCGTGATTATGTACCAATGCAATAATGCAAATACGTACAGATCATAAAAATAATATGTTTGAAGCACGTCTTCTATTTCAAAGTTAAAATATAAATTGAAGAAGACTCCTTAAGACATTAGATAAGTCTAATGGACATGAGTAGGTAAATATTTCAAGTCCCATCTACGTATTAAAATAACGTGGACATCATCTTCTTCAAGTATTAAATCAAGGCTTGCAACAAATAACTGGTGTATAAAGGCTCCGAGAATGAGCGTGCCAACCCTACATACGTACTATTTATCAAATAAAAAAATCTATATGAACAACAACGCAACAGTTGATGTAAATTACAACTTATATCTAATTACCTTAAGTTCATATTTGTTTACTATGTAATCAGGAACTTATTTCTAATAATAGTTTGCTAGTACTTACCCTTGATAGCGGTTTAAAATATGGCATTAATTAATTCGTAGTTCCTGTATGTAGGTACTTATAAAATGTATGTGTAATTTATAGTTAGACGTATTGTCTATTACGAAGTATTATTTTTATGTTTACATTTATTATATTCAAAATATACATAATAAATAAAAACGAAAGTATTTTCTTAGGTTGTACCTACATACTAAAGAATTATGTAAGTATTATTGCAACACAGCGCAAACTTATAGACCTATAATTAACATAACATATTAAATCGCCGTTTTCCTGCATTTCTTTTGTTTTGTTCCTGAATTTTCACGGAACCCAAGACCTTTCCAACAAATGCAAAACCGTGGAAATCAGTTCGTGCGTTCTGGACTTATAGCGTCAGGAAGGAAAACCCGACTTATTTTTAAATTATAGATTAGAACTTAGGTATAAATTAATTTTGTACATAGTGAAATATGAATGTTATATTTTACATATGCAGCGCTGCTTAGCCATTACGTTAATATATGCGCGTTACGCCATTGTTTTTTCAATCGATAGTCTTTTAATGATCATTAGCTACATCTTATATTATTTAAACATTAAATAAGCCCACGTTGCCTTGGAACATGCAACCAGGTAATCAGCAGACCTTGGTGAACTCCATCAAGTTGGTACCTACTGTCATTTCAAGGTATGTGAATCGTGAATAAATAACGTGTGGACTCAGGGTCGTTCTATACCACACAGGTAATGCAGTTAGTAAGATCACTAATCAAAGGATTTTTTTTCTTTAGACGTCTCCCAATTTTCTTGAACAAGAAGAAGGGAATATCCCTTCTTGTTCTTTAACAGAAATCTTTTCTTGTCCGTAATGGGCGCAATAAAAATGATTTATTTAATCGTGTCTATAGTCGTTCTCCAATTTTGCGTTTAGCCATACATTTTGTGATTAATTACAGTCCTACTTTCCGATTTTTCTGTGGAATCTTCTACGTTTTTTATAAGTTCTATTCTGATTAAAAAAGAAAATATTTTTGATTTAATTATGAATTTTAGTTACGCGCATATATACAATAGAATCATTCCTTAGTACCTAGGAATTTGTAAGTTTCGATTCTCGATCGTATACTCCACAAATAATTTCCTATTTCGGGCTGAATGTGACATGTGTTTTTAAATACACACTAGGAGAAAATACTAGTGTGGAATAACAATTTTTCTTAAAGTAATCTTTCTATGCATACATTTTTCGTTTAATGTTTCATTTACCTAAAGCAGTTTTATAGTGTATCGCGTGCATACTTGTTGTAGTGATACAAAGAAGTCCCGGGAAGTGGGGGGGCGCGCCCCCTACAGCTCTCAAATATGTCAAGTATGCTTGACGCGCCTGGTTCCTACATGGGGTACCATTCTTGAGTTCTCGAGAATTCTTCGAACTATGAGGAACGCTTCCGCGAGGTCTTTCTAATTATTTATCATTTAGATCTATGATTGAATTAAGGCTTTACGTATACTTTAAAGTGGTAGTAATTTGTAACTTTTTTACAGCGATCGGACAGGAGCGCTATCTAATGGATAAATCTGAACCTTTTATACTGCGATCTCCAACCCGCCTGCCAAGCGTGGAGGTTATGACTATTTAATTATCTTATTAGCCATAAGATGAACTTATTAAAATTCATTGGTTGACGTAAATTTTAATGTCACCATTGTTAGTGGTCGAGTATTTTATGTGCCTGCTTTTCCAACCTACCATTACTATATGTAAGTAATACATCTTTATTTTTGAAGATTCGTCTGCGTCTACTCTTCTAGCGTTACAGTTGAAAGCCAAGTGAATTACTGCTCATAATATTCGTCATAAATATGTTGAACAAATAGTAATCAAGAAAATATTCCTGTAAGTAATACTAAGACGTTGGCAATGGCAATAATTTGTTTAAGATAGCATACTTTTCGAGATTTTGTTTCATGTTCACCCATAATAGATTAAACCAACATTTTTCTATTAAGTGGTCGTTTCTATTCATAGACAGGCATTAGGAGCCATTAGAAATTGTATAAAAAGTACTTTAGATTTATTTGCTAACACTTCGCAGATGTGTAATTACTACGTGATTGCTACGCAGCTGCTACGCGGTGAATACTTATCCCACTCAGCATTTACACAAATTAGAATTCTCTATTCAATTTATTACAGAAGAAATGTTTATAGGTATAGGGAACAGTTTCCACTTATTTCGAGCAGGCTGTTGGACGTCTACGCAGCCTCTACGCCGCTGCTACGGGGCTCTACGCGACGACTACGCGGTTGCTACGCCGAGCTTACGTTAAACACGTTTATCATGTTATAGTTAAATAAAGAGACTAAAAATAACATTGTAATAGTCTGATAACTGTACCTATATAACAAGATAACATATTATGAAGTTCAGTTTAATACACAAATAAAATATTTTTTGGTTTGCTATAAGAAAAGGTCACGACTTATTTAGAACACTCGATTTTCATGCTTATAATATAGTGTTTGAACTAATGTGACTGATATTCATGTACGTGATATCAAAAGGTAACTTTGCCTGGTATATGCACAAAAGAACACGCAGAGTCACGTTGTCATTAAATTGTACAAACATTACTTAGTCTCGCGACTTGTCCCGCGACAAGACTCGCCTAAGATCTTAAGTCACACGTTTACTTCAACAATACAAGTCTCAGTTCGTCAACTTAAGTTCTGGCAGCAAGGCGTTAAGCCTTCAAGGCTTATTCAACGATAGAACAAGCGAACTTCGCACTTAAAATCTTTGTTTAAAAGCAAATAACTTCTAAGTATAAGTGAGTTCTTCACAAGTTCCAAAATTGCCTGCTAGTTGAGCATTTACATTTCGAGTCCCCTTCAAAGTATCGTTTCTGTAATTACGTACAAATTTTTTATCGATTTTAAAAAAGGCAGAGTTTCTTAATTCGACTTTATTTCTTTATTTCATGTTTTTTACTGAAAAGAAATTTAGGTAAATGACCGATGACATAATGAATTATCTGGTCTTCGGAGTGTCTATGGGCGGCGCTGGGCGCTTACCACCACCTTAACCCCCATTTTATAAAAATAATAAGTTATGTCAACGTTTATCAATGACAGTGACATGATGCCGACACATTTTTTGATACCTATATAGACAGCGATCTTAAGTTTAATTTAAAATTATGTCACATTTAATAACATTTAAGCCTTAGACGAAATAACTAGATTGAATCACGAATAAACAAATTTCAGTCATATTTCTTTGATAAAATATTAGAGCAAGGTTTTCAGTTAGCATATTATTTAGAAAAGAGAAGGTACGAATGATGAAAAGCGGGATTTAGTTAGTAAGTAAAACTCAAAAGGGATGTATTTAATATAATCGCGATTGAAATAAGATGTTTGTACATAACTTCTTTGATCTCAAATCAAGAATTGAATCATTCAACATTTTACTGGGAAAAGCGAATGGCTTTTGATTTCTATTTATTAGTGTTCTAAGAGCTGTTTATAAATTGTGTTACATTTGTAAAGGGTACCTTTGAAAGTTATATTAAGTATAATTATTTTCTGTGTATAATTAATTACTTTTGTTAGTGTACACTAGATTTCCCTCTCACACTCCCCTGTTTAAATCTCAAAGGCTTGACCGACCAAACTCAATTTGTTTAAGCCCCTCATATGACCACCTCGGTTTTGTGCATACAGTCTTTCGTAATTAAACTAGTATAATGAAATTTTGTGGACATTCACTTAAGTTCTTTGGTTGCAAAGGGTAGATTATTAGGGTTTTCGATTCTCGATTTAAGGAAAGTAATTAGTTTATTTAGGTTTAAGTTTTGAAACTTGTTATGATATCATAGGGATTAATTTGGTTGCAACATCAAAAGCGATGGTACCTAATATTGGATGGTAGACTAAGAGAAAATCGCTCAGGCATAACGTTCCAGTTAAGCACGTATGTGCAAGAAGTATTGTATACTTACCAAAGGTTTCATAAAGGTATGTAGATTTATTTGTACATCTTTACCGTGTAATCCACCGCGGTACAATTAAAACAAGAAGTACATAGCTCACCCGGGTTTTTTGTACATCCGTTAATTCTCGCATCTTCAGATACGCTGGCGAAGGATCAATAAGCCTACCTACTTGCCGAAATTTTCTTCTATCTCACTCTTACCAGTGTTGCTTTCTCTTGTTGAACAAATGGTACCCTATAAGGTGAAGCGAATAAATTCATGAGAATCGTTCCGATGTAAGGAGATTATTGCTTTGTGTGAACGAATTATTTAACATTGGCACGTGGAAACAATATACATGTAACTTTACCTATACTATGTATTTACTTACAGTATTTGTTATTTGTCGATTATGCTTATTGAAGTAAACATCCAACGTTTGCACAAAGCTTACTACAACAGTAAGTATTGTAAATGAAAAATGTATGACTACGCCACATGGACTGTACATATTTATAAAGTTTTGCATAAAAGCATATCAGTAACAAGATTTTGATTTACTTTCGTGTTCCTAAAGAAAAATAAAACATAATTATACTGAATCAGTAGACTTTTTAGAAACTTCGCTAAGAAATCGTCACATCATGTCTGACATTACCCAATAGATTCCCAAGACGTGTAAGTACTGCAAACTTATAATATATAACGCGTCTTTGCTCGAGAGGAAGGAGGCTCGTTCCTTCTTCGTGTTCTCAACTACATATATTATGTATCTAAGTACACAAAGTATCAACAAGAATTGGTTGTGAAGATTATATGTAAAGCCGTCACAAACAAACATATTTGCGTATCTTATCTTACTAATACATTATTATAAAAGCGAATGTTTGTAAGTTTGTGTATATACGTTTGTTACTAAATCACGTAAAAATGACTAAAGGGATCGGGATGAAATTTGGAACAGAGGTAGATTATGGTCTGAAATAACACAATGGCTACTTTTTATCCCACGGGAGCGTGGGCGAAGCCGCTGGCAGAATCTAGATTACAATACATGTCAGAGTTTAAATTTTCTCGAATCATTTTAAATAAATGCTAATCCTGTACCTGTCTGCTCAAAGATCCCAATTAAGATCACATCACATCACATTATCACAAATGAAGTACTACTTAAAATGTTACACTGATTTTAAATGAAAAGGTTATCTCGATTTAATTATGGATGAATCTTTAATCGATTACGATTCATTGAGCAACATTGATTAAGACATGACACTGTGGCTGGTGTGAAGTCTTAGGGAAATATTTGAATAATCTGTAGGGGTGGCTTAATATGCTATGACGTGGGTACATTCATGATTAATTCGCTTTACCACAAGGGGGAGGTGTTTTGACTTTTATTGTTTTAGCGCTCCCTACGCCCCTAGGCTATCTGTAGTAATTACTTTCTTGTACTTGTTAACTTCGATGGAGTTAAAGGTGATACTTTCAATAATAACTTTTAAGTATTAACTGGTGTGATGTACATTTATGAGTATAACTTTGAACGTCTTCGATCGTGGAAATTAATAGGAAAATTTTTGGAGGTTAATTTCAAGTTATAAGACTTATAATTAGAGAAAAGAATTTTAAGACATTATGACACTATTACTATTACTTGTCCCGTAGTTGATGTTATCGGTGTGAAATTATCAGTAATGCATAATTATCACTAATTCTAGTAAAAGATTTTCGCACTGTCATCATACTAATATCAGTTATAATTAGTATTGTTCTAGGCTGTCATCTAAATTAACATGTAGCAAATAACATCTGTCAGATAGACAAAGGTAATTTAATTAGAGGATGCGTGAAGCTCTCACTGCGAACATATGAGCGACTGAATTTGAACAGAATTCGGCGTGTTTGGTCCTTAATTAGTGCACAGCAGGAAATGCAGCTCTACTAATTACGAAACAACAGGAAATGCAGCTCTGTTAATTAAACATCGGTCTAGTAACGCACTATGTGAATCTCTGCAAAATGTATTTAGCTAGGACAAACGCAGATGTGGAAATATATTAGTATTACCTACATTTTCATGACAGTGTGACAAAGGTAAAGTATAATATTCCTAAAAGCGAAAGGATTCATTTTAAATGAATAATAATCAAGATAGAACGCGACAAAGATTTTACCGATCTATCTTCTACACACAGAAAATGGAAACTTTGTCCAAAGAAAACAGATTTATCGAAAACTTCAAAGTGAAATCGAAACCGGACACTGTTTCAAACGTTACTTTGAAATCCAGATTAGTGGCAAGCGTTTATGCGTTTGTACGCAGCGCAACGTAGAGATTTTACCAAAATTGGGGCACCAAGGCGTTATCACCATGGTAACCACGTCATGTTGTTGGTATTGATCCCCAAGTTGTCTCTGCTTCAAGCGGACGGTGGCCCACATAGCTGTGCCTTTGTTTTCCCCAAAATTGTTTGGGCGGCACCGTACCGAAATGCGTACAACAATTTAGAATTATTTCGAAATAACTCGTAACACATTAAATAATTGTAGTATTCTTGTTGTTTATTAACAAATTGAAAGTAGTTAATGTTTTTTTCGACATAATACTAATCATGTGGAATAATTTAGAATTATGTCAAAATCCAAAAGTGTGTAAACAACTTGGAATTAAATGCTTTCTTATACCTTTGTCTTTTATTTACAACGAAATGATTTTTTTTTAGGCTTTCTTCAAAATATGGCGATATCGTACAAAAATATGAAAATTATGTTCAACAATTTATGTCAAGAGACATAATCAAGCTTTTAATAGAATTCAATACTTTCTGGCATGCCTATATTTTTTATTTACAAAAATAGTAAGTTAGTTTACTCTGGTAAATAAATAAAACGCCGGCCTAACCCCAACGTTGTGTCGCGGCACACAAAACTAAGTCGGTAAATACAGAGTAAATAATATTTCACCAAGTTCCATTCGATAGGCCGATAAAGGTATTTTTTTCTGAACCTTAGTTAATTCTGTGGACTGAATTCCGATCCATAGGGATCTGCTGGTAAATACGGTTTAGTAAAACATTTTTTATTTTATTTGTTACAGGAATTGTTTTAATAGAGTTTGCACATATGTATGAACAAGTCAAAAATTCCAATATCAAACACAAGGCATTGGGAAAACTCAGTCTGTTTATATAAGTTTTTAAACTGACATGGTCACTAACACTAACATTAGAACTTAAGATGGGATATTTACCATGTTTATGAATGTCTATGAGTTTCCGATATTTAGGCACTGTTGCAAGCGATCATAGATGAACTGATATGTAAATATATAGATAAATAAATACACAAAAACTCTTTCGCTTTTGTAATAAGTACTAGAAAGGATAAACATGCAATGTCACACTACATTTAATAAAGTATCCCGTTTTTTTATATTGAACATGTATGCAGATAGGTGGGAAATCAGGGCGGAAAATCCACATGGATTTTCTCACCCGGGGAGTGAGGTCTCAAAGTGAATACAGCCTCCCCAAATTGTTGCGACTCTCGCAACACGGGGCGCAGGAACTCGTGCTCTGTGCAAAACATAGTCGAAATACACCGAATTCTCGTCATATAGTATATAATATAGTAGATTTTATACGACAATTTTGCTTGTGTGTCACTAATACGCATCGCGAGTGGATTCTGATTAGAATAAGAAGTGTTAGGGCGTATAACGCCTTTTTAGTTCATCTTTTATTCTAGGATTTTTGGTAAATGTTTCCATATTTTTATTAAGTTAGAAAGTGGTTCCAACTTACGTTGTAAAGTACGCCCGAGAAAATAACACTACTTCTGCAAAGAGTTTTTCATAAGCAAAGTAGCCATATTACTTTAAA
Organism: Spodoptera frugiperda; assembly: GCF_023101765.2. NCBI lineage: Eukaryota > Metazoa > Arthropoda > Insecta > Lepidoptera > Noctuidae > Spodoptera > Spodoptera frugiperda. The sequence continues at coordinate 4,966,685 of NC_064236.1, forward strand.
ATAGCAGTTCTGAGTATAACAACGACCAATTCACCATTGTTTTAAAGGTAAAAAGTCATAATTACTTTCTGCCTGATTTCACTTTTTGTTGAAGTTGAGTGTCCTTACCTCCACGGTGCCGCAGTGAGGCAGTAATCACACACTTGAGCACCCATGTTGGATTTAAGCACTAATTTGAGATGTAAAGTATGAATGAAACTAGCACTTTATTTTAGTTCAGTCACAGGCGAACATATTTAATTTTAGCTTTTTAGCATTTGATTGTAAGATGGTCAAATAGTCTTTGACTTTAACTTTGTTTTTCTAAATCTTTAATTAGTTACATGATAAGAAAAAGTTTCAAGTTCAACTGATAGGATTCTTGTTATATAATGAGTTGTAATTTTTGGTTATCATATCATTTCTGATCATTATTACTATCAGCTTGAATACTGAAAATATCTATAATACTCGTTAGTTGCTAGCAAGCAGTTGTAGGATAGGGGTAGCAGGTTGCAGTTTTGCAATGTTAAGTTTGCACTTACGTCGAAGAAAAATCAAGGGATGCTGTCTTCAGCATCTTTTTAAATTTACATTCCGTCTTTTGGAGACTGATAGGAGTTTTAGAACTAAACTGGAATTGTTCGATAGCAAAAGTAAATAAATAATTACTGTATTAAGCATGATCACAATACTCTCATGATTAAATGATCTATAGGTTAGTTTCAACAATAATATTAGTCCATTTGTAACGATTCAGTCTTATTTTAGTATTAAGTACTTATCTACTTAGGCTACCAAGTAATTAATTTTGAATAATATTGGGCCCAGGCCAAGGTAAGGTTTCGAATAATCGTGTCTGAAGGCCAGGTTAAGTAGGTAACAAGTAGGTACATAAGTACTAACTAGGTAACCTTTCAGTTATCAATATAGTTATCGTAATATACACCTATTGAATATTTATTAGTATTAATGGAAGAAAAAGAATGTAAGACATTTTAGTCACTATTAAATTTTCTGTGTATGTAATCTATCAGAAATGAAAGCATGTTAAATTTTGAAATCAAGAATTAACTTTTTTCAACTGATGTGACCTTTTTGTAACTCCATTTCTCGAGTTCTTTTGCACAACATTGGGTTTCAAAAAAGTATTAAAATTAAATTTAAAAAAGTTTGACCTACGACTCCTAAAGGGGGGTGTGTTTGCTGAAAATGTAATATTGAGCTCCTAATCCGAGAATATTGGACGCACGTTTCTATTCAGATAGACTATGGAAATACGTGTGTTAGAACTGGTACTTATATTGTTGTATTTAGTTTTTTTTTATATCCAAAATCGTGGTTTTATTCATTGCACATCTGTGGTGTCTAAAATAATCCTATTTAGTAAAACGTGATTACTAAAACGGATAACATCCTATACCTACATTACGAATGAAGTCACCGATAGACGCATCGAAATATATCTAACACTCCTTATTTAGAAACTTATATAAGTTTATATATCAATACGTTTCAAAAAACACAATTTCTAAACACAATTTGAAAATGTATCTTTCATTTTAAGCTACAAAATTCACGTTTGCATCCGCAGAAATGTTTTTGAATTTTTATTTCGAACAAAAAAAGATTCCGTGACTCTCATTAGTGCATCCCGGTGTCCTAGTTCAGTCTGGAAACGAGCATAGCATTTTTAAAAAATGTAAAAAAGATCCCATGCCATGAAACAAAAGCATTCGAAATACGTAGCGACTTTTTATTCGAAAAAGTAAAACTGGAATTTCATTTGTTTCACTTCGTAATACATGGTACGAACACGAATATAAGGTACAGTCGACAAACTGAGACCTAATGACCCACCACAATGTTATTGGTGCTGTTTATCGAGAGTAGAGTAGAATATAGGTACATATTTGTCACCCCGTCTTCTTTTCTGATGGCTGTCGTAAGAGCTAAATTGAAGGACTATATAATTAACAAATACCGGGTAGCAGCGTTCTTAGACAAACTTAAACATAACGAATATATTTTCTATGAAATACCTGGGCAGGTATTTCTGGAACGCATGAAGAGTCCACGATATAATGATGATAATATTTATTTTCATTGAAAAATTGTAATTTTAGACAGTTTGACCCTTACTCATGTCAACATATTTTTAACTGTAAATGGTTTTTCATAGGTATAGTCTGTAGTGACATGTGTCATGCAAATTTTTTGTCGATTGTACAAATGTAGAAATAAATGCAAACCCGTAGCGTGATATCATTCCCAGCGAGCGAACTGTAAGTAATTTTATTTCAGCGACACTTTATTTTATTACAGAGTAATTAAACATTTTGCTGATAAACAACGTTATTTTGTGTCATCCGTATTTTTTGTTTGTTGCCTTACAGTATTTGGTGGCTTTGCACGTTTGGTATGATGCTTAAGTTCATAACTTTTAGTATTAGGTATCATTTAATTATTATGTTTTGTGGCTTACTCGCGTAATTATTTGACGAGGATCTCGACTGGTCGTTGTCGTGTGTCGTGCTTATGAATATGAGCCTCTAGCATAGCTTGAAATGAGTCGAGTTCCTCGTCAAATAATTACGTGAGTAAGCTGAAAAATATAATGATAATCAATTTAGTATGTTTCACGAAAGTTATAATAATATAAACACAGGTATCATTTTATGTAATTAGTCTTGGAATCAAATAGAACTGCTCTAAGGTGACTATTTTAAAATAGTTTTGAAGATTGTATTATTTCTTCTTCTTTTTTGAACATATTAGACTATTAAATAAAGAGGGTGCTTATAGAATGTATAGTATGTAAGATGGCCTGTTCCTATGTTTTTCAACAATTTCTTAGAAACACCACTTAAATACAAATGCTCGTGATTTGTGGCTATTGCCAATTACTTTCTAATTCTCCCTTACTGCCACGGCTTTAGAAGCGTTACGCCTGACCCTTATAAAGTGCTGGACTCTTCCCTCTTATGTGCTAATGTTCAAGAGAGAAAGGGACAGAGTGTAGGCTTTAACCGGAGCCTTGGTAATTTGGTGTCGATCAAAAACATTACTATTAACGTTCAGATTCCGTGACTTGAATAATATTTTTAGCTTTCGGTTATTATGCTGTCAGATTTGACGGTGTAAGAATTTTGGATCACGCTCGTGCCAATTAAGTACTCATTTAGTATAATTGGCCTGTAGGTTCTATGCCTCTCGCGGATAAGTGGTACCTAAGTTTTTATGGAGTATTTTGTGATGATACGACATAATAATATCATTTTAGGTAAAACTACATTAGTAGAATACGGCTAAATTCGTATGGGAATCTTCAAGTTACTACGATGATTTTACTAAACTTTATAAAAACCAAGGGTTGTAGGTCTTAGTACTGAACGACGTTTTTATAACGGTGCAAACTAAGGAAATTGCCTTTGCGGTAATTTATTTATGCAGTTCAACGCCGCATAGTCCCATCTTCTGAGTTTATCCTATTTTTTTTAGTTACTAGCGCCCTACTCGGTTCCGCCCGCAGTCTTTCGATGTTCCTGGTAACGTTTTATGTTTTTTCTGTTGCAAAAATATTCTCCTGGTAATAATAAACACAGTAAAAAAAGAATTAGAGAAATCGGCCTAACCATTCCTGAGTTTAGTAGAACTGAACACATGTTATGATTGATTTTTATGCTCGAAAGATTACCAGGCTGAAGTGATAGTCAGCCTCTGTCGGGGAACCGATGACTGTTGGAAGTTGGAGTGGACATCACGTCTAGGCAACTAGGTGACGAGGGAGACGACCTCAGTAAAGTCTTTGGCAGTGGTTGATTGAGGTTAGTGTCTTGCTATTGAATACCTATATCCAGCAGTAGACAGAAATAAGTTGATGACAATGATATACCTAATGTTAGACAATAAGCTCTCTATGATATATGCATGCCTGGTACCAGACAATTTTTAAGCTTTACTTTCAATACATATCTGACCTATTATATGAAGAAAACTCCACAATAAGAAGACCTAATCATTCTCAAATCTCAAGTCTAGTTAGACTATGAATCCGACTTCGGAATGACGCAAGTCTTAATTACAGAGTTTACCAGCGACCTGGCATCCGTAACCGAGTTATCCGGCAGCCCAGCAGGCTAATGATGTTACAGCCTCAGCTTGCGTCAATCATAACTAACGAGACGCTGGCTTCGTAATATAATCAGGTCGCCGTGTTCCTTGGTTTTGGGAAGTAGGCACATGGTGGATGGGAAAGATAAACCGTGTGCCTAGGTATGGGCGCAGATAATGGTTGGTTAATGTCAATAATTGTGATCTTATAACTAGTGGACATAAAGTTCTTTCGAGAAAAGTTTGTGATCACTTCTAACATAACTGGTGAACATTAATTTCTTTGGAGAATAGTTAGGATTAGAATAGGGAAGTGAACATAAAAGCCAGGTTAGTTTCGTTTTCAAGTCACTCTGACTTTTAATTGCATAGTCCACAAACTAAATTCTAAATAGTTCATGTGAGAAATATTTGCGAGTCTCAACTAAGCAAATTCTAGTTTGTCTACATATTTTACACGTTTTGTTTATTGGTTCAACATTGTAGGTGTATAGCACTATTACTACGAGAGTGATCGGTCGTATTCCTAGCTATGAGAGTGTGAGAGATCCTCTTATTTGGTGCTGAGCAAGCAAAGTGCTCCTTGCAGCTCGAACCCGGGGTTAAGCCCCAGGCGATACGAAAATTACCTACGGCATAAGTATAAACCTACATCATGTAGTTTCATTACCCGACTGCGCCAGAAGGAGGAAATATTTCAACTAGTGGTCGCCTAATGGTCGAAATTCAACCATATACGATTTAATTTACAATACCACTTAACATACGTTCAAGGATAATTTTTATTTAACTCAAACTCAAACAAACTCTTTTATAAAACTCTTTTTATATGAGACGTGAGAATAACATCGCAATGTCTATCGATTTTGACGTTTTGTCAAATACGATCAGATACTATGCATGTGTGTGTAATGTTTTATTTATTGATTTAATGTACTTTATAAGCATTATTTTTGAAAAATATTAGCGCTCTGTACTTCTCCTACACATAAACTATAAGTGTACCAAATTTTATGCTCCTACGTCCGCGCAATTTTCGTAAAAAGTGGTCCAAAGTTTTTGCATCACGTATTAATATATAGATTATAATTAGTTTCAATTTAAATGATATTTTGTTTCTCTTCATCCTTTATTCAGGTGTTTTACGTTATAGTAAAACATGTGGTCGGGACGCGATGCTAGAAGTGATTTTAAATATCACATTTTTTTAAGTTCCTAGTGCTCGTTTTTGTATCGAATTCCATTACTATTTTAGGATAGTATATTTAACTCATTGGTACGTTGTGTAATACTACATTACTTAGCAAATAATAAAAGGGGAATATTTTTTTTAAATGCAACGTTTTCAATGAAAGAAGTAATATTTTTTATGTTTTAAAGAAAAGCATACACTACTTATCGTGATTAACAACGACACATTTATCGATCCAAATCTTATTAGTTACACTCCTATTTTTACCAATTTGTTGGAGGAGGAAATGTAAATTTCTTTTTATGAACGTTTTATTAAAAGGGGTAGTAGACATTAGGGTAGATTTTATCGTGTATTCCTTTCCTGTTACTTAATTATTTATTGTCTACATACTCTATTATTCCATGAATTGTTTGACTATTTTACTTGAGTGCCCAATTACCCCTCCACATGAGGTAGGCTAATGAACGAGGAAACCATGTATTTTCTTTATTTAGTAAATCATACAACGCTGTAATAAACTTACATGTAAAAATCAGTTTAAATAAGGTTGCATAAACCCTTAATTAGAGTCCTTTGTCCTTCTTTCAGTTGTTTTGTGGCAAAGGGGACGTTAAGACTTATAGTACATGTGTACCTATTAATCAAATGTTAGTCATGACATGAAGCATGATTACTAAACCGCTGACACTGCAGTGACGCCCACTACACGTATATCGACAGACATGATCTGAAATGCAATATTTCAATCAGTATTACGTGCCTGATGAAAGCTACGAGCAAAATGGCTCGAGGCTACAACGCGGGCAGCTGACAGTGCGAGCCAGGATCCCATGCCGTAGAGCATACGTCCTATTATTGAACGCATGACCATACACAGTAAAACGACTGCTGTACATGTTAATTTTGTACTTGGTTTTAGGTAGAACAATTTTGTATGATTTAAATGGAAAAATAGATATGTATACGAGTATTTGTTCATAGCTATTGTTTTAAAGGTCTTCAAGACTCTAGACGGTATGTGCAGCTACGGCTCACAAGCTGTAATGCCTTAAAAAAAGTATAGGCACATCAATTACATATTACACTTACATGAAATATTGTAATTCTGTAGTTTTGCTTTTATAATATTTATTGGTTGCTGTACCTACTTTTTGAGAATTTTTGTTGTACTACGTAGCTAACCTATCTTGTCTACTTATCCTAATATTACAACTATGAATCGATTGATATACAAGTACTTAACAGTTATTATGTGATAAGTAGTCATATATGATAAGTAGTCATAGCACCATTCATTGTGGGAGACATATCGGATAGAAACACCATTGTTGCCGTTTCAGAGCATCGAATGTTTTTCAAACATCATTAATGTATAGGCCTACGTTATTTTAAATCTATAGGGTTGTTACGAAAACTATGAATAAAAACTGCAGCGTCGGTCTATGATGAAACAATACTATAAGTTGTGAAACATTATATTCTTCAGCCCTATGTGGAATTCAAAATGAATATGTGTATGTAAAGGATGGCTATTGTTCCTGAGTACAATACACTGCCATCTATTGGATAACAGCTGTAGTTATAAGTAATATGAGAATGACTTAATATCCTTGAGTTAATAGTTCAGTTACGTCGCTGAAGAAAGTATTTGATCCTGTTGTGTTGGCACGGTTGCTGAGATGATGATGCGACGGCGAGGGCACGAAACCGTCCATTAATTCTAATTCATTACCAAAACTCAATACGCGTCGCGACATAATTATACTCATCAATGAAGTACTTCGCACAGTGAAAGTTTTCTATACATACATATACAAGACATATCTTACATGGTAAAACACCAATATCATGAAGGCGTTTCACTCCCAACCTTCATTGCACTGAAATTGTTTAGACTCTTGCGATTATTTCAAATCACCCGTACTAATGCCTCATTAAGAATTTCGAAGTATCTCTTAAATAAAACCTTGTGAAACAAAACACAACATGCCAGTTTCGTCTCCATACCATGACATGTCTCATTTTCAAAGGTTTCAAACAGTACTATTTGATTGCCTATGCCGTTCGCTTCCGTCCGGCATTTCCTATAGAAACCAACGCTTTGAAACGTGAAACGGACGGTTTCAATTAAGGGACCCACGGCCATTGACTATTCACTACCATCTATTTGAAATACACATCTGTATGAGTACATACGTGTAGACATATTCATCTCCCTTTGATAACGTTCGGTTAAATTTGATCCCCATATGGAAACCATATTGATTTTCCTCAGTACTGTCCTCATAGCGTATGTTGTCAAAGTGAATGCAATTTTGCATTGAGAGCTGACCAAACTAATGAGGTTGTCTACGAAATTGCTTTGTAAGCATGGTAGGTGAGCGCATCTATCGGGCTTCGGCCCAATTATCTTAATGAAGGTGTTAACACAAAGTTTGGTTTCAGAATTATGAGAGAATTCGTGTTCTAAGCTCCAAACACAATTATATTGTGTAGACGTGAAAGCTCAAGAACATAACCTTTTGTCCTATTAGAACTACTAATAAATAAAATACAATTCGAGTAATATTAGTCTCATTAAGCCCACTCTGTCAAGATAAGTTTATCATTAATTTTCATTACACTCATCTTCGATCTTGATTTCAATCAATTGCCTCTAATACTAAGAATTTCGGAATCGAATATCTCATTACTATCGAAAAACAAATGTAATATCATGTTTTTCCAACGAAACGATTTAATAATGTTTTTCAATAGTAATAGTCAAACAAATATCACGAAAACAAACAAATAGGAGAAATATGACGATTATTTGATAGATTTCTCAGTAAGCAAGTGCTTAAGTACTATTTGTTCAAATAAAAGCCCCTAATTGGGGGCTGAGTCGAAGTATCAGCTATTTTCCTATGACAAGTGCCTACTTAGACTACTAGTATCAATATAATTGACCTCTCTAGATTCTCTGCTTTATATGAGATGTTGTTTGTGATCGTCTAGACTAGAAAAACATAGTAACTCCTTAATAATGTGATCCTTGACTCCTCAAGGAGAGACGGTATGAAGCCGTTGTCTGTTAAGTAGTTTTCTTTGTTGTTGATATTCTCTCACATTGATGTTCGAGAGGAAAGTTCGTATTGATGATTTGATTGGTATGTTACACACTGTTTTCCCTAGCTACTAGAGGGTTAAATTCTTTTTTTTTGCAGTACAGATATGAAAATACGAAATAAAAGTTTCAGTGAAGATGCCATTTGTGAACAAAACCTAGAATGATAGCATTGCCTTTAGTAAGATAAATGAGTCGATATCCTCTATTATTAGTGTAGGAAACATCCCTATTGTAGCCTCGAGGGTGTAATATTCCATGAATGATGAAGTGTACTCCATCGTGTGGCTGACAGCAAATATGAGAGGTTATCTGTACCACTACTATGAGATTCAAGATGGCAATAATCACAAAACAATGAGAAATAATCAGAATAAACTCTACATGTAACCTAAACCTAAAACTACCGTGACACAGACACAATCTGACCATCATTCTTCCCGGGAATTATACATATAATTATGTCGATACTTCATGTGCTTCATAGCGACTATGTAAAATGTTTGTATGGCAAATTTTAGTACCGTAAGTAAACACTAGAGGCGCTGTTGAATTTATCCAAGCAAATCATTATCGACAAGTATGTTACTGCTTTTAAACCCATGGTAGAGGTATGTAGAGTCGTCACGTCAAGTCGATCGCTTGCAGCAATTATTCGACGTCAGTGTGTGATGCGAATCGAGTGTCAATGATGAACGAGAACGAGTGGCTTCATAACGAAGTGGTCGTGTTTATTAATTGCCTGACCTAATTGGTATTTTCTTTAGTATTGGCAATATAAATTAATCGCCTATCTTGTTAGGATGCTCTTAAAGAAAGCGAACAATTAAGACAATGTTTAGTGAACAATAGACAGTCCACTGACATTCATTTTGTTTCTTTTTCATCAAAGCAGACTTACTTATTGTTTTACTTTCGTCTTTTTAGTTTGTCGTCAATCCAATCCATTTCTATTGAAATCACTCAGTAGGGGCCGTAGATAATTCAATGCCTTTTACTTTACCATTTTCTGTTTCTGTTTCCTCCTAATTAATCGCGTAGTTATTTTAACGTAGTTTTGTTTTTGGAATAGCTCGGTAAATGAGTAGACGGATCATCTGATGGTAAGCAATCGCCGCCGAAACATCTGAGGCGTTACAAGCGCCTTACTCGCCTTTTGGGGGTTAAGAATTTAAAGGTTATTGGGAAATCGGCGATTGGAAAAGGGGTTCATGAGGCCTTTAGTAACCTTACTCATAACTGGTATAATGTAGGATCAATTTTATGATAACTAAGGAATAACACATCTGTGTCTGAATCTTGACAATATGAACCTCTATAACACGTGGATACATTATAAAAGTTTGTGTGACTTATCAAATCCACCCAGTGATGCAGAAAATCTTTGCGATCCGATAAGCCTTAAATTTCAATACAAATTTAATCAACGAAATTCAAGGCAAAAGAATGCTCCGAGTACCTGTGTATTAAGCTTTGTAGTTCATGATCTCCCAGTGAATTCACTTAATTAAAAAAGGTGTGAAAAAAGGTTCCTATCTGCACCTTTTAAACGATTTTCCAGAGAGAGAATTTCTGTATCGTTTGTCGTACAATGGGTCGGTTGCAGCAGACATGGATGCAATAAAAAGGCATGAAATGGAATGAGAGACATGAAAGCGTTGGACACGTGCCCCCACTTCACACGTGTCGGGCTAACGTGCAGTATTAACTCCAGAAACTCCAGAAAGAGCAAAAGAATGATACATTTTCCTACAAAGGCAAGTTTTTTTAGCTTCCCAGAATTTTTCTTCTAAAGTTCAGCGAGATTTGGAATTATTTTAAGCAAACAATGCTCCTAATTTGGGGTTCTTTCGCAATGGACTCACAATGGTTTTGCTTTCTGGGGTTTAGTAGTAAATACGTACCTATTAATATATTTTTTTTATTTTTAGTGTAGGTAATATTTGTATTATTAGCGACAAGGATGTGATACAGTTTTTCTTTTATAATGTCACTAGCAGCCCGCTTCGGCTCCACGCAGATATTAGTATTCGTCTACTATATTATAGTAAAATCGATTTAAAACCCTATAAAATAACGATACTGATTTGGTGCAGATGCAATCTTTTCGATGCTCAATATCAACGTGATTGGCGATCGTTTAAAGGTTAAAGTCTTTTCATTATTTTTTAGATAATAACAAACATGCGTATACATTTTGTACATACTTTTAAACTGTACTATATGTGAAAAAGAATGTCGTAAAGTTATAACACAAGTACATTTACATTAAACAGTTTAACTCTGCATACTTATAACTTTGACTACACCAAATCACATACTCCTACGCGCGCATAACACTATACGTTTTAAAAGGGGTACAAAACTTTGCTCTTTTGAATATTTTCGTATGAATTTTCTCCTTATATTTCTAAAGTATGCTTTTATGTCCATTTCTGATGTTGTAATAGGTTAAATCCAAAGGTCAAAATAGCATAAAACTTTTTAACAAGATAACTTTGCGATCAAAGTTGGTTGTGATCAAAATAGCTTCAATAAATCGCTTCGTAGGAACGTATACTTTTAATAATCACAAAAAGTTATTTCATATTAACATTATATAAAATTAAAACAGTAAAGTCTGACCTTTACATCAAAGATGATCATAATGACCAACAAAATATAACGAGTCCGACCGTAAAGAACGAAGTGCAATGATTAGAACCATAATTTTAATAAAACTATCGTCAGACTCGTCAAACTCGACTAGTTTCAAGACATTAGAGGCTCTTATTTATAAGCAGCATTATGCGACACACGACACGGCGATAATCGCGGTGCTACTCTCGTGACAATCAAAAGGTACCAACCATATAGAAAAAAAATGTGATTTTAAATACCTAGTGCCTAACAGTTTAGTCCATTTGGGAGCCGGATTACTCCTAATCGAAATACTCAATCCAAATGCAATAGAACCATAAATAAATCAGTTTAACAAGCACCTGTTTGTAAACGCAAACACAAACCTTTAATTGCTTTCACATTAATTATTATGCATCATTAATTGCGTAAGGTGTGCCCTTGCGCAGGTGGCCAAATATGTTGATTAACTTCCAACGAACATACATACAAGGATACTAAGATAAATACAGTTATTTTAATACCACTTTTGACCAAATATGTTATAAAATATTGTCGTAATGAAGTAGGTAATGAATTCCAATTGCACTTTTAATTTAAAAAGATAGGAATCAAACATATTCTTTTGATACGGTTAATTTAGCCGACTCATATAACTTAGACTACAAGAAAATAAAAAGGCCCTATTTATTGCATACTAGTATACGGCGGTAAGGACCTAGTATTAATTAGTCATTTATTCTATAAATAAATGTTTGTGATTAGTAATGACATTCAACAACCGCCACAGTCAGAGTCATTTAATGGTTACTTACCCAGTCTTATTAGCAATTGTTTTCTTAACAAAATCTTAACTAATTAATAGTTTAAGTAATCATTAAATGTTTCTGAATACGGCAGTTTTACCAATTCAACGTTGACTTTTTTATATACTTAGTTAAGTACGACTAGCGTTTATACCAATTACCTATGCAGTAAGTACTGACTATTCAGTACTTATCTATATAAAACGCAACAATTAGATCCACATATAACTACTCACTCACTTATATATAATAAGTATAAGAAGAAGGAAAAAATATTAAATCTATTTCTAAACAGGATAAAGGATACCCTAAATCTTATGTGTATCCTCACACAGTCCTATTTTGAGAAATCGGATGACGTCATTCGATTCTCTATAAATCGGCGATGTAGGTTTTTTAATAGTCCATCTGTAGTTGTGACGTAGAACTGCAGGATAAAAGGTTACAAGCGGTAGTTATAATAATATTTTTATATTATGTATAATGTTAATACGAGCATAATACAATAGCGAAGAACTGTGAAAGAATACTTAATGTATGGTTTTTATTTTAACCTTAATTATGTTAGTTAAGAGTTATAGAATTTCTTTTAAGAGTTATAGAAATTCTGTATCCTGCATCAGTTTACTGTCTTAAATAAAAATACGGGTCTGAGTGTCTATTTATTATACCTTAAAACACGACACAGGATTTTGTAAGTATAGAATAAATGGTAGGTAATATTTCCAGCAAGCGGTTGCGTTTGTAATAAGTAAGAAATTGAAGAAATAAAGTTTAAGTGTGGGAGATCGAGCCATGCTTCGGCACCAATGGGCCGGTTCGACCGGAGTGGTACCACGGCGTCACAGAAAACCGACGTGAAACAACGTTGTGTTGTGCTTCGTTGCGTGGGTGAGATTACCGGAGGCCCAATTACCCCCTTTTCCAATCTTCCCAATTACCCCTTTTTCCAATCTTCCCAAACCCCGATTCCCTTAAATTTCTAACCCCCAAACCGGCAACGCAAGGCCGGCAACGCAGTTATAACACCTCTAGTGTTTCGGGCGATTGTTTACCATCAAATGATCCGTCTTCTCGTTTACCGGCTTATACCATAAAAAAGGCTTAAAATTCTCACAAACTGCTGAAGTGATTCTGTTTTCATTTTAATTACTTGTTACGTATTTAAGGGGCTCTTGATTACATTCCCAACCCTTTTCTCCCCCAACCTTGTCTTGTTAAGCTTCATTCTTCTTTTTTTTTAATTCTAAACATTGATGTATTGTATTAAAACAAAGAAATACCCTTGGGAAAACAACGTTTGATCGGTTTCAAGGAACGAGGCCTTATAAATGTCCCTCTTTTTGTAAAGCTTTAACGTAAACAAATTATTGTTGAAACTCTTCTTAAGGTAAATACGTTAAGTTGATAAGTTTTTGAATGAAACTAAAAAGTTGGTTGAGGCGTTTTTAGGGAGTCCGCCACGTGAATCAAGAGACGCTTATAATTATAATGTATACTTATATATCTTATCTCTTGTGTATCTGTATGGCTTTCGAAGATTCCATCATTTGTTATAATATCCCCTTTTTAAAACCCTCTAAGGAAATTAGTATTTTAAATCGTTGAGGATCTAACCATACGTAATACTAGTTCGTCTTGGTACGTGTAAGACGCGGTTGTTCAGCTGTGTAAGTACCTATTCTTCCTGTTGATATCAAAACAAGACTACCATGGAACTCGTGTTGTCATCCCAAGTGCAACTAAGAATTTTCTTTAATTTCCTCTTAAAAGGGCGATGGCGTTAATAAAAACGCGTCAATTTATTGATGGAAATGTTATTTATTACTAAGGATATAAATAAATTATGTTTGTAATTACTTTTGTAATTGGAAATGCTTAATGCAGTTAAGGCGCGGACGTAAAAATAAAAAAGTTGGGTACTCAACTTGGAATCCATTTTGAAAAGGAAATTGGTCTAATGTAGATGTTCTTTCACTGTCTTTATTTAGATTAAAATATGATACTTTTTTATTTACCCTAGTCGCTATTTTCTGGTGGGATCGTAGAAATAGGAGTGGGCGGCAAACGAGTCAAGGGATCAAAAGGCTAGTGAAAGCGTTTACAATACAAGTTACGGTAGTACGAAGGCCCAATTACCCCCTTAATCATCCCAACTATCCTCAAATTCCTAACCCCAAAAAGCAACACACTTGCTACGTCTCTTGTGTTTCAAGTGTCGTTACACGTATTGCGATGTCCTTTATTATGGAATAAGCCGATAAACGAACAGACGAATCATCTAATGGTAAGCAACCGGCGCTGCTTACATCGCAATACGTGTGGGTTGCCAGCCGAAGGAATTCTTGATGTTGAGGCAAATGGAAATTTTGTAAAAATCATTGTAATATTATGTTTGTTTGTTGACAGATGAACAATCACGTACTCGTATACTTAAGAAGTAACTTATTCTTAGGAAGAGAGATTCGTTATGACCATCAAAGTAATATTTTCTCGGCTTGTTATTACTCACTACACAATACACATTATCTTCCGTAGAGACATTCAAAGAAACGAATATAGCTTAAAATATTTTTATTTTCACCTAATAGTGCTGAACTTTATTATAGTAAACTGACAAGAAGTAACTATACCGTAACTCCCCCATTCTTTGCAAAAATCATGAATATTACATTATTTTCACAATTTGAAATCTTTAGATGGCATCGCTATGCAGTTCACTTTGACACGCTATCCGCATATATCTTTAAATACTCCTGAACAGTACAATGACCAGCAGGTTAACCTACTCTTTTCCATTAAACTTCGTTATTAGATTATCAACTGTAAGAGTTTGGGTGTAAAGTTGAAAATGCAATGTAATTCAAGATAGTTTAGAGTAGTTGTACTGACGGTACTAAGGTGGAAGGTTGATTACTCGATGTCTGTGCCATGCCGTGTCGTCTCCGTCCCCGTCTCGGATCCGTCAAGTAACCGATAAAAGTCCTCGCGAATATTTCGCCAAACGGCATTAAGTTATCGACCAGTATTCCCGGTATGGTTATAAAATTCAGCCAACCCACATCTACCATTCATTTGTAATTTTGTAGGCGTTCACCCTAGCCCTTAGTGACCGGCGGTAATGTGTTTCAAATTATATTGTTTTACAATATTCCTATTAATGTTTCGTTTGTATTTTCTAACTAATTTTCCTTTTCTACATACGAGTACTTCTAGTTACATAGCTACAGCATTTATTTATTTATCTACCTAGAGATGGTCTAGCTAGAAGTATGAGTTACTTTTAATGTTAACCTGAACTTAACTAAAATAATATTTTTATGAAGAAAGACGCGTTTTATAAATGACATTTTAAAACCCCCGCTTTTAAATATTTGATGGGAAAACGTATTCATAGGATTCAGTATTTTTATGGTATCAATGTGTTAAACTAACTATACTTCGAGTTTCAACCAGAAAAATAGTGTATAATTTGGATAAAAAATATGAAACCGGATACACAATACAAGTATTTTCTCTTAACGCGAGAATTTCTGTAGTAACATCCATTACAAATAAATACCTAGTACAAATTAAATACAATCTAAAAATGCTACCTATTAGTTTGAAGCAAGAAAGTAGACATCCTCACAGACGCAAGCATGTAAACCTACACAAATCAGTAATTCTTCCATTTAATTCTGATCTTTATATCCGCACGATAAAGTTGAAAAATCGATTAGAGAGAAAGGTGTAGGTGGATCTGCTGTACACCGAGTATTAAATCTAGTGAACCTATAGAAAGGTTAAACATTTCCTTGCTCAGTCGCAAGCAACTTTATTTCCTTGGGATCTTTTTGTACAATTGTACTCCGGTTCTAACAACGTCCGGTAATACTGAAACTTTTCTACTTCACGGTTACTTTTTGCTCTTTCAATACAGGCTTTCATCTCGAGTAGATACGCCTGAAACTACCTGTAATTTATAGGAGTTTGTAACATGCTATTCAGCGGAGTTTAACGGAAAACTATTTTTGTACAATACTTGGTGGTGAATTGTAGATTGTAGACAGCTTCTGACTTTTTAGTTTTTGTAACTCGTTCATTGTTCGACTCTTCGATGGTGAGCAGAGCTCGTTGGTGAAGTAGATGCCGTAATTTATTTATTTGAAAAAGATACACCGATGACTCTGTTGTTCATTGTTGTTGTTGTTGATTAAATGGATTGAATAATTTGTTGTAAATTACTAGATTCAATAAGCAAAGGAACAATTAATGGCCAATGTTTTCGAACATTCTTTTAGGTGGATATTTCAAAAAATATAATAAACTTGATTTACTACACGTACTTAGTATATATAGTAGCACCACCATAGTCTCTGCTTACCCCCATGGGACACAGGCATGATGTATGTATGTATGTACTTTTCGGGACATGAAGTATCATAATAATAATAATATCATAATCTTACCATCAGGTGACTCGTTTGCTCGTTTGCCTCCTATTCCATAAAAAAAAAAAAAAATATAATGAAGATTTAATGTAAGTGTCAAATTATTCACATACCTAGGTTTATTTTTGTTCATACTTCTTGCTTTACGTGTACCACAGTAATGAAGAGAGTTGTAGAATTTAATGTAAAAAATATCATTTCCATTCTGAACAAATGAAGACGCGGTCCATTCATTAAAACTAAACGCCACTACAGGTAGTGCAATTTTAATGAGTGAAGCCTTTACATTACAAGTAAGTAGTTGTGATATTTTAACACAGAAATAATGAACAGACAGCATCGCTATATTCTACTGATATCTGAATAGAGTGTGTTAATTATAAAAAGAGGACAAGCGGTGTCGCGGGCCTCTCTCGTAACTCGTAATGTTTAGCCAACCTTGGGCTTGTCGCCACAACACGCCGCTAGATTGCGCCACCCGTATGCAAGCAACGTTTACCTAATGATCGGCAACAGTCACTAACACCAAGTTTTGGTACGAAATATACATAGAAAATAGCTATTACAGTCCATGGCTGTACCTTTTTCATTAGTACCTACCTACACTTGTAATTTCCCGCTACCCAACAGCGTTCTTTTTCTTAAAAGAAAAATAGAAACTGTTTTCACAACTATGCCTTCTCGTTTTGCTTTTTCTAATTGTGAATGTCAATTAAAGACGGAGAAAAATAAAGAAAAAGTTGGGAGCGCCATTTTTTCTCGTTGCTTTTGTGACAGTACAATAAGGAAGGTAGGCTTCCTGGCAGGAGGCTGCCTGCCGCCCGGGACGACAGCCCAGTTTAATCGACACTATTTCACGCTGGAGTTATTTCTCTTTGTTTACTGTTAGGCTGATATAAAATGGTAGCTTAGCAAACATAAAGTTGGCTGATAATTAACACGAAAGATGGAATCGAGTCGAGGTCGGAGTCTTGGCAGTCTATAATATTATGTAGACAGACAACTAGATACTCGTAGATACACTTGATACTAGTATTATTGGACATACACTGATATTAATGAAACATTACTTAGTATTGACTGTTGTGTCCATATGTTACAGAATATCCATTTAATAATAAGATTATACCTGTCACTACTGTCAAAATATAAGACATTATTTTGCGTAGACAAAGAATACTTTGACTTTTATTACAATACAAACTAATATTTATTTTATTTGTGTTCGAAGCAATATTTTCAAATAAATGTCTGACGATTGAAAGAATCTTTTCATGTAGAAACTGTTGAAGTGGTATTTGCTTTTCTATTTAATTTATTGGCGTACCAATAAGGTTTTATTTTTCCATATGAACGCGTTTTAAAGTTAAATCATTCGTTTGATATGAATTTGCGTGTTTTGTAGTACCATAGTAATAAGGTTCGTTTTATGTCGGAAATTATATTAATAATTAGAAATGAATAATACAAGTAGAACGCCTACAGTCAGGTGATACAGGAAGTAAGAATACATACAGACAAATAATTTTAATGGAATTAATCTGTAACCATTATTAGATTACCGCCATTAACCGTTATCAGACAGACTTGCTCGATACACCGATATACCATCACGATTTATAATAAACAGTGAACAAGAACGTATTATGTATAAACAGTCAGATTTTCCATAAACTTTTCCAGCGCTTGCGTAACCGACGTGACGTGGTGTCGTAACACCTCTACAACGTATTCATTGCGCCTCCAAGTACAGTTATCAGGCTCTAACAGAGCGAGGTACTTACACACAATTCAACATTAAAATATAGCAGGAAGTAAAGTTTATAAACGTCACACAAAGACCTTCGTTCTAGCGTCGTGTTCTCCATAATTTATCCGAGTATAACCCTGTAGTTAATTATACTATGAAGTCGCTAGCTGTGTGCTGTGCGCTGTGAGCACATGTGCGCGGTGACGTAATGCGGCTGATGTCAGAGGGCCGGGCCCGCGCATTCTATCAGCGCGCACAACTAGCACGCTGCAGTTTAGGGTTAGGCCGCTATTTTACAACGACAAAAAACCCATAGTGAGGAATAAAAAGAAATAGTGGATACTTACAACCTAACACGCCTCTGTCAACTAATCTTTTACAGCGGGGAATAAATAAACACATTCGGAGAATTTTTATATCATTCTCTTCATATCTTGCTACCTATTATACTTATTCAAGTGTCGAATTCATTCGAAATACTACATAATAGTACCATGAATAGAAAAATTATATCAACATGACAAAAGTGCGTATATAAAGAAAATGTCGGTATTCTTTCTACATACTTGGCAAACATAATAGACGTGTTTGCCACTATTCTAAGGGTGCGCTCTACGAAAACGTAATCCTCTTATACTTATATGAATATACGATTCATATTTAAAAGCAACCACCGTATTACGTACAAGCAGCACATAAAACAGATCTCGTTTCAATTGAATACCGTTCCGCGGTACTCCAGCGACCTGAGTGCCTCAACCTCGACGACTTAATTCTTTTTCACTTTTTGTGGTGAATAAATCCCCGTGCTCTCTGAATGATGTAAGCAGAAAATGTTCCTTTATTTAATGAACTGTCAGTTCCTTTCAATGTGCCATATTTAAATTTAAATGAGGATTTTTCCCTCTAAAGTGTAAAATTCTTTTAATTATTAAAGTATTTAAAACACCGGCTTTACTTCAGTGTGTACATTTTATATTTTCCTTTTCGAGTTTTAATGAAGCCGTTTGTACGGAACTCTGTATGTGTTACCGCGTGCTTGTCGGATTTTTTAAGTTCTTTTTTGTTGCGTTGATTCCACACTCCACATTTGGGATCCCCTCTTAGCAGCATTTCATAGATGATTATAGATTCGTGAGCAACTTGCTTCGGATTGCGAAACGTGTTGCTACGTAGAACCGGTTCTTGCTTTAAATAGAAGATACCAAATATTCATTGTTCCACTTATGTAGTTATTATTATACACAGGAAGGTAAATATCTGCAATTAAAACTGTGCTATATTAACACAGTAATATTGTCTAAAATTATGAAATATATTCTTTAGCAATTCGTCATGGAGCTAGCGCGAATGTTATATTTGTAGTATTTGATCATGACTCACAAACAAGTGGATTTGAATGGCCATCAATGAGTAGTTTTTTAAATATAGCTTCTTTGGCGAACTAAGTTTTAAATTGAATTGAAACAAAGTATAAGATAGTGTTAGAACACTTGTGTACATAGATTAGGTGACCCTCATTGAGTAGGTCGCGAAGCGGTTATCAGTAGTGATAAGAAGTGAATGTGGAGCCAAATCTATATAGGAAGCGAATGTATTCCATCGATGCGAACATTACTTCTTTTATACATAGTAAGTAGGTACATAGATGTACCGGTAGGATAATCCTGTTTAAAGACTTGAATTAATTTTCCATGCAACGTGTTCCAACGTATTGGTACATATGTACATCGCCACGTTTAGTATTTATTGTAAAACCATCTTGACCCACTTCCACTCCGCTCGTACCTCCATATCTACTCAGATACGACATGACGATACCATCGTTCGTTAACTACATTAGATAAAGTAACGATTGCTATCTAAATTGCTTTTATTTTTCCGTCACTCTGCCTATACACGATTTGTTTACCTATATATTAAGTATCTAGGCAAACATATTTACAGTATTGGATAAATAGTTATTAAATAATTTTTATTAGTCTCCATTGTCACAAAAAATTATGTTACAAGAATGTTGTCAAGTAAAATATTTTTCCATGTTTTTATTAAAAAAAATACTTTGATTATAACTTAAGTGTAATCTTATTAAATTAATTTCTTACAAGCCAAGTATTTTGTATACCAGCATTTAATATGAACCGTCTAAATATTACCGTAAATATTTTCCCTAATTTCGTCAAGAAATATGAAATGAAAATTCACCTTTCTGACTAATTTAATATTGTCTTAGTAGGCAGATTATTTACTTTACTGGGAAATCATTTTGCTGAGTACTTGCCGTTACCGCTTATGGAAGAACAGATTAAATAACAAGGAAATATTTGATCCCTTACAAATTGGTTTATGGTTTACACGTGGCGTTTCATGAATAGAGCGTACCTTGGAAGTATAAGTACCGTGTTCTTTACACACACAAAATTTCTTTGTTCGGTTTGGTACTTGGGCGTTTGAAAAGGGAGGTGGCCTGATTCTACGCGTCATATTATAGCTAGGTCGTCTAGGCGCCTGCAGTCCACGTGACTCTAATGTTCTAATCAACAGGACGCACGAAATAGATCGTTCTAGACAGCACGATATGCCACACATGTACCCAGTTCCCGCACCTACCTAGCGTTGAAATCTGGAGCGATTCAATCAGGACCAATTTACTACCCAATCGTCACTAAATAGACTACATTCTTCTATTGAAGGGATTCTGTACCTTATCACCTTGTAGGAAAGACTACTTGAGTGCATGACCTCCTTGCTTCTTCTACAGAGCACGACCGGAATGAAGAGGTTAGCAATTTATTATATGGAGTACTAATTATACCTGCTACTGCATGTGATGAACGGCGACTATTGTCAATCACAATGTATTTTCATAATGGATTTATCTGTTTAAAGGAATTTGGACTCTGAAGACAAACATTATTAGAACTAATGTACCTTGACCAGGAGTAATATTGGATCTTAGAATTCGTGATCTAGAAAAAAATATGGCATTAATATTTGATTTATTTCCGTAGTATTTTTTACTCGAATAACCAATGTAGGTACGGTAGTAGTTTATTAATACGAGTACATTATACTTATCGTACTATGTGCTACGCTACGACCTTCGAAGAAAATTACGAAGGTTGTTTCACAAGTTCCTTGGAAGCCTTACATTTATTGATTTATTGAAGGTCACTCTCAAGGAGTTTGTTGAGTTCCCTGTCAGTCACGTTGCTCGTGGCTCCAATATTTTCCGCGCACGGGTCGATCGACGCAATATTACCATGGTTTCTTAATATTAACTAGGTACTAAAAGATTTGAAATTATATCAAATAAAAAATATTTCATTCCCATACGATTTCCGAAGCATTTTATCAAAGAGAAAGAAATTAATAATGCTTTTGTATGCCATCCTATACCTACGATAACTGAAGTTGTAGCCATGGGCTAAAATTACGATTAGTTTCCATAAATAAACCAACAAATTTGTGTTTCCTAAAGATCAGATTTAAAAATTAATAACTAATAATATCTAATTCTAACCTAACCTCAAAAAACGGGACGCCTAATCAAATTGACAACGAATAATAGCTCGTACTAGTATAACACTCGGATATTTAGGGCGCAGAAGTGTCGACAGTTTAGAGGCAATTCTATGTACTTGTAATCACTAGTTAAATAAATGTAACTCAATGCTTATCGCCGCTAGCCTTGGCCTGCTTAGCTCACAAATTACGAATTTGACGTTTTAGTGGCGGCCATTACTGAGCAGTCTGGTGTTGGGCCGACGCTTGGCGTTGAGCGTTGAGTACGCACTTCATGTGCACGACTGTACATAGCCACATTTCAAGCTACACAAGCCAGTATAAACTGACCTTCGATTGTGAGGAAATATCGTACAAAGAGAAACCATTATATACTGGTTTAGTATATTACAGTGGGTAACTAGTATAGGTATATAGCTGCCTATCTATTGACTTGTAATTGTGACAGGATGGATACAGATTTTATCTTAGAAAAAGTACAATATTGTGATTGAACTGGCGTACATAATATCTATATAAACTCAAGCTTAATTTGGGCAAAAACAAAAGAGTCTTTGTTATATGGTGGTTATATGCGATGCTCGCACATTTATTTACTTACCTTCCATCTTGTTAATGCATCTGGGTAAACAAACAAGCTGGATAAATGTATCGACTCCACAGATTCCGTTCACTAAAAATTTACACTTTAATATTTCAGTAGTATGAGATGGAGGAGAAATCACACTCCTGTCTAATCCCAGCGGTCATATCGAAGATCAATGGCAGCCATTATCTTTACAAAGAAATGGGGGAGGAGTCCAGACGCGAAACAAATGCCTGACGACATTATTGATCTTTTAATATCATTAATCAAAATATTGGATTGACATTAACTTCCGAACTATCGAGTGATGGATTGAAAAGAAATTAAATTACTTAACTATTACAAAAGAGATTCCTCTTTCTAGATAAGATAATAAACACGTACGACATATTATTTTAACAACCGTGCCTCTAATTTCGGTAATTTTCTCTATCCAAACATTGCTTGCCATTAAATATGCATAGATAGTTGGAAATTCAATCAGTTTCAGACAGACAACAGCTTGGGAGCCAGACAATGCCATTCATAGCAACAATACAAGCTATTACAACCCCCATGCGAACCCACTACTAATCAAGACTCGAGAGACCTAATGAATATATCTGCACAGCTGTGTCTAGTAACATTTTGTTGCCTCCTATTTCCGAAAATTATGGCTCTTTTGTAAACTTTCTACGAAGTGATCATTTCTTTAAGCATCTTATATAACTGCAGCACTTTGGGCCTTTACACAACTTAACAAAGACGCGAAAGTGAGCAGCCGAAAATAAAAGTCTTCATAATAACTTACCACACTTTGACAAACTTATAAAAATAAAGCTACAACGTTACAGGAAACTTGAGCAACTTGGTTTAAGTTTTCAACAAGAAAAAAAGTGTCTTTTCGTTAGAATTATAAAAAGAACAACAAGCACGAAAGAACTGCTATATTCACATTGAAAGAATTCGAAAATCGTCGTTTTCTTCATATAATATTTGGCATTATTAGATAAAGTTTAGGAAAAGGAACTTGAAGAATGCAGCAATGATATAATTTCAATACGGCGTATAATAATTGATGAAGCAATAATACAGAAATGGCGAGTATATCTCGCGCGGTCGATCAGCCCCGTCTCCCTTGGCGCCGTGCCAAGCACACTAAACCAATGGAGTTGATCTGAAAAGTCAGTTCGTGAGTTTCGTGACACATTTCTAATTGGTCCCAGCTCTATTTTTATGGTGTGCCGCGTTTTGATTCTACTTTTTGGACGAATTTGACGAGGCCAAATACGGCTGTAGCCTGTAACTTTTATTCGATAAGTCTTTTAACTGATTCTGTTGTTTTATGATTTCAGCGTTTGTGTATATGAATAACGATCGTATTGTAAAATGGAAATTAAAGAAATTCTATAGTACTAAGCATTTTAATGGGTATTATCTCACGGTTAAAGGATTTTCTGTAGTATCTGTGTTTGTTTGTGAATGAATAAACTCGAAAATGTCCTCAAACCAACAATAACACGCAAAGACGAGGGCGCGGGCCGCTGGGATAGTTATGGGGTCGTCGACCCCACGCTCACCAATCAGCTGATTTTATGTGCGAGGGGTTAAATTTTGAGTTAGTGAGAACACCGTCCAAAATGTATTTCAATAGTTCTACTGTGAGCAAATTGTTCTGACGCAGTAAAGTGGTTCACATACGCGCTACGCTATGTAGGGATTAAAATATTTTCATAACAGGTACTACAGAAATTACAAAAAACATTCCAGTCTAAAAAATAAAACCGTTCCTACAATAACTAAATAAGTACCGTATATATCGAAACAGTAACCAAACAATGTTCCGAAAATTCCAAATGGTCGGATAAATATCCCAAACAAAGACAAACAATGTGTTGTTTACGATGTCAATACTTATTACATTTGCATCAGCGACGAAGGTCCACAACTCCACAATTTTCTTCCCTCGCGAGTCCTGATCGTTTTCACACCTGACGTGGTTCACGTGGTGCGTGTCGTGAAGCTCCGTTTGGCAGGAAAATAACGTATTACGTAGTTCCACCCTCACATGGTTACGTCAGTTGTCATGTGACTACC
Organism: Spodoptera frugiperda; assembly: GCF_023101765.2. NCBI lineage: Eukaryota > Metazoa > Arthropoda > Insecta > Lepidoptera > Noctuidae > Spodoptera > Spodoptera frugiperda. The sequence goes on from NC_064236.1 coordinate 4,990,873, forward strand.
GAGCACATTATAAATCCCTAGCGAGCCTACCCACGCTGTGTCGAAACTATTTGGTAACTACATAATATATGTAAGTACATGTGGCAGTTTGACAACACCTTGCCGTGCCGGTGGGTTATACTTTGTTAATTTTATGACAAGTCGCATGACTTTTATGCTAATGTCGCTGTCTGGTAGCGGTTTCGATCGCTATGTACACGAGGAACTCCTGTAACCCCGGACAGGTTCTAAAGCCAGACAGGTTATGTGCTAGTATACCTAAGAGCACCATTTTGCTACACATATCGCGTTAAGAATTTCTAAGTAGATTTCAGGCGTTTAGGTTACAAAGCTAAAACATGGGTTTAACACACCTATAGTATGTTTTTGATCAAAAATGTTTCATAAAATTCTCCTCTCAGTACAGAATTTTTAGTACGTGTTACACTGTTCATTTTACGGTACAACGCTTAACCGGACAGTTTATTCGATTTAGCGTGTCTAGGAAATATAGAGCAATCGAATTAGTAGCGACACAGGCGAGGTGATAATTTCATTTTCCGTGTTACCTACGTGTCATATCCTTTGTACACAGTAGCCTGTATATGTTACTAGAAAAGTCCGATTACTGGCAATCCTAAGATTTATTTAAAGAATCTAAATGCGATAGGCGGATAGGTTGAAATGGTATATGGAAAACCATAGAGAGAAACCAAAGCGAACGAGTATGAGTTAGTACTCAAATAGATAAATTTTGGTAAAACCTAAGATGAACCAAGACACGGACTTTTGCAGTAACATACACCTATTTTATTTAGAGATCTTATAAAGTATGTGCAGCGGATTATAGGAGGGTGTGATCGCAATTTTAGAACCTCAATATTAAATTCTCGCCACTATGGCGGGGCGGGAAATATTCAGCAAATATTACGTTATATTTTCTAAAGAATTTTCTGGTGCCTCGAGTCGAGTGTGAGAAGTCTGTAGAGTATTATGTGTGGTAAAAATTATAGGTAATTGGAAATGTAAACTGTATACATTCTTGTAGGAAAATTGTTACTGGTCAATAGTAGTAATGAAAATGACTACATTGCATGTTCACCTATTGACACTCATATTCCATTCATTCTACTTCAACACACATAGCTTTCCAAGGCACCGTATCGATTTGCAGCCTTTAAATTACCTATAATTTGTACAATTGCCTGTAATTCTACTGATTATAGTGTTGTTCGTACGTCTAATGTGTGTACACCGTTTGTATCAATTGTTTCTGTGTTATTGTACTTAAGCTACAACATGCCCTACTTTGTGTTTCCTTAAATGCTACTAAATTCCATTTATAATTCTCTTTCAGTTAGTGTTTGCTTTTTACTGTCCGCTGTTTACTGTTACCTTTTCATGAGGTGTTTGTACAACTAGAAGTAGATAATGGATGATAAATAGGTTAGGTTAATTTATTATTAATTATCAATGAGAATCTTATTTGCAATACGTAATGTCTCTCAGGTTTATCTCTTCTATTCTTAAATAAACTAAACACGCAAATTAACAAGTGTGACTTATTTGTTGGCCATGTGAGAATTAACAAGTACTTAGCTTAAACAATTTAATAATCATTTTAGTAAATTACTATTAACGCACCACTCATCAAAGAAATACTTTGGGATCACACAAAGGAGTTGAACAGAACATTTATGACTATTTAAATTCGACGTAATGTGCTCGACATAAAACATAATTTCGTATATCATTTGTTCTGATGCGAAGTACCGTGATGCTTACGTCGTGAGTGCGTTCAAGGTTTTAGAGCTCCGAAAGCGTACCGACGCCACCCTCCGCCGCCCAATTTTGGAGCATAGTGGGGGGCGGGGAAGATTAATAATTCGCTGGTTACGTTAAACAAAGGCAAAACATTGTAGTACGGTCGGAACATGGCATCCTAGAGCTTAGTACATTGGCATTAGACCTATATTATATTTGTCATTAAATTCGCGTTGGAAGCGACACAGCTGTTGCCAAGGCATTTTATATTGAAACAGTTTTTTTTAGAAAGTCAACTAGACGTGGCAGTTTAAAACAGTAGCTAAATATTAGGCACGGACCGTTATTTTATTAGTTAAATTCTTTGCTACGTTGAGGAGGACAATGTCGGAGGTATTTCAATTTGTGCAAGAGAGCATTTTGTACAACACAGCGTCTGAAATTGAATTGAATTTCCGAGTGCATTATAAAATATGAAAAGCTCTATTGCACGTGTAAGCTATAAAATGAATTCTAACTGTTGAGCGCAGCCGTGCATTTATAACGAGCGCTTTAGAGCCCGGTGCATTTATGATTTCGAGTACCGCCTATGCGGCACCGCCTTGAGGAAAATCTTCTGTATAACACGTCACAGGAATTTCGACTTGAGCTGCGGGAAAAGCGGCTTACACTTCAGCATATTTTATTTGGTATTATTTACGCTACGACTGTCGAAATTTTCTCTTTAAACTGAGACGAAAACAAATTGTATGTTTTCCTTCCAAACAACTGCTTTGAACATAAAATGTTACCTGTTTCTTTTTTAACTGAATTTCACAAAAGGAGGAGTTTGGCAATTCGTCGCTAAGTTTTATTTTAATTAAGGTTAAATATGGTGTTGTAGCAGTTGTTTCGCCTTATGAATAAACACTAAATTACCAAAACTGTATCTAAATAATTATAATTTTCCTCATTTTAGGTCACAGTCCAAATTATATCAGTAAAAACAAAAATAAATACTATACTATACTACTAGTATACTAGCTCGCTTTGACTTTGTTTACTCTTTGTTAGGAGTATTGATACAACAAAGGGAAAATTTGGTTAGCAGAGTATTTGTAGTGCGCCTGTGAAAACGCTGACGCCGACAGAACCGAACGGTTAGGTTTAAATTGAGCAACAAATTCAGGCAACGATGTTTGCTCCTTTTTGCTTTCAACACAGCAGTCACAAACATCCGACTTTTGGAAAATTCTCTACGTAAAAATAACATTCTGTAGCAAGAGCTGAATTTTTCGAAAACCGCCAAACATGTTAGTTTTTACTCAATTACTGCACGATGGTGTGCTAATGGGTAGAAGAATTCAATACAGATTATTCTAGAAACATAATGCTAGTCACAAAACCTATAGTTAGATAATGAGTGGGAAAAGCTAAAAGCATGACATTGACACCTGACAATCAAGATTTTCGAGTAGCCACTAGAGAGCTATTAAGGTCAGATCGGAGTGATATGACCTCCAGAACTCTCCATTTTAAGTACTGCTTCTGGTCTCAAGAACTGCTAACCTTAGCTGAATTCACTTTGGCTCAGCACTACTTAAACCTTAGTTGAAAAAGATCAAAGAAAACCAATGGTAAGTACTCTAAAAGAAGTCCTGACAATATCAATCTAATTATTACACGAACATGGGGCCCAACTGATGGGAAACCGTAACCGAAATCTGTTTTACATCACTAGAGGTGTCGTTCGTCTGTTTTTAATCCTAACAAAATGTTTTATTACTTTTAAAGAACCCCATATTGTAGCGTGTAGTTACATTAGTCCACACACCATGTTTCAAACGTAATGCCATTAGTGTTGCGCGAAAGGACCTCGAGGGCATATTAGGGCATTTGGACATGAAATTGAAAATTCTGATAGGCGTGTATTTTGAAGAGTGAAATTTTGAGAACCGGACTGCAATGACGCTATTTAGATTGAAGTTGGTAGGTACCTAGATAGATCCAGAAGTACAAACAAAAAAGGCAAATACATCTCTGTATCCAAAAACCGTTTCAGTAATCGGAAACATGTAGATACCCCAAACTAAACCCTCCCAATCCATTTTAACAGACAAAATTGTGCTCTATTCATAGCATTTGCCAATGCATCAAAGGCTGGTGTTCTATAGAGAGCACTGTATTGGACGCTGCTAAATTGACCGGCCTTGATTAATCCTAGTCTGGATAGCCAATGCAAACAAACGTGACTGCAGACCGTGAGATTCATTTTAGATCCCCATGTAAAGCTTTTGGAGATTTTCATTTAGTTCGTGGTTTTGTGAATGGGAATACTATGGTGTATGATATTTTTCTGATTTTGGTTTAGGACACTAATATGTATTATGAAGAAAAACCTAGTCAATTAAGTCTAATCTCTCGTAGCATTACAGTCGTGTCTATTATTGTTAAGGAGTAATTTTTATAAATCCACTTCTACGTCAGTTGTTTTACCTAATAAGAATTTTGCAGATGTGTGTGCAGGGAGCCATAGAAATATATTTACAAACCAACACCCTTACGTTTAATTATTCTAGTGATTGGAATATTATCCTTATAGCCAAGCAAGATGGTTATGCCTTCTACCACGAAAGCATTCTAGTATTATGTGTGTATGGTTTTCGAAAAGTATGGCGTAGTTTGTAGGAATTATCTCGCCTCTCACCACATGGGACCTTTAATATTAATTGGGAAAAGTTATGTTACATTTAAAATACAAATACTATGTACGTGGTGTCCAGAAAAGTAAACAGAGGGGTAGAAGAGCTCTACACTTTAAGTCAATTAGTTCTACATGTTAGACAAGTGATCGAGTTTTTGATTACGAAATCATTAACTGTAGCGTGAAGTTTGGGATTGGCACTAGGGCTAACCCTTTTATGCCTAACACGTACCCCAGTAGAGGGGCTCTTGGAGTGCTATCGCTTTGTTAGTAATTATATGCCCTAGGTGGAGATTTTAACAATAACATAGTATTCATGGAAAGTGCAGATACTCATTCTCATTACTCTTTGCATTTACTGAATATTTTTAGAGGATAATCACCGATTTCGATATAGCTTTCTTTTTTCAAAATTGACGTTTAAGTAATTAAATCCCCATTACAAACCGTTTTACGTCGAAGGGTCGTAGTTCAACAGTAGAAATTCAAGGATTGAAAGAAGATTTTTGGGTAACACAATAACAAGTCTTTTGTCTGATTCTCGATTGGAGGAAAGTGACAATGGAAATTTCTACTTTGGTCAACCAGTGCTAATTCAATAGGAATATGATCTAAGTAGCTCCGACAAGAGACCTCGGACATTCGTGTTGTACCAATTAATTTCCATAATTGCAAAGTCTATCAATTTGTAGTTTAATTATAGCTCTGCGCGGCTTCTTGAAACAATACTAAGATATTATAACTAAGGAAAAATAAGAGAAAAAGACGGTTCTTGCCTTTGTTTGTCAGTGAAACTGTCGAAGGATGATTTATGGCCTTTTGGCAGTCGGCTAAGGTAATTATTATTCATTGTTTTAGTTCAAGAAAAAATATTCCTTGACAATTTATTATTAGTAAATCGTTATGTTAAAATCAACAAGATTATTGAATAATTTTAGAAAAAAAACAACTGGAGACATAAATTACTTTTGAACCCATAACGCGAGCTAATACTGGGAATTTCTGTGTTGAAAAACACCATCCTACTAAGCTTGACCTTGGAATCGAAGTTAGGGCCACGCGGTCGATAGTTACAGACCGGAGTGTCTAGACTAAGGTAGTAGATTACCATAAAATACGATTATGAATATCTTGCGATATCTGTTTGTTCTGAGTATCAGTTAAACTTTCGTTGAACATTTATTTCTATCGGATAGGTCCAAAATAAAAATGTTTAATTAAGAATCTAGTTGAATTTAATTCGAAACCAAGTTCTAATTGTTTTGGTATACTTACAGATATGTAATCTTAGTAAAAATCATATTTTTTGCTAATTAATTTGCTAACTATATCGTACTCGTACTACTATTTTACATACATACCTAAATCTTACTAATATTATTATAAATGCGAAAGATTTTTTGGGGATAAAAAAAAGTGTGAATGCGTAAGTATTTTTGTAGTTATAATTTTATAGTTGTGGTTAATATTGTAGTGTGCAACGTAGGTACTATAAAGATTATATTTATTGTAAAAATAATTTATGACAAGAGCACGGACCAAGAGTCCGTGGAGACCAAATATAAATAGAATTATAAAAAATATGTTTGTTACTCAATCCCATCAAAATGGCTGAAGTGATAGTTATGATATTTGGAACAGGGAGAGATTATGGCCTGAAATTACACATAGAATACTTTTGACCCCACATGAATGGGGGCGAAACCGCTGGCAAAAGTTAGTTTAACATAAGATGTTCATATAGTGATCATTGCATGTAAATCGACACTAGAAACATTGACCCAAAATACAGTTTTTTTGAACGCAGTAAATAAGCTTTCTCTTTGTAATTACCATATTGTTGTGTTGTGGTACATTTTGCTTTTAATATTAAACGTACGTTTTGAAATAAAGACTTGTATATACTGTACGAATTAAAATCGTTTTTGTACCTTTTATCAGATGTTTCTCTTTGAGCTGGGCACGAATAAAAGGAGAAGTGTTTTGTGTTTGTAGTACCTACTTTAGTTGAATTAATTAAATGTGATCTTTTCTCTGATAAAATATTATTGCGTGTATTTGAAACGTTTCTTTGTACTTTTGTGTGCGTGTTTTTGGTAATGAAGTAATGAGATTGCCAAGATTTTGGGAAATTAAGATTTAATATATAAACAACTTTATTATTTTTTATTTAAATTCGTATACTCTTATGTAGAAAAACACTGTAATTTGGAAATAGATGACACATTGTATTGAACCCAAAACAGCTTGCCAATTACAGAAAGAAGATTAAAAGTACCTAAATCGCATTTCATATCCATGTTTCCTTTGAATCATACAAATAAAATTCTATAGGTGCTACATAACTATAATATAGCACCTTGTACTTGTAAATGATTTAATAGAAGCAGTTGTATTAAATGATAGTGAATTGATACAAGTGAGCCCGGTTGACTTGACAGCGTTTAGCTATGCGCGAGTGTATACGAGGTCGTTTGGAGGACCACTCACAGTACGGACTTAGGACAAAAAGTGTAATTTAAAATGCGTTAACATATTGGTTATGTAGAGTAAGAATTGATAGCAACAGATGGTCTCTAAGTCTTTATTTTTTTTTTTGATTAACACTTTTTGTGGGTATTAATTAATACCGAATGGCATTCTCTACCAGCCAAGTGGTGCAGAGAAGTGTTACGGTAGGTTTGAAAAAGTATGTAATCATAAGTGGAGGGAAAGGGACAGATATATATAATAGGTACAGATTTATATTTATTGTAGTGTAAAAAGAAATTAACTATCCGACGTCCTAAACGAAAAAATTAAGCCGGATTAACGGATTAAGACACAAAGTCGTTGGTATTTTCTGCAGAATAACAGAATTAAGTAGATAAATCAACTTTAACAATAAACCAATTAAGACAACGACATTATATTTTAAACTAAGTATTAATTTGTATAAACTTACGATCTTCGACTTCGTTTTAAAACCGTAGAACAATAAAAATAACAGCTCTATAATATTATACTCTTATCGCTTTGTTATTTATGATGTATGGTGGGTAATTAATGCTAAGGGGTCGTGCAGTGATCGATGTCATAGACAACATAATATCCAAGCTAGAGTTAATAGGGCGTGGGAACACTCGCAGCCTAATAACATATATTTTTAGATCGTTTTTTAAAGAAATGTCTTTTTTTTAATAGGATTTGTCTTCCTTCTACCATCTGTACTATCAATTCTATAGGAAAAAAATGTCAAAAAATAATAATAAATATGTAGTGTACGTACTTTGTATGTGTTATTTAGAAAATATAAAAACAAATATATCGTTATTTCTTTTTATTGTAAGCAGAGGTGCACATTACGACAAGTAATGTCAATGTACAATGTACACTTAGTTTACACAATTTATGTTCTAAGTCCTATGTAATAGGGGGCGAGCCTATTGACATATACTGGACACATTCCCAGACTCCGTGTAACTAATGAGAAATTTTCGAATTTGGAACTTATAAGACTTACTTACTAGTATTTTAATGAGGAGAAGAGTAAAAACAATCCCTTAATGAATATAAGTTTAAAAGTTGGTTGGTTACAAAAAGGTGATACACGAAGACATACAGATACTACTGAAAAGATAGAAAAAAAAATATAGGTTAAAAACCCACCGAGAATGAGATATGCATGAAATTACTTCATAACACTTTTAACGAATAAAATCATCTTATATTATGAATCAGTAACGTGTGCTTGTCCGCAATCGGAACATGTGTCACATTTAAAATTTAAATATATTGAAAACTGATCCACGGAAGCCGGAATTGTGTAACGTTCTTGAATGAAATCGTTATTTAAATGATATTTGCTTCAATTTCCATATTTTTATAGGTCATTCATTGTGAAATATGGACCATGAGAAATGTTCTACTTTTTTCCAGTGCAGAAAAGTTTTCGACCCTAGTCAAAACAACATTTTGACTTTTAAATCGTAAGATTCATTATTTTATACGTGTCACAACGATGTTGTAACTATTACGATATGAATTTCAATGGTTTGAATTTAATGTTCTAATAATATCATTTGGTGACGAAATCTTTTTTAGGATTGAGACAGAGGTGGATTATTTTGCGTTTAGTTTCCTATTACGGAATATGTTTATTTAACCATTTCACTTAATGTAAATAGGTTAATAAATAACAACCAATCAGACGCACAAACGCAAACACACACAATAAACACCAATATGTACCCTTGAATATTCCATCATGCGCCATAATTGTCAATAGCAGGCCGTTCCCATTGCCTAACACCGGCGTAATTATCACTAAGTAATTAGTTAGGTTCGCAGCCGCCGATAATTACTATTCCTAACTATCGAAGGACCTGTTAATGAGAATTGTACGCACCAACTACGTAAGAAAACAAAGCGTGTTTCTGATTAGTATTGGGTTATATTAGACTGGGAGCTAAATTTAATTACCAAGGTGTTTATGAATAGATTGCTCAGATACTTGGAATTGTCTTCTGAAGCTATTTTCGGGGTAATAATCGTTATCTGTTAAGCGAGATTTAGTTATTGTTGTTGATAGTGATTTCGGGTCTCTAGAAAAAATGATGGGGTGAAGTTGTCTAATGATAGATAAGTTTTTACCTCTCTATCAAGTGATTATGAGTTCTACGATCAGATCAACGAGGCAGAAAAAAAAAGCAGAACCGAGAATAACACAGAATTCTTTTAGAAAAATATTTTGTTACTATTTTCTATTTTGTCGATAACAAAATATATAATTATATCCGACTATAAATATGACCTTGAAAAAAATACGCCCAAGTCCGTAGTGTGAGCAGTAGTTACGTGTAGAGCGCAGGCTAGGTCGCCAACCGCCAGCAATTCGTCCTCTAAACATTTACGAGTATTATGTTCATATGTACTTGTCTAGTAACTGGCACACGGTCCTGTCCGGCCACTGTCGCGAGTACCTCAATCATACAATCAAGGGAATTATTTCTCCTTACTACACTAGCCTTGTAGTGGTGGCAGCGAAGAATACCATTTTTTACAAAACGAGTCACTCTATGACATTCTCTTGTGTCGTCGTTGCGATTGTTACCAACTTTGTCACCAGCTTTACTCTTCCCATGGGTGTAATTGGAGTGATGGGCCACATATTTGACAGAAAATGAACAGTGTTGTTCATTGATCAATTAATTTTTTGAACTGCGATTTCTAAAGCACTTGCCAGGCGTGGATATTAGGACAATCTTTTGTTGAGGAAGATAATAATACTCTAGTAGTAGACTACTATGGGCTATTAATGTATTATGTATGTACACTCGCCAAAATATATCAATACATTTGCACATAGATCGAATAGCAAAACTTCTACTCCCAAACCAATTCCCAACAACTTTACAACTAATCCAAACCTTGTTCCCGGATCCCCAGGGTTCCTTTTCGATTGTAAAACTTTTTCTACTAAAGTAGTTTTCGGTTAAAAATTGTTCAATTCCAAGATTGGGGTCAAAAACCTTTGATTACGATTAAATTATTTGATAACAGCACTAGCACTATCGCTATCTGGAGAAATGAAGATAGTAAAAAACTGGGTCTGATAAATTTTGATATTTCAAAAGGTATTCAGCTCATAGCTTCTTAGTTAGATTGCTACTTTAGGACTATTCACTATTTCATGTTGTTAGAAATAGAGTTAAATATGTACTTGTGACGTTATATTTCCATAACTTGCCTAATTTTTCGTCATACATTTAATATTATCTAATTTAATTCGTTTGATTAACATTTCAATAGGTACCTACCCAACCCACACAATCTTATTACATTTTAATATCAGAAATTATGTCACAAAGAGTAGGTAGTGTGTATGTACCTTGAGCATGTGCTCATGAATGAAATACTTCATGAAACACGTCACCGATTTATATGTCACGCAAGTACATAAACGGAAAATCTTAAAAGTTTGATTTAAGAGCGAACACGCTCGTTCATATGTACACTGTACAGCTCAACTGTGAATACATTTGCTATGCCACTATTTAACACCACCTCTCAAAACTAGACGCTACAACTCAAGACATAAGGTGTTTAATCACTCGCTGGCATGAGTCTGTAGGTACACACCTACAAACAATGTTGGTTCGTTGATAAGTAGTTAGAAGTTGCTCAAGGCTGTCGACTTGTGGAGGAGTAAAAACTTGGTCAAGGCCTATTCTTAGTCAAACAGTTGTAATATGTCTGGTTTTGGCACTCTCTCGCGCATATTTAGAAATTCCTCACAACTAAAACTTGGCTTAGACAATGGAAAGGAAACGAACAGTCTATCTTTAAGGAAATCGAGAGAATAAACTGCACAGTTGCCTATTTATAATTCCAAATGTACATACGAGTACGTACGTAGTGTATGTATGTCAGTAGCAATGTTTGTCTTCTATATAAAGCTTTTAGAATGATCGCTGCAGCTGTTTCTCGCCTTCATACTAGCGCTTCATATAGATATCTGTTCTACTAAAATTGAGGCCACATTTTTAATGGATTCTGAACGAATGAAACAATGCGTCTGACACGCAATGGCGCACAAATTCGGATAAACTAACGGATGCCATTGTAACCGTTGCTCTTATTGACATAATGATCATAGTCGCGCGCATCTTTCGGGCATAAGTAGTTTTGGTACTCATTGTGGGTATTGATCGCCAACGTAACGTGCAGCATTCAAGACGTGGAACCGAAAAAGGGCAAGTAGCTGTACAGTTAGCTATGTGGTTTTGGAGATAGGTACTCATATTCACACCACTATTTGTAAAGTCAAACTTAAAATCAGGGGGATTAACTGCATTTTTGCTTGACACCAGAGTTTGTAACGGCCGAATACTTTTGTCTACGAATTTTGTCTGGTTTGCAGTAACTGTACATGTTTTTTGTCCAAATACGGAATTTTGTAGATAGCAACTTGAGAGGTGAAACTTTATTTTGATGTTGTTGTTTCTTGGTTTATTACATCCACAGAATCGGCTCAAACTAAGAGGTACCATTTAACGAAAAAAATATGATATATAGTCTTGTTTTCAACCTACATTTTACCTCTAATACCCTATTAACATTGACAGAGAGCCAATCAAATTACTATCAAAGTTATAGGTAGTGAAATAAATTGACGGTTTCTGACACGGAAGTACTTGACAACTTTCTATTATTTGAAATTAACGAATCGAAAGGCGAAAGCCGACGGCCGATATTATTTTCGAATGACCTTTTGCGATGTAACCGATCAGGAAAAGTACTCGAGTGGAAATGTAGGCACTCACTCGCATGTATACGCTGAGGAGGTATCAAATTGTTATGAAATGGACTGGAATTCTGTCTTACGCTTAAGTGCAAAGGTATTCACATGTTTGCTCCTTTGAGAAATCGTAAATAGGCACACAATGTGTTAGAATTTACATCGAAGGTTACTGGAGATGTTTGTGGGTATGTATACTTACGAAGCGATGACATGTCCTTTTGATTAGTGGTGAGAAATAACTTTTCCAGTTACAAAGACTCCTAAATTGTAACTAGTTTCAATTTATATCCCTGTAATGGTAAAACAGTACTACGTTGTTTTATTCTGTCATGTTAAATTATGTTCGAAAAGCTTTCCCGAACCGTAACATAATAGTGACGTCCAGACCTTAATTTTATTTATAAACTAACAAGTGTAACCGAGACCAAAATTGCAACATTTACACTGGAACTCTATTTCATAAGCCGTAGAGGTTATTTTTGCAGTTAAGGTGGCGCCATTAGCTACAAAAAAGAAGTTTTAGGTCGAAATTCATCCGCATCACTGTCAACGGGTACCGAACTGTAATGGCTGACCGCATTGCCATGGCGGGTGGCGTCCTCCTATATTTAGCTAACAAATTAATAAAATATACAGAGGCATTATTGCTGTCGTAACAAATGTTCTTAATGGTTAGTAACAACTGAGAAAAGAGGGCAATGAGATCAACCGATGTGCCACGTGGATGGAATAGAGAACCAAAGTATAATCCAACTTCAAGGAACTTGAAAGCAATTAATGGTAATGGTATTAAAGATAAACGAATCGGGAAAATTATTAAATCAATACAAATCAAACTGAATGAATTGAGTGATACAAATTTCTAGAATCATGTTCAGATATTGACAGAGAAAAAGTTAAGAGAATTAATATAATCGATCCGAAATATACACTTTAAGCATTAATTTCGGACAAGAATCAAACAAGGGCTGCAAGATTCTCGTTCTATTAAATCAAACCAACATACACACGAACAAAAGTACTAATAATTGTGTATGTAGGACGCAACACAACGCATGAAAATATTTGAAGAACAAATTAGGACAAAGTCATATACCTACTAAACGTTATTTGAGGATCGTAGTACGCATGTATGCGTGTGATAGGCCAAATTATAGTTTCGGCGTACCCCGTCGGTTAGTTCTGACATAAAGGGTCCAATCTTCATGGTAATAGCCTCTACTTCACCAGTAATTAGTCAGACCTGTATCTGACATCTGTTTAGAATCTCTCGCCTCTTGACTATCGATTTGGTATTGTTCCTCCTCTGTCTCTATCGTTACTACACACAAATCTATCTCCATTTCCTTCACTCTTAAACTTGTTTTACTTTCATCATCGTCATCAGCTTGTTCCCATCCACTGATAGACATAAGCACTTCCTTCTAAACCTTGAGAAAGCAGTAAAAACAAACTGACATGAAAACTTCGAATCCGTTTGAAAAAATAAAGTCGATGACTCTGGCCAAAACTTGTTATGCAAAATTATATAGAATTATGTAGATTTAGATAGACTTAGGTAGTCACCCCGCATGCTTAAAATATTTTGACTGATTTCTGCGAAAGATGAAGTTCATACTGGTTTACGGAAATATGGACTAACGACCAACAGAACTAACACAAGCTACTTTATGATTTCTAACGTACAACTTTTGAGAATTATCCTCTTGGTAGACAGATAGACCTACTGTCTATACATTTTTTGTACACTTCTATCATAATTTATTCATTGATAAAATTAACTTCCAAAAGCAACGATTCTGTAACACATTGTACTATAGTAATCTCATTACATTTCTCCAAGTATTTCGTTCCATACAGGGCGTGACTAATTCTTTCTTTATCCTGTTTCGTGAACTCAATTTGTATGCATCGCACATACGCAATACCATCCACTGCGAGACTCCATGATTACCGAGCTGTCTACATTCTGTTAATATGTGTACGTATATACAAACCTTTCACATGACAAGCAGGTCAGTAGCTGCAGCAGCTTCACATCTTGGCTGATGACCCGGCTTGTCGGCTGTCAAGGCTTTACCGATAACTATGATTAGTACCTACCTACGCAAAAGGTAACTTTCCAATGCAGTACGTATTATCAAACAGGCCAAAATTGAATAGTAGAGCAGTTTCCGTTGTCAAACACGCGCATGTAACCATGTGGCATTGTGTTGGAAGTACCATTGTTTCGACACCACATTGGATCGTTGACGGCAGCGCGGCATCACGGGGCCGTGGCGTAGTGAGCGTTATCGCTCGGCTAGGAGTCGTGCGCCGGCGCATCGCTTGCGTCGAAATTCGTCGGTGTCATCGCACTGGAGTAGCCTAGTTACGACGATATTTCGATAGAAGTGGCCACCAACGTTTCCTCCCACTGCCAACGCAAATTTGGACAGTTATTACGAATACGTTTTATAAATTTAAAAATAAATGGATTCGGGTGCCGTTTCGTCGTCAACTCGTTCCTGTGAGCATTAGTAGGTATTGTTAGTCGCTCGTGTATTTTATCCTCACATTAAAATGTTAATATTTGAATGATAATCTAGTTTGAATGAAGTTACTTTGAAAGGCTAAACTATAACTCAATAACAATGGTCCTCAAAATTCTCAAGCGACTATGAATAGTATTTCTAAAGAGCTCATATTTTGATCTTGCTTTGTTATCTCAGGTCGAGGCTGTCGGTTTTGTTCCCGTACTTAGTCTGACATCATTTGCCAGATAACCTTATTCACCTAAGGTTATTTTAGTTATTGAATATAAACTTAGTGTATTAGTGCAACTTTTCTAATATAGAGGCACTTTTTGAAATATCTGGGTTACGGTGTTCACATTGAAACATGAAAGGCTTGGAGTGTCACAAATAACCGAGGTTCTGAACTCTCTATATTTACTTCTGTAACATGACTTTTCCATTTCCTCCACTGCAGAGTTAGATGTTATTGGAAAATTATTAAGAGGAAAACTGGGGGATATTTTTCGTCCAATTTAACCGTCCTACTTTTGATGGCTGACTTGAATAGCTTCTGCAACTGTTCTATTTACGAGTATTATTTTATATCGATGTCCCACTAGAACAACTATGCGGATGTTTCTACGAATACTCTCAATGTTTATTTCTTGTGTCATATCTATTATCATTACAATCTTGAGAACAAAAAATAAACGCTACATTCTTTTCAATAGATTTTCTGTCACCGAATAATTTTGTTTTACGTATTCTTTTTTTCATCAGTTCACGAGTATTTCTCAGAGTTGTATGTAAATAACGTTACACGTGTTCGGAAATGCTGCTAACAAGGTTTTCTTTGAACAAAGAGACAAGTAATTCCGGAAGACATTTGTCTATGCTTATGAAGCTTACTTAGAAACACTATCAAGTAAAATGAAACGAACAATGGCCAAATTAATTTAAATTGAAACCCTTTTAGAAAAGTAATTGAGATAAATAGGACAATAATAGAAACATGCATCTATTATTGATTGCCTACATTGTAATGTGAGGTTAATTGGAGCTGATTGTATCGAGATGTGTGATGTGAAGCGACAAATTCATAACACTACCTATTAGTGTATGGAGAAGCAATTTGTTTGAGCAATTCATCACCTCACTGTTCATGCTAAATAGGTCCGTATTCTTTATTCCTTTAGGTAGATCTAATTACATGCTAGATCTGATAAATTGTACCTAGTTGCAATAGATATGCCGTTTGCCCGTTTCAAACCTATGAACTACGTCAAATACTTTATTGTTCAACTGCAATTAAATCAAATGAGTGCTGATTTTACAGACTTTGGACCCCTTTATGACAATAATTGCTCGTTACTTCAACGTGCATATGTATTTGTCTTCATTACTTGGGTATAGTGACATTAATTGTGAGAGAGATTGATTTTGCTATTCATTGCGAACCGTCCTCCTGTGTTTGTTGTGATAGTTATTCTATTGTGATCTTCTTTAAGTGTTGTTTTACTTTATTTCAATTTCTATTTAGAATATAAAAATTTAATTGAAATATCAAGATGTTCTTGTGGATATATTCACCTATATGCTGAGTGAGTTCACAAAGGTTACGTATCATATAGTTTGTAAGATATAATGTTGTTAATAGAATATAAGAATATTTTTCATGTATAGACGTTTATTTTATGTTGTTACTTTGTCGCATTAGACCTATGATCTGTAATGGCAAATGTAATATTATGTGAAAATAATAAATTGACTAAACCCTAGTATTTAATTAGAACCTCAAATTACGATCTTGTACTAAAACTATTTAGTCTGTTATATTGCATTAATGATAATGCTTATGAAGTTTTAACTCAACAGTCAACAGGTGTAACTTTGATCTATGATACCTACAGGTGTTCCTTGGCCTGCCATACCTGTATGACGTCACTATAAGTACTTGTAAATAATACAAAGATGATTAATACTAAGGTCCTCGTCGGTTGCGCAGTCGCAAGCTCAAACCAAAGCCTCCTAGGTGAATGATATTCAAACGCTTTAGCACCTGTTTCACCACAGCTAATGTGAAATAGTTCATACAAATTGCTTTCTTAATTCACATTTATTTGGGACATAGCGACGGACATTATTTCCCAAATTTTTAAGATTGCCTGTATGTATCTTAGTTGGTAAGCCATAATAAATAAATAAATTGTGAAACTGGCCCTTTATAATAGTCTATTATGTAAACTTGACATATTTTTTTACAAAATTTCTCGAATATTAGCGTTATTCTCATACATGTTTGTATTCGCTCATTTATATAGCTTTTACGACATTTGTCGAGGAGCCTGATCGGACATTTTTCTGATTTCTATTTTAACTTGGTACCGCTGAGTACCGCTTTTATGAGATTGTTTTTTTATCATTAATTGAGGTTAAATTTTTGACATTTTTATCATTAATTTTATCTTTTATAGTCTTTGTTAGTCCATTTCAGTTTCAACCCTCCTCTGATCCGCAAAGATAAAATATTCGTGATGTTTCAATTTTCAAAGGAATTTAACAAGACCCTATCATTATAACCGCCTTATCTAACTCTGTTTCAGAGATTTTGTTTTATATCTTTACGAGAATTTACCTTTAGAGACAAAATAGGACGTTAATTTAATCATTACTTACTTGTATTACATACTTAGTACTTGCTTAAGTATTTTCTTCAATAATATATTAATTACTAGCTTGTGCTTGGCTTTGCTCGCGTGGATTAAAGACTTTATATCTAAAAAATAATTTCTAAATAAAATAATGCAGTTTTTTGCGTAACTTTGTCAGCATAGAATATGAATTTTTGTATATAACTACTTTTTTTGTTTCAATTGTCGAAAATGAAAGTAACAAAAGTAACTCCTCAGTAAATCAGCTACCTGCCAATATAATTCCGTCAAAATCAATCCAATCATTTCAGAGCTTAGCCGAGGCAAACAGACAGACAAAAATTGTAAAAATATTATAGTGGTATATTCATACGCATGTAGTAAACGGTTATTTCAATATAACAAACAGACACTTCCATTTTATTTATTAGTCTAGATCTAAATGACGTATGACACGGATATTTCTAAAGCAATGACAACATTTTTTAGAAACCGTAAACATTGATGCGACTTTCTAGAATTTCGAATGTATTTTAGATAAAAAAGTCGGTTAAAATTCTCTATCTCAATAACTACTTTATTTATTTGTATTGTCACAGTCACTTAATTAACTTTATTGTGTGAGTATGAAGTTCCATTGGCCATTTCTGGTCTTCTTCATCAGTTCCACCTCTTCAAAGGTTACTTTTTGACTGTAAATGCTTCAATTCTAGATGAATATACCAAAATCACTATATAGTTCCCTATAATATTTGAGGAGTTCCCTCGATTTCTCTAAGATTCCATCATCAGATCCTAACTTGGTGACAGTGGGACCACCTCAAAACTATCTACTTTCGAACAAAAAAATAATTTTGAAAATCCGTCGACAATTGACGGAGTATTAATTAACTTTATTGAGATTTCTATGTGAGTATGAAGTTCCATTGGCCATTTCTAGTCTTCTTCATCAGTTCCACCTCTTCAAAGGTTACTTTTTGACTGTAAATACTTCAATTCTAGATGAATATACCAAAATCACCATATAGTTCCCTATAATATTTGAGGAGTTCCCTCGATTTCTCTAAGATTCCATCATCAGATCCTAACTTGGTGACAATGGGACCACCTCAGAACTATCTACTTTCGAACAAAAAAAGAATTTTGAAAATCCGTCGACAATTGACGGAGTATTAATTAACTTTATTGTGATTTCTATGTGAGTATGAAGTTCCATTGGCCATTTCTGGTCTACTTCATCAGTTCCACCTCTTCAAAGGTTACTTTTTGACTGTAAATGCTTCAATCCTAGATGAATATACCAAAATCACTATATAGTTCCCTATAATATTTGAGGAGTTCTCTCGATTTCTCTAAGATTCCATCATCAGATCCTAACTTGGTGACAATGGGACCACCTCAGAACTATCTACTTTCGAACAAAAAAAGAATTTTGAAAATCCGTCGACAATTGACGGAGTATTCGATGAACAAACATACAAAAAAAAAAAAAAACATACAAACAGCCGAACATAGTACCTCCGCCTTTTTGTGAAGTCGGTAAAAATGATTCGGAACCAAATTGTTCCATTCAGAAACCAATAGAAACGTGTGACAAATTAAAAAAATGGATGTCGTTATAAATAACTATTTGCCAGTTGCACTGATATTCGATTTCTGCCCAATTACTAAGTATTAAGAGCGTACTCTTTTTTAAAAGGCCAGCAAACGGCAACGCACCTATGACTCCTCTGGTGTTGCGGGTGTTCATGGGCGGCGCTGATAGCTTACCATCAGGTGACTCTTCTACTCTTTTGCCTTCTAATTCCATATTTAAATAAAATGTTTTACAATTATTAAAAAATCCAAGATCAATAATAAAATTAATTTCCGTCAATTTTATCCAAATCAGCGCAGTAATTCGATAGAACAGATCAGGCAAACGAAATTGCTTCCGTGTGAAAATGGTTGTTTATCTAAGAATTTCTGACATTTGGGTTCAAATTCTTGCGGCTTTTTAAACCGCGTGGGACTGTTGTAACTTTCACACAAGTTATTTGGAGTTGGACATAGAAATCACCTTACTGGTTGAGTGGAGGCGAGGACAAATATGGACCTTGAGTTCATGGGTTCAATGCGAGGTTAGTGCTGAACGAACACGAACTTCGAACGTGTATGAACAACAAAAGACTTCGCTTGGGTACTTGTAGAAGAATAGTTTGAACATTCAAAATTATTAATCTTAACAATACGGTACTGATTTCTAGAGCGTTTTCTAGCCAGATAATCGTAGTTAAGATCTATTAAAGAAGTACTTGAAATCAATTTTAAGGTAAGCAAGTAGTTAAAGTTAAATCAGGATTAGGTACTCTAAAAATTCTCGATAAATGTTCGATCGACTGAAAAAGGTTAGGTCTTAACCAAAAAGCCTCTTACTCTTATTATTTAATGGTTAGTTCCAAATTGTAAGTATAATAACATAAACATTAAACACGCTATATCTTCAAATCAACACCGGCATCATGATACTTATTAGAACAACACAGAGTTTATATTCGTTTGTCTACAATTTCCATGGATGTCTCATTTATAATGCTTGTTTTTCTAATAAAACACGTTAAAGGAAAAGCCTTACAATTTCCAAGAAGCACATAAATTGGAGATATTGTTTCAAACAAAGGTTCCACGATTTGAAACGTAATATTTCAGTACGGTACCTCTCTTTGAAAAACGAAACAAATTCGTTTTACTAAACTACCTACCTAATGATGTCAGTTCTAGGAATCTTTATGTATATTTATTTAAGAGCGAAATTTGGATGTTACGGTTTATGAAGACTCTCTTGTGAACATAAAAGTGATATGTTTTCGCATTTAAATAAACTTACCACAACGTCACGTCACGGCTTTTGATTCACAAAGAGGTAGACAGAGGTGCAAAGTAATTACTCTCTTAAAATGGAACCCTCAGTTTTCACCAGTTATACTATATATAAATATATAAGTCTATTATTCCAATCAAACTATAAATAGGTACTTTTGCGAAGTCAAAAAATATAGTAATAAATAAATGTCTGTCAGTCTGTCCGTCACTGAAGCTAGGCTCCCGATAGAGACTGAACCTATTGCCATGTACTGGTCACTATTCTAGATTCCGTAGTAACTATAGGAAATATGAAGACTCCAAAATCTTTTTTACGGCAGTCGCCTTTAAACATACCTAATACACGACCATAGACCGCATAAACCTGCCTCTAATTTATCCAAACACCAAATATACTCCCGAACTACAAAACCAAATCATATCTACATGAGTGAACTTCGCAAACCCCTTACCTATATGTAGCTAGACCATATTTATGATTGGAAGTCAACAGTCCATATTACGAGGCAATAAAAGCGATTTTCCAATTGAATCGCGTCACCGACATTTCGCGTTACAGCGATTAATTACATTCAAATGAATTCGGTTCCGAACTAATTAAACAGTTTACACATTTCGGACACACGGTTTCACATTAATTAGGCATACAAGTGCCTGCAGCATCATACATGTGGATTGGTCGGTTTTGAAATTATTTAATAAGCTAATGGAGTGACGTGTTTCAGCTACTGAACGTTTCTAGTCAGTTTAAACTTTTAATTTTATAGCAAAAACAGCGAGCTGATAGGAGTATTAAAGGACATTGTACCATGCATCGTTCGTAACTAAACGTAAATCTATATGACAGGACTGAAATATCGACTTACAAAGTTTTACTTTGGAACAGGCGAAAAGCATCAAAACCTTATCGCATTGGCCGTCTGATACCAGATCTCTAGTGTTCACCAGTTGAGGCATCTCAGCTGGCATTGCATAGATACTGAGTCTGTAATCACTAATCACAAATGTATCCACGATAAACAAACCATGTCTGGACTTGCCGCTCCCCATTAATGACCCCGCTGAGCTGAGGTTAGAACTCAACAGGGGGTGCCCTGAATGACCGGTCATTTAGTTTGTAAGTCTGGTTTTAACCCTGACTAGGAGCCTCCATTTCGAGGTTACCTCAAAAAATTCCCAGTTAAACAGTATACTTAAAGGTAGAACTGCGAGTAGTAGAAGTCGTAGAAAAAAAGCCATAAATATTATTCTATACAGGTAATTATAATTCGATTACTTTCTCCAAAGATCTGAAGAATTTAATAAATGTGGAGTTGTTATACTCCGTGCAGGAAAATATTGTTTGTTTACGTTTAGTATGCAGACGCGGGTACTTTAAAGTTATTATGCTAATATGAATTAGAGGGCGTAAGAGCCTTTCTGTAGACCTCTTTGTTTTTGTTTTAAAATTGCTTTACGTACAGAGCAGCAAAACAGAATATTACCAAGAGTTTGTTTATAATACATGCGTGTATTTACGGTACTTAATTAATCTCTATGCTAATATTTTTGTTGTTAAAGAGATGTATGAAAATTATGCATATACGACAGACTAAATGAAATGATAAATGATCATATCTGCCAAACAAAGTCATAAAATAATAATATTGAACATCTTAAATACCCAATACATAATTTTCTAGAAAAACATTGTCTCGTATTATATTACGCAGATCACGTAGGACGAATTCCCAGACGTCAAACGAACCTTATTGACGCAAATATTTGACATTGTAATCTCTTGGCTTATTCCTATGGAGTTTGGATAATATATAGACTAGGGGTGGCCAATCAGCCAGTTATCCTTAGAAGAGTCCAAATATTTTTTGTTATATTTTATCTGAAGACAGTCTTCGAATGACTTCTTCAGCACTGAGCCAGGCGAGATGGAGTGTCAGACTCTTATTGACTAAAAACCCACCTCGTTTCATCTTCTTCGGGCAATAACCCATTGCGATTGACCCGCAACCCTATCATATCATAATTATCCAATTTTCACTCTTTTTGCTACATGGTAGAAAGCTGTTCGGAAAATATAGACTACTTATTTTAGACAACCAGACAAGGTTAAATCCAGCATTTTATACGTGGCGGTCTACCGTGTGTGTTCATCCAACTTTGTGGTGAGGGACGCGAAGAATATATTTCTCACCATACCATACCCTTCTTTTTTTTAAATCTTCTTTCTTAGGATTCTTTGATAAATCTGTCACTTTAAGATGCAAATGAGACTATTTTTTTTTAAAGGACACCCATGGTCTCGCAGTAGCTGGTCACATGTTATACATATATTGAACTTGTAATAAGAAATAGAACGCATCGAACAGAGTGCTTTCAGTAAGCATTGTAATCGTCTCAAGATACCTTTTGTGCAGACGCTATTGTTTCATTTGAACACTGATTATAAGCTCTTACTTGGTTGAACTTCGTCAATGAGAAGTAGGTACATATACCGTCTGTCTGTCTGTAGCACTTCAAGTAAACAAACACAATGATGGTATATGTATGTGGCTAACCACATTCGTACGTTACCAGCTCCGCACACCGCATTGTTATCAGTCACTATTGTCTTCACAACCGAAGGGCCTGTCTCATCAAGGTACATATCAATTACCCTCCGCACCGATAGACACAAGTACGAAGGTACTATTCCACTAATCAATATAATGGCCTTAGTTTAGATTGTACACTGAATTTTACACATAATTGATATTACAACAGATATTACTCCAATTAATCTTCATGTTAATTAAGTATATTATTGTCTAATATGTGTTTAGACGCAATTATTTAGGTTTATCTGAGTGTGTAGATATGTAAACACTCGACGTAAGTAGCTAGTCAATAGATGTATTCAGTAATTACTTTAATGATAAAGTTTATAAGTACTTTACCAAAATGCTGGTTAACATATTCCGTTTTCTAATGAAATTCTCGTACTACAAACTCCATTGCGTTTCTCTCGAGTTTGGTAATTTGGCAGTAGATTACATTCTTTTGAGTAAGTGTATGTGCTTGAATTAGATTTCTTCTCAATATGTGGCAAGTCTCGCCCCTATTGCACGAGACTAATAACATTACAGGCGACGAGAGGTATTTACATAATATGTCTATCAATTCATTTCTTATGCTGTTGATGATGCGTCAGATGATGATGAGCATGTTACGTTTTTTATTTTGCGCCTTCTAATACCATGATGCCTTTTCCACAAAAAGATTCACAGAGGTGCACTTATACTCGAACAATACTCACTTTTTGTTACTGTCCAATGCTTTTGGTTACTGGTATAGGTATTTTATTTTATTTATTTATTTATGCTTTATTGTACACAAATTAAGTAGCCTAGGTCACATACATTTTTAGTAATATGCGTACAATGGGCGGTCTTATCACACAATGGTGATTTCTTCCAGACAACCTTTGGATGGAACAATCAAAAAGAAAACAGATAAGGGGTAGATGTGTGCACCAAAAGAAATAAAAAGAAGTTTATATAATGCACTAGCAATATACTAAATATATACTAAACTACATATATACGTACATAATATATAAATATTGAGTTGTGAGTGTGTGTGGTATCTAAGGTCCCATCTAATACGGTTGCCATAACAACGGTCACAATCCTAAACAACATTCCAACATTGCTGTAGTTCCATGCTCAGTAACCGCTCTTATGACCACTCGAGAATTATTTCGTGTCTAACTTTGGTAATCATGCGAACTTTCACAGCCACTGGTTTCCATATTCCACTTGTCTAAGCACCCTCGAGGCAACTAAGGCCTATTTGGACGCTGAACCTATTGTCTGTTACTTACATTCGTGTTGCTATTGTTACAAAGCAGCAGACGGAACACGTGATATTGTTGAATGAGAATCATGATTCCAAAGTTCGTACGGTGGAAATTCTGGAATTTAGAGGGTCAGTATTGTATTCTATGTTTGTATCATGGAGTGCTACGGAGAATGTTTAGGTTTTTATTGAAGCTTCGTAGGTAATTCGAATCTTTCTTGCTTTTTTTTTGAGTAATTTTTCGGCAAACTCTATCTGGGTATTTTTGAAAATTTATTATCAAATGCAACTGTTTGCCAGTCATTTTATAAGTCACTTGTAATTGAAACGAGCTTGTTGACTTCCACGACTATTCTTATTTCTTCTGGTTCGTCTTTAAAATCAATAACTAAACAAGATAAAATCGTTTTAATGATGAGAACAATAAGTAAACATTAATAGAAAACCTTCAATAAAATAATGCTATTCCAATTACCTCTAGCTCTGATTACTTCTTACCTTATTATGAAAAGAAAATATTTCAAATTTTCCTCTTTACTTTCAATTATTGTTCGTTCTGACATTAATATACTAAATGATGTGTAAGCGGTTTTACCTCTTGTCTAGAAGGGCTGATCTGCATACACTAATGATGACAAATCAATGCAATTAATGCAAATGCATATATAGTGAGATGTTGCACGCGTTGTGAGATGTAATTGCTTATCCTGCTGTTTCCTAATGATGGAACGTTAAGAAACGTTTACTAAACAAAAAGTTTCGTTAATTAAAAAATATAGGTAGCAACAATAACAAAGAACATGGCGATTTTTAATAAATAAATTGACATTATCATCTAATATCAAAGTCAAAAAGTCAATAGGTTACATTTATTTCAACTAAGCTATTATCGGGTACTTTTAGAAGGTCAACTTTGGAAACAACGGCACACAACAACAATGTTGTCATTGGAATATCACTCTTTTTTGACCCCAAGGTGGAAAATTAATCAATGAAGGAAATCATGGAGCTCTCTCGCCTGGGGAGGACAAAAAGGACTGTCAGACTCTTACTGATTGAAACCCACCAAGCTGTCCTATCTCACACGTGGATACGAGGGTGCGAGAAATTTTTCCGCAGCCCCCGAACTCGTGGCAGCCTGCCTTGCCAAGCCCCACCTCAAGATGCACAGAGGAATGAGATGTTGATCTCCTTTATACTGGAATATCACGCTGGCTGGCAAAAGATTGATTTTTCTTACAAATTTCTCAGGACCATCTAGAACTTGAAGAAATCAATAAAAAACAAGAATCAATATTTTATAACCAGTGAAAGACTATTGGTTATTGCACTGCAACCTACACAAATTGCAAAACTCAATAGCACTTTACCTGACCGAGATTATTACGTAAATAACAAACATTTATAATAATGACATGCAAAGTGTGTGTTTGCTTACACCTACGAAGATACAAGGCGTGATGATATTTTATGTAATTAATTATTATACCACTTGGGGCTTGCATGTAGCTGTCAAAACGTTATTATAAAAACATTGCTACACTAATGTATGCAAAAGTCTGCTGTGCATAGAATAGGACCTGGTTATCAATTAAATAGGCAAGTAAAATAATAAAATTTCTACATTTATGTTATTCATATCTGATTGTTTTAACAAAAACTTTTCTCACCTTATACAAAACAGATACAATCAAGAGCCATGCCTCGGCACGATTGCCGGTACGACCGGAGTGTTACCACAGCCTCGCAGAAAACCGACGTGAAACAACGTTTGCTTTGTGTTTCTGTATGGCTGAGGTTACAGAAGGCCCAAATACCAATCTTCCCAATCCCCGATTCTTCAACAACCCTTAAATTCCTAATCCCCAAAAGGCCGGCAATGCACTTATAACGCCTCTGGTGTTTCGGGTGTCCATGGGCGGCGGCGATTGCTTACCAACAGATGATCTGTAGGCTCGTTTACCAGCTTATACCATAAAAATAACAATCATAAGAAAATTTTGATGGTGTCCCATAAAAACATGACTAATATCAAAATGAAATTGGGTACAACCTGGGTGTCTTCAAGGCCCGAGCGAATAGGTTGCTTATGGGCAGACGTGCTCCACCGTAGGCCGCATCATCACTTACCATCAGGTGAGATAGCGGCCAAACGTCGACCCATTAAATGTAAAAAAAAAAATGAAATAAATACATATTTACCTACATCTCTTTGCCACTGAGTGTACACATCGTCATCGTCTTATGACCATCTTACCTTTCAAAGGTAATTTAAAACAAACATTCTTGGCAAACTCTTCAAGATACATATACGGTGGGACTCTCTAAACATCCCAATTTGCTACCCCTATTTGTAGTTCATTTAATTTTGTTTGTTCAAAAAATGGAATTGGCCTTAAAAGCAAACGTTGAATTAAAGTCCTCAAAGTCCTGGGGTCTCGTGTCAAGACCATACGCTCATACTTTCTGTACAAGAGACCCAAACTTTTCCATTAAAATCTCTCCGACGTTCAGAGGACGTCTCAAGTATTTATTTGCTGTTATGAATTCGCTGGAAAGGGCGCGAAAGGGGATTTAAGTTGGTCTTTTTAAGGCTTAAGTGGTTTGTAGAGTACACAAGTATTATATGTGAAAGAATTATTATTTTTGAGATACTTTCTTGGCTTTTCATTGTTATAGATGTCAACTGTGAGCGTGTCTTCTCTTTCGTCGTTTGGCCGAGTACAAACCCAAGACTTTGTTTGAACAAAGAAAGGTAATTCGAAGAGTACATCTCAATATAATGTACAAAATATTCTTATTATATTATTACGAAACAAGTCCCTATTAATTACGTGCTTCTGCGAATCACAATAACGTAGGTTGGCCGTTTTTGTCAACTATAACTAACATATTTTTTTATGAATAAAGTTCGGCCTACACGAACCTATATTAGTCGAGAAAGGACAGATTTAACCTTGTCTCCTCCCTGATAATATATCATGTGACCTTTGCCTAAAACCTTTGTTTGTAGGAGACTTGTGACGACTTGTGGGCTTTCTCTACGTCAATGTCTCCCATATTATTTGTATTATTTCAAGGCAGGGTAAGTCACGTGGCTTGTTTAAACTGCTTACAGTTTAACAACGGAAGGGATCTAGTTATTTGGGCGCTTTCATGTGAGTAAAGCCTTGTACGGGTTTATATATGGCCATATCTTATTTAATCTCCTGGCTAAATAGTTGTCAAAGCAGTTCTAAAATTAACTCTTTCTCTCCTTAATGATAATAATCCGATATGCATCACCCACGATCATCAGTAATGAGACTGTACATACCACGTAAATGTGGGGGGCGAGGCTTTTTAAATGCCAAAACCCTACACAATAGTGAAGTGTGCAGTCTCCGAAAATATTTTTTCAAAATGGAAGTGGGGATACATCGAGATGTTGTCTCAGTGGACAAAGGACTTACTCCGCTCTCCTTGGCTAATAAGGACTGGAGAGAACCTATAATACTAAGCACTAAAGATCGCAAGAATGTATGGCAAAGTAAGGAGTTGCACGGACGCTACTATCGGGCCCTACATGGGCCAGATACAGATTTCTTAGCGTCCGTATCCTGGCTACGTTTTGGTAACTTATTTGGAGAAACGGAAGGTTTTGTCTGTGCAATTATGGACGAAGTTATGTCGACGAACAACTACCGAAAGTATATTATAAAGGATGGAACGGCTGACATTTGTCGGGCATGTCATCGCCCAGGGGAATCCATTCGACATATAATTTCGGGTTGTTCTCACTTAGCTAACGGAGAGTACTTGCATAGACACAATCTTGTAGCCAGGATTATTCATCAACAACTTGCTTTAAAATACAAACTTGTTGAATCTGAAGTGCCGTATTATAAGTATCTGCCTGACCCAGTTCTTGAAAATGGAGATGTCACACTGTATTGGGATCGAACTATCATCACAGATAGGACAATTGTTGCTAACAAACCTGACATTGTGGTGATAGATCGACCAAGCCGTCGCACAATGATAATTGATATAACAATCCCACATGACGAGAATCTTGTGAAAGCTGAAAAAGATAAAGCCAGTAAATATCTTGATTTAGCTCATGAGGTTGTCGACATGTGGGATGTAGATTCAGCAATCATTGTGCCGATAGTCGTATCTGCCAATGGCCTTATAGCCAAAAGCCTCGACCAACACCTGAGTAGGCTAACGTTAGATGGTTGGATCAAGAGCCTGATGCAGAAGGCAGTACTTCTGGACACGGCGCGTATTGTCCGGAAATTCCTCTCTCTTGAGCCCTGACCACCGGTAGCTTGGATTTATCCCGTTACTGGTGGGCTACTGCTTTTTATATTTTTAAATGTTTTATTTTTTTTTCTTTTTAATTTAATATTTAAAAATGTAACAAACAAGTATGAGAAATAAATGAATGAAGAACAAATAATCCGATTATTTTCACTATTATTTATTGCTAATGGACTTTATCTTTTCATTCCTAGTTAGAAGTAATGTTAATTTTCTTAAAGAGTAGAATTTTAGGCTCCGCCTAGTTACGGAAAATACTAAAATCGCAAACCTCTTTTTGCGACAAAAATATCGAACACGAAACACAATGTATCTGTACATATACGAGCCAAGACAACGAGACAGGTAACAAATTAACATAACATCAATAACAAAATTACTTACTCTACTCAAGGCATACTTAACGCGTAATAATTTATGTGAAGATAAGGCGTTGGGGAGAGTGGGTGGATTTACCTACATATCACTAACCTGGGCTGTATATTAAATATTGTAAAGAAGTATATCAAGTTCCTATATCTATAAACTCGTGGGACGACCTCCTTAATACCGTGGGAGTAGAGTTACATGAATAAATTGGAAAATTTCCCTTGGGTGTAACTGTAACTGACGTCACTCGTGGAAGTAAACATCTGTGACATGTTGCTTAGTATTAAATAAAACGTCTTGTGTGCTATGTAGTGACGACAGAGCAGAACACATTCGTCACCAGCTGTAAAAACTGTGCTACGGATATATATAGAGATAGAGATAGTTAAGCTGTGATATAGTAGTTAGCTATGTAGCTATGCGAGGAAGACGCGCAGATTGAGTATTCAATGTATTGATAGCAAGGAAGATATCCATAGCACGCATTTTCCAGATAAAAAGGCTTAGCTTAGTCGGCCTTCAAGCTAAGTGTACCAATGAATATTATGATTGCAGGAAGCCAAACGCATCCACATTACATCTTGGTACAATAAATTATTATCCTAAAAGCAACAGGGTAAGCTAATTAACACCCTTAATGACATGGAAATTTCCACGTTGCCTGCTAAGCGTGGGAAATCTTCCATTAATTGACTTTTTTTCAACAGTACCTAGAGACTCACCGTCTATTACATGGGACTGATAAATAGTGAAAATCGGGTGTATATATCATAATATGGTTCCACAGAATCGTTTCAATCATTATTTCATATCAATTCTAGTCATTAAAAAGATACTTGTGTACATGAAAATGGAGTTTCATTGAAAATATCATCTCTTTGAAGTAGCACTTAAAATGCTAGTTAGTACATAGGTATTAAGTGTTATGATGTCTGGAATTTCTTTCGCAAATGAAAATATTGTTCCTTTGTTACAATATTTCATGATACGTACTATTTATTTGAACAGATACTTACTAGAAGAGATACTTGTTGGAATTTAATATTAAGTTATTGTATCTTGCTTATAAAGAATCGAGGCATTTCTTATTAAAATTGTTCAATGTAATAATGCTTTTTTTCTCTCTTTGATTATTGTTTGAGAGCTCATTTCTTAGTTTTAACAAAGTATGAAAAAGAATTTGAATTTTCTTTAGTACATACATACCCATAGTGATGTTTTTTTCAAATAACAGCAAAATATTTCAAATTCTTCGGGAAATAAGAGTTTACCACTCATGAAAAAACGTGTTTTATTATATTTTTCTAAATATAATACGAGATGCAGATATCTAATAATGGCGTCAATATTAAACGCGTCATCATCATCATCAGCCGAGAGACGCCCACTGCTGAACAAAGGCCCCCCTCCCCCTTATATTAAACGCGAACTTCCGAAGAACTGTGTGACTCAATTGCGTTTTATAGGCGCATGATTTATAATAGATCGATGACGTGTGGCCATCGTCATATTGCATTTTCTGTGAAGCTGTTTTAATTTAGAATTCTAACAACTTATAATAAAGCTTACAAAAATGTAAAATCGCTTATTCATCATGAATATTGAATACTCCTCCTCCTGTGGTGGTCGTAGCGTGATGTTTTATCGGACCACTAGTTCCGGAGATTAGCGCGTTCAAACAAACAAACCCTTTAGCTTTATAATATAAACTGTATAGAGTATAGATTTAACTTGTACATGTATTAAGAAGAAGAAATCCTCCTAATTCAACAATACTGTCAAGATTTTAGTAGTAACAATCTTAAAAAACTTAAAAAACAAACAATAAAATTAAATTCACACTGAAACCCCTCGTTTAGTATTAGCCCAAACCCTTTGTTATAAAGGTTAACTATTCAAACAATTTCCCCAACTCTGAAATGTAAGGAAAACTTCGCTTCAATAGCGTTTTGTTCGCCAATCAACTGAGAAACCAGTTATTGTAATGCCGTATCGATTATTTACTGGTTACCGGTTAAATTACTTGTATTATATTTGAATTTCCGTATGAAAGTTATTAACAGCCACGTCTTTACGCCATCGACCTACACGATAGCACTTCCATCCCCATCATATAGATGGTTGGCAGGCCACAACTGTGCGCTTCTCACAAAACTTTCTGCCTTGCACAGCAAAACTGTGAAATGAGCTGTCGTCGGCGGTATTTCCGAACTGATACGTCCTTCAAACTTTCAAGAAAAGAGGGTAATTCTTTTATAGCGCACCTGTGACTCCTCTGGTCTTGCGGGTGTCCATGGGCGGCGCTGATCGCTTACCATCAGGTGACCCGTCTGCTCGTTTGCCCCTATTCCATAAAGTAATTGGTACTTGGTGAAAAGTACTTCTTATGGTTAGGTACTAACTCATAGTGGTTGGTCTTTTTAATAGTATTCATAGCTGCCCAGCAGATATTATGGTCTCCATCGTGGAAGATTAAATTAAATGTCTAAAGCCACTCTTTGTTCGGAGAATGTCAGAATTTTCCTCGTATTGCTAACAGACACGCCTTTAAACGACTTATTAATATGGATGAAAATAAAACCACTCTTATAATGATTATCTTGCCCTTAAGGACCCTCAACACCTTACGTAGCAAACGTAAGGTGTTGAGGGTCCAACACCAAAAAAGCACTAATTTGATAAAACTTACCGTAACACGTATGAAGGAATAGGAACACATAGACCAATATTATAAAATATACATATATACTATTAAAGTATACATAACCTAACACATTTTTCCTTGATCTTGTACCAGGAAAATGTAAGGCGAGTATTGACTTTAAAATAATGTGTAAACTTAATGAAAGATACGAGTATCTAACAGGATAAATGTGTTCCTGCTTCTGTTAGCATGCACATACCTAATGTGTACGGTACTAAGAGGTCCACGTTAATTAAACCCAACTGTACCGTTCTTTTTCCTTTGCGATATCCGTAGATCCGTGGTTACACATTAAGCTATGCAAAACCAGTGTAAACTGACCGTTGAATGCGTGGAAAGCTAGTACAAAGCGAGATCTTAATAAACTGGTTTTGTATAGCTCCGTTTATACGTATTGTTCTAAGGTGCGGAGATTTATCTGTCACCTTAAATATTATTCGAAGTTGCGTTTAAATATGAAGTTTGTACTGGAAATAGGCGATTGTACAATATTGTACGTAATACTTGTACCTACCGTACAATATTCGGCGCTACCGGGTATCTAGCTACAGTCCCTCGTTTTGATTACTTTCAACGTAAAGCAAAATCGTACAGAACGCCGACATAGGAGCGATATTCTATACACAATTTCAGTATTTTTTCCCTACACGCCGGCGGATAAAAAAATCGATTTTTATTTCGAAATGAAACATCCGCAATATCCCGAGGCTATAGAAATGATTTCCAGTAGCGAAAAAGCAAAACAAACTGTATTTTAATTAAAAGCATGCGCGGAAAATATTGGTTTTCAAAATAATAGTAACTAAATGTGTAGGTAGTGTGTGCATAGTGAATGCAATTTTTGTAAACGGTTTGCTTACTCACATGACTGTTTATTTACGTAGTCATAACGTTCAATTCCATTTAATCATTTCCATTTTCCATCCCTTGTGTGTTCTACCTACATTCCTTTGTTCGATGTCACAGATACGTGATAACGTATTACTCGGCTATTACTGCATTAGCCACTATAACAACTTCCAGTGTAGTGGTGCAGCAATTCTTGCTTCCTGCACCATTCGGATGCCTGTCTCGTTAACTCTTGTGTTACAATGGAATAATATGGAAGTTCCTAGAAACAACGCTCGTTGTTACTCATACATATGTACCTACTCTAATATTTAACTTCGGTCCCGAGCTAATAAGAGCAAAAAGACACCGTGTGTTTTAATTAGCAAAAACTTTGCTTGATATGTATCATTACTAATGAACAAAAAATGCTTAGAAACTGCCTAATAATAGAACTGTTACCGTATGCTTTAGTATTTTACTACTGTGTAGGAAAGCAAAACAAAAGATTTTCATAGCGAATATTTTGGCAATGAATCGTTGCGATGCGCTTTTCATATATCGGTCGTGTCCAGACACGCCACCTATTTACAACAGCACAATAGTAGCGGAGCCGGCGTGGGCAGTTAGTGCTTCACAAATACAGGTCTTGGTTCATTAATGACGCATTTACTGATTCATTCGCCAAGGTCGAGTACGTGTTCTCTCTTCCTACTGCATGTCTAACTAAGTACGTTTAATTTGCATGCAGTGTAACGTCGCAGGGAGTGCTACAACTCATCAACGTCCCCGTACTAAGTACAAGCAGGCATTGTGGTGCGAAAATGTGCGAGGATCACAATGATGCGTAAGTGGTGACCAATTACCGCGGATGCACGCGAGCCTCGCATTACAGCGAGCACCATTATTGTGGCTTCCTTGTCCTTTCACACAGCCGGGACCAAGTACCGACCGAGTACCTTTTGTTTTGAGAATTGTAGAATAAAACATCCATATTTTCCTCGTCTATTTCTCTATTACGTGGGTGAGACGGTTAGACGGGACTGTAATTGGCACTTGATGTACGGAAAAGCACCCACCGCTCAATAACGCGGCGATGGCCAGAGATATGAAGGGTCATGATTGACTATGACTGGTCAGTTTATTTACTTCATCCGCTTGCCAGCAATCATCCTTTCAGTAACATTTCAATTACGCAGTCAATTCAACTGTACGCAAGTCCACTTGAAATAGACTCAATCTACGGTTATTTTACAAACGAGTAATTATTGGGATGGGATCGATCGATTCACGATTACAATCTCCGGGTAATATTGCGGCGGGCGTATTGCAGCATAATGATACCATAGCCGAATTGAGTAAGACGGTAAATATAAATTTCCTAATTATAATTTTCACGGGAACAGGGACGTGTCGCGTGCGCTCCGCTGGTTGGCTAAACTCCAGTTTTATATTTAAACGAACTAGTAGCCACTGACATTTTATGAAGGAGATTTTGAAACATTTCGAATTGTGACATACCTAGTCATAATGGGTTACTAGTATATCGAGTTAGTGGGTACCTGGTGGGTTTACTTAAGCAATGTAAAGTATAACTTGAAACTCGGTTGAAGGCAGGATATTCAGAGGCTAAGTTCTGCAAGTCATTAAATTTGTAGACGCCAAATCAAGCCATCGATCGCTTTAACTGACTTCAAACCTTGTGATTTTGCAACAAAGTGTAAAATCCGCTGCAGTACATATCAAAAACTAGATTATTTGATCCCTAACTCAAACACATTTGTATCAGAGTACCTGTGCATAATATAATCTGCGTCGTTATAATGCGAGTGCTTTATATAAATATCGATGTAATAATTATACTGCTGGAGATAAGATCCGCGTATAAATAAACAAAGCACGTTATATGTCGTCACAGCTCATGTAATGGACTCTGGTACAATCGTAACACTTTGATAATTCATAATGAGTGCAGCCGACAACTACTTGGTGCGGATTTCTGTCCTAAATACTAGAATATCTAACTTTTGAGTGTAATCTGTATGAGTACTAGTGATCGTACCACATGAGGGATCATTGTTCAACTAATATACTGTCAATTAGTGCATCATCATTCATATCCTAATACGATCTGCTGGACTGAACTGGTGGACTTCCTCTAGGTATTCCATTTATTATCGTGCTTGAGAAGCGTGTTGAATATATGTATAACAGTATAAAAAAATCGGTTTAGTACAGATTATTGCTGGCTAGTGTCTACCAAAACTGTAATTCCTTAGTGGGCTCTTCCGATACCCACAGGGAGAATAGAAGTGGTAACATTAAATGTCGTGGTGACCCGGAGGTTTAATCTGTCTGTTTCTCATGTAGGAAACTTACCAACGTGACTTTCAGACATCATATCATAATTTTTAATCATAAGTTTAAAATCACCAATCTGCATTGAACAAGCGGGGTGATTAATGCTCAAATCTTCTCTGTGTGAGAAGATGTATTTAGTCAGTAGTGGCCACTTATAATGTGGTAGGAACCGCTTATGTAAAGGAGGCTCATGGTTTAGTAGATGATGAACCCTTATTACAATTATAGGAATCATATAAAAAGGTGGAAAATCTAAAGTATTATGAGATCTGATCTGCACACCCAAGTTGGAAACTAAGTATTATTATGTAACACGGAAGATCACATAAAGGTTACCAGTAGATGCATCTTTAATAATGCTATAAAGTTTATGTGAACATGTTTTATGTGCATATTAATGCACATAATGTATTTAATGTACTGCAACTACCAACTCCACTCCACAGTTACTTTATACATTTTACTAGCAGTTTATCGCGTCATCAGCTCCTTACTTCAATCTAAAAATACGTAGTGTGATGTTAGGTAGTCAATAAACTTAATCAAGAACTATTTATTATATGTATATTTTGATGTAATACAGAATAACAAGTAATACTTAAAAAATATATATTTTTTATGTTTAACTATTTTAATGGCCTGTATTCTACCAATCAATCCTTTTCGTTGGATATCCATAATGGAGGTAGTTGCGAAAAAAATTAAGAATGCGTATCATATATCACATCGATCTGTCATCAGGAGGTAAGTTAAATTCTAATTACTTGATTTGACCCTAACAGAGGCAAGTTAAATAAAACAGTCTCAAAATTAAAATTTCATTATTATGCATCTTTCTTACAGATAGGTAAGTAGATATGATTGATTTCTAAATATCTAATCGATATATGACACGAGTATATAACAAACATACACCTCAGAAGTATTTATCAGAAGAATTTATATAGACTACAATCACTTCATTATATTGTTGATATTTTATTTATAAGTGGCCAGTACTTATATATATTTTTCAAAAAGTGGTATGTTTTTATTTTGGGATCAATTTGAATTAATTTATAGTTCCTGCACTAAACTCTTAATATAAAGTAAGACTGGATTATTTGATAATGTTTTGTTTAAATAAATAATAGCTAGTTTCGCAATCACTCTGCTTATCGAGAATCCTTAGGCGCACAGGAAGTGGTGCGATTATTTACAATGTACTTATGATAAAAATATTTTATTCATATTATGAGAGTTACTAGTATTCAACGTCATTGCAATGAGGATACCTTCGAACTTTGGAGTATGATATGCCAAATACAATCAGTGGCGTAGCGTGGCTTGGGAGTATAAAAAATATTTGGGGGCGTCTATTTGCTTTTTTTAAAGAACGAAAATCGTCTAATGACTTTTCCCACCCTGTCTCTCAAGTCTCAATGAGAGGACTTATCGATGCCATAACAGTAAGCCCGTGTTTGGGCTTTTATCCCCTTACGGCGACGTTAATTTTCCTAAAGTTTCTGCCAACTTTTGAACGCATGATTTACGTGAAAAAAGAAAGGAATTGATAGGACTATTGTTCTGAAATGAAATAAAAAATTGGGGAGATTTTGTTTTTGCTTCGCATGTTGGGGGTTCCCGTAGCCCGCAAGCCCCGTATAATAAAATTGATACGGCAGATATGGCGCTAACTACGCCCCTGAATACAACAAATACTGTAATATAGATCTTATAAACACTAACAATAATTTAGGGTTAATATTTATTTAGGCGGACCAGACCCTTGGCGAGACGTTGGGGATATTATAGTCAATTAATTAAGGACTGTTATAGTATATTTTACGATGATGAAGCCGTGGATGGTCAAACAAATCCTTACTCGAGCATGTCTTCCTAACTTAAGTACCTTTGGACTAGGGTTGGTTCTCTCAAGATTTGATGCCTTAGTAATATGATACTAATACTTATGAAGACGATTATGATACTGACGATCGGATCATTGGTCGATTAAGCAAGGTATTAAGTACCTACATCTCTTTGGACGCCCTATACTTGGACAGCGATCAAGCTGTTATTACATACTCTTTACCAACCAATGCCAATTTGACCACTACTTCAAAATCCTCCGAATTAATATGTATAACAGAACAGATGGTGTCCACAAAGCATCATGTTTCCACGGAAACATTACATCTCGACCTTAATGATCCGCTCTTCAAACCATCATTAATACCATCTCGAATTCGTGGGAACTGAAGAAGAACAGCTTCTGTATAGCGATATTATTCAAATGAACGGCTATGACTATGACTCTATTATGTAACTGGTGAAAAGTGCGCCTCGCATACACATACGAGGGCCTCTGATTTTCTATTCGAAAGGGCGTGGTAAGTTATAAATCACACGTTCTATTTGACTTCTTTAACTGCTTTATTTACCTCAAAGGGTATGTAACAATTGTTTTTCACAAAGTGATCAATAAAATTATACACCAATAAAAAATTACAATCAATTGCGCATACGTTTGACACGCGACAAGACGCACGCGAAAATAATTGACGTTTAAATAACATGACGTTTATTCCACGCATCGATCACTGTTCTCGAGCCAACAGCTAACTGAGAGACGTCGTACCATCTCATCAACCAGTTTTTCACCATGCGTGACTTGTACATAAATAAATTATATAATGAAAACACATTAAACCTCGATCGCTTTACGCTTTTAAGCTTCGTGTACACAAATTTGTTAGAAAATTGTGTTTTCCCTTTAATTTGCTTCGAAATTGCTTTTGTTGTTTATGAGGACGTATTTTGGGAAAATGTAAACATTATCTGTGTATAGTATAACGAGTTTAGAGCTCGTCGTGTCTCTTAAATGTTGTTACCGTTATTGTATTTTCAATTTATGTTAGAACACTTTTGGGGTAATTGCTAATTGTAAGAAAATATAGGTATGTCTATAGACAAAATGTTGATCTAAATATTAGGTAACTGTAGGAAAAGTTTTGTATGTTATATATCAAACGTCACTGAATTTTAAGAAGCTTGCAAGAATCGTTATATCACAATAAACTCTTTGTAAAATGAGATAACATGATATTTCAGTTTAACTTAAAATCGAGTAGTACATATTTAGGCGTTAAAATATCCGGGCGAAATTGAGACACGAAAAATTAAGAGAGTGCGCATCGGTCACATCTATGCTGCATCGATTAATCAAGTGCTACAAATAAGTTTAGTGAAAGCCGCAACAACACATCTGCGAA
Organism: Spodoptera frugiperda; assembly: GCF_023101765.2. Taxonomy (NCBI): domain Eukaryota; kingdom Metazoa; phylum Arthropoda; class Insecta; order Lepidoptera; family Noctuidae; genus Spodoptera; species Spodoptera frugiperda. The sequence continues at coordinate 5,028,244 of NC_064236.1, forward strand.
ACTTTTCAAACCAACAAATCATTGTTAGACTTAAAAAAATCCGATTTAAAAAGTCCAATGACGTAGACAAAACACCGAAGATGGTCGTGGTGATCGAACACAAAAACTCAGTGGAACAAATTAAAAGTTTTCCCGCGCCACGAGGGCCACATCGCAGGCGTAACATTTCTGAACAAGAAACTTATAACGATCTCCGTACTCCGGATCCTTATAGAACAGGGGGAAACTAAATTAGTTCAATAGATGTCTGGCATCTGATGATTACTCCCACATAAAGCGAATGCCTTCAAAGTCCTCAAACTATCTATGGAAATGTCTCTAGAGCTGACGTAATTGGCACATGGATTCTCTGCCTGATACCTCTTATTGAGACGAAACCAAACCAATCACCGCACCGATAGAATTTGTATTCGATTGGCAACTCCGCTTGCTATTATGCTATTGTGTGATTGTGTCTCTTCAATGGGGATTAAATTAATCCGAGCTGTTTGATCTTGAATTTATTGTCTTTTTCATTGTTTCATTAATTATAATTCGTCAATTAGATTGTGAGTTAATTAATTAATTGGTGAGGCAGTATTATTTTGTGATTTTGTTAATGCTTTTGATGAATATTGACAAAATGTAACTGTGCACGATACTTAATGATAACTATGTGTCAATATAGTAGTAGATACCAATGATTTAATCAATAACTCAAAATATTTGATTTCATAAATATACACACATGGATATAATAGATGTACCTATATATAACAACAGAATACATAAAACATTTTTATTAACCTTTTCATAATAAATCATAGTGGAAACAAAGTACCCATATACACTGTCCTCAATGACATATGACGTACAAAGTACCAGGCAAGTATGTAGTACAAGAGATGGTTACCTTCGGGCCTTAACGACCCGTTATTCGTAGGCCGCGGAACCGCCGCGCGTCATTAGAAACCCGCTTGAGTTGCGCTTGCGAGTCTTGCGACACAATACTCGCACAGCACAGATACGCATAGATTACATTTGTTTATACGACAGATGGGACACTCCAATGATTTAGGATAATATTAGAATATAGAAAATCTTATAATTACTTTTTATAAGCCAAATATTGAACAGATATCGAGAAATGAAGCTATACGAAATTTAATCAAGACTATAAAGAAGTTTTTAGATATATGTATTGTTAAAAAACTCAACGTACCAACTGATGTAAATAAAAATTCGATCTAATAAGCTACATTAACATGACGATTTGCCATATTCACCCACCTTACCGTGCTACATTAACCATACTATCTATTTAAGTGTACATAGATGTGTTCAAATTAATGAACATGCACTACCCAAGAGACAGAAAAATAAAGTAATGAACTGTCAGTATGGAACCGTCAGTGTATATGGTCAGAATGGCACGTCCGCCTGTCTCAGGCTTGGACGCAATGCATTATACCACATTACATTTTTGGACACTCTATAGATGTTAAAACTATATTTGGTAAGCTTTTTTTATTTTTTTGAAGTTATTATCATTCTTTCACTGGATATGAGCTTACTTGGGTGATATGATTCTTTTTAACTCACGGAAACGCGGGCGAAGCCCTTACGGCTGCTAGTTCTAAATATAAGTACTGCAGAAAAATATTTCCTGTTTAAAAGTGAGTAAGCATTTTTATAATACATGGTAGGAGCTGCAACATTTTCTAAACATGTTATATGACAAAGAGGTTTTTAAAAGCATTCTTAATGGTGGCTTTTAGACAAAAAGGTTGAGGCGTACGTGCACTAGCGTGTATTAGAATGTAATTTTCAGCAAAGTAAGTGAATGCTGGACGTAAGCTAGTATAGTTAAATTCATTAAACTAAGAGGTTTGTTTGAAAAATGTTTCCAGTGATAATAACCGTATTAGAGCAATTTAAACTTAGTTTTATTATTTTTGTGGCAAAGCGAAATAAATATGACAATTGATGAAAAACAGTGTCTTATTTTTTTATAAAGTAACTGTTGTGTTTGACATTTCGACAAAACTTTTGAATGGGATTAGCAATTCTGTACCTATTGTGTTTGTCTACTACATAATCAGAAGTGTTTAAGTACCGTACTTACTTTAGTGAAAGCTTTAAAATTCTAAATTGCTTTTATATCTAAATAAAGAAATTCTAAACCTAAACCTAAAATTCAGTCACGAATTAAAACAAGGTTAGTCACAAAATAAATTCAATTAGGTATCAAAAATAGTTCAATCGTATTTATTAACTAAGTGCTAAATCGTTTCCCACGCGGTCTAGTTTATGTCCTGGCTCCACAGTAGACATTTAGCTCTAGATTGCCAAAACATTAGGTAACAATCATCTGCCATTAGCGATCAACGCGAATTCCATAGTGACTGTTCATTTTAATGGTTCCTGGGATTTTCCACAGTTCTGGCTAAGCAAGTATATATGTGCTAGTAGTATAGTATGTTTCAAATACAGCTTTGTTACTAGAAGTGGAAGACTTTGATGAATAAAATATTTCTTATTTCTCCCCCTTTTCTTTATTCTCTCTTTTGTTGGTCATATCCGTGTTAAGAGGTACTACTTAGAATTATTCTTTGGTGATATGTTTGTATGTAGAATCTCAATTTTTCGTCAAAGTAACCCAGAAAGCACCCTGGAAGCAGTACACAGGACAGTTGTTGAAAACAAGATAATCTGATGACATATATTCGATCAATCTTCCACGAAGGCGGGTATCAAAGAAGATGCGTGTCTACGCAGTAACGTGATCTATAGCCTCCGTCTCTAGAAAGGTCGGCACATTTTTTCACAAGTGGCTATGGAGTGAAAGTTAGTGAGCCGGCCTTTTTCGGCGTTGCCAAATAACATAGTTTAGAACGGAGCCCCTCGCTTGGTAACAATCGCCGTCTATGTTCATACTGTTTCTTTTTCCCAGTATCTTATTACCATCAGCGTGAATGATTTCGATTTAATTAATGTAGACTTGTGTGTAGTAGTCTTATTTTGTTACCGTTCGATTAAGCCTGTTCAAATTTCTTGATATGGAAACGATACCAGAGTTGTACAACCTACATCTGAACCTGTGCACTTAGCAATCCGATTATACAGTTGATAGTATGCACAGTTTTATTTAACCTGCTCGATGTCATACTAATGACCAAATTACACAAATTGTGTTGTACTATTGCGTAGTAATGTTGATACAAAAAATAGTGATGTAGGTATCGCGTGCTCAGACATTTTTTCATCGGCTGTGGTTTGCAAACGGCGTCCCATGAGCACGTCTAAGCATAAAGATGCGGATGACGTAGAACATCAATAGTTCGTTATGTGGTAACTGGTGGTCGCGCGGGTGCTACACCGGCCTGCGGTGAATATAAGCACGAAAGAATTTCGCGAATCTCCCGTCCTATTTCTGCTTATTAAAAACGTGCGGTCATCTCGTTCTGTCACGTTTCACCTCTAAAATGCTATTCGGCTCCAGACAGGACCGAACTTGTCCGACAGGTTTCTAAAAATAGCGGAAATGGCCGATTTTTTGAGAATAGCCTAAGGTCCGCGGCGGGCGTGTCTAAGTTAATTGTCGGAGCGCACGTCCATCGCCCAGGTTAGTCCGCGGCGTTACCTTCCTATCTGGTTGTGTGCTTACTATCGAGCATGTTGCGTGCGATGCCTTTACGCCTTGGACAATGTGTTTTCAACCAAGTCCAGTGCAGATAACTAAGTTGTTTTCATTATTGTATGTATTATTTTTTGTAATTTCCTGTTAGCAACAACGTGGTAGGTAATCGTAACGGTTTTGTTCGTTCAACCGATGTGTGGTCGTACCATTCATGAGGTAAAACTCATATTTTTATATTAAGGTATATATATGTATGTATGCTCGATGCTTAGATATCGAAACGTTAGCGTGTGAATGGTTAAAAAATACTTCTAGTGATGTAAATTGATAAAGGAATTGTTCTGAATAAAATAATGTGGGACATTAGCTGGCTGTTTACCATTATGTATGCAACGTCACAAACATCAGCTTATTTATGGCCGTCGATGGAGATTTATAGACAACTAAACATGGTTACATAAATATATAAAAATGTTAAATGTGAGTACTTGCAGCCATTTTCTGACCTTAGTCGTCGTTAAAACCCATTAATTACACGTATATAAAAATTAAAGGTGCATTGTAAATTATTCCTACACTCAATACAGTTATTATTTTTAATTAATATTATAATTATTCCTGTTAACGCCTCCTTACCTTTTACACAGCTCTGACCATTTACTGGATGATTAGATATTATAATAAAGCATATAGTAGCAAAGAAATAATTAACCTTAAAGACTTTAAAATATTTATTTAACAATCAAATCGCCATATAGTTAAATTACAACCTGTGGGTTATGTTAAGGTATAACTTTATATAGCTTTAGTTATACGTTTATTTACTACTGATATTTATTTAAACACTAAGTTTGTTCTAATTATATAGTGATTGTCCTAAATATGTAATAATTTTAAAATTTCCTTATTATAAATTACCACAATAACTGAAGGGTTTTCCAGAATTCCTACATAAAACCCATGCAAAAATCCCAAGTTCTCGAAACAAGACAGGTTTATCTAGAGTTAGGTATTTATAGTTTATAGCATTTGGCCTAGCTTATAAGGTTATTTGTGTGTTATAACTTATATGTTATGAGTAAATAAATATAAATCTATCACTGTATCTTTGTGCCTGTAATAAAGTTATTTTAAAAACTAAAACGATGTCTAATTTCTACATATGATTTAATTGTTGCTATGTTAAGAAAGGACGCGCAAAGAAAAACAGAAAGAAAGAAAAGGGAGCAAATGAAACCATGATGATAGAAGAGAATCTATAGATTTTAGAGACAGAAAGCATGTTGAAATAACCCAAAATATTATGAGATAAGGGAAGGAGAAACGAATACCTAGTCTATAATTTGACTGAATTATTAAGAGGGATGTAAGAGTCACGAAAATCATTAGACAATGAAAACTGCCTTAATCCTATAATTGGGTATACAATTTAACTAAAATGTAGCACAAAAAGAAGAATAGATATTAAATAAAATATACTTCCAGTTAAAAATTCTAAAAACTTAATCAGTTCATTTTTAACTAAGCATTTTAATCAACACTCGATAAGAAACCAAATAAAATATAAAATTTACATTAAAATCGCTTTAAGATAGAGATCAGACGGTAGACGGATAAAAATATAGCAAAACTATGCATTTGAATATTACATTATGGGAAATCCCTACCGAATTCCAATGTAGTGTAGGTGGAGCAAAATCATGTTTCGGCATACCTCCTCATCTAGCGTATAATCATGTATTTAGCATGCAACAAACATAATGTTATATATACATAAGTACACATTATATGTCGGTATGCCAAAATAACTCAGTATCAAGTATTTGGTTTACTGTTTAAACAATAATCTCTCGTCTCGTCTCGTCGGTTACGATCGGAATTCATAAAGGTTGATAAAAATTTCACTAAAATTTCTCTCGAAAGTGTAGCCTTTGCTGCGCTGTTTAAAAACCTTGATACATTTAACGACATAAGCAAAACATCTGTTTTAAAGTAGAGATTTGTTTCTACGTGTGGGGAAATTGTATATATCTTCAATATTACGTAACATATTGCGTAACCATAATTGGGTTGTTTTTTGGTATGGTATAGATGGTGAGGTATTAGAGCTATAGAAGATGAAGGAGTAGGAATGAATTGGTAAGAGTCTAACTCCTTCTCGCTCAAGGCAGGAGAAGGCTTAGGATGTTTTACCCATCAACGATAAGGTTCTCATCATTCAGAATTTTAACATCCTAAAAATACTATAAATGCAAAAGTTTATTAGTATAATTATACTCTTTCACGCAAAACCTACTAAAGGGATCGGGATAAAATTTGGAATAGGAGTAGATTATGGTTTGGAATAACACAAGGCTACTTTTTATCCCATTATCCCATGGGAACGCGTGCGAAGATACTGGCAAAAGCTAGAATATATCTCACTAGAAAAACGAATTAAAAGCGTAACATGGCGATGTTTGACTAAAATCAGTATTTGATTAACACAGACAGTATTTGATTAACACAGTCGGCTCTTTGCTGCAGTGTATTCGTCTCTGCCATGTAGCCTGCTCATTCCCGTTCCGGACCACTGGTTTGATTTCCCATGCTGTTCATTTGCTGTGAACAGATATCCTCTTCGTTTGCAAAATCATTGCGTTTTAATTTGCGAACGTGTTTATTGTAAGTAGAAAGATTTTTAAAACGAGTAGAGTCAAGCGGAATGATTTTGTTTGATGTATTTGGTTCAATTCAAACGAATGAATCGTCATTTTATTTAAACTCACACGTTTTAATTATGTAACATTTCAGGATGCCCGATTAATTTCAAGCCACAGCCGGGACTACAAATGGTGAACTGTATTGAGCTGTATTAATATAGTCAAATTCTAAACTTCGTTTTAAAATTAAATGTAACGTATTATATTGTGTACACAATTAAACCCTTAAACATAGATTTTTATTTTTTAATCTAAAGCCGTTCAGACTCATCATGTAAAAACTAATCGGTACTGGCATGGGAGAACACGGGTACCAATTTATCGATTTCCAGGTCATTGCGTCGGTTTGATGATCAGAGATTGGCGGGCGGCCCCAGTTTTATCCAGTTGCAGCCAGTTTCATGTTGTGAGCTGAACATGAAACAAAACACCAATACATGGCTACATGGCAAGATAGCGTTAACATGAAAATAAAAAGATTAACAGACATATCTGTCCAAGCGTTCTAACCGTTAAATGAAATAAATAAATTTCGGCATCTAGGTAAATATTCTCGCTGGAATCAATACTGTAGCCAACTCTATGATGACGTTTCTGCTGACTTAACACCATTACCCTGGGACACACAGGAAAAGGAACCAGATATTTTACCAGCTGAAGTAGAAAGAGCGGTGAAAACTCTAAAACCTGGTAAATCTCCTGGCAAGGATGGAGTTCCGGCTGAACTTATTAAAAACTGTGGCGATGAAGGCATAGCAATGTTGACCAACATCTGTAACGCTATTCGGAACACTGGGCAATGGCCGGAAGAATGGACCGAGTCGGTTTTTATACTACTTCATAAAAAAGGTTCTACCACGGAATGTAGCAACTACAGAACCATTGCATTAATTTCGCATGCCAGCAAAGTTCTCTTGAACATCATAAACCATCGGCTCCATCATTACCTTGACCGCCAAATACCCGAAGAGCAAGCTGGTTTTGTTAAGGGTAAAGGAACCAGAGAGCAGGTTCTCAATATTCGGCAGATAATAGAGAAGAGCCGAGAGTTCAACAACCCCGTAGTGCTATGTTTCATAGATTACAGTAAGGCCTTCGACTGCGTGAGATGGGATAAGCTATGGACAGTTCTTAGAGAGATGGGAGTGCCCGAACATCTCGTTCGCCTTATTCGCAACCTCTACGTGAACAACCGCTCCTTCGTAAGAATCGATACCGACTGGTCTGATGTATTCGTCACAAAGAAGGGAGTTCGACAAGGTTGCATACTCTCTCCAGTTCTGTTCAATATCTATGGAGAGTACATAATCCGCAAAACAGTCGAGAACTGGGAGGGAGGTTTTCCGATAGGAGGGAAGCGCATATGTAACCTTAGGTATGCCGACGACACTGTCCTTTTAACAACATCCATGGAGGATATGCGACTACTTCTGCAGAAACTGGAGGCGGAGAGCTTGAATCTGGGTCTAGCCATCAATAGGAGCAAAACTAAACTTATGATAGTAGACCGTGCTCAGAAGTTAGCTGATATTGATGACATTGGTGTAGACATCGTCCAAAATTACATCTACTTAGGCTCCCAAATATGTAACGATGGCAGTTGCGAGCCGGAAATAAGGAGACGTATAGCTATGGCCAAGGACGCTATGACCCGCCTTAATGGGCTGTGGAAGAATAGGGGCATCACCAACACAACCAAAATGCGCCTGGTGAGAGCATTGATTTTCCCGATATTCCTGTACGGCGTGGAAACATGGACCATCAAAGCAAGAGAGAGGCAAAGGATTGACGCATTCGAAATGTGGTGCTGGAGGCGGATGCTGAGAATTCCGTGGACTGCCAAACGCACAAATGTGTCAATCCTTTCACAGCTTAAAATCAAGGAGCGTCTCTCAGCAACGTGCTATCAGCGTGTGCTGAGCTACTTTGGCCACATAATGAGACGCGAAGACGACAGCCTCGAGAAATTGGTCATTGTTGGAAACACGGAGGGCAAAAGATCCAGAGGCCGCTCGCCGACAAGATGGTCTGACCAGCTCAAGACCACGAAAGCAACAAAGTTTTATAGCGTCGTTAGCATAGCATCAAACAGAAGCCGATGGAGACAATTCGTGCGCGCCAGAATCACCCACCATGACCACGATCTTCAGACATGAAGGACCGACCAGAGAGAGAGAGGTAAATATTGATAAAAAAGAAAGTGGATTATTCTCATTGTGCTTTACTGATGCGTGTAGACGTACTTAAGTGCAACTTTTTACCCCTTAGTTGCCCTTAGCTGCAGACTAACTACCTAGCAGGTTTACCGGGGCTCCGGCTCGAAAAGCAGGAGTAGGAACGGGATGGTTTTTAGTCAGTCAGAGTCTGACACTCCCTCCCGTTTTTCGTCATTGAAGATTTTTTCCTTTAAAAAAACCCATTAGTTATAAACTAGCTTCCGCCCGCGACTCCGTCCGCGCGGATGTCGGTCTTCGCCTGGAAGTTTTGTTTCTCCATTTTGAGTAACTCTGACAATGACATCTTATAAATATCTATTGGACCCAAATACTGCGAGGCCCAGAATAATTAAGGAGATCCCCCTTTTGAGCTACTGCTGTTGAGCCCGCGTTCTGTAGAATAAAACTGAAAAATAAATGCGTGATGCCTGAACATATAGACAGACAGACAAAAAAAATCTCATATTTGGGTTTGGTATCGATCCAGTAACACCCGCTACTATTTATTTTTTCTATATTTTCAATACAGAGTACAGAATTGACCCTTCTACAGATTTATTATAATATGAATGAATGAATGAATGAATGAATGAGAGTGTTATAAACGTAAAAGTAGACTCAAATATAATCAACTGCTAAGCTATCGGGAGTTATACGTGTTATTGTGAGTTACCCATAAGAGATAGACATTTGCTGTCGTGGAAATTTTTTTAAACAATTTTAAGGAGAACATTTGCGTCATACATTATTTCTGTGTAACTTTAACCATTAAGGCTGCACACGCGACGGAAGCTTAAAAAATGGAGTAAGTTCTCCTGTTTTCCCAGCATTTCCCTTCACTGCTCTGCTCCTATTGATCGTAGCGTGATGAAAAGTATACTATAACCTGCCCAGGAGTATGAAGAACAATTGTACCAAGTTTCATTGAAATCTGTCGAGTGGTTTTTATTTCTATAAAGAACATACAGACAGACAGACAGACAGACAGACAGACAGACAGACAGACAGACAGACAGACAGACAGACAGACAGACAGACAAAAATTTTTCTGATTGCATTTTTGGCGTCAGTATCGATCACTAATCACCCGCTGATAGTTATTTTGGAAATATATTTCATGTACAGAATTGACCTCTCTACAGATTTATTATAAGTATAGAAGATAAATAAGTAGTTGTTCTTCAGTAGTGTTATTGACGTTAATTATCACCTGAAAATATCACTACAACATGCCAACTGTATCGTGAAACATCATGAACTAACATTACGACATGAAAAACGTAAAAAGATAAAAGTTTTACTGTTATTTATTGAACAACATAAACAAGACTGTGGCTCGCTTTAAAATTCTATGACGTTGGCGCAAATTGTACCGGGTACGTAGGTACATAAACGTCAATTTGCTACGTCGGTAGTAAACCCGCCCGTTGCGGTCGGCTCGTTTTGCTACCGCGGCCGGTCAATCGCGTTCCTAGGGTTGACAATGACAATGGATATTCAATTTGATGGCGGTTTAGCTTAAATACCACGGAATATTAATTGTTCTCTTCGTTTTATGGGTGGATTAGCGTCAGCTTTTTAAGGGACATTTAGTAACTTTTGATCTACGAGAAATGGAACCGCTGCAGATAGATTGAGGCTTGTTTAGGGCAGGTACATGTTCAATCATGTATGTGAAGAGATTGCGATCTGGTTGTAATGAACATATCGTAAACATTTTATACCAGTCGTAACTGAGCTCCTGATGTTTAAACTTCGTTAAACTTAGTATCTTCGACCGCACTTGTAATCTCTTTAACCCGACTCCTAGCCTCGTACAAGTTTGTCTTAAGTTCGTTTAAAATTCTGGGCACCGCAAATATTGTGAGACTGGTTGGCATGTAGATAATGAAACAAACAGAACACTATTACCTACGAGTGATACACGGTGTAATTTGGAGTGCTATCTGCACGCACACACGCACATGCAGCATCGAGTGTACGTGTGTGTCAGATCTCTGTGGCATACGTCGACAAGTGATTAGGTAGTTAGCAAGTAGTTTGCACGCCTAGCAATTTGGACGGCGCGCGGCGGTCTGCCCGAGGGAGAAAGCCGCAAGCCACAATCCTAGTTTACGTTCCCCATTTAAATCAAATTAATTGGCAATTCGGCAAAAATTTACAACGGACCAAATAAACATGGCCGCCGACAGGAATACTCGCCGTTCTGTCGATACAGGATGCCAATTAATTACAGCGCTTTTCGCCAAGTTTAGTTTTAATTGAAAAGTTAACGCTACCCTGTTCTTAATAAGTTTGGACGGTATTGTTTGCGCCAATTACGTCTATTTACATTGTTACTTGCAATTTGATATTTTTGTTGTTCTTACAGGAAAATCAGAATTTCTTTGTTCTATACCGCATTACCGATAAATCAATAACTTATAGGTACCCAAAAACATGTACTACAGACATAAGTAGGTACAGCTATGCTAAAATACAATACTATGCTATACACAATGCGCTTACATACCAGTCGCCCTGACCACACGACGCAAGCAGCTCATCATCCGTATACCAATCTCCGTCTGAGTGGATATCTTGAGTTCCATTGCAGCACACATCTCCCAAAGCGATGCGTCTGTGCGTAGTTACGCAGCTACTTGAAACCTATCAGTCCTGGATTGATTAAGGCTCTGTCGGGCCTATGCCTATATAGTGATTACGTGGCTTGGTATATAAGCATGTAAGGTCTACAGGTAAAAGTAGTGATATTCACTGTATTTAATTTTGAACTCTAGTGACTATTTTAAACTTTGGTGAAATGTTGTGATGATGATGTCTTGAGTAAGTGAGAAATATTGTTGGTGGGGAGAATCATTTAAGCTTTTATACAGCTATTATCTTTTCGGATGTCATAAGAGCCGATAAAGCGACATACAATGTGTCCTACTAAGTTTGAACCTAAACAGCGATCATCCACACGCCTGCCAAACGTGGATACTATGACAAACCCTCATTTTAATAGATACTTGGCAAACAGATCAGACTACCAGACGCGCCTCTCTTCTTATTCTTAAAGATACTTATTATAATTAAGTGTAATTATGCTAATGGGGCCCTCATCTGTCCACTCTATGGAAGAATATTTATAAATAAATGGATTTACCACATAAGAGCCCATGATAGACGCCAGTAGTCAAGCAATAGTCGCCATAGTCGGATTATTATTACTACAATATTAAATACTTGCAATGTTACAGAAGTCATTGCTGACCGTACTACTCGAGTGGCTTACTGCCTTCGTGCTACGTGGTCTGTAATACAATTTCGGACACAAGTGTACTTGATGGACCCTAGACGTTAGCTCGATTCTGTAAAGCATTAGCTCTGCAGCAGGATGCAGCACGAATTGAATACATCAAGTTCGTCTCATGATTATTCTTGTTTACCTTATTGCTTACTGTCGCTTCAATCTCGTGGAAATTGGAAAACTGAATTACTGAACTAAAATTTCGTAGGTTCAAGAAAAAGTTAATTTAAAATGCCACGTCTTTTCTTACTTTTCGTGGGTCGCTTCGCTATACTATATTGCCTGGTAGTAAGTGCTAATGTGGTCGACTGCTGATGGTGTATGTCTGCCTAGAAAATAATCTATTTTTACTTATAATATGATTATTTTTTATTCAGTATCTATAGCTAACCTACGCCTATCGCTCTATTTCGTTTGGTTCTCGCAAATTCTAGTTGTCATGGGAACCTCCATAAATAAGAGTTGTTTTCGATTAGTCATTAGAAAGTGTGACGTCATGTCTAGACAATGACGTATTGACCCTAGGCGGTAATCCAGACAGACAGCAGCTAATCTAGTGATATTAAAAAAAAATAACGTATGTATGAAATTTTTCTTAAAGAGTCTAGGTAACTTAAACTGCAAAGAGAAGTGTGGGATTGCTTTAATTTATTAATTAACATTAACTTTACTTATCGACAAGTTTTAAAATCCCAGAAGGTGCAAGCCAAGTGATTGTTTTTTTTTCTCGCTTTTTTCAGTTACCTTATGAGTTATGAGACCTATGTATACATTTTTGTATAATTGGTGGTGAGCTATGATCGTACTAGACTGCATGTTTTCCCGGGGCTGTGGATTAAAGCAGAAGTAGGAACGAGGCCCTTTTTAGTCAGTAAGAGTTTGAGACACTCCTCGCCGCACCAGAGCCGCGAGAGATAAACAATACTTAAACACCCGCTCAAAAAAAAATTCGTGTTATTACTGATTCTGTTTTTTAATGTACCTACCAAAAGTGTAATTAATCAAAAACAAGTCCGGCCTAAAATGTTAAATCTGATTACATAATCAAGTACGTGAGTAAGACATTTAATACTTTCTCTGCGATATGGAAAGTGTTGGCGTTTGGCGTTAGCAAGACGAATGCGCTCAGTAGCACGCAGTTGCCAATGCAATCGTTAGTCTTGGTTCACGGTGTTACCCGATAACGCAATCTTTCAACGTACTCAATTAAATTACTCACATGTTTGTAGTCAGCTCTATTGTGTTTGCCATAAAGTATGTTTCACTATAAAAGTAGAAAAAAATCTAAAAATAATAATTTTTTTTTACTAATTTTGTTCTGATCTGTTATCGTCTAGTTTGAGATCATTCTTAACCTTATCCTTTTGATATTTCTAATACTGAAAATTCGAAAACGAAATATCATAATAACATTAACCACAGCTTTTCGCTTACAAAACAAAATAAAAGCCCACAGGAATGAAATACCTACACGTGTTACAAAGATTAATGATAAAGGAAAATGTCTGCAGAAAGTTTACTCAGTAATAGATAAAAATACTGAACGAAATCCGATGCCGTGGTATTAAGAAATCAATGTTGATTAATTACTCGGATGCTGTCATAAGCTGGGGTAAAGGAAGCCACGAAATAACCGATATATGGATTTCGGGGAAACGAGGAAAGAAATCAAACAAAATATTAGTTACCTACTCGCCTACTCGTGTAAGTATGGGATTATGTTTCGTAATCATTTCAGTCAGGTATTATTTGGTTATTTCGGTCGCTTACTGGGATATGATCGATGTCCTTATTAGTTTCAGTATTATTTTATTGATGCGCACTTCTAAAGTTCTTTCAAAATATATTTACGAGAAATAGAATAACTAAACGCTACACAAAATCTGTCAATACTCGACAAAGAAGTAATGTAGTCGTACGTCTACGCCGTCTACAGAATCTTTCAGCAAACATTTCACAGAATAAACATGTTCAAATTCAAATGTCTCTTCAATAACGTCTGCCTTTTATTGATGGAAAAGCAATACGTTCACCTGCACACAAATAAAAATTACGAATCTATATGGATTCAGTGTAGTGTGATTGCTACCGGAAAATCCCTAGATTAAATCCAGAGGCCGGACAATGGGGCTTTCCAATTCGAAAATCCTCTTTTCCGACCTGCAGTTATATGTGCGTTCAATACCAATACGTTCGAAATTGACACATGACTGATTCACAATACTAGGGGAAAGGCTCAACTAAAAAGACGCACCTAGGTATGTATGTCCGCACAGCATATACTCGAAGAGTGCCCAGCGTGAGCCTCTGAGCGACGGGTCCTGGTTGCCAGGACCAGGAATAGTAGGAGGAGGCAATTGCCTGACGCCTAATATGCCGAAATGCTGCATCAACTGCAGGCGATGTGCTGTGATCAGCGTTGCACCACGGGGACTCCGGAGTAGGGCTAATTAGAGGACTTGGTGCCCTTTAATTGTGTTGAGGGTGGCCATCGGGATAGTATCAATGAGGTAAAAATCCCACATTCCCTAGTATGTGGCGGACGGCGCTGATAGTTTACCATAAGGTGACGCGTCTACACGTTTGCCGTTTCCATAAAAAAACTTTCTCCCCAAAAAGCTAGGTGCCTTTTGAAGGTTTCCCCCCGTACGTAAAAAGGTACGGAAGGTGGGTAAAACTGATCTACGATAAATAAACTGGAAGTGGTATATGATGGTCGTGACGTTGCCCACGTTGACATGTCCCACGGGAACAATTTTTCCGGAGGATATAAAGAAAACTGTGCGGTATTTTAGAGTATACTCGTACATGTTTCATTTTACTGCTAAAGTATATTACGATCCGCTCAGTAGTTTTTGTTTGAGTGCAAACATCTATTCTTAGATACTTTAGCATCTATAATATCTATAGTGATAATTATTACGTAGGATGTGGGAAGCAAGTTAAAGGTAGTGTGAATATGGTAGCCATATTCTTTTTATTAATTGATCGATTAAGCGCTAGGAGACGTCTGGTTGTCGCGGCTCTCTGGCGTCAGGAGTGACGTCATTGCACACGGAGGCTCACGAATATGTATCTACGTTGCTAAGGATTAAAGGAAACCTTACTGGAGTTGTTTGTGCGTAAAACTTATTTAGGCAGACATAATACTGACGCAGTTTTCGACTAATTTGTGTGTGTTTTCGTACAATGTTGTGTCATAATTATTTAGACATCTTACGGCCTTAAGTATGCTGTGGTTATGAATAAGTAATCTTTTAATGATGTTTATTTAAGACAGTAAGCTTTTACTTGAATGACGTAAGAATATTATTAACGTCTATACTATTAATAAATTGCTACCTTGATAAGGCAGAAGGGATATATAGATCTCTTACCAATTATTACTTTTTAAATGACATTTACACACTATTTCCAACTTTTACCATGCACAAAATATTTTCATTTCAATCAAAATATTATCTTTTTGCCGCCTGCCATCGATGTCATTTTTAATTAAACATAAAATGGTGTGCGCTCGGCGGCGTACTGAAAATTTAATCGGGAAAAGGGTTGGGAGCTGCAAATTAAATAAAAATTTACGAAACGTTCATTTTTATTCACAGGTATTGCATTTTTTAGATAAATGTCCGTCGATGAAGAGCAACGGTCATTGACGGTTGGCGGCAAAAAATGTACGTCCATTTAACTCACACTTTTTGAATTTTTGCGCTACTCAAGTACCCATCGCATATTCGGTCGAACGTAGTTCTCGCAGCCTTTTATAAATTTTAAAGCGAATTCGTGTAAAATTATCGTTAAGATAATATTTAAATTGAGTATGCTATTAAAATGCTTAGGTTAGGTTCTTAGGGGCCTATTTACAGCTAAAATTGGTTTTTAACACGATTATTTTTCTATATTAATTAGAATTAAACTGTTTGAAAATGATGCTTAGATAATTGAGTAGTTAACTAATGAATTATTATTATTATATTATTATTATATATAATTATTATTATTAATTATTATATAATATTATTAATTTACGTCCTGACTGTGGCTCGGGCTGGGACAACATTTCTCCAGTTGTGTTAAAGTATTTAAAAAATATCATAGTTCCTCCTCTTACTTTTATCCTAAATAGATGTCTGGCAGAAGGTGTCTTTCCAAAATGTCTAAAGAAGTCTGTAATCGTGCCTATATTTAAAAGTGGGAATAAAGAAGATGCCTCTAATTACCGACCTATAGCTATGCTTCCAATCTTGTCAAAAATATTTGAAAGGATAATAAATAATAATCTCATAAAATTTTTAGAAGACAAAAATATCCTTTCCAAAAACCAATATGGCTTCAGGAAAGGTATCTCAACCACTGATTGTTTACATAGTTTCAGCGAATTCATTGTTGACAAATTGGATAATAAGAAAAAATGTTTGACTATATTTTTAGATCTGCAAAAGGCTTTTGATACAGTCTGTCCACGACTCTTGGTAGATAAATTAGAAAAACTGGGTATTAGGAATAATCAACTAGCTCTTTTTCAAAATTATTTAAAAGATCGCACCCAAATAGTTCGAATAGGAAACACGCTAAGTACAGAAAATGACATTAACATGGGTGTGCCTCAAGGCAGTATTTTAGGCCCAACTCTGTTTCTTTGTTATATTAATAACTTATGTAATCTAAATATTAACAACTGTCAAATACTATCATATGCAGATGACACCACACTAACCTTTTTCGGAGACACTTGGGACGAGACATTTAGCTCTGCTCAAAATGGCTTTAATATAGTTACTCACTGGCTCGCTATCAATAAGTTAACATTAAATGCAGCCAAAACTAAGTACATCACTTACTCAATACACAATTTGTCAACCATCCCTAATAACTTTAATATTTACGCTCATTCTTGTCATTCCCCTGTTTTTAATTGTTCCACTTGTCCAAATATATCCAAAACCGACACAATAAAATACTTAGGCATAACAATCGATCAAAATTTAACTTTCAAAAAACACATTTTTAACTTAACGCAAAAGACTAGAAAACTTATTCATATTTTTAAAAACCTTAGACATGTTACATGCTGGAAAATAATAAAAACTGTGTATAAATCACTCTGTCAATCTATTCTCTGTTATGGCATTTCTATTTGGGGTGGCTCCCATAAATCTCACTTCCTTACAGTTGAAAGAGGCCAACGATTAATTCTAAAAGTAGCACTATCCAAACCCAGACTCTACCCAACTACTTCATTGTATAAAGACAGCAACGTCCTTACAGTTAGACAACTCTATATACTTGACATCATCCTCAAAAAGCACGCATCTATTGATCTCCCTTCAATCCAAAACAAACAAAACAAAAGAAGATACTTTGATGTTTGTAATCCAGTTCCAGTCCACACATCCTTTGCCCAGAAATTCCTCAACTATAGAAGCAATAATTTATACAATAAAGTAAACAAAAAACTTGAAATCGTTAAACTGTCCAAATTAGAATGTAAAAAAAAAGTTACTCAATGGCTTTTAGAACTAGATTACGAACAGACAGAACAACTACTCACTACTTTATGCTAGCGCATGTCAATCACACATTCTCACAACATGGCATACATGCATGCGTACATCACTTCACACACAAATACTTTTCACCACATACACACGCACTCACCACACTCTTACAAACACACACAAGCAGTCGCACGCACGCACACACACACACACACACACACACACACACACACACACACACACACACACACACACACACACACATACATACACACACACACACACACACACACACACACACACACAGATTGGTACTTTTTAAATTTTATTACTAATTTTTTTAACTTTTTGTTTAGAAGAAGTTTTAGTTTTGTTTATTGACGTTTTTTTCATATAAATTTATATAATTTATAAAATAATAGTCCATATCCGTCCGTCCGAGGGAAAGGCCAGGAGCCCATAGTACAGGTTTTCCTAGTTTGGGTTCCTGAATCCCACCACTTGTCTTTTCAACTGTTTTAAACCTGGTCGTGTAACTTGCTACAAAATTTATTATATTATTAATTATTATATAAGCTTAGTTTTAAGACCAATGTCTGTATAATTAATATGGTGATTAAATAAATAAATTTATTATTTATTTAATTTATTATTATAATATGTAGCTAGGTACCTCTATGCCGTGTCAATGAAAAATCTAATTAAGTCGACACATTCCATACAAAATTGCTATATTGCATGCTAACTACACAAACACGAGTGTTCTTTATTTGATGGACCGTACGTACATAAATAGAGGAGTGCACACAGAACCAGACAGACATCGATTTGGATAAAAGCTGCTATTTCGGCGCTATCATGAATCACCGATAGCATCAATTGTGGAAACTCGACAACTATTCAGCCGGCATTATTGCTGTAACACCATTCAGTGAGTGGCACTGTCACCGGTACTGACAGCTTACTACCCCGGGCTTCCTAATCCATTAGTACGAAGTCCCGCTATCAATTAATAATTACTTCATACTGTTGTTTGTTGTAATACCATGTACTATTTCAAAATGGTTCAATAACGATCAATGACACGCATTCACAATATTGAGTAAGCATTCGAGATGTTCTCATCAGAAAAACAGATTCGCATTTCAAATGGATAATATTCAAAATACATGGTAAAGTATTCAATATTGAATAAAAGAAATATGATTCGTGTCGGTCGTTGACGCCCTCAAGGCGACAGGTAGATGCGCACATTCAAACTAATGCAGTCCATCTATTATTCCGATCGAGTACCACCGAATCACAAATTCGCCTTTCATTTTCATGCTGAAGTATGTGTAATCTTGTTTGACGCGTGTCAAACGTTATTTGAATACGGTTCAACGAATGATTTAATGTGCTTTTGTTATTTAAGTGGTTTATATTTAGCGCTTTATGTATGACTTTACAATAGACGCCTCTGTCGTAAGTCATCTCTTTCAAATATTCATCTGGGGCCTGCCTACTGTTTGTTACTACGCAGATCCTTGTTGATAACCGAGCTGATAATCTCTCTCACACACACAACTACATGTTTATTATGTTTCCAAGATACACAGTACAGAGGAGTTACTCTTCGTAATTAGGTAATGTTGCTAGTTCCTCGGTACCAAAGAGGGTTTACCAGGCACTAGGGATGATCCGAACTTAATAACGTAATTATCTTTACAACCACTAACGAGCCAAAGCTCCCTTTAGAGTACCGCTAATCTCAATACAGCAGACAACGTAATATAACACTAATTAAATCAAAGTTTAGTAATTTGGAAATTAAATGGAACCGAAACTTGCTTAGGAAACAACGTTGAGGAGTTTGACTCGTAGTCAATTACACTCAGACTAATTAAAAATGTCGATTGGCCTCTTGAATATAGAAGAAATCTTAAAAGCGAGGACCGTTTCCACTCTCTCATTCGTTGAAGTGGTGCTGCCAACTTCATCTGCTTCTCCCAGACAACTCGAGAGGGTTACTCTTGGACCTTTGGCCAGAATGTTCGAGAAACTATAAATGAAGTGCTCCGTTGTTCCATTGGGTAGCGCTTTGATGTTGAATTTGTTCTCGAGTCAATTGTTCTGTTAGTGTGTACATAATTGATTTGTATTGAAATTATTGTTTACATTACATTTTTAATCATTATTTTTACGGTTCATGTGTACATATCGTGAACCAGGTAACATGTTTGTAGTCAGAATAAAAACAATGTGACAGGTATTACTTTACAGAATTTATCGAAGACCATGAAACCTGCCTTTCCAAATTCAAACCAAAATTCACAAAAAAGTCACGATAGCCCATATTGGGTGGCTATTCAAACGTAACATTCGAAAATAGCTCATTGCATACATTATTAGCAATCCATCAATCAATTACATGTACCTCTCAACTCAATTTAAAGTATCAATCATTCAGGCCCTATTTTGAATAACAGAGAGCGGCCGAAGCCGAACGTTTTCGTATTCGGCACTCATTCGATATAGTCTCGTGTCTAATTAAGAATTCGGTGGAGCTCAGCTGCGCCCAGAGAGGCGGCGGGGCCGCAAACCGTCATCTAATATGTAGGAGCTGTGCTTCAGGTAAAATGACCTAGTTTCATTTCAGAAAGTTGAATTTAAAATGACGTATGAACAATTCATGTTTACCTTTTTGGCGTTATTGTGTATGTGTACTAGGATATATACGCACGTTTTGACTAACAAAAACAATACTTTACATTGGGATTACTTTTGGCAGCGATGGTTTTACTTATGATTGAATTAGGCAAACCGTTTATCCATTCAGGGCACTTCAGAGCAGAACGAACGGAAGTTAGTTCTGATTATGAATTTACAAAAACTGTGGTAGCAAATATAAGAAACGAAAAATATAAACCTATTACTACAGTTCCTTTAAGTTTACTTATAAGGTTATACAGGGTAATAAACCCAAAAATTGAACCAAAACAATACGTATCCTTAAATTCAATAAAAACAAACCAAATATTATTTCAAAACCCACAACATGTAATTATAATCATTTTCGATGCGGTTCCGACATTTTGAAGCAATGCACTGGATTTGCTCGTATTAATTTCACTCATTTCCAATATCCGTACCTTTATTAATGAGCAGGAAACCAATATATTGGATATTTGCCACTCGATACGAGAGTCCAGCATTCCCGGCTATTCATAACTACTCACTACTAATACAATAATACGGCAGTAACTTTATTTGTCGGTTTTAATTTCACAATTTGTCTCTTAATCTAGTCATACTCGAATTTATTTAACCCAATGTAAGTTATTAAATAATCTCTTTTTCATGGGATAGAGGGCAAATGAGCAGACTGGTCACCTGATGGTAAGCGATCAGCGCCGTTTATAGACACCTGCAATATCAGAGGAGTCACAGTTGGCTTGCTGGCCTTTTAAAAAGGAGTACGCTCTTTTCTTGAAGGTTTGAAGATCGTATCCAATTCAGAAATACCGCCGAAGACAGCTTAATTCACAGTTTATTCTTATAATAGCTTGAAAAGAAGGTAGCTGTTTATCACAGGTAAAATTGATTATAGATTTCTTCGCTTTTAACCAGTCAAAATAGTTCAGACATGATTGCAAAGAAATTTAATGTAAAAATTGATGAAAAGTCAAATGTAAAAAGGGCTCTTAATTGAAAATTTTACACAGTTGAAGCCGCATGGAGCAGCTAGTGCAGAAATATGGAGTTTGCATTGTGAAAATGCGAACAATAACTGTCTGCGGTTGACATGCCAATGCATGTCCATTTTCCAAATATCCCTTAATATAAATGAAATGCATATTCTGTTACCATTTCACTCGTTACCTGCACAGTTTAATTATTGGGGAATTTAATTAAATATTTTCTTTGGATAACGTATTGATGTGATCATTTTGTTTTGTTTTTTCACGTATATTGTGTAGGGGTGGAAGGGTTTCCATTTAAAACTGTACTAGTACCGCTATGATTCACAAAATATATCTTGTACTTAAATAATAATTGACTGAACGCTGAATAAACCTATATGAACAATGCGTGCCGTATTTGCAATGTTACAAACATTAAGCCCCAACAGCTAATAAGTCTTCATTAAAAATATTTGAACCAAATCCCTTAACTGAAAAGCGCAAAAGACTACAATTTTCCACTTGAATTGTTCTGAATTACGCTGCTTGTTCCAGGTGGAGATTGCTCACGTAGAAACTGCAGCTAAAGCCTCAAAGAGCTCTCAAAGGGATTACTGCAAGCCGCATTCGCCCCACAGGCCACCTGACCATCTCAATCGCATTCCGGCTTAGGAATCCTAACGTAAAATGCACCAAACGGATTAGCATTTGGCATCGTAACTCTTTTGTGTATAAATCTGACTGTATTCTACGCTTTATATTATGATGAGAAAAAGAGGATTGAATTTCCTGATTTGTTCCTTTGAAGACGTTATTTTTTAGAATCTTTTCCTCTTTGACAGAATAAAATCTTTGAACATACACATTACACACATGTTCTTTTCATGTAGGTGTGTCCTAATCGTATAATTATTTATAGGTAGCCGAAGAAAAATTTTATATGGCCCTATGGAGACGTACCACACCGTGTTTTCAGACTCTGGGGGGAGGTGGAGCGTGATTAACAGATATGTAGTAAGTATTCACGCTGTTTGTTCGAACTCTCTGAAAGTACTGCTTGAATAAATATAACGTCTTCGGTGCATTATAATAAAGAAGAAAGTATGAAGCATTTAGGTGAAACTGCGGGGAGGTGCGTGTAATATAATATTATGATAAAAATAGTTTATGTAGTTGGTTGAGCACGCTACTTGCCTATTGCAAAAATAATAAGACTTCCAGTTAAGGCAAATCATGGGCTTTGTATGATCATACCGCGATTGTAAGTTGTAGTTTGATCAAAGGATCGGTTCTCATAACATAACTTGTAAAAGGTATTATGTCTTAGGTAACATCTATTACTTCCCAACCTTTTCAGGGTACAAATGGTGGACGTAATGTTAATAAATATAGATTTTATTAATATAGCCATAGAAGTTATTTTCCTAAAAAACAAATTCAACTTGAAAGAAAATCACATTTTCTTTTGTAGGAATATTTATTCTATTTAATTTTATCAAATCGGCGTTTCTCTTGAACTGTTTGGTAATCTAGTTTGTCTTGTGTTTGTTCAGAATATTGGTATGACAAGTTTTTTTATTATATTTGTTAAGGTACAAGTAGTTAACATGAAGCTTAGTTTTTATTGCGATAAATCTAGTGAGAACAAACTAATCATTAAATGGAAAACAACACCATAAAAATGATGTATAGATGAATAGAATAAGAACAACAAATAAATATTTCTAAGTATGAATAAAAAATAGAAAAGAACAAAATCAAAACAAACATTGAAAAGTGAAATTATGTAAACGTTATTCAGGGCCTGTAAAATAGATGAAGCCGCACCTATTAGAACGTACAAAGCTCATATATAATTCATCGAATGTAGGTACAGGTGATAAGAGAGTCTTGCGACACGACGAAGAAAACTATGTTAATTTGATGGTCTTAGAGGCAAACACTTCATATTAATGAATGTTCGCAATACTCATAACACTTACTATTATACAACGAGGACAAGATAAACGGATCGACGATACACATACTCCCATTAGAATATTCAATTATTACGTCAAACACATCCAGGAATTGGTAAGTGGGAATATTGTGCAAGCGATTCTTGTTTTTTTCTTTGCTCGAACGGAATTAGCGTGCGACGTACCGTGATACCGCGGCTAATAAAAAGGGATTAACCGGAGGGGACACAGACGAAAGGCAATGAAAAAAAAAAAGCTTTGATTGGGTACATACGAGCCCCTAATCTGATTGCAACACCATTGAAATCACTCAGCTGTTCTCTTTTTGCTGAAATTGAGGCGCTTGTGTGTTTTGTTAAGTAGATTAGGTTCGAATCGTGGTCTAACTTTTAAATGTTTTTCGGATCGTCGGTCACCTTTTTTGCTGTCGTTGTGCACCTGTTGGGGAAGAGAAGAAGGGGAAGCTAAGGTATTCAGTTACCGTATGTAGGTATATTTTTGTGGCAAATTGTGTACAGTGTATTGTACAAGTTAATGAGTATAAAGTTTCTCGTCAAGTAAGCCGATAACATAATAATTATTTTGTTTATAGTTCTATTTCTGTTTGCAAAATAGTTAAATCTTAAAAAAAGAAGTCAATCCCCACCAGAATCAGATCATACCTGAAACAAGACATATGATGGATCCGTATTACCACTATATCAGTATCAGTACACTGATAGTTACACTCGTTTATATAATCTACCTTTTCTTACGAAAACTACGATGTGTAGTACTCGCATAGGCACGCACTTATCATTCGTGATAATACTCAGTATTAGAAACAGTGATAAGGAACGTACAACGGTATCAGTGTTACGATTACAGCGGGCTGTCGTCACACCACTATTAAACATCATGACAACTATCCCAAGTTGTGTTATATTAGAAAAAAGATAATAAAAAAATATAAAATTAAATTAACACCTAACTGTTTGTCGAGATACTTTGACTAGTTTCAAGACACGCTTCATATACATGAGTTGTATATGTCTCATGAAAGTTTTAAAGAAATATAATATACAATTATATAGGTATATCTACTATTTACTAGCATAGCATTTACATCTAGCTGCATTGCCTTTACAGAATTTTGAAGATTCCTCTTAGATATGAAATTCGCCAAAAAGCGATCTTTCCAATCATGAAAGAATAAAATCGATAAAATCGAGTAGTTTCAGACAGTCTATTCAGTGCAAACAATGAGTTCATAATTATTAGGGATCTGTCTGGGACGAACTTTTATTTTAACTAATCCTTGTTTGAGAGTTTTAGCCTTTTAGACTAAAATTGTTGACCTTTTAGATTGTTTAATGCCTTTCACAGTATTACTAAACTACTGTAAAATTTATGATAATGCCAGACATGATCGACATTAAAAGTTCTCGTTCATAATTCCTTCCGAAAATCATATTAAGTGAAATCAAATCACAAATAATTTGGTTATTTTTTTTACCAAAATCCTCGTGTGTGATGGCCACTAGTGAGACAGAGAATTTACTACCTGCACTATCATTTTACAGCGAGCAATAAGAGCATAATTTATAACGATGGCGGTCTACTGTCCATCGATTGGAACATCTATGAGGGGTTTAAACTGAATCGAATAGTTCTTTAAAAGCGCTTATTTCCCCAGGGACACAAGCCCTGACAAAGAAGCACTGGACGCTATACGGATTACAGGACTGTACTCACATGAACAGCGCAGAACACAGTGCAGACACACGCCTATGAAATGTATAAAAAATCCCGACACAGTGTCCCTTTGTGTCGCTAGCTGGAAAGCACTAGCTCGCTCTAGAAAATGCCCCGTGCAAGTTTTATTCCCTTTCCAACATGACAATTTCATTAAATTCCATTATGAATCATGGATGAGTTTGAATTCAATTTACCTAGTTCTTACCTAACTGTATTGCAGGATTGGTAATGTATTTGTTATCATATTCATAGATTATGCAGATACATAGCATCTGCCTACTTTATATGATTGTTTTCTAAACGTACTCAATAGATTCAAGTACTTGATGTTTATGAAACTAGCTTAATGCGATTGTGAATATATCCATGTTATAAAAACACTATTACAATTTGTAATATGTTTTTAGATGGTGTTATTGCATCTGGGACTCTTGTGCAATGTATAATAATCACGTTGTCCAATCTGTTAATAAAATAGCATTAGGTACGCAAATAATATCTGAAACACTTGCGAAATGAAATTGGCATATTGTTATTTCACAACTCGGTTTGAAAATAGTACACAATTTTCCTCGAATATCGAAACTTCATCTAAATATGTTATAGTTGGTGTTAGTTTACATATATGCTTTCTAAGCCAGATAGCAGATACTATACTAATTTTAACACCTTTTTGGTAAATAATGTTGATCTAAAAAATCTATTTTTATTTTGTCAAACTGAAGAGAATATTCAACGAGTAAAAGAGGTCAGGGGAACAAAAATAGATGTGATGTCTGCAGTGACCCGATTCAAAGATGACCTCCATCACCAATTCAGAGGGTAAAGGGCAAGATTAGAAATAACTCTTTTGTGCTCGAACCAGTTTCTGGGTAACCCAGATGCAGATATTTTAGGAGAATTAATAAAAAGTTATTAGAAAGTCAGAAATGAAAGAGCATAACTACATCTGCAACCTGTGTATGTTGTGTCCTGACCAATGTCGATCATGGTGGCTAGACTATCCAATTAGACTAGACCGCTACGCAGGGGAAACTAAAGTGTGTTTGTGTATGCAAACTTCAAAAACAGATGCATTTTCTGTTCAATCAGTTTCATAATTCGATGTGACGATGGCTGTCGAAGAGTAGCCAACGTCTTTCCAAGAGACGAACGTAAAATTTCGTTTATTTTTCGGAGTTCGAGTTACAAGAATGCTAATGGTAATTTTAAATGGAAAAAAATATTGAAACGTGTTGATTAAGTTCGAATTGGGGACCCGTGACATGTTGCTCAGCAAGTAAAGATCATACACATAAAACTATCCCTAAAGGACATACAGTCCACTTTATCAATTTAAAACAAAACAAAAATTCTACGAATATATGTACATATATACTCGTATTGTAATAGCTTGTTCAGCGGATATTCTGAACATTAAATGTAAATAGGATTAATAATAAATATGAAATAAAAGGAAAGTCTTATTTTCGTTGCCGAGATATAATAATATTGTAACGTTAATTAATACAGGCAGGTAAAGTACGCCATTGTTTTTGCTGTGAGGATCCGATAATTAATTTTATTAATTAAGAGAACCATTTGCAGTGCAACCGTAAACAGCTTACTGCTGAATCTGTAAATTAATAAAATTATAAATGTATTTTAAAATAGTTGGCTCTCTCTGTTTATTTTAAACTGTTTATTATTCATTATAACGGCGGCTTATTGGTAGTTTATATTGAAAGCTAATAAATACTATTCTGATTTCCATTCTTTACCTATTCAGATACTTATAGATGAAATATGCAGTTTCAGCAGCCTGTATAAGGGCTTCTTCTCGTTTGAAGAAGGTTTGAGTATTAATCAGCATGCTTGCTCAGTGCAGATGGGCGATTTCAAACTTGTAATTACAAATTATAAGCGCCGGTTACCTGTAGGTGTTTTCCTTCACCGTTTGCCAGTTTACTTCGGATTTCAATATTATTATCTTTCATTAAACGTGCTCCTATTATATGGGACTCATAACTGATGAAAGTTTATTTTTCATTATATTATGTGGGCTTCTCTGCTTGCCCCATCGGGGATTAAAAGGCGAAACGTGTTAGATATATCTTTCTACCAGATTATAGGTAGACTATTTATCTGACTAACTAGAAACCCGCATAGTATAAAAAGTAAATATCGTTAAATCGATTTCTTTGTAATCACAATTTTCCTAATAATACACATACAAATTTGGATGACTCATAATAACAGGGTACCCTTTTTGGAGCTGACTGACTATGACTCCAATGACTTCTCCTGTCTTGTGTAAGACGAGAGAGAGTCAGACTCTTACTGATTAAAAACCACCTCACTCCTACTTCTACTTTGCGCAGAAACCCCAAAACCCCGGTAACCCGTAAGGTAGTCCAACTCCGAATCGGGCATCAGTCTTACCTCATCTGTGATGGTCTGACGGTTCTGTGAGGCACGCGCAGAACGCGACGCGCGTACGCACGGGTTTTAGTCCTGGTCGGGCGGCGAGCTACCCTTACCCGCCGTCCGTTTACCCGCATTACAGGGAACCTTAAACGTTCAAATTTCAGAAGAAGTTTATTTTACGGACGTACCTACTTACCATATCACATGAGTTATGTACCACCTTAATTAAAAACTCATGAAGAATGTATACTCAATACCATTTCCTTAGAAAATAGGGTCAATAAAAACCTTTCAATTTATGTCAGGGCTATGTACCATGTCTACTAGTATGTCATTAGACAGTTTCTAGCAAAACGTACTCGATCGATACGGTCTCCATCATAAAATATTGACGAAGCTAATGTGAATACCATCGTATGGAAACATGTGTTTCTAAGAAAAAATAATAAAATATTAACAACGTCTATAGCATCGATTAAAGTCAGGTTTTACTAAGGATACCAACTATTTTAAATTAACTCACCCTGTCTTCCTATAAAATAAAATAAAATAAAGTTGCAAATGGTAACTTTATTTTTTTTAGCTAACATCAAAGAAAACTCCGGAAATTGTCATCTTAAAATCCAATCTTTGCAGGTATAAGAGTAGGTAATACCTAATTTAATGTAATCGTATGACATAAGTCAGGTAGGTAGGGTTGATGAAAACTCCACCCCCAAAAGAATGAAAAGGCGGGGCGAAGCTTCTATGGCTACACGTCTCGCTTTGGTCTAGTCGATTGCACAGGTAAAATTTATTTTAAAACTTTGTGCTCTCAAATTCAATTGGTGAAATATTGGACGTTAGGTACTATTTGTATTATGTACCTATACATACAGCGTAGGGGTGAGTGACAGTGGTCTGTTACACCCTGAAACTTTTCAGAACTTACGATATCCACTTTTTGGAAGATTTCACAAAATAATTAAATATCTATTTTTGAGAATTACACTATTCTTCTATTACAGACAATACTAACTACCTAAGTATGAAAACTGAGTGCTCTCAACAACATTATTAGTAACATTATCAAAATCCAAATGTCCAATTAAGTTTCCCTACCGGATATCGAACACTGTACCCCTTTGCCCGGCAGTAACCATTGTGCCCAATGAACCAATTAAGTATTCCTAAGTAGATAATTGGCCGGAAAGAGGAGAGAAAGTATTTATTGTCCTGCATTTTGACCTACGACCTAACCGACTATGGAACCGTCCATTTTTTAAATATATGTAGACATGGCATGGCATATTTTATAATCCAAATATATGGATTATGTTACTTTTTCCAGTGACTGCCAGATCTAGAACTAAGAAAAATAAATTCTTTTAAACCACTATTTTTTGCAAATTGCAGTCTACTTTGTGTTTACTTAATCTACATTTATTATTTTACAAAAACTATCATCATCTACACCATCTCCCTTACCTTAGGACCTGAATAATATCATCACCGTTTCATAGCAAGTTTAAATGGCTTCTCCAACTTATGTGGTTCTTCAAAGTACTCTTCTTCAAGTTCTCAGATAAGAAATACCGAACTCTTTATGAAGTGTGAGTGCTATTCCATAGCCTGAGAAAGTATAATTTATAATAGGATCTTGTATAAAAATAGTGTCGTACTAACAGGCGGCTGACGGACGATACAAGTGCTAGTTCGTTACAATGAGAGACAGGATGAGCGCGAACAAATTGAAAGATTACTGGAAGCAATGACAACGCTGTGCGCAGCAGACAAAAGGTGGCTTTATCCTCCTTGAAGCCACTCTTTGTATCTATCTGTCCATTGAATGAGCGGACGAAGATTTCTGCTCCTTAGACTTTTATTGCGAATACCTTCTGTAATTTTCCATTCTGTCCATACTTTGATAATTAGTTAAATAGTCATATTGGTCTAGAAGGAAGAATTAGTGATTGCTCCATATAACGGTTGCCATTAAAATACTGTCTCTATCCTCTATCTCTATAGAGACGAAATAGTCTAGATAGATCTGATAAAAATGAATTAATATTTGTATAATGAGGCTCCAAGAAGACCATCACCAATAAGGACACCTGCTGTAAAAGGTGACTGAGATTCTGAGATTCGATTAAAACTAACTCTTATGAAACAACAATCGGTTTCAGTCGCCGTGGGCATTTTACAGATTTACGAAAATTTCTCAGTATTGGCACAGAGGCTGAAATTGTGCCCAGTATGTGGGAACTTTTATATTACATCCGATAGATTATTATGTATGTATTAGCTGTCTATAAAGTTTTAATCACTATATATCAGGGCTGGTGGTCTGTTAATCGTCAATTTATTACTGATCAGATGTAGAACCTTCTTTTTGTCCGTCGAAAATATTTAAACTTACCATTTCATTACCAAAATGTATTTCTAATCAAGAAGTGCTTGCATTCTTTTCCGAGAGAAATCGACGCTTCGAAGCGAAACGAGCTTTGCTTAAGCAAATGGCTGCATTAAGAACAACAGTCGAAATTTTGACCGACTTTCATAAACGTGGTCGAATAGTAAACGTAGCACTACTCTTTTAAAACTTCAACGGCCTATTTTAGTTTTCTGATAACAATTATCAGCTAGATAAAGGTGAAACTGAGCACATGTACTTATATACAGGTCTAAAGTGACATTCTTGACAATATTTCGATGAATTTCTTGTTTTAGGGTTTTTTCATTTTCATATTATAAAGAAACGCAGTCGGGTTTTTTAGTTTTTTAAATTACCTTTTTTTATTTTATTTTCTTTTAGTTTTGTTATTTTTATATTTTGATGAATCTAATGTCACTCTCACAGTAAATACGAATCAAACGACCCCTATCAAGCTGAAATCCATCGATTTGGACCATTGAGTTCCGTTGGCCGCTCCAAGGGATGATGACTCATTTGAATCACGTACAAGTATTACAAGTTAACTCAGAATTGATTGATAATTTATTCACTTTCAAATAGATTGGCCAAAGAGATGAAGAGACCGTATTCAGAGTACCTACTCTTGATAGGTGCCTTTGTCATATTAGATTTTGGGATACAGAGAGGTCTTTATGGTATAAAAAAATACTATTTCATTCCGAGAATTTTATTTTATTATCAAATTAAATTGTGTGTTTATATCTGTTTATAATATGATATTTTTTGTGTGTAACATCTTAGAATTTCCTCAGTATTTATTATAATATTGCCGTTTAATAAGTCATATACAACCTGTTATTCAAGATCTAAATGTGGATCATAGTTAATTATTACTATACCTGTATCTTTTGTTTTAATTTAAATAAAAATATGTTTATAATTGTAATCATTGCCTTTTATTTTTATGGCCATAATTAGATGTTTTTATTTGAGATCTAAGTAAAGCTTTTTTCTTTTATCTTCTTGTTGTATATCCACGTTTTATTTTATGCATAGCAGTTTATTGCTATTGAACGTATTACTAGTAGAATATTTACCCATTGGTCTTTTATAGGCTATGTTCATTATACCCTACATCACTTTTCTCACAGTTTTATCTTCCACTACATATCTATCACTTTCAACTCCTACCTCCAATGGTTTCTCAAAACATCCACTCATAGATTTCCTCCTGTCACTGTCTCTTTATTTTTAAACATCTCTTCTATTTAAATAACAAATCACTATTACTGTATTATAAAACAAGGTCCTCACACTCTCTCCGTTAGCCCATCCGAATGAGATAAACACTAAAACTGCTGGATACATTTTCGTACAATTTTCATCAATCGATAGAGTGTCCAATAGATCTAATAAAGAATTTAGTATGTAACTACATATAAATAAAAATACCTTTTTAAAATTTTTCCCTTCACAGCTTTTTCTTTCTTTCTAAACAGCTTAATTTTTATTAGCTTGGAAATTCCACTATAAATTTTCTGAAATCGAAGTCAGTCACGGTTTAGATGGTCATTTTACGTCTAATTAGAAAGTTACTGAAACCCGCATTGATGAATCGAAGTTTAAAACCCAAAAGGTTCCCTTTGTTCTAACTAAACGAATGAATGGTGACACTAATTACTCTAATCCTCTTCACTCGTTAGTGGATCTAGTTAGTTTCAATGTAGATTTTGTAATGTGTTTAAATTGGTCTAGGTTATGTTTGTGTATGTTTTATAATATAAGACAAAATTATCACCCGATGCATCAGCATCTTTGGTCTATTGTGTTAATTTAAATAACTCTCTAACAAGCAGAAAATTAATAATGATCTGAGTTTGATTTGAGTTTGAAATTTCATTAAGTTCATCTAACAGTTTCTGCGCTAATGAAACAAATCTGTTTGTTTATTGTTATTAAAATAAATTTTTGATTTTACTAAAAGTTTGTAGTTGTAAATCTTTTGTTTTATTACTGCAGTACATATTGTTAGGTATAATTATTTTATTACATAGCTCTGGTGCCGTATTTTGCCACGCTATGAATTGGTCATATTTTTATATAGACAGACTTCTAACTACATTTAAATTTAATACTATAACTGTTTATTTGCGTAAACAATTAATTTTACGGTTGCAACTTATTACCGTTTATGTTTATAGCTTTTTATGAATATTCACTTTTGCACCGATGCATTCCTATTACCGTATTTAGTTGTTCATCGTCATTGATAGTTATTTCTTACTCGTTTCGGTTCTATTTATATGTTTCCTACTTTTTTCTCCTTACCACTAAATGTCTAAGCTTCCTGCTTGATTTACCACGTGTTGTCGTGAATTTTATGGAAGTTAACTAACTTCCATAAAATTCCAATAACTCACAAGTCCCATAAAATTCCTCCGACGTTACATTTGAAATATTTTAGTAAACAGCTAACAATGTGGTTTGTACTGTTATCAACGTGGTCATTATTATTATTAACATATACAAATTACCGTATGAGGTAGACCTTATAACGTATTCTGAGCATCTGACTGCAGTTCCATTTCCTGCCTTACCCACGAATTTAGGTTATCAATGTAGGTATAAAAAATTGTATTACCGTTATCACCGACTCGTGTCTTGGTTCAACGATCGATTTTGTTATTATTATACTTTAGATTGTTTTAAATCAGTTTAATATTAATTACTATCGTTCTTTTATTGCATTCTTTGATCTGATTATTATCGAAGAAACTTTATGTAGCGTTACTTCGTCATTATAATCTCACATGCCTACATTGTGTTAGTCAGTTTGTCTGCGGTGTAGATGTGAGTAGAGAAGTTCATTCAGTCAATAATTTAGTTTTACTTGATTCAGTCTTTACAATTTTGAAATGAATGGCAGATTAAATTCGCTTGAAGCATTTTACCAATAACGGTTATTTTGAATTACTATCGTACGAGTAAATAGTGTATTGTTCCTTGCTGATAATAGCGGCATTATTTATAAGACTATTCATTCGCTTAGCTATTGTGTTTTTTCTAAGCTGTCTGAGAGTGAGGTTTTACGGAAGCCTTGAAGGTTACCAAGGACAAGGATACGGCTCGCTATTGGGCCGCAACCGTTGAGGGCGGGCCCAGGAGGAGCCACCCACTAACTTTGTACCTGTTCAGTGTAACTCTAAAGTGTTCTGTGTGTTTGTGAATATTTCTTCTATTCATTTAATTATTTTCTTTACCATGTTCAGTGTATAGGGTCAAAATAATAATACCAAAATAAAAAATAAGAACCAGTAAAAACAAGTAGATTTTCAATAAAAACAGTTTTATTAAATCGCAATGCATAGTACATAGTTAGCATAGTGACAAATAGCTTAACATCAATCGCAATAGGCGCGTAGGTTATAAAAATAGAGGCCGCCGCTCGCCGTCGGCTCGCAGTGATGCGTGCTGTAACAAAAAGGAAAATTTAACAAGTTTAAAATTTGTTGATGTCCGTTGAGTTGCGTCTTCGACCAAGTTTAAATTTTAGGCAGCGGAGCGAGTGCGGAGCGCGCGGTGCGGGGCAAGACATCCGTTCGCTCGCAGATTGCCCAATTCCCGCCACGAGCGTGCCGCGCCGACGATTATTTCGATTTCGTCATTCGGTGCAATGACTCAAACCGACTGTTACGACATAGATACCTGAAGCAGAAGACAGATATAGTACAAAATAAATTTACAGTTAACAATATAAAATTCGGCGATGATCTTCTAAAAACGGCCTTGTCTCAAGCAGAAAATTCAGTGATTTCGCAGCCGAATCAAATAACAGCTTGCGTAATCCCTGACGTCACTGCGGACATAGCCAAGCTGAGAGCGGAGCGACGGAGAACTCAGGCGCAGCATGTGGATGATAACTGATGATTGTATGCCAGTCATATAGGAGAGAGAAAAAGACTGACTTGTATTTAAAAAGTCGAGTCAATTCCTCCCCCCGACACAACTGACATATTATTATTTTTCTTTCTTCAAGTCTTCATTTTTCAGCAATGTTCAGCACCAACTGTAATTAAAATATTAAACGTATACGCGACACGTGCGCGAACTGTTACTGCGAGGCGCGAGTCACATGACAAAGCAGAAGGAAAAATATTACTAGTTAATTGTTCTATGAGCGCACTACCGAACGCGGACCGAATTTCCTAAACTTGTAACTTTTTGAACGATTGAGAAAAAACGCGAAGTTGAAACTCGACTATACGGAAGTTGCAAAAGTAGGTCGCGGACATCTCACAAATTTTTAAAACCGAGATAAAATATTTTTATTCACTTTAAAGTTGATTTACGATCACTACAAGTCCCTATTTCCAGTTAATGTTACCGCGCCTCACATTGCACGAACAAAAACTAAGTTTGAAAATGTTGAACTAAAGTTAAACTTCCACTGTGGTTCAGACTGTTCCAAGAGCACGACCGGAGCCGACGACGACCACAGTCCGAATGGCGGCACGTAGCGGAGAGCCATGGCGTTTGCTGCGAGAGGGACGCGGCTCGCGGGCCGGGGAGGGGGGCACGGGGCGTGCTGCGCGCGCAGAGAAAGGACGCGGGTGGTGATGTAATCGCGATCGATGCACTCCGGGCTGCCGTGCGCCACCTTTGATCAACTATGGGCAACTACCTACCTTAGGGGGCATATTTTAGTACTGCACCGTAGAGCACTAAGTCTGTGCCTACGAAACAGCGTGTGACGTATTAAATAGTGATTAAGTGGAAAATTGGTGATCTGCGGCCGTGGGAGGACGGATCCGGTGGCTCCTATGCAAATAAATTATAAGGTCAGTGACCGTAGTATAGACACGTGTTGTAATTCACGTGCAGTCACAAAGAAAGCCCGTGGGTGTGCTGCTGGGGTTAGGAGCGGCGACTGGCGTGCAGTGAAGGCGGACGGCGAGGAAAACGCTGCCGTCTTAGAGCGGCTTAGAGTAAGTATGTGGTCGTGATAGTGTCGATATTGATCAGTTGGCTCGGCACTTGGTGACGGGGCGCGCGCTCGTCGTGCTCCGTCGTGCGTTTCCGTAGCCCCTCGGCGTCTATGTAGGTCACACGTGTAAGCGTTATCCCCACCAGACCGGCCTTGGCTTACTTTGGACTAAATGGCATATCACCTCCCCTTCTCCTTGGGCTCCGCGGGCCCGAGCCTCGAGGCCGGCGCGCGGCGCGCTGCTGTGCTACCAGCTCAATCTACCTATTGCACAGCTCTGCCTTGGGATGTGCGTCTAGTTTAGCTTCTCAATTATTACATTAATGGCCTGGAGCCTAAATTTTACTTCCAGGCTTACAGGCTGTACCATCCTAAATAGGTTCCAGTAATATGACCATTGTTAGATATATTAAAAGTATTTTAATGGTGGTGGGAAAAAAACTTAATAAAATATTTGATATTACTCAATATCATAATAAATAAAACATAAACGTTTTATTTATAACCAAATATTATTTATAAATAATAGACATGGTAAATTAGGTGACTTAGGTTGTACAATAGGGATAGAAGGGCCAAAGGCCGTGGTATGTACATCATCGTCTACCCCATTAGGAATTAGGATATAAAATATAATATTAGGTTGATAATGAAGCATGTAGGTGCCATATTGGAACGGTGCGAGGTACAAGGGACGCCGCCGCCATTTTTCGATCGATATAATTTTCAGTGAGGGGAGTGCAGAGATTGGTCCGGCAAACGGCGCAGAGCGCATGTCACGAGCGGCTGCGCGGCGGACGTGACGCGGTGTTAACGATCCAAGTCAGTATCTGCGACGCCGGGTAGCCCATCGCGGCCCCATCGAATAAAATACGCTGCTGATTATGAAAACAGCATTTCGGCCTCGTGGTATCTAGGACGGCACCCGAAATAACTAGGGCACCGTAATGCGCAGCTACTAACGCAACTCATAGCTGGCGTTACGCGTCGCCCAAAACGTTAAGAACCACGAAAAGTAGCGTCGCGCGGTGCTTCGGAGCCATCTTAAACAGTGATCGGCGCGCGCACAGGGGCGACGGGGATCAACTTAAGCTGGTGAGTTCAGTCTTCGTCATCGACCTTACCGCGGTACTTTCGTGCACTCTAATAATGCCAAAATTTATGGCAACGGGCCGTAGTCACGCGGGACGCTAAGTATTCTCATCTGAACGCGAGATACGGGACTAGGTATGTATTTTTATCGTGAACCCTGATCCGCAAGTCAGCGACTACAGGTGCTCATCACCCAGGACACAGAGGATATCAGTTAATTTGATAATGATGGGTTTCATTTTGTCCTTAGGTGTAAGCAGACCACGTAATACTTGGGCCTTACTCATAGAAACCAGACTAGCTGCAGTAGCTGCCACCTGCCCGCTAGTTAGCAAGATGGCCACGCAAAATGACGCAAACAAGAAACCGGCCAAGCCCCACATACTGACCGTCAGCAGGCCACTCCGCCTGGAAGACGATTTCTACGAGGTAAGCAATAGGTTATTGATTTTTTCAGGTTAATTTATAATTACAGTATGTGCTGTGAACTGGCTCACTGTTCATACATGAACAGAGCAGACAGTCCATAGCCTGGCATCAGTGGGGCGAGCCTATGTTACTACCAGGGTATTTGCAGTCCAGTTTTAACATATTACTGGGCATTTTGCATCTACTTAGTATGCAGATAGCAGTATTTCCATCATACCAGTATTACAAACTAAGTACATGGTTATAATCCTAGATCATGTACCCAAGTCACCATCTACAGAGAAAGGACTCCATCTTTTGGGTACAATTAAGTATGATATTTATTTATTTTATTATTTCTAAATTGTAGATAATTATTTTATTTTTTGTTTTATGTTTTGGAATATTGCTTCACACATGCATGAAAAGGTTTGGCCAGTTCAACTCCTGTATGCAAGCCTACAGAGGGGATCAACCAAGATTTAGGTGCATGAACAAATTGACTTCAATTTTCTGGTGGGCACCAGAGGTTTAGTAGAATTAGGAAACAAATAATTTAAATTCCATCCTGATTGTAGGAATTAAATAGTTAAGTCTCAATGGTACTATTTTAAGTTTAAATAGTACAAAGGGAATTTACAATTTGGTGGGGTCTCTGTAGACTCTTCCTAAATATACTGAACTACTTATACATACTTGAGGGAGGCTAAATATGAACTGTTACTGAAGTTCCCAAATACAGTTATGAAAAATTCTCATAAAACTATGAAACTGTTTAACATAATGTAATGTTTAGAGACTGCAGTAGATACTGTATGTACTATGCAGTCTCTAGAAATCTCTACATGTAGGTGGTTAAGTCTCAATGCTGTAGATAAATGAGAATTATCTTAAAAGTCTCAATGTGAAGTCTCAGACTGCAATATGAACATTCCAATGATATTTGTAGACATTATAAATGTTCATGGTGTAATTTTACCATGGAGTATTTCTACCATAGTGAGACAACTTGCCTAAACAAAGGAAATTAACTTTTTTTTAAATATAAGGCTCGTAGCAAATTAGGCAGGAAAGAACTGATGTTTTTATTTATTTTTATATTGAATAAATATTGTTTTTGTTTATTTTTATTGTTTTATTTTACAAATATTTACTTTTTTGTTTTATTTTTTGTGTGCCTTTGACTTTAGTTCTGCATGGTAAGTATATATACAACCAAATATGTAAGTAAATATGCATGAATCAATATGCTCATAATGTTTTTTTAATTTCTACAGATTTTTTTAATAAATAAGAGTCAGTTCGGAACTTTGTCTCAGAACACTACTTATTAGAAAAGTCATAAAGTTATTTCAATTTGAAAACCTACGAAAAATAGTTTTTTTTGTAGGCTTTCAGAGATTACTATTTGGATTAAAAAAAAATGAAACAGTTAAATTGCTGTCTATTAAGTTTACCTTTTACTACAATTTTGGATTAGATTCTTTATTGGCAGAAAGTACAATTTACTACCAAATGCTTGTGCAAATAAGATTCAAAATCGCCATTCTGCAATAGCAAGCATTGTGAACTTGTAGCCATGACTATACAAGACAATTGTGACAATTCTCAGTAGTTGGGTAAAGTATAATACAAATTATACTTTACTCAACTACTTAGAACATTTTCAACGTGTATAAAATATGTCAATTAGGTACAATGAGTAATTTTGCTAATTAAATAGTTTTTAAAACCAGAAATAAAGCGTAGCCGTTATAAAGACAGTGCTAATAATTACTTAAGATTTTATTAATAAAATCGTTCTTCTGCTTTTGAAAAGGAATTCAATGGTTTTGTTTATTATCTATACCTACCTAACAATGAGTTACATAGGAAGATAGCTGTGACTACTTGACAAATTGAATTCAATTGACACAAAGCAACGCTTCGTGTTAATGGTACACAAACGAACAGCAATTTACGTTCAACACCGAATGGAGTGAACATTGAATATTATTTATAATTGTGGAGCAATGAGATCCATACTAGCACGCGGCCCATTCATATTATTATCAAACAATGCATTCCGCGCCGACTCGCGTTACATATCAAGCGTTATACAATGTACCTGCTCGGAATTATTTTGTTTTCTTTGTTTCGTGCTCGTATCCTAACTACCCTCCGTTACTTTCAAGCCGCACAATTTGTGTATGCTGGTACGCTACGGTAATAGGTTTGGCGGGCGCCGTATAAATCGTGTTAAACAAATATTAGATAGGCGACAACGTAGGTACTGAAAATGCCTTGAACACGCCACCACGAGCCGCCAGTGATAACGGTGTAACGATATGCGGAACACAATGATAAGCGCGCACTCGGATAGAACGGCACATGACGCGGCGCGCGGCGTGAGCGACCGCTGCCCGCCCGCCGCCCGCGCGCTGCCGTAGTAAACAGAACGTGTCTTCTGCGTACATAAATACTACCCTACTATTCACGACACGGTAACGCCACAAAACTCCGCTAACCAACCGCTGATCACCCAAAATAAATGGAAATGCAAAACAAAAATGTAGCCGAATTTAGAAAAGTAAATTCAGGAAATTCAATGATTTGGCTTTACACGCGGCATTTGATAAGAGCAAACGATAACAATGATTCAATAACACGAGTAGAAGTTACTGAGAAATTTCGCTAGCAAAAAAAGAATTACGCCAAAATTAAAAAAGGAAAATCGCCGATAAAAGTGAAGGAAGTGGATGTGGACGCGTAGCAGCACTCACCTGGGGACGGCATCTTGTGCTTCGGTCGGCTGTGTTATGCCAGCACCGACTGCCATGTTAAGTATATTTATGACAACCGCGGCGGCTACTACGCTGGCGCGCAGACCACGTCGACGCAGAGCGATGCCGCATTGTGTTCTATACTCTATACTCTATACGTATGCGCGTCTAAGGCCCCCCTCGCCCCGCGCACTTGGCACTTCTCCGCCTCTTCGTTCTTTAAAGTCAAAACGTCGTAACCGAAAGTGGCACACGCTTCATGGGAAAAAGACCCTTAAGGCCCCAATGGGCCCGAAAGAAATGGTATCTCTATGGCAACGCTGCAATGGTTTATGCGGCATTTGTCCGCTATGTTAGCAGAAGTCGTCGATAATTCGGCTCGCACCGAAAACGGTTAACGCACAGAATTGGTTCGGCCTAGCGCGAGTCAGTGGGGTCACGTTATCATGCGACATACTTTATAGAACACAAAGCGGACCTAATTAATACGATATAGCTGCTTTATCGAATTAGTATTCCTCCCTACTAATTACTCACAAACAACCCATAGGTAGATATAATACAGCAATTAGCACTGTTACAACACAAACTGCTGCAGTTAAAATGAAATAAGCAGCCGCGAGTGCAAAAGTAAAAGTTTGTTGACGTTACTTGAAACCAAGTTAATGCAGTCTGCGCAATGCACATGCAGTGCTACTACTCTACAGAGTGCACTCTATGTACCAACTGTTAGCAGCTAGAGTGGCCGAGCAAAGAGTCTCCCATCCGCTACTAGAGTCTCAAAAAATTCTAATAGGATTTTAAATAAAATATTTAGTTTATAAATTCTTAATTTAATTTTAATGCTCAAACAGGTAATATCGTCCTAAATAAATATATTTTCATTTATAGTAGGCACCTACTCACTCAAAATTGTACAATACCTTAAAATTGAAACGACCCTGTTAAACCTAAAACTGTTATTGCACAAACATATCTCAACAGTTGAATGCCATACTTAAAGACAGTAGGTTCCAGTCTTAATTGTTTTTTTTTTTTATATTACATACATACTCTAACTTCCATTAAAAAAATATAGTTGCTAGGCACACTAGATAAGGCGTTTCCTTTGTTACAGTTGAGCATTTGCCCCTGCGAGGAGGAAAGTATTCAGCCCACTATTGAAACGTACCATATAGCAGGAGAGAAGGTAAGTCAACCAGAAATATATATTGATATGTTATTTGTCGACTGGGGTTCAATTCCCGAGTACAGTAAAGGATTTCTGTAGAACTCATGACACAATTGGGAAAAAATATCACACAATTTAGATTTATCTACATTGAGAATAAAAGAAAAAAAAATAAAGGTATAGGTAGCCAAAATTTCTCTTTAGAAAACCATCATTTAATTTTGAAATCTATTAACTCCTGAAAACAGTCTAGATTCACTTAGCTCCAAATAAATTAAGCATACGAGTTAGCAATGTGGAACCTAGAACGATTGCAATGAGCATTTATAGAGAAGATATTGCAGAACATCAGTAAAATCAAATTAAAAGAAGAAATAAAGATTCAGAATAAGTACTTCGAAGAAATTTAGGTCGACCTCATTGAATTTTCTCAAACGAATGCAGCGCCGTACGACTCCACAATTGATTCATTAAAATTCTATACCATCTGAATATAGGGCGCTAAGAAATTTTCTATTCAAAATTGAATCTTAGCAGACCAGATATAGATGGTATTGTTCCTTGTACCCTTTATAAACGGGAAGAGACAAAATATTAATGTATTTTCATCATAGAAACCGTTAGTCTCTATCAATGTACCTATATTTAGTAGCTACCTTCAAACATTTATTGTGTTTGAAGGTAGCTACTAAATAGTGGCTTGACTAGGTAAAAGAAAATCTCATCTTTAATACTCATTTCAATTTTAATACTGATTTTTCCGATTTAGTAAACAAAATGGTCCATAATTTCAGTTTCTAAAATTACCCTAACTTTTGACTTGAAGACCTAGGAA
The DNA here is from genome assembly GCF_023101765.2 of Spodoptera frugiperda. Classification (NCBI taxonomy): domain Eukaryota; kingdom Metazoa; phylum Arthropoda; class Insecta; order Lepidoptera; family Noctuidae; genus Spodoptera; species Spodoptera frugiperda. The sequence continues at coordinate 5,068,981 of NC_064236.1, forward strand.
CAGACCAAACTGGCAGAGTTAGTGTTAGATCAAATAGGACCCATTCAACCGATTCGGTATTTACTAAGCGTCAAATTAAGTATCGAACGAACAGCCCCAAGCTTTTACGATACTTCACTAATATGAGCTGAGGTTGAAAGTGAATTTTCCAACCGATTGACTACACACGGCTATCGAGATTGAAAATTCAATATGCTCGGTCTAAGGTACCGCACACTCAATTTGTTCAAATCAATTTTTATTTCAATGAACATACACTTACCATGATTTATTGCTCTCGTTCAGTGAACGGGATCCATATTTGTCATGTTCAATATATCGATTGGAAATATTGGAATTTTGAAATTCTCAATGTACCCCTAATTTACCCTGATGATGATCTAATGATTAAATTAATGACGTTTCGCGAAGCTACCATCTGTGATCAGATTTTCAAAAAATAAGTTATATCGCTAGTGGCATTAGTACATCGATTGGTCTCAGACCTAGTCCATGACCTAGTAATTATATTTATAACTTTCAACCCAGATTATTGCAGGTTCATAAAATACCTGTAGAACGGTTTATATTATATATCTAGGACATTAGTCCGCATATTTTTTGTTGAGATATACGGAAACTATTGATGCCATATCATCAAAAGTAAACAACAATGCGCTGTATTGAAATATTAATAAACATTCCGTATAATTATTTTATATTAGCCAATAGGTAACTTTGCTTTGTAAGCCAAATTGTAACCTAACCTACAGCTAGAACGACTAGAGTTAAAAAAGCTTATGTAGCATACAGACTTGGAGATTTTTGATAGGATATGGTGACAAACGAGGAGTAGGATCGCCTGATGGTGAGCCACCATCCATAAACACCCGCAACACCAGGGAAGTTATAAGTGCATTGCTAGCATACATTTCGGTGAGTTTGCGGGAGAATTGGACAACTTAATTACCCTTAGTCCTTGTCATCATCGTACCTCAATACAATCGGCGAAGCACCATCGTTACTTGCACGAAACGCTTCAGGTTCCTTGTACCAACCTAAGTGTTAAGGAGTTGAATAGGATGCGCCTGCTGGTCGTCTCCAACCAGGCGATATAGTGGCCAAAGTTGTGAAATACTCTAGTCGAGGCGGCCCATTGAAGCGGGGCTCTCCCACGAATGAGAATAGTTAAATTCATAGTTAATTGTTCAATTATGGTAAGTACAAATACTTATTTTGTACAGGTTCAGTACGAAGGACCTGAGAAACCACAAGTGTTCCGAGAGGCCGCGATAATTGCGGACAGATTAGTATGTGCAGACGTAGAGAACGCCCAACAGCAACCGAGTGACGACGAGTTTTCAGATACTGAACCTGAACCTGAACCTGAGGTAATTAGGAAAAATAATCTCACTAGCTTGTTTTAAAATGAAGGCATCATAGGCATCGAAAACGTAATACTTAAACTAAATCCGGCAATGTGACAACCAAATCCCAAGAGATTATAAATTGGTGTCAGTTTGTCAGATGTAGTGGCTTGGTAGCAGCAGGTGGGTTGGTGAAAGTACCAATCTTACTTATCTGCTACTTTCCTTCCAAAATATGTCGCCTATATATCATTTTACTTATACAAAACTCTTTAATTTTGATGTAGCAATTACTCTTAAAATGTACCTAACGTCTGGTATTTTTCAAAGAATTCATAGTACAATCATTTGTCTCATTTAGCCGCCACAATTCGAGATGGTTTTACTCGACATTCCTGACGACAAAACACTGATCGACGAGTCGGCTGAAGTCGAATTTGAAGACGATTCGGAAGAAGAAACAGCACAAATAGCTGAAGTTAAGATGTCCCAAGAGGATTTGGCTGTTGCAGGGGTAGGCACCTGAGTTTAATTAAGATAAAACTTAATAACTGACTCTTTAAGGATACGTCGTATCACACAATGCTAAATTATAATATTTTTTCTAACACATACTACGTTATAATGTAAAAGTAAGAACTCTTGACGATAGTAACATGATATCTTTTTCTTATTTAGCCAAGCGGACTGCAAAGAAATGCATCAAGGCAAGCACCTGGTACTATTGAAGTGGTAAGTTTTGATATTTTATAAAGTAAACATGGAAGCTAGCATTAATGTTCTAATACCTTTATTAATTTGTGTTATTTAGAGAAAAGAGACAGCCACGAATTATATCAGCCGAGCCTCCACCTCTACACATACACCATACACATCTACAAGAACCGACTTAAAAACCGTAAGTTTCTCTCAATCTCGCAACACAGCAATATATGGGATATGAACTTCTTGATTAAATTATTCATAATCAATGTTTGTGTAATTTAGAGCAAAGAAACTTTGGACGAAGAACCGCAGGAACTGCACGATGCGCTGGTCAGATCATTACAGGACCAAGAACAAGAACCAAAAGGAATCTTGGAGTTGGTTCTTGACGAGGAAGATGAGAGATACAGGAAAGAGGTAGGTTTTATTCAAGACATATTTTACTCATATGTATAATATATGAACACCGATTTCAGTCCTTTATGACTTTTACCAACGGAGTATAGTCAAGTCAAAGAAGAAGGATCAGTAAATTGAGATAGACCTTAATATTTCTGTTAAAATATTCAATGTAACAGTTTAGGGTTACCTACTATACCTACGTCTACGGAAAAAATATCACTAAAGTATAATAATGATAACTCACCTACGTCCACTTAAGTACGAGATTTTTATTTAAAACTTCACATATAGGTTCCATGCGATATCTGTGTGACGTTTTGTTTCTATAATTCATGTAACTAGACTTATACAGTACCCTTAGTATGAGTTTGCTTTACGTTTAAAGTAATCGAAACAAGAGCGCGTTTGACGCTCTGATTGGCCGGCTCTAATAAACTAACCAATCAGAGCCTTTGAAAACTATAATATCCGTTACATTATCAATGACAATCTGATAAGAAGTCATTAGTTAATTTTCTTTATCAAAGCAAAGAAGAGAAAAAAATATATTTCCCACTATTTATCGCATAGGTATTATAGGAACTTTATTGACACAAGTTAAAAGATGCTCTTGTTGTGAAGAAACCATTTTTATTTTCTATTCGATATGGATAGGTCTTCTCTGAACATCGTAATTTAATTTCCCCCACTTAAAAAAAGAGATATATTTGTTGGAAAGTTGCACGAGCCGTGTGTCTCGCGGCGAGTTTTAGGAGATCCGTATTAGGTAGCACATTGCGACAAATTTTAAACTCTATAAATACATTTTCATTTCAATATAATTTGCGGTGAGGTTAAAGTTAAGATATTTTGATAACAGGTTCATAGGAAACAAAGCAATCCATTGTCCACAGTAAGGAGGTCGCCACTTATATCAAAGTTGTAATCTCTAGAGAACACATGAAGGAGAAAGTTTCTGTTTCTTCTTCGAACGAAATACCAACGTTTATCTATTTTACTTTCCCCTCTCGATACTTTGTGCCGCACACAACATAAATAAAAAATATTTTGACTACCGCCGCCGTGGCTCTATCGCAGCTCAAAATAGATAAAAACTTTAACGTACCTAGTGCCTAACTGAAGGATGATTGTGTGTAGTAATAACAATACAATACCTACTATATTCATGATACTAGTAAAAAAATTCAAAGATCCCAGTAGTTCGCTCAAGATGCGGCCCACAAAGGATGGGCTCGAACGGCTCACGTATAGCAGGAAATAAATAGGTCGCGGGGGCACGGGATCCCTTGGGGTGGGCTACGTGCTGCTCCGAAGGGGGCAGGGTTGGGGCCAGTAGGGAGGGGGCTGCCGAACTAGGTGGCCTACATGCTCACGGAGCCCGCTCCGCTGCACAGCGCTTTTACATCAGGGGCACACTGCTGTAAATGAATTATTTGAAGAACACGCCCGCGCGCTTATGGCGCGGGGACGGTGCGACCCTATCGTTTTATTGTTGTGTATATTGTATGTTCAGCCACGAAAAATTTCGGTAACGAAAAGTGTCGGTTTGCCTCAAAACCGAGTAAAATAAAATCGAAATCATATCTCGTGCCGTGATATAATTAAATGGATATTTTTAGATTTACTGAGTTAATGAGTGTAAGCGTAATTATTTATAAATCAAGCAATGTTATCTGCTTAATTCTTAAAAGTTAGTCAATGGCCCGATATCAGGCTTCTGTCGCGAAGTTGCTCAGACTATCTGACTTCGTCCATTGGGTCGGTTCACACGCCGCGTGTTATGATTTGCGCATTCCTGTCTCGCACGTCACGACTTATGCCGCACTCGCAATTACAGACCCAATTACGATAAGATAGCCTATGACTTTCGGTTAAATAGGAGCCAGCGACATCTTATTATCAGATTCGTAAGTCTATCCAGAAAGACATTTGACATACCTATCCGCATAGAAACAGGAAGATGATAGGCTTGCTCAACTCTAGGTACAACACATTTTCTACCGCACCATTCGTTGGACAGTTAAACTTATAATAATATTTTAAAATAAATTATAGTCCCCATTCGGATATGCAATAAAAATTCAGTTACAATTGCGACAAAAAGAGGTCCTTGGATTAAAATAGGTGAGTCGCACACGTGTTCGCAAAGGTAGATAAGTGTCTGGCGCGAGCACAATGGGCCCCTTGACACGTTTGCGAATCTAGTGCGCTATGAATGGGAGTCATTTCGCCTTCTGCGCAAACATGTATGTGCCTTTTCTGTCAATACAGGAATTACTGGATAAAGTCGCGACGGCTGAAAAGAAATAAATTTATAGTTGAACTGGTACTACAAGATTGTATAGAGAATTGGTTTATGCATAATGGACACTTTTTATTAATGGTAGTTTTTTATAGTCACATGGAAGCTAGGAGCTTTTTGTTTACACGTAAAATAAAATCCGATACTATACCTATAAAAAGCATTTTGCAAGTTTTGATTTCAGCCAACTATGTACAAGTAAATGGTATAACGTCGGAACTAGTAGTATTTTGTAGTTGTAGGCAAATTAATTTCATAGGTAATCAGTTAGAAGTAGAAGTGTAATTTAAGGAAGATATACGATTCGAACACTGAGGAACGTTGAAAAATACGAAGATTTAGTTATGTAACTTCTCAACATGTCTTATACAATCTGGATACAACTGAATTGTAACTATTGACTGATCGTATTTCAAAATTTCCGGGTAAAAATATGATTATGTTTAACTTTAAAAATTTACTCATAGTGATTGTAATAAATAGCAAATCATAAGAATTCTTCTCTCATCTTGTGTTACCGTCGAATATTTTTTAGGCAAAACTTTGGGCAGAGATCTGCGGTCGCGAACGAGAGAACGTACACATACGGGAGGAAGTATTCCGACTCTGGGGTTCGCGGTAATGACTACTGTCGAGGTAGAAAAAACATTTGCCTTCAACCCGGGGCCGCTGTGTAGGCTGACGCCACTCGAGGGTCATGTCGGCCACAGTAAGAGATCCTCCTGTGCAGCCCAGAACCGATCATTACGAACAAGTACAGGTAGCTACAGTCAAGCTAGCGACTATTGCCCACGCAGATGCATTGCAAACACGCAGCGAATTTTATGCAGCAAAGCATTTCTGTGTCTGAACATTTCATAAACTAAATTCCACATCATCGTCACAATTTTATTACACATTCTTCATTTATTGGTAATGCAAATGTAGGAAGTATTTTGTACGTGATAACAAGTACCAGCTCACAACCCTGCCCCTGCATCTCCGTCTCCGTGGGAATGTTTCTGGGACCCTGCTAGTTTATGTCCTCCTATAGAAAAAAATAATCGCAGGTAATAAAACATCGACAATTTAACGGAAAATGAAACCAACCGACAGTCATCATTTTCACTCCATGCACGATGATAATTTTATTATAACTTTCGTGAGACATACTAAATTAATTATTATGTTATCGGCTTACTCACGTAACTGTTTGACGAGGAACTCGACTAGTTTCAAGCCATGCTAGAGGCTCGTAGCAGCGCGACAATCGCCGCGTCGTGTGTCGCGGACTGCTGCTCATGAATATGAGCCTCTAGCATGGCTTGAAACTAGTCGAGTTCCTCGTCAAACAGTTACGTGAGTAAGCCGATAACATAATAGTTAATGCACGATGATGTTTTAATTTTTTGAAATGATTTACTCGGACTTCCACGATTTTTCTCATGTTTCCTTTTCAAGCTATAGATTTAATGCTGTTTTAAATTATTGTCATCCGAAAATCTATTTTGTCTAGCCGAGGACCATTTCTTGAACATCGGTTAGTACTAGCGTTTCCATAGGAAACTGGTCGTCGATAAGAAACTTCAATATTGTGGTGACTACGGAAAAATTAACTTTTTTTGGTTTTACTGTAAAAACGAAGTATTTGTTAATTCGATCTTAAAAGTGTTAATAAGTATTAATGCATACAATTATAATATGTATATTGTAAATTGTTTTTATGTGTGTCTTTTCAATTGTCTTTTTACCGGTTTTGCGTTTTTGTAGATTTATCAGATCTGGTTCTTGGTTTTCATATAAATATTAACTACTACTTACTAACCTACCTATGCAATCCGTGAGTAGTTTGAAACATATAACTTGTAACAAAAATACACGTACTAAATTCCTTACCAATAAACTTAATACATACAACTTAACGGACAAAAATAAAGGATGTCATAATGAGTTTAACATATTATTTTAAATATTGTTAATTCGGATTATACACGAAATGACCATCAATATTATCTTCTAGTAATAAATGTGCATTTATTACGAAATATAATATCGTTCTGTATAGTATTTTAAATGACATTTCCTAGTTTAGTCACAAAGTCAGTAATCTACGCGAGCGAAACCGCGGGCATCAGCTTGTTTGTAAATAAAGAAACAAATAAACTTAGAAAACACATATGACATTTGTGTAAAAGTTAGTACAAACGTTTCTCTATTTATTATATTATTATTATAGTTTTCTGCCCACGGCTTCGCACGCCTAAGTTTTTGTATTAAAATAACACATCAAAATATGTTACACATTAAAAGATTGAACCAAAACACAAACTGACCGTAACTGACGGCTGAAAGCGACTTTGATTTCAAATATTATGATCGGTACAGATAAATCTTAAGTCTAAAAACGCCTACTTAAAAACACAAGGCAAAATTGTTGTTTTATATAAATACTCAGTCTTATATTACAGAGTAGGGTATCTGACAGAGTTACCGTTCGCTTATTTCGTTAGGAAGGTCTGTAGGTAATATATTATCAATAGCGAAGTTTTTTTTTACTGTTCCAGACATTTTAATTACGTTTTAGTTCACAAATAAAATAACGTTTCCACACTTTCATTATTACATACATTTAAGTACACCTTTGATTGCATCACACCCTTCTACCCTCAGTATCGTAAGACGTAGAATCTAGAAACTTTTACAAATATTGCTCACGAATTCCACTATATCCTGTACGAATGATTTTTATGTGCACGGTTGTTAAGGTACAAATGCAATTTCTTTTCATTTTGCTTTATTAATGAATTAACAAGAGTTTTTGTTTCAAGGTGGAGGGCGACTACTACGAGCGACTAATATCGGCGACTTCTGACGCTCCAGCTATCTCCAGCTACCAATTCCCTGAAATGATAAACTTGACCAACTCTGGAGTAAACCGAATATTACCAAAAAGTCAATGGGGTCCGGAAATAAAACCGTTAGAATTAACTGACGAGACTTACAAGATACTCGTAGCCGCAATGGAGAATATTCTCCGTAGATTATTAACCAGTCTTAATTACGATTCCATAACCAACTTTATGCAGTTCCATGATTATACACAAAATGTTGATGTTGCAGATAGCTCGGTGTATGAGTTATATCAGAGATTCAGACCAACTATTTACCGACCTAGTTCTACATGTGTTGGCTTGACTCTTGAACTCCTTCGCCGGTGGCAATGTCTTAGATTTATCTTCCCTGGATTGATTTGGGCAATGGCTCCTCTATCCTGCGAGGAATCTGGACCCAATATTCAGCATGATGCTAAAATAACCAGCGGAGCGCATGAACTCTACATTCCCGATAAGGAACACCTGCTTGCCGGCGTGCACGTTAGACTCCACACGCGGGCGGGACTTTTATTATCGGACCCGGGGTATCACGTCGCTCGAATCGTCACCGTTATGCTAGATAAGGAGCATCCGCACACAGGAGAGTTCCAACAAGTCAATGAACAAGGGAGTAGAAAATTCTATGAGTACACTTTCTGCGATACAAATAGCGGGTACGTTCTTTGGCAGGAACAAGATTATAGGCCAAATGGTTTAAAAATATCGGATGCATTAATATACGCAAATCGGCCCTATTGCGATGGCATTACATTCTCGGAGAAGAGAAATATAATTTACAAATTTAAAAGTATAGTGCGTCGCTCTCATACGGGCTTAACTTTGGCTGGTATGAGTTTTTGTTTAAATCCAATTTTTAGTAAAGCTAAGTTTAGTATTTTTGTGCAAGACCGAGATAATGAAAACAAAAGATTACGAAAAAGAATTTCATTTAAACGATTTTTACATACATCCACCATCAACAAACAGGTAAAACAATGTATAGACATTTGTAACAAACAGCTCCAACTACCGAAAGGTAAATTATTTTCCATTATATGTCAATTAGCCAAAATTTTGTCTGATGAGAATTTTGTACGGTCATGCTTACTAATGAGCTATTACATTCAAGAATGTAGCATATGACATAGGCCTCAAAGTAATTCGTGGGTAAAAATCGAATTAGAAGAGGAACTTCCAGGATCAAGTACTACGGAAATCGCTACTCTTGAAAGTGTTCAAGAACCACCTCGAGTTCCAAGGGTGCCACCTAAAACTCCAAAAGCAGGCTTTCCAATGCCTATTCGACTGCCTCCTCCACATGATGAGGAATTCTTGAGCATTCCAATTAATAGATCAGCAGACTTGGAAATGTTCCCTCATCCCAACCCTTCAGAAGAAGAGGCATGTGAAGAGAAGAATGTCTTTCCTTTAGAGGACTTTCAAGAAAATGTATCTGACTTAGACTCAGAAATCGTGATTAAATCTGAACCGCTAGATCCAGTCAGTGAGAGGTATGACTTAAGAGTAACAAGAGCTAATGTTGAACGCTGGCTGGATCAGAGTGAAGCAGCACTGGCTCAACAAAATAGACGGTGGTGCTGGTGCTGCCAATCGGTTTCTGATAAAGACTGCCCCCATATGAATTCTTAAAGAATTTTCGTATACATTTGAAAATTATGTCGAGACTGAACTTTATAGTATTTTTAAAATTGATCTAACCAGGTACATACGTACCTGAACTTATTCAGATAATATTGTGCCTTACTTAATTGACTAGTTTTATTGATAGATAGAATTTATTGCTTATGTACGGTACTAAATTCTTTTGTTACTATTAATGTTTGTAGTGAAAGAAAATGCATAACTGAATCGAATTTCATGTAATTTATTACAAATATATTTTATAAAACTTAATAATTTCAACATATCATGTATTAGGTATAGTGATCAAGGGCCAAAGAATTAAAAATTCCACCGATAAAAATCAAAAATAGGTCACGAAGTCCTAGGAGTACCTATACTCGCTAGTTGAAATATGTAGCTTAAAACTAATGTGTTTAGGGACTAAACGTAACAATGTCAGTATGCATTTCATTGACAGTATTTAATTACTGACTACTGCTCAAATTTTCTAAGTCCGCAAGGCAGCTGGTGGCGAGCTGTTGGGCAGTGGCGACCCCACGGACCTGACTCCCGGGAGTGTCGTTCTTCATCTCCGGATCGTCCTAGTGACCGGAGTGAGAACTGACGAGGAACAGCGCTCCCACCTCATTCTGGCCTTAATTGACTGGTTTGAGGGGAGATTCGCAAGAGTGCTAGAAGGAGACTCGGGGGATGGAAGTATTTCAGAATATGCTGAGGGTTATGCTTGTGATGGCCCTGATAGCCCTGGAACATTTGTCCATCCCCTAGCTGCTCAATGTATGTGTCTCCGTGTCGCTACCTTTTGGCGGCAGTAAGTTGCCGGAGACCCATTCGTTGAGTTTGCCAGTCACACCCAGCCTGTTTTAACATCAATATCGATCAGGCTGGAACAGAGTATTCCCATGGTTACCTTTGAACTATTCCAGAGACACTTATTTAAGGAATATCCACTTATTTCTATTTAACTCCATCTATAATATTAAGACACCAGGTATGTCCATGGAATACTCTCATGTCGGATACAGGTTGGTTGCCAGTTTAGTCGAATTTTATTTCCATGGATCTCTGCTCAGATGATGTGCGATTTATAAATTTAATTACTCAAATGCATTTGGAATCCATCTGATAACACAAAATAGTCAATAACTAAAAATAAAATCGTAATAATTGGTAGATCAACGTCATGAATGCTGCTGCACGAACATGCTGTACGAATTGAGACAATGTGAAAGACATCCAACATATAATACCATCTAGTTGGTCATTCGGGATATCGGTGTGTCCGGGTACTACTAACGTGATCTAGGTCGCAGTGCGCGTCCTACTGCCAAACACACACACACACACAGGCACCGGTACACCGGCACGCACACCGCGACACCGACGGCCGCGGCCACAGTATAAATCGCGTCGGCCTCGTCACTAACTAGGCCGAAAAACTCGCGCATGCGCCCACAACCTCACTAACTATTCGGGTAACATTTCACATTCGAATATTTTCCCAAGCTCGTCTCATTTGAGCAGGATCCTTTTTTTATTTCCGTATGTCTAATTGTTTCTAGCACAACTGTACCGAACTGCACCGACCAATAACATCTTCAAAAGTATCCAAAAAAATTATTCTTAATTTCCTGTATATTTGTTTTAATAATTGGTTTGTCTTTTCTGTTAAAACACGGATCGGCCTGAACACCGATGAGTGCTTCGGGATAAGATCTAAGCTTAATTTTGAATTATGTATAATTATTTCCTTCTTTCTTCACATCTGCTATAAAGATCCGGCAGAACTGAGAAGACCAAAAGAGGAAGCAATTATCGATTACGATAATTTCGACAAAGCCCTTAAACTGATCACAGCACCACCTAATTGATAATATACACTTCAATCGCTTGCAATGGTATAGTTTGTGTATAAATACATAAGGATATGTTATTTGAATGTAATGCCATCGGAATGGGTATTCTTTAAGACCAGGAAAAGTGAGACAGAGTTACATGAATCTCACAATTTTAGGAAAGTCTGGCCAAAACTTTGTTCATAACTGAAACGGACTCTGTCAGGTGTGTGGATGTATCTTATACAAACTGGACCGTGCGGAGGAGTGCATCAACTAAAAATAAGCAAACTGTGATTATTATTCATAAGTGAAGAAAGACTTTTATAGTTGTTTTATATTACCTAGTGGAAATGTATGATGTAATGTGCTTTCAAAACTACTTGTTAATGAAACAAGATAAATGTCCGTAATTACATAAGTATAATTAGTATTAAATATACATATCTTTATAAATCCTATGTAATGGGAGTCTATATATAGGATTTATAAAGGTACGTATGAAATAGAAATATAAGTCTATAATATAAGCAAAAGTAGTTGGTCTTTTAGGACTGAAAAAAGTAGTTGGTCTTTTAAGGCTGAAAAAAGCTATTGAGCAAAATAACACCTACTGCGGTATAGTACCTACGTCGCGTGTTCAATAAGCACAAAATCGTTATTATTTTGTTTAATCACCTATTAATGATTATAATATTAGGATTTTATAAGTAAGGATGAAAATTAACCGTTTGTGTGCCGCATCGATATGAGACACCAATGTGTTTTTATTGTTGTCTTATATCCCGGAATCCTCGGCATACGAAAGGTTAATATTATTTAAGATTAATATTCGAGTTTTTAAATAACTTTTAGGATTAATAATTCCTTTTTATTGGCATATTTTCGCAAAACTATTTTATACGTACCGACTTATTTCTACGACGAATTTTCTTGTGATGAAAAATATTTTCTAAATTTGTGATGATTTTAAATATAAATATCTGTCTTTTTACAAAAGGCATTTAAAACTGCGTAAACGCAACGCTTTTTGGCGTAAAACCTTCATTAAAAATTTTTAAAGAATAAATTAAATAATTCGTAACTAACTGCCGTACTCAGAGTCATTTAATGATTACTTAAACTGTACTTTAATAATGAAGGATTGGGTTAAGTAACCATTAAATCACTCTAAATACGGCGGTATTTTGTGATAAATCAATTTCAGATTAAAAAATAAAACATAATTAAGTAAAATTAAACAATACATTTCAAATTACTTTTAACTAAAAAAAAGCATAAAATTAATATTACATATTTTGATTTGGGAATAAAATTCAAGTAGGTATAACCTTAATCTTAAAGCCAAAATTTCAAAAATATGTGATATCCACAATTTGTAATGGATTAGTGGTAGCGATAGTAACTTATAATTAATTACCTACTCAGTAGAAGTACTAGGCATTAGGTCCTGGTAACTCCAAATAGGGTAACTTAAAGTCTGAATAAAACTCAGTGCTAAAACTATTTAAACCCCAGTTATATTATGATTGGAAGCTTTTTAAAATTAACGATTCTTCAAAATTCTTCTTCGAACTGAAAACGACTGATTGGCGTTATAATAAACCTAAATTAATATTGAACAAAAACTAACTATCCTAACCTCTTTACAAAATTTATTATATCCATTTTATTATTCTCTCTTTCAAAAGTCAATAAGTATTATTTACTTTTCCAGCTTGTTATTTATATTTATATTAGGATATAAGTACATATATTAAGTGTTAGCTAAGTATAATATATAATATTGAATGTTATAGTAATCGTTCTACTTGTATTTACGTAAGCATATTTATTATAATGAATAGTATCATAAGTATTACATTCAAATATTATTATAACCAATCATTTCTAATTGTAATTTTAATGAAAAAAGATATAAGCATGGCTAAGTACACACATGATTGCAGAATTTTAATTTAAGTGAAACAGATATACGAGTAGATAGTACACATGATATAGCGACGGCGTCAGCTCACCCAGTATATTTCGAGTGAGAATATGACTATGAGAAAATCTAGAAAATCTATCTAGTATCAAAACTGAGAGACATCAATGGAAATGACTGATAACCATTGATTTTTTATTGTTAAGGAAATAAACACACATATGTATTTAAAATGAATTGTGATTGTAGTTTGAAATAATTATGATACTTCTACTACATACATATATTTAAAGATAGATAATAGACATAATAAGCACAAATGTTTCAATGTACCGCACACATTTACTTGCTCATGTTTTTAAATACTTGATTATATAACTACATCAATAAAATAATACTCTATAATGGCTGGTACCTTACGGTTAAGATATTTATTATATACATTTTAGTGAAGTAATTTTCTGATACTCTAATAATTAATGTAAAGAAAATCACCTGTAGATTCAATGCGCGTGCTTATAGAATACCAAATATTTAATAATAGATTGTAAATCATTATTAAGGTACTTGCACCTAATGTGGCCCACGGCCACGCCTTAGGTGCGAGTACCTTACTCTAATATGTGTCTATAATTATATGTACTCTGATATTATTATTTTAATAACAATGCTAAGTAGGAAAGCTGTTAATTGGAAGAGTTAGATATCAAGTGCATTTAAATAATCATTGTGGATGTATTATTATTGCTATACGTCTACTACTATGTACTATCTTCTTTGATACAAGTTATATTATAAAAGAAAAAGAATTACTGAGCAGACATCATTGGTTAGTAATGCACGATTACATGCAACCACCATATTTTTATGGCATAGGGATAAAAATATGTATTTTTCCAATGTTAAATTAGGCATAGAAAAGGAGTAAAGACGTTTATTGGAAAAAGGAACTGCATTACATGTGTTATGTATGAGTAATATGATTGTAATATCATATCTCAATAGTATTCATAGATTTATCAAATATAGCGACAAAGATTGTCAGTATGTACCTATTAACATAAAAACGCTATTGCAAATGAGGGACAACTCCGGTAACATAAAAAAATACATAAATTCAAAATAAGTTTGGTCAAAAATCAACTACTGTTTGCTGTTACCCAGTACTATTTTAGTCTTCATTACCTAATAAAGAAGAAATAACGATATTAAAAAATGAAAATGTAACTTGCGTGAATGAAAACAGATATTCCCGGAATCGTTTTCAAACAATACAAATATGACGTATGCATTTTCATAAAATATCAGTCTTTGCAGTTACCTATCTAGTCACTATAACCAAATAAGTCGGGGAGAGCCCCGATACTGCCGTTTTAAAAAGATGTTAATGTTGAGTGTGTTCAAAAATCTATTGAGATTTACCTGTTACCTGTCTAGTCACGATTACCTGTATACCGTACCTGTTATGAAGTATGTGAGAGATACTTATAATTAATTCAAAGCAAATTGAACTTAAAATATTTAAGCATTTAAAAATACATTACCTAATTGATTAGGGACAATCCCGATACCGTTTTTAAACAATATAAATATAAAATAGGCATGGTAAAAAATTTATTAGTCTTTGCAGTTACCTATCCAGTCAATATTACCAAATAAGTGAGGGAGAGACAGAGTACGGTTTTAAAAAGGCGTTCTAAAATTCTTTGCTGATACCTGTCTAGTCAGTATTAACTATATATATCTTATTAAGTATGTGAGAGATACTTATTATAAATTCAAAGCTATGTTTCAGACGGGTAACAGGTAAATCTCAATAGATTTTTGAACACACTCAACATTAACATCTTTTTAACTTAAAATTTAAACATTTAAAAATAGATTATAAGTTCCTCATTTACAATGGCGTACGATATATTCAATTCAGTAGTGAACTTCTGCTTAATAATACTCAATAATGCATAATAATCTTATAATCAATAGAATATATTCCTTTTAAATCCATCTTGTTGTTTTATTTTAATCGATCTACAGTGTAGGAACAAAGGTTATTATGTTCCTATTTCTTTCCTCCATTTTTTTTTTTACAGGCTACTGTGAATATAATTAGCTACATAAACTGTGATCTAACAATCCTATTTTCCCTTATTGAGCAAGGTGGTCTCTAAGAGATAAAGCCCTATAAATAAAAAAAGGTTGTGGTTTATCAACAACATGATTACGTTACATTAAAAATCGTAAATGATATGTGAGAAGCATGGCGGCAGTTGAAGTTGGGAAAGTAATTAATCTTTAATAATGAAAGGTATGATAAAATGATGTATCTACATCCACACCGAAAGCAGTCATAATATGTTATGGATTTCTTACCTATACCATAACTTAGAAACAGTCCTATGGAATAAAAGTTTTTCCAATAAGTTTACCCTGATTTTGATGGGATTAGGGTAATGGTATGAAGCTAAGAGTACGACCTGATGGTAAGTAATCAGAAGTGCATATTGACAGCTGCAGTACCGGAGGAGTGACAAGAAAGTGTTCTAGGGGTATGCCGTTCAGTCCTGCCAGTGTCACCATATAGACTCGTACTTACCCATTTTTGTATGGCTGGAAAATCATGAAATCATTTCTTCCGTCCAGGACTAGGTTAAAAGCGTGACAGACTCCTACAGACTTAAAACTGGGTATAATTATACATGAGTGAATAGGTTGCTTATGGGCAGACGTGTTCCACCGTAGGCCGCATCATCACTTACCATCAGGTGAGATAGCGGCAAAACGTCGACCCATTAAAAGTAAAAAATAAATAAATAAATATTATACTTATTCCCAATTATTAATCAGACCTTGATTGGGATGAAAGTAGCTAAAGGATAATCCTTCTGCATCTGAGACTGACTTGGTACTAACAATATTACAACAGTAAGTATAAAGGTAACAATGACTATCTTCCTTCGGCCAGTCAATAAGGAACGTGTCTCATAGGCCGGCAGCAGTCGTTTCACAGCAATGCGACAATTCTTTGTCCGTTAACTAGGGCGACTTGATCACTTGAAAAAAGGAAACGAGTATTTCAATGACCCCCTGACTCTAATATATGGACGGCATATCAAGCTCCCCTATTTCAAAACTCTATTACAAAGGACATAAAGTTGAAAGTCTATTAATTTGAGATAGGGTACTTCGATTTGCGACCAGACCACAACCCTACCGTAGTTTTGGCTCGTCAACGGTTGACCTTTCGTTTAGTTTTTTAAATATTATTTGAATAGAGTTTCTGGGGGTCTATTCTATTGTAGTTAATCCGTTAATGGTAACGGCTTTTTCATTCATTGTGGCTCCTAGGAACTATATTGTGATTATTGTTATAAAAACAAGGAGGGCACAGACTATCAGCCTGTCTGTACTTTTAACTTGTTAAATAATATGTAAGTATCTGTGACTAATTATTCTATACCTATTTATCAAGGTCACAAACTCGCAAGAACAACTTAAACCCTTTGGATGAAGTTGCAAAGCCAGTTGTGAACAGGGTTAAGTTAAACCCCTGTTACTGACACAGGTACGTTTAACTTTGTATGATAAAATATGTAGATACATCTGGGCTACTAGGTAAGATGATAAGACGACACAATATAGAGCCAGCTTTAAGAAAGAGGGGTAAACAGAAGAAGAGATTCCCGGATTTGAAGAAGTATTCTAGGAACAGAACAATAATTTTACGTGTTTTAGTAATCCGCAAAGATGTAGACAAAAACGTACTAATTCAATGTAGCTCCCACTTTGCATCAATTTTACCTATACATTATGACTCGTAATTGATGAAAAGTGAAGTAACTTATGTGTAGGTATCTTGTAATAAGTATTATTTAAAGTGTGGAAGAGTCATGCTTCGGTACGAACGGATGGGCTCAACCGGAGTGATACCTCCGACCTCACAGAAAACCGATGTCAAGCAACGCTTGCGTCGTGTTTCATTGAGTGAGTGAGGTTACTGGAAGCCCAATTACTCCCCGTCCTCAGTCTTACCAATCCCCGAATCCTCAAAAATCCTTAAATTCCTAACTCCCAAAAGGCAGGAAACACACTTGTAATGTTTTAATGGATGGCGCCGATTGCTTACCATCAGGTGATCCACCTGATCGTTTACCACGGAACTTATCCCATTAAAAAATATTTCCACTCTCCCTTTGAAAGTTTTCTTGTCTTCTTTACATCAATATTGATATTAGTTCTTCAACTAGTTTCCTATAAATTTCCCACATGGCTTCAGATGAAAGTCCGCAACTTTGCTATAATGTTATTAATCATGCAGTTTTCTTGGCATTGTTTACTCAATAGAAAAATGACATGAAAATTGATGAGAATGACGTCACGTGCTGAAAACCACTCCCTTATAACTTACATTTAATTATATAGATAGTCATTGTTTTCTTGCGTAATTTAATTAATAACAATACAATTTATTAGCGTAGTGTAGAACAATTTCTACTCCTGGTCGGAGGGTAAAAATAGGTTAGAAGACTAACATTAAACATTATGTAGCCTATGTTACTTGTAACGATGCAGCTTCATAACGGTGAAAGAATTTTAGAAAACATTTTATAAATGTTTCTCAGTAAGTAGGTAGAAAACTATAAAAAAATGTTTAATTTTTTCATAATATAATATGTATTAAATTTAGCTTAGGTGTAGAAAGAAAGAAAGAAAATACGTTTTTATTACCTACATACGCAAAGAAAAACGATTGACATCTAGGTACAGTTTATGAAAAGATTTGAATATTGTATGGATATAGTTCATTTGTTTCGAATAGATTGGTACCATTGTCCCCAGAGAAATTGTTATTATGCCCTTTGGATCGAACTTTGGCTACTGCACAAAACATGCAACTAGGCACTTTGCTTTGATAGTACCTTCATAAAATATAACTCTATCTATCCCTTCCACACACAAAAGACGTGACAACACCACATTACATTTTCAAAATAAGCAATAAATCATCGACTCACGCTTTCCAATGCAACATTTTTGACAATGTTTGTTTTCTAATTAGATTTAAGTACCTACCCACCATACTTTCTACGCTCCCATTCTTTACAAATACTGCAGGTTCATTTCGATTAGCAACGCAGCACTTTCCATGTTACGAAACCCCATGGGCCGGGCTTACGTCACTATTGATGTACTTACATGATGCCATGAGGTCGGAGTAAACGCCATCGATGCTGATGTTGTAAAGAAAATTAGATAGGTAGGTACTTGCCTTTTACCGACCAAGCATAAAGTTGTGTAAATGGAATAGGCAAGATAGTGTTGCTTAGGAAATATGTTGATTAATAAAAAATTGTAAAGAATAGTGATGTAAATTATAGTTTTAATTGGTCATTCGGGTTTCGGTATTCTGTAGGCTTATTAAGGTCTAGCTTCGCCCACATTCATGTGGTATAAAAATCCGTAAGTATCATCATCCAACTCAGCCTATTTTATCAAAATTCGTTCAGTAGTTTCAACGTGATTGACTACACTAATATAAGAATATTACTATAGTGTGATGTAGAGGAATAGATGGATAAAATTCAAATATGGAGTAGGCACATAAAGGGAAATTTTATAGGTAGTTAGCCAGTTTTTAATGAAGGTATCCAAAGCCAACAGAGTTTGTGTTAGTTATATTACTCCCAAACCATAAATTTTCGTCTTATGCCCGTACATCTAGTACTATAGTCTCATTTACATGTTAGTCTTCTTATTAACTTTGAATAGGGGCAAAAACAATCTAGTCGCTGCTTTGACAGCTTAGTCTAGCGAAGACCGATGCCAATCGATCTAACAAAGACAAATACGAACTCTGTGAAAATCGGGTCAACTTTAATAGAATTCGTATCTCAATACTATACTGATGCACGTGTTAAAATTCAATTGCATCATGTATGACTGGAACACATAATTTAAATACATTTCGAACTATTGCGTGGTCCAGAATTTGTTATTGTAATCGTATTAGAAGAAGATTTCTCTAGAAAATATTTTTCCATATCATTTCGGGTAAAATTTTAGGTAGGTACCTACATAACACTTAAAGCCGTTTCGTATAGAAACCTCGTAACCATTTTTTTTAATATAATTAAGTTAAGAACCTACTGTAATCTATAACATACTTAACTAAATAATATGATTTTTATTAGGTAATATAGGGCCAACAGCTCCAACAACGCTACAGTTTCAGAAAGACATGATAAAATAAATAACAATCTCATAAAACACCAATGTACCACGTTTAAGCGTCTATATTTAAAACAAGGGGCTGAAATATAAGTATACTCGTAGATATAGCGGAACCACTTAAACGGATTGGTTTGAGGATTTTCTGCGGTGACCCAGTTTGGTTAAACCGTGGAAATGACGGCTTATCCCTAAGGCAAACTACGGAACCACACGCCAAGCGGAACGAGAAATACAATGCGATGTACTTTTTAAGGAAGACTAAATAAAGATACTAATAAATAAGTAATTCTGTTTATAATTGTGGTTTTTAATGATGCCATATGTCTCGTTACCCATTGGTAGTACCTGTATCTATATAGCCTATCAATATAGGTAACTATATTTTTATTTTCGGACCTGCGTAGCGAATTAATCACAATATCTAGACTGACCGACTTTTATAGTACCTAAATGCCATCCTAAGTTTTTGTGTACCTAAGTACTTATTGTACTTAAGGTACACCAAGGTCCAAAGCTTAATGTTTTTCCTATCTACTCAAATGATGGGTCATAGGTTAACTTTCATGAAAGACAGATACCTAATCAATACCACGTTCGAATCACTTTTAACTTGGTCTTATAAGAATATTTGTTCTTTAGCCTGAGAGAACGCAGTTATTGATATCACATAGACCTAGTCATTTAGAATTATACCGATAGTTACTTGGAATAGATTTTCAGAATAAGTAGTATGTATGTACTAAAAAAGATATTATAGGTAAGCCAAATTGTTTCTTGGAAAGGAACGTCTTATTTTTTATATTTTTGTTCTACATCTTGTTCCCTTAATTCTCAACATTACGTTAGTATATCAATTACACTTGTGGGTAGATAGTAGATAATCGTGTCCCGGTCTATATAAGAGTAATTATATAAGTAGTTATGATGTTAATGGTCACCAGGGGGCGCCAATTAACTATTACTCCGGGGAAACTCGGCGTTTAATTGGCCTTTAACATGAGCTATTATTGTTTTCCCGGAATTATGTCGGACTGCCTAGCGGGTTCCGACTCGAAAAGCAGGAGTAAGAATGGAGTGTTATTAGTCACAAAGAGTGACACTCCCTCTCGGAGAAGACACTGGATGATATTCCTCCCGTAAAAATGGTATATTGTTCTTTAATAATCGGATATATTTTACAAGAAACTTGGTTATTTATGGTATTAGGCATACCAAAACGTGTTAGTTTAACATGACGCCTACGCCTATTGCCTGTCCATTTCACCTACCGCCTTCTAGGCCGCCTAAATTCGGTTATTAGATTCAGGCTGGGGTTACTCTTTGCGAGAATTTAAAAACCTTCCTAGAATTGATCCTAATACAACAAGGTACAGTTTCGTAGAGCCTAACAAGGCTATCTTTTCACTAGAATTTGTACATCATAAGAAAGGTAGGTAGTTTACTCGTGGAAGCTTTGACTTATAAATCCTATGGTCAATGCGACGTATCTTATAGAAAACATAATAGGTAAAAATATCAACATTGTTTATACATATGTACACCGTTGTCATCAAAAAACACTTACGTACATATAAAATACCAAAATATATACGTCGTACGTGTGAAACCTAATAAATAATGATCACATGCCTCTAAGAGTACTTAGTACCTCGGAGCGAGGCCCCAGCGCTGTGAGGAGTGAGGGAGCCGCCCTCTCGGCGCCCCAACCTACGAGCCACTTCCATTGACCCAATTCCTACTCGTATGCTCCAAATTACTGACCTCGAGTTGTTTTCAACGTGCCACGAAACTGCTATGCTTTCACAGTCTTATATATCAGACCTCTGCGGCCTATTTACTGCGGTATATAAAGCCTTTTGTACCAAGTTGCAAACTTAGTTTAGGAGTTGAAATATTAAATTGATGGAACTGAATTTTGGAGGTAGGTATTCCTCTAACTTTATGTTGGGACATGGGCACCTAACCTGGTATAAGTAGGTATGTTGGTACAGGGGTATTGATTTGAAACGTCCATGTTCGTTATCGATATAAAATATAGGTATGTCATGGATTAGAGAAGGAAAGAACTTAACTGATGACTGAAAATAAACATGGTAAATATCCTGTCTCAAGTTTAATGATAGTGTTAGTGACGATGTCAGTTTAAAATGACTGAACATTGTTGATTTTTCATAGGCAGATCAGAAGCCAACTAACAAGAGTTTGCGTCAGACCTTTTTTTTCGTTTCAGGCAGAGATATTTAAAAGGCTTTTAGAAGAAAGACAAGGTAGCGAGTGAGATTCCTGACTCATTAAAACCAGTGGTCATCATCAGTCCTGTAAATAACTTTACACTAAACAACTTTGAACCTATAAATAATAACCCTCTCTACCTATTTACCTAATAATCCCACACGCTCTACCTACAAATCTATTATAATATTTTTTCTTAGACTAAAATACTATAAAACACATTGTGATTTATGGTAGCAGTGCAGGATTTTCATTTTACAGACAACAACACATATAACACAATGCTCTGCATCTCGCAATCAGTTCTAACAACAGCGCTATATCTGGAGCGACAATATAACCATCTAAATCATGGTATAGGCATGTCGAGTCCCAGTTGCAAGTGTGGACTAGAAACGAGGTCCCAGCACCGCTCGACAACTAGGTCAATGGTTATCAGGCGGCGGATGATCCGCGCAAGTGGAAGCGCAGCGTCGGCGTGGAATGGAACTAAGGATGTTCGGGAGAACCGTAACCGAAATCTAATGTTTCGGATATCAGAAATAATGAAGTGGAGAATCTCCTTTACACATGTTTTTTTTTTTAAGTTTATTTCTGTTCTGACGACTGTTGTGGTTGTTATTAGACCAATGAGGTAAGTATTTGCGTAAACTATTTTGGTCAAATAGATAGGACTCAAATCGAAGACTACCTAATAACGGAGTTATGTGTGAAATGCGAATAAGCGATAAGGAAGAAGAAAAGGAACACTGAATGCAGCACGATATAAATAATATGTAAAAGAAGTTTTTAATTAGGATGACATCAGTTAAGATATAATAGAAACCGGTCCCAATATCTTGGGATGAGGACAGGAAAATTAAAATAATGTTTAGTATGTGTATGTTAGGTATGTACCTAATGTTTTCTGTAGCTGCCTAGTGGTTGAATATTTGTACGTCCTAACCAAATGATACTTTGGCAAGTACCATTAATCAAATCATTAAGTGTCATTCATTAGTCGAAATTAATATGAACTGACTCATACGTGACTGTCGTCGGAACAGGACCACTCACAATTGTGTGGTTCTTTCTTCAAAAGACCACAAGAGAATAAACTCGCTTCTACTAAGATACCTTTTCTAAACTTTAAATGAAACTGTCAACTCTGAAGTTGCTTCGATAATTCCTCGCAATGGCATTCTGTGGCAGTGGTCCGATAATATCGGTTTTTTGTAACTGACTCTAATAAAATGGTGACGTGTTAAAATTTTAGGTACTTATATTGTAACATTTTTGTGTGCGGGAAAAAAATCACCAGACGACTCCATTCACCCTGCGTGGAAGGGAGAGCAAAATCAGACTTGCTGACTAAAAACCTCCGTTTCCCTAGTAATTGACATAAAATACCTATCGTTTATATCTGAATTCATATCCATATCCGAAACGTTTCTCAACCCTGGAATGGAGTCATTACTGTCGCCTCCACCGCCACTCAGCCCCGCGCCTCGATAGCAGTGACCTATATCTTTTTATTTGAAATGTAGGCAACAGGGCCGCCCGTCTTTATACGTTTTACATAATGAAGGCGCGCCCTAGTTTAGCCATGGAACTGTTTGGCGACGGCTTTGGTACTCGTGTCACCTCGTGTTATGTACCGTGGTACTTAACTACTACCTAGATAGATAGAAATGGGTAGTAATTAGCAACTGTGTAATTAAATAGTAAGATAAAACACTTAGGTGCCATTATCGGGATCTAAAACTACGATTACGGTTTGAGAGCAATATCTTCAAATTTATCAGTAGCCTAATTGCGATTTCCAATCTAGGAACCTTCAAGGTATGGAGATTATAGCAAATGTCTTTTGAAGAAGGCCTTTGTTAACCAGTGTACATCCACTGGTATACAGTAACAATGACGATGATAAAGAAAATGATATTTTTACGATTAGTATTAGGGATTGGTAAAATATTTCAGATGTAATAGGCCAACAATTACAGTGTTACTAAACCCTCGTAGTTATATGTATATGACGCGTATAGTCGAGACTGACACGGTCTTCGGATGTTAATTTCCTAATCGATAATAATAGTTTGTATGTAAGAAATGCAAAACCTTTTGTCTTATAATAGTTACCTAATTTAAACGGTTTGGTAGACAATAAAGTCTACAGTTTCACAGAATGTAGGTGACAGTTGCGAAAATATTCTGTTTCTAAAATTAGACCTGTTTTATGACCAGGTGGTGCTTGTTTGGACAGATGGACAGAATTACATGTCGCTTAATGTAGCTGGAAATTCTTTCAGTACTACCTATTACCTACAGTCGGCAGATTGTTAAACAATTGTCGTGGAAACAGCTCAGTTATAATACATTTAAGACCAAAATTTCTGTCCTAAAATCTGTAACCTTTAGAACGAGTTTGATTTACGTATAAAGTAATCGAAATGAGAATGATAGAAGTAAAAAAAAACTCATACTAAGGTTACTGACTTGACTAATTTACTGATTAGTACCTAAGTATGTATAAAATATCATAAACAAACAAAAAATGATTCTAATGGGCTATTGTAAAAATCATTATCATCAAATAAGTCATACGACGTCCACTGCTGAACATAGGCCTCCCACAACGGCTTACATAAGCATAAATCGTAAAAATGGTAGTAAATTATACTTTGACAGACAATACAGAAGTGCATACAACTGAAAACATCACGCTATTGGATAGTTTCTCTAAAAAAATATATTACAATGATCTCTACCGTATTGATGTACAAATAAGTACTATTTTTAAACGTAGGTAGGTAATATTTAACATAATAAGAAACACATACTTAATCCACATTACATTTTATTCTACAATCAAATACACTGGACAATTAATACATTAAGAACATTAAACATGTATATTATTATCATTGGCTAACATACGAACGTGGTATTATTACCTACAATACCGACGTATTCGTAGACAAAAAGCGCCTATATACAATGCAATAATAATTTAATAAGTAGAACTTGACAATAGCCAAATGCTAGTCCATTTTTTAGTAGAATTTATCTACATTTATCTAATAAAATTTGAGATCAATTTTTATCTCATATATTTATGCTTTCCTAGCTATTTGAGCACATCGGCCAGTCTCAAATTGCAGCCAATGGCAAAACACATAACATATAGTGCACAAGTACCAATAACTAAATACTAATGCACTATATTTTCCTTCCACCTCTCACTCAAATTCCTTCAATGGGAAGAGATGAGGCGCAGGACTTGGTTTACGTGTTACCAAAACACGGGGTTTAATTAACCGCCTTTCATTCAGACTTTAACTACTTACTTCTAAAAACACTTATGTCCTATTCGGGAATCAAACCCAGGACTGAGTGGCTATGTAGGAGCTAGATCCCCGACACAGCCATTAAGACAACTTTAGTCACAATTTTTATAAATATAAGGTGATCTAAAATTTATCTGCCGCGGCTTCATTTACCCCGGACTAGTTAATTCAATTTGAGAACATAAAGATGTTTAAACACTGACTCTACTCTACATTAAGTAGTTCACAAATACGCACCACAAATACTGTGAAAGAGTTAGCTCTTTCATAACATAAACATAGATTTGTATGCAAAAAAAAAATAATTATACAAAAAAAAACTACTCACAACACTACCCCCCATTTAAGCCGTGGCAGATACTTTTAAAGCTCCTTATATAGAACACAATTTATCTTACAAGATATGTAGACAAGTAATTTTTTTTTTAGATTTTTCATTTTTTTTTTTCTTTTCTACTTTGATTAATTTTATATTTAAAGCATTACTAATACAATTAGAAGGTGGTATCACCTTGAAGATACATGTACACAATAACATTAATTAGTGAAGACAAGTTTTTATATTTTATTGTCAGGATTCACAAATATGAACATAGACCACACTGTCCTACAGTGTCAAGCATAATATTATATATATGTAATAGAATAATATATTTAATATTTGACTAGATATAAATATATATTTATATTTATGTACGTCTTTGAAAGCTCCTATCAAGATCAGTCTGTGATCTCCGCGTCAGTCCGCTCTTGGAGCTATCAGACTCAATCTTACTCCTAAACATTTAGATAAGAAAATACACGTACACGAAATACATTTCTATCATAAATACAGTTGCAATACAATACGATACAATAAATATATTTTCAACACATCAAATGCGTTCACTCCTTCACAGCATACAACAACCCTGTCGAAGATTTTTGTTGTAAAAACAAGATTAAAATATGATATAATGGGTGGACCATCCTTTAAACTGTTTCATAAACAGTCGTACTTTTTGAACAAAGATGACTTAGTGTAATGTTACAGCCAAAGTAAATAATATACCTTACATACAATGTTACAAAAATACATATTTCTCTTTATAGTCGTTTTGGGTTAAATGAGATAAAAGAGTGTAGTATTGGACCCACTACAACATCATCACAGCTAATAGTTTCGGAAATGAATAGTTTTATTACACATCTGACCGAAATAGTTACATTTTATCACTACATAGTATAAAAATATGTTGCTTTCTCTGTCCCTATGTCCCTTTGTATGCTTAAATTTTTAAAACTACGAAGCGGATTTTGTTGCGGTTTTTTTAATACATAGAGTGTTTTTTTTATATATATAATACATGCATAATATATCACCATTGCACCCATGTGATGCTGGGGCTGGATACTAATATTATATTATAATTATAATGAAATTATTCAGTTTGTCTTTTATTCTGAAATTGAATTCTCGTCTTATAAGATTTTGAGTTACTATAACAATTTTATAAGAATAGTTTTTAAATATGGAATATGTGCAATTGTGTATCTCTCATTAGGCGCTTCTGTACTCTTAGTACGAGTTTGCTTTATGTTGAACGAAAACGAAACGAGAGAGCTTTCTGATAATATTCTGATTGTAAAATGTTTGAAATATAACACAAAACATCACAACTTTTGTTCCCGAGATTTTAAGCAGACTACATTAATAAGAGCTCAATTCATATACAATATTTCAAACATTGCATAATTGAGCATTTTATCACAATGTCAAATTGACATTTTTCGAATTTAAATACCTACAAACCGCTCATTATATACTTTGGCTGCAACAGATACACAGAAAATAAAGTCTATATTACGTTTTTGTACATTTTGGTTCGGAAAATTTTAATTTAGATAAATCTTCATTCATTTACCTTCATTTCCGGGTCACGCTAACAATATAATGTTATATACGAACATCTATTACAAAGAACTTACAGATATGAATTTACAGAAATGTATTTACAAAAGGTGAAAAAAGGTTTCGAAGTTTAGATGGGATTTTACCCGTCTTAAAATTGTCTTTATCAGTTTGTTTTGTCCGGGGTAGTTTGATGACGTCGCGAATTGCGGTATCGTCATCGTCTTAGCGTATAGTCCAGAAATCAAGTTATCTATATTGATATAGATACTGATACTTATGTCTTAAAATAGACTGTAATACCTAGGTAATAAAGCGCTCATAGATTCTATACATAGAAATGCAGTGTCCTACTAAATAATTACACCTACGACATACTAATAATAAATACAAAGATTTTGTGGTAAAAAATATAGCTTCTAATTACTACTATAAAGCGATCATGGATTAGATTTTAAACGCACTAATTTAAGTAACTATTTGCTCTTTCAAAACCATTAATGGAATGTATTGATTGGCGTAATGTTGGATTTTGTACTTTAAGTTTGATACATCGTTGTTAAGCAATAGTAACTAGTTCTATAAGATGATAATAATACAGCGTTATCGGACTCTGTTAACTGAATATGTTCATTTATTAGAAGGACTTGGTTTGAAAAAACGAGTTCATCATTTGTGTAACTCATTATACCGACAACCGAGTTTTGTAAACATTTCTTCAAATCTACCTAGCATCTAGCTTCACTGACGGACAGACTGACAGACTATTATTTATTTATTTATTTGTTGAAATATCAAACGTACTGATTTAATTGGAATAAATTATTTGACTTGACTAATGTAATTTCAAAATGTAATCATACTATAATCAACAATATCTAATTGGATTTTTATGTAGGTAGAATTATTTATGTTTTAAGTAAACAAAACTTGTAAACTATAGACGTACAGACATCAGTTGTCCGGCCACTTACATACATCTATCACAATACTTGATATTTTCCATCTCATTATGTTACAGAGGGTTCCCGTGCCTCGCTACAATTCATACGGACTTTCAGCAGGAACTCAGCAATGACCACTCGATAGAGATCACGCTAGTCTTGAAAAACTTGGTATTTGATGAGAGAGATAAGACTTAACTTACTAAATAAACAAACATACTGATCCTCACGCTTTCCTCCCACTAAATAACACTATTCTGACATACCTCTTTCGCTTCATCCACATTCATCAATTTCCTCACGCATTCTCATCCATTGATCCACTCTCAACTATACTAGCGTACTTACCTTTGTTATATAACGCAATTAGAGCTTGCAAGACATTGCAGATGAATATCTCATCTGCAAAGAATGATCTTTCTGATTTTATTCTGGTAGATATTGGTCTCTCCATCTTACGCCTTTTCGCGACTAGGTTTGGGTCTGCGCTGAGTTCGCTGAATTTGACCGTGTACAACATGCAGCTACTACCGTCTACCCTCCGCAACCTAAGATATAAGTAAGTGAACCTAAAACAACTTTATTACGTATTTTGTTTAGGAAAGAAAGTCAGGGAGTGTTAAGAATGGTTCTTGTGCCATACAGCAACCTGCAGTTAGTTTGAGTGGTTGTGGCACGTATACAATGTATCATTATCACATTATATATTATGTGTATTATTGTATTGTCACATTATAAAGAAAATGTCTATAAAACTCGATTCATATCATCATTAATTATATCTGTGTTTTAATGTGAATGATATATGGAGCAATACATGTAGAATAATAATAAAATAGGACTATTGATTGGGTACAAACGCGACTTGATGAGCTCTATGTACTTGCAGATGTGGAAAGTGTACACTACTGTTTCATTAAATGGGATTTTAATATGTCGACGCACTATAAGGTCGTTCACACTTTGGACGCCTAAGTACTATAATCTTATGGTGAGTTTGTAATCATGGATTGACACGACAATTCATGGAACGTAACTATCATAAATAATGTCTGTATTAATCCGCCAAAAAAAAAGAAAGAGCCAGTAATAATAGTTTCAGATTGTGAAATGCATTACATTCACTACAAAGCGTACATTTAGAAGTAATAAAGAATAAACTTAATGATATTTCTTGATCACAGAGAATACGAATCCAAAGGTGCGTCCACATCTGGCTGAAATGTAAAGATATGGACACACTATGATATGTATTACTACACTACTGTATAAAACAAAAACAGTAAGACACCGTCCTAAGACCGGTGGACAAAGAAGTGAGCCATCTGTTCTTAAAATTTAAATAAAATTTTATCTATTCTATAAAACTTTAATAATATTATACTATAAGTATTTTTGCCACAGTTTTGGCAAACAAACCAATTGATAATTTTCCCTACTGTCAGGGAACAGTTTGTAGTCTTTGAACAATTACATGACTGCAACAAAAGAGGAGTCGCTCTTGCGTTACCCACTCTAAACAAGCTTCCTAAAACTATTAGCTTCATAATACTAAATCTAGTCAAAATTAATGACTTCGCTTCGATATTTTGTTTAAGCTCTAGCACGGTCGGCTTTAAAATGCTGATGAAACAAGCAAAATAATTTCAATGTGCTTTATCCAATTTGTACCAAAGCGTTGCTTAAACTACGACAGATGGCCTAATTATTTGTCCACCAGTGTAAAATATAATACAATATAAATAGAGATATATTTTAATATACTTTTCATAGTTTCACATTATAAAGCGCGTTAATTTACAACCTACTTAAATACCATCAAGGTAATAATTTAATAGTCATCATCATGTTCTGTAATTGTTAAGATCGTGAAGAGTCGGTACCATGTTTAAGACAGGAGTATTGTAATACTGATGTCGAAACATATACCGACTAAGTACTACAAAGCAGTACTGTTGTCATAAACGAGATTGAACGACGCTACGGTTACCCGAAGCGTAGTTAGGGAGTCGCAATAGGGAATATCCAAATCCAATGGCACGTCACATCATATCGAGATTATCATATAAAGTACAAGGCATAGTATTCTGAAATGTATTTTATTGTAACGTAACTTAATAACTACTTTTGTTTGTGTTGTATTTTTAGTGTATTATTTTCCTTTCATCTTTCTTCCTCTCTAACCAGGTGGTCCTCAATAGATGCTTAAAAACGGGAAACAACCGAAACTAGTTACCGAAAAATTACCAAAATTGGAAAAAAATAACTGCAGTAAAAGTTCTGCTCCAATTGTATGCAACCTGCATCACTGGCCTACTTATCCTTATTCCACCTATCACAAACAATCGGGTTGGTGTTTTTTTTTGAGGGGGCAAAATCATCATAAGACTCCTCTCGCCCCGAGTTAGGCGAGAGGGAGCGTCAGTCTCTTACTGACTAAAAACCACCCCGTTCCTACTCCTTCTTCGAGCCGGAGCTCCAATAACCCTAGTGGCTGTTAGCAGCTCCGGTCAGACATTGACCATAGTGGCCCCCATCTGTGATGGTCTGAACTGGCCAATGAAGGCAAGCAAGAGATGGGAGACCGATTTCTCATCATCGTTCACTCCAGCCAGCCAATTAAGGTAAGCCGGAGATGAAGAATAGTGACTTTCCTTAGGAACAAAACTAATCTATTCTAAACTACTACTAAACTAATAAACCACACCCTTGTCTTCAAAGGAAATATTGCATGATCTCAGGTTTTAAGAAGTCGAAGTACCTTTCGAGTGCCTTCTACGGAAAACATGTTACCTCAACAATATGACCTAAATTTTTACAAAGTGTTTATTTAAAAACTGCAGGCAACGTAAACAAATACTTGAATTCTGGGTTTTGGCTAATTATTGCGAACTCAAGGCTAATGAGTAGTCAAACAGTATCTGAATTAATATTCTACACATATTTGTAAAGCTTTGGTGTTTTTCTGATGTGAAACTAATATCAACTCGATAATACAGAAACATAATACAATATAATTTGAAGATATACCAAAACTATTACATTTTAGTTTGCAAAAAATATAATTGATGTTTGAATGAAAGTAAAACTGTAAAATGTACTGGCTAATTTGAGAAACAACTTGAATGTAAATATAGGACCAGTGGCTAGATATTATCAATCTTTCTTATATGAACTATAAAACTGTATTTAAGTATATTATTTAAGAAGACTGCAGTTATTAAACGAACAACTTTTTATGTCATATTATATGTAGGTAACAGTGACCATAGTAAAATAATACCGTAAATATATCTCAATCAACCCGCATTGAGCAAGCCTGGTGATAAATGCTCAAACGTTCTCCGTGCGATAAGAGGCCAGTGGGCAGTGGCTACTTGGAGCCAGAGCCAGAGCAGTGGCTACTTAGGTTGATGATTTTGATGTTGAAATCATCACAAATTAAACTGATAATGATATCAGAAGATTAAATTATAAAGATAAAATTTGTACTTTAAGAAACAGCAAGTAAGTTCAGTTTATAATAACAGAACCGATATTTAACGAAACTAATAATCCTTTAAAGCCATGTAGGGATTGCTAAGCATCTTCGTAATTCCAGTTCATCTGATGATGGTGATTAGCTTATGTAAGTTTTCTTATCTGACTGAAACTAACATGAAATGCCGTATTAAATGTCTCTGACATTTAATAAGTACTTAATAACTGCCGTACTCAGAGAGACATTGAATGAGTACTTAAAACTATTCCTTAGTAACGATTTTCTATGGAAAACATTTCTAAGTAGTGGGTTAAGTAACCATTAAATGACTCTCAGTAGGACGGCAAGACTTCCATAATTAAATAATACTATTGCCTTGTAACGGTATGACGATTAGGTGAGAATGAAAAAAAAAAAATCAATCTAACCTAAATCGTTATGCCGATTTTTTTTTCTTTTTAGACTTTCGTAACTGGTGACTTTCGTTGGAGTTTTCTCAGCCGTGATATGATGTGGGTGTCTAATAAAGTTTTTAAAGTTTTGTTACGATTAGAGCGAGAAAGATTTGTGTTAATGCTTGGTGAGGTCTTCAATAGCTGGACAGCCGCCGGTATATCCCAGC
The DNA here is from genome assembly GCF_023101765.2 of Spodoptera frugiperda. Taxonomy (NCBI): domain Eukaryota; kingdom Metazoa; phylum Arthropoda; class Insecta; order Lepidoptera; family Noctuidae; genus Spodoptera; species Spodoptera frugiperda. Next base: position 5,100,718 of record NC_064236.1, read on the forward strand.
CGCAGAGCTCGAGTGCTTGCAAGCATTCCAATTCAGAGATCTGAAAATTATAGTACAATCATGTTAGCTTGGTATGCTATATAGTTTAGACATGCAAGTATTATGAATGTGTGGTTATGAGAGGTATTTATAAAAGGGTAGTACCACTGGTATCGCATCAAATCTAATGCATATTTTTCTGTTACTTATTAACTGTACGCTTACAAAGCAAGTACTTTATTGTACAACTATTGGTGCATATAATATGTCTAAAAAGCTTTGGATACTTCGCGTTTGATTGGATTAGTTTTTAATGTTTACATAATATAAAGTTCAAAATTATACTCGATGCATGAACATGGCGTCGTTTATTATTAGGAACACAGAACTCAATAACATAAGTATAGAAAACTTAACTACATTTTTCTATTTACACTGTGAAGAAAATTGTGATAACATTACAAGATGTAATGTTATCGCATGCCATTTGTCTGTGAGATATATGCAACAAACTATACTAACCATGTGTTCAAGCAGATCATAAAGTGTGCGAACTTTGTTGGCGTTGTCATTACCGTGACCTGAAATTATAGCCATCTCTAATTAGAGAATTCAAACATATGACATAAACAAATTGTGTATAGAAGTAGCAATTCTCATATAATAGCATATTTTTTAATTTAACAGCAGTAATCCAAATGTCCATGTTGGAGATACATTTGCTTTGTGTTTGCCGTATTATTACAACTGCAATATTCGCTATTGAACTGAGGCAGATTTTGTCAAAATCGATTGTTAGACAGTCTGCTATTGCCTGGTTGCAATTCTGGCATATGTCATGCATGCATGTTGATACCAAATAACGTCATAGAAAAAAGCTACCTTCTGCTGAGGCGTTCCCATCTTGGCAGTCTCCATCGGGGGCCTCGAAGTAAACCATCGTAAAGATCTCATCCTCCTCTTCGTCAGGTAATTCATCTGAATATCGCTGGTATCCCGAAGGTCCAGGTACTGTCATATATGGCGGGTCTGCCCTAGTGGCAGTTGGCAGATTTGGACTTTCATATCCTGGTAACCGAGGTTTCGGTTGCAACGGGCGCTCTGGTTTTTTCTCTGTTAGATGCGCATTGCGAGGTGGCAATGGCACATAATTGACCTGCAGCAAATTGTTATTGGTTAAAAATAAATTTTAACGTTAAGTAACTAGAAAGGTGTTATCTATCGAGGTTTCAATCTCGGATGGTACTAGACTTAGTAAAATATCATTTGTGATTTTTGTAATTGTTTAGAATAAAACAAAATAAAGAAATGTGTTCTTTGGTTAAATCAAATGATATCGCAATCAAACTTGGATGAAGCTTGAAACTGCTTTACAATGTTACACCACACTGATTTTCTCCTCTGCTGTGAGTGTCATAGACCCTAAATAACTATGTGTGGATTATACAAAGAAATAGTTTGTGCAAGAATCGAACTCGCTACATGTAGCACAGCGGCCAGTTGCCCAGTCGCTGTGCCAATCGTGCAGTACACATTATTAGAAGTAAAGGGTAATTACTTTTTCAGCAATTTGTTTGCAAATTGCTGTGACAGTAGACGCTGTGGTGCCTGGGTGGCACTTCAGCATCAGCGCTGGAGTATCCTCCTTGTCTCCTTTTATAATTATCATAGGTCCTGAAATTATACAATGAGAAAATAAACAAATATTGTTTTGAATAATAATTCATTAAAGTTTCGATTCTGATGGAATTAATGCTATCTCATTAATTGGTTGGTCGTAACTAAAACAATAAAAATATAAAACTGCTGTTAATTATACTTTAATCTGATAGCAATTGTAGCTTTAGATTTACCATACATAAATAAGATAATATATTCGGTAAAAGACAATATTGTGAGTTTCTTGCTGGCTTGCAAGGGCTAACAAACGAGCACACTTGGACTGATTGTAAAGTACCCATATCTTTTAGATAGGAACCACTTTTAAACTGGAGCTGTAGACAGCCGCAAGGTAACCCTTGCCAAGATTCCGGCTCGAAGCAGAATTAGGAACGAGATGGTTTTTAATCAGTAAGAGTCTGATACTCTATCGCGAGAACTCGGATGATTTTCCTCCCTCAAAAAAAGCAATCCGTTTTATACTCACCGGGTTCTTTCGTTGTTTCTTCTTCGAAGTTTTTAGGTTTGGACTTCTTTCCTTTGCCCCCTTTTCCCTTAGACGGCTTCGGCGCTGGCTCGAGATGAAGGCGCTCTAGAAGTCCTAGAGCCGGCTTTGGGAAAAATGGACGTCCCGGCTTTTGTGACTTGTGCGGCCTCGGCGCACGCGGCGGTAGTAGAGGCGCGAGATCGGAATTCTTCAATGATTTAACACACAAAAGAGAGAAAATATTAACTTTAGTCATAAATAAATATACATAAATATGTCTTTTCAAACAAACTTTCAAGCGGTCCTCGAAACCGCTAAGCGTTGCACGGCATTCCCCAATACGGTGCTTAAATCGTGACAACCGTTTGCCCGCGATGCCGATGCTTTACTTAACGTTGCATTCAGGAATAAAGTAGTATAATAAGCAGAATCAAAATATACTATACTGTACTAATTTGAATTGCCAATTATATCGCCTTGAAGTAAAATAAAAAAAATAATAACATCACCTTGTAGCCGCCGATCTTCACAGGAAAAAAGGTAAAAATAAAAGAAAAGACACATTTCTCTCGATTTAGATTTAATTAATTTAATAATTCCATGATTTCCTCTTGAAATCCTTTAATGTTAAGTTAGTTATTCGAGGGAGACCATCATGGAGACAGCTTTGACGATATCTCCGTTCGTTTTCTGCAGTTGTTCGTGGCACTTGTCGAAGGACACGTCTGTGCCGACCGAGACCTTGACGCGAACTAATTTGATCGCATTGTGAACGTTCCAGCCGCTCAGCTCCAGTGCCTCCAAACACAGCTCCTGACTAGCCTAAGACCAAGAACAGCTTATATTACACTCGTTCCATATCAACTAACGTGCTGAACATGTAAGGCAGAAGCTTACTACTTCACAGGGGACATATATTGTAACTACCAACATAAAGTTTGGACCAAATAATATCGGGGTGTTGTACTCTTGAACAAATAAATCATTTCAGTCAAATTAGGCAAATAGTAAGAAGGTACAGTAAAACAAAATCAACTAAAAAGATAGATGAGTATGTAATATTTTATCGTTAGCGATTAATATTCATAGTTTCTTCACTCAAAATGTAATAGTTATAATTATTTATGATTCGTGTCCAATGTTCGGAAGAATTTGATATTATAAGAAATAAAATGTTTAAATGTTCGTATTTCGCACCCTCAACAAGTGATTAAAGGCGCTTAGCTTAATTTTTCAATCAATACGAAAATTGTTCGCTTTGTGCAGTTAGCAACAATATAACTACAGTTTTATCTCAAGATATTGCGAGAGATAGTTGAAAGATATAGGATAGAAGCATAAACTAAAATGTAGACCAAAACTATCCATTAATAATTTCAGTTAACATTCAACGCATGCAAAAATAATGGGACGTAAAATAGACAACTATAGTATTATAATATCAATGATAAGTAATAAAATTAGTAGGGAGTTAATAATAAAGAGATAGCATGCATAATATGTAGAAAAATAAAAAAGGCTAATATTTAAAAAATAAAGTCATTTCAATCTAACCAGGCCTTATAAAAAGAATAACTATGTAATGTACTAAGTCATTTGGTATGCAGGGAAGAAAATATAGATTGTTTTAGTACCGAGACCATTGAATGGTAACTGACCCTGACTAATAGTAACAATTAAGCATATAATTTACTACAACCCTGTACTGTTCCTCTAATCCCTGTATTGAAACAATCCTTATTTTATAACCTGCATACATATTTACTAAATAATTTGGCTAATTGCACAAACTACTACGACATCAAACTGCCTAAATGCCGCTATTTAAAATAAACAATGGCAATACATCTAGTTCAGCAACTATGTTAATTTTCTCACTTACGATTTGGATGACAACGAATATTATAAAGTTATACAACTAGATGGCGTTTTTTTAATAAACACGTAATTTTTTTTTATTTTAATTCTTACTTTTTTCACTTACCAACAACTTTCAATATTACATTCAAGTATTTAAGTTAAATTGTTACTAAATCGTATCCGTGTATTTCCCGTTCAATTATTACTATTATTTGTATTAGATATCTTATGTTCTTCATAATTTTGTAAATAGTATTAAAAATAGTTCTTTTACATTTAGTTTTAATGCATCAGTGTAAGTGTATAATTGTTTTATAAGGTGACAGTAGTTGGTGTCTGTGTACCGCATAAAACTATAAAATTAATACACTATTAAACCTATTTGCTACTATGTGTATACCTTTTTGTATTTGCACAGACTCAAAATAACGATGGGGATTCGTTTTTAAGTAAGTAACCATTTTCTAACCGATCAGATGGCCAATCACTGTAGCTAGCCAATTCTCTATTGAATTTAAATACGAGAACAGTATCTGCCATTTTATCCCTTCCAATATAAAAATAATATTTTATTTTATAAACGTTCCAACTTTCTCTTATTAAAACTCACTATGACTAATTTGGTTCATCAAGTTATAAGATTAGTATGTTAAACGACTGATATTAGTTTTTATTATAACAATATTTTATGAGTTTAATTTGTTTATTATTTGCTTTTAAACTACATGCATAACTCTAATACGCTATTTGAAATATTGTTCTAAAGTGAATATCAAGCACCAACCGCGTGTAATGATAAAATGTAAAAAAGTCGATGAATACAAATTTCCTTTTTGTGTGCATGAAGTCGCTGGCACTTCTTAATACGCTCCGAAAAGTTTCGAATTTTGTTCACTCTTCTTGTAGCTTACGAGTTATCAATAAAATATTGCAGTTGATGCTATTATTCGTCAAAGAAATTGGTTAATAAATATTTGATTACCGTAACATTAGCAATAGTGTTATATAATTATATAAGTGTCATAGCTGTTAGTGTTAGTGCAAATACAGTATATACCTAACTGTTATTCTCAAAGTTACCGTATACACATGCAAATTCATTACAGAAACGTTTTATTTAGTAGAGTAAAGTTACCTCATCTTTGAGCACTTTGCTCATGATCCTAACTTCGTCGGACTCTACCCCGCGTTGTCGGCCGCACGGCTTCTGATCAGCAAACTCCAGCAGATCCTCGACCGAGACGTGATCTTTACTTTCTGCAAGAGTGGCAGTGGAAATTAAATGGCAGAACTTTTTATAACCACGTAACATAGTAGGTAATATAAAAAGTAGTAAGTATTATGATACAGGAACGCCTCGTTAATTGAGATCCTCGAGTTTTCGGTAGTAACAAGAAATGCGAAATGGTGTGTTGTATATGGCAATAGACTCACCTCTATGTCAAGAGACTGACGACCATAACTCATTGATTTACTCTCTATGGATACGCAATGAGGGGTTACGAGAGGTAGTGTTAAAAAAAGTAATATGGTACCTTTTGCTAATTTAGTATGGGTCTCTTCCTCGCTGTCCGTGTCGCTTTCTACATGTAGATCTAGTTCGGTTTCGTCATCATCGTGCTCGTTGTCCAAATAACATCCAAATGGATTGGCGCCACTCGTGCCGGGTGTACTTATGAATGGGTTTGTATCCTTCGCAGTGTCAACCACATCCTCTGATTTACATTCGTCAGGTTTTGTGGTGTCTTTCGAATGTGTTTTAGTGTTCTGGTATATATTCAGGGGTCGCTGTTGGGGTACAGTCACAGGCTTCGGCTCTTCGATTAATTTTAGTGGATATCGGCGCACGTGACGCGGCTTATCGACCAGTTTTGGTTTAGTCGTGCGAGGGGGTAATGGTAATACATTCTGTGGACAGTAAAAAAGAAGCAATAAAAAGAATCATAAAAAAAATATTAAATAAATTATGGATAAAGTTTTACAAGTTCCAAACTTACAAAGGTTGTGTCTTCTGTGTGCCGCTCGCTAATAGGTAATCTGAAATAGTATTTATTATAGTATTATTATTTAGATAAAATTTTACGAAAATAATTCTGGTAACAACAAATACCTTGTATGGTGCGGAGAACCAACAGTTCTGCTGTTAAACTGGACCAAGGTGGTCCGGGCGGGCTTCGGGATCGTCGCTGCCTTAAGGATCCCGCCTGCCTCTTTTGCTATCTGTGTCATCAGCGAAGTAGAAGGTGTTGGCTCTTCAATCAAGCTAGTATAGGCCAGTTTTGACTCTTCAGTCAAACTGGCCTGTAATATATATGACAAATAAATTAATTAAATGAAATAACTCATAAATAGAAAAATGGTCGAAGTCCCGTGTTCGATTAGATAGATGGTACAAAAATAATAAAAAAGATGGTTCAAAAATAATAAATAATACATGATTCAAAAGTAGTATGTATCGTACAATGGGAAAATCGATCTATTAGTCAAGTTGTTGGGGTTTATTCGATTTTTGATCATTTCTCGGTAACACTTCACATTATAAATGTCAAATTCGTTTGTTTGGATGTTTGCCCATACATATGGCATACAGACAGAGTTAACTTGGGTGATAGGATACTTTTTATCCTACCTGATTAAAAGTGATTATCCGAAGTTTGTCTCTGTCTGCTTTTGTGATGATAAAAAGATAAAAGGGTATATTAAAATTAAATAAAACCATATTAGACGTACGGCTAGGTCAGGAACACTCTTCGCCTCTTCGGAGAAATTTCTGCGCGGCTGGAAGCCTATGAAAAAAATAAACGTTTAGAACACACGTGATGACACAATACATGTGATGATATTACATGTGTACAATTGTAATGGGTTCAAGTATCAAAACGGCACGTTTCTACTAAGCAACAGGCACGTAATACTCAACATGTTGCATTAAGTATTTGGACATCAAACGTCGCAACAATAGTTTCTTAGGCGACAAGTTGTTTTTGGTGAAATCATAGCTTATATATATACTCGACATGACACTCGACATGTTAAGTTGCTAAGTGGAAACGAGACTTAAAATGGTACGAACGAAAAATATGAATTTGAATGACAATTGAAGAGAAATGTATATGCATCAAATAACATTTTTATAACAAAAGAAAACATAATTTTTATATTGAAGATGGTCGATAGTAAATTGTATCTACTGAAGAAAATTTTTGTTAACAGATATCCTGGGAACCAAACTTCTAGAATATCACAAACCCTGTGTAGTTATCCATACATTGCGACCTTTGGTTTACAATATCAGGCAATCTTCTTCTGTGCCATAACACGTGTTAATATACATAGTAACTTACCCCATCTCCGTGATGCAGAGTACTGTAAGACCTATAGTAGCCGCTAAATCACATACAACAGTTACTAACATGGCTTTTTATACTACTGGGGAGCATACTACACTGTAATTAGGCGCTAAAGAATACAACATCGCTAGCCATCAAACCAAGTTGACACAGAAATTATGACAACTCATTCCCTTTTTGTATAACGTGAATACATCAATTCTGTTAGGAAAAGGTTCAAATATATGTCATATTAACTGTTTCTCAATACCAGTATTGGTTTAATGGGCATACAAGCTTCAAAAATCAGTAATTTCAATTTCAATGAACCAAGAACAACAACTAAGGAGAAAGAAAACGCAAAACCATAGTGTAACTATGTAAATACCTATGAATGTGGAAAATAACTTAATAATCCACATTCAGACAAATTCATGCCTAATTACTACTACATAAGATTCAACTTCTCCAACACTAGATATAAAAAAGTCTATTTTCTGACAAAAGAAACATCTAGGAATCGAAAAAAGGTTCGAGCTAATTGAAAACGAAAACACATCTGAAACTCACCATGATCGCGAATTAAAATAACGCAGCGGTAATAAATAAATATAGAAAAGTCGTTTATAGAATTTTGCAAAATAATTTAACAATTTAAATTTTGAAACTAATAACAAGAGTGTTTTGCCAATTGTATCAATAAATAAGAACATTGAATAACAAAGCTACGGAAATCTTTAGAGAAAGAAAAAAATTAGTCAAGAACTACTTTAGAGGTGGGCACTTCTGTTTTACATTGGGACCTTATCAATACCACCCATTAATTATTCGTTCATATTTAATTTTAACTTGTACTTATTAAATGTGACCATAAAGTTTAATTAAAAATGCAATGCAACGTCACGCCTTTTATCCCCGAAGAGGTAGGCAGACGTGCATATTACGGCACGTAATGCCGCAACATAATGTACATCCACTTTTCACCATTTGTGTTACAAGTCCCTAGTAATAGGGAGTAAGCCTATTTATTTAAAAAAGTACGATGGATATACATATGATGTAAGTCAAATTGTGAGACCTCAGTTTAAATACCATAATCAAAAAATTTATTAAGGAATTTATGTATCTATAATCAAATTAAGTGGGTGTTAGATTAATATTCACTTTATACTCCTCCCTATTCCTTTGAGGAATATAGGGCAATGAGATAGAAATTATCGATAGTGATATTTCTTGAATGAATTCGAATAACACAAATGTATTGAGAAAGTTGTTCATTGTCCCTGAAATATTGGATGGTTGAAACGATTACAGCCAACATCGATCGATATTCTACGAACACATTTATCTAAAAGGAGTGGTGAGCGAACACACAAACTATAGCCAAGATTATATATATATGATGATTATAACAATTTTGACTTCAATTTAGGAATGAATAAGTTGTTAAACAAATGTCAGAATGGCACTATTCTTCAACAACTCATGTCCTTGAAAAAAAAAATTGGCCAATTCGAAATAATTATAATGCATTTCCAATGAAATGATTGATTGAGCCATCCCTCGAAAAACGCCATAAATCAGTTCTCTAGTTTTATACGACTTACCGCACAGTATCAAGGCTTTTACGCCATCCTTTAATCTTTGTACTGCAAGTTACAAAATATATGTGAACATTATTGTGTTACTATATATAAAATCTTAAGAAATAAACTAAATAAGGAAACAATCACTAAGACAAAAACTAAAAATCCAAGTCAATCTTCAACTCGTTGCAACTGGCTGTCTTGGTCGAATTTGTGCCTTCTCAAAAACTGTTGTGAACAATATGATATGACATTTGATGAACTCAATATCGCGAAAAATAACGACTTGATTAGGTACGTGACCAAAAAAATGTTTATGCAGACATAACTTGCGAATGATGAAGCGAATGGACATCGACACGTTAACTAAGAACATCAGGTAATGTACTCGGGCGAAGCTGGTTGGACCTCTACAATGAAACAAAAACAAGCTAACAGACTGTTATTACCTAAAAACAAGAACCAGTTCACAAGAAGCTTACAATCAGGCTCGACAGGACAAGCATTATCATTTCGGAAGCAGTAAAGATGCTGATGATGTACCAGGGGACACTGGTACATTGCAAAACTGCGACCGACCCCAAACAAACGAGCAGCAACATCCTTAAAATTATCGGCAATCCCCAAGCCGTTCCCTAAATATGGGGATAATAGCTAACTCGCTTTTGAAAGCAAGGTTTGCTAGCATCAAAAGCATACAGGCAGACGCCAAGAGATTCATCCCTTGTAGTGATTTGGCGTCTATAGTTTAGGAAGATTAATGATTATTATTTTATATTAAATAATTTATTATATAATTACCCGTAGATTGTTCCCTCTCGGGTTCCTGATTTTGATTGCTATGATGACCCGATCGCCCAAAGCGAAAGTTGAATTTCCGCTCGCTTGGCGAATGCGGAGTTTTCTCTTCCAAGTCATTCATGGACCTATGGAAACAATTTAGAGTTAATTTGAAGTTGTTATCAGACTATAAGAGTTCCTTAGTACGAGTTTACTTTACGTTGAACGAAAATGAAACGAGAGTACGTTCGGCGCTCTGATTGGCCGGGCTCGAATGAACCAATCAATGAGAGCGCCAAACGCGTGCTCGTGTTATATTAGTATAGATTATCACGTCCGAAGCCGCGGGCAAAAGTAACATAGATAGATAAAAGGTAGGTACTTACTTGGAAGTGATTTCGTTAGCCATCGCAATAGCTGTATCCAGGTTCCGCTCGTCGTGAGCAGACATCGGTTTCATAGTAGTAGTGGAGAAGCCCTTCTTACGCTCGCTCTTAGTTAGTGTATGTGGCCTGTAGAGCAAAACATACTTATTTATTCACTACAGCCTACATATCCAATACATAAGTAAATTAGTTCATTTCATTAACAAAACATTTTTTACACCATACTCATACAACATTCATTAGTTATAAATGTAGTACTTTTTACTGTATTTTTAACTTTATTATTGTGATATAAAATCGAAAATCATAATATGAAAAGTTGCTGTGCACGTGAACAGCGCCATCTATTGGCAAATTTGCCGTATTTCTTACAGAGACGTACAGCTTTTGTTACATGTTTTATGGTAAAACATGAATGCAAGAATTATTTAACACAGACATGATTTTAGTTGACCATAATATCTGATAATAATAACTGTATACACGATTATGGTAACATTTTTAATATTATAATAATTACAACAACGAATAGTTTCTAAATTAGGATGGTGGGAATTTAATATCGTTCCAAGACATTTTGACCAACGTCTTCTTACTGATTTATTATGTAAAGGTGATACATAGAATCACAAAAACAGCAGCTAGTATTTCTGTTATACATAAACAATTGGAAATCAAATATATTATGTAGACATAATTAGGGTAGTTTCCTCAGTCAAAAATAAATTATTACAACTTTTCAACACAACAAAATATTCAAAAATAATCACACTCTAGCCCCACACTAGGCTTTTCTCCTGTGTCGTGGGTGCGTTTACAAACATACAAGTTCGCATACACATGACAACCAGACCCGAAACAACAATTTGTGGATCACACAAAGAGTTGCTCCGTGCGGGAATCGAACCCGCTACCCGTTGCGCGGCAGCCAGTTGCCCAGCCACCGCACCAACCGTGCAACAAACCGACGTGGGGCCTGTGAGGCCGTGGCGGATAGACAAGTTGTTAGTTTTACCCCTTCCCAGCGCAGAAGAGACCTGTGTTCATCAGTAGCTGCGAGTTTAGTTGCACCGACGTCGTCAAGTGTGGTAAAAGTACCGGTGAATACTGTTTTGGTAAGTTATGTCGATTTAAAATAACGACGCGGCCTCTCAGGCCCAACGTCGGTACTAACGTTAGTTTTTTGTTTGAGCTATGATCAAAATAAAGTGCTTAATTTCAGAAATCAAACTGTTAATAGAAATAATGGATGTATCTGGGACATCGAGGGGTAAACATAGTTTACCTACAGATATACAACACTATTCCAAAAGACCTTATTTTCATATAAATTCAAATAAATAGAATACTCGGTTCAGATATGCCAGATTTAGTTCAGTATGAGGCAAACGAAGAAAAAATAAGAAAAGTACATACTTTTCTATTTTGATTTTTGAGGTGCATCTTGTCCACCTAAACGAAATAAAAAATTCACATATCAATGTTACTCATGCAAGAAATATGTTTGTTTACAGTGCGCCAAACAAGTGTGTCCTGGTTGTAACTTTGATATTGGACATTTTTTTTATTTCTGGAATACCAAATACATTTGTTTTTTTTTTATGTATCTAATAACCCATAAATTTAAGAAAAATATAATTTACGGTTCCTAAGAAGTCATATATTGTTATTTTAGATTTTTTTTTGTAGGCTTGTAATTTTTTAGTTAAAATGGCACCAAAGATTGAAAGTGTTATAATTTCAAAGTTTATTAAAAATTATTACTAAAAATGTAATTTCTTTTATTTGTAAATCCCAAATTAACAGTTTGACCTATAATTTGAAGTATTATTATATATATCTTTTACAAAACTCAGTGTTATTTATGCGGCCTCTCAGGCCCTACGTCGGTACTAGTGTGACAAAAAAACCACGTCGGTAGCGAAAGGATAATAGAATATTTCATACAAAGTTTATAGAAAATATCGTTTTGGACGTTTCAAAAAATGTATTGAATTTGACTAGTAGGAAACTAGCCTATTATTATTTTATACACTATACAGTTGTAGTACGTACAAATCTGGCGGCTTTTCTTCCATATTCTCTTCCGAAATTCTTTAGAGCAGCGTCCAACAAAAATAAAACTTAACTATGTTGACATAGAGTTTAAAACAAGTAAAAGGTTTTACAATATTTGTAATTAAATAATGTTTATAACAACAACAATAAATAACAGTATCGGGATGTTTCCTTGTCAAAACTGACATAAATAATAAATTAGTATATTTATTTATCCCACAATTAAGGTGCTTTTCCAACAGAGATGTGCTATGTAGCTTTGCTACGAAGAAGTTATAGCTAACCTGTGAAATTATATGACCGTTCCCACCGATACTAAGATATGTTGCGATGCGAGCAAGATACGCAGCTCGAGTGTGCGATGGATCGTTAGTAGGTTTTCATATAAAAAAAAACATAGCTTAGCTGAGTCCGTTTCCACCAATGCTAAGCTATGTGTACCAATGAATATGACTGGTAAAAGCCAAACGCATCGGCAGCAACGTTAGCATTGATCATCTCTGATAGAAAAGCACTCTTAAGCTTTATTTGACCAATTACATGACCATTGATATATTATATTTAACTACCTAATAATCGAATTAAATAGACAAATTATCAGATAAAATAAGGAAATTGCTAATATTTCTTAAACAAACGTTTTTTTTACTATTTGGAAACATCCCAATTATGTTAAACTGTAGTGAATTAATGTAAAATCACATACGGCTTTGATTCGGCTAATAGGCTCTCATTTTCGGGGAGACGAGTGCTGCATGCAAAAAAATTGATTATTACCAATTGAGTCTTATCGCCTATAATTCTTACAAATATAGAATTCTATAAAACTTACTTAAAGCAATAAAATAATAAATAGTGTGGGTGTAGATATTGTAATGTTTGGAGTGCTAAAGCGGTTCCCTTGTCGCTTATTCTAAACTTTAATAGCTATAGGATAAAGTGCATAATAGATAGTTTTAAGACAAATTAAAATGGTAGGAAAACAAAAAGGTATATATTTATAAAACAATATGTAACTTAAAGATAGGAAACAAAACTTATGTGTCTGATGTGTGAGGTTTACATACATATCGTCATGGGACGTTGATGATTCCTGGACCTCTGTGTCCGGACTGTTAGGACTGTTTCAAACAAAATACATATCAATATGTATATGTAGCTAAATACCAATATCATACTTATATCATTTGATTTTGTTTACCTGAGGCGTTGTAAAGCCGATATTCCGTCAGAAAGGGATCTGGACCGTCGGCTTCGAGTACTGGCCATAAAAAATAGATACATACATTACTGTCTATAGCATAATTTAAATCGAAAACGTATCATTCATAACACTACACTATCCAATCAAAGCGCTAACGAATAAAGCGTCTATTTTTTAACATAGCAATCACGACAATGGATAGAGGTGAAAAATAATGTTCCTTTTTTGCTACTGAATGCTACTTTTTCTGCGAACTATGTGATGTTTATTTGCATTTACAATATCGCATGTATCAGTGGCTGCAAATGGAATGTGAATGTATATTTCAAAAATAGAATAATAGAAAACTATACTGCCTTTGTTAATATTTAGCTTTTACATGTAAAGTTGGCCACACCCATTTTATTATATACCACTTTTGGTACGACCAACAAGCTGCATATAGCGATGAGTGCATTTTCTTTATTTATTGTAGTAGCCGCCTGGTTACTTACTACTTTCTTTCAATCTAATTTTCAACTTTAACCCGAAAATCGAATGAAAATAATTAAACATTGGATTATAAGTTGTTGCATATACCACTCACTCGCGTAGAAACAAAGTTAATAACATAATAATGAATAATATACTCAAATGTCACTTACTTATTGATTGTACGAGATGCCTTGAAAATTATTTCACCTTACATGCTGGTACTTGGCAGGAGGATAGGGTAGTAGTTGTAGAAGACAGTAGCTAAACAATAAGTTCCCGGTAGCGCAGAAATAGGAGACCGGGAACCCGCGGGGTCCAAGCGCTAAACATCATCTCAGCGAACAAAAAACATCTATGACTGCCGCCACGGTAAAGTACTTAACTTACACATCATTAACAAAAAACATTTAATTCAACACCAATGACAAAACAACTAATCATCTAGATCATTTAAACAAGAACTGAAAACAGTATCAATGCTTAGAACATAAAATAAAAAACACACAACCAACGCCTTGTCCAATCATTTAATTAGGTATACATTTATTGAGTATAAGTATAAGTAAAAAAAAAAATAAGTACACGAATAGCGTAAGAACAGTAATACACAATACACATATCAAAAAATGTTACATTATCTTATTAAAAACAGCCTCAAAATGTTCACAGTACATTTTTTGACTAGACATTTATTTAATGACGTTTTGATCAAGAAAAGTATATGTTAATACTTTGCTTGATCAGGCACATTCATTCAGGAGTTACATACGCTCTTTCCTCGTCCGGTATTCTTTGGTATCGTCGATACCTTTGCATGCAATGGAATTAAAATAAACGTGTAAGTTTTAAGGCAGAAATACATTACCGTAGCGCGTCGTGTCGTGACCACCAAAACATCATTATCATCATCAACAGCCTATAAAATATAACACCCACAAGTATAAGAAGAGGGCGTGCTGAATCTCCGGGCCGCTACGACACCACAAATATATAGTACCTAAATGCTCTAGCACGCCACGACACGGTGCGCCACGGTTATGTATTTCCTTCATGATATAAATCCGTAAAAAAATCTTTATCATAGGTAATACTTACGGCCGCATATAGTCCCTAATACCAGAGCTGCTTGCAATAAAGAACTCTACTTTAGTCCAACTCTCTCAAATCGATTATATTTGGTCCAAAAATTCGTACGCATTTGATACTAATCAGCGAAGACTTACCTGTTCTAATGGTATTGCAATAAATAAAAGATAGTAGTAATAGAGATATTTACCTCGTGCTAGGTTCCGGTAGTCTGGATGGCACCCCCTGAAAATACAAGAAAGCAACATTACATATGAGATCAAACAGAATATTTTCAATAACTATGCTATACTTCATTTGCTTTCCAATTTCACCGAGTAATATTTAAATCCTAGCTACTGAAGATAACAACAAACTTAAAACCTTCTCTTTACATAAAAAAAATCGAATAATAAGCTTAAGCTTTTATAAGCTAAGATAATATTTTATAAGCTTATTATAGCTTAAGCTTAAGCTTATTATAAAATATTATCTTAGCAATTAGCAGTAGCTCCATCCAATCCTAAGTTTCAAAGCATATTTTTCATCGTCTACTCGCAATAAATCGAACTAGGTATTCTCTAAAAGTTATTAAACGAACAGTCAGTAAAATACAAACATGTTACTCCGAACTATTCGTCAACATGGCAACGTTCAATATTTGGAAAAACGCCGTGAAACGGCCCACTAAAGTTAAAATAGAAAATGGTATATCTATCTATTCTACGATAGACGTGTAGTCGCATCACATCACAAAACAACCTTTCAGTGGCCACTGGTAACCAAAGCTTCTTTTCGCATGGATAAGGTTTGAGCATTAATCACCACACTTGATAAATGTGGGTTGGCGATTTCAAAATTTATAATTAAAAGTTATTAGCCCAGGTAACCGTTTGTCAGTGGTGTCTAAATAATCTTAGAAAGCACATATAGCTTTTTTATGGAATAGGTGGCAAACGAGCAGACGAGTCATCTAATGGTAAGCGATCAGCGCCACCCATGGACACCCGCAACACCAGAGGAGTCACAGGTGCGTTGCCGGCCTTTTAAAAAGGAGTATGCTCTTTTCTTGAAGGTTTGAAGGTCGTATCGGTTCGGAAATACCGCCGATGACAGCTCATTCCACAGTTTTGCTGTGCGAAGATAACTCGGAAGAAGTCACATTGGTACTTGCCGTTGGTAGGTTTCGAACCCGCACCCTCGTGCATGAGGAGCTAACGTCATAAGCCTCCGAGTTACCACGACAGTCGTACCTAATACAGAGAAAAATAAATAATGCCTCTAATCTACCTATCCCACGAAATAAGCCAAACGCGGTCATATTAAAACCGATTCTAAGAAATAAATAGGTAATATTAAATGTTTCCTCATAATAATTCCACTTTAGTCCAATAAAGCTTGCTAAGCTTTATATTATTGCTTCGAATAATCTGCATTTACCAGAAACATATAATACCGATGCACTATAATGCAAACTTCAATATGAAAGCTAATACTCACAATTGTTCAACAAACTATAAACTTACAACTATGATCTCTAGAAATTCCTGAGTCTATTAATAATCCTTCTTGGATCTTATAAGCCGATATCTAAACAATGGTAAAGTTCTAAGCAACTTCGGCTTCTGAAAGATTCTTCCTGCTTAAGGAAATTTGATATTAATCTCTACACATAAACTATGGCACAACTTGTAAGACTTACAAATACTTGAAACAGTAAAAATATTTGGTTGTTTGTAGAAGGTAAACTAGCTCAAAATCAGCAAACTACTATGTTAGTAGTTATCGTCAGTTGATAGTCGATAGTGACCATATGGCCACTACCTATGACCTACACTTAATACAGAGTCCCAGTCAAAAATCATTTATTCCGTGAGAATGCGAACGAACAGTTACTTTTCAAATGAAATTCAAATTACCTACTAACTTGTAATAAAAACCAAAATACCTTTACACAACTAAACTGACTTACTTTAAAATTCATTGGAGGAGGTGTCATGCGCATGACGAGCTCTAAAGTTACCTTCTAAACTGTTAACTAAAGCGTAGTCTTTTGTGTTTCAAATTACCTAGGAAAAATGGCTGCGTTTAATTTCATTGTGTTCAAAGACTAATAACTTGAGAAGTATTTTTATCACTTTGATGTAACAATGAACTGGCTTAATAACCAATACTAATCTAAAACCTAATCTCTCAACTGTCTCATAATGACATAAAATGTCAGTGACATAATAGATATTTGATGTAAAGTTGCAGCATGTTCTAAATATGAAACCATCCACAAACGGGCAATTAATAGTCGAGGTCGCAGTTGGTCGGTGCAGAGGTCATTCGAAATGTACGTCCACGTACTCCCCCATAAATTGAATTAAGGGACGTGGTCGGAAATGTTCAAGTACTTTCGAAAGTGCACGGTCGGCTGGCAAAACGCGAGCATATGTAGATTTAATTTGACACTACAAATCCTTCATTAAGTTCCCCGGCTGTGAATTTAAATGAATACATTGCATTCCGCCCACATGTATCCCGCGTAACCACGTAACACATTCTATTATGCTTGTAATTCACACAATAGTTTTCCATGCAATAATACAATATGTGGCCTCGCTAGCCGGTATTATCAGGGAAACAATGGCTGATATTGATTTTATTTCTAAAATAATTGCAGTAAATATGGCTTGATTTATGTTGGCTACTATATGCATATCATGCTCATACTCCATGACATTTCACCTCAGCTTCTGTTGATATTCCCAATATGCACGTGTATCCAATTTGTCACACGTTGGAATTTACGTGCAACAGCGCAAATCTAGTACTCAGTGAGACGTTATGCCGTTTATCCAATAACGGCTCCGGTTCAGCGCATTTTCATAAAATAACAACGAAAATATTTATACGATACTATCTATAGTATTTAGTACTGGGGAAGCTCACAATAAAACACACAGCCCATTTGTAGCTCGGTATAATAAAAACTGCCCTTGACAATTCACGTTGACAACTGACATAGACAACTGATGTTGTACACAGATTATGCGCTTACACTACATCCCTCCCCACTTAATTAAGAATTACAACAATTACCCCTCTCTAACTTATTACCAACTTAATATCTAACAAATTATGATTAACTTAAGAATACTTATAGTTTATGGTTTTACCCACTCGACAACTCCGAACGGGACGTGGCTGGGTCGGTACTGGGGTGGTAGGAGGCGTGGTAAAGTCCTCACTGATTGGCATGCCTAAATCCTCAACGGACTCTGTATTGGTACCTATCTTACCCCCGGGCTCACCCAGCTGCTCGCCTCGAACTACGGTCCGCTCAGATGGGATCTCCGCCTGGATATCAGGCTCCAAAGTCTGAGGGTCCACGGAAGACGGTCTCGTACCTGTGGGGACTACAAGCGAACTCCTCGTTCTACGCTTTAGCTGGTCGAGATGTCTATGGTGAACGTTACCCTTATCGTCAAGAATTTTATAATCATTAGTTCCTGTTGACTTAATCACAGATCCTGGTTGCCATTTTTCTGCCTTTAGATACTGACGGTACCAAACATCGTCACCTACTCCTACTTCTCTACTCACCCCACCTTTACCCCTAACCTGCCGCTGCTGCGACTCACGAACCTTGCCTTCCCTATCTGGTTTCAACGCGTCTAACCTAGTCCTTAAACGTCTGCCCATCAGTAATATCGCCGGACTTTCTCCCGTAGAACAATGTTCGGTATTACGGTAATGTAGTAAGAAATTATTCAAGGTCAATTCTATATTTTTGTTCTCAGCTATAGCCTTTTTAATAACCTTCTTTAGGGTCCTGACTGCGTTCTCCGCCGCCCCATTTGACGCGGGATGATAAGGGGCTGTAAATACGTGTTCCACCCCGTCACCCTGTAAAGAGGTGGCAAATTCACTACTTGTAAATGGTGGACCGTTATCTGTCACTATCTGCCTAGGAACGCCAAACCTACTCCATAGTTCACTAAGCTTAGAAATAGTACTTCGAGCTGACGTATTAGGAACCAAAAAAACTTCTAACCATTTTGACATGGAGTCTACTACGACCAAATACAATCTACCTCCGATGGGGCCCATAAAATCTAAATGGAGCCTAGTCCATGGGCGGTGAGGCCAGGGCCAGAGCCGTGGGGATGCGCTGGGGGGCGCGTCCGCATGCTGGGCGCAGGTGGCGCACGCGCGGCACTCGCGCTCCACCGCCTCGTCGATGCCGGGCCACCACACGTAGCTACGTGCTATGGCTTTGGATTTAACTATCCCCATGTGCGGCTCATGTATTAATTTTAACACTTTATCTCGGCAACCATCAGGAATTACAACCCTATGCCCCCACATAACACATCCTAATTCCTCGTATAATTCCGACTTC
Source organism: Spodoptera frugiperda (assembly GCF_023101765.2). Classification (NCBI taxonomy): domain Eukaryota; kingdom Metazoa; phylum Arthropoda; class Insecta; order Lepidoptera; family Noctuidae; genus Spodoptera; species Spodoptera frugiperda. Next base: position 5,119,975 of record NC_064236.1, read on the forward strand.
CTATTAAAATAAGGTTGCATACCTACTATACTACACACTTCGGGCCAACCGTCCCGTATAAACGATAAAACCCTACTCAGAATGGCATCCTTCAATGTAAATGTTTTTATTTGTTTATTATCCAATAATAACGCTTCTTGTGCAAAGTGTAAATATGTCTGTTCCGGAATTACGTCACTTTCTTGTTTAGTAGTATTGATCGGCAACCGCGATAGGCCGTCCGCACAGTTTTCGTTAGTTTTAATGTATTCTATATCGTAGTCATAAGCAGACAAAATGACGGCCCACCTCTGCATCCTACTCGCGGTCATAGTCGGTATCCCGGCATTAGGGCCAAAGATAGAAACCAACGGTTTATGGTCAGTGCGTAATGTAAATTTTCGTCCGTATAAATATTGATGGAATTTCTTTACACAGAAAATAATAGCTAAAGCTTCGCGGTGTATTTGAGAATAATTTTTCTCCGCAGCAGTGAGGGCACGCGACGCATACGCCACTGGGCGCTCGCCCCGCACCCCGCGCTGCGCCAATACCCCTCCAATACCCCGCGCGCTCGCATCACACGTCACGATAACCGGTTTCCTAGGATCGTAGTGAGCTAACACCTCGCTACTGACTAACGCTCTTTTGACTTCTCCGAATGCGCGCTCGCACTCACTGTCCCATTTCCATGGAATCTCCTTCCGCAGTAAACTATGCAAAGGAGCTAGTAAGGAACTAAGATTTCTAGTAAATCTTGCGTAAAAGTTAATCATACCTAGGAACGAACGTAATTCTGTTACATTGGTAGGAGCTTCAATCTTAAGAATAGCATCAATCTTAGAAGTATCCGCTTTAATTCCATCTTTTGATATCACATACCCCAAATATTTAACATTGTCTACCAAGAAAACACATTTATCCTTCCTTAACTTTAATCCGTTGTCAGCTAAACGCTTCAAAACAGCCTCAAGGGCCTGTAAATGCTCCGTTCTAGTCTGACCTCCTATGATGATGTCATCAAGAAACGCTTGCACATGCGGAATGCCCTGTAATAAATTTGTCATAATGCGTTGGAAAATTCCTACGCTAGATGCTAAGCCAAAAACTAACCTATTGTATCGAAATAACCCTCGGTGTGTGTTAATGACAGTAAACTTTTTGGAATCATCCAACACAATCTGATTGTAAGCATTAGATAAATCTATTTTGCTTAAATATTGAGCTCCATTTAACCCTACCAAAACATCATCAATTCTAGGAAGTGGGTAACGATCGACCAGCAAAACGGGGTTTAAAGTAGACTTGTAGTCCGCACAAATACGTAACGTACCGTCAGCCTTATTAACAGGCACCAGCGGAGAAGCCCAGTCCGAGCTGTCCACCGGCTCGATGACGCCGGTGCGCAGCATCGCATCGAGCTCAGCGTCGACGCGCTCACGGAGTGCATACGGCAGGGGCCGTGCTCGGTGAAATACGGGTTCCGCGCCCTCACGCACCCGCAGTGTTGCCTTGCCCCCCCTGTACCGTCCCAGCCCTCCACTGAACAGTTCTTTATACCTGTCAAGTAATTTACACAACACAATATCAATTTGTTTGTCATCCTTCCTGATAAAATTACACTGAAACTTTGGAATATCTATTTGTAATTCTGCCAACCACTGTCTCCCAATCAAAGATGTGGTACCATTCTCAATGACAAATAATTCTAATTGTTTTTCTATGGCATCATAACACACTGACGGTTTAATTATACCCAAGGGCTTTATTTTCGAGCCATCATAAAATTTTAGGATAGTATTATCATTTTTAATAGGCAAATGGTCAAAATACAAATCATATACATTTTTATTTATACACGAAATGGCTGTGCCAGTGTCTATCTCCATTACAATTGGAATGTTATCTATAAGAATGGGTAAACTCACCGCCTTATAATTATTTAATGCCATGAGATTTAGATCTTCGATAACCCCTTCTTCATCACTGGTCCCGTAGTCGAGATCTCCGAAATGAAATCCGCGCCTAATCGCTTTTTCTTGACCGTCATTGTTTTCCTGCGACCTTCGACCTTTCCACTCAGGACACACCCGCCGCAAGTGACCCACATTTTGACATTTGCTGCACACAAAGTTCCGATAGCGGCACCTGTCAAAATCGTGATTCGCCGCCCCGCATGCTGCGCAGCCTGCGTTCACCGACCCGGCTGAGCCCGTCATCCTGACATTGACCGGCCGCGTGCGGCCTCTAGCTGTCGGTGCTACCGGTCCCGCTCCGCCAACTCTGCGCCCGCGTCCTTGTCCGACACGCCCCGCGCACTTTTCTAGCGCATGGACCGAGCACGTACTCCTCGCCTCTGATGCTCCTTTCCCCTCAACCACAGCTGCGTCCCTCTCCGCTGCTTCTAACGAACACGCCAACTTGACCGCCTCCGCAAAATTTATGGTGTCATTTTCAGCGAATAACCGCTGCCGAATGACGTCACTGCGCAGCCCGCAGATAAATTGGTCGCGTAAGTTTTCGTTCAAATTGGTGTTGAACTTACAATTCCGCGACAATTTCTTCAGTTCCGCTACGTATGTGGCCACATCCTCCGTAGCACCTTGCCGTTTCTGTCGAAATCGGTATCTTTCCGCTAACGAAGATGGCGGCGGTTGTAAGTGTTGTTGCATCAAATCACCAGCTTGTACGAAAGATAATTCCGAAGGCTTGTTTGGACTAGCGAGATTAACCAGCAACTCGTAAGCTTCATCCCCCATACTAGCAATCATCGTCGGTAACTTCATTTCGTCCGAGACCTTGTTCACCTTGAAGTACATCTCAAGTCTGTCCATATAAGACGTCCATAACCCCGACCGCATGTCGAACTCTTTGATTTTACCAATCGACATTGTGACACACTGTAGATTGAATGCGCACGCAAAACCGTAACTAATTGTCCTCGTCGCCACTATAGTATTTAGTACTGGGGAAGCTCACAATAAAACACACAGCCCATTTGTAGCTCGGTATAATTGAAAAACTGCCCTTGACAATTCACGTTGACAACTGACATAGACAACTGATGTTGTACACAGATTATGCGCTTACACTACACTATGTTAAAAGTAAAATATTAGAAATATTTCCATTTTGTTTTCCAGGTACTAAATCCTCTATTTCACGTATAGCCTCGGCAGTTAATCTGTACCTACGTAGAAATTATTGCATAAAGATAACTGGTAGAGAATACCATTTGTCGGTAAGCTTCAAGTCCGCCTTACTTGAAGGATTTTTCATTATAAAGTTTAAATAAAATAAGTTATAAAACGATTTAGAATCCACACAAAGTAGAAAACCACTTTGACGTCAATTTGTTCGCATTGCTATGGAATTGTTTTGCAAACAGAGAAATATTATTTCGCAACGCCTTGAAGAAAACGTTGTACCCTCTTGAGAAAAAGTACTTAACTAAGAAAAATATTTTTTATTCGTAAATCAATTTTATTATGTATAAGATGTCTGAGTAGGTAGCCGAAAATAGATAAAGAAAAACAACGAGAAAAACAATACACTTACTGTATCCTCCTTTTTACGTGTCTCTAGATTCTTAAACATCGAATCTAACTCATCAAGCAAACTTTGGCTGAAATCAGTGGTGCTTTTCTGAAAAAGATAAAAATATCATGAGAAATGACGAACATAAGGAACAACATTACACCTAGTATTCCTAACACCAGGACTACAATTGTGTTGTATATGACTGTATTGTGATATGAGACAAGCCACCAAGAAGATAATAACAAGACCGAGCAAATCCAGCTTCTTTGCTATACACTCAGAAAGAGTACAAAGTCAGGATAATGGACCAAATATACACACAACTAGGTAACTATAGAAAGAAAATGTGCACATCTCACAGTACTTCTATACACCTTATATAACAACGCACCCCTTCCTGCGATCCCTATACCCCCACAACTTATCGATCATATCTAAAAACTCGGATCTAATTCAAAATATGTGCCCTATTAGCCTTACAACAACACTAAACTGAACCCATAGTATCACTAGTCAAGCAGACACAAAAGTAAGTACATGGCTCAAAGTAGGCAAAATTTTCTAAAATTAGTGTTCCATCGGTACCAGTAATCAATAAGGCCATATCTGCTTACCCAGTAACTAAGAAGTCACAAGCAAGACTACTGAGCACCTACTACAGCTGGAAGAAGAGGGTAGAGTACCACTACAGGTTACACGAAAAGAAATTGAAACTCAAAGTTAAAGTCGGCAAAATCCACGGAAACTAAATTTATTTCAAAGAAAATCTAGTTAATTAGCTCCGATAATAAATGAACCAAAATAATCATAAGTTAAAAATATTTCCAACAAAATTTTAATAAATAAGAATCCTTAAAAATATACTCACCAGTACCTCCAAACTCTCCGGTCTTAACGCGAGGCGCTCTGACTTGGACAGCGACGCAGCAGTACCTTCCTGTAACAACAAGAAGAGAGTACTAAGCGACTACAACTAAAATCAACAAGTAATACTTAGATGAAACAGCGATGGCAACCATCACTGAGAGCGGGTGGAATTGTACTGAGATTTTTGTTGCGAAAATTTTACCCCCTCACCCCCCTGGCGGCAAAAAGAATTATATGGATCTATATATAGTATTTAATTTTCAATGTCTACGAACACGGCATAAATAGAGTATTAATAGGTCGTACAGGTCAATACATATTTATTCTAAAACATCGCATAGAAACAAAATGAAAGACAACCACTTATAGAGAAATAGAGACTAGGTACTTTTCTGATTAAATAACAAAATTCTGTAAGTAAAATGTGCACCGCTTTCGTTGCAAATATTAAATGTCAAAGGTACGCAGTGACTTGTAAAATAAAATTAACAAAGGTAAAAGAGCTCGACAGTTCTCGTCACTACCGAGCGGTGCGCTTTGATCGCTTTTGAGTCACCTGACAGAGTATATTTAGTCAATTTATGCTAGATACTTCAGGAAATAAGCAATTTTTTTTCATACACAAGACTTTAGGTACCCTGTTTGGTAGACTCATTGCGAATTTTATAATGAAACCGAATCATACTTTGTACAAGTTGTGTAGACTTAGATATATAGATGTATATAGACTTTTAAGATAGGTGTGTCAAAAGCGCACAAAAAGATTGCGCGCTTTAGCTCTACACATTAGTCCAAAGCACCTTCAAATAAATAAGATAATTTAGCTGTAATAAGTTACTAAAATAATTTGACCTTCAGACATTATTCAGTCTGAACAACAAAGAAATTATTAATTTGTAAAAAAGCTACTAGTTAATAAAAGATTTTCATTTAATATTCTGGAGGTAGATACTATCGAAAACTTACAACTTTCAATACCATTATTTTCCCCGTAAAAATATAATCCGATTAAAGAATCCGAATTGTAAAGGTATGGGAATTCTCAGTACTAGTATAAATTACTATAGTGATACTGTAGGTTGGGTCGTGCCGTTATTGCAAAAAAGTTGATCGGACTTCTGACCCACACGTCATTCTCGTGAGCCTTGCCTTCTGCTGCAGGAGGTCGGCTCGCTCGCAAAGCGTCGACAATAAATGCATTAATGAATGAATGCAACGTCACGCCTTTTATCCCCGAAGGGGTAGGCAGAGGTGCTCATTACGACACGTAATGCCGCTATACAATGTACACCCACTTTTCACCATTTGTGTTATAAGTCCCATGTAATAGGGGGTGAGCCTATTGCCACATACTGAACACAATTCCAGACTCCGTGCTACTACTGAGAAATTTTCGAAAAACCGAAAAAAGCCCAGTAATACTTTGCCCGACCCGGGAATCGAACCCGAGACCCCTTGTTCGTTCGGCAGTCGCACTTGCGACCAACCAACCAACCAACGAGGCAGTCAATAAATGCATTAATACATGTAATATTTAGTTCCATTAGCACCTAGATAGAATAGTTTGTAACATCATTACAATATTGATTGCAAGGCCGGAGAAATTATATTTCCTAGAAAAGCCAAATTTGTATTTAAATGCTATTGTCAACAAAGCCTTTTGTGCAGATGGAATATAAGCGCTTTACTTCATACAAAAGTGAAGGTAACATTTTAATTGTTAAAGCTTTTGGTCGACATTGTTGCAATCTACTCGAAATATCAAACAAAAAACAGACACAAGTACCTACTATTCCCCGAACGAACGAAACGAACGAAGTGGGTTTACCCACTGCACAGTGCTTACAGTCATGAGACCCAGCGACACCAGAAGAGTTACCGGCCTCAGACGGGAGAATAAGTGGTGGGCTTCTAGTAAACTCACTCACCTGGCGAAACACAACGCAACCGTTGTTCCACGCCAGTTTCTTGTGAGCCCGCGCTAACCTTCAGGTTGAGCCGGACACGTTTTGACTCTCGTTAAATTTTTGCTTCTGTACATCTATTAAGATGTAACAGTGAGGTACAGACTTCATTTGGTTGTTATTTCTAAGCGAACTAAACAAGGACGCAAACGTATTACAGTTATATGTTCAACCCTTACAACTATCTAGTTGACTGACTAATGTGGTTTGCCTATCGGGAGACCTTTGAACACAGATGACCTACTTTTGCGGAATCATCATCGACAAAATACTTCAACAAATAGTAGTAAAAGTAGTTATAGTTCATATGGTGGTCGTAATATAACTTGCCTTTAAAGCGAAAGGCATTAAAGTTTATGTACTCAACAAGGCAAACTTCAAAAATACGAAAACTCCGCTGCGTAAATATTAACTCAGTGCAAATTAAAAGCGGCGATTTCCACAAAACGGTACGAATTGAGATTTAAATTACTGCATGACTTGGACGAAAAGTCCAAGCACACACGAAAGAGCAAGAGTTTTCGGGATCGAGTAAATTAAAGCGTTTGCGAAAGTATAATAGCTGCACTGTTCCTGTAAATTGCTTCCTTTTCTACGGTAAATGGTATTTCATATGTACCTGCGGCACATCTCATATTTCGGTACCGATTATAGCATTGTGTAATTGATGTTAATATAGAATAGACAGTCGATTTGTTATCGTTGTACTAAAAACATGTACTAACAACATTGTATTAATTACAACCTCATAATTTTATTGAAGAGCACTCAAACATGGTACTCATAACATAGAGTACGTGAGTTACACGCCTTCATAAATGCGCCTTTACATCTACTCTTTCCGTTTGGGCAATACGGACCTCGACAATATAATTCTTTGTCATATCAAGTTTATGAAAAAGCATTTCAAAGTCTAGAATCCAATAAACGTTAGTCCGACCTGGAAATAGAAAGTAATAAAACCTGCGCGAAGTACATCAAAGAAGCGAAAGCAATCTGAGTTAGAGGGAAATGTCAAAGAAAATATGCAGATCCTTGTAAATTTGTATTGCCATTTGCATCGTGATCAATCAATAGATCACAGCGGGTTAGAGGGGGTGGCCCACTTCCACGTTTGGGTCAGTCAACATTGCCCTTGTGACGCGACGCTAAAAATAAACTGGAAAATCTAAACAAGCTAACGTAGGTATCATCCGACCGCGATAGGCATGCCTTTACACTGTACATGCTCCACACGCTTGCACCGATAAAATATTTTATTGCAGGTACGGCGGTATGTCATTCTGTGAATATTTTCTACTCCGCTGCGCGCTGGTCGGCAAATATGAAGGTTGCAATACTTTCCTCTGGTGTATTGTGTGCGACTGACGGATCGAGCGACAATAACATTTTATATGATTCTTAAATCGAATGGTTTACTTGCATTTGAATTGTAATGTATCGTAATACGTTTTCACTACCCGAAGACGTAGGCAATACTATTCTCATTGCGGGATTTTAATCCGAGACCTCGTTGCTCGTTCACAATACAAGCATCAAGGCAGTACCTAATAATACGGCAATAAGAACTTCAACACCCACATTAACTAGCGAAAGGTGGGTGTATTTCTTCAAATCCCTTTGCCTATAGAATGCAATTCGTAATGTCAGTTAAAAATAACGCAGATTCATCCAAACGTGCTTTGCGCATTAATAATAAAAAAAGAAAAAGTCAATTCTGGAGTTAAATTACAAACTAAAACGACTGCTATAAGTAACTGCGACTGTCGCACAAACGAAGACTCGTGACTACCAAGTTGTGTTAATAGGAACTTGTATACCACTATTTTCCCTAAAAAAGAGTAACGTTAAGTTACTTCAGCTCTTTCTAATTAGATTTCTAAGCGATAATTTCATTCATTTGATGAATACGATACTTGGTCAACTCATCTTATACCACGACTAACATTACACCGTGTAGGTAAATAAGGCCGTTTCAATTTTAAACGATCTTACTCCAATATTAGTTTGCGAACTCCAATATTGCCATTAATTGCAGTAGTAGGCATATATCACATATTAGTTAGGTATTGAATTTCAGCGTGATATGAAAATCTAGTATAGGCCACTAAACCTTCAAAAGCCATGAAAATTGTTACGGAATTGACGTTATGTAGATATGAGTGATTGTTCCTTACTTTATTTCCTCGAAATAGTAAAATGATATCAATATCACCCAACTACACGGTTGTAACTGTGATTGGGCAACCAACTGTCCTGCAAAGTGTATCGGTTCCAATTCTCGCACGGAGCAACTCTTTGTGTGATCCACAAAATTATGTTACGGATCTGAGGGTCATGTGTATACTTGTATGTTTGTAAACGCGACGACGACCGTGACCATGACTTAGGAGAAAATCCTAGTTTTTGGCAACGTTTTTACAAAAACAATAATATACGAAAGATACATTTGTCATCAAACCTACAACCTATCCAAAACCAATTTAAAATCAATCAAGCCTATAGTCATCACTACAAAACACGCCATGTAAAAAATATGTAAAATTTCTGAATATAAAATTTTACAATTCTTTGTCCGACATAAGAACACAAAGACGGCTCTCGCTTTGCTCTCGACAGCGAGCGACGAGATCGGTAGCAAAAACTACACAGTAAACCGATAAACCGATTTTCTAAGTTCTTTGCAACTTCTATTCCATTTTTTTGATATTTAGGTAAAGCTAGGCTTGACCTCACCTCACATCACGTTACTGACCTTGTCCCTATTTATTACAAAACCAAACATACAACGCGTGAAAGTACAAAATCAATAATCACTGCTCTATGTACCTACCATCCACATTAGCACCCCAATTAGACACCCAAAAAGAAGAGGAGGGCAATTCCTCTACTTGTTTTTATATAATATTACCAATTTCTTAATTTGTCCTTAAATAGCAATCAGTCATACAAGACATGTTCATTGTACAATGTAAGTACCTACATCATTACTAAACTAATAACGAGGTGGTTAGTTAGTTACTTGCCTTAGTTAGAAAATATCAATATGAAGCTTATTATTGAATAACGCACGAGTAAATGCAAGATAGCGTTCATAACAAATCACGGTAACAAGGCGCAACTCCATCTTCAATTCCCGACATTTCCAGAATGTACCTACACGTTTACACGTGTCTTGAAAGGAAGAGATAACGACTTGCTATGACGTCAAAGCTAAATTCACTCCACAAACTAATTAAGGCATCTTTCAATCTTTTACCCTTTCAACTTCCGAGAGATATTGCATATTCCAAAACCATGTTTGCTGAATTGTTACAGTGCCAATAATAGCCGGTTAAACATAGACGTATATGCTAATTAATATTCACGCCACGTTACGCTCCGGTAAGCTCGAGAGGAGAAGTGCAATTAGTCCTAATTCATGAACTAGTGAGCTAGTATGTCAGTCATGTCAGCAATGGAACGTGTAATCCTTTGTAAAGTCATGAAAGCCGCCCCGAGTGTGGATACACGACGTCAAAGCCAGAACTACTTAGGTAATGCACTAAGCCCTCCAAATAAACAGCTTTGCTATAGCATCTCGCCTCCACCTACAAAGCTGTTCTCAGAAATGAGTGGATCAATCGTTCCAAGAGCGGAGGGATTACGACGAATTATAGATATTAAACCTTTAAAGATATTAGGTCAATCGTTAAGCCAAAACAAAAATTAATTCCGCTACTAAAATAAATACGAAAATTTGTTTCGGTAAAATTTTAATAATTAATCATGCCTCGTAACGAATGGCCTTGGATTACTTTTGCTACACATATAGTTTGAATAATTGTTATGCGTTTTAATCTCGCAAAAGGTTCGGATTATTTAAACTTTTTTTTGTTTTTCAGGAAACCTTTTAGCATAGTGCAATTTTAAAGGTCAGGGAGTAATCCATTTACTGTCACACCAAATTTTTCAGGCCACGTAACGAAATTACAGGCAGCCGGATCACGAAGCCTTTACCCGAAAGTACAGGCGACAGGGGATGTATTAAACGAATACCAAAAATAACCGACTGATTTTAAGAATTTTTTCACAAAAAAATGCGTCACCAGAAAGTAGATTTGTCAAGGCAAATGTTATAACGTAGTCCAAAGCGACATGTGGATGATACATAAACATTATGTAACTAAGTACCGCATAATTAAAGTGAAGATAACAACAATAACACCTATAGATTCAAAATTTAATTAGAGCGGCTGGGTAAATACGAATTGTGCGTATTAATTCAATCTGCATCGTAGCATTAATTATTGAAATTCCGTGTTATATCCTCAACGTTAATTATACCCGAGTAAAACATTTTTGTATCAATCAAATTGGAATGTTTAATTTCATAGTTACGAATAATTTTAATGCTACATGAACAGGTTCGAATTACATATGGCAAATTGAAAATTTAAGTTACTTTAATATAAATGGATTCTTGCTAAAAAAGAAAACATAATATTATCTTCTTTTTTTACCTACAATTACATTTCTAAACCTAACAAATAAAGCAGCAACAGTCTGGAGCAGCTCTCTCTCGGGTACACACTCTTAGGGTATCACTTAGCGAGAGCATTAGAAGCAATTGTATCATCTTTGAAAAATTGAACTGGCTTTAAAACTACGTAGAAGTTAGCAAACCTACAAAGATACTGAAATACCTTAATCATGCTATCATACCTTAGAGTTTTTTTTATTTTTGTTTTTTTTTTAACGTTGCTCTAAGATTTATTAACACTAAGATTTCGTTTTGTGACATGGGTGCGTATACAAACATACAATTCCACATACACTCTGATACTCAGACCCGAAACAACAATCTGTGGATCACACAAAGAGTTGTGCCGTGCGGTAATCGAACCCGGTTCCCCAGCCACCACGCCAACCGTGCAGTCAAATATTATAAATGTGAAAGTTTTGTTTGTTTGGATGATTGTCCGTCAATCGTGCTGACACTACCAAATTTTGATGAAATTTGGTATACAGACAGGGTATGCTGACTTAGCTGATAGGATACTTATCCCTATAGGATTTTTATTCCACGGGAACGCAAGCGAAATCGCTACCCGAAGCTTCGTAGCTTCTGCTTTAATAATCCGTTAAAGTCACTTAAAAAGTAACTTAGTTTGTTAAAAACGTTTTAACATTAAACAACAGTTCGTCAGTTCATAATTAACTGCCCAGGATCTAGCGCCAAGCGAGCGTAAAATTCAAATAATTCCAGGAATTTAATTTCCAGGTAACGTAATTCATGGCTGCACGGACTAACACAAAGAGATGAACATCCCACCCCCGGTTGGCACTAAACAGTTTAAATGCAAACAATAATGAGATACAAAGTGTAGAATTCGAGGTCTGTTCATGTATTCAGTTACAAAGAACACCGAGTCACTATTACGTGTCAAAGAGATCGCTTTCCTCAGCCTACATAGGACGTTTCATGGTATTAATCAAAGCCTAGTTCAATATTGACAGTAACTCAAGCGTAACTATTCCGAGATTTGATGTCTAGAGCTTGCTGAATAACATTGAATTTCAGGTAACCGAGACAAAACCAGAAGTCGAATATACTGGGGACTGTGGGGATATTGTAATGGTGCTCTAACAGACCCATCCACGTATCGCAAAAGGTCTGTTCGCCATTACCTTGAGAGCAACTAGCGAACTGCGCGTGAGCGGCGTATGTATATGAAAAATACATGTGAGCCAGTCGTTCAATGCTCACGAGCGGTGCGTGAAGAGTATGAGAGTAGCACATTCGCAAGAAGTGGGCACAATACATCTTACGCTTATTGTACCTAACTTTTCATTATATATTATATAATTATGTAATATTGATAGCACTTTTGCTATCAATACTAGAACCGAAACCTTTCTAGGTTACAGGCCGCCTTACAATAAGCGAATAGTGCTAAAAGCACCCAAAACATGAAAGATGGCGCAAGGGCTTTGGGCTCATGAGGAAAACTGTTTGCATACGCCCATTATGAGACGGTAATAGGTACTTGAGTCGGCCTAGCTAAACTTAACCGTTGAAAGAAACCAGCCTTATATAAACCGTTTACATCCTGAACGTTGTGAGTTTGAATAGGCAGGTATATGAAATACAAGTACACAGTTCGTGAAATGCTCGCGAGCCTTTAGCAGGTGTGGGAGTTTCACGGTTGAGAGCAATTCGCGATTGTCAGCGGTTCGCTGTTGTAAGCGTTTCGCGGTTAAGAGCGTTTCGCAAGCGGCACGCGAGCTTCTCTGGCAGCGTATCCAACAGATGTGACGCAACATATAACAAATAATGATAATGTATCCGAACGCTACCTAACGCATTAAACAATGCATTACATTTTTTACGGCAACTCTAAAAGGCATAGCCAAGTACTATCACGAAACCCAAACGTTCCCCACAATCTCGGAGACACGTCTTTGAATAAGTAGGTACTCATTAAAATAGCTATTCATTTCATAACTGCGTTTTCTAGCAGAGCTTTATCGCCAGAAAAAAAATGTAAGGCCTGTATATTCAAATATTATAACTATAGAAAGATCCTATTAGTAAACAGGAGCAAAGACAAAGACCCGGAATCATTATCCCAAAAGAATCTAAAATCGCAAGAATCTTTTACCGACCCCAGAAGAAAGTCCATAGCTGGTTGCTGCGCTTGCAATCAGTCAGTCGAAAAATTGGACGTGGTAACAGTTCCCAGAATAAATACTCATTAGTACATTACAGTATCTACCAATTAAATCAATATGTGTTCTTCGAACAAGTAGGCGGAGGGCGAATAAAGGCTGTATTATTTATAAATTATTATCCGTAAATTTTATTTTTCTTAAGCATCATTATGTCTTCACGGTAATGAGGAATTATATTTATTTTTATAACGTAATACGATTAGCGGGAAGTACACGCCGTCCGACTGGGTGTGGTCCTCTTATTAGACAAAGGATATAATAATTCCGTGATATTAATGATTTTTTAGAAAACCCGGTAATACTTTGTCCGATCGACTCAGGAACCGAATCTAATACCTGTTGCTCGACAGTCATGTGACCGCTCAACCATTGAGGTAGTACAATTTCTATCATACCGCAACAGGAACAAAGGAGATCGCCGATATTAAAAACAAGATGATTGTTTAAAATCCTAATGATCTTTAATCTTACGCACGACATCTAACTAATCATTACTGATGCTAAATGATTTCGGAGTTTGATACGAAGCCATGATCATGAACATGGCTTGATAGCAACTAGTACACAAGTCAATACGTAATACGGCACCTAAACATATAGAGCGTGTTTCACCCTGGACTCTGAGTTTCAATGTAGGGCTATTGTGCCCTATTGAAATGGAAAATTAGATTCAATCAAATCCGATTATCAAGTATTGAAGGACGAATTAATTTGTCGCAAGGCTGGATACGGAGGCAATCAAGGCGAGCGTCGCAGTAGGATGCAAGATACTTTGAAAAGAACTAACGTAAATAAACATAATGACAAGTTCGCTCATTAAATAAATTGCAGTGGCATAAAAATATTTACTTTAAAAAAACAACAAAAAAAAAAATATAAACAAGTTTTTATAAAAATGCTTGAACTCAATAAAACGTATTTTTGCTTGTAGAAAATATAAAATAAATAAAGCTAAAGAGCAAGCGTTGACTTACTTTGTGTGTGAGAAGTAGGTACTCGCGCGGTATACGAAAAGCTCGCGGGAAGACGTTACGAGTGCTGCAGAAGTGCACCGTGCCTTCAACGAACTGCGACTGAGACTAGATTCCGGACGAGCTGCCTGCATTGATTACTGCCTTGACATAAGGTTCATTTTCGCCTACACAGTGAACTTGCAACGGCGCACTAAGCTTTTACTGCGCCGATGTAACCGCGTGTATTCAAAAGTTTCCATCGTGTTTGTAGCACATTATATTTCAGTAAAAGTAGTAAAATTCTTACTTTTAACATATTTAGAGTATGAAAATCAATGTAAATCGATTTACATCCTAAAACTTGATATTATTCACGCCATATTCTGTATTTTATACATAGGTTACTGTATGATTTGTACAAAGGAAGAGACGAGGGTGGCACATTTTCATTCTAGAACCTACTTTTTGTTATAAAATGTTTAGATAAATGTGTAATAACGTTAATATTTTATCTTCTAACACACAAATATCTCAAACTATAGGATTGCTGAACAAAAACAACGCAGGGTAGTAAATGGGGTGACAAATAAAGCTTCCACACATATTCTTTATTTTCAATCTCCTATTTTTTCTCTTCAAACCTACATTTACTTCATTCTGGATACCCACAACATCTTGTCGCCTTCTTCGTCACTAAATATTGTTGAAAATACAGAAAAAATAACAAAAGGAAACGAAAATAGCGACGAAACTAAATAGAAAAGTACAATAGATGTAAAATAATTGCAATCTGAGCAAATTTGTACATAAACAAACTTCATGAGAACAAAAGGAAGAGAAAAGACATATTTTTCTTCGTTCACCAACATTCTCCTCGCGCCATAAACTAAAATAAAGGAACTGCACAGTCTACTAATAGTAAAATAGTAATATCACTTACCGTATCGGTGTCGGAAATCTCATGATACTCGTGAACTTCGTCAGTTTTCGGCACCGTGGAGTTGTCTCCTTTATGTGACCTGCCCAGAGTCGCGCTCCTCACCTAATGGAAGCACATTTACATCAGTTTTACCACCACGTGTTAAAGCAATGATTTTTATATTGAATATATCAAGAATAATCAAGCAAAACTGTACCTTACTGAGAATACCCTTGCTCGTCGTAGGCTCTGACAACGTCCTATTTTTCTTCAAACTCCTTGTTTTCACGTCACCTTTTAAACACCACAAATAATACATATTAATGTAAAGTATACACCAACACACACTTAACGAGTATTTAAATTATTCTATACAAAAAAGGATGTGCATATCAGTAGTGTGTTTTGATAAGTGTTCCTGATCACTGAACACATTCTACACTAAACAAAATGTACTTATAGCTACTTGACGCCGACTAATTTTAGTGTCTATTGTGAAAAGTAATCCCTGACCTTTGCAGAGACGTTATTCTTTGAGTCAAGTTACATTTACCTACATCCGTTGTTAAGGTAATCCGACCTGTAACTCTCCACTTACCACTGAGCTAGTATTTTACCGACTACTTCCAGTATAGATAACACTGAACGATTAAAGGAAACTGAGTTGAAATTACAGGAAAATAGTTAACGATCACATCAACCTCGGCTACTCAATGGCCTTATCGTGTACAAAGGCAATGTAAATGGTCTTCATTATGACTTTATTATGGTATAAAATTTATAAACAGTAATATTTTGAATTGAATCTTTAAAATTTTAATGAAGTATGTAAATAATTACCATTATTGTCAAGCGACAAACGATAATGTTTGTTTTTTATACTTATATAAACTTTATGAAAGTATTTGATAAATTATAATGACAGCTCATAAAAATATTATGAAGTGTACATAAAATCATACACGTTTGTGTATTTATACGTACAGTTTTAACGCCTCTGTATTCAACCGTACTCTCTAAAACTTGCTTAACGTAGCAAAACCCTTTAAACTGGCTTACGGTGTTAACCCACTAACTATTAAGTTAGTGACTGTTACGGAACGTAAATGAACTGTGAACAGATCTCTATAAACTAGTTAGTCGGAATTGTTAAAACGAGATTGTCATTGGTAGACAATTGGTTTAACCGAGTGTTTAACTCGATTTCGAACCTGAAGCGTTCGCCGTTTGTATCTGTACATTTCAATTAGAATGATTGAGTGAATTCTATTCATTGTATTGTTTCTGGCTATTATAATGTCTGTTGATTTTGATTATATATTCTGATATAATATAAATTAATTTTAACAATTCAGCAATTAATTTCTTGTTTCTAGTCTTTTATAAAACTTACAAGGAAAGTGTTATATCAAACGTTTTTGTTTTAAAACCTACGATTCTCCACATTTGCTTCAACTGAGAGTTCTTTGTCACTATCAGGAATAAACTGCGGAACTGTATTGGACATTGACTGATTAGCCATGTCCACATTTATCGCGACATTTACTGTATTTCCCGCACTCTCATTTTGGTATCATATTATACATGCATTCAATAATTAAGTTCACATAGCATAATATGACACATCTCCGGGCTGACGGATACTAATTACAAAGTCAATGTTAAAAAAAAATCGTAAATTTTTAAGACTGACATTGGTAAGTTGTATGTTATTCCGATAAGATAATTTCTGATAAGAAATCGAGATCGATCTTAAGGTTTTAGATTAATATCAGTTATTAATTTCGGTCGTAAGTTGATATGAAGGATACTATCTACATATACACTAAAAGTAGCTGACTGAAAAATATTTCAGTCATTATATTATATTTTATTTTTATCATAATATATTTATTAATATAAAATAATATAAACCACGTACAAGATAGATCAACTTCGTCGGCGTCTGTCCTGGTATCAGGTTTGTTAGAGGCCAACATGGGGTACGGCGTGGTGCCCGATGCTCCAGTGAGGTGCGACGGTGAGTTGGGATTGATCAGAGGCACCTGCTCCAGATCTTCAGATGGCTTATACGGCGTCACAACCTGGCGGGGTGGCTGGAGAGAGATTATATGTTTAGTAGGAATATTTATTATATTTTTGTTACAACCTACAAAACTACAAGGAGGTTTTTTCTTCTTGAATGGCATACTGTCAGTCAGTCATTTTGTGTTTTGTAAGATTGACAATTTTGTTTCTCATATTGATTTTGTTATTGTCAGTTTGCGAGATTGATAAAAATAGTGGTCCTTTAGCTAAAAATGGTAATTTACGTTGGATTGGAACCGGAATTGAAACTACGTTTCTATATTAAATACTTGGGATATTACAATCAACTCTATGACTACTTCAAAAAACTACAACAAAATTACAAGCATTTATTCAACTTTTACTTGAATAGGGACATGTGCGAATATATAGCAGTTAGTGAATTGTTTCGTGAACAAAAAATATAATTTTAAGGTACAAATATGTCAGTGCTGTAAGTGTAATCCACATTAATTCCTATAGCGTTAAATACCTCTACGTTCTAAGATACCTAATAATTTTATCACATCGTAAGTGTTGCCTGAGTATTAGGGCGTGAGTCCTGACTATTCTAAGCACGTGCATTGTTAAGCCATATTTGTTTTGCACATCATTCGAGTATATAACGTATACACCAACAATGTGGGGTGCAATTTACCTACAATGTGAGACTGTGAGACCTTAGTAAATATTGTAAACAACAAAAATTAGACCATTATCCACTAATTACAGTTAGTATCCACACACCAGAGTACACACAAGCGTGAAATATATAAAGCATGATGTTTATGTTCACAAATACAAAGCATTTAAATGGTTTTAGAGAATATTGTCTAATCCCTGCGTGACCTTGATATTTGTAGCTAACACCTGATTCTAGATCAGTATGGAATTTACTGTGTGATGTTAAAAAATCTTTGCTTTCAGATTGACTGACACTTGAATACAGAATTGGTTGATGGGTCACGCAAGTATTAGCGTTTTCGGTACTTACGCAACCGGCGGGGTCCAGGAATGATATATCGCCGAAGTAAGCGCCGTCGAGGCCGACATGGCCCGTGTGCTTCACGTCTCCTTGTGGGCTGGAGATCATGCTGCGCTGTATCGTCCGCTTGCCGGTATACGTGTGTCTCTTCACGTCAGATCTCAGCAGAGACGAGCGGATAGACCGCGCCGACTGCCGGACCGGGTGCGGCGATAACGATCCCGACACGTAACATACATTTTTCTGAATGGGGTGATGGAAGCTTAATGTGGGTAACTAAACATCTATCGAGCTGACTCCTGCGTTAGTAATTTGGACGAATATCTTTAACAACATTCAGCTTGATCGAATGGCTGCTCCCATAATGTGGCCGTGAATGATAAGGGTAATGATTACACACGACATTACGATTTCAACGCTAGAAGACTGGTTTACTTTAGCAATATTTTTAATATAGGAATACAGAAGTCTTCTAGCAATGAAAAACGTATAGCACACACCAATAAATGAAAGAATAGTTGGGTGATCCACTGAGAACAGGAAGTTTACACACAGACGGAATAGGTGCAGACAGTAAACAACACTATGTAAGCTGTTGTAGGCGGCACTTACCTCTGGCGGAGTGTAGGGCTTCGTGTGCGTGGGGTCGAACATGCCACAAGCACCGCCGGGCAAGACCCCGTACCACAGGGGGCACTTTGTCATGGTTCTGAAAGCGACGATTACTTCATCACCATGTGCTATGTATAACACCTTAATATATTGCTAGCAGTGAATTTTACATTGAATTTCGTTCAGATAAATATTGCTCTGATAAGAAGAACAACAGAACTCTTACGACTGGCGAAGCTAAACGTCTTTTGCTTAAATTAGATTTAGATTGTCAGCGAGGGACAAATCCCGGTATCGAAAGGGCTGTTATTTTTCGTAAGTGTCATTTTGCATTTGCAGATGAGAAAAATACTACTGCTAAAGTCGTTCGCATTGACCATCAGTTAAGCACAATAGCAAAAGCAAGTTATTTGCAATGCCGCTTGAGCTTTTATGATTTGGTTTCCATCATTGTAGGAGATATAGTCAAATTACTTTATTATTGCGCCTCGTTTGTTTTATTGGTGATAGGGCTGCACAGGAGCAAGCGATTATGTGTTTTACAGATTTATTTATGTATGTGCCAGTTTGACGATTTTTTTAAACTTCTCAACCAAGCAGCATATTTAAAGTAATGCACTATATTGAATCATATTATTGAAAAAATACTTTGTCATTTTATTGCTTTTCATTTAGTGCGACCTATTCGTATATATATGGTATAAAGTTGGTAATGGAACCTTTTTAGCGCGGAGCCAAAAAATATGTGGATTTTTATGTTATATATAACATATAATCATGGGACTGTAAACATAATTGGGTAAAAATGTTAAAAATAACATGTCCACATAATGTTAAATAGTTACTAAGTAAGAGTGCAATGCATATTCTGCTTGAGCGCAAGCTGACTTATAAAATTCGCATATGATTTCCTTCGTACACCTTACATTGCAAAGCATAGCATTATTTTATTTTAAGTTACAAGTTTATCACTTTTTATAAACTACATTGTGAGTTTCCACCTAAATGTTTTACAAAATGAATGGGAAGGCAAATAAAGACATAAGAAAGAGACAGATTTTCTTTTCACTTCAACATTGTGAGAACAAATGAAAACAATACTTCTTTATTTTAAATTAACTTCATAACAATCGCTAGCAGTGGAAACTTACTCTTTTCCTAATACTGTAATGACTTGTCCGGACTTGTACTCCAGGAATGTGTTACGGCGACCATCTTCTGGCTTCTGGAAGTTCACCGTCGCTTGCACCTGTAAAAATTGATAATTTAGTTGTTGTTGTGAAACTAATAGATGATAATTATGTGTGTAACGTTACTTTACTTCATATTTTTGACTGCTGATCAAAAGAAGTTAAGTTCGATCGATTCTCATAACTGTGTGAAGTTTGAAATTGAGACTCGATCTTCGCCTTGGGTTCGATTCTCGGATTGGGAAAATTGCTACACATATATTTATTCGAAATTAACGCGTTTGTGGACAGTAAAGACCACAGGCGTCTAGATAGCTAAAAGTGATACAACAGTACGCCTGTCAACGTATCAGTTTGTTCTTCTGTGTCGTGAGTGCGATAGTGAAGACAATTCCTACATTTATAGTGTCTAATAATTTGTTACCTGCTCCGGTCGAATACTAGCTAGCTTCGCGCTCAAGTCTTTGAACTTTGGCCGATTATTGAAGTCGTGGGCCCAGCATTCCAGCATGGTGGTGTAGTAAGCTTCCGGACAGCACTCTGGACGCTCCAGTCTCTGAAGTTTTCATATTGATTCATTATACTATTATACTTTTATAGTAACAATAGACATGTTTCCTAAAACGATATTTTCAATGAACTTTGTATGAAATACTCTATTATGACGTCATACGTTTTTGACGTCAAATAGCAGACTTATTTCTAGAAATTTAGCTAGAAAAAATCGAAAATTAAGTAGTTCATCAAATGTATGAATGAGAGTGTGATTATTTTTTAATATTTTATTGTATTGAAAAGTTGTAATAATTTATTTTTGACCCAGTCATCATCCCTATTATAGTAATTTTATAGATCTACTGAAAAACTATACAAAATGGCAACTTTTGTGATATGTTATTATGATTCTCATGTGATTGGGGTGGCCTTATTATTACATATACGTCTCTGATTTCGGTGTACAATAATCCCATATGTTCTAGTTACTAGAAATAACCGTGAAATCGTTATTTGGTTATTATTATTACTAAAGCTGCATATCAGAAAACGTTACGGTTGCTACATTGAATTTATTATTCTTTTAATTTAAATAGGTAACCAATACAATGAAGTAACTTAATATAAGCAAGTAATAATAAAACTGACTGGTCAACACATTTTCTTAATGCTTTATGGATATAAAAGGTCCGTAAGAAATTGCTCAGTAAATGGGGTTACGTACTACAAAAGGCCAATTATTCAATAAATCCGCAAGACTAGACCTTGAATTTGCATGAAAAGACTTCGCAAGGGTTCTTTTAATAGGAACTGAACAAAGAATTTGCAGCGGACTTCGCAGCATGACAGCTACTTGAAGAAGGATTATCCCTAATAAGAATAATACCAATTGCGTTGCAAATTTATTTTTGATACTAACAAGTTTGATGAACCTAACAATATGATATACTGGTTTTTGAAACACGTTATTTTAATCCACATCCTTTTGAATTAAATATTGCAGGAGATGTTTCTCAGGAGAGTATGGGAACAGTTTGCAACAGTAACGGGTGTGACACAAGGACGCCGCCTTTGCACCAACAACCAGATACAACTCTAAGATACAATCTCTTATAGCAACAACAGTTGCATTGATCTGGTTCATGTATTTTACCGACAATTTAGGGGGCCCTTACATACTGTACCTATATTAGCCATCAGACTTAAATAAGCTATTTTCGTGTGAATAAATGTTATCCTGTTTTCAGCACAGAAATATAAAAGACAACAAACCTGGAAGTTCGGAGCATCAATGGCTTCCAATATCTGCTGTCCAGAAAAAGCGGCCCAGGGTTGGAATCCGTAGGTGAACATCTCCCACAAACAGACGCCGAACGCCCATACATCACTCGCTGATGTGAAGCGAAGAAACAAGATGCACTCCGGAGCACACCTGTAAAACATTTGTAAACCTGTCATTATCAGGTCTAATACTACATTTGTTATACACAAGAATACGTTTGTCACCAGTACAATTACTCTAGCGGGTGTCACAAAAATCTATGGATCAACGTATTTAATACAGATCGGACCGCAGCATTCCTTTTAAACTGCATAAAAATTGTGGATTTGTAGTAGTTGTAGAGGAGACTTATAGTCCAGTAGTGAACTCTCACAGGTTGTTGGTAATGATTATGATTACCAGGTAACTATATATACACTTATTATCAACATAAAAAACCTAATTGTGCGACTGTTGCCGCGTCAAAATGCCGCGAAGCCTCGCAAGGCTTGAAACTTTGAGTTGAGTTTCTCGTTAATTAGTTACGTGAGTAAGTCAAAAAACATAATAAATAATTTAGTATGACTTACGAATGCACTCGCAACCCTAGATTATGATAAGTCATCTTTATCCTTGCTTAATGATAAACTATGTAAACATAGACGTGGTGATTCAGCAAATTAGTGTTGAATATAGGTAATTTATTTACACTGTAAAATACTCGGTATTTGTAACCAATAAGCAGTGGTTGACAAGATAACGTAGTAATCTTTTAATCTAATTAGATGACATTCAATATTTAGTTTATGTACTACGTTTATATTGCTTTTACTGTGTTTATTCTTAGTCATTGATATGGGCGCTGTTGTCTGTTAAAAATAGGGTAGATTTTTAATATATTTTTTTATTGAAAAAGCGTTGTCCCACGCAAGGAATTTCTCCTGTGTCGTGGGTCCGTTTACAAACATATTAAGTTCACATACACATGACACCCAGACGCGATACAACAAGGGTTGCTCCGTGCGATAATCAAACTCGCTATACGTTACACAGCAGCCGGTTGCCCAACCATGCAGTCAAAAATATTAAAATAGTTAAATGTTAATAGTCAAAATTGTTGAATCTGATACTTATAACATGATATACTATTATTGCTGTCAAAACAAATAGCTACTGTATCGAATTACAAGAAAGTGTCAACATTCCTATTGATGCATTATCAGAAATGCGTTGTTAATTCGTATGTGTGTCAAACATATGTATACCTACATTGGTAGGCACAGGACTTAACGAACATGTCCCGCGCAGCTAAGTCAAGCAAATTTAAACTTACCATGCCACAGGGAGCTTGAGATTCACATTGTAGTTTGTCTGATAATAATCCTTCCCAACACCCAAAGCTCTTGATAGTCCAAAGTCTGATATCTTCACTCTATCCTTGCTAAATACTAAGATATTTCTGGCCGCCAGATCCCTGAAATATAATTAATTGGGGTAAAAATTGTATATATGAATACTTTATCTGGTTAATTGATTGGCCATATTTTGTAGGTGCAGTGAAATAAGACCAGCTTTGGTATACTTATTACTTTGTGGTATACTATACACTATACTATTATACAACGCCTATTTTATACTAGAATACAATAAATTACACTGGTATTTTAATCCATGGGAGTTATAAAATATGTTTTTCTAGAAATAGTTGTGCACAACCATAATCAGGGCAGTTCATTACATGTTGTTTATGTTTACAACTTGTTTACAACAAAACTGTATTTAAATACCAATAGATGTTTTGCTTGTAACAATGAATAGAGATGCACAAAGTACATTCGGTTATCTTGAGCATTGTATTTGAATCAGTTACACATTCTAAGAACATTCCAGACAAAGTTATATAAGAAATATTCTGTAAAATTCCATTATGTTGAAATCAAAGTACATATGAGAACATAGAAACAATGCTTATTTGGAAATCAAAATTGAAAGATATTTTTTACAATAAAAAAATAACGAATACAAAGAGGCTTGCTCGTAAACACTTGAACAAATTGAAGAACCCTTCAATATATATTTAGTATTCCTTAAGAATGTTGAATATTCGATAAGAGGGTATTTATGAGAGGAAAATGTTTTTGTTTTTGCAAAAAATTTGAGATCTTCAATACAAAAACGATATCTGGAAATACTCCAGACATTCGTCAAGTATACACGTGTAATATTCCTGTTGCCCCCCGAAGGGGTACATATGTACCGCTAGGAAATAATCAATTACGGTGCTAGTCCCACGTAATAGGGGGTACCGATATCGACTAATTCGAAGTGACAACACGTTAATTCAGTTTAAACGGAATAAAGTTCTGTTTATACGTACCTATGTATCAGTCTTTTGCTTTCCAAATACGACATTCCATCACAGATCTGTTCGGCAAACTCGCAGAGATTCGGCACAGGGAAGTTGAGGCGCAATGACACCTCACGTAAACACTCTAAGAGCGATCGAAGGGGCGCCAATTCGGTCACCTAAAACATTATCTTATTAAACGCGTGTATTGATTACGGCCAAATTAATTCTAAGAAGTATATACAAAAACTGTGAAGACTATAGATAATTCTAATTAATTAAAATATTTCTATGATACCCACGCAATACTTTTATGAGGATTCCTTTAAAAATTGTTATCGGAGAGTTACGGTTTAATTTGGATTTTTCGATGGAAAACACACCAAAGAGATCTTTACTCATTTTATAGGGACAGTAAGCTTCTTCGATTTTTTCTCTTATATAGGTACTTAGTTGTTAAGCGGAAAGTCAAATTGGGGCGATTTATTTACGGGTTGGCGACTTAAAATTTTGTTTGTTTACGCGGGGAGGCGAGTTATTGTTTTAATAAGGTAAAAGATGTACTTGCCAGCATTAAGGAGTCTAGGTGGAGCACGACGCCATACAGGCGGACTATGTTCGGGTGTTCGATACTGTGCATCACTGCTGCCTCTTTCAAAAACTCTGTCGAGTTTGATGTCATTCTTTCATGGCCAAGACATTTAATCGCTACTTGCAGCTAAAATATTAAGAAAGATATATAGTTTGCATAGAGTAGGTACTTTTATAAAATCCTGTAAGAGCATTCATGTAAAATGTCTAAGTCTTGACCTAAGTACGACCTCAAAGCATATTTGCATTGATAAAATAACAAGAGTCATGAACAGAACCCTGCATCTGCATACATGAATGTCGTACGATCGTCACGGCTGATAGCGCCTGCAACATATGCAAAACGCAACTTAGCGTGTACATTTTTAAAACTGACTATCTGCACATAATGTATTATTCATATGAAAATATTAAACGGTACATACTCTTTGATTCCCTGTAGTCCATGTTCCCTGTTGCACCACACCGAATTGGCCCATTCCAAGCTCTTTGTTTATAGTTATATCCTCGATAGAAATGATATGCTTCGTAGGCACTTTCACGTTATTCTCAAAAACTGGTTGCATTTCCAGTGGAATTGATGTATGTCCGTGTAAATTCTGGAAATGAGTACAATCGTTCATATTTTGTACGGCACGATTACGACACTGTAACTGCCGCCATACTTATACCGCCGGTACTTGTAGGTATACAAAAATTAAAAGAACGAAGTTTCTGTTCCAAATTCACGAGTGGAAAGTTTGATAATAAAAATAGCTAATACTTATTTTTTTCCCCTAAACGTTAGCAAAACTCGATAATTTGGGGTGTTTCTCGGGCCTTCGATGAGCACGAAGCCGGAAAATTAAAACACAAAATGTAATATTTTGTAGAGAAAATTTTTGACTACATTAACAACGGCGAATAAGGCACTTTTAGGTAGCAACATGTTTACTCTGATTGATTTATGGACGATTCTTTACGTACTGATAACTGTCCGTATTCGAATTCCGTATTCGACACATTTTTAATTAAATCCATTGCCGTATTTCTAAGATTTGCTGGCTTAGAGACTATTGTACCTTCTCATAGATGTCTGTATGTCAGTCGGGATCGACAGCTAATGCTTTATCAATACTTGTAACACATTTAATTAATCCGATTTTATTAATTTCATAGTAATCCGTTTTAATTAATCCGTAAAAAGGACCCATTTTTTTACAATGTTGTTTTGCGAGCACCTTACACTAAATACATTTTAAAAACAAATGGAGTTGCCCATAATGAACAATCTCGGGATATCTTATTGTCCTTTACATTCTACTACTGAACTATGTGCCTATTCTACACAATGTGGGTATGCCATAATGTCCACACCTCACAGGTAGGTTGATTTAAAAGATTCAGATTCATCAGAGAGCGCTGCTATCCAGTCCAAATAAATGTGCAGTTCACAGTCGGCTGTCGCTACACCGCGGGAGAGCTGGGTAATGATTAAAAAATATTCTACGGTGCGATCACATCTGGTGAATGCATAGCCCGCGCGCGGCTATCTGTCGTCCGCGAGCGGGTTTGAATATGAAAAAGGACGCTCTTTTCACGCGAGTTCCTCTTTAGTTCACGACATGGTTATGGGATGATGTGAACGCACCATAAAATGATTGACAAGATAACTTCGGGCTGCGATACCCAAAACTAGCGCATGCAGTCTACGGTGTATAAGGATCGATTCTGAAATTATTTAACGCTATTCCGCACCGGCCGCCGCGCTTCGGCGAATTGCATTGTAAAATATGAACTTAAATACTTAGAACAACAATAATTACTTATGGCTTCGTAGTATTTTTTTCCATTTAACTTCAATTCGTTATGGTTAAGTATTTGAAGGTATTTATTATCATTTTTCGACCTCTAAGAGAGTTTATCATCAGGTTCTAGCTTAACCCTTCATGAGTTCTTGGATCAGCGTGTGATCCAAAACATTTCTATGCCACAAGTGATTTTGGATCACTATGGTGAGCTAAAACATACACGTTTAAAATTCCCGATGTTTCTTTTTGGAGAGCCAGTGCCAGAACGCAGATCCACACAAGACACAATGTGTTTTCTATTGTGTCTTATATACATATATACGAAGGCCATATGAGGGGTTAACTCTCAGAGTAGTAGGTTATTACGAATTGTAATAGCCGACGTCGTGAACACTAGCACCCGGTACCACAGGTGCCCAGCTTAAATCGGAATCCAGCAAGTCCAGCAAATTGGAGTGAAGTTGAGTCCTTTTACGTGACTGTAAGGGCTGGCTTTAACTGGCAGCACGGTATGGCGTGGCATGAAAATTCCACGGTACGCTGAGGCATGCAGTGGCCATGTCATTTCATTCAACGGGTTGCTGCAGCACGCCATTGCATCTCGCCGGACCTACGTGTTACTTTGCGTAGAGGAATAACAATTGCTAAGCTAATTGAAATAATAAGGCAGTAACTGGTGCAGTGGTCATGGCAGGGTGACTGGGCCTTCAGCAGAATGCCGCGGGATACCGCGGCGCACCATGCGGAAAGTGAGCGCTGGCTCTAAAGTTCCAAAAAGAGACTGCTATTCGGGACCGCGAGAGGTTTGATCCTGCTCGTACAAGGCATCGAAGACGAATCCGTTTCGGCCGATATCTTGCCTGCATCGCTTGCAGCCAGAACTTCAGCATCACAGAGGTATAGAGTGGGGTGTCTAGTTTGCCTTTTGACCTTAAGGACGACGTAGTCACTGGAGTCATATGACTACGGCTGACTACTACTAGCCTTGCTGTGCACATGCACAAGGGACAGAGGGTTTCCTTAAGGACGTATAAAAACAGAAGTTTTACCGCGGGGCTTCAGGGTAAGCCTATTAAGCCTGGTAGTGACCAACAAAGTAGTTTCGGTAGGAAAGTATCCTAAAATGCCTTCAGCTCGTCATTTAAAAAAATGTCGTGGGGTTGCATTCTGCTTTGTCATCAGCCATCACAAGGTACGCTAACTAAGAGTAACAACCTGATATCAAGTTGATGCATAAAAATACTGTCTACGAAAATAATAGCTGACTCGAAGCGCAAGTCCTTATAGTAATTTGATTGTGACATGATAAAAGGTCTAGGTCTTACAAAGCTACACTATCAATTCCAAAGTTAAATTATCTATTAGCGGATCCTGCCTGCCAACGTACGTCGTCTACGTACGTACATCTTTGTACCCACGAATTTGTCGGGAATTCTACGGGAACGGGAATAAACGGGATTGCGCGTACGAAATCGCGGACAGTAGATAGTTAAACATAATCTAAGTCGATTATATCGTCGATCGTTATAAATTGAGTGTTTGCAAATAAAAGCATTGATATTATTATATTATATTGAGCAAGGGTTTCTGGGTAGAGAAAAATCCTGATGAACGTAAATAAAATTGTCGGTGGTAGATAAGACCAATTGATCAAAGAATAAAAGCTATTGGGCATAGAAATATAAAAGTCTGGATGGAAATGGGGAAAAATAATGTTTGCTTGTTCCAGGAACAGCATACTCTAATAAAGAAATTGTTAGTGTGTAGTGGAGTAATCCAGTGGCGGAGTATCCCACAGTAGAACACATTTTTGTCATAAGAACACATTTTTGTCACCACATCTACTTTTCCGATAGGTGATGATAAACCTGCCTGGTAATTTAGAACTAGACTAAATTCATAGGCTAGCAATGGCCTGCCACTGGCTGTTAATGTTTTAAGAAAGGAAATGTAAGAGAAAACGTATGAACAACACAAGTATAGGAAATGGTTTCTGAGTTAAACTGAAAGAAAAGAATAATCTGCTATACTGCAGCATTAAATAACTTTCATGGGTAAAAAGGACATAGGACTACCTCTTGCAGATAATCATTAAACAAGTAACTCTGTGCGAGAAAAGTATTTTAAGTGACAAGACAAGCTTGAATGATCAACAAATACTTCAATACATGGGTCTCTGCTTCTAGAAGAATTAAAAGAATACAAGATAGAAGAATCCTTCACACAAATGACACTAGCACTAACCTGATCTCGTTTCCTTGAGGGCTTCAACATTTTTCGTATCTTCGATATGTATGGGTTTGGAAAATACTTTGAATAGATCTTTTTATAACGTCTCTGTTCTGGTCTGGAGAGTCCAATCTGAACTAAATCTTCTGTGAGCACAAATTTCAGTTGGGACACTTTTGTAACTTTCAAAATATCCCTGAAACAAACATGAAATATTAACATTTCATTCATCAATACAAAGTTTTAACAAAGTTTCAAAGTTTTCATACTTCTCAATTATTTGTAAAACTAAGACAAAGTTTATGCCATCCATTACCTTTCAACACAAGCTACTTAGAAAAGTACCAATCACATCAAAAAAGTAGCCCTAAAGATCGCATAAGCAAAAAAATTGAGCATGTGGTATGTGTTAGTAAGCATGCCACCAAACAAACCACCTTTCATAAACAACACATAACTAAAAAAAACTTTTATAAACTTCGCAAATTGGCAATAACAACTTTTAAAATCCTTAAAATCACTTTCTTGGCCGATACACTTGAAGTCAGTGAAAGGTATGCAACTTCTTATTACTATATCAACACGATAAGTTAAGGGTTTATAAACAAAACTGAAACATGAAGTTTGTTTATATTTACCTAAACAATTCATAATACTGCTGTAGCTCGGCTTCTTCTAAGAAATCATTTAAATTTTCACGGTCTTCAAATACAGAAGTTGATTCTGGAAAAAAAATACCGAAACAACATTGTATCTTACGAAGAAAAATAAGTATAATAACATAAACTATTCATTTTGTTTTCACTACTCACCCATGATGATGTCGGAGAAACTAAGTTACACAAAATAAACTTTTATAAAACAAAACAGAAAGATGTTCGAAAGCTACATCCATCCAACTTTACACTATAGAGCTCAACACAAATAATGTTAGCATTTTATCACGTCAGTCAACTCAATAAAATAAAAATATAAAGTTGCGGATAGTGCTGCTACCGATGTACTCGTTTCTTTTTTAGTTAATAATCGACTAAATTGAAAAACCTTTAAGTTGATATTTTTTGCAAAATTTTATGGAACTTTGTCAATATTTTATGGAACTTTTCTTCTATCTTCGTAACTAGAAGCCTGCATAAATCAACAATCATGGAGATTGAGCTACCTGTTATTTTAAAAATTCCAAAATTTTTAAATTCCCGAAGTTATTGTTTAAATATTCAATAACATCTCGATTCTTTTCGGGTAACTTAATAGGTCAGATTATGACTTATTTACTGAGATATTGTGATAAATAATTGTCATCATTCCTTTTTTCAGATGTTTACTAATCGAATAATTTTAGTATTTTAGTCGATTACTAGCTTAGTTCGATTCCGACAACACGCAAATCTGACAGGTGTTTGAACAGGGTGGCTGATATAAAAATGTGCTTCAAAATAGTAGCATTATGATAAACAAATCATAAAGACATTTATTTTGTAAAATGAAAATATTAAACACAAAGTAACAAATAAAGCATTTTAACACTATTTAAAGAAATAATGAATTAATTTCGTATTTATATGCCGATCATGAAAACAATATTTAAGTTTAATTATTTTATTAACTAAATTCGTTCTTAGTTACATTATTATGAAAATGTTTTTGTGTTATTGAAAGTAGCATAATTATTTAGTTTGCAATTTAATTATTGTTATGTCTTAACTGATGTTCATGCAATTTTTTGTGCATAATTATAACATTGCCAACTCTTCATTACGATACATTTTTATATTATGGGTATAATATTAAATTTGCCTTGTCCTTTGTCTCTGAATACAAAATCTATAGGTCGATAATGGGCACCAAGAGACGATCTTGTGAAAGTAATGTCAAATATAGATTTAGGTCCATACACCCCTGATCAAAATGTAATAGCAAATGTTTCAAGATTTTCAGTTGTAACGTAATATTTTTAAATCTTATGTTTTTTTTTATTTTCTATGCAATTTTATTTATTTTTTAACATAATATATTATTATGTATCTTTGCTTTTGGATGTGACTGGATTTGAAACTTTTAGTAGTATTTTTCTAGTTTGTTCTGGCAACACCGTTACCTACTTTGCAAATATGGCGTAGAGTTGTACAAAATGCAGTGGGAGATATTTGTTAAAACTTGTCAATTCTGAAATTTAATAAAAAGACATGTATCTAGCATAAGACACTTTCAATCGACCATAGTGTGCTAGACCGAGTATTAATAGTGAAATGTGAATTTTACGAAATGTAGGTACTTTACCTAGATAATATTCTAATTTGAAAATAAGTTAGGAATTTCACGTCTTATCGCTCTGCCGTTTAGTCGTTTGTTTTTAGTAAAACGATCTTTTGTTTATGTATTGCAGTTTGTCTTTTGTCTCGCGACCGTTAGACCTGTAGACCATTGTTTGTATAATTTTGGTGCAGTTTTGTCAAGACAGGTTTTTGAACACAATCTGTTAGGGGTCGTATTCAGCGTTATATTATTATTTATTATGTATTGTAATGTTTTATTT
Organism: Spodoptera frugiperda; assembly: GCF_023101765.2. Taxonomy (NCBI): domain Eukaryota; kingdom Metazoa; phylum Arthropoda; class Insecta; order Lepidoptera; family Noctuidae; genus Spodoptera; species Spodoptera frugiperda. Next base: position 5,151,014 of record NC_064236.1, read on the forward strand.
ACAAATGTATTAGTATTTTAAATTTAATTTTCCTGGTTTTGTGAGGTTTATTTGGCGTTAGATCATGTTTGTTATTTAGTTTTAAGTATGTGTTATGGACTTTAAGTTATCAAGAAAATGAAGAACTTGAAAAGAAGATTGCTGGCTGGTTGGGATCCTGGTGAAAGCATCTAATTAGGTGAGTGGCTTTAAATAATTACTAATTTTTAAAAAAGTTTTCTACCACCCGCTAAATTACTAACAATAATATTTGTGATATGTAGGTATTCGTTTCTTTGAAAAAAACTATTTTGATAATTGTAGGTACATTACAACTGAATACTAAGTCTATTTGAAGCAAACTTTTCGTAAAATTGACTGTTTTGTAGTGGAATACAATGTAAATAACCCTATAATGTGTAATTTCTTGCCATCTGACTTCAATAGGGCCTCTAATTGAGATGGTTTGTACCCATGATTGTTATGTAAATGCATCATCAGTTATAGATCGAACAAAAGGCCAGTCAATTATCTTCCATTATGATTGTAATCAGGAAGCATTAAATATTGAACACAACAAGACATGCTTCTGCACTTCTTACAGAAATATATTTTTAAGTGGGTACTCAAAACTAATACTAAAACTTATTCTGAATGTATTAAAATTATGTATGCATACTTAATTACTTTTAATTACACATTATTTAAGTATTTAATGGTTTCTAAACGTAATTAATTGAAATTGATATCATCCTATTGCGAGATTATGCAGAAGATCTGATCACTTGTACTATAATCATGCAGTTAAACATGGTTTTGTGTCGACTGATGATTTTGAGCCTTCAGTAGGGTACAATAAGGATGAAATTACTGTATATAGCAGGGTCTTTATGTAATTTATTTGATATCCAGTGTGTGGTATCACAGAGTAAATTATTTGATGCATTATGCAATTGATGCGCCCCTTGCTATATCCTATCTCTGATAAGTACATTCAGATCATGGGGGAATTCAGTGGTCAGGTCTTTAATCTGGTTTTAAAAGTACCTATCCAACAATATACTTATCATTCTATGTGTGACTTGTTATTTTACACATGTGAAGCTAATCCATCTTCTACCTACCCCCAAATTGTAAATGTCTGACATTAATCAAGTTTTGTATCCATTTATCCTTATCAATCACAATTTCAATCATCATTTTCCTTATTTAATTCATCACAGTGAATACAGTAAATCTTTGATACCTTGTCATTTGCAAAGATTATCTTGCTAAAGACATTTTATACATACAAAAGTACATACCGGCCGCATTGAGAACTACCCCCTTTTTAGGAAGGTGGTTGAAAATGATAAAAATCTATTTAATTACTAGTTAACTAAGTTTTATTTCAAAGCAAATGCTTGGTTACTGTTGCTCTCTAATGTACTAATACCCCCTTCTGGTAGAATACGAAAAAAGAAAAGATAACTTTTGTATTTCTCTCTAAATAAATTAAATTATACCTTTAAATATTCATCTACATAAATATTATTATTATAACTGTTAACTTCGTACCATAGAATACATTAGTTTGCACTAAAACTAAGTAAAAATAAAATCTAATTAACTCCAGTATAACGACACACGTGTTGCGTCCTTTTAATTAGCCACATGGTGCACTGCTGCTCAAATAATATGCCAGTGTTTTAATCTGTTCTGTACCCCTAATGAGAAACGCGAAAAGCTGTTCGCATGTCAAATAAATAAGATTTAATATTCTAAATCAGTACGAAATCATTGAACTCTAGATCTCTTACGCGTTCGTAATTTTAAAAAGTAAGGAAATAAATTTTGTTCCAAAAACTTAAAGTATTCTAAGCGTGATTCTAAGACCAGTGTTTTATTGTTATTGAAGGTAGTTGATAGCTGTCACAAACACACGTAACATTTTGTTATATGAAAAAGAAGTAGGTAGTTGTTTTTAAAACAAAAATCATGTCAGTTAGCGTATTAACATAAAGCTGTGTACATAACTACGCACATCCGACAAATAAACAACGGCGATTCTCGGCCCATATGCATGTACAATATGACTGCGATTGAACAACGACCATTGTAAAAAAGTCTTTGTATGCATTTCTTGGAACCTTTCCTAGTTTTAAAGCCATTATACTGACAGTAGCGAGCCCTGCCTACTTTAAGAGCCTAGCCTGACCTGAATTCCCCCTGGCGAAATTTCGCCCGCAATACGACTGTACCGAAGTAAAGGGTGTTCGCTATATTATTTATCGAATATATGTACCGAACCTAAAATGTAACAAAATTATAACGATCGTGTCAAACATTTCGTGACTGTGAGTGATGGATTGATAGAAGTGTGTATTTCAGAATATCAAATAAACATGGGTACCTACATTTAACACATTGCAACTAGAATGTAGGTAGCTTATTCTAACACTATTATTGTAATGGATCGAAGGCCAGTTAATGAATTCTGATGTTATTTGATGATACTCATTATGTTATAAGTACCTGTTGTAGCTCTAGTAGGGGTAGGGTTATGTTCCGTAACCGACATCTTTCCGCTGATATGAGGGTAGCGATAAATTATGACACTCATTTTGTTTTCGCTCCTAAAGCGGTGTTAGATATTAATTAAAACCCATAGAAATTTCGGTAACGTTGTGGAAAGGCACTTACCGTACCATCTCACAGTTTTACAAACACTTAGTTAGAAGAAAAGCGATTTTACTAACTACACAAAACTTAATACCAGTTCTTTTGAGAGTCTCCTGTTCTGTCTTTTACTGTTTTCTTTTCCAACGTTTTATAATCTAGATTCACAAAGGCAACAATTACGTGTGTACCCACCGTACCAGCAAGTACAATCTAATATTTTTTTCCAAGAATTATGAAAATCGACATAATTTTACGGCCTTAACTTTGGTAATAGCTTTTTGCTCACTGGAGGTATTCTATTTCTGTTCTACTAACCTATAATGAGCGCTTCCATTATCATTATTGCTGTAAGCATTTGCACATAACGCCCGTACATATTACAAAATTACGTCATAATCTCGGTATTAGTTCAACGATCCACATATCAGTTTGAGCTCCGTAACCCGGGGCAACAAATACGTTTCAGGGCTTTTACACATTAGCGATACGGCATCTACCCAACGCAGTTTGTTAACGCGAAAACCCCGAATATTATAATTTCAAACAAGAAAGGCTTATATTTCTGTTTTGTTACTGCTTTGAAATTTTTTGGTATGTCGTGGCGGGCTCTTTATGGCCAACCACATCTTGACCAGACTACCTTTGACCACCTGCTTTGTAATGTAAATTGAAAATTAACTGAATGTTTTCTGAGTATTTAAAATCTAATTTATTAACAACTGTTAAAAGTAACAGTTGGTAATAAATAATATTTTATCTAATGCAAAAGCATTGCATTATTTCAACATACAAAAAAGAAAAAATAATAAGCTCTAAAAGCTTTATTTGTATTAAAACAACGGGTTTACTTACAACTAAGTAGTTACTACAATGTGTTAAACATTACCGTTGAAACTTTAAAACATGTTCGTCACTCCCCCTTAACTGCGACCTTAAGTTACTTTCAATCTAATAGTTTTGCAAACAAAGTTAACCTTTGCATAACACTGTATCGCACGATAAAACGACCTGCATGCAAAAGTTTACATTTTAAATTACTACATGACATACATATAAAACGTAGTTGCCACTAAAGCTTAGGATTACGAGCGTTGTGTACTTGGCGTGTCTGAAAATTGTGTCCGGAGATCGGGCCCTGGACCCTTGGTACACAAACAGTGTTTGTGGTTTCGACTGTTTACCAAGCTGAGAGCTTCAGCAAAACCATCACAGCGGTCTTACTATTGGTTTTCGAATTACATTGGAATTGTCAGTAATAAAACCAAGTTATAAGTAGTGCCACTCGTATCCGTCCATTGTCCGAGCTTACAGATATTACCATTTTAAATGTTACATATCCTCTATTGAAAATCAGGTCACCACGCAACACCTGGCCGGTATGACCAATAGGAAGCAATCGTGCGCACACAATAGAAAAGTTCTAATAAAAATGTTAAAAGAACTTCGCGTCGCTTCGAACATTCAATCCAGTATAATTAAATCGGAAAATGAGTATCACTAGTAATAATAAAGAAAAAAAAAAACAATCTCAAATTAGCAATTAAAAGAACTTGTCTGTTACTATTGAAATAACAATGACAGCAACGATTAATATATCGAAAATACTTTGAATTCCGTTATTTATATAAACAGTTTTACTGAATGAATTTTTTAAGAGAAAAAAATTTAAATGTTTTGATACGTTTTATACATCTTGGCATCGCTGTAAGATTCTACTCTCAGGCGCCGTATTAAATTGGTTTATTACGACAAGCCTTAGTGCTCGAGGTTATGACTTTCTTACTTCATCGCATGAAACTTTACTCTGAAATTGCTTTGCTGCAAACGCAGTTGAAATGGAAAAATATTGGATTTTGATTGGTTTTCTCCCTGAGATATCGGAGCTCCCTATTGTGTGCGCACAAGCCGGATCGTTAATTGGATGATTGATCTTGGTCTCCGGATTTCAGCTTTATTTTTATGTCCTTCATTATTTAACGACCTACATTGTTTAGGTATTTGTTTACCAGCCGTTAATTGGTCCAAAAATAGTGACAAACTAGAATTTTCCGTAAAACGTAGAAATCAGATCGTTTGGTTATTTAGTTTATCAATAACAAGGCACATAATTGTTTTTATCGCTCAACTGCCGAGGGTCGACAGCAATATCCAAAATATAACACATTAGTTAGTACTTACTTACGTAGTTTCATTACTCGACTTTCATTTTAAAACGTTACGCGGTCTGAAACTATTTATGAAAACCTCTCATAAACAATGAGTACTGTAAAACACAAACTGTATAAACATATACCTGTTATTGAGCGTAAACATTATTTTATTAAGATTAAAATGCCTTCACGCTATTTTGTTTTCTTATGGTAAGTAAGTTAAGTCGATTCACAGCTAGTTAGTTACACATCCTTGTTAAAACATTTCTATTTCCTGCCGAATACTAGCTTTAGCAGATAACTATTACTTGGAACCTAATGCGATATTGGTGGCATGACATGTGTCGTGGTATCCAATTTAGCGACCGTGATCGCATAGCTTGAATCCCCCGCGTTTTCCTGAAACTAATCTGAACTCTATATGATTATCTCGACTGCAGCCACGGTTTGCGCAACTAATTCAATATATTTGAACCCTGACGTATTTTCCTGTTGCAATTTGCGAGTACCTTCGTTTCCTGAATATAAAGTAAGGCTTCTTCGTATTCATGCATTTGAATTTGTACATTACTTAATAAAGAATAATACTCATTTTATAAGTTATTCTTGATATACCCTCGACTACCACTACTTCGGACTAACCTGTATCTGTTTTGGTGAAAACAGTTTCAGAGCTGCAAAATATGTAGCCTTTTCGTTGGCTACTTAATGTTAAATTATGTATCGGTGGCAAATTAATTGATATTATAATTTTATTCTCTTCTCATTTGGTGAAAATGATCGCGCAACCGATATGTGGTTACAGAATATTAAAGTTGTAAAGGCTCTTTTAACTAAATGAGGTTAAAATGATCACTGTAAAAGCGCATAAAAGCCAGATAATTAAATAATACACGTAGTACTTAAATTTAAAACATTTAATAATGAAACAGACAGTACGATATTATTTAACTACTTATTTATTTCAACTTGTGGGTAGTTTGTATGCAAACCACGTTTACTTTGTTTTGCATCTATATGAGAATAAAAATAAGCGTAGGTATTTACCTAAACAGTATTCTTTGAACAACATCTCATGTCTTACAAAATATGTATGTAACCTTTCATATGCTTTCAGTATCTTTGGTATTATCTTATTACGAAAGTAGATTGTAGCCTCACGCTGTCTCTCCGAGCGAATATAAGAGCATGCATTGCCAGCCAAATGCCTTTCTCCACAATTCTTCCCCAAGTATGCAAAGGCTGGGGCAATATAGGTCGCCCATTTACCTATTTATTCCGGGAATGAAGATTCTGCAATCATTAGTAATTAAAGCTATTCTGACCTGGAACAAGAAGTTTATGATTTAGTGTAAAAAGTAATTTAACAAAAAGTAACCACTGGGGAGTTAGACTAACATTTTTTTCATCTTGGATATGTTTCTAAGCGAAAAACTTGTTGGGCCAATTCGCCATTTTTTTTCTAATATTCTTTGAAGATCGTAGAAAGTTCTTATGAAGAAAAAATTGGAAAACATTCCAGGAAAAAGAAAAGGCGTCTGTCGTGTCAACTTGTTTATAATAAATAAATATTAACAAATTATGATTACTCTAGCACTTCCCCGCGGTTTCAGTCGCGTGCTAAATTCGTTGATGTCATCGGAAGATGGTCGGCATATAAACTTTTTCCTGGTACCTTGCTTAACAGGTACTTAATATTAATATATCATCATCATCATCACCTCGGATCCCTCGACCGATGAAACATTGGCCTTCCCAAAAGCACGTCTCTAAGCTTCAGGAAAAAGCTGCATATCAGAATAAAAAATTGTACCAGTAATTTTCAGAGATAACCACGTGTAAACAGACAAAACATGTTCGTCAGTTTTAATGGGTATTAAAATAAGTAAAGAATATAGTTATAAACAAATATTAAAAACACATTGTTTAGCCATAACGTGTTAATTGATTGTTTATGAATAATACGGATAGACTCTAAACGGAGATAGTTTGAAAACTTTTAAAGTGGGTTTTATGAGGCGTTAAAGCTTTTATGACGGAATTTTATTATTTGACCTAATTAACTCGACGTTACGAGTTAACATACCTTCAACTTGATAAAAAAATACGTGTTTTCGCATTTTACCACACTGGTAGTAAAATACCTAATCCATCTTCTACGTCAAGAGTCACGAGAAGGGGTGTGATACCTATGTTTGTTGAGGAGGATTTAATTATGTATGTTGTTTTTAAGAATCATCTGTCATCACTCATCTGTTTGAAGGGGTTTTGTTTTTCTGGGACTGCGATGGGTATTAAAACAGTAATTTTTCAGGCGGTTTTTTTAATGTCCGTGATAGTTAAATATTTTATTTATCCCACAAAGTTAGAATAAATACCAATATTTACGAAAGTAACCAAGTTTAGAGCAATTAAAATTATATTTACCAAAGACCTTGTTTAACCACGCAAATGGTAGAAATAGTAATGAAACACGTGGATACCACCGCAGTCGGATGTAGATTGCGAAAGTGATTAGACTTGACAAGATACAAACCTTGTGAAGTTTCAGACTAGGTACCGCCCAAGAAATTAGAAAACGTACAACATTTAAGGATTTCTAAAGCTAAGTTAGATTGTTGTTGAAATTGTTTATTTCGCTTAAAAATATATAATTAAGAAAGCAGGTATATCGTACCTGATTGGCAATAGACTCGCCCTTTAGTAACTAATAAAATAAATTTTATTGCAAATAAAATATAATTTGTGATTCGACTGACAATTTCAACGTGATTTGCGAATCAATTAAGTAATCATGAGGTAATTTTCCTCGTCCTTATTTACGTTCTAACTGAATAAAAGCAATATTCCTACCTGTCACTAACAATGCTCCGCAACCATTGCAAGTTTTTGATTTAGACACAATGAGGACTGTCGGGAAAGAAAACTGTCGATGCAATTTCCCTTTTCTAATGAATAAAGACGAAGGATTTACTTCAGTTTTTTATCATTCCATTTATAGAATGGCTTTATTTTTATGACTAGGTTTGTTTATTTGCTGATAACATAGTTCATTGTTCCGGCAAGAGAGTTACTGTGGTAAATGGTAGGCTAAAACCGACCACCAGTAAAAAAATAACCCGGTTTTATCCTACAACATTTATATAATATGAACGCTTTATGAAGGTTATTTATTATTATTAAAGGACAACTTTTCTCACCATTCCCTCAGTAAATGTCATTCCATCGCGCAAATGTTATTCTATTACGGGATCGTCGAATTTATGTTTACATGATGGATGGAAACCAGTTTTATGAATGTACACACCGGCAAAATTACCTTAACGTTTTGAATTAATATCTTGAATATTCATATAGCCACAAATGTATACGACTTTGGGGTTCCGTAGCACTAAGAGTGAAAATCTAAAAGATATATGAAATGAATTAATACTAGCAAACTTCTTCGGTATGTGCTATTCTTCCGTATAGCTACTAGTAAACTGAGGATCTCGTAGTTGCAGTGTGCCAAGACCCATCAATGAATTTTGGCACAGCCGCGTCGTATAGATAATAGTTCAAGCGTTTCAACCCGGGAAAGATCCGGTTTGTCGATCTTTCAACAACAGCCCGAAGCAGCCTTTCAACGATTATGTTTGGAAAGATTAGAAAAAGCTGTTTTAAAAATTTCAGTGGTGATTCAATTTTAGTTTGGAAAGTGTATGAAATAAAATACGTACAAACGACAAAGCATAACGAACGTACTCGAGTAACAGTGGAACTAAAAGTTTCAGTTTTTCATAATGCAACGTTCCGCGATAGCAACTGCTGATAAGAACTGTGCCAGGTTGTGAATAGAGCTTAAATAAAAAGCTTATTCAGAAAACCGTTTCCACGGCAAATAACTAACAATTATATCGTGTTTTATATCCAACGTTGATAATTTCTCCCTTCAACTCCATTATAGTTCTGTGTAGCTATAACTGAATTATTATTCAAACTTTTATTTCGTGTTTCATTTCCATGATTGTATTAAAACAACGAATGTTAGAGTCTACATAATTTATTTCTTAATGAGCTATCTAGGTTGTCTTTTAACAAACTAACCTACACAAATGTCGGCAGTATAGAAATTTTCATTTTGACGAGTAGTTTTCCAAATTGCGTGTCCGGACTGTGCAATGCACGAAATACCCCGACCTTAATTTGCGGACAAGTGAGGCTTGATAGAGATGCCTCTGTCAGCGAGTATGATGAATTTTAAACTGAATTTTCCATATTTTTATTCGTGATATGTTTGAAAGGACGTAAATTAAAAATTAACTCTGACTTTTTTCTTTTTACATATGATGAAACATTTAGTTATATTCCATTCAGTATCCGAGTGCCTTTGGTGTTTTATCTGTAGATAAACTTTACTTTTAACCCCAACCGTATAAAATAATGGGACTAATCCAATGGCGCACTCCGTTACTAACTAGCATGTAACCATGAAAGCATAAAAGTGTTAAACTTCTCTCTCAACACGGTCTATCGTTCAAAAGTTCAAGCAGAGACCATAGTTAAACCGAGGACTAACTTTAATAGCTATAGTTGGGGCTGCCATTTATAATGTTAGTGAATACAATATTGAATTTAGTGAGGAAATTTAACATGCATTTAACTGGTATATCTACGTAATACCAGATGTTCTCATCGAAAGTTAAAAGATGATACATAGATTATTATAATACGTTTGTTGAAACATATCTGTCAGTTTACTGAAATTACAATTTTGTACAATGTAAGGAGTAGGGAGGTGTAAATTAATATTAATAGTTACTTACCAAACTTGGCTTTTTCAGGCTGCTGTTCATGATGATGTTCCTCAAAGTCTATAATCGGTTTTTCGAAGTATGTTTCCGAATCTTTAGCACAAGCCGTGATACATGGAGTTGGATTAAATAAATAACGCAATTTTAAATGATATTGATTTTGTCATTTTTGTGTTAGTTTTTCCTTTGTTAAGGCAATCAATATTTTAAAATGCGGAAGGTTAAATTATATTATTTTTATGTTAGTGGATGCAAGGACACTGAATAGCATCAGCGCAATATTTTTTTTTGAAACGTTGCTGTAGGTATCTACCTATTGCAGTTTTATCCGTTGTGTTTTTAATAAGGCATAATACTAGGGGAATTAATAAAAATAACAAGGCTTTAAATGCTAGCGCCAAACGTAAATAGATCCGGCATAGGTTTTTTATTCTACCATTTATTGGTATAAATAAATTAAGATATATATATATTGTATATTTTGCAATGTAATCGCAAAAACAAACTATTCAAATACTTACATAGAAATAAGCAGTCATGGATTTAGTTACGATAAATTATGTCATACACATTTCGACGTATAGGATCAGCACTGTATCTTAGTAAAGAATTCTGAGGATCGTGCTCCAAACTGTCTGACCTGAAACTATAGCATCTTTCATGCTAGCTAGCTATATCTTCTTGTAATTTATTCCTTACTTCCTGAATAAGTCAAACGTAAGTCGTTTTCCTTTTGCTACCGTTGGTTAGGTAGACAGAAAATTACTTCTAAAATTCTTAACTTAGTTCATATGAGTGTAAGTCGGTTTGGGACGTTAAATTAGGTAATGTCCGATTTTGATGCATTTTAGCACAATTTAGATACTTAGGTGTTATCTGGGACAAACTCAAAAAAAATAGACTGCGATATAGGAATTAATTCCTTAAAAAATGCAAAGATTTTCTTATCATTACGTGATTTTTAAGCCATTTTCTGAATTGTGGAGCTTTTAGTTGCGTTTAATTATTATTATTAAAGTTTTTATTTTTATTTATAGCGCATCCAAAATTTGTGTAACATAAAAAATGACTATGCAACAGCTCTCCTAAGTACATCGCGTTTTTTCACAATATTAATTAGTATTTTCTCAGCCAGGTGGGGTTAGCGTGTCTATGCCGCATTTAACCTTCGTTGTAATTTCCGTGATAAATGTAACCCCATTTGGATTGGACTCTGCATTTCTGAACGCCGGGTTATGTAATACGAAATCGTTTCGCTGTGTTATAAGTTTTATTAGTAACAAGCATCACGGGGCGTAACTTTGTTAATAAGAATAATGGCGGCCATTTCGAATTGTGGCACGTCAATCAAGAACAAAAAAAATATTTGCTACGGCATAGGCATTTTTGTATTCAAACAAACGCTTTTACATTAACGGTTTGATCTTCATTAATCTAGTTTGATCATTAGGCCCAGTCCTAAACAAAGAACTCTTTGATATACAATGTACGAACGTCAGCGTCTGTTCTCGTGCTTTTATTTGAAAGCAAACATTGTATCTTGTTTATGAACCCCTTTTGCTACAATTAGCTTCGATTGTCGCGTGACCTCGGTTACCAACGGACCTCCCCATCGCTCAGTGGCATCGGAGGACAATATAATGATGCGTCTGTCAGCGTGTTAAGATCGTGTATTGTATTGTATTGTGGGCGACAATCGGTTCTCCAGACGCACTTGATTGTTTCAGCTACCTACTGTTCGTTCTTGTTTGAGCAGAACAAGTCTGTCTTATAACTACTATAGTTAGCTTTTAAAATGCTTCTTTTACTTAAAGTCTGTCTATTGTAAACTTGCCAATAGTGATTTGATCAATATTTGATTGCTTGTTAGCACTGCTGTCCCTGTTATGCAAACTAGCTCACAAGCGGTGGTCGATCGCTTTTTTAATTTGAAAAATTACCATAGCGTAAGTACTGCATCCATTTTGCCCTATATCACGGAACTGTATTAAATCGCATTTTGTGATAGTAAACTTAATATGAACATGCTAAACAAATGTTTAATCAATTTCTGTTATTGAATTCTTATGATGCATAATAATTATCTTCTTAATTATATTACCTAAAAGACCTGTACCGCTGAACATAGGATTCCTTCAATAACTTACATATACGCTGCACCGTTTGGAAGTGACCTGCATCCAGCAGCTTCTTATAACCTACATGGTAATGAATGATTAGTTGTTTCTGAATAAATAGTTATTCAGAAGGTGTAGGTACGTCGCTTCCTTTTACCACTGAACATTATATCCGAGTATTCTATGCCTGGGCGGTCAGTTATTGAAGTTTCGATTTTCGCTCGTCTTATTCTTGTTTGCACCGCCTCTCGGTACAAGGGCGATCCCAATCGTCTCAATTTCTCGACTACCGGTACTACGTATTGCATAACATGTGACTATACATTTATTTACCAATAAATTAACACTAGCGGCTTTGTATTTGACTTCTCTTAATATAAATATTGTCGCTCTGAACCTTTTTGACCTGGTATAATCATGGCCAGGTTTGTATGAGAAAACTAACTGCGTTTTTTGCAATTTGGTACTAACATTTAACGATTGAACATTTATCGAATTTAATACAACTTCATAAAACGTCATGTCATCTTTACCGGCATTCATTATCATAGAGACCAAAATACAGATAATAATTTTCCTACTACAAACACGGAAAGTGGACCCTTGCGTACTATTTATCACATACCAAATGTATATCAAACAATTTAAGGTACTAGAATAACAATAAATTCCTCAGTGTAGATGTTTTGTAAATATTACAAAACATATTTATCAGAAATAAATTGTCCAATTTTATTTATTTGTATCACTGACTTATGGCAATATTAGTTGTGTTTCACATGATTATTGACCATTAATTCATCAGCTATTAACTTTTTTCAAACGATATGTTTTGCATATCTCAACATACAAATCGTACAACATATGTTAGTTTCAATATCGACACCGATTAGAAGAACAAAGTTAAAATTAAATAATGTTATTACATAGTACAAACATATCGACTAACGTTTGGCACATTGAAGATTTCTAGTCCAATTGCTAATAAAGATTACGTTAGTTGTAATGTAAATTTAGCAGGATCTGAATTTATCCCTCCTCAATTTAAACACTAGGAACAAACGTTTGTCGGGTATTACACGTGTGTGCGCAATAAATGAAGACAGTCTTAAGAAGTGACGAGTCGAAATAATTATTTTAAGGCTTGAGCGAACACTAAAAATACATCGCCAGTGTGATGTCATGAAAAGTGTTACGTACCTATCTAACACGCATCCGAGTATGACATCAGTTCTGCTCGCCACGATCATCTGTTCGCCGGTTGAATTATTATCACAGTTCCCACCATTTGTGATTCACTGTGTTTTTTTCTAGAGCTGCGATTAAATGGATTTTGCAGAATGTAGGTTGGCTAACCCATTATCGCAGTTGATACCTAATTAGCGAGTTGAAAATGGCCGTTGTTTTCAGATAAAAACCGCAAAACTGAAAAGGGTACGCAAAATTGTTTCCACCGTACTTACACCGCGGTTGTTAATTAATATCTTGAATGACGTCGTTAAACTACGCTTTTTAGCTCCAATTGTTTTGTGTTGAATTAGATTTATTATTTCTTTTAGATTAAGGACCGATTTATATGACAGCAAATATTTTGAAGCTCATTGTTTTATAATGTATCTTTTATTGTTCTTTTACGTTCTAATGCTTCTATTTAAATGCTAGTCGTAATGCCTCGATGATGTAGTCACCATCACAGTTGATGCGCTACATTATTCATAGGCGTGGACTTCAAACCGTAGTTTTAATGTTGTTTATTTTTGTTTATCAAACTATTACTATATTCTTACCTAATTTTAGCAAGCGCTCAAATATTTATGTTCCAACGACGCCCACACAAACGTGGATGGCCTGTCAATGTTGTCCTCAACATGGCTTTGTTTTCGTACGGCTGTTACGTCGCGGAATGCGTCATACGTACCTACGTGCATGTAATTCTGCGACAACAAATCGCCCTGCACTCGACTGCCAGCCCCGCAACATACGTTCGCGCCATGCGGGCTCTGCTAGTGACGTTTGAAGGTTAAATATTCTAGTTAACTGCCGTTCATGTTACACGCGAACCATGATAATCGGGATAATCGCAGTTACCAGTAGATGCTGGTGTGTGTCTAGGCTGGACTTGGGCCAGCCCACTCAGACACTCAGAACTACTGTGACTCGTTCATGACGCCGCATATTTTTAACGTAACAAACAGCGCAGACACACTCTCGAGTGCCAAATGTAAAGTTCACTAACATAGATTTGGCAAGAGCAGCTATTTACGCGAAGTGTCTATGCTTCTAGCGAATAATCGCGGACCACGTAGACATTCATTCTAGTGATCAGCGTAGGAAGCAGAGGATCAAATAAAAAAGTACACCTCCATCAATTTACGGAATATGCCACAAATTGTTGCTTCGTATTCATTTAAATAGAAAACTCTTTCTGCCACAGCGGTGCGTGATGATGAGTTATCGTCCTAATTACAGAAATCGCGTACGCTATATTTTATTGATTACACGCTATGTTTTATGTACGTTTATCATACGTCCTCCAAATTACCCACTGGAAAGTATTCATGAAAATGTGGTTTATTCATCTACAGTACACCTTAGTAGGAATAGTTTAAGTGAACAGATTAAGTTGACATAGAAGTATAATCCTCAGAACGAGCAGTCCTTCTTATCCAGTTAATTTAAAATTAATAATCCTTCCTCTCCAACTAGACTAGCTTTCATAAGAAGGATCAAATTTTATTAATTAACTCAGTGATCCTAGCGGACTAGTGGAGCACGTAGTTGTGCCAGATTATACTTTTTGCTGCGAGAGTCGCATGCTAATTAAATTTTACTTTGACGTCCAACTCCGAATTGAGTTCATGCTTTCTATTGTCTTTGGCAACGCTATTGATTTGTACCATATTGATGTGTTATTTTTATAGACGATGGTACTAGTGCCTATGAACCCCATCAACATTGCTTTTGCAGTGGTGTGCAAAAAATGGTGTTAATTTTGGTGTTTCTATCTAAACTATTATCGATTCTTTCCATACTTTAAACTGTCGCCATTATATAATAAAGGGAGAAGATTCTTTGATTGTAAAATGTCGTCGATCGCGCAATACGTTTCAACCCTTTATGTCTGGAATTATAATCATGACATAAGCTAAGTATAATGAGCACCTTGTTGTTCGAATAGCTATGTAAGCATATTTCTGTCAGTTTCTGGCATTGTCTTATAAGTGCCACGAGCAACATTTTATCTAAATTTGTACATCACTCCATGACAATGGATTCATCTTGTGACCTAATGTTGTGGCCATATTTTTACTAACAATGACAGTCTCGGAAGTCGCAAGCAGCAATACCAATTGGCATTCTCTGTGATGTTTGTTGGCAGACGTGCTCGACAGTACGTATCTCCGCTCAATATCTGATAGATTGAATTAACGACATGAGCCTTTTATTGAGAGATTTATGTACGTGCTAAGCGCATTTAATTTATTACTGTTTATTTATATTTCAGTTTCAAATACTGCAAGTTTTAACAGCTGGTCCGCTGTAAAACTATGCTAAAGATTGCCTCTATTCAAACAGTGCTGTTATCAGATCTTTAACATGTAGTGTTCCAATAAAAGCTTGAGCTGGTTAATTTGAAATATCCGCTGCTGTTTCTCGACAATCATCGTAGGCTTGGCATTCATTGTTTTACTGTTACATAAATACTTACATACATAACTCACTGATCATAAATGTGTCTGGATTAAAAAAATACGATTACCTCTGACATTTGAAAATATTTTATTGATCTGTTCGCAGCGACAGCTGCATGTACGTTTTCATTGCTTTCCTGTTATTACTAAACGTCTTTTGTTCTATAACGGTCACCTTTCAAATGCGTCTAATTTATGACGGCACAGAACAGAATCCCTTTTACTTTTCTTATTTTTAACCTCTTAGTTCCGCGGAGTTCTTTTAACAAACAAACATACCCATTATAAATATCTGAAGTTTCAGCCGAAATTCTCGAGCGTTTCCGGAAAAATACTGCAGAATTTAAACAATGGGTTAGCTTAGCATAGTTATGTAAAATGGAAAGACATGCTGCATTTATTCCACAAGGTAGAATATGTTGAGAAGTACCTATATTAGCCACGTAAGTTTTCTCTACTTACTCGCGCACTCAGAGTCATTTAATGATTACTTAACCCAATCCTTAGCAATTGTTTTCCATACAAAATCGTTACTAAAGAATAGTTTAAGTAAGCATTAAATGACTCTGAGTGTGGCAGTTAATGTTTTATTATTAACGAAGCGTAAGGATATCAATATAACATAATTGAAGGTTAAATTAAAAAATGTAGTGTTCTTTGAAGCCTGTTAGGCTATTATTATAGATGAAGCTATATATACTAGTGATGCAGACCCTTTGATCGGTGTTCCAGGCCGTTGTAACAACGTTAAGAACCTTAACTCAACATCCACGTAGGGTTGTAATCTAATTTCATCCTGCACGCTCTAAATATACTTAGTGCATCCAATGTCGTTGATAAAATTGGGTTCCAATTTCCAATGTTCTGTTACCGGTTTTACTCCCGTTCAAGTAATTTAATACGTAAAACGAATCACAGCTATGTGCAAAAAAAAATTCGAATAAAATATTCGATAGTCAAATGTCAAAGTTAAAAAAGAAAGCATTCCACACGAAAAGCCAAAAACAAAAAGTCTTTGCTGGTATTGTGACCTTTGTGCGGTCCGTACTGTTTTTGTCCTATTGTCAGAATTTTATACCAGTCTCCTCCTGCATGAACTCTAAAGAATGCTTTGAATAAAAAATCCCGCATGGACCGTGTGATGTGTATATAATTTTTTATGCCATTTTTAACAAATCCGTTATATCTTTTCCGGTATATGGGTTATTTTTAGCCGTTCTTGTCGCAAATGTGAATGCAGTCGTATATTATCGTCATATGATTTGTACTGGTTCGCGAGCAGCAATAATTCTAGTCATTCTAGTTTCATTACAAATCGAGGTTGGAAGACATGATGAATGATGCAAGACGAATTAATGTGGCTAATGAATGAGGAGATCACTGTAGCTTGCTTTTATCATGAACCGTACGCTGCTACAATATATCAGTGTGTGACATTTTCCACAGGGAACGCGCCACTGACTTATTATTTCTTTACAGTTCGAACAACCCACGTGCCTGCAAATTACTAGGATACAATGTATCATTAACGGCATAAGTACACAATGTATTAAGTACGCTGCAATTTTGTGATTAAACTTGCAGCACGAAACTTAACAAAGGTAACTACCCAAAGCCTGTAATTTCATAAATTCACTAAAGGCAATGTAGGGACCATTGACCAGGTCGTACACCTGCCACTTGATTATTTACACGCCAGCATAGATGTAGCTTATCGTTTTTGTTAACTTCGATTTTGAAACTGACTAGAAATATAAGAAAGGCTATAAAGTCAGCGTCGATAAAAAAAACAATTGTCATAAAAATGGTGTTTGTTTAGCCATCATTTGCACCTGTGCATTGCCAAACAAATCGTCTTGTTTACTGAGTCTCGTTAAAAACAGAAACAGTAAACATTGTTGTTCTCGTAACTTTGTGTTGAAGTTCTCAGATTGAGTTGCTACGTACGTTTGTAGTAGATTGAGTTGGGTTTGTTGTATTGCGAACAAGGGTACTATTGTGTCGAGTACCCACAGATTGAAAATGTACCCAGGTCTATTAATACTTATGTATATCTGATTTAACAGTCCACCACCTACGGAGTCGTGTGCTCGTGCTTACTAGTTACTCCAGTTCGACTTCTGACATAACTAGAAAGCCGCTAACGAGTTAAATCGTCTAGTTCTGTTTTGCAATAACCGAGATAGTTAAGAGTTAGGAATCAATGTGAGGCTGATGCTGTCTAACTAAATTCAAACATACTTGCTTTAGGAAAGCGGTCTTTCCAACTTGCAGCATTCAAACGAAACGCTTAAACTGTGCTGTTTTAGTATTTGCAGGGATAAGTCCGGACCTAGGAGTAGAATCTGATTTTCTTATTTTTCAAATGGTATCTATCTGAATTTGTGAAGTCACTCCCAATCTGTCCATTTTATAGGTTAATCAAAATGTAGTAGGTAATTTAAATAAATGACGACGTATATACTTACTGCCAATGCTTTCAGGGAAATCTACGAATATCAATTAAAAAACAAGCTTTCCATTCCCTTATGACAAGAGTCACGGGATTGTCCCCACCAAGATGTGCCAAAAGGCAAGTCATGCAATTTGTCTTAAGTAATATGTATGCAATTTGTAAGTATAGTACACACCCTGATTGAACACTAGGTGAAATAGGTACATACTATATACATCCTAACCTAAGTTGTATAAGTGAACTGGTGAAACTTGAGTCAAGTGTCTAAATCCATGTTATCTAGTAACTTTCTGACAGTGACTATCAACATCATCATCTCGACTTGGCAACGTGAAAATGTTTTTAGTGGGATCTCTAATTTTGCAAACCGTTGTAACTATTAGTTAATTTGGCAAACTTGTTTATCATCATAAGAGTTCCCGTGAGTTACTATAACTACTAGATGGATGGTCCGCTATATGAGTTAACTTTAAATCGTGATCGATTAAGCTGTATCGTCTGATTAATAGGGGCGAAACTAGATCAATGGGTAAGTAACGTGTTGGCTAGCAAAGCGGAGAGATCGTGCCTTCGATTGTGATGTCTATGTACGTAGTACGTACCATTTCTTCATGATAATACTACATAATCGCGTTGAAACCATTTCTACATAAAAGCTGAAGTACTTTGGTAATGGTATATACTTTTAAGATGTTTACTTGACGTAAGTAGGTACGTGTACGTATGACAAACATAGATAAAAATTGTTTTCAAATTATTACAAAAATAATTAGTAACAAAATTGCCTTGGAACCTTTTCGTTTGTGGCTAGCGCAGGTCGTAAAACTATTGTAAAAATTGTAAAAAGGTATGTTAAGTAGTTCGCTAGCTCTTGAATAGTGCTCTATGCGACGTCCACTTATGAATGCAGGGTTCCGGAGCGAAGCGCGCAACCAGCCTCGAGCGTTTTATGTGAATAATATTATGGTTATACCTATCACACGTACAAGTAGTGAAAAAAAGTATAATGCTTTCAAGATATTATATTGACAAGAAACTTAAATGTTCAGTTAACGACGCGCCTCTTTGTCTCTGAAGCATTAAGTATCGGAAAAAGCGAGTAGGTCCACAAAGATTTACGTTCTTTACTCTTTCAATACGGGGCTCTCGACTTATTTGAAGTGCGAAGTGTCTGCACCCAAGACCCAACTTGCTTTGGGAAGTGAATTTATCGCTTCCGGAAAAGCAGTTGTTGCCAATTTTTAAATATTAACGTAGCTAAACAAAACATTTATCGAAGATAGAAGAAGATATATTTTGAAAGAAAAATATCGTAAGACTTTTTATTTTCCATGTGAACAGTTGTAGGTAATTTTACTATTTTCCCTGGGAAATGTGTCACACACAATACAATGTGTGCCACATTGTAATTTACTGTTTACATTCGTTAATTTATCCGCTATTTCATTGAAATTGTCGATTACGTTTCAAATATTTCAATCTAGATACGCATATTGTTATCGGTATTTAACATCATGAAGGTACTAATTTGCATGTACCTTAGTGATAAACTTAAACACATTCTGAATGTTGCAATTTGTATGTTAATGAAATCTTATCATCTCCTATGAATGATCGCAGTACAAAGTACTTACTCGGCCTAATCTTCTTATATCAATAATAAAGCTAAAAATACGTGCTGTTAAGTGCGATACCTATACATATTCATAATCAAGGTTGTTATCCGTCCGGGTTTCTCTAATTTGTTCTAGTTTAGACGTAGGTACGCGGAGCGTTGTTATTGTCATCATCATCTTATTGACATATTATACGAGTTCTGAACTCCAAAAACTAGTGTTTACACGCGACTTGTCCTTGTTTCCTGTTTGCAAAATTTTGGAAATGTCAGCCCTAACGTGGCTGCAAATACTGAGTTATTATTTTCTTTAAACAGCAAGTGGCAGCAAGTACCTAGCCAGTGGGATAAGTTTATATTATGCATAGCTTACTCATTATATTGGTTTGTGATGTTATTATTTTGAACAACGCTTGCTCTACTTATGCTCTCACGGTCTGTTTCATAACCATTTTTAATGGCTCATTGTTGGTAATAAGCTAAATAATAGGTGCATACGTCACACAATGCTAGCAGTTCGTGTATTTTAATAAATTTGGCGGAAAGAAGAAATGAAGCGGGCTACGCGCCAGCTAATCGATACATTATACTTTTATTTTGTTACAAACGCAAGGTCGGGTGGAAGTTGGGACCGCATTCAAAGTCAGTGCCTAGTAATAAGGGAATAAATCATAGCAACCACTGTGGTTACGACGCCTTTACCTACCCTTAAAAAACATTATTTTTTATCTGAGTGATTTGTTATTGCAATATAGGTACTTAAAATTAAGCAGAATGAATTAATAATAAATGAAAACATTGCATGTTTTTATGCAGTGTTTTCAATTACGTTTTTTACCCCTCTCACCAACATTTCTTTAGCTTTCATCTACCATCGAATGAATAAACAGGATGATTATGTATTAGGTACTTTGGTACCGACATCTAATCAAAATTAATTTACTATCGTTGAATAGATCTTTTCAATTGTACAAACTGCTATAAAGTTATCTATATTCAAATAATTATAGTCTTCAGAATATTAGAGAAACATATTGAATCTTTTAGATTTGTTTAAATAATATTATCGCCCGTTAAGTTTCGTTGACATTCGTACAGACGGCTTTGTGAACGAAATGACATAAATAAAATTAAAGTAAATATATAATTATTAGTATTTTTAACTAGGTATCTGATTAGCTCATAAAAAAAGCAATATTAAAAGAGATTCATTAATTTTAGAAAAAGTCAGACATGCCTTTTAGAGATAAGACTATCCTTGTACTTATGCACTTCTTTGTGTTTATGAATTAATCTACGCTGTGCGCAAAGTAACATGACGACTTTTCCACTCCTACATAAATAAAGTAATAATTTTTAATGGTGAAAATTTTCCGTAATAGAAAATCTCTCACTGGAAAATACCAATTAGATTTTGTTTTGTTTTTTCACAAGATAACTTAATGCTAAAAAGATTAACAGCAATAAAATACGAACGTAAAAAAATATTTTAATCCGATTTGGCAGTAGATTAGGATTAACTCCATAGTAACCATTGATCTACATAAAAATACCTTTCTAACGATGTATCTTTGATAACAATAAATTGGTCTTTTATAAGACGGTTGATGCCCGTTTTCATTACCCCAAAATGCCATGTTAACTACAGCACCCTCTAGGGGCGAAAGCGTGATCTAAATCCTCCCTTGGTTTGTGAAGTTTGCAAATGTTTCAGTTTCCACCCGCAGTGTGGCGCTCTCAGCAAAACTGTAAGCACGAAATCGCGCCATCTATCCGTGGCGCTGTGAACTTGTATATAGTTTAGTTCTCTCAGATTCCACCAGAGGGCGCTAGTAGTTACATTGGTTTGTAAACTCGGTCTTTGTGAAAATTACTATTCAAGTAAAGCTTTCAAGCTACGCAATCAATGCGTTAATTAGATTCAAATCCGCATTTCAATTCAAAATTTTAGAATTGCTCGCGAACCTCGCACAATCGTATCGATCTTTTAAGTTTTGAATATGTGCCTATCTAGTCAGAATACTTTAATTTATAGACACTTTTAGGGACCTTATATAAAAAGTGATTCATATGACATAGCGATATAGGTAATAACAAAACATGGTGCTGATAACATGTTATTATAAAGGGACGTCATTAAGTTACCAATGTATCTATGTAACTAAAATTTGATTAGATTAGATTGCAAACACTAGTCATCCATGTTTCGATAGACTTGTTGGTCTAAGTTAGAAAATACGTATTAGAAACAGCAAATGTTGCCCATTCCAGTTTCCCATTTTTTTTTGCCTCGACGTAAGGCTATTGTACGATTTCACGCCTTTTATCCCCGAAGGGGGTAGGCAGAGGCACTACGGCATTAATAAGTACATGTACCTACACAGTAAGACTGTTGTCTTAATTGTATATTGTTAATTTATTTGTCCCATAGCTTTAAATTTTCTTTTACAGTAACTTGTCATCACTCTTCATTTCAAATATGTTTAAGTGGATTATGCCTAGTTTGTATTTGGTGCAGCCTCTTATGATCCCATCACTGTTTGACGTGGCAGTATGTAACGCTTAAGTTACGCGCTTAACCATTCGTTTCATAAACTCGCTAAAACATAAGGTGATTACCTATTATTATTGCGTTAAGTTTAATAACTTTGATCATTAACATTAGCGGCATGTGGGACTTCACTGCTGAACTATGGGTCTGGGTTAATGAGGGAATTGCCACATATTCCACGCTAGGCGGGCGGATTGGAAATCGTAGTTTAAAAGAAGCGGGTATATTAAAGAACTGCTACCTCTTCTCTGTTATATATATATTGTTTCTTACTTGGCTCTTCAGTCTTGAAGATACATGAGAAGAGAAGGCGTAGCTAATGCAGACTTACTTTTTTTTAGTAAAATCTTAATGTCTTCTCCCGCTTTAAGCGACGCGAGAGGGAGTGTCAGACACTTACTGACTAAAAACTACCCTGTTCCTACTCCTGCTTTACGAGCCGGAGCCCCGGTAAACCCGTTAGGTAGCCCGTAGCTAAATATACATATACTTATTGTACTAATTAGGAAAGGCACAATACTTATTCAAAAATAGATAATTCAAATTAGCAATAAAATCAAGGTACTGAGATATTAGGCATTGCTACAATATAAAATTTCCGTACAACGTAACAACTTACATATTTCGTAGAAATTGTATATTAAAGCTATAAATCACATAGTATTTGAGCGCGGTTGGCAATCCCAGATAATCGCGAATCCGTTTAACTGCGGTCGGGTAATAGTCTCAACTATAAGTTAAATAAAAGCTTTTAATAAGACATTTCTAGGATTTTTCTTCTATCGACTTATTAAAAACCAATATCAGTGTTTGTTTCATTAGGTATAAGCTAGAAAAAATGATTCCACGAAGCAATTTAAAACTGGTGTAACTGTTACATTTAAACTGAATCAATTAATTTGGCTAGCAGCGCGTTCTGATCGCGTAATATGAAATTTCCGCTCCAATAGAATATAGTAGATAGTTTAAACAGTTTTGGAAGCTTGTGAAATGGGTACCGGCACGGCAGCGTTCACTTTTTACACTAATCTCTTCGTTCAAATACATAATTATGACAATTAATATTATAGTTATAATGTCCAACGTAACCTGTTTAGACCCAAAATAATAGAGCTAGAGAGGTGCAATGAATAACACCCTGATGAAATATTAAAATGTTTAAGCTGTCGGAGCCAAGGTGTCGGCGAAAATCCATACTTAATGTAATTATTATGGATGTCTATATTCGTTACACGCTTGGCAAAGCCTGCATGGTAGTTTTACATAATTATCCGTGGTACCGACTACCGACATTTATTCATGCTTCTGTTCCACTTTTGCTTGGCCCAAGTTTTGGCTAGAAATCTGTTTATGTAAAAGTTTAGTACCTACTCCGTTATTTGAATTGCTGATTGTAATTGTATCTAGACACCTACCTACACTGAACAAACTACAAATGTAGGTAGAATAAAAAGGATTTATCCTTACACTTTCATTTAATACGATGTATTTACTGTATACCTTTATAACCATTGTGAAGCGATTTCGACTTAGCTTGAAAAATTAAACTGCTTACAAGAATAGGAGAAAAGAAAATGTGACGCGAAACGTCTTCGGTTCTTATTCGAAACAAAGTTTACACTTCTCATTCTTAAACTAACCTTCAACTTTGAGAATTAGGTCGAGAAGCACTCGAAAAGTTTGTTTTAAACTGTAAGTTTTTATCCTCATTTCATACTAAGTATGTGAAGTCGCACCAGTTTCCTATTATTGATATTATATTCTTTAAAAATGGCCACCACTTGCCATACAGACTGTTAAGGAACTTCTCAACTAGTTGTAATGGTCGTTTGAAGTACTTTAGTTAGGTAATCGTTCTTATCCTTCAATATTGAGAATATTGCTTCAAGATTAATGTACCAGTACCACCTTATTAATGGATATTTCTGTACAGCCCGGAACCTAATCTTTATGGGAGTACTTCTGAATCTAAACAGATGTGTTCATGTAGGTACTGCGCCTACTACCCACCCAGTAGCTAATCGTCTAGGTTATTACTGCATAGAATTTTAAACAAAGTAATGGTAACTATTGTGTAAACGGAGAATCTAACCAATTTACTTCTTTTAAAATAGGTTTAAACGGCTCACTGATTGCGTGTAATGGTCGTAGAATCAATATAAGTAGGTAAATGCCGCTAAATAAATACGAACCTAGTCCTAGTTGCTGCATTTAGATACGCCCCTGTCGCGTGCATTAAACAAACAAATGCCCTGTACACTAAACACTTAATGACCCTATTTTAAATTATTTTGTAGGAAAAAGAAGGGTAAACACATCACCTGCCTGACAATATGTATTTTAAATATTTTCCCATGAACGTGTATCATTTCAAAAGAAAGTAACCAGCTTAGGTCTCGTTTTTCGCCTACCAAATATGGCAAATAAATTTTCGTTCATGTGTTAGTAAAGATAACTTCTTTTACTTTTATAAAATCTCTTATAATCCTGGAGTCTAATAATAAGTTAAACCTTCAATCGAAATACCGAACTCTATAATCAAACCCTTGCACAAACCAATTTGGCATCGGTATAACATTTACTTTTTAAAAAAGGAATTATATTTCGGAGCAACCCACGCTACCACGTAAGCGGAGATTAACCAAATATTTTTCTATTAAATTGACCGGTAGCCGGAGTCAGTCAGAGGCGTTATTGAGCTGTTTTAGTAGACTCAAAAAAGGAAGCTACAGGCATATGCAAACATGCGGGAAAATAGAGCTTCCCCTTTTGTTTGCCATGTGCGATTTTTTTTAGTTCTGCTGAAAACTGTACACGTCGGCGTCCGACGTTTTTCGCTTTAACGGATAATCTAAATGGTTTGACTTTGGTGGTTCAATAGGGATGATGATGGTGTATGAAAATTAAAAATCTATTTAGTCCGTCAGTTAGGTGTTGGAAAAATATTAGACACGTACTTTTTTATTTTGTCATAGGTATAGGGTAACAATGTTTAGACAAAACGAATTAAAAGTTTAGGTGAGGGAGCAAATACGTCATTTCTACGTATAAAACGTACCTGGTAGTGACGTCAGGCGATATTACAAATCAATATACTCTTCGTAAGTATTTTTTCCGCGAGAAAATAAAAAATACGTGTGTGATGTTTTAAAATAATCTACAAGACGGACATTATAATAAAAATAAGTCATCTACCCTTCGGGTTATAGAGGATTACGGATATCGAAATTGAACTGATTGGATTTTCTTAAGATTACTATTTCAATATAAAATTGAACATGGCTTCATTTCATATGAAGATGAAAACCTTAACTTCAAAGTATTAGAAAGTAGTTGTAAAGAGTCTTTGTGAAGATGCAATATCTATAGAAGCAATATATTACTTACATACTTACACGAACATGTACTCAATACGCAAAGAGTGCACTTGCGAACAATATGGAGAATGCAATATGAAAAGATGATCCCTTGAAATTTTAATTCTCTCCGATGACCCAGTTCTCTTCTAAAGCAGTCTATTTTCTTTGTAACAGTTTCAATGAAAAGTTTTGAAGTGACGATTTAATTAAAGATTTGTTTAATTGTTCAGCTGTTGTAAGAAGTCTTATGTATTACAGATATCTGTCAGAAACTTAACTGTCTCGCTCCATAAATTATATTTTATGTGCTTATTTTCCCTAAACAATTACCAAAACATTCCACTGTGTTAACAATACTTTGAATTTTAACTTCAAACAGCTATTCATTACAATGTAAATTGAACGTATTTATTGTTCTTTTCCTTTATTATTTCTTTCAATATCCTATAATTCTTTATTACGAAACAAAGCAGTTTTTCCTCACAAAGCTTTACTTCGTTGAGAAAAACCTTGTCGTTTGTTTGGAGTTAACGTGAAATCCTACTTTTCCGTGTTTTAACAATGGCTCTGGAAAAACAGGAAATATACTATACGGCCTAGATATGGCTCTATGTTCACGCTCTGCTCAACAGCCCGGGGCACATATACATAGTGACACATTGTCACTCTATGGAAATAACTGTTGCACCTGTAGATGATGTTGATAATAATGTTGCAGTCGTATATCTGCAATGTTGGAGTGACCTGAAAAACAATTCTCATGAGAGTAGCCGATGTAAAATGAATTAGGATAACTTTGTGTTGGTATCTGGGTGCGTGCAAAATTACATAGCATATGTATGTTGAGCAGACCGCGACATGGATGTTCAACAGATTACATTATAACTAATAAACTAAACGATTATATTTACAAATGCTAAAAAAATCAACTTCTAATGTTATTTTATATTGAAAGTATTTTTATCTCAAGTCTCACGCGTCTGAATTTACCTTCAATAAATTAATATCCACAGTCGTAAATAACTACAAGGTGAGAAGAAACAGAAGTCGAGGACGCTAAGATTTATGTATTGGGCTTTAGTCGAGTCCGGCAGGCGTTAATGTCGTCTTCGGATGTCTATCACCTCCCTACAAGCTTAACCTACACCGGTTCTTTTAAAACACCAACAGAGATACTTACTACATTTTTTTATGCATGACCTAATTTTGCCTCCAATTATTCATTTGGAAAAACTGTTTGGCCTTCAAATGTTAAGGCGGTGGCTGATAAATTTTTGCTGTGTAAGTATTTCTCGTGCCCTGTCATGCGTGTAAGTAAAATAGGCTGACACCACGCGTATTGCCGACACGGATATAAGGCCACTAAATAAGAGCTAGTCGTTACCTTGTTTCATTTCACTTTACAGAACTGTTCTCTACTAAACAATAGTCCGAACGGGGAATGCTCAAATAACATTTTACCGGACTTACCTACAAAATCTCTAGAATATCAACCTGAATGGACAGTTTCCGGACTGGACTATTTCCCGAATGCGTCTGTTCAATTTTGAGCCGACAGAACATCACTTCGCCGGATTTCTGTATCTAACAGATTTGGTTGTTCGGCAACGTCAATCTAACATTCAAGCTAGAATGAGTATGAATATTGGAACAATAATAGAGCAGATGTATGAAACATTATTAACATGTATTTACATACTTCTTGAACATCATTCTTTCTAATTTTGTATTGTACTAATGTTGACGAAACCCGTAGTTTAAGTATCTAATTTTAGTTACAGATGTTTTAGGCCTTGCTGCTGATTAATTTAAGTTGAATGTTTATTTGATGTAGGTACTAGGTACACAAGTAACCGTTACAGTATTTTAAGAATTCCCTACACTGCCTATATACATAGTACCTACGTACCTACCGAAAATATGTATTATAGACTATGGGGCTGCGGGAAATAAATAGATCCCATCAAAAACATCCTGTAAAAAACCCAAGTCTCGCAGCTCAGTCTTTCTACCGTCAAAAGTTGTGAGATCCATGTAATACCAAGTCGGTTAATCTATTTAGTGTCTACTTGAAGGACCTTCTTCTTAAGTTATTACATAAGTTATTATCATGCCAATATTAAAAATATTTAACGTTTTAAACAAATAGATCGACTTGGACATCGCTTGATTTGATTATTAGTATGTATCACACTACACAGCACGACGGGCCAGCGACCAACAGGAACGAGAGTTTCAATCGCGTGAGGCGCGAAAGACTAAAGAATCTAATATAATATTGTAATATTCATTTTGTTTTCATGCGATGTCCAAGTCGATCTATTTGTTTAAAACGTTAAATATTTTTAATATTGGCATGATAATAACTTATGTAATAACTTAAGACAGAAGGTCCTTCAAGTAGACACTAAATAGATTAACCGACTTGGTATTACATGGATCTCACAACTTTTGACGGTAGAAAGACTGAGCTGCGAGACTTGGGTTTTTTACAGGATGTTTTTGATGGGATCTCACTTCTTTTTGTAGAGCCTTTCTTTTTGTATTAAATTTATAACCACCACCAACCACCAACTGCATAAATAACTTTGTAATCCCATATATTTATATGGGATTACAAAGTTATTGATGCAGTTGGTGTATTTGGAAAACTGGACCGAAATTACAAAATATTTAAGTTTTCCCATGATTAAGACACTAAACTCTATATGTATTCCAAATATGAAGCTTCTAAGTCTGCTAGAAGTGCCTTGGACTTTTGATGATCGGTGAGTCAGTGAGTGACAAAATTTAGAAACTTTAACAAGTTGTCATTCTTAAACTACTGGTTCAAATTGACTGAAATTTTAAATATTCCGTGTTTATACAATGCCGGATTAGTTACTGAAGATTCAGGTTTCTTGCTTTATCCACAACCGAATTATAGGGGGTCGAAAAAGGCCCGAATTGCTTCGAGAAAAGGATGGTACGGCCGTGCCGCTTTTTTTTTGCTCGACTTGGGGGCACTGCCGTGCCCCCAGATATTGACCAAGTAGAGGCATTCAGTTCTGGTATATAACATCGTGAGTCGTGTTTTTTCGCCACAGAATTGCGACGGATGAAGCCACTTGGACTCTTTATTGATTTTATCGCAATCCACTTCTTGCTATTCGCTTTGGAAATATTGTATAAAAATATTTTTATTTACTTTTTTAGTCTCAAGACTCTCAGCAGGACGTTCCATAGACATTCTATTACTGAAATTACAATCAGGGCTGCTGTTTGAAAAGCTCTTCAATATGGAAAAATTACAGACCAATAGATATATTGATATTATTGACAATTGGATTAATCAACGATGAAATACCGATTCATTGGAGAAATAAAGATAATGTGTTTACTTGGCGGTAGCATAACTAGTTAAGTACTTTGATATTGGAAAAATGAATACCCACCTACAATTTGTACGTCTATTCTGTTAATAACTAGGTACTTATCAGAAAAATGAATCTTCAACTTACAGTTATTATAGATAATGAGTAAAATACACACGTTCCCTAAGTAAAGCCTGAAATAATAAGTAGGGAGGTACCTTGCTAAGGTTGTTGCCATGAGCCAGCCTATCGTTTCTGTTGCTAATGAAGAATCGTGACTATTTTTATGAGCAAATTGGGCATTTTAATTAGCACTTTTACACGCAAATATATTTATTTATTATACTAGATCAGTTTTTTCGACGTAATCAGGAATTTAGAATCGCATAACTCTGAAGAAAAATACTGCCTTTTACCTGAGAGAAATATCGTTATTCGAATACTTTAGATAGTGAACCGCCTACTTTCAAATAATTTGTCTTATATTATGATAAAAAATATAATTTAATTATTCAAATTAAGTTGAAAATCAGCACTTTGTAAAGGTCAAGAGTTATAAACGACAGTCCCGAATACGCCTACACCTTTCCTTAGTGTTTCAAACTGGAAAGAATTACTCCTACCGATAACAAGACCCCCTAGTAACAGGGTTTGCTGTTTGATTTTACCGAATTACTGTGACTTTCCCACATCTTCCTATCCAAATACAATAGTTCGTTAGAAATTATTGATATATCATATTCATATCGAGATGATCTATAGAAAAACTAACTAATCGGACAGAGATGAATAAAAATGAAGAATATTTTTTACTAAAACAGATTCAGATTTTACTTCAATTATAGAACTTCAGTTTGAAACATCAGATTTGCCCAATTAAGCTATGCTCATATTAAGTGCACTCATTCCATGCCAGTAATTAGATCCAATTCCATTGAAATAGGGGAAGCGTATTGTGAATTTCCAGATAATTCCAGACTTGTTATTGAGAATTCAGAAAAGTACTTTGCCTAACCCGGGGTTCCAACGGCGCGCAACAATAGTTCCCGCAACCACTTGACCAACGAAGCAGCGAGTTATCTCTGTTACGTAAATCCCGATTCATTATACAGTTGGTACCTTATGTACCTCTCTATTCTAGTTCGTTGAAAATGAATTTATACTTCGAATGGTAATGTACGCTCCAGAAACATGTTCATGTTTGCTTCAAGTTATAAATGTTACATGTAAAATGGAAAATCCACTCCAAATTCATACTGCTTTTATTACATAGCACATTGCTCAACTATAGTTAAACAATTCACGACAAATAAATGCAATTTGATAGTTTGTATTATTAATGAATACGTTATTGAGACAATAAATGTTTGAAGCAGGTGTCTATGAATAAAATATCATTCCATAACGTTTTCGTGGTGGTTAAAATCGATTTGTTGAATGCATTTCCCTATTTTAATATTTAATTAATTTTCGTGTAACTCAAACGTTGTGTGCTCGCTCGATTGGTACGACCGAATTTATTTACCCATGTTTATATTTCGTTGGATGCTACTGAAGTTCGAAACACGAATATTTGTTTTTCCATATGAAATAGCTTTTCACATGGCTGCTGTGTAGGTACTTTTTGAGTCACACGTGTAGGTAGATATCTGCGTTCACTTACCCAACCAACTAGAGGTAGTTTGCTAAGTAATTACGTCAATTTACGTTAGTTTCGGTGCGACTGGTTCCAAGTTTCCGCATAGGTATCTGTATACCCTACCTTACCCGTCTTGTGATTATTATATTACCAATCAATTTCACTCTTTAAATAGTTCCTGTTACAGTTATCCGGTAGACTCCAAAACACTATCACTTGTGCAAAACACTACTTACACAAACCGTTACAGTAAAGAAAATCGTCTTAATTATAATTAGGTATAACGAGAACGCAATATAGTATATAATAAAGTTTAATTTCTCTTTAACTTCACTCCTAAATCAAATACTAGTTGTTTCGTAGGTACATGGACTTAAATAATATTCTATACGGTAAATGATTTATGCTGGTAAACTGCACCCAGTTTTAGCAAGCATAACTCATGTTGCGCAAGTATAACCATACATTGGTTAACAAATAGGTGAAAAGTGAATTAATGTGATTTAGGAATTATTTTACCATTGATTTGAATAATGAGTTATCGGGTAGATACTATTACAAAATGCCATAGATAGATTATTAGTACATTCATATGTCGATCTCCTTTACGAAAAAAATAACACCGGCTAAGGAAAATAGGAAAGATACCACTTACATTGTAAACAAACTATAATTAGGTATGTTATACTAACATTGGTATCTTATTTCATGCTAGGACAATTAAACAAAGAAAAATATTTGCTCATTATTGTTTTTGAGTGTATGTTACTTGTAATTGATATGCCATGAAATATATGTTACAGTCAGAGTGATTAAATAGCAATTATTCATAATGACTGGTTTTTATGAATAATCGTATAAAAATGCCAAATTCATTAGACAATGTAATAAATTAATCACTTTGTCTGGATATTATTCATAATATGGAGTCCAAGTTAGTCAAAGTAATAATACATTTGTAACTCAAAATGTCACAAGACTTTTACTTGTAAGAATAACTTGTAAGAATAAAAATTAATCTTTAAAATCAAAGACTAATTTGTTTTGGCATAAATTTTTATTCTCATAACGTTAGTAGGCCTAATGACTTATGTAGGAAATGGTGGTGGTGAACATGTAGTGCCCTATACATAAATCCGATCCAACTAATTTGCTATAGTTTCTGTAACAACTAAATAATAATGTTGGTTAAAAATTTAATATGCTATGCAACAAAAGTTAGTGACAAAACCGAATTGCTACAAAACCGACTCCACGTAGTCTTGTTTGTCCTACCCCCAAGAGTGTATTTTAATATCGCGTAGGCGCGTAGGAGCGAGGCGGCCCGCGGGCTGAGGAGCAGGAGGCTGTTAGCGAGCCACCGCGGCTGAGGCTGGCCGGCAAAGCCGGCCAACAAGCCGAAGCTGCGGTGGTGAGCGAAAGCCGTCTGCGACGATTAGCACGCGTGGGGCCGCCGAAGACCCGCAGCGCCGGAGCCATGACAGAAACCTGCCTGCTGTATGCCATGTTTGTTTGCATGCTGCTCATTTTATTACATTATCCAAGTCTTCGAAGATAGTATATAAAATTGCTAGTTAATGTGATTAATTTTGTGTCATTTATCACTTTATCTAAATTGAGTAGACGTTATACATAATTGCTAGACAGTATATATAATATCAAGATTTATTACTTTGGCTGTAACATATATATTGACGATAATCAAAACACAATTATAACACAAACAAATCAAATTAACGAAACATTGATTACAATATCGTATGTCTATGTGTGGGTTGTGAACTTCCTACGTCACCTGCTTTTTTCAGGTGATTTTATTAATAAAATGAAGGTAAAATAAATTTAATCGCTTTTGAGTAAGGTGGTTGAACAAAGTTCCCTATATTCTCTCATAGTTTCGCTTTTATTACATTAGTGGGCTAAGTGGTAATTACAATTAACCACGTGAAAGTACTTAGTTCCCGAACAAAGTTCTCGGTTACTAACGAAATGAAATTGTGATTTTCTTCTATCAAAAGTCTAGCCTGTGTCGGAAGCGCTGGACTGATGTAAATGGGAAAACTTAATATAGAATATTAACGACGCCGAGAGGAAAATGGCTAGAAGCCACATTGTTGTCATTTTTAAGTTGCCGAGCTCACAAACTTGATTCGTTTAGTTACTTTTAAATTCTTATTTATACTTTGTACCGTTGAGAAAAGTTGCGGACAATTAAGTAGGTAAAAGAAAAATGTAAGTGCATTACATTAACGTTCTCTCTTCAGCCAAAGTTGGTAGTTTGAAAGTTTCAAGCTCGCTTTTCTTACTGTTCGAAATCACGATTTTGTGGTTTGAAACGATCACGGCTAAAAAGAAAATAGGTAAGCATTTTTTTAGAAGTGAGAATATGAGTCAGTGGCGATAATATCTATATATGTGAATGAATATCCACTGTCATCACTGCTAAACAATTTAAATGTGGTTCGACATTCCCTACAGAAAAGGACACTCAAGTCTATAATAAACTACCGGCTTAGTGCGAGTCAAAATAACGGTGAAGAAATTACGCTTGTCGTATGGAGGAAAATGTTTCATTTATTGATTACAAGTAAGTATATGTTACATCGGTAACAAAAAAGAATCATCTGTGTTAATTTATACTGTCTTTAATAGCTATTATTGTTCATGGGATTCACCTGATGAGACACGAACAACAGACTTAATTTTGTTTGGTTTGGTTCCCGTTTTACCCTTTAAAAACAATTTGAACTCTTTTGTTCGATGTACAAATAATAGGTACTATACAAAATCCTACGCCTACACAATGTTTTATACATGAAATACTCACTGTATTTTTATTGTATTTGGCATTAAATTGAATTCTAGTAGATCTTCTGAATTACTCTGTCTATATAAATTTCGCTAACACCATTACCCTTGTTAAGTTGTTATTTATTTATCTACTGAAGATGCCATTACATATTCAATACTTCAGTTGTAAAACATGCAGGTATCGTGAGCATTCGTATATTACAATATATCTTTGGGCCGCTCATTAATTCTTGTTTTTATTCCCTGGAAGCCCTCGAGAGGGCTAAGAAAACTTCTCCTGAACAAACATCTTCAGAAAGTCGAATATCGCATATCGGAACATTTTCGGAAGTACATTTCTTTAATCTGTTATCAATATTATCATAGTAAGGATACAACAATATCCCGAAACACATATAGCTTTATAAAGGTGCTAGTTTATGAAGATTTTACTTGAATAAGTTTAGAGTAAAATACGAGTACATTAGTAGATATTGCTTTTTTATATTCTTCTTTAATGATTTATCTGGATATAACATTCAATTTAATATAATAAAACTTTAACGTCTCAGATCTTCACTAAGATTTCCTGAATTAATTTAACTTACCGTTTTCTCGTCTCACGATGCGGTCTTCCTTTTACTTTAGAATAGACTCCAAGTAGCTGTAAGTGCGAAGGCAGATACAACTAGCTATTGCTTCCTGTCTTAGTTTCAAACTTCACCAAGTTAGTTGGTCATACGAGACAAATTGAACACACACGCTCACACGTACTTGTACATGAGATGTCCATTATTATCCTCCCGATTAAATACGTTGTAATGTCGGTATAAAATTAATTGGTTTGACTTATTTGATGTTGGAAAGTGTTTATTATCTTTATGAAGTAATTGCTTAACAGTTTTTTTTTTATACTAAAAGGTAGGTGAATACATCACTGCTAGTTGCTAGATACATACAAAACGAATTCAATCTTTTACATTTTATTACAAAGTTACAGACCTACAAAGTCTCCTTACATAGAGACGAAATCTAATCTAGAAATTGAATTGATTCGCTATACGAATAGCGCATCAAATCATCTAACAGCCTGGAATAACGTATTAACAAAACTGTACTAAGCTAGAATATTTTAATACATAAGCTACGATTTCTAAAGAAGCTGAACTGTGCCTTAAAAATAACAATTTCAATATCTGAATATAATTGCAAACATTGCTTCAATCAATAAATCGGTTGGAGAGCTACCTATTGGATGTATCCACACTGCTGTTTTCAACGTTACCGTGTTTAGTAAACATGGACCCTCGGCGGCCATCTTTTCAACCCTTTTTAAGAGTGTAATTTACTTATAACCCATTTACAAAATCAACAGTCGTTAAACATTATTTCAACGTTTTCTGTCCAGTTTTATTTTGTTAATTAATGGCACAATTAGCCTCAGGCTAAAGGAAGTAATTTATCTGTTATAAAAATGTGACTTAAAAAATAAACATGGAATTGGAGGCACCATTACGAATCGGGCATTAGGTAGTTTTCGTCTCAATCAATCGTGTCGCGGCTATCTGACACTCTGCGTTATCTAGTCCGATCAAAGCACTCGACTGATAATTACTAGTCATATTTTATATGTCGTTATCACAAGGTTAAGCCACACTTATATGTCACTGTACGCGCATTCTGCACTAAGTAATAAAGAATCATTTATCAATGTCCATAGGTATGTTATGGTAGGCACCCACACTCTAATCATCAGGTATACGCTAACTTGCGCCTTCGCAATTGACAGATGTCTATTCCCTGGAAAAATTGCAGTGAATATCAAAGAAATGACCATCAATCAACATTGTATCAGCTTTCTACTAAGTTATTGGTAGCTGTCAACTATTATTACTGTTCTACAAAATAGGTGCTTTATATGGAATTAGCATTTTAAATTAGTTGCAGTCGCAGGGTGTAATACAAGTTGTCGGCTATGAATTTTGACATAAGATTGATGTCTTAGATCTTTAAGAAGTCATCAGTTTTGTAGATGGGTAAACTTTTACCTATAATAAAATTTTGGAGAAGATTACTAAAATTATATGATAACTTCATTAGGTTTTTCAAGTAACTGGTACTTCTGGTTTAAAACGCGCCAGTTTTTACCGGAACGCCAATTTGATGTCCAATTTAGTATTTAAGTAGGTACTTAGTTCCGTTCCTGCTATTTAGATAAAAAACAGCAAGTGCTGTTGTGCCTCGGTCGAGCGGAGGAGAATTTGCTTTTAAATAAGTTCTAAGCTTTTGTATGATCCTCCAATTATACTGAAGTTTAATAAAAGCATTAAGGCAGACTATTGAACATTTATTCGTACAATAGAGCCAATTAAATTCCTTAAACGGCAAATAAACAAAAATTAGCTACTTGTTTGAAATATTACGAACATCTATCTATTTATTCTACGTTATTTACGAACGGACTGGCAGTATTGATCCAGGTTTTTTGAATAGAGGACGACTCCCGTATTGATGTACCGGCAGAAGTACCTATTTAATGCACAGTCACTCAAAGAAAATAAAACGCCAAACACTCGAGATTGCAGTGCGGCAGACGTAAAAAAGAACTAAGTTTTGGCTCTCAAAGAAATCACGTCTATTAATATTTGCTCGCCGTACCAATGCGATGTCGAAGCGACTGCAAATATTCAATATTCCGATGAAAATGACATAATTGCCGGCCACTTGCTGGCGGACGGACACAAACTAATTGTTAATTAACGAGCATTACTAACTCTATTATTTCTATTGATCGATTTGAAAATGTGGATGACATTTTAATTGTATGTACTAATTAACTATTTGTTTGTTTCAGGTAAGTAATTTATGATCGCTTTTCATTCGTGAAAAGTTTGGGATTAACTGCACTCGCTTGACGGTAAGTTAATGTTATTAAACAAAATGCAGGTAAGGTAGGTACTTTAATCTAATTAGCAGTGCCTTGGAAAATACTTCTTTGTAAATCCTTGTATCTTAAACTGCTGGGTACAAAGATTACCTACATCAAAAGATAAAGGGAATGTTTCTTGTCCTTACTTTTTAAATCGAAACATAACAAAGCAAGTCGAGAGCAGAAGACGTTAGAAAGAAGGTACATAATACTTCTCTCGGACAACTTGTTCCTTCAAAGAAAACAATTACAGCGAACTAATATTTACTTTGTGCTATCAGAACAGATGGCGAGTACAACACTGGTATATAAATAATGTTTTACATGCAGATATTTGATTTGCGTGTTTGATATCAACACCTGCGGTCGATATGTCTCCCGAGTTTACCAACACTAAAGCAATCAAACTGAAAATTGTATTTTTATTAGTTATTCAAAGTTAACAACACTGGGTATTGGGGTTCCAATGTTAAAAATATATATTTCAAACGAGATACGGATTTATAACTGTCATATAGCACACATGATTGTAAAACATATAACTGTCAAAATGTGGGTTAAACTGATTATGTATACAAGATATCCGACACCTCAAGCTCTTTAAAAATATTTTATCTTAAAAGTGCCGGTTGTTTCCAAAGGCTTATATATTCTAGTACACGTAAGATTTTATGAAAAAGGTATCCGCGTGAACAATACAACCTACTTTAGATACGTGGAAATGTGTTTTTACCTGTTTGGCTTTGCTTTTTGTGAATACAACGAAAGTGTTAAGATTCCGGGAACAATATTTTTTATGAAAAAAAGGTGCTTATGATCTGAGGATTCTTGATAAAAAAATACTTATTATGTACTGATTTCCACGTTGAGTGTAATATATATTGTTATGGCTTTAAGATACGTACTCAATGGATTCCTTCTTATATCGTTAACCAAGTAAGTTATCCGAAATTAACGTACACTTCTTAATGGCGAATTAAAGATACGGATAACATCAAGGTAACCCGCTAAATTCTTAATCAACTACCTACTTACAATTTGTTCTCTGCAGATAAATCTCGAAATTAGGGCTACAGTTACTTTGGTCTCAAATAGTTACATTTGTAGTTCTACATTAATTTCGGTTGTGGCGTAGTCCAGTAATTATGTTAAAATTATTCAGAGACGCAAAATTTGCACATCTTTAAGTAACTGCTAAGTAATGTCCAAAAGACTAATTGAAAGCATTTGCTTGTCAGTAATTTGTTAGATAACAAAATGTACATACAAATTTGAAGACTAAATATCATTTTGAGCAGACGTACTTATTACATTTCGATTTATTTCATATCTACTTTACAAGTGTTCTCCATCAAACTATCAGTTCAATTCAGTCTGAATGAGATGCTCTGTACTCCCATGTTGCCAACACAAAGGCTCTTTTCCGAATAAAATTAAAATATGATCGATCTAACTTACATTACCTTTTTTATGTAAGCCTTTGTTAAGATTTTCCAACAATTTTTCCACTGGGTAAACTGATAGACGTTCCACATAAAAATAGAAAAAGAAAATGGCCTACCTGCACATCAGCTTTGAAGACAAGTTGGCGATGTTCGACATTGTTGACGGGAAAAATATAACAAAGAGGATGTCGTAGTTAAAACAGCTTTTACCCCGAGCTTTCATGTTCAATAACTTTATACAAAGGGTAGACTTGTCAATTATCTATTTAGGTCTCTTCTTAAAGAAAAGAAACCATTAAACAGGTATTATGTTACGTTTTGTAATAAGAAGGGCTTATGAATAGTGTTCTCCATGGTCATGACATCAATGCAGACTAATGCTTGATAAAACCCTATTGTCTAGCTAGACCATAAATGAAATCTAGCATCAACCTTTTGCCCCCCAGACAACCTCACATGTCCGGTAAGTAGCATTAAATATTGACAACCATTGTTATGGTTTCTACCTATCTACCCACAGTTATTTACGGGCGAAATCAAATTAATGAGGCATAAAGATATTAAAGTTGACACAACCTCATTTCGTTTCGCCTTACTCTGACGTCTGCAAAGTTATGAAAAGCGTAACTTTAAGGGAGTGTTTTGTTAAATGTTATCAGACAGTTTTATAATCGTTTATGCTTTTTTTACTAATGTAATTGTTATGTCTATAAACTATTTTAAGAAAATGTAGAAATGTTCAGTTGTCATTTTATCCTTGCTTTGGTGTATTCTGACAACTGACAGCGTCGGTTCTCGTAGAAACATCTATGACAGTTCTTACAAGTCAATGTGACGAGGCCGTAACGTATGACAAAGGTACGTGTCCAAGAAAGGGTTATTCAAAGAAATCACTGACTAAAAGAAAATGTGAAATTAAAAAGACAAAGATAGACAAGAAACAAAATACTCGTATAAAATATTAATATAAAGATCTGCATTGCCGTAACCTAAATTTTAATCTAAGTATAGAAATGAGAGAATCGATCAAAACTGTGTCTATTTTCTCGCCACTCGGAGATGGACTGGACAGACAGTTGCAACATAGTATTTTCCGGCTCCGTTTAAGTTGTGAAGGAGAATCTTGTGAATACAAGTAGTAGCACCTGGAATATTTTCAGAAAATGGCTATCGTTTATTGAGCAGCTTTATTTTGAACGTTACACGTTTTACACGTTACATTTATGTCAATAAACGTATCTATCGCTATTGTGATCAACAATGTTTATTCAGAAGATTCTCCACACACGTCATTCTCTTTCAAATATGCAAATCCGCGCCGATGGGGGAATCTGCCTGTTGTATAAACTAGGAGGAGTATGACAGCTGATATTCTTGAGCTTTTAACGTGTTCGTGGAGCGTTTAATTAGCAAAGTTCCCCGTTCAATATGATCAAGTTAAGTCTTTACCGAAACTGCTTACAATGCATTATCGAGCTTGCATCGACTTTGTTATTCGAACAACACCTACTTAGTCAACTAGACAAATTGAATTTTTATATGGTCTACTGCATTTGACATAAGCATTCATGTGTAAGAAATACAATAAGATTTTGACTAGGAGCCTTTAATATGCACATTTAGATGAGGTGCGTAGGCTGCAATTGTATTCGCGTGAATTCTTATGACAGTTGTTCGATAATGTCTATTATATTTCCAATGGAATATTGTACGCAGATATGTACTTACATTACATACTGATATGTACTTACATAAATAATAATGATTGTGTTGCTATCAAACAAGAGACTGTTGCTGCGACGGGACAGCTTATAAATTATAATGTTTGCACTGCTATCAGATTGTATACACTATGTAATTAAATATAATTCAACGATCAATCTCAGCGAGTGGGTGTGGGGAGACGTTTGCTTGGCCGAGCTAACACAGTCATGTGCCTACATACAAAAACCCATGCGTCAGCGATCGTTACAAATTAAACGAATAAACTGCCCTTCTAACCAGACGATTGTGTTACAAAAACACGGTTCTGTAGAAAATAAAGAAGAAAAATCGGTTCAATTAAAAATACATTCATTTACACTCTCCATGCGTTGTTTTTCTCGTGGAAACCGGCAGTAGCACCATATTTATTTACGTACAATACACGTCCTCATAATAAAGCCTTTACAATATGTTTTCACAAATACCGGACTGAATTGTAAAGGACGGACGTTTACGGATATCTACCAATTAAATAGACACGCTTTTTGTTCCAAAGTATAAAGAAATATGAGCTACATTATTGGAATTATTGGAAACTCTCACATCTGTACCTTATTGTTTGATGCTCCCATTGTAGTTTTGGTGTTCCATCGCCGTAGCTCACCCGGCACTGTCAATCAATATCATAAATGTACAATAAGCAGGTACCTATATTTTAGCGGTGCGCAGCTCGCTCCGAGTGGAACGGAAATTCGCGTGAAAATGTAATGAGCGACTAATTTTGATTGGCGCTTTTCGTGTTAAATTCGCCCCTTTATTAAAATGTAGTTGTCACAACCAGAAACCATCTTCCGTGACTAATTGTTACTTTATGATCCGACTAAAACATGTAGGTGATGTAAATTATGTTTTATTATTTTGACCGAATACCTAAACTCACCTTTATAATTTAACTAAATAAAGTCCATTGTTTGTTGACAACACATTCGCATCCATAAAGTATTTCATCAGCGACCCAAAAATAGAACAAGTTTATCATTGCAAACACTAATACAATTGAGTAATGTCTAACTGTAGATAATGTTGTTGTTGCAACATGTAGCCCGATAGATTAGCTTGTAAAAATCTCAATTACAATAATTTGTAATGTGGGAGGTGGTAGCCAATTAAATTGAAAAACTAAACATGTTTTTCTTCTCTAATTGGACTTTAAGTGTCTGACTTCTGCCGTTGTTTTTATACCAACGTAGTTATTGAACTCCGCTTTCGTTAGTTTTTTCCTTCGCGGTTTTACCCCAGTTAAGCTATTATCGACTTGTGACGATCGGGTGGCTTGTTAAGCTACCTGTAAGTACTTCCACTCCCTAATAGCCTATTTATTTCGATACAGTTTTAACGAATAATGATATACATTTATATTCCAACCATAAGTATAATTTGGTTTCCATAAATACATTTTCTCTGTACCCATTTTACTAAGTAGTTGTTTTAATAAAAGTGGTATAATGTTTTCTTATATGTTTGTTCCAACCAATGCAAACCCAACGATGATTTTTATAAATGAGGTCTAGAAGGTACTCAATATCCAGCGAACTAAAATCGAAGTCGATATGAAAGTCCCTATTGTTGGTTTACCATGATTTAGCAGAATTCCATACAATTGGATGTGATTAAAAACGATGTGGAATGGATATTGAGCCAGATTTGATAGTTAAAACCTATTTGAAAGGGACTATGCTACGACTGTAGCTACAATCTACTCGTAGCGACGTGCTACGCGCGTAGCAACGAGCCTACGCGCGGTAAGTTCGCTCCGCCTAAAATATGGTATTTGTAACGCTCGTGAACACACCGCGCCGGGCGAGACTCCTTTGTTTGTGTTACTGGTTAGAAATTGTTATTTTTTTCAATGGACGGTTATATTGGTTTTTTTGTATCCTTTAATCCTTTGTGTATTTCATAATTTAATTATTAATACGATATTGTTAAATTTACGTTGTCTCTCTATCTATAAAACTCTAATCGTTAGTTTCATGGATATCTATTTAGCCATTCATATTTCAAGTAGGTTTTTTCCTATTACCAGTTGCTACGTAGACATTTTGAAGTGCTGATAATAATCACATATATTTTCCGAGTAACTTACTTGACCGGCTACAAATAAACATTGTTGCGCTTTATGTCTGAATAAAAAAGAGAGGAAGCGGATTTTGTCAATCTAGATAGCAGCCGAGTATAGGAGCAGCGGCGCACAATCCGTATGAATAGAACATGTTTATCATATTAAAGTCGGTCTCCGTGCCCCCGCCGTAATTTGTACGTGTAGACCCTAAACAAAATGCATTAATTTAACTTTGCTCATGACTTTGTATTTGACTTATTCCCAACCATAGCAATGTTGTTCTGTGAACGTTTGAAGGACACACTAAGAATAGTGAAATAGCATGAATTTATAAGGGCCGTCGATTTGAATACTGGATTTCTCGAGCGTGGTGGAGATCGTTGGAAAATAGTTATTTTGAAACATGCAATGTAGGTTAGAGACCGTGGCATCTGGGCCTTTACTCTCTCCGCATAAATAATTTAGAGCAGCCACGTTCCTACGGGTTACAATTCACACTTAAACACTCCTTCATGAGTCGTTATCGCTCTACCTTAAAGATAACTAAGTCTTGCCGCCCTTCGTAAAGGCAAAGCCCTAAGTTATTTTATCTTTAAATCAGGAAGTAAGAACCTATATTTTTGTCAAAATTAATGTCTGGAACGCCTTCTGCGTGATGTTGTCATAAATAAGTGCCTTAAATATGTATTTACGCTTAGTTTTAAGACACGTTCAGTGTTCACCCCTTGGAAATCGCTGACTTATCGACTGGGGATGGCCTTGGGCTTTAATTATAAACTTGGGTCGTTTAAGTTGACTTTGTTATATATAAAACAACGTCGCGCGTCGTTGAAGTCACTACCTATACGTGCTTACAGGTAACGTGGTTGGCGGCGGCAATGAAATTACCTGATTGCACGTAATAACCCACAAACATTATGAAACTCCCCTTAACTAAGCTTGATCCAGGAGTTGAGCACTGGTGACGAACACGCTTGTATATATAGGTTATATGTATATCTACGGAATACATGTACACCTACATGTTTCCACGTTTATTGAGACATGGTTGTTACCGACCTCAGATTTATAGGTATTTGTGGGACGTATTACCTTCTGTCACACAGAGCATATCGATCCGTCCAAACGTCTTGGCACATTTATCTAATTGATCATTTAACATTATCTTAAATATTTCGCTTGTTAGTCAAACCAAGATACACTGTTACAGCGTACTGAACTAATTAGATACCTAATTAATAAGTCAATGAATTATATATTAAATTTAAAATAATTAAAAGCAATTTTATTTCCTGTTTACCAGTGCAAAGTTAGCGAACAGAATAGCCCAGTAACTAATAATTAACAGAATTTCTAATCACAAGGTAATTACTACTGCAATGA
The DNA here is from genome assembly GCF_023101765.2 of Spodoptera frugiperda. Classification (NCBI taxonomy): domain Eukaryota; kingdom Metazoa; phylum Arthropoda; class Insecta; order Lepidoptera; family Noctuidae; genus Spodoptera; species Spodoptera frugiperda. Next base: position 5,193,751 of record NC_064236.1, read on the forward strand.
ATATTGTTCAACTGGTAGAATGCATGAGATACTGTTGCTCTGTAATTAACATTGAAACTAATTTGATTCTCAGTTTACATTTCACGTACAGATGCAACACATTGATGTCGATGCCAGGAACAAGCCATGCATGCATAATTACCGACTCAATTATTGGAATATTCCGTATTGTATGAAATTAATACCAAAATCAGCATCGATATTTGTTCGTTAAATTTTGTAAAACCACAAATGTTTGTAACGTAATACCCATGTTTACTAACTAATGGTTTAAAAGCAAAATGGCCGCCGTGTATATCACACAAACAAGCTTTTGTGCAAGGGGTGGTAAACTGAGTGGGTAAATGCAAACGTAATCCAGTGGAAATAAAAGTATTCGCACTTCCATTGATTGAGTTTCAGTACCACTGTTTGAACACGGTGTGTGCGAACGGGCATCGTGGCTCTTATTAAATGTAAACAACAGTCGCCCTATAGGTACCTTCATTACGATCGGTAGGCGCTTACTTACACTTAGGTATCTGATCACCAAGGTCACATCTTACAAGCAAGGAATAAATAAAATAATGAAACAACAATTTTTAAAATCCCACAGAACTGTAAAGAAACAAAAACAGCTTTTTCTACTAACTCACTATCAAAACTGTCGAGCACTTACGGTTGCCGGAAAATCTTGTTTGGCAAAATAATATAACTGTTCACTACAAATCGGAAACATCGCCCTAAGTCGTTTCGAAAGACAGCAGTTGCTAAAATAACATGTCCAGTCCAGTCCAGTAAGCTTATTTATTTCATTCATCAGTGGGAATGTATGTGGATTTACCTTGTAAATCGTGTGAACAAAACACTTAAACTAGAGAACCAAACGGATTTCATTCGCATCTGAATGTAGGGAGAGAGGTGTTTTTCGAACTGAAAGTCCATTAACATGGAAGACCACGCGACGAAAATGAAATCTTGTCCAAAAGGGTATTTATTTAGTCTTACGTCCCGTTAATCGGATGATGAACAAGATTTACTCGCGTGTTGCGCCAGACAGCACTCTATTTTGTGTCTAGTTTAATTTAGCTTCAAATGATTTAAGCAAAGGGAAAACGCAAAAACCTAATGGGAATGGCAGCTAGTCGGATTAAGTGAATAACGAAGTGTAGAGTGCGATAGTACGGGGGAGTTTAACTATTCATCTGCGAACTAGTATTTAGCGTTCATGCTAAAATAGAACCTACGAAATACAAAATACGTTTCCATTGGTGCAATTTAAATTCAATATGCACTATTGCACTTCATAATCATGCGTGTGTGCTAACTGAATAAAGCACTCAATTAAAATAGTTTTCGGGTCGGGTTTATCTGACAAAGTCGACGAAATTGCTAGTGACTTTGTTTGATATTCGGGAGAAGTAAAGCGGAAATTTTTCACAAAAGGTAGGTGCATCTGAATAGAAGCTTCGGAGAACAAAGACGGCTCAGCACGGCTCTTTAGTTACTCAAAAGAAACATTTCCTTCGTAGTGTCATAAATAAGTTACTGTATTCAATAAATTAGTTTTCTCAGATTCTTCTGACTGGATTTTGTTGTGTATAAAATATTTTTATAAACATTTCTCCACGTAAAATATGTTTTCTTAAGTTGTGGATTCTTCGAATTGCAATAAATACCTACTTAACGTTTGTGAGAATTTACATTTCAGCTGGTAGACCGCGTTGGCTTATTTATACCTTTTTAACTACCGCAGTCAAACAGGGTGTATATTGGAGTTTCTCTCACTGGTGTGTACCATAAAATGCTTTTTCTGCATCGTAGTATTCCTTTCGTATTCTATTTATTTCCTAGAAACATTTACCTGGCTTTTTGAGCGGTTTTTTATTTTTCAGTTTCCGCTTTGAAAGGGCTTTTAGTGCTTCAGAACATTTCCCGCACTTCCTTTTACACAGAATGTCTTTCAATTTTTATGCACACAACCCAAATTTGATTTTTATTTGAGTTTTTTGAACTGCTATCAGAAGTGCTGCGTCCGTTGAAAATAAAATTACTAAACTTTCTTATATAATATTTTTATTTCTTGTCTTGTCTAACAGTATTTTTGTAGCGGCACATTATTTGCGTCAAACCGAGTTTTGATACTAGATTTTTTTCATGCGCCAACTTGAGATTATCTGAGTCATAACAGACATAGAAACTTTTATGGGGTCTTAAATAAAATGGTTGAAGCACAGCAGAACATTGACCTTTAAATTAACCGACCACATCTTTATGCCGCCATAAAGTTGGCGGGCAAACACCGAGCAGGCACTGTCTGTCTCTCCAACTTTAAGGAGTTCATCCCCAACGAGCTGCTAAAGTGTTCGCAGTACTAACAAGAACTTCGCCTTTCTTCGAAGTTTACGTTTTAATTTTAAAGTAAAGTTAATATTTGTTCCTATATAATACTAAAATTAAATCTAGTTCTTTTATTCACAAGGTGTGTATTAAATTATGAAAGTGAAATTATTAAACATGACAAGTTCCATTCAGTGTAAAAGATACCGTCGAAAATACTTGCCACATCTTGTGCGCGTTTGTTTCATCGTAATTTCCGCTGGAGCTAGTGGCAATTTTGCTTTTTACGTCAAAGAAACTTAAACTTTTTTCTCCTGCAACCGTGTGCACGAGTCTTTCTTTTTAAAATAATGAAATTTTTACTTAAGACTTATAGTTTTCAAAAATGTACACAAGTGTAAATGCAAAGCATTTCTCATTATGGTTTTCAAGTGGCACGTTTGTTTGAGTAAAGTGATGTTTTAATTTAATATGATTATGCTGGCACCTACCATTTAAAATAATACACCGTTAACAAGACTTTAAAACTACTTTGGTTATGCAAACTCTTAAAAGAAATTCTCTCTGTGAAGGCGTGGGTGAGCGATTCGCAGTCGAAAATCGATATCTTGTGAAACTTAGGACGATACCCTATTCAAAGCTTCGCAGAGTTTACGGTCGTTATAGTATCTATTATCTACAACAAGCCTTTGTGCACGCCTGTCCTATGTCACTCAGATCCTGAACAGTGGCCGACGTGACACTATCTTTTCCTTGATATTGTACCAATAGGGGTTTTATAAAAATGCGCGCGGCCTACATTTCGTTTAAAATAACCTCACTTCTAATCTCTCGTTATGAATAATTGCTTTTGATTTCTTAAAACAGATAAATTAATAAACTTTCACATTTCGTATGTCGTTCGTATACCAATGTTACTTCCATTCCATTCGATTTTTCGTGTTGCAGATTTTGATGTAAACGGTTTATTTATCTGTTTCATTCAATATTATATGAATTGCTTATGAAACAATACCGATTTACTACGTAAAGCCGTAACCACTTATCGGCTTTGATACGCTCAAAATGAAATATTGAATCGTTTGTAAACTTTGCATATTTAATGGTTATACAAAAACCATAGTGCAAATGGGAACTGAATACGTTCAATTTAATCAGGGTATTAACGGAATTCGTGTATTCAAACCATTTTATCGTGTTATTCCGGTCAATATTGTGAATTGGATCAAAATGCTTTTACGCCGGCTACAGACGCAGAGTTAGTTTAATATTTCACTGAATACACCTCAAAATGCAATACCACATTTCATTTATATTTAGAGTATTTCGTGCATCTTTATTCACTGTCCATATGTAATAGACGGACATTTTCAGATGATGGTTCGCGTTTAAGCTCTGACCGCAACAAAGAGTGTCGAGCGTTGGCCGCTCGTGTTCATAACACTTCTCAAACAGCTTATTATATTAAATAATTATCAACCCTTTGTGTAGTGTCCATTGACTTTGTAGTTGAATTATAATTAACGTTGTATTTTTTATTTCATAACTTTCGAGTAAAAGTATAGAAAGCGAAGCACTTTATGAACTCTATTGAAATGCGTCTTAACGTTCTTATCCGTCTTCCCTATATTCTTCTTAAATGTATGAATTACTTCTGATATTTTCAAAGCTATTCAAAGGTTTTCTGAATGGTATTTATGCTTGCTATGCTTTGAGTGGAATGATGTTCCAACCCTTCCATAGGAATCTATCCTATTGTAACACGTAAAATGGGCTATCAGTTGATATGTTGCAACAACGAGCTCGTCCACTGCGAGAAATAGGTTACGGAAATAGGTTATGAGTTAGAAATCTGTGACGACTTGTGTGTCTCACTGTCTATTGTGATCTTTGAAGTTCGATAAGTTTTGTCTTTCTTGTTCAACCTTCAAAATAGTTGGTATACGGTTGCAATGCTGGAAAGATTTGGCTTAGTAATTCTTATAACGAAACGGAATCTTCTGTATTTTTTTTCTTAGATACAGGAAGCATAAATGTATGGTATATTATCGATCTAGAAGAATATCAATGCTTAGATTTTTTAATGAATTAGTTGGGTCAAATACAAAACCATTTCAAACAACTTGAAAATAGTCTGCCTATAAAGAAAGATTTCTTGAGCAAATCTTGCGAGTTAGTCACGCGATCGTAGAACTTACGCCCTAAACTCTGTCAAAAATTCATGAAGTACAAAGTTGACGTTAGCGTGCTTATGGGTGCATCATAATAATTTCATTCGCTTTCCGAGCGTGTAAACATGCAGGTACTCAATCAAGTGTCTGTCCACAGCAGCAGCGGTGAAAGCCTGACGTTCGATTTATCTATGTACTTAACGCCAGAAATGCACGACCGACGTGACGGATGTTACACATTAACCCCGAGAATTTAAAATGGAATGCAGCTAGTTTTTATGTGCAAGCTCTAATACTTTCCTCTCTCTTTTGCTCGGCTAAATGTCGTTGGGTTCGGACGGGTTCATTAATTAGTAACCCCTTTTCTACAGAATTTGTATGCGTGAGGGGTAACGTAGGCGCCAATGGTTTACACCGCATTATTGCAACCAGACTCCGTGTTGGTTGAGAACTTATCCTATTATACGTTTGTTTTAATTATACTAGATGCTAAAAACGTTGCAACATTTGTTGTTTTGCACTTCAATTACGTTTGCATAAAATATATAATTATGTCTCTTCTTCATCTTTTCCGAAATGTTGTGAATGTATCATAACTGTTTTGTTGTTTCAATGGTCCCTGTGTCGTGTCGTGAATTTTGCCGGACGTGGCAAGTGCCTTACGTTTGAGGTTGAAGTCATTTGTGATGCACTTTGGAGGATACTGGACTGTGAGTACTACAGATGAGGTTTATTGTCTATTCGTGATCACTGCGCCAACACACGTTTCCACTTATTCTATAGAGCTTTGGGATTTTACATGCCGTTTCAAAATAAACTTCGTTCTTCCGTCGATGGATGCACGTTGTTGTTTCGTTTTGCTTTTATTTTTTAAGCCTGATGGAACAGTTTTTTTATTTAATCTATATAGAGAATGTTTTTTCAGATATCCTTTAGATTGTAAAAACACTTTCAAAATATTTGTACCCATTTGTTCATGTTTGTATTCACTGTACACTGTACAATCGAGGATTCGTGGAATCAAATAACACGAATGTAAACTGGAAATATTTGATACGCTCTCAATATTTTAAATTCAACAGAGCGAAAACAGGTAGAATTTATTTATTGGCTGTAATATTTGCTGATACCTGATGCTGCATTTATTGGTATTTGTTGGTTAGTGGCTTTAATTCGTATTGGTGGGCAGTGTGCAAACAAAAAACGAAAATAAATAAATAAGGATAAATCAAAGTGAGCGCGGTTTGATTACTTAGCGTTTAATTTGTAAAATGAGCACTGTTTATTTGAATACGTACGTTTATCCCAGTAAAGTTAGTTTGTGTACATTGTAGAAAAAAGAGTATCGTTTGGGGATGTGTTGATTAAGGTAAAACCTGCACTGTTGGATAGTTTTGGTGATAAAGATACGCCGCGGTTTCCCAACCTTCACCCCAACCGCTCTGTACGTAGACTTGACCTTATCCCGAAACTGATGATTCGGCAGCGAAAGCGAACTAGGACAGCCCGTCGGTAATCGCACGAATTTGCGACAGATAATATTTCACAAAGCGGGGTGCAACCTTGCATTGGCTCATGTGCATTGTTACCTGTCATGAAAGATATGATTATTATTTTGCCGTTTGTGAATAAAAATTGCTTGATATTCTATGACAATTGTAACAAAACAACGTGAGCTATAAGTCGATTGTCGATTTAATTTTCCACTTCCACGTGTCATATTATCGGAAATAACCTTTATTATATAAAATTACTGTATAATCGTTTTTTATGTACCTACTCAGTTGTGTTTTAAATTAGAATGTATCAACCGTCAAACATTAAAGGAAGTATATTATACAATGTGATAGGCGTGGGACTTCTAACCCGTTAAGGCTGAGTACTTTATTCTTACCGAAAAAATCACTATTTTCCTATATTTTCAATTAGGGGTTCAACCCCCCATATTATTTTTTTTGTCGTTAAAATTAGATGTAGTATTCAGCCTTAACGGGTTAGAAGTCTCGCCCCTATCACATTGTATAGGTATATTTACTTCGCTATTGCTGCTATTTTACTTAATTACCGTACTGGATCATATAGTGTTATAATTTATATGATAAAATGGTGCAAAATATATGAATAATATAAAGTTGATGTTTTACTACTTTCACTTTCACTTATGAATGTATTATGTGGCTGCCTTGAGAACCATATTTTTTCCCTATAAATATTTAATTCACCGTGGTATCGGCAACACTCGTTATTAAGAATCGAATATAATAAAGCAATAAATAATGCGCCACTACCTCTCATAATACCTCGCCTTTTTCTCTATAAAAAGAGTGAAGCCACGTTGGAAGCTCGAGAGACTTAGACGCTAGGATTGAAAAAGCAATCCGGATTTTTCCTGCCGGCAATTTTCCCTCGCACAACTCGATGTTGCTATGAATTCCGCGAGACGAGTACACGGGTTTTTCAATTGTCTCATTAAATTCCATATCGGCAGCAATAAAATGAATCTGTGGAACCTTTTTCGATTCTGTTAGGTTTTATTCTAGTGGGGAGAGTTTTATTAATTCCATTGTGTTTGTTTTTAACTCGTTTCCATTCAACGTGACAGCCACATATTGCAGAAAAATATTACCCGTTTAGACGCACCTTTGTAATAAAATTATTTCAGTACCCTACTTTTTTTATTCTTTAACCTTTGAAAACTGGTTGGTACGTAGGTACAAGTAATACTTATTACATTTTTGGAATAGGTCACTTACTCAGAATGATATTAGTTATAAATATAGCTCTCTATTTACTTGTAGCCGGCGGCTTTCTGATTATTGTCTAGTCGTCTGTTCAAAGCAGCTAAATCGCTTTCGATATTTGCCGGAGACAACTTTGCACAATATCGTCGCCTTGTGGGCTGAGTAACTTGATCGGAGATTATGGAGCTGCAAGTGGACCGGTTGAGGTACCGGTCCCTCGAGTGAACACTCGTACAAACCTAATTCAATACATTAGAAATATATGGACATAGCAACATGGTTTTTGTGTGTCGCAGTTTGTACAAGAATTTAATGAAGTGAATAGAATTAAGAGAGTTATTGGAATGCCGTCTTTTATTATTTATTCTAGCATATTCACGTATTTGTACTAGTTCGGGGTTGACACTGACTCATTAACTAGACTTGTTGGTTTCGAACAAGTTCTAAAATATTTAATGGAATGTAGCTAGTAGGTACCTACCTACTTCACCAAAAATAATACTGTAAATTAACAAGCTGAAGTTAGCTCTGTTCAGCAATGGCATAAATATGTATTGTACTAAAATGGCGGACTCAAATTACGCTTGGAATTCTAAACCTCTAATTTTAATAAGCCAACTAGCAAAACAATGGGTTATGGCGGCGTTTCTACTTGGCTTTCAGTTCAAAGACTAAACGGCTGCGACATTATATCATAATCCATAGCACGTTTTATTCACCGAGTTTGTTCCACATTCCGTCGCTATAAAATTATAATTAGGTATTTATCCCAACCGTAGCGTAGCCCTAAACTTGTCAAAGGTATAAGTACACACACCGCGGGGTAATTGAACAACCCCTTTTTACCATAGCGTAATATAAAGCACCGTGTTCCCCATCAAAATACCAAGCATTTTTAGTCACCCGAACGAAATTATACAATGAAAATAGAACAATTCTTTTTGTTACCATTTACCTGCTAAGTATTTTTTCAATTATGAAGCCGTACTGAGTAATTAATAAAGAAGTTAAAAGCTAAGCACTTTCAAAGGGTGTTCCGTAGCTGTACACTGTACAGGTATTCTTAAAATTTTCCTTCACGTGTTTTATTTCAACCGAGATGTTATGATATAAATTATCTGTCCTAAAATATACACACCTTGTAATATACAACATGTATGTGTACTGACATTGAAATGTGTCCGAGGTTATTGGCTCCGACCCGTCTTATTATGAAGACGGCGGCATGTGCGACCCTTGAAAATCTAATAAAATAAAAAAAATACCTTTTTTAAAAACATCCTTTATTATTTCTTAGTAAAATTAACTAAAGAGTTAACAATTCATTAACTCTAATAAGAAATATAAAAGCGTACCATTTAGTATAGTTTTATTTGAAAAAAAAAAAAAAAGTATTTTTTTTTCAACGATCGAATCAAAGAAGCCTAGACTCGACGGGATCGTGTCGTTTAATTTACGGAGGTCCTAAGGCTATCTACGGAATCCTCCATCATCAGAACCTGGTTAAGCTTGCATGGAGCCCTGGAGTACTTATAACCTTTCAGCCCCATGCCCAGACCCTGGTTACCAGATTATAGTATCATAGATTAAACTCGATGAGGATGCGTCGCATCGTCGCATTTTTAGCTCCATTTAATCGGAAAACAGTGAATCAAATTAAATAACAATATTTGATTACAAAGAAAACAGATTATGGGACAGGTGAAACTAAATAAAAGCTTATAATAAAATAACAATAAAATTGAATAAAATGTGTAGGTGTGTATTTCATAAAATGTTTCGATGCTAATCCACAAACAAATAAATATTTTGGTCGATGCATTAATTGTGCGATCCCACCGCCGCGCCGCATTAATCCTTGCGGAATAGATTGATCAATGGCCGTTTGTGAAACTCCCCTCCGGTTTTCTCACAACTACCTGTTCAAAACTGCTATTTATTTTGGTGTCCCTAGTTTTGAACTCATGTTAATAAAAATATTGTGGAATGGCATGTCCCTTAAGTACTATAACTTTTAAAGACTATCTGTTCTACTTTATCCCTGAAGTTATTGGAACTGCTTCCGATTTTAAAGTTTGAAGTTGGACGTAAAGTTGGCGAACAAGTGTGTGAGGGTGAGAGGGTAGTTTGTAGTTGTCTTAAAGGCTTTGTCAAGATTTCTGGTGATTGGAGTGATGTAAAGAGCAGCGGAAATCGATATGCAAAGTAGGTTGGTTAGCAATGTGGTGTGGAGGTCGCAGGCTATGCGTGCCTATGATCGATGGTGTTGCGTGCGGGCCGCGCGCCGTGAGGTCGCGCGTAAGGCCCGCGCTCGCCGGCTTGCGCTCCGTGCGACCCTCATCCAGCACCGGTAGAGCGCCGTGACGTGGCTTCTCTTTGTTCCACACCGCCCGTCGACGCCACCATTGCCTCCACCGCCTTCGTCGCTTCATATCGCGACGCCGCGCCTACCTCTTATTGCGCATGCTCAGCACGATTCTATTGCGTCCCCACTACGTCATGATTTAAAATGATATTCGGTGCAAAATAGCGTACACTGTATCTGTACATCGCGACAGTCGGGATTGTGGGTGATACGAGCGTTCCAATAGATATCGCAGCGGCCGTGTTGCTGACAGTGCTGTACCGTGCGCTGGTCCCGCCGTGGTTAGTTGGGAGCTGGAAAGGGAGCGCGCGGCAGCGCCGGTATCGATCTGAACGTTTCGTGTGCCCGCTCGTGCACGACGCGACGTTCTCTCGGGATATTCGCCCAGTGGTCGCCGTCGGCGCCGGCCTTGCTGCACTGTTTACGCGCAGTGTATATTTATTTCATCCGCGCGATCATGCTCACCGGAGCTAATTGTTAACGCGACACACGCATCCGCGAGCGCATCTTCGAGCCGCACTAGGCTTCGTCGACGTATTTCATCAATCCCAGATCAGCGAAACTTTAGGTAAGTCGAGTTTTTGCTGTTCAACATGATCTTACTTTATTATTGCATTTTATTTTGACTGTGGGAGCGAATGTTTAAAAAGTTTAAAACTAAACCTTCACTTCTTTGCGGTTTTTATATGTTTCTTTACCTAATTTTATAATTTTGTGGTTCTGTTCTATCGTCCTTCGTATATAATCTGTTTAAAGTGTGTTCAAATATTTCTATTGAGTGTTTTAGCCGGCCATCTGGTTTATATTCTAAAGTTAGATTGTAAAATCGTAAACCACAGGGAATCAGCGGTACATAGGTATTAACAGAGCGAGCAGTTTGTTAAACGCTATCCATCCATCTCGACTCAACTGAACAAATTCGATCGTATTTTTGTTCAAACGGAAAGCCTTTCGCACCGTTTATGAAATATTACGCTAAAAATACTCGGAAAATATTTGAAAGGGCTTTATATACACGTGATACATTTCTTATTCATACTGCGCATGTCTTTTAAGTTTATTTGTCATACATCTGTACAATGGAATTCTTAAATTCAGTAATAGGTAGAAGGTTTCTCGAAATAATCTTAAAAGATGTTATTTTCCTGTCTAACTGGAGTGGCTTCTTTTATTTTAATCGAGCCTTACGTGTTGAATGGCACGACACACAAATTGAGTGCCTACCTATACTGAAGTCGCTCTTTAAGAGTACACGGAGCCTCTTTAGCCGCAGAGGCTGTTTAGCGACATTGTGAAGTGAGGGCGACAAAAGGAAAAAATAGTGAACCCGCCGGATAAAAACTATGAAGAAACTTTGCAGCATTCTTGACGCATCAAATTGTGATCATACGGTTAACGTTAAGCCGTGCGTAGATAACGCTGACGTGTTTATTATAGCTGTAATTATGTGTATCTACTTATTTAAATATAGCTATCTACCCATTCAAAATTTATCTTCTCTTCGTGATGCTCCAATTAACACTTTTCTACCTCTGCCTATAGATTTGTTCCTTTATTCAATATGTACAGTCTTATTATACCTATTTAACATGTTTACTGACAAATAATAAAGTAAACTATGTTTCTGCTAACCTCTTAGCTACTACGATAATCTGTATACAGTACCGCATGCGTCATTATACTTAGAAATCATTACGACTAGCGACAATAATCTTAAACTATACCCTAGTTTAAGATTATCTGAATCTGAATCAAGTATTTGTGGACATTCCCATCACTATTTGTATGTGACAATTACATCAAAGTCATTATCAATTACTAAGAATATCCACTGCATCGTGGTTGTGTTTACAAACATAAAGCTATCTTGCTAGAGATAGTGGCACTGGCGGGCTGTTTAGTTCTCTATTCAAGATTGTTACTATCTAAAAAACTGGGCAAATATAGACATATTCGTTTGTTTATTACATACACCTTTAACTACATAAGTCGCTGCAGATGGTTGTAACAAAGTACATATTGTTGACACAATGATTATTATAAACAAAAAACTGAGCAGTCACAACAAAACATAGTATAACAGTATGTAAATGTAATACATATCATCATATCATTTCTTGGAAGAGGTTATCACAGGCCATGTGCACCTCGTCAAGACACTTATGTGTATTATACATAGCTATATAGGTATACATTATAAGCATAACAATCGCAAAGCATACATACATATTTAGGCTATTGTTAGCCGTATATTTTTAGTCGCAATACACAAAACACTTCACCCCTGCCTCTCTTTTTACGCAAAACTGATATTATCACTATCAGACTAAAAACTTTCCGCGAATATTCAATACTTATCATAGAAGGAGGAGTTAAGAAACAGGTACTTGCTACAAACAGGTGGAATACGTAAGCGTTGTAACAGGTCTTAGCATCTGTTGATTGTTGCATCCATTCAACAATAGTATGCAGGCATCAAAATAAAAACAGGTTGTATCAAGAGGCGACCAAGCCTGACTGCGATGGAAACAAACACCGGTTTGCACGCTGCAGATTATACTGCCTTTGTTGTTTGACCAGTTTTATACGTGTCGCTGTTTTAGATACCAATAATAAAATTGGAAACATTTTTTCCTCAAAGTGGGACTGGGACCCGTACTGGTAAAATTATATCAATGTCATATTTCGTGTTGAAAACACGTTAACACATTACGGCGGGTTCGATTAGCGCACGTTGAAACTGTGTGATTCACAAATAGTTGTTTCTGGTCTGGGTTTCATGTGTAGGTAAGTGAACTTGTTTGTTTGTAAACGCGACACGGTTAAAAAAAAATATTTCTTAAGTCACAATTTTTCTTACTCCAATTTTATGTTGATACGGTGATATATATTTAGGTAGGTACCCTAATAAGGGGACAGTATACTTGGCACATTAATGTGCCCCCAAAAAGTAAATTCTCTGTCTGCACTTACGCTAGAAAGTTCTTCAATATTTTTAAGAAATTACAGATTATTAGACCCCGAACTTTCTTAAAGCTAAGATTACTTGCTTTGTACCTTCCCACTATAGCCATCTCAATCAATCGATCTGGTTTCTCCATTTAGCTTCGAAATACATACATAATAAATGTGTCCATTAGACTAACATATCCGAGATGCAGCGGCATCCGATACTCCTCTATCTGAGCCTACCTGACGATGCCTACGTTCCGTCTAACTCAATACATAATATAGCGAATTTGAATCTCGGGTGATGTAGCCTCCGTACTTACTCGACTGATGTATGTTACAGTAATTAACTTAAAACATCCCCACGCTGAGAGCTTTTGTATAATTTCTTTAATTAAAACTTAAACCTGCTAAAGGTACATTTCAAGCCGCAAAGACAATTCTTCGTTTTCCACTTAACTTTCCTTATTCGGTGTGTTCTACGTAACGGGTGTTTTTGGACGAAAATAGATGTGACTGGCCACTGGATATATTATTAAGAGCTATCCCCGGAGACCTCGCGTCTTCTTTCTAAAAGGCGATCAGACAGAGACGTCTGAAATGTCCGTAACCACAATTGCAGAGATATATTTAGTTGTGGGATGCAATTTAAGTGGCTTTTACGACTAAAGCTTTCTATTTTCTTTTAAAAAACTAGATATTTATTTAGAGAAGTCAAGATATCCATTGATTAAAATCCAGAATAATCCGAACAGTACCTGAATAAACTGAACAATAATTCGCGCTTATTCATATCAAGATACATAAAAATCTGATATGATTATGAATATGATTTACAGATAAGAACACTTAAAAGCTCGATTAAATATATCGCGGAACACTAATTGCTCAAGTGCGACATGCAATTCGACGCTTTTGTTATACAAATATACTCGGGACACATACACAGCATACGTTTGTCCAATGACTGACACAATATTGCAGGTTTGCCAGGACATAACATTTAGTTTCAGTTTTATTTAAACAAAGTTTTTGTGTGCGTTTTTAGTTTGAACTGGTAACATGTGGGTTTCATTCTTTGTTGCCATTGGAGTTTCAGAACGGGTGCACAGATATTTGCTTTATTGTCTGTAACTGGGTACTTCTCTAAGAAGAGTTTTGTCATATTCTTATGCGTGTTTGAGATCGTGGTCTCTGTTAAATGTGTCGAAGTCAGTTGTTATGACATGACTTACTATAATAATTATTTCATATTTGTTTAGCTTTTATTGCATCCATATGTCTGTTTGTAAAAACTGATCGATCATTCAAGAGTATTGGTATACTTGACCTTCCGACTTTCATGAGGATGTCTTCAACGAGGTGACATTTCCCCAAGCTGTCACATCAATTCGATATCATATTATTACACAATAATACAGTAGTCATATTGTCGTCTATTCTCTAACCCCACAAACGCGGCGTTGCCAGTTGTCACTAGAATCCTTCGTATAAGTAAATACTTCCAATAACCCTACATCCGTCCATTGTGTCAATAAAATTAAACTAATAAATATACAGAATATCCCGCCCCTGCTTCACACGAGTGTTAATTCCTAACTTCCCGGTGAACTTTTGACAGACGTCGTCGCTAGTGTGGCATAATTATGTTTTGTTCTCTTTTCTTCTTCTGCGTACCATTAGCCCGCTCCGGCGAGGACCGGCCATATATCTCTGACGAATTTTCCAACATTATCTCTTTTACTTAATTGATGTAATCATTCACGTATGATCCGATGACCAAGAGAAATTGATAACCATTTTTAAAACAAACTTTTAACCGTTAACTCATGTTTTACTTTGATTTAATTAAAGGCAACTCTGTAAGAGCTATATTACAGCATCAGTATCTTTGATTGGAAAGAGATAGATAGTAATAACTCAGCCAACGTTAAATATCAAAGGTAATTAGCGTAATTACCGGTTCCGCTCAATTGAAATCGCTTAGATTAATAGAAGAGAGACGTATAAAACGCTAAAAGGTTTGTCTTGTTAAGGAAATAAACTAAGCAACGTGATTGAAGATACTTTGTTGCTTATTAAAGGAAAATCATTACTAAGTAAACGTTTAATTTATTATAGGAACTGTCGTAGCCTATTTATTGATAAGACCCTTAAATTGATTACAACAATTCTCAATTCAGTTCTTGTTTAAAAAGCGTTTTTCTAATGATAAACGACTGAAATTAATAAACGATATCAAGACAAAATCATGGATTTTTTTTTGAGGAGGGAAGTTATCTTATGGTTTCTCCCGCCTTGGGCGAGGGGACAGGAAGTGTCAAACTCTTAATAACTAAAAACCACCCCGTTTCTACTCCTACTTTTCAAGCCGGAGCCCCGGTAACCCGCTAGGCAGACCGCAGCTCCGGAAAATCTACGGAATATGGTCGATTTATTACATTTCCATACAAAATATCATTAACATATAACTTCTATATAAATTGAAGCTTTTACACATACACAGGGACTTAGTAACTATAAACATAACCACAGTATATTATACAGCAATGACGCGATTGCAGAAATGAATACATATTAATTACAATCACAGTGACTATCAGCTACAAATGATATTGTACCGACTGCGTAGGTATCTGTCATGTATAGAACAATGACGTCTCTTGAGCTACCGTCACATCGGTTATCAATATCTAACATATTACGTTACGATACTCAGGTTTATATTGGGAGATGTATAACAATTACATATATTTACTAAGAATGTACTGCAAGTACAAAGACACATTATACAGTAGATTAACAACTGAACTTAATGTTCCTAGTACTATCCTGACAGTACCTGCTTGATTGTTTAATTTACTAAATTGTTAAGTCTAAATGAAAATGCGTTTTTATATACGATTCTATAGAATGTTGAATTATCCAATGAATATATACTAAAAATATCCTGAAGCTATATGTACCTAGCGTGCTTGAAAAAATTATATTAAGTATGAAATAGACAAAAAATCCTATCAATAATACCTAATAACAAAGAAATGATAACTTTCAACTAAAGTAATGTTATAACATCACTTTCTTCAATCGATACATCAAAATTATCTGCCATTAGCATGGAGTGTACATATAAATATATGAACACCAGTACTTTACACCATACACCCCTTGTGTTAATTCAGTCACGAAGTCGAATACATTCGTCATAATGTCTGTACGAACATGACGTCACACCACTGCATTATAATTGCTGTGCATTCAAACGTTTTAATAGAATTTTTAAAGTTCATAAACGAACATTCGGGAACCTCCGAGACAGATATCAATAAGCGCTTAGCAAACAGACGGTATTTATTGAACGATTTCGCCATTGAGCAGAGATTACTTCACTTTATTTTAACGGTCCAATTTATCATTCCAGAAAGGTTTGATTATTTTTCATTCAGTTTCACTTACCCTTAAGATTCCACTTTACGTAAGAACGGTATTCTTAGTACCTTTCCCTGAGGTGCAAGAGAGATTAAATTAATGCCAAAACAAAAAAAATGTTACTTCAGAAGGCCTTCAAGGCACAGCCTTTTCAAATTCTAATAATGTCATAAACAGCCAGCGTAAAAGCCATGAAACAAGACCCAAGGCAAATTAATTTTAGCTTCTCGTTGAAAAACTCATTCAAATACCTTTTGTTACAATTACTGTACCGCCGTAAAGTGATGGGTATCTTTAATTGTAGACTAGTGACATATACTCCTGATTGGTCTCAATTTAATAAATTATCGTCGTACCATTCGTTATTAAATTAAAGATAAGTAGTGGCTCGACATGAAAAACTCATTTGTAACTTCTGTTTCTGTTAGAAACAGTGTTTGTTATTTTGAAGGACAGCACGGAACCGCTTCCATTTTACTAAAAATATAAAATCAGGTTTTACGAGAAGAATCTAAAGCTCGCGGCAATGTAGAATGCAGCCAGTGTGGCGTACTACGGCGCGCGCAACTTTTGTTGTATCTTTTTCTCTTTTCATTCCAAGTTTTTTTGTAAAAAAGCTATTTTCATTTCAGCCAATAAGCGTAATTTCTTTACACGGAATATAAACTCATAAAACACTTTCTTTTTTGAGTTGTGTTTTGAATCAGGGTTTTACTTTTCGTGTTTTGGCTGACCGTGCCATCTGTTATTTTGCTTGACGTTACGTTTTGCATGACCTTTTTGTTTGTCAAGCTTTATTGCATTCGAGTATACTCTGTATTCCCGCCGTAATGACGCAGGTGACACTCAATTACGGGGCAATTAAATTCAGAGGTGTATTATTATGAACCGTAATGTCTTTTCCCCAATTATCTGTATGATTAAACTTTAATAAATAATTCACTAATGTACCGTCGCATTTGATAACCCTTTCGATTAAGCAAATAAGTCCCACAGAACCAGGTACAGATATTATTATGATGTAATACGATCTGCTTTGTATGCATTGATTGAAATGTCAGATATTAGTCAAATCCAGAATATCATGAATCATGAGTATTAAATGTATGTATATCTCTATCGCTGATCCCTGAGATACGAGTCTAGTCTGGTTCTGATCAATGGAAGTCATATATTTTAATTTGAATACGATATGAAATTGAATTGAATTTACATTATCAGAATTAAACGAAAAACCGTTTATCAATCAAATATTAGATTTTAAAATGTAATTAGCACGACACGACGGGGAGTAAAGATTTGTTTGTCACTTTATTGTGAATATTGATTTACAATAAAGCGCCAACCAAACTCCGTCCTGGAAAAGAGACACGTATATGCACCAGCTCCCAATTTGCAACTTATCCAAACAGTTTAGGTACGGTACACTTACGGCAAACTTTTAAAACCCCTTACAAGCGTAACGTACCTTCTTCAAAGCTGTCAAAAGTTTTGATTATGTTGAATCATCGTTCGCTTCTACTCGTGCATTACATGCATCTTTAAAAGTAAATACGAAATATGGTTTTATTTTGCAGTTAAAAATACATATTTCAGACCTCGGATGGATGGTAATTACGTGCCAGGGGTACCAGCCAACCTTCTATCTTTCATCTGCTGACACTGCCGTTACACAAATCGTTTTCATTTGCCATATCAAGGTCCGACATCTCTGTCTGACGACGTCCTTGATATTACAGTAGCTAGTCCCTCTTGTATTTCGTTAAAGTAACAATACAAAACATTGGTCAAACTAAACTCAATGTTCTTGTAGATTTGTATTAAGTTGCTACAAGAATACCTACAGCGGTTCTCATGAAACGTGCCTCTAGACGACACTAAAATGTTGCGTCTTAAGTTAGATTTTTTTACTGCACTACGGGCTTACGGCTCTAGAAAAATGTTATGGGTTCACACAATATTACCCCCAAGGGCCGTAATGAGTCTAAGAGCATCTCTTATTATGAGAACAATATTTTCTCTCGCAGAAAACCATTTTCAATGATTCAGACGAATACGCAATGTCTCTGAAGCAGGTTTATGTTCGTCATATTTCATTCGTGTAACCGATTCCTTATTCCGCTGGTTCACTTTGCGTCTATTGTGTTTGTGATAGTAGAAGAAAATGGGGTACGGGGATGGCCATAAAATGGATATTTTCTTAACTAGAAAACGTAGGAAGTGTCGGCTAACTGGCACTCTATTCGCCTCTTGCTTTGTTGTATGTACCTACAGAGTATATTAACTTTGTTAGTTTTTTCCTTTAGTGCCAACCTCTTTGTAACTTATTGTTTGCATAAGTAATACGCGATAAATCCAGAGACAGTATTCTGTGAGCCTTTTATGTCTCTAAAAAATATTTGAAACGGCTCTTGCAGCTAAGAAAATGAATCATTTCCCGGTGTACTTTGCGCAGTGTGACTAGTATTGGGTGCGGATATACAGTTAAATGGTAATTGCTTACCGTCAGCAAGGCAGGGGCTATTTTATTATTTGCTTTCAGGCCATAAATCAAAGCTTTTAAATCAGAATATTGGTACTAACACCGCAACGTAACTTTTTGGCATCTACCTACAAATATTTGGACGTCAATCAGGTGATAAACTTTGATAGTAAGGAAATGCCAGATTTACGACGCAATAGTTTTCTGTGTGATAAAAATAAGCCGTGAAAACGTTTTATGCATCTATGTGGTCACCTAGGCATAGATATTCAATCTGCTATACTTAGAATTCGAAGTTTCATAATTACTAAACGATTTTAAAATAAAACTAGTTATCTGGTAGTAACAGTACAAACATCTAAGTCTGATACAAGGTCAGTATTTTTCCAAGAACTGGTAAGTACCTAATCCGAATTTCAAAATACACATGGACACGGCTTTTAAGAATGCCTGTGTAGCTGACTCCGAAATGTGTTGACATTACTTACTGTGTAGGTAAGTCCAAAAGTTGTCATATCCTTAAAAGCAGATAGCTACCTTATGTTTATTAAGTTACCTGTATCGTTGGTATAGTAATATAATCAATTCGATTCGGATTGTTCATTTTCTGTATCTCCAACTTTCTGGCAGATGCCATTCAATCTGGTACTGGAATATCAAGTGCCAATCGAGTTGATGAACTTGCTCTAAAAAAAGCCGCAGTTTTAATTGGCATTTTCGCTTACGGCATTGTATTTCAACTGAAAACTAACGGAAACAATGCAAAGAGTCAGCCGACTGCCTCCGATGTTTTCCCTGGCAACAGCTGTGGCAACTCGACTGACAGCCTCCAAATTAATTCCACAAACAAGTGTAAAAATTTCAATTTTGTTTTAAATTTTTAAAAATATTGATGGTGGATCGAAACTTGTCTTTTGTTCGTCAAAACCCTGTCCACTGCTGTACTGTAAACCATCTGTATTTAAGGGTTTTGCAATAACATCTATGCTTGGATCTACCAAGCGTTAGGAAATTATAGCTTAACTAATGGTTTAGATTTTCGTTTATTAAATCTTCAGGCTTTTACGACCCCCGTGGGAGGTGGTTGACTAATATATTCTATACTGCTGTCACACATCCCACTTATCTATTACTAGTTAGAAAGAATTTTTTAAACATTGAGAACAGAATTTCTTGAAACAGAACAATTTTGTCTCATTTATAACTTAAATTGAACACTTGGAGTGTAGCACACACACTTACCTCTAATCAGAACAAAGTGCTGCAAGTAGTGCAATAGCAGCAGTTGAAACTAAGATAAAATGGGAATTACACCCGGGTAAATGAATTTTACCTGCTCGTGTTAAAACCTACAAAATGGGTAGACTAAAAACAATCCTGTTTATTTGTCGCGAAAATCATTCTAACTAAGCAACTTTTGAATCGGTACGTTTGTTACAAACGGTCGGAGTTATTGCATTGTTACCACATGCAATCAGAAACATTCACAAAGGATAAATTGAAAAGGTAAACTAGCTTTACAATCTAAAAATATCAACAGGCGAACCGAGTTCATAATCCAATTCAAAATACCTTCGCGAGTCCATCGTCGGTCGTAGTTTTGCATAGAAAATAAAAGTGAGTTTGAGTATGCTAACGTTTTATTTGAAGCGCATCCGCGTGCTGCATATTGTTTGGCAATAAAACGTTTTACTCTTCACCCTGACTTAAAAAATCGAATGCATAAAACGTGGAAGTGGATAAAATCTCAATATTTGCTACAAATCCCCGCTTCGAGAACACTGCAGCCTCTTGTGTACTTGTTAATTGGCGGACCGGCAGACCGAACTTCCCTTTGGAAATCAATCAGGCTCGCAACAAATCAAATCGGAATATTCCAATGCTGCCTGCATTTCAACCTGGCTGTGAATAACAACTCATTATTCCTGCACAACACGAAGGCAGTGGATTATACGACGTAACCATTAATTTAAATCATTAGATGCTACCGTATGAAGGTAACCCACACGCTTTGCTGGCCCGAAATAATTAGAAACACGGCAGACTACGGTACATTTTACTGTTTATCTATGAAAATGTTTAATGTACTTCGTAGTGCAATATTTCATATCGTAAATTGCAATACACACAAGTGCAATATATTGCCTGATGTTTATAAATTCAATTAAACGATATAGCGTTTAATATAAGATACATTCTGTTTCCTACAATATTGCTTTCCGTAAAGAGCAATTATCTAAGAGACGCCGCTTAATACTTTAAAGATGCGAAAGAAAAATACTTTTCTTCGTAAGAAGGCTTGCGGGTCTCAAAGGTGCATCTAAAGAGAAAACGTTTACAGGCACGTACGACAAAGCAAGAGCTTAAGTACCGATTCCATTGTGTCGCTTTTAATAGATTGGTTTTGTTCTGGACAACTGTTTTAAAATTGAAGATCCTTATGTACTTAATGCCTGGAAAGCCTCTTATTCTATCTTCTGCTACCACAGTATTTGTTCGTATTACATTTCTCTAAATCTATTCTCTGGGAATGTATTTTGCATAGGTACCTATTGTTAATCATTTCCAAGAATCGTGAGATGCACTGAGATATTCACAACAAGAGCGTTGATTCTGTGGAAATTCGTTGTATTCAGAAACAGTTTCATTTGGAATCCTCTTGTGCTTATACTGCTGGAACTTGTAATGCTTTTTGTAACTTCGCTGCTCGTTATGATGCCTGAATTGTTATTCTCAACAAACTGGTCTTGAAATGTTGGTTTTGGTGAATATTATAACTTAACAAGAGTTGTTGTTTAATTAAAACTATAGTATTTTGAAGTTACCTACTGAGCTTACCTTTGTTCCCATTGTCCCGGACGTCGATGCATTTTCTCACTACAATAAATTCTAGCATAGAAACAGAAGTAGAAGATATTATTATGACGCTTACGCTGCTCGCGTCTTGCCGTCGATCTGTGCTTCCCACGACCAGACGATGCACCATCGCTTCGCCGCGCACGCTACATTTCGTTATTTACGTCCGAGTGAGCCCTCACAAAAACAACCTCAAATATTGTATTATCTGCTCAGACTACATATTAGACGTATTATTTTGCTTTAGCTCAAGCTTCTCCAGTAAATGTAATACTATTTGTTACACAAGTATTTTATTCACAATCTAATATAAACCACTTACTAAAAGTGGCTTTATTTTAGGTTCAATGTTGTGTGCCTTTACCCAAGCACTCACAACGATTGTGGATTTCTGTTAACACAAATCACGTAATTACGAGCAAGTGTGTCAGTGTCCTCAAACAGTCTGTGGACTGTATCTGTATAGCTATTCAGTATGTACGACATAGTATTTACAGCGACGAGGCGTAATGCCTCACTAATCACAGTAATCATTACGCCACTGCACGCCGATTTCATTATTTACATATTCAGATTGTTAGTGTGCTCTACGACCGTCACTGTACCATCAAAAGACATCAGAAGTCATTAAAGTTATAATTGTTACAGTACTCAAGGGTATAATATTCAGTTTACTTAAAATATTATATTGTAACATTTTTTATAACTGATAAACGTAGGAATAGGTACCTACAACAAAAAGCTCTAGGAATCTTTGAGTCTCGTCAAATTTCGCCATTATTTTTCCATTATACATTTTACGCAAAACCTCGAACTGCCTGGGAACCACATTAGCATTACAAAGCCTGCAGTTAGGAACCCCATCATCCCCCCGTGTACGCAAGCTTTAATCGATTTACATTTCCTGCAAGAAATAAAACATTGACAGTAAGCTGTGTTTAATCCCTTCATACGCCCTTTGTAAGAGGTCGGAATTCCAAATTTGTGTCGCAAAGTCAAGCACATACTTTGTGTTTGTAGAAATGTAAAGAATTCATAACACCGTAACTTATGTTGGAAGTTACATCAACCAAGAAATAATGACGATTCTCATAACAGTTACAACACTTGTTTTGTATAAAAAGTAAACGAAGTTTTAAGTAAATTGTTTTCCCGTACCCATTTTATTTCAAAATGAACTTTGCGTCGGTAACTTATACGGTTGAACAATAGGGAACATTTTAATTTGTTCGAAGGCGGCGTACTTTCAGGAAAGCTGAAACCATATCAATGGTGTATTTAATCCTTTATTAATAAATAGTATTTGACTAATATTAATAAGTCTTTCCTTATAGTTTTTTTATCCTCAGATCTCAGATAAAAATAATAAATAAATTAAATTAGGAACATTTATTTATACTTATTTCTATAGAAGCGTTTCGTTTGAGACATGGAAATGGCTTCGTTTTGTAGGTATAATAATAACGCCACCTACATAAGTCTTAGAAGTCCGTAAGAATAGCTCAACCCTTGTTACTGGCTCGGCAGCGTTTCTTTGAATGTGCGTCGTTATATGGGAGTTACAAATACGAAGATACCACTAAAAGTAGACAATATACTAAGAAGCTTATGCAGTAAGTAGAATTTAATGACAAGCAAAATAGATTTACGAATATTTTTACTATTTTGTTGCGCTGTCGACAGATAACAAAATCAGTGCAAATGAGATTTAAGAGCCAGCAGAATGCCAGGCGTTTCACTAAAATATCTCAACACTGTTAACCTTTTTTGAATTTAATAAAATCACGATCTTCTCTCCGGGGTCTTCAATAAGATTTCTTTCGCAGCTTTCTTACTACTTCATTGAATTTAAGATATTATCTACGGAATAAAACGCATAATGTTTGCACCATTGGTGCTCAACGTGACAAAATTTATACTTATCCCGCATATGTTTATTTGATCGACAGATTTAGGACATAGGTACATTTAGATTCGTAGATTATAATGTTTTTGTAAAGCAAAGTCGTAATTTACAATTGTTATTTTGATGTGCATGTAATGTACTTTTCCTATTTAAAATAATATTAGAAATTCATACTTAAATCTTGAATAATAAAGTGTTTTATTCAGGTTTCGCTTTAGCTAGATATTCAGATTATTTCTTTAGGTACGCACGTAGGGTTCAGTTATAATTCGTTGACGTTACTCATATCGTGTGTTAAGATTTATATTATAATGTACCTACTTACTAGCTTTTCCGTAGACGCAAAAATATACCATAAAAAGAAGATCAAACAAACTCACTTTCATCTGAATAATATTAGCAGGGATGGTATAAATTGGCGTTTCCAATTTTTATTCCTCTAGCTAGTCGATATTAACCGATTAATAAAGTTACAAGAAAATTCCGCCGCCGATTACAACACGAAATTCTATCGGCGCGGATCAAAAGATTAAAAAGATATCGCCGTAAATCGATTACAAGAACCGGACTGAAACCGAAAAACGGACTGTTGTCGTTTTATAAATTATCGTTTTATTAAAAAGTTATCCAGGTTGTAATGATCTTACATAACATTATACTATGATAAATTATTTTTTATCCGTTCTATGCTTTTATTTCACAAAGGAAAATTACGAGAATAAGAAATTTGTGTTTTATAGCATTATTTCGACGCTTTTATTATGTAATGTTACTAATCGTATAACTTAGCGACCTCGTGAATAGCCCAGTCAGTCTGTAAAAATAAATGTATCATCAAGGACGAACAATGCTAGTTGTCTCGCCGACATAACATGATTGTATCATCTAGATATTATGTACATGTTGAGATAGGGCATAATACCAATTAGATAACAATTAATAGTCCTGTGTCCCCATCCGTACTGCGACATTCCATTGTCTTAGTAATTAGGTTATCCACCACCGGAATATCAGATACATGCATGCTTGAACTGCTGTTGAAATCCCATTTCGAACACGTTAATAGGTATGTCATAGTCACGGTTCGTACTGTAAGTGATTAGTTAACACGAGTGGTCAACCTGCGGTCGAGGCTCAACCGCAATTAATTAATGTTTATGCTTATAACAATCGCTTACAGCTATTATAAATGATATAATCGATGGATGTACAAGAGGTTTATCTTCCATTTGAAACAAATTCCGTATAGCCTACCAGTGCCAGTGTAGCAGAATGATACAAAATTACCCGTGTATTCGCATAAAGCTGTCTCATCCAAAATCGGAAATAAAAACAGGCTCCTAACTCCGTCGGAAATAAAACAGACTTGTAACTCCATCCGAATGCTAGCCCGCCGGTCCCTGTATTACGATTTGCGATATCTTATGGTTTTGTTTACGTCCCTTTATAAGTCGAAACTACTTTCAACGTTTATTATAGTTGCTGGAACATGCAAATAGTCTCGATCATTTGCAATCTATCTAATTAATTTGTGAAGCAAAACTTTTATGCAAATATCGCGGTCCGATGAATAACTTTACGGAGAAGGACCACAGAAAGCTTAATGTTTTGGTATAACATGCATTAGAAATTAATTTAATCAAGAAACATTTCCGCTATTTATGCATTCGACAGAATCAAAACACTAATATGTTAGAATATAATTAATTTGTTTCTGAAGAGAGAATAGCGGTGAAATCATGGCGGCTGGGTGGCTTCTAGTAATAATTGAAAGATTTAGAATATATTTTCCATTTAGGTTACAATGTATACAAAGCTGTGGCACATTGAAGGGCGGATTTGTAAAATCTTTGAAACAAGTTGCAGCTCCACTTCTCTCATTTCATATTGACGCGAACGAGTCCATGACCTGGTAAAACTATTTGCACGTTAGCACGGAGTCGTGGAGCTGTGTGCCTGTGCATTTGTGCAACCCAATCCACTCCACTTGCCGTGCATAATTTACGCAAAACATAAAACAATTATAATTTATACGATACGAGCATACAATAATATTTTTTCTAGGGAACATAAATTGCGCTGTAAAAGTTCGTGGTATATGGGCGTAGGTATATTTATAATTCAGTGAGTACCTACATACGTACAACCGCGTGACTACAGTAACTCTGAAGATTTCTTGTCGTCATCGATCACTCAGTTTCCAGTTATCGTAATTGAATGGTTTTGTGACGGAAGTATTGTTACTTTGTCGTAGTAAAAGTTTTTCTACAAGTAAATAACGAAGTTGACTGTTCCCGGATAGTGACAACTCGAGTTAGGTGGATGTATGTAGTTCCAAAAACGTTTTTAGGACTAGATAATTGATTTCTCTTTCATAAATAAAAAAACCAATAAAAATCGCTCTCCAAATAACCCACGTCAATTAAAAATCGAACCCTTGACGTGAAATTGACGAACCACTTATGTGTACATGGTATCGTCCATCGCGATGGTAGTTGATATAGAAATATAGGGCCCAATTTCAAACGGTCTGCTGGAGTGCGGCCCGAACATTTTGCTTTGAAACTTTGAGCTTCGAACATGGAGGGTGCGACCCTCTTACGCGGCAATTGAGCTCTGACTACCGAATCTGTACTAGTGTCAATTGCTACGAAGGAAATATAGTAAGACGAAAAGCACTGAAACTGGAAAATAAAAATGTGCGGAGAAATAAATCATATTTGTAGTTATATTTGTGAGTAGGATGAGTCATCTGTGTGTAGGTACTACAATTAAAGTTGTCTAATTAAAATAGCCTTGTCTCAAACCGCTATTTTCACGTAAAAACTTTAGCGTTTTATTTCCGGGAATAGAGGTGGACGTCTGTCCTGTCCATAATAATTAGACCTCAACAGTTGATCCAAAACTATTCACATTACTGGTATCCGCGCTGCCATTATTTGCCCAATTTATTGTGATACTAACTTGTTTGATGTGGCACTTAGAGCGAACATTTGCGTCGTTCTCACATTTATTATAACTATTACATTTTAGATTAACTCCATAATGAAAAGCCAGTCTATATTGATATTTACTGAAGGTACTAAAACATGATCAAACAAATAATACAATACAACATTTTTATATTATTTTTCAAGTAGATTCGATCACAGTTGAGAATTCGTTTCTACTAACAAGACGAACGGGAAAGTTGTTCGTTAGGGTAATGACATCAAATACCTACCTAAGTTTTTCTTCTTATATTTTATTATGTAATAATATTGAACATTGTAATGAACATAGATATTGGATATTTGCAAAGTTACTTGCAACTCGTTATATGGAGACACAACAAGAAAAACAAGTAGCACCATCAACAATATAATGAGATGGGCGATAATCTACCCGCAACTCGACATAGTCTTTGACTTTACACACCACAGAGAGCTCAAACAGCAACATCGCCGCATCTGCTTTAAAAAAAAAACATTTTACTTTCCATTAGCTGTTATTGCAAATGAAATCCCTTTACAAGACGAATGGGATTATTATTTCCAGGTTTCATTAGTTTCCCCTTTGAAGAAATCCACTCATACTCGTGGATTTTCATTTTCCAATTTAGTTAGTAAACATACTAGCTTTTATATGCAAGTAACAAAGCTTTGATATTAATTAGCAGTAGTATTGGTATTGGATTTATATGCGTCTGTGAAGATTAATGTTATTTGTGTATTCTCAATAGCATACTAAATATGTATGTATTCATCTCTTATTACTTAGGGGTGAGGAAGATTTTTAAAAATATAATAATAGATTTCAGTCGACATTGTAATCTTACATTCCCAAATATTTAATTTGGTCCCTTTGCAGTGGGTGTTTGTTCACGCTACGCTTGAAGCCGGTTTGGATTTTGTTCACATGACCTGTTTCCTAATTAAACATTTTTCATTCAAGATGAAAACACGCCATAAATAATAACATTCGTTTTGCCATGGTAGGTAATACGTTTTCACCCGATTTTTATTACGACGATATTCAAATTGGAAGGTAATCAAATATCAGCACAATCAATACAATATTCAAATTGCGCTACTAACAAAACGTAAAAAACATCGCAAAACAATGCCTTTATTTGTTTTAACTACCTATTGGTTGTTGCAATATTCGATTGCAGTGGGTACACTAGAATAGCAAATTTTGTTGCTTCGCTTGTGAAAACTCGATATTTGTATTGCTTAGTTGTTCGTTGTCAAAAGTAACAAAGTTTAACAAAATCGTATAAATATGTATGTAAAACAGGCAACATTCAGAAGGGGTCAAAGCTACAGGGTGTACCAGATTGAACTCGGATAGCGTTCGAGTGACTTCGCAGATTACTGATTAGATCGAATGCAGGTTCCAATCGAGCTGAAGGCAGGTTCCACTGAACTTTGAGGTCCACTTCAATTTAGGTTCGGGCACCTCACTCTAGTACGAAGTAATTTTGGCATAACGTTTCGTTGGAATTACTGTTACGTATAAAATCGCAAAATGTATAGGATTTAAACGTGAGACTAGATGTGCATTGTATATTTTATTATTTATTAAAATGGTTTAGATCGACGGAAATGACATGCGATTTCTTGAAGTATGAATTTAAATAAGACGCACGTGTGTCCAACGAACAACGAAAAAGTTCCAAAATTTCTTCTTTCAGAAGTTCATACCTTTTCTTGACGCAACCGAAAGAAATTTTATGTCTTTTTTTTTACATGAAATAGTGAATCAGTGGTCATAAAACTATTTTATTGATATTTCGATCATTCATTTATTTCTTTTACTTGTTTGTTACATTTTTAAATATTAAATTAAAAAGAAAAAAAAAATAAAACATTTAAAAATATAAAAAGCAGTAGCCCACCAGTAACGGGATAAATCCAAGCTACCGGTGGTCAGGGCTCAAGAGAGAGGAATTTCCGGACAATACGCGCCGTGTCCAGAAGGACTGCCTTCTGCATCAGGCTCTTGATCCAACCATCTAACGTTAGCCTACTCAGGTGTTGGTCGAGGCTTTTGGCTATAAGGCCATTGGCAGATACGACTATCGGCACAATGATTGCTGAATCTACATCCCACATGATATTGTTATTATTATTATTTTATTGATATTGTTGTTAAAATGACTAATAACTAGAGTTCTAAACTATTGCTAAGTTACCTATTTAAGTTGAATTAAAATGGGAACAAAACAACGTGAAGTAGTTTTGCATCCTATCGGTGTCGCTTCGTTGCCGATGGCTATAAAATATCTCAAGTGGCGTCCCAATGAACGTCGGATGTGTGCGCCAGTTGTTGTGGAGAAAGCCTTAGATAGAAGCTGCAACGCCGGCGGCAGCGCAGCTTTACAACAGTGATTGGACTTCTTTTGTTTGCTATCGTTGGCTCCGATTCACACAGAATTTCAAGATCTATAGACTTTATTTCTCCTCCATAGCACTTGACGCTAAGCGCACCCATTTAGCACAACTTTCCTGATTCAACTTTTCCCGCCTTGACTTCTGCGTTTTATGTGCTGTCCAAATTTTCGTAAGTTGCAATGCAAGTGGATTGAGGATGCTTTTAAAATTGCAATTAATGTAATAAAAAGTTTCGATGGTTGTCATTGCTTCGTAACTAATGTTGTAATTGAGTTAAGAGCAAGTGCAACTACTAAAATGATTAACAATTAATTACCCGTTTACCTTTACGATTAACTATTTAATAAAATTACAGAAATAAGTACTTACATAGACATTATAATGAAAATTATATTTTTAATAACGACTCTATTGCATATCTGTGCAAGGCCTGTAGGTACATCGGATCGTATCTCGAATCATTCCGGATATGAATCCATACAAAACTTAGCGTATCGGAATTCTGTGATGGGCCGAAAAATATTGCTGCCCAATTTTACCTGTAAATGCATTAAAATGGGGTGAAAGAGGGTGGTAATCCCCCTGAATATTGAATATCACGAACGTTCAAAAATAAAGCAGTAAAATTCGTAATTTTCCGAATGGTGTTGGTAATCCGATTACCAGCACCACCAGTTTACCCGCACTCAATAATCAAAGGGGGGTATTTAAATACTCATTTGTTGCATACAGTACAGCAAGTACTTCTTGGAACTAGGAGGCGGGACTGCAGGTAGGTGTGTGGGTGCGAGAGCGGGCGCGGGCGCGGGTTGCTGCGATTTTCGTGCGCGCGCAACCCCTGGGCGAAGCTAAGCACCTCCTCTCGGGGCTTGGATGCTACAAGTGTCCAGTATTGCAGCCAAACGCATTCCGGATTCGGGAGGCACTAGACGTCGTCCTCGCGTGCACCCAACTCTCGCGGTACTTAGTGATTGCTGAGGTTCTCTTGAGTGAAGAAGCCGTAAAAGTTTCTAAGTGTAGGTACCGTGATGCATTAAATTTTTAAATTCAGTGCAGTGTATTAGAATTATAGTTATTTGTTTTTTATTCAATGGCATTGCAATTATTTTAATTTATTTCTGTTTTCTTTTATTTAATTTAAATTAAAACATTTTATTTTTTGTAAATTATATTGCGTTTTTATTTACCTGTTTTCTTTTTTACAATTTCATTTTATAAGTGTTCCTCGGGTGGTACAGGTAATATAAAGTGTGGAATTTACTGATGATTTTTTTCCGCGGTTAAAAATCCCAGCGGTATTTGATCTGTTGCAATTCACCGCATATTGAAATATTTTTGATACAACGGATTAAAGGCATCCGAGCGATGGATATGATTTTTATTTAAATTGAGATTTTAATATTCAAGCAAACTCTTCGGGATTTTTTTAAACTTTCGTGTTGTTCTGCAATCAGTATTTTTTTGTAGCAGCAGATTTAAAACGAACCCAGTTTATACTTAATCAGATTTTATAAAGAACGAAGTCGTGACAAACTTCGCCGAGAACTTCTTGGATTTTTACGTGAACATTTTACGAAATTAATGAAAACTTTTCATGGTTCCAATACAAAATAACACGTATGTTTGTCTCTTACGTATGACTTGAGCCCACAAATGATTTTAACGAAGAAAATAAAAGAAATAAATTTTCCTGCTATTTTTAGGGCTCTTGGGAAATCAAACCAGAACTATTCAAAGTTTTTATGTCGTAAGGCTAACGGAAATATTTCTTAGATAGACTCCTGAAACGAATAAAACGAGTCGGCAGTAATCAAATAAAATATTTTATCGGCACAAACGATTACTCATCTACACTTAGTCAGATCGAAACAGACTATAAAGCTACCTTTTACTGAGGAACTACCTATTTCCGAGGTGAACATTTCCATTTAGTTAAGTGTGAAACAAATTGAAGTTCGCTACATGCCATACCAGTACTTAACATTAATTAGTTGCAAAGTGCGTTCCTTGATTGCGAGTTCCTCTATCAACAGCCAGTGTGCAACGCTTAAGGTTCGAATAGACTACGGGACTAGACACTCATTGTATAGATTGTCTCGGTGTGAACACGAGGGTCTGTAATTGAAAAATTTATTGTGACACGATAATTAGTATCGCATCAGTCGCCGTCCTACCATCCGTACAAGTGTGAAAGTGGAGACATTAATGTCTGCCATTTATGTTAGAATTTGTGTCGTAGTCTAGTCGTACCTTTACAGTTTCAATTACAAGTTTGGTGTCAGTGCAAAGCTGATTTACACTACATTAAACTTGGGAAGTGAAGGCGTCGTGACACCCTCGCTTTGCGTGCTTACTTTACAGTTGATTGAGTATCACATCATGTCCATTTCAATTTAATAGACCCCTCTATTTTAATAAATTAAATATTAGGCACTGTAGGCATTGCACACGTTTTCAATCAAATTATTATTACCACGAAATATTTAATCACGCAATGTGAATTTCTATGTACATTGTACATTCAATAAAACAATTTCAGTAGAATTTAACGTCGAAGCCTGGTACTGTTAGAGATATTAAGTCCCGGAGTTTGTTCAGGCAAATGGAATAATCCTGCAACAACGGCTGTTCACTGTTCAGTACATACAGTTATCGATATGGACTGCGTATGACTGCTCTCTCCGATCGCAAATAACGTAAAGCCTAACGTTTTCAATTGTCTGTCTGATGCAAGTAATTGTTTTCACTGCAAAATATTTATTATGTACATTTTAAGTGTGTAAATGTAGTATATCAAATAGTTTAGTCTTATTTCACAAGAATAATCTTTTCCCAAGCCGGCGGCACCGCCGACTCGGACTATTCGAATAATACAAAAAAAAAACTGTGAACCAGTGCAAGCTAGTGCAGCATCAATTATAAAAACGTTGGCTGTCAGTGCTCATTACTGCGAGCTCTTTCATCCATGTTTTTACACTCCGTCTTTGTAAGGCCCGGGTCACCCGTTGTGTGCCGTGAGTCGTGTGCGCGGAAAGTGCTGACTATTGCCGGCTGCCTAAACGATGATCGCAACTTTTAACCTCAATTAGGCGAATCGACATAACACTAGCGTTCGCATAGAAACACAAAATTGCCTTTTTTCCATGCTCCCTCATGTTGGTTTCACATGCGGTAGTCCTATTATACTGCTGTGAAAGCCCCTCTACATTTCCGAGCCGCGTCTGACAACTATTGTATCGATGCTAGCTTTGACTACTTCACCTTCACCGTCCTTTCCTTTTGTTTCTTCATTATGTGTCCAAATGTCATCTTTCAACAACACACGTCGTTTTGACGTCTCTTTTTTGCGTTTTTGTCCTTGTACATATGATATGTACATACATTTTTAAAGGAAAATCAAAACTAAGCCCTGCCGGAAAACAAGGGTACCTCTATTTTAAAACGTTGAAAAATCCGATTCAATCCCCACTACGTTACTTGAGTGGCTCCGGCTTAAAAGCGGGGTTTACAAAGGCTTAAAACGACAAATAGGTGTATTAATAAGGCAGCACAGCTAACATATCAAATTAATTTTATAATTCCTTCCTTGCGCATTTTGCTATTAGCTTTAGAATGTGAAAAATGGTTCTTGGTAAATTAATTTATACCGCACAGGCTTAGTCTAAGTATATTAGGTACTTTGTTGCAATAAACTCATGTTGTGTGAGCGTTAAGTAAAACTTTATTTACCGTCTTTGTACTCGTATTAGAAATGTGAACGCATTTTATGAAGACAAAGAAAATAATCCACTTTCTAGAATTTTATTACTCTTAAATAAATTTTAACTTCATTCGTTTTAAAGATTTTGCCTCAACCTATAATGTAATCGTAAGTCTCTAGGATATCTATGTAACTTTATACAGTACAAGTATCAACACAATGAATTTAATGGAAAAGAAGTTTTTAATTTTTTAAATTTTCGTTTGCAATTTCGTAAAACCTGCCATGAGTAAAAATCCGACACAAATCATGCCATTACTATACTTGAATTAAGATGTCGTCTAATAAGCTCTATGCATATTATTTTTCTCATTTCACTAACAAGCTTTGTATGTATGAGTATCTCATAGGATTAAGTCTACTGTGCAATTTAAGCGGGCCTGTTCTGAAAGGATAGAAGCTTGAGTGTCCACAAGAGCCAAAGGACGAACAGAATAACAATAAGTGTGTGTCCCTCTCATGGAGCGCGACCTGAATGCTTTATATAATTTAGGCAGCATTGTGACGGAAGGCCAGACAGTATGAGTGCGATGCCAAGTGCACCCTCTCTTTACACTTGGTATGATAACACAGACCTTAATGCATTGTCGCGCACATAATTCAAAACAGACGGCTGCGAAACTAAAAGAAAGAACCCTTGCCCCGTGTGACCCACTATTACGGAGAGACTTAGCCTTCCCACAAACTCAAACATGCTATAAAACGAGGCTAGTTCTTAGCAGGATAGTTAGCCCCAATTTCGCGACTTTCTTCAACTTCGTTTAGCAACTCAAGGCCTTGTGTGGAGTAGGTAACACGAAATGTATGTTTTTATTTTTATAATTTATTGCTGTAGTGGCGTGGTAAGCCTTTGGGTCGTTGCCGGACTTTATATTACTTCATTACACTTGTAGCCTTGTGGTCCAAGTATTAAGAACCGGTGTAGACTTAAAGAGTTTTCAAGATTATTTGATATTTTTAACTGCCTGTTTTATTATACTATAGAGTGTCTTCGTGAGCTGGTAATAGTCACTTAATTGCGGTAATAATGTCAGGCGGCTGCCAGGCATTCATGAAATTGTGAAACGCTGCACGGCCGCCGCGGCAACGTGACCAGCATAGCGGCCGTTTGCATTAAGCATCCTTCCAATAGCAGACGCCTCGACTGCAACCTTTCCTTAACACATGCACGGATTGCAAACGACACCATTGTTGTTCAAGCGAATATAGACAGTCGGACCTAATCGAGTGCTGGGTACATCTTTATTACAACGATGACGTCAGTAATATGATTGTGTAGCTAATTCGGAGAATTCTTAGTGTCTATTTTGGTAACATTAATGATTATTTAAAAACGCTAAACGCTCTAGGTAAACTTTAAAATGATGGAAAATACTAAAATTTTATAACACCAACATATGAAATTGTTGTGATCTCAACAATGATAAATGAACGCGCATGTTTAGATAATAGCTCTCAATTCAGCATAACATTATGAGAAGTGCGGGCGGCGCGGCGTGGCGTGAGTTCGCCACAATTCTTGGCGCCACAACAGCTCTAACGTATTTATCTCGATGAAGCCAGAGCGCTTGCCTTGACCGTGCTAAATTAACACTTTCTAGCGTCCTTCTATCTAGTGGATGAAGTTATCGACGTAACTCGAGAGGGTTACGGTCAGATAACACTCGATCAAGTTCACAGCTTGGCTTGTTTAGACAAAGAGTAAAGAACCAACCGTCACTCCAGTATGTTAATGCAAACTATTGCATACGAATTGCAGCTATCATCTTTACAGGCCAACGGATTATTTAGTTCTTTGCACAAACATAATTTATTTCCATGCCAGTAGGTCGATCATTTACCTTCATCTGCATGAGTAAATTATTTTTACGTCATGCTTTAAAATTAGAAT
The DNA here is from genome assembly GCF_023101765.2 of Spodoptera frugiperda. NCBI lineage: Eukaryota > Metazoa > Arthropoda > Insecta > Lepidoptera > Noctuidae > Spodoptera > Spodoptera frugiperda. The sequence continues at coordinate 5,227,995 of NC_064236.1, forward strand.
ACTAACTAACAAGATGTTTAGTTACCATCACGAAACATTTTCTGTTTGTATAACGAAAACATTCATCAGTCAAATATAATCTCAACATGGTGGTTAACTACTATAGAAACCATGAACACGAAATTATGAGAGATTGATGCAATCGGCTCTCAATTGCTATCTAGTGATGTATAACTATACTCAGCTCTAATTTATGAACAGATGATTCCAATAATTCCATGTACAAATATGATGCGGCAATAGGCATCGATCAGCTCGCAATAACTCGACATGAAAGTAACTATATTGCGAATTATAACATAGAGACATCTGTAACATAGTTAAAATAAGTATTAGAACCTTCCGAATTATACGTTTACAGCCTTCTCGTGCCCGCATGCGGCTGAGATAGCACCTGAGGACGTGATGACCACACCTGCTACTAACGATCAATAATAAACTCGTAAATTGCAATATTACATCACTAACTCCTCTTCATTCTTATAGACAAGATCAACGTTTATTTGTTTTCCGTGGCGTATCGTAAATAAGAGTTCAAGAATGTTATCGAATGGCAGACTGCGTGTAATGTTTGCTAAATAAAAGTACCGAACGCCCAAAAGAAGTGAACACGAGACATTCGTGAGCACGCTTCGTTCCATTGTCTATAACGCAAATCACATCACATATTCAATGCAGAAATTTCGAATGTCGTATGCATGGGCACGTACAATTGCTTCGTCAAATCGGCATTGAACGATACAAGTGATCTTGCTTTTGGATTATCGTAAAACTATTTTCGTGTATCGACTGTAGAGTGCGCGTAAATCACTTAGGCTATTTTTTCCATAGCGTTTAGAAACATCTCAAAATAGCAATTCACGTAGGTATGGCTTTTAATGACGTAACATTTGCCGTGCGTTCAATATGATACGGAATTGTACGATACAACAGTAATATCTGGTCAGGATCGAAAGAGAGCGGCCACCACGATGTGTCATAAATCGATGTGGTTGGACCACGCTGCGGTTTTAGGGTTACCGTGGTCACAGAACAAGAACTCGTTGAAATTGGACGTTGATTCCGTCTATAGTAAAACTTTTCTCGTTACACACATAGTTGTTTCCAACCGAACGTCGCTTCATGTAAAGGCTGCATGGATATGGTTTTCACATTTCCATACATATTTTTATTCATCTACAATTCTATTTTTGAATATTTTATTTACCAAAATGCAACTTTGACCTGTTAATTGCACTTCATGAAAGTGGAAGCAGTAGTTGAGTTTCAAACTACGTCAGTACCGGATAACATTTTTGTCGGGACAAGGTCTCGGAGCAAGTTCTGAACTTCGATGTACCGTCACAATGCGCTCGATACTTTCGCTAGTTTTATCTGCTATACATTGCATAGCTACGTATCTAAGAAGCAGGCACAGATCAAAATTACGTTTAAATGAAACAATTATGCTAGCCCTGAAGATATTCCAAAAGATTTTAACACCTCATAAAATTGCAAACTTTGCATTTATCTAACATTATTAGGTTGTAGCTGCATGTCTTTACAAAGCTAATAATTAAAAAAAAAACTCAAGTATCACAAACAGTTTCGAAACAATAACATACCAAATATCTCACCAATTCGCATTTCAATTACCAGCAAATTCGCTATAAATTCGGTTCCGTAATCAGATTTCCAGAAATCGATAGGATTAATTAGAAATTATCCAATCAAGGCAGGCGCTTACCCGGGTATCTCCACTATGTGGTAGCCTATACCGTGACAGGTGATCGGCGATGTCTGAATAACATGTATGATGAATTTATGTGCTGACGTCGGCATTTTTATACACTCCCGCCGTACCTTTAACATTATCGAATTTCCTTTCGATATTCACTGAAAGCTAGCTCTATTAAATTAACGACGGCCGCAGTCGAGGCTCTGGATTCTTTTAACTTGCTTTTTTTTCATTAAATATTACCTCCTGACCTACTAATTTTCCATATTTTCTCTCTCAAAATAACAGTTGTCGGTACATGAACGTAGGTGTTTGTGTGTGGAAAATGTGTTTGTTTAGCGGTCGGTGGGTAAACAATCAAATTATTGGACCGGTCCGAGAATTATTTCAACCAGTCTGCTCCACTAGCGATAAAATCATTGTCTTTTCTTTTTGCTTCGGTTTCGGGATAGGTGCTTATGTTGCATTGTCGGTGTATACGGAATAGGTAGTTAAGTACGTATGTCCTGTTTGTTTAATCGTACTTACTTAAATTAAAAAATTAACAAACATTTTAAATGGACCAGTCTATTGGATTCAAAAATAAAACAGTATTTCTCTACATGCGTACGTTTTCTATTGACTTAAAATTTTGAGTAACATGGTCAGTGAGTATTCCCGAAATCTTTGAAAGAGCTTTAGACAGCGAAAGTAGATTAAAAATAAAGCAATATCATTGCTAAGGCGGAATTTAAACATTTTACTAACACTTTGAAAGTGTACTAGGCAGTATCAGATTACGCTATTGTTAAACTGCAATTCGTAGCAATTAGCGTTCCATTGTCTCCCTCTCTAACCCCATGGGAGACAGGCGTGTGGTTATGTGTTATGTATGCATGAAAACTGCAATGCTGAAGGCTGTAATTGTTTGAATACAGTTCTGAAGCACAGATGCACACTGTTTCCGCAATTTAAACCCGCGCCCGGTTGTTTAAAAAAAACGTTTTATATAAAGTTATTTTTGTCACTGTTGGCTCGCCGAATATGCAAACAGACAAGACAAATTGTGCTCGTGAACTTCATTCCCGTATCGCGCTATAAATTTACATCGGCATTCACGCTTGCATTGCAATTAATATTTTCATATTCACAAAGAGAGCAATCGTTTGCCCCTATCGATTTTATCTCTTTGTGTATCAGGTTTGGAATGACGGTGGCTGTGTGCTGTAGTTATTGATATGTGGGTGGTAATGTAACGATGTACGGATGTAGTTTGTTTAACAATTATCAATTAACTTTCGGATCTAACTGATTGAGATTCAGACTGTAATGGAAGCCTAAGTTGTACTTCGGAGCCTATAACTGATAAAATCTAGCAGTCAATTTTAAAATAAATCGATGTAGCGTATAACCGTTTTATCAATACAGTTGGTACGATTTTGGGACAAACAAAAATCAAACACAGGGCGAAGCACGCCGCCAGCGAGCAGGCGCTACACGGCGCGCTTTATCTTTATCGTTGTGTCCATGACATTTCCACGCCCTAAGCCCTCCACTGTCGCATCAAATACCATCCTTTACTCACTGATACAATGACCCGGCCCGAATAACGAACGGTGAACAACCAACTCTCGATACCAATCTGTAAATAGTCCGGTACTTATTTCGATCAACTGTTGTTATAGTTGATCGAAGAATACTCGTTTACGTGTATTTACAAACATGTCATTAGCTTTGTTACATGACAAATGGATTGTTATCGTACCTTTGCTTGCATGTTTTATAAAGTATAGGTGGTTGTAAAATGCAGGTTCTCAATCCGATGAGGTAAACCTATAAAGACAGCATTTACCTACTCATTAAAAATACACACTCGACAATGTTAATTGCCTGTGTTCAGTGTTAAACGTTTTATTTGGATGTTGAAATATAAACTCTTCGTTTTTATGTTATACCGTATTTAGGGAGTAAATCGGGTGGATGGCAAACGTTATTAGGTATATCAATCACCCGTCGGATTTCTCATTTCGTAGGTACCGTGGGTGGGATCGGTAAGAATGTTTTCGATTACATTACTCAATATTGATGATTTAATTTAGTAAGCTTCTGAACAAACTCAATTATAATAAGAATAGAAAGTTTATAAAAATATACAAAGAAAATATAACTATTAAAAAAAATCTTCACGACAGAAATAGACGTACAAATCATAATATTAGTTATTGCATTGAAACGAACCGTCAGTTTGTCGCTAAATAGTACCTAATAGGTGGTTTAAAGTGAAGAGGCGCCGTCAATTTTCCTGTCATGTCTCCTTCAACCGTCATCGGTTTAATAATGCAACTTTTCACTGTTTGCGGTAACAATTATCGTACGCGGACCTCCTGTCATTACATGTAGTTGAGTTGATCGCTACCCTCGCATGGCGGCGTGAGTGACATAAGTTTCTCTTCCAAATAAAGCTACGATGTATTTTTAGCTATTAACGTGTCCCTTCGTACAGTTTTATACTTGTATACATAAGTATTAGCGACTTTTCGAGTCTGTAAAAGGTGATTGTCGTGCCGTATAATGTTAAAAAAACCTCTACCTACGATATAGCCGAAAACATTCAAGTGACCCTATAAATACTTAAAAAATAGGTCAAGCTGGTCAGGAGAAGAATTATGTACCCTCATTCACCATGGCGTTGTAGATTACGTATACGTAATTAATATATAACATAAATGCAATCTTCATGATATTAATTAATTAAGCTTTGAATGAGATACACATATTGACATAACTATGTACTTATAGTTTGTCGGATGCATAATTACATAGCAGTGAAAGTGTTTCCTTCGTTTCAAAGATACAAGTTAGATAGCAAGTAACACAAGACTGGTGTATCGTTAGCGTCTAGACTAGAGCCAGGTTAAACTTTCTTATCGCGAAAATTGATATTACTCGGAGACTATGAACAATACTTAAACGATAACTGACTTACTTACTTTACTAACTTGGACAGAGTAGTTTCCAAGATTGTTACGGCTTAGATTACCTAGTCTCATAATGTTTATTTGCACTAGTTTCTCATTTGTATTATAAAGTTATAATTTATACCTAATCTAATTAGTTTTCTCTTTTTGTTCTAGTTGACCAAGATGGGTTGCTTCGTGAGTAAAGATAAACTCACCAAAGAAGATATGGACTTCTTGAAGACGCATACGTCATACGACGAGACCACCATCAAAGAGTGGTACAAGGGATTCAAGGTAAGAGTTATAAAGCTTTAGCAACGGAGCATACACACTCTTTGGCTTTATCATTGCATACGTAATGTCATCACATTCTCACACATAGGTACACAAAAATTAGGAAGTTTCGGAATACATTTAAAAATCTGATATCTCCCTACACACTCCTTCATTACTTTACATTGTAGTGATTTCGAAATCGTTCTAATTACACGTTGATTTCCATTTACTCTTCGCTCCGTTCACACAATTCCCTCATGAGACGGTAAAAGTAAAAAAAATCTCATAGAATTGGGACACTGGTTCAATTTAAACATTCTATCTTCGTTGCGAACTGATTGCAGCGACGTGCAAGTATTTACAAATCCCCAGAGTCGAGACTCGAGATCGTTCGATTCCTAGGTACATTCAATGAATTAATTCAATATTGCCGTGTAATCTGTACTACATAGTTGTTTGCAATGATTGCTTTGTCTTCATTAATTTAGCGTAAATTGATTTATTAGAATAACGTTAATACGTTGCGCGAACCAGACTCTTGTCTGCTTTATTGAAATCGGTGAAAATACTGAAATGTCGGAAATAAATTGATCAAAGGCATTATTAAACGACATCGATATTTGCATTTATTGTGATTCTTTCCAATTAGTATTTGTTTCATTGTTTAAATCTTGTTTTCTATTGTAAATGAAAACAATGTCCAATTATGATATTTTTGCAAGTTGTTCACAAACAAAGAGCTCAGGTGTGGGTAAGGTACCTAGCCTGTGTATATAACTATATATAGCTCAACGAATAAAGTGCTTGCGGTGAAACAATAACTCCAGCAATATTTTTATTACACGTATAAATAAAAGTTATATTCTCATTTATACTTCGTGTGTTACGGCAGGTTTAACGACGTAATTTTTCTAGTAAAGTGAACCTTAAATGCAATGGTGATTACTTTCTCATAAGCGGCTTACTCTCAAGATAAGGAAACCTCGGTCCAGACAAAACTCGGAACTGTGGCTGCAACAGATTCAAAATTTAATTATTTCAACGTTTAAGCTGTCGAAAAGTTTCGGACTTTATCTCACAGTTCCACAGTTGAACGGAATCTTTAAATACATGAGCGCGATACGAAATGAATTCAGTACATTGCTAACAATGGTTAAAGAATATATTTAACACTAAACTGTTAATTAATCAAAATAAGCGCGTGCTAAAACGACCACAATACGCCTACCAATTATTCAGGTCGGCCTTCGAAGCCGCAAACATAGGTGAATTGACAAATTTGCATTTGCATGAAGTTACATGATTGTTCCGACCGCGACCAAGTACACACGCAATGTTTAGGTTAGGGCAGCCGTTTTCCATGCATGCTTGCATTTATACCGTCGTCACACGTTTGCACTACTTTCTACACAACTTACACTTTCTACGTTCATCAAAACACCGTCTTGGATTAATTTTCCAATGCATATTCACATACATTGTAGCTTTTTATTTAAATTGTCATTGATAATGTCATAAAGCTAATTTTTTTTATTATTTCTTTGTAGCAAGACTGCCCGAACGGCAGGCTGACCCCAGCTAAATTTGTAGACATGTATAAGATGTTCTTCCCATCCGGGAACGCTGTAGAGTTCTGTGACCATGTGTTCCGCACCTTCGACATGGACAAGAACGGCTACATCGACTTCAAGGTAAAACATTTGAACTAGAATCAGCTAAGCGTTGAATTAAGTCATCCAATCTTAGTGTAAGTCTTGAATACTTGTAATGAACTATTTTTAAACAACATTTTGCTATTGTTGCAAATGCCCATTTCTATGCGCCATTGCGACTCGCACAAAGTTAAATATATGTTAACTTACTGCGATTGACTGACTACTTTAAATATTTTCGCTTGCGTTTATAATTGTTAACTATAGCCATAAACTACTAACGACTTCTACAGAACAAGAGATCCATAGTATATCCTTGTTTGTACTGGCCCCGACTCGCGTGGTGTACCAAGACTACTTTGTTGTAGGAGTTTCTGCAGGCCATCCACGTCACGTCAAGTGGCACACCTGAAGAGAAGCTGAAGTGGGCCTTCCGCATGTACGACGTCGATGGCAATGGTGTCATTGACATTCAAGAAATGACGAAAATTGTGCAGGTTTGTTACTTAACATTTTACAGATCTGTAGGGAATTATGTCCCAGTTACTGCAATTTAGTACACAACTTTATGAAAGAACAGCAAGTCGTCCATCGGGAGGTTGCCTAAAAAAATTGAGCTAATTCTAAAGTAAAATCCTTGCAAAGAGTCGAGTAAAAAATATTCGGCGATAGAGTTTTCCCGGAGTATAATAGATGAATCATGTTAATCAGTTACGCTTCACAGTATCTATTTTCTGTCTTAGAAGCGATTTTGTTTAGTCTCGCGCATGTACCTATTTTATAATTCTTTGACTACTTTTATAACCAAAATGTGGTATCGTTTCATACCTGGTGTGTCAACAAAACGACTTATAAGACCTTTGAATGCCTATCAAACAACGTGATTAACATTGACACAGTGTTCAATCACAAAGCGCTGTTAGATGTCACGCTGAACCCAAGCCTTTTATTTTAAACGTTTTTGATCGGAAAATCTGGTGGCAGAAAAACCTGTTACGTCATCTAGTGACGTGCGCGTTCATTTTAACCGGCTTTGAATTAAAAGCTTTACACGTTACACTACGCTTGGTGAATTTTTTAAACTAAAAAAATATAGTAGGTTGACATGAATTGAAAAGTGATGAACTATGATAAAAATAAAAGGGAATTTTATTTATGGGCAATCTGAGGTCGGGAAGTTAGTGGTTACACGTTTTTCTCAATGATGAAATAGTATTTCAATAATTTACCCAGACAGTAACTAACTGTTCCTTGTTTAGGCGAATGATGTAATATGGCGTTAATACGAGTACGTACGTTGATAGATAACGAGCTAGTTAAATGCAACTACATAGACGAGCTGCGTTTGAGGTAACATAAACAGTAGACCATAGCGTAAGCTGACGACAATGTTTAATCATCTTAGTTCCATTTGAGATACGATTATGCTTTCAATTAAGATTTCCCTGTATAGGAAGGTAGTTTCAATGAATCCGTTTACTTAATTAATTTAGTAAATTAATACAAATTCACAATAAATACAGAGTTTTGGTGCAGTGCACCAATACTATGTATGTCAGCGAATTATTTAAATTGATTCGTTCTTCGAAATAAAATCGTGGTTCCATATTTAGACTGGTGCATCTGTTAGTTCTGACACGTTGCAGGGATTATACAGAATATACGTACGGATCGATTTTGCACACATCACTTTGAATTAACAGTTCGAGGGAGCTTCGAGGTAAATACGTTATCGAAATCACACACGGGCCGGCAACATCAGTAACGCAGTTAATCGCTTTAGATGTGTGACATCCAGCCTGGACACATTACCCAGCTGTTAATGTACATATGTGTGCATTACTCGTTAGGTAAACACGGTCACTTTGAGCTCTTAGGGCACCGGCCACAAACGCATAATTACACATCTGCATATTCTACTGATCCAATATTAATTACTCCGGGCGGCAGTAATTACATGTCTGGATGACTGTATTGAGTACTGCCTTTTCTTTTCAATTTTCCAACTATAAACATTTTTTTTTTTCTAATTTCTGTTTACAGTACTGAAGGCAATTATACGCTATTACCTTAATAGCTTTCTTTCTTCAATGTGTTTATAAATTCTAAGCAAATTGCATACAGCGGCTTTAATAGTTCCTATAATTTATTTTGTACTGTTGATTCTCATAGTACTTGTAAATATCTTAGTGTCTAAGTGCAGTAAAGGGTTTTTTTCAACCGTGCACTGTAATTTAGTGTCGTTTTTATAACATTTATTGATGGAAAATACTGTTTCACATTTTTTATTCTCACAGACCCACTAATTACTGATTACAAATTCACGTATTATTTCAGTAACTTTTTGTAGGAGGTTATTATACGAGTAGTTCTTTGTAATGATGAGTAATAAGTCGTTACGGACATTATGCTGCCACGTAGTCATTAATTGGATCTGTTTTCTCCCATACTTTTTGATTAAAATAGATTTCACTGTTCACTGAAACACAGGTCTGTATCTGTGAGGGTATATTTTGTTGATTTATAATTTGTATACGCTTAATCCGCGGTCTTATACGCTGTCACGTCCAGCCGCGGTAAGCTGTTCCTAACGAAACGAAAATTAAAAGACTTTTAAAAATACATTAACTTTTGCACCGATATATGGATTTGACAAAATTAGTGACAATTAGTTACAAGATATAATGTAACTAAATTCGTTTATCGTCTTTGAGTTTTTGGGTAAACATAGTACGTATTTTCATGCAATTAATATCCTCGTATGCTAAATTTCGCTCGAAATTAGGGTGGTGAAAGCACCTGCTATTATAAAACATGGTCTTTAATAGTAGCGTGCGCGATGTTAGGCGAAACATTACTTGAAAAATCTAAACGTATCTTTTATAGACCGACAAAAATATCGAAATATTTTGTACAATATACAACATAAATGATTGTATACGTGGATATGATATAACGTGGATTCTCATTTCAATGTTTTCTATATAAATAAAACTTGTATGTTGATAGAACTATACATACTCTGGTTTCATGGGAAACTAGTTCGGTTTTATATTAGTTTCGTACTGATGCTGTTAGAACTACACATATTTACTTCGGTTTCATAGGGAAAATACTCGTATTAAAGTTCAGTAATGTAAATCCAGCTTTAAATATTTGTTCAAACTCGGATTACGGAATATAGTTGTAGTTATTGATGAAACTACTTAAAAACCTTTGTACAAAGTGCAGTTGGGCTTATTTTGTATTCTTTGTTTAAACGAGAATCCTACGCCTTGAGTGCACTTACAAAACTTTGTCTGTAAAGACGACGGAAAAGGTGCAAATAAACTAGGTTTTTTAAATTACTTCGGTCCCGTAGCACTAATGGAAAGTGTACATAGACAGGGGAAGAGCTGCACGTAGGTGCACGACATCACGACATCGACATTCTAAATTAGTAGTGATAAATCGGAGCCCGGGCAAATTGACCGTACGGACCCGTAACCGGAGATAAACGTGGTTGTGTTCTAGACTAATTACCCGGAGAGGAATCAAAACCACAAGGGATTGAGCTTCGTGTAGGTACATGCCCATGCATTGTTCCACACACCAGATATGATATGAACCTCATAGGCTAATAGTTATCCTATTATAAGCATATTAGGATAACTCGACATTTAGATATAATATAGAGGCTTTGGTCTTCGACAGTATATTAGGTATACTCCGGGAAACGTTTTTTGTTGACTTACTATTTGTATACAATTGTGTTCCTTTTTTGCGCTTTCCAGGCAATCTACGATATGTTGGGTGCTTGCTCTAGCAACCGGCCAGCTGATTCCGCTGAAGAGCGTGCTAAAAACATCTTCGCCAAGATGGATGAGAACAACGATGGACAACTGACGCAGGACGAGTTCCTGAAGGGTTGTCTGCAGGATGAGGAGCTTTCGAAAATGCTGGCGCCTTAAATTGGCGATCAACTTCTTTTAACCCCGCGATCCGTTCTCACATACCCACCCCCATTGTATGCCTCACGATAACCCGACGGCGTCGTCTTGTCCACACGGCAGCATTATAAGAAAGAGTCGTTGTAACATTTTTATACTTTCAGTCAACCATTTGATCATTAACTTACATTCTCACTGTAAATATATTTTCGAAAATTAAAATTCACTCGTACATTTCGAAATTTTATATTCTGTACAAAAGTTTAAATCAAATTCGTGTATATCTTTTAATATTTGGAAAAATTTTAATCGTTGCGGTGTAAGTGGAGGTAATACCGGGTCAGCTTTTATCATCGAGTCGGATCTAATACGGTAACGGTGTGGTTGTGCGGTGTTGCTGTCGTGTTGACATGGCATGAGTATGTAGCATGTGTCTGTGTAACTCACATTGTGTTTGCGCATCCCGTGCGCGTCTAGTGCGGCCGGCAATTGTTCACTAACATCTGCTCGCAGCTATGTATGAGTCACGAATCAAGCTAAGCTGTCGCTATACCTCGCCCAGTAAACACAGGCCGAATCTACAGATTGCACCCGCATGTTGGCTTCACAGCCGAAATCACAGCTAAAAATGGATACTCTCCAACAAAGTAAGATCGGGGCGGTTGTTGCTCGGCTCGGGATGGGGTATTTTGGGCCCAACAGTCCTAACGCCCAACATGTTGCGATGCGGATATGCGCTTCACAATTTGCTTTCTCACGACGCATGTGAATATTGTCGATTGTAAAAAAAGTATTGTAAAATTAAGCTACTATTGATGTAACGAAATTGACGTCAATGAATCCTCGACTTAAAAATTGTCCATTCCTAATGATAAAGTATGAATGATAATATAATGTATGTGGAATATGTCGCTGTCGGATTGTCCACTTCGCTAATAGTATAAGATTGTGTCCGAACCATTCACTTCGTAGCGTTCTATCTATGACTATTCCTATATGTGACTCTCGGTCTATCTGGTTCAACGCTATATTCAATCCGATGACGGATTACTATAATAATATTGCACAGTATAAATCTTACATTCTAATATTAAGGCAAAGTTAGCGTAGCTATGTATGTACAGAATCGGTCAGATTGGTTGAACAAACCTTACGAGCTGCACGCAATAGGTAGGTACAGTGCTAACAAGATTGTAGCGAACATCACGACGCGATATTACTATCACAAACAACACTGACAATCTGATCTGTTCTGTCGGCGTTAAGTTCAATTTATGTAAGTTAAAATAACAGTAATATTCTACATGAGTAAACTTTATATTATTATCGTTTCTAGTTATTGGTGTCGTTTATTATATTGGTGTAATTCGTAAAGTCGTCAGGAATCTTCTCTGCACCCGGCATCACTTCCAGTGTCGCCCGGGCAGGAATCACGCTTCTTTGTCCCCGTATTATTTCAACGCGTTCCTACTCTACTCGTGATACTATCTCTTATCAGTTAGATTTCGTTGTAATCTTACCTACCTACTATTCGTACTACATTGGAGTATCGTGTATCCCAAATAGTTTCCCCACTACTGTGCCTTCTAGTTCCCTGTTGTAAATAGTTTACAGATTCATCTTTATTTATTTTAACTACTGACTAAGTTTACCTCTGTTAATTTTGCCAAAGGTGGCCAAAAACCTAACCTTAAACCAAATTGTAGTGTGCCCTAGTCCCATATTTCGTGTTATAGTTAATTTTAGCGTCTTATTGTATTACTTCGTCGCAGTCTTCACCAATAGCCACTGGCCGCACACAGTCGAAAGGGTCGCGATATTATTATTTAATTTAAATTTAACTATTTAAGCTGTGTTGTTTTCTTCATTAGTTTTCAGTGCATAAAGTAAGATTATTTAGATAGTATATTTATAAGTAAACAAACAGCGCGCAAATAACGCACAATTATGTATACAGGCACAACGCGACGTTGGCTTGGATAAAATACATAAGTATTTTTGTATTTGTTAGGTCTGTGTTGGAATATATTCCCGCGTGTCGTCGGCAATAGGCGTGCAGAAGCGCGGCTCGATTTGCGGTGATTTCAATTTGAACTGCAAATCTCAAGTCGACAGCCGTGCGACATGCCGCAATCACCGCATTAGATTGTCTTCGTACATATTTTATTCCAAAATCGTGCAGTGCTCTCGTGGGGATTTCCGCTTCCTTATCGCATCAAGCCCACATCCTATGCAGTCGACTTTATATCAAGTTGAATTTTAAAATTTTATTCGTATTCTGAATAAAGTGTCAAAGCACTTTCCTGTGGCACCCGTCAGTAGAGATGCAAGCGGCTGTATGTTTTGTATAGAGCGCATATTGACATCAGTATCCATAACCATGTGCACTGGAAGCTAACATCCTTGCATTAATTTGTTGTTAAAACATTCCATGTGATAACGCAGTACACTATAGTCATTAAGTTCTTACTTATATTTTAATGTACGATTATTTCATTATAAACTTGTATGATTTGTATAATTTTGATAGCTTTATGGGTAAATTGTAAATTAAATTAATTAATTTTGTTATTAACTCTCTAACTATATAGGTGATTTCGATTATTTCATTCAGTTCCCAGTTCAAAGACAATTTGACGTAATGCGATTCTCCTTGTTGCCACGACGAAGTACGTCACATTAGAGGAAAGTTTAAACACGATCATAAATTGACTGAATTTTATACAAACATAGAAGAAGAAGGATCAATAAATCTCATCTCGGACCTGAAAGTAGCTTCGCAGACAGGGTGTTGTGTGACATATCAGAAAAAGATTTTCGATTGGAAATATAGAAATTTAAATAAAATTTAATTGGAATGTATTACCATTTCCTAGAAATATCGCCCTAGGCGAAACGTACTCTGTCTCACTAACAGGCAATTATTCGATTACGGCTTCAACAATGCCAGTGTGTATGTATATATCCCAAAGGAAACAGTTACAACTTAAATTCAACATAATATTTAGTCAATTATTATATTCATAAAAGTTTAATTGAGAAAGTTAATTATTACGCGACCCAGGCCTATGAGTCAGTTGCTACTGATCTTTATAGTTACGGTTAGCTAGGCTCTGCCCCCCCTCGGCAGTCTATGTGCTACCCTATCGTCCCAACCTTTCTCTTACTACTTGACTTGATCACTTCACTGCGAAACAAATCTTTATGTATGCACTTCTACCGCACCACGTATAGTAACTTTTAACATAGGATTTAAAAATATTTCAATTATAGAGTCGTAAAGTCAATGTGGATTTATTAAGTTCGCTTGTGGTTTGAGTTGTTAAAATTTGCCATGAATTTGTGCCATATAATTTTGATTACATTTTAAATCTAGGGCGAAACATTGGCAACACCAGTTATCATAACATCCGAGTGAGGACGCCACTGGCAGATTCGTTTACAATCTCGTAGTGAGACAATTCGTTGTCTTTGCACATAATCGCCCATTTTTATACTTAAATATTGGTTAGGACATAAGTGAATACTTTCTATTGGTCTCAAATATGTAATCTCAATCTGTGAAAGTATGTGACTACTCTGTTCCGACCTGTAACCGACATGTGATTTATATAATTAGCGGACATTACAATGAATTAATTGTTTAGCCTATGTGTTTATTTATTTAGTAAAATTATTAGGTAAATAAAATATTTAAAGAAATTATATAATTGGTGTTAAGTGTGTAAGCGAAATGCCGACTTGCCCCTGGTAATTAAAGATTAATGCAAACAAGCATCGAATTTAGTACCCAAGTATGAACAGCTGCTTCCACAGGCAAATGGCAGTTCGCATAATTTTGGAAAAACCAACAGAGTAGTTACCTTTTTGAATTCTATTTTGTTAACGTACTCTTAGTAGTAAGCTTCAAATGTATTCCTTTACTTACGCTATATTATTTATGTAATATATATTTTAGTGTAATCTATTGTTTAAGATATTATTGTAACTATCTGCGATAGTCGCACAAACCAGGTTGCTTGTATAATTTTCCTTAAGTGCAGCTACTTTTAATGTATTTGTATTTAGTTTGTACACTTTCTTTTTTGTATTAAAAATACGATCATTAGAACGCTGTTAAATTTCTGTCTAGACAAAACTGTACCTAAGCGGTGGTAACACGCGGGGGATAGTCACTTTATATCGTATTCTAATATCACAACATATGTACTAGGTCAGCAAACATTAGTACCGATTGTTCGCTCAGAATATAAGTACTTTTCAGATACCTACTGTGTGGACCCCGCTTTACATCTTGAAGTCTCAGTAAAGTATTACAGACTTATTTTACACTTAGTTTCGATTCCTTCAACATATTATATGTACTAAAACAAAGTATCCACAATGTGTCCCATTTAAATCTGTTGTATTACTAAGAATACATAATATTTTAATGAATTCACATTTTGCCTATTTATGTATATGATAAAAATAATTATAAAACAATTAGTTCATAAATAATTTGTCTCCTTATTGTAATTGTGCACGACAACATAGTTTAATAATATTATACTAATTATAATTATTAGATATCAAAATCATGTAGTCAGTTCTTTATTATAGTGAGGTGGGTATGATTTCATTAAATTCAATAAAAATCATTAAAAATAGTTGTTACTAACTCAATCAGTTAACCCCGACTTTAGTTTCTTTTTTGTTTCTTTTTTGGTGTGGTGAAAATGAGAGTCCATCATACTGAACTGGTCCTACCAAAGATCAGAAACACCCCTGGCTAATAAGATGGAATAAACAATACAAAGATGAATACAGAATGATAACATCACAAAATAGATAGTATGACAAACAACACACACTTTGAAATAGGGGCCACCCCTGAATTAACTGCACACATACATAAAGCTCGAACATAAAAGCCTTGTATATTACAAGTAAATAGTATTAAATGTTCATATACACTCAACGCACACAACCATACTGTAATAAGCTTAATATACACCTACATTAATAAAAACGCATCCTGATACACACACACTCACACTCGCACACACATACACGCACACACACATACATACATAGATATATACACTCACATGCACACACTAACATACTAACATACATACCTCTTACGCACTCCTACATAAACATCCACACGCTCACTACTGCATTCGCACGCACACAGACTCACAAACACACCCACACACCTGTGATGGTACACTCACATTCATAAATCTTATTTGTGTGAATTACATGTACACTAAACGCACACAATGCCTGTTGCACCTCCTCCTGCGAAGACACGCCCCAGATTGAATGCCTGTTTATATCAATTACATTTACAATTAAATTCTGGAAAATGGCGCAAGCGCAATCTGATCACCCTTCCGTTCGCCACGCCCACTCATTTCCTATTGCAGGAAAATAATAATCCTTTTCATTATGTAGCGGTGAAAATAAATAGATACAGCTCGGAATTCTCTGGAAAATCACTGTTAAATGCAGGCATACAAATTGAATTCAACAGTTTCCCCCCTCGAACGGAATTACAGCTTAAACTCCCCCTGTTTTCCACCCTTTATTACTCATACCATCACACTGACCACCCACCTGCAGCTCGCACACATACAAGTATGATTAAGGTATTTCTCCCAACTTGTCTATGTGTGTCCCTGTAAACACTCGTACATAATATACTCTAAAATAGTTTCATATTTTACTGCTAGGGCTGGTACATGATTTTGACGAAATACAAATAAACTATAGTGTCGTGTGCATTCGCCATAGTTATTTATTTTTATTTATTTTTGCATTTTATTCATGATTCCAAAGTTAAATAGCGTTTTTATGAAGGCAACAGAAGGTCAGAATTTTCTCTTTAACTTTGTAGAACTTTATTTACACACGTTACTGCAGAACTTAATTAACTTTCCATATTTCTTTTTCTCTTTGATACAAAGTTTTTGTTTCTTTTTAAAGCGTTTGTAAATAAAGTTAAAATATTATATTCACAGATATTATTAACGTTGTGATAAAATTGCACCATTCCACTGAAATTCATAATTCAAAATTGAAAGTTTTGCGTTCGTTCCGCGCGAGGTTCGTGTTTGCAAACTATTTGAACTACATCGTGATTCCATACTCCACCTCTATCAAATCATATTTAGGTGTTGGCGTTGAAATAACTCGCATAGTTGATCCGACACGTGGATGTAATCGATCCCACCGAGCCGGGATTTTAAAGCGTACAAAATATTCCTCTTTTTGATATTAATATTACCTTAGAGTTTCTTATCAGTCGATCTCTTCCGTATACAATAGAGATTACAGATTATATCAATCTATATATTGTAAACTTGATATGCATTTTCTAAAAGACTCTGTGGCAAGTCATGAGAGTGACATAAGGTAGTCTCATCTTCGTAGCGGGGATTTTATTAAGCTTAGAAATATTTTTAATATCGTCTATTAAAATTGTTAGTACCTAAGGATTTGACATTAAATATATCGGCATACGGTTGTGCTGAAATGTTCTAAATCAATTTCTTGTAGGAAATTGGATGCGCTTCAGTGAATCGTGCAGTTTTGTTGCAAAACCATTACATATTTTTATTTCAATGTGTTTTTTCAGCGATTACTACATACTTATTATGTTTTAGGGCACAAGATTTCTCTACTCACTAAAAGCAAGCAGGTTGTGTAATATTTTAACGTCCTTTCCGAAATATAAACAGACAGCAAAATGGGAAAACAAAATAGTAAATTAAAACCAGAGGTTTTGGAAGATCTGAAGCAGAATACAGAGTTCTCAGGTATACCTAGAATTACCAACTATTGTTTATTTAACAGAAGTACAAAGATAACGACCAACTTTTAGTACCATAGGAGTTAATTGTTATTGTGAAGTTTACAACTATGTGCCTGTTTAAAATGATTTTGATTGAAAGCCTCTTTCCAGCTTATTGTTAATGTGTTATATTTTTATTCAGTACTATATACATTTTAACTTTGTACAATACTAATGTAGTTTCTTTAAATCGTTTTATGCTGATAATTTTCAGATGCTGAGATACAAGAATGGTACAAAGGCTTCCTAAAAGATTGCCCCAGTGGACATTTGTCTGTAGAAGAATTTAAGAAAATATACGGGAACTTTTTCCCATATGGCGACGCTAGTAAGGTAATCTTTGAGTATTTGTTTGTTTACCTACCTTCTTTTATATAACGTGGCACAATTGTGAGATTTTGTTCAAGTTGCACAATGAGACTTTTTTATACCGAGGTAAAATTAAAACATATTCAAATTGTTTCAGTAGAGCACTTGAAAAGCTTTAGAAATGTAATATAATCAAATCATTTTTCAGTTCGCGGAGCACGTGTTCCGGACATTTGATGCTAACGGAGATGGCACGATAGACTTTCGGGAGTTCCTGTGTGCGCTGAGCGTGACGTCACGCGGCAAGCTGGAACAGAAACTCAAGTGGGCATTCTCCATGTACGACCTCGATGGCAACGGGTACATCTCCCGGCAGGAGATGCTCGAGATTGTCACTGTAAGTATTTCTTATAGTTCCAGAGCTGCGGACTACCTAGCGGATTTACTGGGGCTCCGGCTCGAAAATCAGGAGTAGTTTTTAGTTAGTAAGAGTCTGACACTCCCTCTCGCCTCGCCCAAGGCGGTAGAAGTCATTGGATGATTGTCCCCCCTCAAAAAAAAGTATTTCTTATAGTATCTGAGACGTTTATCTAGCGTTAAGCATTTGGCGCCGGCTATGGAACAGCACTAGAGGAATAACCAAGTGCGTTGGTGGCCTTTTATGAATTGAGGATTCGGGGATTAAGCATGGAGGCCACGAGATATGGTTTTTGTTTAGGGAGTCCTTCTAATTCCTCTAGAGGTATCCGTCATATATTCAGTTCGTGTATATATTCAGTTTATTATATTATAAATCCCATGTAATGTTTTGTTAAGGTAAACTGGCACAGAGATAGTTCTGGATGACAGATTTATCCCAATGACTCTGTCAAAGTCGAGCCAGTGAAATATAACATACGAGCAAATCCCTTTGTTTCAGTTGCACGTTGTTAGTAGTTTGTATAGTTGTTTAGTTTTGGTAGTTGATTAAGGTCAGAGCCAATTAGTACTTCGCTTTCGCTTTCATACAAATATTCGTGGAAAGGTCATCGATTGTTTCGTAGTATAAAGTTAGTTTTACTAAATTAAAATATGTGTAGCAGTTTGTTATTCCTCGGGGGGTGGGTATAGCAACATTTTCTTGTGGAGATTAATCTAACTTTTGTTCTGTTTAGTATTACGTCCGGTATGCTAGTTGATTACTATGGGACTATTGTTTTTTAAATAGCGACGCATAAATCCAATTTAAGACAGAGAGCATTAGATGTAGTGTGCCTAGAGGGGGACGTTGTCATGATTATTCGATGAAAATTTTCTATCCAATCATGGTGATAATTTGATAGAAGCTTTTGATTTACGACTACATTATGTAGTATTATGCATAAATATATGATTTTAGTCTACGTAGATTGACAGTTGACTTCAATTGGGACTCTTCAAGACTTTATTCGCGTATCCTCAGATGATTTATCCTCTTACACACATCACTAATTACGTAAAATCATTAATTACAGGCAATTTACAAAATGGTGGGGTCTGTTATGAAGATGCCCGAGGACGAGTCGACGCCAGAGAAGCGGACCGACAAAATATTCCGACAAATGGACAGAAACAAAGACGGGAAACTTTCCCTCGAGGAGTTCATAGAGGGCGCCAAGAGCGACCCGTCCATCGTACGGCTGCTGCAGTGCGACCCGCAATCACAGTGATACCTTAAATATTAATCTTAGTACTCAATGAGTACCACTCAGTTTATCCACACTTATATAAAACTGTTGTAAAATATCACCCTTATTACAATGCTTGTAAGAGCTAGTGCGCGTCGTAAAGCGTTGGTTACACATTAAATCAGTTTGTTGTCCTGTTGCTTGGCTGTTCTCTCCTCTCACTGTTATTATGGATTTCAAATATAATATTATAATATTAGAGATTGTTAAAAATATTAATAGATTTATACTCTGTGATTCTTGTTCACACAACTACAAAGACAAACGAAGACCCGATGTTGAGAGATTACAAATTGGGATATTGAGGAAGCATACTTATGACAGAGTACCTTACTATCCCGCCATGGTTGTGACAAGAAATTTACAGAAAGTACGACTTATTAAATGAGATATGTATTTACAAAAGCAGAGTAGAACATTAGTACAAAAATTAGAGTAAACGTTGAAATAAATTATACTATTTATATAGCATCTGTTCAAGAGAAGAGATGCTGGTAGTTATGAACAAATCGAAGGAACGCAGCAATAATTCCAAAGATAGTAGCATATATTACGGTAAGATAGGTCTATGAAGAAATCACGAATATTTTATATGATGTAGTAGGATAACGATCTATTTACAAAGTCAGTAATTAATGAGGCAAGGCAACGTCACGACCACTCTAAAAGACAGTAAATATATTGGTTGACCTTGAAGGTTTCATATTTCTATTGCTACAACAACCAAACAGCAGGACAAGTTATGTGCGACTGTAATGTGTATAGTGTTCAAAGATTTTTCCCTATAATACTAGTTAGGTTAATACACATTATCTGCCCACAAACGTTTTGCGGCTTTTTCGTATAAGCGGGCTCGCGAGGGACTACTAATGTCGGGCACTTCACGTTCGATGACCGAACGGAGAACTTGCGGCGACACCTCGATGAAGCTACTTGCATAGCATACCTAGCGCTTCCTCTCCATTACCTCAAATATATTTGCAGTACTATTGATGCTAACTGTATCCAGTCATTGTATTTATACAACATGGATACACTAAAATGACAAAATATCGTTACAAACGATATTGAAATAAAATTGACGTATATCGTAAATCGCATCACTATATCTCACTTGCCCGCTTATATCGCGTATAAATTTTATCCAAGTATCTCCCTATATTATCGAAAATAATTTATTATATCTACAAATATTGAATGTTGCAACAATCACTACGTGGGTGTAATATGAAATTTTCGGAGTTTATTAAATCTTAATGATTCAATTTAACTTTAATGCCACAATTGACTTTATATTTGAAATTAATGTCTTTAAATACATCTGGTAAACAATATTCTAAAGTCTTTTTTGACAGAGAATGTACCTATAACCGTATCTAGTTGAAATATGATGTAGATAACTGATGTTTGTTAAAAATAATTTGACGTTCTTGAGTCAAACCTTGAGGATATAATGCGGGAGTAGCTGGTTACGCGCAGGGTACAGGAAACACAGTATTTAATGTTTAAATTTGTATAAGTTAAACGCTGTTGTAATTGCGCATCAATGACATTGATTATTTAGATCAAATTAGTTTGAGTTGAGCGCGAATGTGGCCTTAGGACAGGATACAAAGCTCTGTACCGCTGCACGTATGCAGCTACGTCGCATAGCGTTTGGCAGTAAGGTTGTATGGCTGTCTTCTCACTGCTAGCGCATACGATGACGCTTAACTTGGCCTGATAACTTGTGAAGAATGATAGTCAGTTGCTGATCTGAGAATATATACTACGATCACAAATTAAACGTTAAACACAAAAGGTCTTCTATGCAATATCTGTAGCTTGACATCTTGTCTTTGTAGGGAGCAATGAAGTGGTGGCCTACCGAGTATGTTTTCTCATATCTGCACCTGTTTGTGCAGATACAATGCATGCCTTAATATATTCTAAATCTAATAATTTTATTTTATAGTGAGCAACTATGCTAGCATTGAAAAGACAGCGTTTTATAGCACAATTTTAGGAAGACATTTACGCAACAATCGACACAGACAAGTACGATAATATACAGTTATTATTAATTTATATTGTAATGAATATTCATGCTGGTTTATTCGCGTAGCTGATATTATTAAGGTTTAGTTTTAATGAATGAAGAAATATGAAAATTCATAACTATTGTCCCGAGTCAGCCTAAGTATTATTATTATTCAATTATTATGAAGCAAAATGAAGTGTAGATAAAGATCTTTCTTATTCGCATTTTCTGTTTAAAGGCAACGGCAGGGGCATTTGTGTCACTTTCATGTAACTTAGTAAGTGGACCGTCCACGCTGTCGTTGCATGAAATTGAGATAAATAAGCAATCGATAAATTTCAAAGTTTGTAGCAACCATAATGTTTACATTAAAATATAGGAAATATTGTATTCTGTTCAAGAGGAATCTATTGATGAAGGTATTGTGGCAAGACTGCTATTACTTGTTATGATATATAGTAGATATATATTAGAGGCTCCGCCCCCGTTAGCTGCGGTCTTTCTACGAAAGCCCAGAACCAAAAGCTCGGTGACGCTTCGACTGAAAAAACTAATTCGTTTGCGCAGTCAGAGCATCTGCAGACGAACGCTCCGCCGCTGCGATACCGCCTTTATGTTAAATGTTGTATAAAGTATATAAATGTAGAAGTTAAAGAGAATATTGAGAATAGACTTGTCTAAAGCAATATACCAGACTGAATATACAAATGGATGACATGTCCAAACAAATTTCGTCGTGGATAAATTGCGCAACACTGTTGTCATCATTCTAATTACAAGTAAAAGCAATATAGTCCTCTAAGATAAGGTTTATGTTTGCAGATAGTGTGCGCAATTTATTTATTCGTCCAGTGCTTCAGGCAAGCCGTCATACCATGATACGCCGATGTACCTGCACCGTGCGGGTACCCCTGCTGAATGTGAAACCTCGTCTTCCAGACAAACGAATCGTTGTCGTGTCAAATCTCAGCGGTGGCGCAGTTCGTCTGGAACATGCCCAATATTAACGCATTATTGGTATACACTTATTCGTAGTTATGGACTCTGTAATTTTATAATAGGAATACATATTCAAATAAATATTAAAGTTATTTAAAGTATTTACCACACATCACAAATGTTATTATGAATTATAATGTTATGCAAGCGCTAACCTAAGGAATGTGGCTTAGATTAGCGCTTGTTCTCTGCCCCTGTATCACACTAGTTGAGTTAATGATTTTACAATGTATGCAATTTTGTTCTTAATGGTCTATGTAGTTCTTATAACAACGGTCGATGTTTGCTTGAATATCTCGAGGCTTTAGATGGCCATAATCTCAGTTTGAATATCAGTGGTTATACAGTATTGTTTATAATTATAGCGGCAGTGTGCGTCGTGTGTTTTGTTATAATAACTACATACATATAGTAAGCCACACAATACACGATGTATGTAATGTATTTTTCTTTTATATAATTAGATTTTTGCAATGTATCGCCATTTAACTAACGCATATGTTTGGCTGTAGTATTATTTGTTTTACTAAACACAACTAACACTTACTTTTACACGCTTGTTTATTATTTATTTAGAAAGCTTTACATAGTTGTATGACGGATCAATTCTCATTTTATATATTATATAACGCAACTTTATTTGACCGACATGTTTTTTTGCTTGTCTAGCTAGCTAGTTTATTGAACGGAATATCGAATCAAATGCACAATTATTTTGTTTTCGCACAATAACAGCATAATGTACGTATCAATATATAATTGTTATTAATGTGTATTTATTGTGGAATTGATGACATATTGGAACCTTTTGAGTGTTCGTGTGTTCGTACCTTTTCACATGAATATATTCACCAACTCGCCAGTGCTTATGATGTATTATAACATATTTTATATTATACAATATATTATAGTATTTACTGTTTGTCGTTCAACACTTAGAGTTTATGTTATATCGCGTGAAATGTACCATGTTGACTTACACTACACAGATTACATGTTATATCCTAAAGTCTTCTAATGTTATATGAAACAGTGTCTGAAACTTTACAAATATTATAATGTCGTGTACTTTTTATATTCTCAGTAAGTTTACATATCTGTTATATAAAATCGATGTTCAATTAAGTGTCGTAGTGTAAAAGATCCGTAAAATATATCGAACCTGGACAAATAAAAGAAAATAATATTTTTAATATATAATTTTTTGATTGTGTACAGATTATTAGGTGTTCGGTCGAATTTTATATCTGTGTCATTTTTGGTAATAAGATAATTAAATTCTAAACATGAACGGTATGTACATCATCCTGAATGAAGCCTTTTATTCTAAGTGTTTAAAATGGAATTAACGTTGTATTTTGAATTAGAATTTAGCAAATAGATGTTTATAAGAGTTATTTATAATATTCCTTACTTCTCTACTCAGACACCAGACGTTTCTATGCATTTCTCGTTTTCTCTATATACTTCCTGACTGTGCAGTTGATTCTATAATCAGTTTCATATTTCGGTCTGAATTTGCTTTAAACATACACGATGAGGTGATTTGCTAAACATCAACAAAAACCTTAAAATTGGCACAATGGTTGTTTTAGACAGGATATGAAAGAGCGATGGTAAGCCTTGCTCTCTAAAAATTAGACAATGACATGATTGTATTGACAAGTATGGACGCTATGTGTTGGACACAACCTTGTAATATGTGAGCAAATCACCTGATACAAATTACCTTAGGTAGATAGGTTGTATACCCAATATTAGATAGGATTCAGTTCAATGCGCTATATGCCCCGCGTCCTAGTCATTATAGCTGATTTTCTGAATTCCGCTGACGATTGTTTTATGGTCTTCCAGTATTTTAAGCAGTAGACGACTGAACTACGTAACGTAGTTATACTTGAATTTTATTAAAAGTCATTTAGTTCAGGTTTTATTCCTGATAGTTCACAACATACCTTAGTCGATTTAGCACCGCTCTAGTTTATTGCTAGCATTAAATGGGTGCTAATTTATACATACATTACGATCTAGAATGCTTTGAACATTTTTAGTTTACTTTAGCGGCGCTATAGCGGGTTTTATGTATTATAAAATTACAATTTCTTCCCTAACATCTAATTACGTATGTTTTGCTCTTCCTCAAATATGCTTGTCGCCTTTTTGAGTTGTTCACACTATGATATATATCACTTGTAATCTATGGTGCATAAAATGTCCTCTGAGATAAAAGGATTGTTATGATATGTGTAGCGATAGTTTATGTGTGAGACGTACTCAACTGAAAGATCTGGTGTTTGAAATATTCGGTACAAGTCGAGCTGTCGTGCCGACTTTGTTCGAATAACCGACGGCTTTTGCACGATTTTGTCAACTTTTCGCTTTTTGATCGAGTTTGGCTAAAAGTTTACTCCACTAATACTATCCATTGCACAGATTATCAAGTGATGGGTAAGAGAGGGTTATGAGTGCAGACAAGTGTCGAAAGTACGTACAAGTGTTGGTATTCTCATGGTAGGTACAAAGCTTAACATAATATCATTATCTTGCACTAAACTAAAGCTACAAGTCTAAATATTTTACTTTTTGTGTAAGTATCAATAAACTAATACCTACTGTGTTTAGAATATGAAGTTATTATTTAATACGTAAAGATGTATTGTAACTTAGAGATTATAATATTATCTAAACCCAGGGTGCTATTGACTCGAGAAGGGTGTGTTGGGGGCCGGCGATTCTCACAATCATGTCTGGCAAACATTCTAAAACCCAATTGACATGATATCACCAAACCATATTTCAAATTATTGACAGTATTGTTATAGAGCCCCATTGACAAAATTGAGGCATTGTCTCATTGCTAAAGTGAGTAAAAAACAGATCGAGCCGCGCCCAGCCCGCCGACACCCCGCACGGGACCTTTCGTGCAAACAGCTCTCGAAATGCTGCAAGGACCAATATGTACAAGAGAGGTAGTACCTAAGTCGTAACTGAAGGTACCTTGACAGTCGGCATTTACTCCGACATCTAATTAGTTGGTGTCTTACCACTGACTACGTAATTGTTGTGCATTACATATCAAATCGCTTGAAACAGCATGTTCTCAGTGTTGGATATTCACACACTTTGAGTAGATACACATGTCGGCTTCTTGAGCAATCCCAGTGTATGATCGGCATTTAAGATAATCACATACATGTTTGATTCACTAATAGCACCCTGCTCTCTGGCGTCTGTACACAGTTCAACGGAATGTTGAGTACAACGTCAACTTTACTATGAATATTTGGCTCTAACGCAAACGTTGCTTGTAAACTTAAAGAATACATTTTGTCTTGGCAATTCATTGTTCTGTGTAGTCAATTTGTGATTCCTTACATCATTTTCTTTACAATTGACCTTCTAGTTCTGATACTCTGTTTTAGATTAAAATTATTATATCTATTTATTAAATCTTTCTCCTCTCAATTGACGTTTCATTTTCCAACCTTATAGTGATCGTATCCTAAACGTTTCAGCTAATCGTTTATAATGCTGTCTTTAATATTATAAATGTATTATTAAATTTATTGTAATCCTGTTTGGTGTTCAAATAAATTAATTATTTAAAATTGTCTTCATTCTTTGATGCATCACGTAATTGTATATACCCTTGTAGAAACACTAATTTTACATAGCTTCATTACTAGTAATACTTGTAAACTTTTCTATGCTTAAAGCCAATCTCATGGGCTACTAACTATAGCACACAGTATGTTAGAATCCTTATGTAATTTTCTTAGAATACCTATTATTTCGTCTAGAATGGGGTTCTTAAATAGGTGTAAATATAACTGTGCGATTAGCGTAGCCTGCGGGCAATCCAAACAGAAACAATTTTCTATTATGCAGTTATTGTGATTTTAGAAACATCTTACATAATTCATGGTTCTTAACTTCTTAAGTCTTTATTAAGCTTAATATTACATAAACAGGTGAATAAGGAAAAGAAAACGTTTACAAAAATACAATTATTGTTTAATAATATTATAAAAGCATATTTAAAAGGGTACATATACTTAATAAACTATACAATTTTATATTGGGTACCTACTTATCATATTATTATTGTGCGCACTGCACAGGTACTTAATTTTAATTCTGGTCAGTTTTAAACCTATCTTCATCACCAACAGCAAATGACAGTCCGCTATTACCGGACACAAAAACAATAGGTAGTTGGAAAGTGGCACTAATCTTTGGTAGATACAAAATATAATACAAATCTTAGGTATATTTATATTAGGGTAGTTAAAAGTATCAGTCATTAAAAAATATCCGTCAAATAACGAAAAATTTTTATACCTATAGACATATTTTTCAATTTTGTTAGTTGAGGTGATGATGCAAGGTCGCTGTCACCGTACCCAATAAAATGTAATAAATTGTGACGTCACACGTTATTTCATCCAATGTTTTAACTTAAAATAAAATTGGGGAAACTAAGGAGGTGGGTACCCTATTATAAGTATTAATAATAATACATATCTACATATAATATAGTGAGTAGCAAAAGTTCTTTTTTAACCTGAATCCTAACCAATGCCCGATAACTAGCGATAGATATCTCTGGACAGACTGAGGCTAATCATATAGTGTGATATCTATACATAGGATCTTCACTTCACAGTTGTTAAAAACCAAAACTATCCTTTTAATAAAAAAAGATGCGAAAGAAATAAGCCAATAAGGGAAAGTGATTGGAAGTGTGAAGTTATTTTAGTAACGGACAGAGTAAACCAATTAATTACGTAATAATTAAATGGTCCGTGGTGGGAAATGTTTGGGAAACTGCGCCTGGCTAACGTGTTAACGATCATTAGGCCAATGCGAGTATCCATCGGGTTAATGGCTTGATTAAGAAACTGTTTAACGTCTGTCACCTGTGTTGTATGAAGGAAGGGTGATTTACTTGCGGTGATGCACTCAGACATATTTAAAATGACTGAGTACGTCGGTTATGCTTGTTTTCACCAACCTCCCTTAGGTTTTTTAAGGAGGGAAAATCATTTAATAACGTCAAGGGGAGTTTTAGACTCTTACTGAATAAAAACTACTCCGTTACTACTTTTGCTCTTCGAGTCGGGGCACTGGTAACCCGTTAGGTAGTCCGCAGCTGCGGAGACTTAGGTCTATGATAAAATAGGTGATCAACGACCGAAATTTTGATTATTAGTTATCAACCTATAAGTGACACTTAAAGGTCATGGTTAGTTTAGGTGTTCGCCCCACCCAAATGAACTCCTAGTTAGGAGATGGTAAGTGAAAACAAGCATTAAAGTCCTAGACTTCACAAACTTAAAGAAAAGAGCGTAGTCCTTTTTAAAAGGTTGGGAACGCACATGTGGCTCCTCCGGTGTTGCGGGTGTCCATGGGCGGCCCTGATCCTGTCAATTATGCAGCGCCAGATTCGATGGCCATGCTTTCATGGGGATCCCTTGGGGATTCCAGTTTAAGGTTTCTTTGGTAATATGGTTGGGATTCCCTCGAATCGTGTGGCCAATTCATAAGCTTGTGGCGTTGGATCTGACAGTCGATCGAATTTATATTTTTTTTCCAACATCTTTAGTGTCTAGGTACATTGGATGTGGCATCTGGTAAGTAATGTCCCATAAAAATAATTATTATATTCAACATTTCGATAATAACAGTCACTGACTAATTATTGCAAGATAGTTAGGAATAGTTTCTTTCCTTAAAAAATTACATACTTAATTATTTTAGGGGCGACAGATAGTGATGTTAACGATAAAACGTAAATCTTATTTATCCTTATAACACCGCACCGCCGTGATAATAACACCATGATGTTAACTTTCACAAAACAAAATAAATTATCTAAACAGCGCCATCTGTTGGGTACAGGTAGAACTACGTCGAACCTACAGGATACATGGTTGGGTTGGACCTGTAAAACATGTTGAACACAACATAAACTCGTAATCGGGATTATTCAGAAAGGGGTCTCTGGTTTGATTCCCTGGTTGGAAAACAGTGCTCCACATTGCTTCACATCCTGGTGTTATAGTATAATGATAGAACAGAACTATCTTCGTGAGATATACCTATTTAGTTATTAACTTTGATTATTTTTGTAGACTTAATGTGTTTCGTTGATGCAATATTTACCAAAATTGTAAAACCCGTCAACATTCATAGGTTTATGTTATTGATATGGTAGGTAGTAGTATTTTGTTAGGCTTACTATACAACTAGTAAAACTATAAGTAAATAGGTATCTACTTCACATTTCATCAACATCCCGTGGGCTGTTCGCCTATTCATAGGAGGGATTTGCCATAATCTCCACGCTTGCCAGGCTAGTTGAAGACTGCATTATAAAAGGACCAACTCTAACTTACTTTTTCTAATACCTCTCACTCAGCAGCTGCAACACACGATATTTTACTAATGCCAGTAATAAAACTTTAATCTGTTAATCTTTTCATAGAATTTTCGAATTTATATCACAAAATAATAAAGTTGAAAATCTAATAAATAAAATTTACAGAAATGTGTAGGTTGACTTGCTGACGTCGGTAGCTGTACTTACATAATTATTTAAATAATATGTTAATAAGGGTGCCATTAAATAAACAACTATCTATTGATTAAACATTCACTTACAGGGGTCATAGTCACTTACTATTTATGTCACTATGCCGGTAGAACATTTTACTATATTTAACCGAATATCCATACAACCTCTTGCTAAAAGAGTTACCAAGATATTCCTTGCTCTGTCCCGTAAATATAACTATAGAATCAGTGGCCTTTGCAAAGCAAAAAGTATCAATTATTTGACAGCCTGGCTGTCACATGGTTAAGCGGGTGGCAAGCCACTGCATAGCGAGTTCGATTCGTGATGGAACGAACAATGCTTAGCGTGATCTACTACTTGTTCCTTCGATATGATTGTATGTGAAAGTTTGATCAGTAAATTCACTTATACATTATTATACAGTATACTTATACAGTATCTTTTGATATTTACTTTTGCCGAATGCGAGAGGTGGACACCAAACTTGAAACTTCGCGTTCAGTAGTCACGCTACGGCCACCGCTAACCCTTTAGAATAAAAAGTAGACTTCTCTTTGACACTGGGATCGAATCCTTTCTAGCTAAAAGTCTAACTCATGCTGTTTCATTTATGCTAATACAGCCGATGTCATAGTAATCGTTTAATTCCAAATAATTAAGAAGTTTTAAAATTATCTTTACTATCATTTAGGCAGAACAAATGTTACCGAGATCTAAATCTAAATCTAAACCGAATTTATGCGCCAATATTAACATTTTACCACTCAAAAGTCAGTTTCAAGCTTACAGTTACAAAACACCACCGGAATGAATCGAACGAATCCACAACAAAATATCTAAAATCACAACTAGGTACGCACGCAGCACGCAGCATCCGTAGTGCGGAGGGACGACTTACGCTTGACCCCTATTTTATCCCCTCTTCACATTACGTGAGCAAGTAGAATTCTCGGTTTTTTTAATCAAACCACCTAGCCTTCGAAAGTGTAGTGAAGGAAAAACGAGAACTTTTTTCGACAAATTTATTTTACAAGAAATTCGATGCCATTAAAAGTTGGCTGACCGAGAGTAGGTGCTTAACAAGTTAATAGGCAAGTATGTTTGTTAATTTATTGTTTACGCTGGAACAAAATAAAGCCAAGTATACCTATATGTTGAGGTCCTAGAGTCAGGAACCAACGCAACATAGTTACCATCGAAACAATTACTAACTCCGCAACCAACGTCCGTTCAAATTAAATCAGCTTAAACCAAATAAAATTACACGCCAAATTGATTTAAAGCTCAGTAGGTACACATCTGAATATAGTATGTATAGGTGGGCTCCAAATTGCGTATTTAAATAAGTACCTATCTATACAGGAACACGTATGAACGAGTTTATAGAGGTTGGCAGCAGAGTTAGTTCGCTCTCTGTATGGTGTACTATGCGTGAGGGGGGAGCGGGCGGTGGGTGGCGGAGGGGGCAGGGGGTGGCGTTCAGGACGCGCCTAAGGGGCTTCGTCCAGAGAAAGTAAAATATCCTGGTATGGGGGAGGCTAGTATTGTCAAGCCAATGTATAACTATAGCTTTAAACTATATATCGGGGGTCCATACTATAGCCTGTGGAGTACTTATTTACATACGTATATAAGTTTATCTATTATGCAGACATAGGAAATGGAACAGGTTGGGAAAGGGACGTAGCGAAATTTGCTTACATCTATTGGACGTAAAATCGTTCTAGTTTGTAATATTGATTTGAATAGTCATTGCATGATAGCCATGTTGTTACTTGTGTGCGGTGTAGAGGATTATTTGGAGTACGCTAATTTATAATTTATGTTCTAAGAAAATGTTTAACTAATTACATAAAAAAAAATATTGACTTTTGAACGAGTATCAAAATAGGTTTTAATTCCAACTGAATCCAAGTCAGTTCGATCCCCACTCGAGTCCTGCTGCACCGATCCCACTGGCTTATTGACCCAATAAACAACCGTACTCCGTACTCCGCACTCGTTTGAATACTTTTAATAACGCGCGCGTTCACGAGTTACAAATGTTGGCAAACTTTTGTTTGTTTTACTCATAACTTAGTATATTGGTCACTAACTTAAAGCGAGATTTGAGTTCTATATCGAGATAAAAATAAAGTAAGCATGTATTATCAGATTTGGAAATACCAAAGTATCTGAAAACGTGAAAAAACGTATAGTAGCATATAACTATTAATATTGCTTGTTTAAAATGCTACGAAGTTTAGATTTACGTGTGAAATAATTTTATTCTGTGTAATGTCGAATTTAAACTCTTAAATGCAAATTAGTGGCCAACTCTACTACTCTCAAGTATGTTAAGGAAAGTGATTCTTATTGCTACGACATACAGAAGTGTCGTAGCCAAAATCGTAGCACAAGAGAATAGATACAAATTACTATTAGGAGTACTTTTCTAATTTTTTACAGCCAGATCTTAAGGTGATTCGACAATCGTAAAATTTATGAATACTAATTTCTTTTGGTGATAAAATTAGGTATGTTTCCAGGGATATTAAGGTAAGTAGGTATTAACTAATTATGTGTTAAGAAAATTTTATGAAGTGGAAATTTTCGGTGACCCTTTTACCATATACTTAGGTACATTGTACACGCCTGTCTTCAGGTAGATATTTTTTGGAAAATAAGTGCCCCAATTCTAACTTAGGTATTTACTCTTCTCTTCTTTCTTAGCTATTTATACGACAGATAAAATTTTCAGTTTCGGTTTATTTTGAGATTCTGGAGAAAAGAGAGTGTTCTGTGTACCCCTACTCACGATTGAATCTGACCAATAACCGCTGAACATATCAATATTAAGTTATTTACTTTCAAGTGCATCTCACCTCACTTAATCATATTTAAAGTACTTCGTTTTTCAAGATTTGAAGTCTATCAAATAACATCAAGAAAAATCAATTGGAAACTTCAAAGAATATCTAAAAAATCTTTCTATAACGCACCTAACGCGACTGCGTAAGTGCTCATAAAAGACAAACGGTAGGGGTGCTATCAAGAAGTAGTAGGACCTTATAACTGTAGCTACAAGGCTCAATTTTGGATGACAGAGAAAATGAGCTCATAGAAAAAGGGTTGAGGACAGAATAAAAAGAAAAAATATACGTTTGGAAGATTTTCGTATGCAAAACTTCTACTAATTTAAGTCTAGTCCACTTAGAATACTAGTTATTGTATTTTGACCGTGAGTTTAGTGTTTCATTTATGTTTTAAGGTTCAAAATTCCTTGAATTATAAGAACTAAAGTTTAGAAGTGTTTTTAAGTATTTTCCATATATTTTCTGAAAACGTCCATAATTTTTAGCTTACTTTATTCCCTACTAATTGACTACCCAACTTAGTTAAAAGTTCAAGTTGTAGTAAGTACTTGTGATTACTTTTAAGCGTAGCTATATACGCACTAATAGTATTAGAAAGGCAAAATTGTATTTGTTTTTTCATCCAGGTCACCATACAATGAATTTGTATCTAGAGAGTGACAACAGTCAGAAGACTGGACCTGAAGAGTAGGGCAGAAAAAAGCAGCTAGCTTTATTCTGATTGACCACAGTGACGAAGCCGCGAGAAACAGCTTTTATTATAGTAGGTATCTCTGGCGGTGTAGTGTGAGTGTCATAAGGCGAACCAGTGACGCTTTTCATTTAAACAATTAAAGTGACCCTATTTAAGTGGGTTTGTTGTATTATGGTATAAGCCGGTAAATGAGCAGACGTATCACCTGATGGTAAGCAATCGCCGCCGCCCATGGACACCCGTAACACCAGAGGCGTTACACCTAGGTACGTTGCTGGTTATTAAGAATTAATTTAAGGGTTTTGTTCCTTTCAAATGAATATTTTTACTAAGATTCATATTATCATAGTATTTAGATGGCATTTCCATTTGGCAACTGCGTTTTAGTAGGACGGGATAAGCTCTATGTTGCTTTAAGAGTACAATACATTGGTCACTATCATAAACCCTACTCTTCCTGAGGGTCTATAAGAGTCGACAAAAGCAATAAGACGTTTATCAGAGACCAGACAATAGCTGATTAATATGAAACTGCATCCTCTAATCATCTGCAAGTATTTTCGAGGTCTTAGATTTAATTCCTGGATCAGACAAAACACTTGGGATTTTCGGTTATTTTAAAATTCTTCTAGCTTTGACATAGCAGTAACACAGTTTGGTATTACGAGTATACCCATTAGTGGTATTGCAATTGCAGTAGGCTTACCCTATATCACATACGAGTATATATGACTATCTGGTGGAAAGTGAATGCGACATGTGCGGTGTGCAATTCAGCCTTACTGTTCGAGGAATAAACAATACAAGTAGTCAACGTTAATATAAAATATAATTAATTAATTTTAATCAAAGGTGGGATGTCAATCAAGAAGTAATTGATTCCTTTCCTTGTTCTGTTCTTAATGTTGCAGTTCTATAATTTACAAAATTGTGACTGAAGTCATGAGTCGTTAATAAAAATGTATTCAGTTTGTTTCGCTTTTGCCAATTTTTGCTTGACATCAGTTACCTTTTTGATCTAGTGGTTACGTGAGTATCCGTCTACTTAGTTTTCAGTGATTTTTCTTTTTGACCAGATTTTAGACTCGTTGCAACTCTACAGACTACTTCGCTGTCAAAAAATGTGCATTCACAAATTCGAGCATCAAACCCGACAACTAATTTCCAGTCATTTTAACAACCAACTAATCAACACCTAAATATATTTACTTATAAAAGTCATAAAACAAACGACTATAGTACAAAGTGGTACTCATTCATTATTTACAATTTCCAAGTTAATACACAGGGTGTTTGACCCAAACAAGGTTGTACGTAGCTACGGAGTGATTGTATATCTGATTCTGAGCCCAAAACAATAAAAAGGGGACTTTAACGAAACTCAACCTTGACCGACAGACTTGTCAAGTGCGGCTAGCGACTAAGTGCTGTCTATGATTCTAAACAAACCTCTGTGTATAGACGTACAATAGACCTGTTATAGCTATTCAATGTTTTGTCAATTCCTCAACGACTGAATGAAGGAAACAACGTGTTCGTGTTTGTTATGTAATGTGTTATTGTGCTTTTTGTTCGTCAAATGTTGTATGTAAACAGAGGCATTTCTCGAACAGGCGGGAAAAGTAGTGATTATTGTTGTTATTATCTTGGATAGTAATAGACAATGGTTAATTGACTAGTGTAAATTATCTTGATGTTTTAGTAGATTTGATTTTTTTAAATATCTTTAACTAAAACTGAATTTAACATTACAATTTGACTACATAATATGTATTCGTAGCGAATATGCTATGCTCCGGTACGAGGCTACGATTGGTCTCAGCCTACGCAACACCTTGATCAACGTAAACAAAAGTAACCAAACAATAAAATTGTATAAAAGATAATGGAAACTTATGTATTTGTTTTGTTTCCCATTTTGGTATTTTAGTTTGTCAATGAATGTTTAAGCTTGTTTACCCAAACTGTGTAGCGCGGCGTAGCGAGCGTAGTGGTTGCGTAGCGATCGTGCTACGCGGCTGCGTTCGGCCACGTTCGGACAACAATCTGAATAAATATGTAAATACGAAAGCAGCATAACAGATTGAGTGCTCTAGGTATCGAATTTAATTAGGACGAAGCTTACAACGTAAATATGTACTTTACTAATACTTTATGCTCCAGTGTATTTAAGTCCTGTTTTGATGTCGTTGTATTAGGTCGGTATAGTTTGAAATAGTTATCTTACTACTAAACATGTATGTATGTATTTCTGAACACGTTCACTGGCTACATGAATAATTGCAATTCCACGTGCAGAGATTTGAGTAAGACTAAGTTATTAGGAAGCCAACCCTCTGTATAACAGTCATACAAGGATCAAACACAAAGTCCCAAGTCTAATGAGAAGTGATGGAAAATTTAATTAAGTTCGATCGAGATGTTGATATGCGAGCGAGCACTCATCTGAGGACTGCGAAGGGTGGCGTCCGAGCAGCGCATGTAAATGCGAGCAACGCACCGGCGCCACGAGCCGGAACCTACATCCGCAGTAGCTTACATCGGGAGGAATGGAAAATATATATCAAACCGAGCGAAAAGTCCACTACACACCCCTAGGGTGGCGGGGCCCGGACGTGCGTTCGATTCAAACGAGCCGTGGCCGCCCCCGCGCTGCCGAGCGCGGCGACGTGCGCTCGCGTGCGCGCCGCGCTGCCGCCGCATGCTGCACGCGCACCGCACGCAACGCTCGCACGCACCGCCCGCACCGCACGCACCGAGCGCGCACAGTTCGACGGCCACACTGACCGCGCTACCCACTCACCCACCACTACGCCTCGTTCCTTACTTACCCAATGCAGAGAACATTTTTCAGATGTAATTTCAGATTTTTCTCTTTAGCCTCGAGAAAGTCTCGAGGAAAATAAATATGCTTAAACCCGACCCTGAGCCGGGAAAAGAGGAAAATATTAAAAATTAAGAAAATATTTGTTTTACAGTTATGTAAACATCTCTAATTACGACCTGTTCAAATTATTATTTTTTCTTTGCAGCGTGCGCGGGGTGGTGCTCTAATTAACATCTATTACAGGTATTTCGGGAACAGAGGAGTATCATTTGGCGAGGGCGCTGAGTACACTCAATTAAACGAGGCCGGCGTCCCGCCCGCGCCCCGCGCCCAGCGCCGCACTCGCTGAGCCACGCGCTGTCACTTGTGCTGGCACTGCACTCCTCAAGCACGTCTTAGCACACTGGAGCATCTTGTGGTCGTGTATACGAGATGGTTGCCTAGAGCTGTAGTACTCCGGTGCTAGAGGTCGGATGTCAGAGGCTGGCGGTTCCGCCATATCAGCGTCTAGACCAGCAGTCTGGACCTGTTGCATAGGTGGCTTGCGTGGTGCGTACAGGTCGTGCGGTGCGACGGCGCTGCGTGCCGCTAGGTGGCGCTGTCCGGCAGCCGGCACGCTTGGAGCCTCCCCTTGGTCACCCGCTCGGAACGCTCGCCTCCCGCCTCCTCCCGGGGCCACCCTCTTTAAAAGCCAGTGGCGAGCTTCAAGAGAAAGTGCCGCGTGTGTACACTCACATGCGTACAACCATCTTTGGCGAGAGCCGGCGGGCGCAGGCCGGCGGGGTGAGCCTCGGATTATGTGGGGGTGCCTCCCCCCGTATGCGTAAGTGCGTTCACACAAAGCCTTCCCACATACATTTGCATAGTGACATTGTTCGGTAATAATGTATGTGACCACTCGGCTCGCCGCCCCACGGCGACATCTTTCAATAGATTGCCTCGCCGCTTGTTCTGTGCCTCCCGACACCTCCCCGCGCCCCGCAGCATCTCCCGAGCCGCTTTCTAATTAAAATACATCTACTATGATATATCACTTTGATTCTCCATACGTGCTTGTATTGGCATTGTATCAAGTGATTTCTATAGTCTTGACGAACACACTAAAGATTTTCATAAAATTCAACATTAAGAAGTCCAAATAAGCGCGGCGGTCTATCGGCAGAAAAGTGCGAAACTTTAATCATAGATAAGTTCGCATAATACGTGAGTATATGTGTATAGCTGTGTGCCGTCCGATCAATTGGATCAGAAGAAATTGAATGTGTAATTTTGATTTACATATGTGACTAGGTACACATGTGCGTATAAGAGGATTTCTTGAAGTTTCGTCGATAGCGGTGGGGTGGCGAGGGAGGCTCGGACGCTCACACGCCGCCCGCCGCGCGCCAGTGTGCGTATGTCTCGGACATGCACGCTACGCAGATTTCTCTAACGATTTTCCCGGAGTGTGAAATGTAAAATAAGGGGTTAGACGAGGCTGAGCTCGGCCTCGTCCCGCGCCCCCTCCACCGGCCCCTTCACTCGCCAAATTGATGACCAGCCACCCACAGGGCGATCTGTTCAAATTTAACACATATCGTATTTAAAAGTAAAACGGTTCCGAACCTTATCTTCCCTCATTAATATTCCCTTGCAAATTGTGAGCATACTTTTTACCGATTTTATTTTTAATTTCCTGTGAATACCTACTTGTAAGGCTTACGTTCTAACATCTACTCGATTCGAAGATCTTTAGCGCAAATTAAATAATTGCTGATGGTGCTTTATAGCAGTTTTTCCTGGAGAAACATAACAGGAAGTAAGTTCTTGGAATCGAATGAGTGGGTGAAGACATTCGTACACCGTTATTTCATTTACAAAGTTTATTAATCTTTATTCCTGTTTAAAACTCGTTACGGAGCGATCAAAATAGGTAATACGTGGAAATATAATTTTGACTGTTGCTTAAAACTTTGTGAAACTTTTCATCAGAAATAATAGTATCGGTATTACTCGTATTATTATACAGTCCATTCCAAAAAGTTGTAATGTTCGACGAGAAAGTAATGTCGCAGGTACGATTGGATTGTGACACACAGTTTAAAACTATTCAGTTCCAATAATTAATTATGGACGTTGGCAGGGACTTGGAAATTTTGTGAAACTAGTTCAGCCCACACAAATGTTATTATATCATCTATCTACTTGTTTCCTCCAGTTTCTTGTTTGACGAAAACTTCGCGATTGTTTTGTTCCTTATACTTATATATACGTACTTTTGGATTTGTTACATTGA
Source organism: Spodoptera frugiperda (assembly GCF_023101765.2). Taxonomy (NCBI): domain Eukaryota; kingdom Metazoa; phylum Arthropoda; class Insecta; order Lepidoptera; family Noctuidae; genus Spodoptera; species Spodoptera frugiperda. Next base: position 5,265,611 of record NC_064236.1, read on the forward strand.
GGATAAATCCTTTATACTTGTCATATCTTAGAACAAATTGACATTAATTATTATTACTTAAACATTACACAAATTCTTAGAAAATCCTAATTTCTTGGTAGTTTAGAGAGCAATATTATTGTATTATTTAAGCTTTGCTTAGTAACTAAATTGGTATATCCTAGCTACTTTGCACAAAACAATAGTAGTTACAATTAACTAACAATTTCACACTGCTACTCATAACAATCAAAACCTCCTTCTAAATACTAAAGATGCCACATCAAAAACTTGAAGTACACAGAAGTACTTACTTCTAAAGATGGCCAACGTTGTTTTAACTTTATGTTAATGAAGCAGCACTATTCCGCTACTCAGTAGGCTCTATGAATCTGATTTCAAGCTATTTGTATGAAATAACAGTGTTGGTAGATCATGTCAAAACCGGTTTGGCAACGCTACCCCTGCGTCTAACTGTATTTTATCGTTTTTTTCTCCACCCGCTGCATTCCTATGCACCCCTATCGCCGCCTACAATGCGCGCACCGCTTTCGGAAATCGAAGTTTTTTATTAAATCCAGTATCAGTATCATCCCCTGTGCTTATAGATTTGATTCACACGTAGATTCTGGTGTTATGGTAAGTAAGATAATCAAAATATATTTTTCATGTGTTAATACTTGTGTATTTTTAGGATAGGACTAACTCAATGCTGATCAAGCGCTTGGTAACTTCGAAGTTGTCTCGCTAAGTTAACTTTAGGGCTTTTTAACCACATTTTTAAATATTTCTCTGTTTTAAATGACACGTACCTATATGCATATATTACCATATTATTGTATAACAAAAAATACCATAGACATCTAATTTGTTCAAATAAATGTTGCCATTTAAAACGATCTTTTATTTATTGATTCAAATAACACACGATTAATATAACTTAAAAAAATAAAAATGAACTAGTTTTATTAATCAGACCTACCACAAAGCTTGGCCATTGACGTCATAAAAAGCCACGTGTGTGACTCGAAATAAAACAAAACAATGAGTACCGTAGTGATAATATAGTATTTTGTACCGCGGCTGGATCAACAATAAAACACAAAAGAAAGCTGTAACAATACACGTTTAAGCTTAAAACCACCACACTGATAAGGTACAACGAAAAGCAATTATTCAGCTGTGTGTTATCCTCAAAATTGCAAGAGAAATCCAAACGCCCGATGAGCGTCGCCGGCGCATCATTGTTTTCTCGCTAACACTGTGTCAGTGTGTGCGTATGCGACTTAGATTTTTTTCTGAACACCACAAACGAAGCTCTGCGTATGTGTGCGTGGCATTTCTCAGAAATCTTTCGTGAGAATCATGGCGAGCGTGCCTGTGTGCGTGCAACTTGCATTTTACACCTGTTTCGACATCGTTTGTGTGGGTGGTTTTTTCTCTCGTGGGGTGAATGCGATGTTGCTAGATGCATGTTTCGGATGCACTGATGTAAATTTGACAACGTCGCGCAATTTAGATACACCACATCTTTCCTTGCGAGAATTGTTTTGTGGTCAGTCGTGGATGTAATACGAACAGACATTTTGGTTTCGAATGATTGAACCTGTTTTTGTTATAAATAATTATTATTCTTTTATGACTAGGTAAAATCTTGATAGGTACAACTTTAAAATTTTTAACTAGGTCTAACTTAATTAGGTAATTAGGATTTCGTCTCTTCATAACTTTTGGAAATTAAAGAAACGTAATGTTTAGGGTGAGAGGAGGGACTCATAACATAGACATGATTAAATATGGTGTTTATTTAGCATATTATGTAATTCTTTCTTCTCCCGTGGGGAAAGGTCATGAAGGATGCCACGTGTCTATCTATGCGACGGGTTCTGCATCAGACTTAGAATAAATTTCAATATACCTAGTACAAATACCTATAGTAAGATTAAGATTTTCGAAAGAACCTACTAAGAACACTAGGTACCTATAGCTAAGTGACCTCACACCAAAACTTCAAGGAAAGCCACAAATATAAGTTTATAAGGAAAAGTTACCAACATTTGTTATTTTGCTACTCAGTATTAAGTTAGTCAAGTAGTTATTCGTAGTTAGTAATGGTCTAACAGGTTGATACTCTGCTCACTCCTCATCTATACATCATCAACAGTCTATAAGTGGACACTGCTGACCAAAGGTCTCTTCTCGAACGGAGAAGTTTTGAGCCAATGCAAGTTGGAGTTTTTAAAGTTATAACTACAAATGATAAGCGTAGGTTTACTCATGATGTTTTCCTTCAACGTTCGTTAGTGGTGTTCAAATAAAAGGAAAAAGTCACATTAGTACTTTGGTAGGTTTCGAACTCGCACCTTCATGCATTAGAAGCGAGCGTCTTAGCCCTCCGGGCCACCACTATCTCATCTGTACAACCTGCAATAAATGAATTGCAAATAAATGACCTTTGTTTTTGTCTTTAGCCAATTAAAAAATGTAATGTTTTCTGAGTAGATGGCGGGATGAACTTGATGCCTTTGAAAAGGATTGGCCACAGAAAGCTCTACGAAGAGACTAGTGGAAGGAGGGTAGGGAAGCCTTCACTCTGCAGTGGGACAACCATGCCTGATAAAACAGAACGTTTTCCAACCCCATCTACAGGCAAACCTTGAGTGTGATTATCAAACTGTAAAACACTAATTATGATTACAGGCCCTGTGTGACAGCAGAATACCTAACCTTAACACATTTGTTCCCATCCCTACACTTAATGCGGGTGTTACATGTCGTTCACTAAATACACATTTGTCTTAGACGGTTACCCTTATTTTTTATACTGTGATCTCCAATTCACTTGTTATGCGTGGAGATTATGGCAAACCTTCTCATGTAGAGCAGGCACACAGTCCAACCGTAGAATGTCAAGAGCTGATGATGATAATGGAGTCTCTTTATAAGCGCCTATGTTAAAACATCGTGCAATCAGAGCAGATGTAGTACACAGCTATGATAAAATGATGATTTCAACATTTAATTATACGTATTTTTTTATGGAATAAGCCGGTAAACGAGCAGACGGATTACCTGATGGTAAGCAGTCGCCGCTGCCCATGGTTATTTGAAACACCAGAGGCGTTACAAGTGCGTTGTCGGCCTTTTGGGGGTTAGGATTTTAAGGGTTGTTGGGGAATCGGGGATTGGGAAGGGGTTAATTGGGCTTCCGGGAACTCTCACACAACGATACACAACGCAAGCGTTGTTTCACGTCGGTTTTCTGTGAAGCCGTTGTATCACTTCGGTCGAGCCGGTCCATTCGTGCCAAAGCATGGCTCTCCCACACTTAAATCTAAATCTGATAAGTCAAAATAAAAACTAGTATTTAGGAAACTAATCGCGTCTTTATGTTGATGCGCTTAAGGTCAATTACACGCTCTTTTTTTAGAAGTACTACGTTGTAATTGTGGCTTGGACTGCATGATGCTAGACACATAGTCACTACAGAGAGTTTTTGAGTTACCCAATAAATACTTTAAGACTTTTCTTCGTAGCAGTATACAATCATTTCCACGATGTATTATTTCTTTAATTAACATAAAACACCATGCCTAATACATAAAGGCTTGAGGTAGAAGTCACTTTTCTCCAGTTTTGAGTCCCATGTCATAAAGGGGAGTATATTTATAATAGCCCGAATCTTAGACTCCATTACTATCATCATCATCAATGTCAGCTGATGATGCTGTCCTCTGCTGAGAACGCTTGCTCGAGGACGATTTGCTATTCCAAAGTTATAATGTAATTACAAATTAAAAGTCAAAGTTTCGTCTAGATGTTTTCCTTCACTGTCTGTTGGTAGTGTGTTAAATAATCTTAGAAAGTAGTTATATTGGTTTGTTGCTGGGTTTCGAACTCACACCCTCAACAGTCTGTCCACCACGACTAGGACTCCGTGTTATTAACAATATACCTATATTTCCAAAACACCGATAAAACTATAATCATGCTTAGCCAGACCAGTAAGGAAGGAAGGAAATATTTTAAAATAAGTTTGTAGACGTGATTTAATGTGTGTAGGTGTGGTGTAGTTAAGCAGGAGGAAAATCTTACGTGTGGGAAACTAATTTTATTGTAGGTAACTGTTAAAATATTAGTTTCTATATTGTGTCTAAGATACTAAATAATATTAATAGTCTGTGGTGTAAATTCGCGCCTTTTCAATATTTTTTTTCTTTTTACTCTGTGGGCATCATTAAAAAGACAGTTGTTGTACTACAAAACTTTTATTTCATTTCAAGTAAATTCCACATAAACCAATAACTCTAACAGGTTATGGGCCCAGTATAGCCCTAATAATCGTAGTGAAAGTTAGTGAACGTAAAATTACAGTGAAAATCGCGAAAATATCGTATGCCGGTAAAACATAACCTCGAAGTGACTGTTGGTTTTACGGATTGAAAAAACACTGAACATTACAAATAGTGTGTCAAAAATGTCGTCGTCAAGCAATCCTCTCGTAATGATCGAAAAGCTTACTGGTCGGGAAAACTATTCCACATGGAGATTTGCAGTCAAAACATATCTCCAACACGAAGACTTGTGGGACTGTGTTGAACCTGCGCCCGGTGAATCTGTCGACTCAAAACGCGATATAAAAGCAAAATCTAAGATCATCTTACTGGTGGACTCTGTAAACTACGTTCACATTCAAGATGCGAAGTCTGCAAAAGAAGTGTGGGACTGCTTGGCAAGCGCATTCGACGACTCGGGGCTAACACGCCGTGTGGGATTACTGCGAGATCTGTGTACAACAAATCTTACTGGATGTCTAAATGTGGAAGAGTACGTGAGCAAAATTATGACCACGGCTCACAAGCTCCGGAACATCGGCTTTAAAGTAGATGACGAGTGGCTCGGAACACTGCTACTATCCGGTCTACCTGAAACATACAAGCCGATGATCATGGGAATAGAAAGCTCTGGTATGAAAATAACTGCTGACTCAATTAAGTCAAAAATTCTACAAGATGTCAAAATATGTGAAAATGACACGTCTGCATTTGCTGCCAACCATAACTACAAGAATAAGGGTAACAAGAAACAACCTAAAAAAGGCCCTCGCTGCTACAACTGTAATAAATATGGCCATTTTGCTGCTGAGTGTAAGTCGAAATCTTCTAAAAAGAATCAAGAGAGTTCAAGTTATGCCGCTGCTTTCATAGCTTCAACACATAACCTGGAACAAGATCCTTGGTATATAGACTCAGGCGCTTCTGTGCATATGACCAAACATAGAAATCTATTACAACAGGAAAAGGAGCCACTTATCAAGACTATAAAGGTAGCAAATGATAAGTTATTATCAGTTCACAGTACTGGTCAGTTGACATTAGATGTGTGTAATGATAAAAATCAGTACAACAAAATTCTGTTTCAAAATGTTTTGTATGTACCTGAACTGGCAACAAATCTACTATCAGTCAGTCAGATTATAAAGAATGGAGGTCAGGTAAAATTCAACAGTAAAGGCTGCTTAATATTGAATAAAAACAATGTTGTTGTTGCAACGGCAAGCTTGATCAACAATATGTACAGGCTAGATATAAAAAGTGAACATGCATACATATCTGAAGTTGACAAGCAAGACATGTACCTCTGGCATCAACGCATGGGCCATCTGAATTTTGCAAATCTGGAGAAATTAATAGATAACACTGAAGGTGTACAGTTTTCTCAGAAAAATAAGAATATTACATGTGTCACCTGCCTGCAAGGAAAACAAACTCGCTTACCTCTAAAACAAAGTGAAACCAGCACTACCAAAGTACTTCAGCTGGTACACTCCGACATCTGCGGTCCGATGGAGACTAGCTCGCTGGGTGGTGCAAGATACTTTATGACCCTAATTGATGACTACTCAAAGAAAGTTTTTGTTTATTTTCTACACAAGAAATCTGATGCATTTGCAAAATTTAAAGAATTCAAGAGCCAAGTGGAGAAACAACTGGATTGTAGTATAAAATGTCTTCGCTCTGACAACGGTCTTGAATATATGAATGCAAATTTCTGTGAGTTCTTAAAAGCTGCTGGAATTGTTCATCAAACCACCACTCCATATACTCCAGAGCAAAATGGAGTTGCAGAACGCATGAACAGGACATTGGTTGAGAAAGCTAAGTGCTTGTTAATTAACGCCAAATTATCTAAAGGATACTGGGCCGAATCCGTACACACTGCTGCTTATCTCATCAATAGATCTCCAACTAAGTCACTGAACTTCAAGACACCAGAAGAAATGTGGTCCGGAAGCAAACCAAATATAAGTCACTTAAGAATATTTGGGTGTGAAGCAATGATTCATCTTCCAAAAGAAAAAAGAAGAAAGTGGGACCCAAAAGCACAAAAAGCAATATTTATTGGCTATTGTGATAATACTAAAGGATTCAGATTTATTATTCCTGGAAGTAAAACAGTAATCAAAAGTAGAGATGCAGTTTTTCTTGAAACTTCTGTACAGAGAAATTATGTTTCAGAGGTTTTGATACAGGACAGCACAATGTGTCACTCATCATCCGAACCAACTGATGATTACACATTTGAGAGTTCTAATGACACATTACAATCTACTAATACTGACTCTGATCAAGATCAAGGTACTAACAGTGACTACTCACCAAACCAAAAGGTTGTAATACCCTCTCAGTCCAATATAACACTGAGACCAAGAAATAGAGAATTATTTTCAAAACAAAAAGATGATCAAGAAAAAGGTTACCTGTGCTGTAGTGAAGATATTCCTGTACCGCTGAACTATAGTGAGGCGATCTCATCACCTGATTCTGAAAAATGGAAATGTTCAATAGAAAAGGAACTAGAATCACATAAGCAAAATGGAACTTGGGTATTGGTAGAAAAGCCTAAAGATGTGAAGCCAATTGGATGCAAATGGGTTTTTCGAGTAAAAGATGAACCAACAGGCCCTCGTTACAAAGCTCGTCTGTGTGCAAAAGGCTATGCACAAAAAGAGGGCATTGATTATGATGAAACTTTTTCACCAACAGTCAGGTATGACTCTATTAGAGTTTTATTGTCCATTGCAGCTCAAGAAAAGTTGGAAATAATTCAATTTGATGTAACTACTGCCTTTCTGTATGGGGAGCTAAAGGAAAACATCCTGATGACAGCACCTGAGGGACTAGACTGCGACCCTAATAAGGTATGTAAGCTTGTAAAATCATTGTATGGGTTAAAACAGGCACCCAGATGCTGGAACACTAAATTCAGCTCAGTTCTCAATAAGTTTGGTTTTGAGAAAAGCAGTGCAGATCAGTGTGTTTATATAGGAACAATAAATGGCTTTAAATGTTACCTGTGCCTGTACGTCGATGATGGACTTCTGTTCTGTAAAAGTAAATCTGCAATAATGGAAGCAATTAGTGAGTTGCAAATGAACTTTGAAATAAAAGTATACTCTGTGCCAACTAACTTTGTTGGGATGCAAATTGAAAAGCACAATAATTTTATTTTTATTCATCAGTCCAAATACATTGCTCAGTTGCTAAAGAAATTTAACATGCAAGATGCTAACCCTAACTATGTACCTGCTGATCCAAATGTGAAGTTGCAGAAGCCTGAGAATGCACTGAAGAAAGATTATCCTTACCGAGAAGCAGTTGGATCACTTGTACATGCAGCAATGGTGAGCAGACCTGATATAATGCTTGCTGTAAACCAGGTGAGTCGATACTTACATTCATATGATGAATCCCACTGGAACGCTGTAAAGAAAATATTAAAATACCTGAAAGAGACAAAAAGTTATGGATTATGCTATACATCTAACTGTGACAGTACGGATTTAACTGGATACAGCGATTCAGATTTTGCTAATGACCTGGAAAAGAGACGCTCAACAACTGGCTATGTTTTTCTGAAAAGTGGAGCAGCTGTCACTTGGTCCTCACAACGTCAGCCTACTGTGGCCTTATCCACGACAGAAGCCGAATTCATGGCTGCTTGTGCTGCAACTAAAGAAGCTATGTGGCTTAGACAGTTGCTTAGTGATTTAGGTGTATTTAGACAAAAATCTGTGTGCATAAACATTGACAATCAGAGTGCAATAAATGTAATTAAAAACAGTGAATTTCATAAGCGATGTAAACACATAGATATTAAGTATAACTTTATAAAAGAAAAATACTATGATAATATAATTAGTCTGAACTATGTACACACTAATAATCAGTATGCTGATATGTTTACTAAAGCCTTGTCTAAAGATAAATTTATATTTATGAGAAATAGTATTGGAATGTCAAAACTTGTGAATTAATTCGTATGTGTGTTGTAGATAATAGTAATAGAGTATTAAGATTACATTATTTAATAGTCTACTAAACTTGTATTCAACTTTTGTTACTATGTAAAACCGATGAAAGGCTTGAATTTGGTAGGAGTGTTAAAATATTAGTTTCTATATTGTGTCTAAGATACTAAATAATATTAATAGTCTGTGGTGTAAATTCGCGCCTTTTCAATATTTTTTTTTTTTTTTACTCTGTGGGCATCATTAAAAGACAGTTGTTGTACTACAAAACTTTTATTTCATTTCAAGTAAATTCCACATAAACCAATAACTCTAACAGTAACAATAGCTGTGTGCCTATTACCAATCTTCCTACCTATACAGATCAATTTTAAGAATACAGCCAGAAGAGGTGCGACACACTCATGACTTAATAAACCGTGTTAGTAACTAAGACCAATCAACCATTTTGGTTGAATAAATTAAGTCTCGCTGCATTTGGGAAAATCCGATCAGATAGTTAGGACGTATTTTGAGTGAGATGCGATGACATTGATGATGAACGCTTTTTAGTTTCGCTTCTCCTCACTTTCTTAGATGGCATCTTGATCTCTCTCGTCTGGACCCTTTGAGGTAGGATACTTAAATTGCAGTCAAATTGCAGTAGCAGCCTTGACTTTTGTAATTAAGAGCCATCAGACCACCACAGATGGGGCCCAGTAAGGCTGATGCCTGATCCAGAGCCGCGGACTACGTAGCGGGGTTACCGCGGCTCCGGCTCGAAAGGTAGGAACGGGGTGGTTTTTAGTCAGTACGAGTCTAACACTCCCTCTCACCTCGCCCAAGGCGGGAGAAGAATTTGAATGATTTTTCCCCCTTAAAAAAGTTAAATATGATTCTTGATTCAAATATCTGGTGGATTTAATGACCGGTTGGTGGTAGACCACAAATGGGATTGAAGAAGTGGTGGGACAAACTAACCACTCCGTCTTATTTTTAGGATACGAAATTCATAAATTTGACAAACTTTTCTTAGGGTTTATGCGTCTACCACACGTGCATGCTTGACCGCAGTTTTACTTGCGCATGCCAGCTTGTACACTGAACACTGTGCGTGTAGTTGGTAAAACGGTAGCATGCGCAAACTCCAATGCTTGGCTTGATGGTTTTTAAACTTGCTTGAAATTCTGGCATGCGCAAGCTATGCTTGTACAAACTTGTCTGCGCGTGTGGTTGGTAGTTCAGTGTTCAAGCCGCTCTCAGTTTAGTCGAGTGGAGTAACTGTACGCGCACGGTCGTTAAAAATGAATAATAATAATAATTAATTCCGCCAATCGCTTGGCTCATCTCTTAAATCCTTGAGTAGATGTATATGTGAATGAATTTTTCTATTCAACAGCCATTTTTTGTCCACTTTGATCGTTTACACTTTGACTTTTGTATTTTCTTTTTTTTTTCACAAGCAAACACTTGAAAAATAATAGCAGAAGAAATAGTTCTCCATTGGGAACCATTGTTTCCACGCCGACGATGTCGACAAGAATGTGGCTTGCGCGTACTTAACTGTGCCGTGTGGTAGACACATCCGTGTTCAGTCTTTTCATGCGACAAGCATGTGCATATAACACTGTGGTCAGGCATGCACGTGTGGTAGGCGCATTACTCGAAACTGAAGAAGACAGTCGCAAGAGTATAAGGGTACTTTTCCAGCAAAGATGTGCTATGCTACGTTGCTGTAGATGTATTTGTTACCCATCAATCATATTCATTGGTACACATAGCTTTGCAATGGTGGAAACGGATTCATCTAAGATATGTTTTTATATGGAAAGATGCATACTATGGATATGTGATCATTGGAAACGGTCACATAATTTCACAGCTTAGCTATTATATCCTCGCAGCATAGCTTGATAGCACAATGGAAAAGCACCCTAAAACTTTTATTCCAAGCGTATTACTATTTATTTAACAAGTATTAAAAATAGCCTTTGTTTTTTTCTGTAGTTTCACTCGCGTTCTCTAAAGGTAGCCCATACCCTTTCCCAATAAAGGAGCTATAAAGTGCGAAAGATTTTGTTTCAAATCGGGCTGACAGTTTCAGAGGCTAACGCGTTCATGCAAGCAAACATTTTGTTTTACTTTTATTTTCTTGGCACCTATGTTACATTGTAAGGAGTAAAGAAAGAAACACGACTTTGCTTTAAAAATACATATTTTAATTAATAAATGAATAAATTGGAAGGACATTTGTTGATATAAAATACCACAAGGAATAAGGAAGAGAGAATCAAAAGTTAAAATTTCAGACGTATCCACATTATTTATTTTAATCCGACAAGTTACAAATTTACAATAGATAAAAAATCACCTAACATCAAAACAAAACGGTCAGTTATAATGAGTGGGCAGCAAAAACTAGCGCTATACATATACATAGCTGTAGGTGTAGGTACTAGCGTGTTGCAGACTGCAATATAACGGACCTGGTGTGGTCCAACTTTTTCACAACTTACGTCGGGTCAGTTCACGGCATTCTGACATCGCAGACACAAAAATGAAGTTTGGTAATCACTAAATAATAACATGTCTGGCATTCGCTGACTAAAAACGGGAGCGTTCGTAGAATCAACTCGAACGTGACCTTAGCTAAAGTCAAATCGGTGAATGACTAAGAGTAATAATTAATTTTTATATGTCGACTAGCTGCTGACGTGGCTTCACTCGCGTGCAGCTAAACTTATTTGTTTTCTTGTCTTAAGATAGATGTGGGTAGGTACATTATTTGCAGTCATCAACAGCGACAATTAGTCCCAGGAAAATGGGAATAACTTTTTACTATAACCTTCAAACCATGTTTCGCTTCAGCCCTTCTATGTAGTCAATGTTTAGCAATCTCCACAAAAGACAGACAGACAAACATACAAACAGACACGTGCATTATAACCATTTATTAGTATGGATGTACATGTTGCATTAGTTTTTATGTGATCGCATGGCCTTCGCTGTCGGTAAGCGTTCATCAGAGGCGTCTTTGTGCAGCGAGAGATTTACAAAACGATGTAACCAGTACTTTAGAAGTAAGCCGCCAGGACCTCGCGGTGACGATGCCATGGTTTTACCGCCTGTCCATCAAATTAGTAATTGGTCTTGTGACTAAACACATCATTCCTAATTTTTGTTTAGACATAAGACATAATTTGTTTTTTTCATTATTTAATTCTCTTTTCAAGTTAACATGATGTACCGCTTCGTTGGTTTCGTGATTGCAAGTGCGTCTCCTGAATAAGATCTTTGGATTGATTCCTGTATCAGCTAAAGTATTATTGGGTCTTTTAAATATTGTTGAAACGGTGAGCTAATTTTTTTTCAACTTGGAATTAAATCTAAACACTCGCGAATCAACCAACGAGACAGACTATTTACGATTGTCCTGTCATTTAATCAAACGAAATTATACACTGCAAACGTTTTTCATTAGCTAATTACATAGTAACTCAGCCAACCGTTTATGATACTTGCAACAATCTGTTTCTTAGCACAATAATAATTAGTTACACATAAGGATTGGACCTCGATGTATTGGGCAGTTCTTTGTACAGAATAATAATATAAAACTTATGCTATACTGTATAAGAATTCTTGCTATTGGCAAAGTCAATTGAGGTGGCCAGTGGCCCGGGGCGGCGTTTAGCCAGCAAACAACGAAACGAACATATTTATAACAAGGATTTATTAGTATTCCGACTATAAAGAAATAATTAAATAATTTATTCAGATAATTAAGATCCACATCTTTTTCGTCACTGATTTACAATCATTCTTGGTATCGCATTTACATTTCATTTTAAATATTAATGTTGATTTTTAATTATTTTTGATGGTTCCTGTATTCTAGTTGTTACATTTTTATTTAAATCATGAACACTTGGTAACATTTGTAAACAATGAAACATTAATCGTCACGTCAACCTATCAAACTACCACGAACAGGGTTGACTGTTCGTGGTAATTTACACAATTTAATGAATTTTCAACTTTCTTGCAAAAGTTTAAGGTTGAAAATGTACTAAAAATATTGCCTATTTCGGGTAGTTGCGTGCGATTTATTTTCATACCTACTGAAATGCAGTCTGATTGATGTAGATGAACACAACAATTCTTCCATATATGTGTATTATTAAGCATATAGGCACGTAAAATAATAATATCCAAAAAACGAGTATAAGCAACAAGTACACTAATCCTTTAAAACCAAGCAAGTCATTTTATAACTCGACTAAAGATTTTTTTTTTCAAATAATATTCACAACTAGAAAGTTTGAACAGATAACAATATAGTATTGTTAAGTTAGGATTTACGAGAAAACATTTATTGCTTACACAGTAAAGATAAGATTTTTTACGATACCGCCATTTTGAAAATTGTACTGTATCACAAAGCGGACTATTGCTTCTATTGTTACAAGCGTGTTACTTTGCTAAGTTCTGGCGTCTACGTGAGAACCAATTGACTAATGACTTATACTATTCCCCTTTGTTTCCTATCTTATCCTATTGTTATATTTTTCTTTTATTTTATATTTCGTTTTAACACCGTGGTGGTATTTTTTTAAAGAGTGCTAAGTCGAATTGTTTTGTTCTTTAAGCTTGAATTAAGTATGTAGTATTAAAGTTATAATAAAAATCCTTATACCTAGTGTAATTTTGCACTCAATAAAGAATCGAGTTAGTTATTTTAAGTGAAGCACATGAGTCAGTAGGATGTCAGTAATGAGATTGATAGTGATAACCGACCAAATAAGTCCGCGAGTGAGCTCGACTGAGGTTCGGCTACGTCGCAATGACAGCGGACTACGGATTATAACGTATTTGATAAGCGAAAAGGATTTTTAATATATCAGACACTAGAAAATTTGGTTTTTAAACTGTAATGTTGCGAATAAACTTGTTATGAATAAGTCATATTTCTAGGTCATTTTAAATTGACAATTGAAGTTTATGCAGTCAACGACTTATTTAGTTTTTGATAGAAATCACGATGCAGATAAGATTAGTTGTTACAACAAATTAATGTTACTCGTTCACTGATAACGTTTGGCAGATTGATATTATAATATAAGATGTTTGTTACATTACGCACGTTGATATCTAAATTAATCAATATTTTTGGTTTTAAAATGGCAAGTTTAAAAGAAAATATTTTTTTAAATAAAGTTTGTCTGATAGAAAACGATTAATTCGCGGTGGTATGATATCTTAATGAAGATCGTCGCCCGCGGTGCGACCCCGGCCCGCGCAAAAGTTGTCGAAGCTCAACTTTGTTTGTCAGGCTGTGTGTTTATTGCCTTCGTCCCTCATAAAATGTTATGAATGATACAGTTCGCGAGGCAGGGATTAACCGTTTAGTAGCTACGTTTCGTAACCATTATACGTTTAGTTGAGCCTTTTCCAGACCTTTTTGTGTTGAATATTTTCAGCTATATTTACGACTATATGACGGGTGTCCCGAGCACTTTTTAACATCAAAACAAAGGTTCACATGAATGTTGTTGTGCATTGTTTTTACTACTGCTGCTGCTGAGATTTTTACTTGTGGAGTTACTCTCCGTTTGTTTTTGTTTTTATTACGTACGTACTTTAATGTTTACGTACTCTAATATTACGTGAAGTTAGACTTCAATATTGTTAGGACTTTGGTTGTTGATCGCAAACTTATTCGAGTTACTAGTTTTGTGGTCGTGAATTATTTTTATTCTTCCACGGTCGTTACTAAGTTATGACGCAAAGGTATTACCCAGTTTGTAAATAAGTTTACGTACTTTCCGAAACATTCAAAAGTTTCTTGTTATGTTTTGAATGTTTAAGCTATTTAATGTTTAAGCATCAATTACTGATTGTTACCGAATGTATGTAAAATGCATTAGAGGGAAAACAACGCTACTGTACCTAGTATCGTTAATTTTATTTAAATGTGTATTGCTAATTCATAAATAAAATGTACAGCGTGCAAGAACATCGCAATAAGGGAGCACGCAGTGAGCTACGCACAGTAAGGTGTTCGGAACAAGGAAGCCTCTTTATGTCAGTGAAGGAAGCTATCGGCACAGTCCGAGAAAATCGATGTCGGCTCCCCTCATAGTTTGCATGGCCACGGTCCGGCCGGCGACCACTAGGCACCACGAGTCCCTGCTGTAGCCGGCAGCAGCAGCAGCGCCGTGAATGTTTTATTAAAATATTAATATTATATGGCTGGACGTAAGGGGTAGTGCTTTCGACGTGTTTAGAAAAAAATTAAGGAACCGCGCCCCCCGCCCCACCCTTCCGCCCGCACCCCTCGCACGTCCACGATGCAAAATTTTCAGTGCCCTGCGCACGGCTCGGCCATTCTAATAATACAAGCTTTTGCGTAGGATTCGCTTCCATTATTTACTTTTATGTGTGTCATTTCGGTACTAATCCGAAGCTATTCTATTGAGACGATCGTAAAAAACATCGTTTTAATATCTAAGTGACGCATATTTGTATTATGAGTCACATAGAAAACTACAGTCGATGTAGTCGTATGTTCGTTTAATTATGACTCCTCTTATCTACCCACTATAATTTGCTAATATCGTATGTAGGTAATATGACCTCGGATAATATTTAGGTTTTATTTTCTTTATCACAATCGTACAGATCGTTGCCGGTTATTGACTTTGAATAAGGAAATGACATTTGCTTGTCATCTATTACGAATTAATAATAATGAACAGATACACATACATGTGCTACTATTTGTTTTGTTCTTTGATCAACTGCTCGATAAAAGGTTGGAATTATTTCGATACCAAGGTGACCCACATCATCAAAACATTATGCATCAGTTGTAAACAATGCACTTTACTTAGTTTCAAATTGTTGTTTAGAATGTGGAAACCATTATTTTTACGTACAACATAATAAAAAGAGATTTAAAATTTAGAGAATTTCGTCGCAGGGCTCTGTCCGCCCGCATTGTAAGGGTGGGTGCTATCGCTATCCTACTCGGACGCAGCTTCACCGGACATTTCGACCGGGCATTTCAATTTTGAGAAAGAGTAGGACCAGCCCCGTCTCCCGCGCGCCTCGGTCACCCCCGCGCGGCCGTCTCGCTCGCACTAAGGACACACAAAAGGACGAAGGAGCGATAACTTCATCACCGTGCGACGGTCTCACTCGCACACACGCTACGGTGGGGGACGACGTTGCGAATTGTTATTGAAGTCATGCCCCCGAAGGCGACTTCGGGAAGGCTGTCAGTTGCTAGTAAACGTTCGCAGCGTCCGTACCCGGGTGACCCGCGACGCCTTCACGACGCACCTAGCACATTACAAACTACTATACATCGCGCCACCGGGTTTACAAACAAGTGCCAAGTTGTTATTTTACTACTTCCTCTGTGATTTTAGTTTATTATGGACATTGTTAAATATTATTAGACTTTTTCGAGTGACAATAAGTTTTCGCTTCAGTACTATGAAAGTTTCGAGCGAGTGACGCGGACAGTTAGTGGCCGGTGCAGTGGAGAGTTGTTGTCGGAGCCGGCTGAGCAGCGCGCGACTGTCCCGCGGGTGCCAGTGTTTACAGCCGCGCACGTGGCCGCGCCGTACGCCCGCGCGACGAAATGCCGCCAAAAACTTTCTTCGGAAACATTGCCGCTGTTTGAGTGAAGTCGCGAGGGGAACCGCGTCGACCGCGACCATGACTTTAACCTGTAGCGCCTGATTAAGCGTGGACTACATGTACGTCAAAACGAGAAGTGCCGTTTTTTTATTATTTTTTTTTCGTTGGAGGAGACGGTGCTCTCCTTTGGATTAATGATTTAAATGGCTAACAGCAACGCAGTGTCGTCGACTTTATCGTCGAGGGATTATCACTGTAAGATTTGTGATCTCTATTTGGACACTGTCGAATCATTAGAGGTACATTTACAATATCATAAAGAGAATTTATATGTGAAGTGGGGTACGCAGAATGTACAGAATGATACTGATAACAATAACGGAGTTAAAGTGAAGATCGAAACAACAGTGTCGGCTCCAGCCGACTCAAGTGACAATATGATCACCAAGCCCAGCCCAGAGTTCCAGCAGCGGGCTACGCCAGAGACCTCGGCGCAGTTCCCTCACCCAGCAACCCCGCAGAGCTACCACAGTGCACCTTCGCCATATCAGAATCCAGATCAGACCAACTTCTCACCTGGAGCACAATTCGGTAACAACTATTCTCACTCTGGCTTCCCTCAAAATCAACATTCCGAACAGATTAACTGGGACCAGTCCCAATACAACCAAGAGTATCACAAACCGAACCGGTTCCATCCGTACAATATGCAGGAACGAGTGTCGCAAGTATCATCTTCCAGTCCACTTTACGGTCAGCCTCTCAATCAGCCGACGCCTTCGCCATCACCGAACCAGTGCGACAAATGTGGCTTTGTCTGTGACTCCGCCGTCCAACTCAATGAGCATTGCAACTCTGCTCACGCAGGGGTTAGTGCACCGCCTACTGCATCATCTATGCCATTTCAACAATACCCAGGCAAGCAATACAACAACTCGGGTTATCAGAACGAAAGTGCAAAGGTTAAGGAGGAACATGAAGAATCTTCTGACATTTTAGATTTAGATTCCCAAAAAGTTGTGTATCAAGGCAACGAAGGCGAACAACCGACCGGAACTTTCGAAGATGCACCAACTCAAGGTCGAGAAGTTAATACACGTACTGTTCCGATGATGCCTTGGGAGACGCAAAAATTATATAGTAATCCACAGCTCAACGGAGACGTATCTCTATTTAAAGAACAAAAAATGTTTGCTGAGCAAAAGCCGTATCAGTCGGAAACAAAAATGTTTCACCCCGAGCAAAAGTTTGCTTACACACAGGATAAATTTCTCGGCGTACATCACGATCAAAAACCCTTTATGCACGTTGAACAGAAGATATACCCGGGCGTTCAAATGCCTCCTCTAACAGACTACTCAGGCCCAGTAGCGTCATCAAATCCAGATATGAAACCGCCATATCGGCCCTACGATTCACCAGCAGCGCCACAAATCACAAGTACACAACCTGCGAATCCCACATCTTCAACGCTTCCAACAATTGGAGGCAAAGGCGCAAATTGGAAATCGAACGAAGCGCGCCGTCCTAAGACGTATAATTGCACCGCTTGCAATAAATGGTTCACTAGCTCTGGTCATTTAAAAAGGCATTACAATACGACTTTGCACAAGAATGCGGTGAGGTCTTCGGGTCAGCCTGACCCAGCGACTTTGCCCATATCCAACCATCATCACCCGAGCCGCGAGATGTCGCGTGCGCAACAGCAGTCCGCCGACTCCAACACGCAGAGCCCCGTCCCTTCTGAGGACGGCCGAAGCGTGGACGACGCAGCCCTGCAGTCGCCTTACGCCTCGCAGAACTTCGACCGGTCACATCGGGTTGCCGCCATGCAGTCCAAGTCACCGTACTCGCATCTTCAACAGGGTAACTTAGATAATAATTTCAGTAATAATCCTCTAGTAAATCACCCTTTACAGCATCAGGTCGGTTCGCATCCTCTCAATATAGGTAGTCAACCGCCGGGTATAGGGAATCCCAATGATAGTAGTCATCAGTCATCGAAAGGTGTAGCAATATCATCGGCAGGGAATCCCCCAAACGGGGAAGCAGGTCCCTCTGTTTCGCAAAATCACCATATGAGGGGCCTGCTATCAGTGTCAACCAGCAATATTTCAACTCCGGTACTAACACAGAGTACACCGGCACTTACGGCGCACACTCTGACTCCGTTCAGTCATTTGGGTGTCAACCCGTACAGCCCGAGGTCTACGGATCCTTTGGGGCCTTCGGTTCCGGACCCCACGCACACCCCTTTATATTTGGGTCAGAATTTTCAGCAGACTATAGCACCGAGCTACCCAAACGGGATGGCCCCCCACGTTATGGATATGGCTATCAACAATCTGCCTACAGCCAATCCGGCTACTTTTGGTGAATCAGCACCAGAAGAAGTCGTTGTTATGGAACAAGAAACGTCAAGTGAGCCGGCCGGCGGCCGCCTGCCGAGCTTCTCGCAGCTCCAGACGCAGAGCTTCAGCATTTACGTTTCTAACTATATCACACAGCCTAACGTGGGGGGTCAAGTTATCACTGACGAGTCGACTGCTGGTTATATTATCGTCGACCCGGTTCACTCTAATTTATCTTATGGCAATCCTGAACTTACAGGACATGCTATAGATTACGATTCTTCGATGATCGAATACGATCCAGAACAATCGAAAGTTTATCCATACGGCTATGCCGTAGAAGGAAAAACTATAAAACGTGAAATAGACTTGTTACAAACAGATTCGAGCGAACTTCAGATACTGAAGATAGAAGACATTATGGATTACGCGAATAAGGAAAATTATGGGAATCAGCTGAAGTCCCCGGCTAGCCCGGAGAGCGCAAAAGCTGAAAACGAGAATCGCGGATCGCCTGGGGTGTCGTCCACCGTGCCGAGCACGCCGCTCGCCGAGAGAAACCAAATGAAAAAGACGGCCGCGAACACAATACACAAATGTTACGAGTGTGATAAACTATTCAATAAGGGTTGTTACCTCACGCAGCATAACAAAACTTTCCACTCTGGCGTTAAACCTTATAAATGTCAACGTTGTGGGAAACGTTTCTCAGACGATACCTCATACGAATGGCACTACACTAAGCACTCCGATAACAAGCCGTTCAAATGTAATGAGTGTCCGAAGTCATTCAATCACAAGTCAGACCTTCGGCGACACATGTGCTTGCACTCTGACTGCAAACCCTTTACTTGCGACCATTGTGGCAAGGGTTTTATAAGGAAGGATCACATGGTGAAGCACTTCGGCACTCATAAGAAAAAGTCGATCGGTCGGTCGTCGACGTCTCCCACAAACGCGGTATCCTCGACGTCGGTTTCGCCCAATAATAATAATAATTCGCGTCTGCTCAACATCAATGTCGCTTACAACTGAACGGCATGAAAGAAATAGTCGCAATCACATATCACCTCATTCTAGCTGAAAAATCGTGATTTCTTTGACTTAGGCCGCGCCGTGAATTAGAACCTGATGCACCGCCGGGTACATACGCACGTACATAGGCCGCGATATATCGCTATGTAGGGCGGCCGCACGGCCGCGGCGCGACTCCAGCGCACGCGTTCAGTCCGCAGTTCGTTTTTTGTTGTTCATTCAAGCTAACCTTGCGATCGGCCAGCACAAAGTGACTTTACATGCCTGGCTGTCTGGGCGCTAAACATATAATTACATGACGTTAGAATAATTCTACAATATCATTTAGATCGAACCATATCATTTTTACATATTGAATACGGAAAGAATCGTAGAAGTAATTAGATAAAGTCAAGATCGTCGTTTTATTTTGGAAATATCAGACGCGACGTACGTCACATATCTTATTTTATTGTAAAGTATTATAACTATCTATAAGATTTATTTTACTTTAGTTAAAATTCTATGTTTTCTTTATGGTTGTTGAAGTTTACGAACGATAGGTACGTATAATTGAAAGTGTTTAGAGTATTTTTTGTAAATATTGGGACACGATTGCCAGACGTTTATTTTAAGTAGGAACTGGAAAAAGTAAATCGTACACCGGAGATAAGTGTTATGCTTTAATTATATGATGGGTACAAATTGATAGTTTCAAACGGTTTAGAGGAATATTGCCAAAATATAGGTTTAATGGCAAACTTTGTAATGATGATAGGTCGAGTACTCGAGTAGTGTCAGCGCAGGGCGCGGCGAGTGTGTCGCCCGCGACCCGCGGCGCGGCGCAGGCGACACGAGCCCCGCGCCTGCCGCTAGTTAGCGTTTTTGTTCTAGATGTAAAATCTTCTATTGATTATAATATTATTACATGTATTGATATTTTCCCGGTGCTTCCTATTATTATTTTGTCTGTTAACATTTGTTTTAATATTGTAAGCTAGTTGACTTCTTTGTTTAAAATTCTGATTTTTCCTAAAAGATTAATAATTTATGTCCAATTTAGTTACCAATGCGTTATCTGAACGAATTTAGTTATACATTCCTGTTTCGTTAGTGGTAGGAAAGTAGTCTTCCTAAACGTTGCCAAATTGATTCCGCAAACTGTCTGTTGCGAAACGATTTAATTTTTAATTTTTAGCCTAATGATAAAGAAATTCTCTAGCAATAATTTATCGTAATAATGTAAATGTTTTTTGTATAGTATTAAAATAAAATGGTCACGATTTATTGATTTATGTACTGAACAAGTTGTAAGGGAATCATGACTATTATTTGTATATAGAATTGTGAAACGGTAATATCACTTAACAAAGGACATATCAAGGCCGCGGCGCGCGTGGCCGGCGTGTCAGTATACTCGGCCTGCTCCTCCATGTCGCGTGGAGTCTGCCCCAGCTCCCGGCTCCAGCCAGCACGGCACAGTACATAGCGCACACGCACCACGGTACATTGACACGTCGCCCGCGCCGCCTCCATATCATCGGTCGATACAACTATCTAACACCGACTATGTATTTGTTTATCTCGGAATGAAAATGTGCAATATGAACATTATATCGACTTAATTTTTGATAATGTTTGTATTTGAATGTTAATTATATTGCAGAAATATTTTTATACACATAGAATTACACTAGCAACGTTGATCTACCTCATCAGCGCATAACGATACATATATATATATATATATGGAAATGTTGAAAATCCGAGACCATAATGTACAAGCAAAGGATATTGTTTAGCGCATCCCAGTGACCAATAACTGAGAAACTCTCGGACCGATATGGCCTACCTCTTAAGAATTAGTTTAACTATTATGGAATGTAAGACTAGTGCGAGTGCAGTTGCATCCACAATGAATCAACTGTCGCCTGAGTTTGTTCGCATACTTTACAGGCTTTTTATATCGCACGATAGCAATATTTACAATATTTCTGAAAAGTATATACTATACATATATAATATATATATGAACTGTTTGTGAAAATACATAAAGTGTTATATTGTTGAAAATATTGTATAACAGTTTTTTTCCTATAGCAATAATAATGTGTGAAACAATATACGAAACTTAACTACCTCAAGTAACGTGTAATAGGGTTAGAGTGACGCGAGGGCAGCTGCGCGGGCGCCGGCTGGACAACTATATACCTCATCTTGCCTTCCATGTTACGTTTAGAGAGTAATACGTTATACCGCACGGCCGGCCGCGGCCCCGCGCCGCCCGCCCTCGCTATATATAAATATATATTTTAGAAGACATGTATGTCTCCCCTCATACTGTTTAAAGCACACACTAGTAGCATCAATTAGCTATTAACTTATGTAAATATATAATAACGATAAATTTGTTATTTATCATATTCTATTATCGTACTCATCGATAGACTTATTTTTAAATAAGTTTAACGTAGCGATTTCAAGTTTATAACATTAGCGGTAAGGACGGTAAACTGTAAGATTTTTGTGATGAATATTTGTGTATAATGTATTAATTTAATAATCAGTTACCAGATGATTTCTGTTACATTGAGTTGAGTAAAATCGGAAGAGTTAAATACGACAAGATGTTGTTTTCTTTATATCTTGTACCCTCGTGATGTTTCTGTGTCCGCGGTGACAGATATTGCATGCATTTCGTTTCATAATCGAAATTTGTTAGCGTAGCGACAAAATTAAAGATCAGTAGGCGACGTTCGGATGGAAGCGACCACAGCACTGTTACCAGTGAACACTTTCGTTATCTTGAAGTATTCTTCAGAGTTTCCAACCGAGTGTTGTCTCCTATAGAGATAAGTCTTGATTATAGATATATCTAGTGTAAGGCGACAGATCTGTCACTCCGCTACGGCGAAGGCTCTGCTCTGCGTTGGTTCGCTCACGCCTGACGACCGCGCTGTTGTCACTCGCGCGCACCATGCGCCATCAGATCTCACTGTTACTCCATGAGACATCGCCTCCCAGGCGTGAGTGAGCCACACAAACTTCTCTAATGCGAACTTTTTGTATGTAAACAGCAAAGCGATTTTGATGTATTTTTTGTATTTTGTGATTTCCCAGAAATTGGACGGGAACTATTAGGTAATGTTATTTTGTTAAGCTGGTAAGGTTGCATTATGTCTCCGAAGTCGCTGTAGCAGTAGTGTTTGTTTCAGATCTGTGAGTTAATATAAATTTAATGTGAAAAAATATTCTTGTTTCATTTTCCTGTCTTCCTCTGCCCTCTGCGATGTTTTTGCTGAGCAATTTGTATGTTGTACTATGTGTTCACCTTTATATGTATGAAATAATATGTTTCATACATTATCATTACCGAATTCACACGAACATGAACGTGTTCGACAACATGGTTTGTTTTTTATCAGGTCTGGTGGTAAATAAAAAATAAAAATAATAAATAGTTTTTCTAATAGAAAACGTTTCTTTTTTGTTTTTAGAAGAATCAAACTATCAAGTTGATTTAATTTTTAGACAAAGCACGTAACAGTTACTTTGCACAAAAAAGATAAATAAGGTAATGAAAGGCACTATCAAATAATAAATATTATATTTTCATTGTTTTGATTAGAATGGGGATGATGACGAGGTACGAAAATTAAAAATCTGTTTAGTCCGTCAGTTAGGTAATGAAAAAATATAAGAAACGTATTTTTTTATTTTGTCATTATATGATAACAATATTTAGATAAAACCATCAAAGTTTAAGAGTGTGAGCAATTATACGTCATCTCTATGCATAAACGTACCTAGAAGTGACGTCCGCGATATTTCAAATCTGAAATCTTCGAAAGTATTTCTTTCCGTAAGAAAATAAAGAATACATGTCTAATGTTTTAAGATAATCTATAAGACGGACATTCAAATATAAATTAGTCATCTACCAAATAATAAATAAATATTAAGTACCTAGTAACTGACAACAAATAATAGACCAGATTAAATAATGCAATAAAATAAAACAAACTATATTTATCATAAATATACTCCAATATAAATGAGGAACACAACAAATAAAGACACTGTACAAAATTGTACTTAAATGAACACGTTAACTTACACTTTATTCAAACGATTTTGATTTCTATCCCCCTGACAATAAAGTACACAATAACAGTAATTAATCCTTGGTAGTATAAATATCATTGATTTATTTATTTCAAGATAGATAAGAACACTTATTTACATGGGATATGGATCAAAATCGAATGGATATGGTGAATTGAATTCTTCTCACTTTTGGGATTATATGTGGTAAGTGCAACAAACGCTACGGGAGCCGGCAACGCAACGCGTTACGCAACATCAAGCGAGCTGTAGCTGCAACAGAGGACTAAGTATAAAGTTTAAGTAAGTATGGATATAAAGAAATGAAAACTAAGAACAAGCTAATATATGCTCTATCTCAGTAGGAATAGGCTTCAAAATGATAAATAAGACAATATAAAAGGATAAGGAATATACAATTATTTAAGGGAATTTCAGAAAATCGAATTATACATAGTTGAAATGTACACAGCATTAACCCATTACAGTATAATGTTCGATAATTCGGACGCTAGAAAATTATATATACATGATGATAATTAATTTAATTAAAATTATAATATATGCAATAATAAGCTTAATGCTGTAATGGGTTAAATGCCAAAAATAATCATTTTTTTATGAAGAAATAAATGGTAATTGCATACTAATATTTTTTATTGATTATCATACATAGAAAGCATAGTTTTATAGAATAATTAATATTAAATATTACAATGTAAATTAACAAAATAAGTTGGCAGGTTGTAGCGCGCTTCGTAGCGCGAACCGTCCATACAAAAGACTTCAACGGCCGACCGTGCTTGAATATGAATAAAATTTATTATTTTGTTGAGACAAGAAAACTGTGTAGAATAATATTCTAATATTTATGTCTGGTATAATTTCATGGAATCATTAAATGATAATGTTATTTAAATATGTTTAACATTGAAATAAATTCTAATGACTTTTTATTGCACTAATTCTGTAAGCTCTTAAAAGTTAGGAATCTATTAAAAAAATTACATTTATAATATAAAACAATTAATTTTATTAATTATAAGAATATAAATTCTTCGAAGTAACAAGCAGAGGTAAGGTCTTAACCTACTTAACAAGCACGGCTCCGGTTCGACTCCGGCACGGCTACAAAAAGGCTGCAAGTGCGCTGGCAGCGTGCTTGTCACCATTTTGTATTGACGTTATGAGATAAATCATAGGACATACGATGTAAAGTTCAAATTTAAATGGCAATTTGATTGCTATTTTGGAGCGTTGCTTATGAAGTGTATATCCTCTCTGTATGTACTTTTTAACCAGTTATGTTATTTTAATATCACTATTATAAGGATTGCCTTGTAGCTAAGGTGGCTGCAAGTGCGACTAAGCAGGAGCCTGTATTCGATTCCAGGAACGGGCAATGTGTTAGTAATCAGAATATGTAGTGTAGATAAGATTAGTTCTCTAAATAAATAAAAAGTAAATCTTGAAATATTTATTTACATATGAATTGAAGATTCAATTGAAGCAGGAGTAGGCTCAAGTATTAGCTTTACTGTCATAATCTAGGTGATAAATTGCGTGCAACGTCACGCCTTTTATTCTTGAAGGGGTGGGCAGAGGTGTACATTACGGCACGTAAGGTAAATGTCATAAATTGTAAAGTACAATTTCACAATCTGAACACATAGCTAGTAATATTATTATCAACAATAAGAGATAATGTTCGAGAAACAAATATCTCAATATCGCTATTAAATTTTGCCTGACTCAAGAACAAACATCACACCGTTTATTCACTGATCGAGTTGCGACGGCGCGGGCGGTGACGACACCATCGACGATGCAGACAGATTTAATACGAGGATAAGTATTAATGTATTCAACGTACCAGTTTATATAAAGTAAGCTTTAAAATAATTAAATTAAATGAGCGATGATGACGCTTGGAAGGTAAAGGGATAAGTGTGTTATAAAGAAAAACTGGAAAATCTTCTTATATATTTACTTTTATACTTATTAATCCGCCGTACTTAGAGTGGTTTAATGGTTGCTTAACCCAGTCCTTAGCAATTGTTTTTGGAACAAAATTGTTACTAAGGAATAGTTTAAGTAATTATTAAATATCACTGAGTATGTCAGATAAAGAACATAACAAACAACCTTTAGTCCTTGAAGGTTTTGCTCAGTGGAATGTCTCGGGTTTGATTCCTGAAGGTAATATTGAGTTGTTTTATTCAATCTCTTTAAATGGGCTTAGTACTACACGGAGGCTGTACTTTTGCCTGAAGTATGGAAATAAATTCAACCCTGCCGCATGAAATTAATATCATCTATACATATAATAATATGATTATTGTATATCATTTTATATTATCATATCGTGTATCGTGAAAGTCGTGTTAGTTACACTATATAACTCACGAACGGCTAAATCGATTTGGCCGTAAATTGGCGGAGTGGTAGCCTAGAATCAGGACACGGACACTTTAATTCATGGATTTCCTGAAAATCCTACGAGAATGCGAAAAATAGGATTACGCGTACAAAGTCGTGAGCAAAAGCTAGAGAAATAAATAAATATAAGTGGATGTCACAAGACATGCACATCAACCTACCTCATCATAACCAAAAATACTCCTGAAAATATAATAATTCCATAGAAAATGTTCATTGGAAACAATAAGGCTCTCATACAGTTTATACATATAGGAGTTTGGTACAGTTTTGATATCGGCCGCTTGCTTGAAAGGGAACGCGGCGACGGCGACTGCCGGCACGATGACCCACACCGGTTTCGCTTTCGTACGAAGGTCACAACTGAATCAGAGCCGGCTAGTGTTGTGCCACACTCGATACGATGCATTTTTATCGACATTTAATTTCTGAGTTTGGAATATGTTGCGAGTTGATATATATTTTTGAAAGTATGAGTAGTAAATGCTGTTTTGAGAAAAATAAAATTATTGGGTATTTTTTTGTTATATTGTGTTTAATTACAAAACTTGATATGAAAGAAAATTGTTATGTTATAAAAGTAAGTGTTATGATATAAAAATAAAATATCGTGAAACATCACAATGAATATTTAACATCATAATGTCTGGATAGCTGCTATGTTCCAGATACATTTGAATTAGGAATGTTATTTGTATGAGCTATCTGTCATATAAGTTTATCAGGCACTTACATAGAGGTGGTGAAACTAATATTTATGTATCGATTAATATCGAATTTATATGAAAAAAAAACCATTAACGAATATCATAAAACACAAATTCTACATTCCTCAATATTTTCATTGACCATTTAGTGATGTGCCACATTGTTATCGATGTCCAAACATCGAACGCGTACCCCGACCACCAATAACGTATAACGTCGGATTCGTTGTAACAGCAACATTATTTAATTGAACACATGCTCGTGACAAACTTCGCACAATTCCTACATTATACATATTATATTTGTCGAGGCATATTGCGCGCCATATTTATATACGTCTATATATTAACTGTGATAATTCTAACGTTTTTATACGATACTCCATTCACGAAAATATTATGATTGTTTAATAGAATATTTTTCTCTGTTATTTATTTTTTGAGATGACTTTATACAGATAAGTTTATACAAAAATATATACTACAGTGTTCGTTGAAAATGTTATTATATATCTTGATAAGTACTCATATATTCTGATTTTTAGTTTTAACAAATTACCGATTACTAAGATCGCTAGGTTATATATGTTACTTATTAGATAATAAGTAAGATACATAATAGTATAATCTTTGCTCATAATATTCATAATTACATTTACATATGTAAAACTACTAGTTAGTACATTAATCGCGTTATAATATTTCTTTTATTTTTAAAACCAAGCATATGTGAATTTTATTAACATATTTTTAAGGTAAATATTTACTTAAAATAATATTCGGAAAACTAAAAATAAAAAGGTCAATTTGAATTTTGAATACTTGTTTCGCAGCCACACATTTGTCGACGGGATGAAGGACCTACATTAAAAATAGGTATAAATAAAAAAATCAAGTTCAAACTTAGTATAACTTACTGTATTTCAATTACAAAAGGAGTAAGCAGAGATATACATGTGCAATGTTAAACCCACTACAGTTAATATACGAACATCATCAATTGCCTAATGTAGGTCATAATTTCAGACTCTGTACTATAATTGGGTATAGAAATCCCAAATTATACTTTGTCCGACCCGGGAATAATTTGAACCCGACACTCAACCAGTGAAGCAACCAAGATAGCTTATAGGCAATTTAAAACGTTAAACATCAAACTAATTATTTATATATACATATGTACGTGAAATAAGAACGTAAATAACAATAAAAAAAACAAAACAACGTATATTATGTGCTTACTTAAGATAAATAAATCGGTGTTTACGATGTGCCGATTTTGTTTTTTATAGCCATTAAAAGTTCTGGCAACTCAATGTATGTAAATTAGGACTTGTTCACGATTTTAAAATTCTTTGTGTAAAATACATTCGTTCAATAACAACTTCAATCCTTTTAATCAAGGATGGGATAGGCAGAGAAGAATAAATACAACGTAATATACATGTATTGAGAGAGTGAGCGTTTATTTGCCTAGCCTAGCCATCGTCATCATCATCAACAGCCTATAAGTAGCTACTACTGACTAAAGCACAGAATACTAACTGAAGGCCTCTTCTCACACAGAGAATACCTAGTCATACATAGATTATAGTTCCTAAATTTTGGAAAATCTTAAATAATCCTGTAATCACCAAGAGAAACGGATCTGAAACTTTATTATACGCAAAAGTCTGATATATCCACAAATACTCGATCACTAGATTGGCTAGCAACACAAACATTGTGATAAGGAAAATGGAAATAAATAAAAATCTATTAATAACAAGTACCTAGTATGTGGTACAATTTGTATCTTTTTTAGAAGTTACTTGTGGTATGGTAGGAATATTGACCATGATTGCTCTGATAAGCAGTCAATTGGCATTCAATTGTTTATAATTACAAAGTATGGACAAAGTCTGCATTACTTTGTATGGTTACACACTTACGGTCGATGCCTTGTCAATTGTCAGAGAGCTGAGTTTTAGAAAATAGATTTAATTTTTAGACAGGCTAATTCTCACCACAGGTGGGGCCCAGAAGGGCTGTTGCCTGATCCGGAACAGCGAACCACCCAGCGGGTTTACCGGGGCTCCGGCTCGAAAAGCAAGAGTAAGAACGGGGTGGTTTAAAGGTTTTAAGAGTCTAACACTCCCTCCCGCCTTGCTCAAGGTAGGCGAAGCCTTTGGATGATTTTCCCCCCTCAAAATAGGCCACCTAATTTGGGTAAGGTGTCCCATTATTACAGTTTTCATAATTAGATATGTGTACTGAGTGCGCTTACAAACACTTAATTTGACTTACAAGATCCGGAACCATAATGAACTGGTACTCCTTACGAAAACTGATCCGTGCCGGAATCGAATCCGCGGAACGTTTCGTAGGCAGTGCAGCACAAAAACTATTCAATGTTCACTAAGCAGAGCAAGTTTATCGACACCTATAACAATATAACAATCGTATCGTAATACCGATATTGAATTCGATCATTCGATTCAAACTCGATTATTAGAGATGTACTAATTTATTCGGTATTCAATTAATTTCCGGTCTCACGCGTTCAAGTGCGTCGATAACATAAATTATTCGCCGTGGGCGGACGAAGGCTTTGATGCGGTGGCTCTACTTGAAATTTTAAAATGTATTCTGAGCCTAAAAACATTAGCTTTAATAGTTTTCTTGGATTTATCATAATTGAGGCATTATGAGGCTCTAAGGATAACAAAAACAAAATGTACAAAAAGTATTTTAGCCATTATAAGCACATATCATGTATTTAAATATTAGCTTAAAAATGAGTGAGTCTTGGCTCTCATAATACCCACAAGTAGTCTCTAGGCTCTCACAATACCTACGAGAATTTCTTTGGCTCTCACTATACCCACGAGAAGAGTTAGGGTAGAGATAAATGTATTCTACTCTGTATCCACCCCACCGTAAGATTGGCACAGTGGTTAAAAATGAACAATTAAGGATGAATCTTACTAATAAATCCAAATGTTTGTGAGTTTATGTCATCATTGTGGATTTGTGACGCAATCACGACACAATGGCTGAAGAGATCGGAATGAAATTTGGAACAGGGGTATATTATGTTCTGGAATAACATACAGAATACTTTTGTTTCCACGGAAACGTGGGTGAAACCGCTGGCAGAAGTTTATAAATAAATAATTTCAAGATTTGTTTTTAATACAAGTCTCTGTTAACTTTTTTCAAAATTAAATGCTGTGAGATGAACGGAACGGATACGTAAACATTGGCAGAGATAGCCTCAGGCGAGGTGAAACACCAGTCTTTTAGTGAATGAATGGATGAATGAATGAGTGGGAATTATGATCAGTGCAGTATAATCAGGATAAACCGACTTCTAATGACATAGTATATACAATTGATTTGTAGTGATTACGCACAAACGCACCTTGAGGTACCCCTTTTTAGGAAATTTCTTTAAAGCAATCTCGACTTTATTCTGTTTGAGGTAGGATTGAAAATCCACTGTAGTGATTAGGGGAGCTTGATGTGCTGATATCGTTACATAGTTGCACATAGGATTATGTTATTTTTTGCTGTCAAGGGCTACTTAGTCGAGAGATGTTCGACGCTTCTTGTGAAATTACACACGTCCGTGGGTTAACAATATAATTTGCGCAAAAAGTTGGCTTACCATAGCTGGTAATGGTATATTACTTTGAGTACATTTTTGAATATCTTCGAGTACGAAGAGGTTGATAAAAATGTATAATGTATAAATAGGAAGGCTTTCTTCATAGACAAAGAGAAGTCATCGCAAATTATGTGTATGTGTAGGAAAGTCTCAGAGTCTTAGGTTCGATTCTCTGATTGTTAAAGTACATGATTATGAAAACAATGACTTAACTGTGGTAACCATAAATCTAATAAAGGCGCATATATTGTTAAACACCGTACTCTGATTCATTTCTGTACTCCAGGATTTTCGAAAATAAGTAACCAATATTAGACCATACACTAATAAGGTTGCCTTTCACCAAGGATGTACTATGTTATGTTGCTGAGGATGCGTTTGACTTCCACCAATCATATTAATTGGCACATATAGCTAAGTGGTGGACTGGTGGAAACGGACTCAAATAAGCTATGTTTTTTATATGGAAAGATGCGTGCTATAGATGCCTACTATTGATATATTGTATACTCGAGCTGCACATCTCCATCATACAGCTACGTAGCTTAGTATCAGTGGAAACGGTAACATAGTTTCACAACTTAGCTATTAGATCTTCGTAGCATAGAGATACATAGCACATCTCTGGTAGAAAAGTACCTACTCTAATCTTCAATTAAGGAATCGAAATTCGTTTATTCAGTTTTCATATGACCATCAAAATATTAATAAAATAACAAAATGCAGTTTATTAAATACGTATTGTTTACAATAGCAGGGATATCGTCATCGCACCCAAGGTCAGGAGGAGAGTCACTGACTAAAACAAAGTTCATTTGTTTTTTGTCAAACTAATGGTCAGTGGACTTAAGTTGACGCTTTGATCGATGGGATAAATAAATATGTATTTTTTATTTTATGTATTTATTTATTGATGACTAATAATATTATTGTTGCGTTATAAGTTTAAAAATTGCAGATAAAGTACTCAGGGTTGATTCTCGAGTAGTAGGACTTTGATATAGCGCCTGGTGTGTGGCAGTAGGCTCAACGTGTTAAACATAGGACTTATAAAATAACTGGTGAAAAGTAAGTATGAGAAAGCTAACAGATCTAATTTTGTTAATGGTATAAAAATTTAATTGGGCACAGTATGGACGAGTAATCGAGTATGGACGTGGGTACAAAATCTACCAGCGGCAAGTCCCAATGTGTCGTTTTCCAACTTGTAAGTGTGGGAGAGCCATGCTTTGGCACGAATGGGCCGGGCTCGACCATAGTCACAGAAAACCAACGTCAAACAACCCGGAGACCCAATCCCTCCCCAAGCCCCGATTACCTAACAACCCGTAAATTCCAAACGGCCAAAAGGCCGGCAACGCACTTGTAATACCTCTGGTGTTTCGGGTGTCCATGGGTTGCGGCGATTGCTTACCATCAGGTGATCCGTCCGCTCGATTACCGGCGAATAATAAAAAAAACTCTTTACTAACCAAAACGAGGCACAAATTGTAGCCTTGAAAGAAACTTATATTTATTTGTTATTGTTTACAATTTCAATGGCGGTCATCTCGCTGATTCTCATCTAAGTTATAATTGCAAAACACGGAGCCGTCACAATACGGCAGTCGACCTTCAGCATTTCAAGTGCACACGGTCATTAGCATCGACATGACACCATATTGAAATGCATTCGACAAAAACGAACAAACTGTTGATTTATTTTTTTGGATTAGCCGATAGGAAAACATTTTGGGTTCAAGGTTTTCTCACGCTATGTGTACATAGGTAAATGCTGGGAAGTAGTGGTACACTCCCTGGCCACATTATTAGACGCACTCTTGTTTCTTGTTCAATTTGTAAATACATTTATATAAGTTTACTTACTATTTATATTTAGTACTTTTATGCTTAAACATATGAGTGTAATGTACATATTTATTCAGTTTTGATTTGTATTTATTTTTTAAATATAGAATTACAGTGTTGATTAATTTCTGAATACATATTATCAAAGTGAATTATTTGTTTGTTTCAACACGCTTATTTCTGGAAGTACTGGTTCCAATTGAAAAAATCTTTTTGTCGATTAAATTCCGTTTGTCAAAAGAGGTTATGAAATATAAAATATCACGCTAGGCTCAATAGGAACCTCTAAACATCAAAATAATCACCTAATAACAAAATGCTGGTGCGTCTAATAATATGGCCAGAGACTGTATATAATGTTATAAAAGTTTTATTTGTTATGATTAGGAGCCTACTTACTCTATTGTAAGTACTGCTAGAATGGTCAAGAAAAAAATACATTACAATATTTTCAGTATTTATATCTAGAATAAGATATATTTATCGAAGGAATTACTTACTAATGAACCTCATTAGTACAATAAACAAGGTAAGGTCATGTAACTATGTACAATTGTACATAGCATTCATCAATATCGTTCGTGAAATAAAAATATAAGATTGATAAAGTTCCACGACTTACACACCACCGCTATTAAACACAGCTACGAAAAAATATTAAAAGAAAATATCAATGAAATATTTGACACCAAAAATAAGAATAAAATTAGGAAAACAAATGATTATTTACAACAAAAAGGCAACAAATGCGTCACAAAATAAAAACAGTGCAAATCAAAT
This sequence comes from Spodoptera frugiperda, assembly GCF_023101765.2. Taxonomy (NCBI): domain Eukaryota; kingdom Metazoa; phylum Arthropoda; class Insecta; order Lepidoptera; family Noctuidae; genus Spodoptera; species Spodoptera frugiperda. Next base: position 5,298,419 of record NC_064236.1, read on the forward strand.
TCGAAAAAAATATGTAAATATTGTTTGAAAAGCCCGAATTTGGAATTTGAATCTAAGTTCACTAAGTTATACGATGCATTATGCATTCTACTAACAGGTAGGTAAGGTGCATAGATATTCAAATGTATTGTGTGTCTATAGTAAAATCATCTGTTCGAGTGGTTGACAGATTAGATGACATCTTCTATTGGGTGTTAAGTGATCCTGATTTTTATCTCGGGTCAGTCAAAGGTTTTTGGGGTCTTTTACTGTGTATCAGGCATTAATCTGGTCCAGAATGTTTGATGATTTGATTTTTCTTTGATGTGTAGTTTAAAGTCTAAATTTTATGAATGTGCGTGTATGTTAAGCTTGCAATTTCTTCATACTATAAGGAACATCGCTGCAAACCAAAACATATTATAAGGTGTTACTACTATCCTTTTTATGAAAGGGTTTGCCCTAAATATTTACCGAATTTAGCAAAATTATAGACTATGCTCGTCTCTCAATGTACATAGTTTTTGATATCCATACTATACACCGAGAGTCTATAAAAGTGGCCACTGCTGACCAAAGACCAATTCCCGCATGGAAAAGTTTTCAGCTATAATCACCACGCTTGCTCTATGCGGGTTGGCGATTTCAAACTTATAATTAAAAATTTCCCAGGTTTCCTCACGATGTTTTCCTTTATCGTTAGTCAGTGGTGTCTAAATAATCTTTAACCTGGACTTATAATTTCTTATTATAAGTTTTAAATTGTCAATCCGCTTTAAGCAAGCGTTTAATGCTCGAACCTCTGTGAGAGAAGAGGCCTTTGGTCAGCAATGGCCACTTATAGGCTGTTGATGATGATGACAATGTCCAGTTATGGCCGGACGCGGGCTGATGATGATCACAATTGTGTTGATGGCAATCATGATTACATACTACTCATGACAAAACTGGCTTAAAGTACATTTTCTTTGAATCAGACACGTAATGTTATGTTTCTTTTACGCCCATTATTTCCTGAACAGGTAGCTAGAAGTGCACCTAATTGGGTAAAGTTTAAGATATATATTGAGGGTAATATCACTATAATAATAACATTTTAATATAATAATATAACAATGAGGTTTCTGTCACTGGATCCGTAATCGCCGGTAGCTTGGATCATTTTCGTGCGCCTCAAAGAGCCATCAGAGCGCCATAGATGGGCCCCTGTAGGGCTGATGCCTGATCCGGAGCTGTGAACTACCTAGCGGGTTTACCGGAGCTCCGCTCAGAAAGCAGGAGTAGGAAAAAAATCTTGGACCATGCTCCCTCTACTGGTCGGCTAAAAATATAAAAATTGGATTTTTATTTTTAAATAAAAGTATGGAATAATATTTCGCTTATTCGGAATAGTATGATTAGTTCTTGTTTAAATGTGATATTGTGTGCATGACACAACTAATAATACAGAAAGTTTAAGACACTATAAAAAAAAACTAGTCTGATTTTCGAGTAGTCGTGAGGGATGATTGCCCAATGGGAGGTTAAGGTTTGGAATCCTTAACGAGATTTTATTTTAGAAAAAAAAAATTCAAACACGGGGCGTTAGTAGTATAAGGGATGGGAAACCTGATGGTAAGCGGTCACCGTAGCCTAAATACACCGATACTAAAATTACAAGTGATTATACGAATCATCATTTTCATGTTACATTTAAGTTTAAACTTTATATTAACAATACAAAGTACTAGTTTAATATGAAACCTGAACTTAGTTAATTAACTAAAACTAACTGCACTAGTAAGTAATTAGTGGAGTTTCAACAATGTAGGTATTGTACGTACCCGCCATATTGTTTTCATTTTAATTCAAGATAGATGTTTGCAGTGAAATGCAAACTGCATAGGATTTACTTTACATGAACAAAGTTTACAGATTTCTGTAGTCTGTTATTTCAAAGGAATGGGTGAATTCAATTTATGTGTTATTAATACTAGTGCAAAAATTAGAAACCGTTCTTAAGTTGTTAACCAAGAAGTTGTTAGTTTTATTTACCGATGAATCAATTTTAGGTTCAGTTACGTTTCTGGAGCTGCATACTACTGAGTGGGTTTAACGGGGCACCGATTCGAAAAGCAGAAGGAATGGGGTGGTTTTTATTCAGTAAGAGTTAGACACTGCCTCTCGCCTCACCCAAGCCAGGAGAAGTCATTGGATAATTTTCCCCATCTAAAAAACGTTCAGTTACGTTAATTAAGTGATGAGATGGACCAGTTAACAAAAGCGACATAAAATTATTTTATATTTAATTTAACACTACATAGAATCTTTTCTTACTGGACAACAGCTTAGTAGTATCATTACTACCATATGATTGAAATTCAAGAAAACTTTGTTTCAGTAAATAATATGCGTATTCAACATTTATTTTTTTACTTTACTATACAATTGTAATCCAGGAAAGCTTTGTTTCACTAATATAATATGCATTTTCAAACATTTTTAATCTTAAGAGTATGAGAATAAGATGCACAAACGCCGTCAATGAAGACTACACAATTAAAATTGGCCAAACAATCCACAATAAAATTACATTAACGAGCAAAACACTGTTGAAAACGAGCAAAACATTCGATATCAGGGCTTCCTTATTCAAATGGCTAATATTTAAATTTGTCCTTGTTGATGGTCAGATAACCCTGGCCAAGTAATACCTACGTAAATAAAAATGATTTGATTCGGTAAAAAAAAAGTTCGTATGCAGTGGTGATTGACCGTTCATCTTGAAGGAGGTTGCAAGGGGAAAAGGTCCTTGACCCACATTGTACCGCTTGCACATCTCACGCACTTATTTACTTTAGTTTTTAAAGCTATGTAGGTTTGAAAAATCTATCTGTACTAAGCTACATAGTTAATGATGTCATTCTGTGCCTCTAAACCTTATACCACAAGTGAGCTAACGTAGGTGCAGTATGAGTTTATCTTTTTTTTTAAGTATTTGTTATTGATGAGTTATTTTACTGCAGTCGCTTACTTATTTATCATATTATATTTGATACCTACGTGTATAATCTTAGGTTTTGGTGTCTCATTCTTCAAATATATTTATTTTCCTTCGATGACGAAGTAACGTTAAACAATAAATACCATATTGCCGGAATATAAGAAAGTTTTGAAATATAGACATATTTTTTTATAGGGAAAATATTTAAAAAGTATCTAGCATATCCTTTACAACATTTCTTAGGGTTATATGCTACGTAGCTCTAATAGCTATACTGTGAACGTTTCCAAAAATACTAAGCTATGTAGATGTGTAAGTAAGATGTGAAAGAGGAAGATACCGAGCTCAAGTATGCGATGTATCAATATCGATCGTAGCGTAGCAACATCTCAATACATAACCTTTACGTTTTTTAATCCCAAAAGTGGTAAGCAGACGTGATCATTTACATTGTGACAAACTTTTCACCAGTTAAGGTGTGAATAGATTCATTTGTTCTATGTAACTAGACAATGACTATCCATAAGATACATAATCATATGTATGCGAACCAGTGGCTACCTAGAGAGTAGGACTGTGAAATCAGTTGAAAACCGTTATCCCCTCTATGTTTTCTGCTATGAAAGCCCAATCATCTGTGATATGATTGCTCTAGTTCACAAACATCTGAGTATACACATGAGTGGTTGTTGCATCTTTGATTCTGGGTTTGAATTTTGCTTTTATACCCATTGTTGGTTTTGGAAGTTTACACGCAGCTCTGTTAATAGGAATTTTTTAACTAAAAAATCATCGTTTTACTCTTGTACTTTATTAATGGATAAGGTTGTGCAACGTCACCGCGTCTATCTATAATGAAGAGTCGCTCTGTACGATCGACTCGCAGATATACTAAGTTAGGCACACAATTTTAGTGCCTTGTATTGGACCAAATCTTTTCATCATCATGTTAAAAAAAAAACAGTCAATACCACTGTTTCAAAACACACCAAGCCTTAGACCTTGCAGTTAGCTCTCGATCATTACACTAACGAATAGTGACATGTGACATTGGTCTAGAATCTAGATCATCTTCTAATCTAGTGTTAACATTGTAAGGACACTGTAGATTGCACCGGTGTCCCTACAATCATCTGCATTTAGTCTTTATTGGCACGTTTCACGCACGGTTGCTACGTCGTATGTACCTATATAAAGGTTATGTAAAAGACGTACATGACGGTATATGACATATATTTTATCATAGTCCACAGTCAAGCTGTTAACTGTATTTTTTTAAGACATTGCCTTTTCACCTGGATATTCTCCTGAGTCGTGACTGCGTTTACAAACACACAATTTCAAATGCACACCCAGACCCGAAACAATGTGTGAATCACACAAAGAGCTGCTCAGTGCGGGCACGATGATGTGGTAAATTACGTGCATAGGTAAGATGTTTACATAAGCGTACGTTTATAAAATATACACACTAATATTATAAATGGGACAGTTTGTTGGTTTGGATGTGTGTTCATCACACTGAAACTACTGAACGGATTTTGATGAAATTTTGTATACACGCGAGGTATGAGCTGACTTGGATGATAGGATAATTATTATCTTACGGGAACGCGTGTGAAGTCACTGGCAGAAGCTAGTTATAATCACTTAAAAAATGCTGAAAATCTGAAAATCCCATTGTTTAAAAAAATCTTAGATACTCGACTGTTGTACTTGCAACCAAATCTAAATCAAGCAGTAATTTAATATAAAGGGTGGTGGTACTTAACACCCTAACTGCAACTATAGAGTTATCAGGTGCCGGAAAGGGTGTCTACGCCATTGTATTGTTTGGGATAAATCTTCGGAAACTGTCCGATGTAAATGGGTAAAGGGTGGCTCTCTAGCGGCGATGTCTTCCGTTTTATGATCCACTCGACTGCTTCTGATAAAGGTGGAATTAAATTCAGTGGTAATTGCTTAATGGATTAGGTGTGGCTTTGATGCCGTGGGTCGCGAGTCGGAAGATCATTGCTGGGTTCGATTTTGATTTTGAACGACAGGTATGATGATGATCGTACTTATATGTATCTGTATACATTCCCTACATAATTGTCTGAAGGTAAGTAAAACAGTGTTTGGGCTCTAGTGTGAAAAGCAGGAGTAAGAACGGGGTGGTTTTTAGTCAGTAAGCGTCTGACAATCCCTCTCGAAGTCATTGGATGATTCATCCCCTTAAAAAAAATAGGGTTTTAAATAAGAATATCTTGATTTTAAATTTGTAATACAAGTAGGAAAAGTAGCTAAAAACTCCTTTTTTTCCTCTCAATATTTCCTTAATATTCCATCTAGACGTACAGGTCATCATCTTAATAAAATATTAGTTATAAATATTTGTGCATCGTTTCGTTTGCTGCGCATTTTGAGTCATTTGTGTTATACTGAACTCCGCATAGGTATAATAAAACATTAATATGAACTTAAGTAATAAAAATGTCATCCTTGAGTTGAATTTAAGAAAAAATACGAATATTTTTTCTCAGATTTATTTAAATCCGGTATATTAGGTATATTAAAAATCGATCATTGTTTTGACTTGTTTTACCTACCTATGTATCAATGTATCACGTATTTTTCAAAATGAGTTTATGTGCAAGTGAGTTTCCTTTTTGGTTTCAGATCGCGACTAGCTATTGTCTGAAACTGGACCCTTTAAATTTTAACGTATGTATGTTTTTAGACATTGATTGAGACATTGACAAGATATCCAAACGAGGATTTCCACATCAATTATTTTCACAATATCTCTTGCGAGCGAGCGAGTCGCATATCAGTGTGTTTCATGGTACATAATTATGTTTCATAAAAATAATAATTTAATTCGGTACATAAAATAAAAAACACTAATTTGCCCTTTGCAAGGCGGTATCAATGCACCTAATTACCTCAGCTCAGTGTTCGGTAAACGAACGTGACCATACACTCCTAGTCTATAATTAAGTATCCACACATGTATGTATGTACGTATGCGCTATAGCAATTAGCATCGCTGTCCTTGAATCGCGGACGACCTTAGGACGCGAGTTATGCATAAAGAATCAAATACTAAATTGGAGCTGAGAGCAAAAACTGGTTGGTCCAGGTCCGAGTGACGTCATATCGCCGAAACGCGACCGCTTCCGACCAAAGGACTTTATAGAAAACGACAGCAGACTAACTGTTGATACCCACGACTTAATGGGCACAAGGTTGGCACGTCTGGAATAGCTCTTTTGTTTTTAAACTGCACCACTTTTTGGCACCACTGCCTTTTATTTAGTGTGTCTTCGAGTTCGCGTCAGCCTGCGTCAATAAAATGCACGTAAATTCCCCTAAGTGGTACTTTTAACACTTCGTATGCTAAATAATGAATGTATAATTCTGCTTCTCAGTACCTACGAGATTTGCTTTGGGACTGAAATATTTTTAAGCAAATAAACATCATGACACGGTTGATGAATGTACTATTTAAAAGCCTTTTTGTCATACTTGTCTAATTAATTGTAATCGTCTTGAAAATCGTCGAGTATATTAATGGTGCATTAGGTAAATGTCTGATTCCGACCAAGATAAGATAAATGGTTACTTAAATTATGTATACAGCGTCCGGTTTCCGAAAATAGTGCGATCTGACATTCTGGTAGGCCTTTTTAATTGTACAAGGAGATACAATATTGGATTATTAGTGATAACTTGATAAGTATTCGATAATTTCCGGCAATGTGTGGTCACCACGAAAGTGCGTTGAGCGGATTCTCGGTATTGTGAGTGGGGTGACCACGTTTGCATGTGTTTGCAAATTAACATGTCATGACATGAGAGTCATGAGTACATGAGGTGACATGAGTGTTGGTTTTGTAAAAAGAGACACGTTTCAATTACGGTTGTCTAGAAATTATTTTACATTTTTCTCATTGTTGGGTTAATGGTTTAATCAGTATTTAAAATTAAAATTAAATATTATGTCTATTTACTCGTAATTAAAGATTGGCTTAAGTATTACTTAAGTAATGTTTAAAGAATTAATACATGATTTATTTTTAAATTAATTTTTCTTTCCTAGATGAGTGAATCTGAGGCCATTAATACTTTTAATAACTCGTAAAATCATAGGACTTATCCCAAACACACAAAACAACATGGCGGCATGAATTTCGCAGTATTTCTCGCTTTGTTGTAAAAAACGTGTCGGTTACTCATAGGTCAGCAGTGCGAGGCCAGTATTTTTGTTAGTTTTTTTAATATAATTTATATGTATTGACAATGAACATAAATCTTTGTTTTATTGGCATACACCGAGGTTCAATGACAAGAAATTATTGAACCCACAATTCACATTGATTGTGTTAATAAAATTATAATAGCTTTCGATTTCATTTATTCTTTGAAGTTCGATATTTTTATGGTATATTATGGTAGGCCAATCGGTGTTGTGTTTAGGATTGGTTTTGGGTGTTCTTGTTATAATTACCGTTTGGTTCTGTTTCACTAGTGAAGGGGTTGCTAGCGTCATTCGTAAATTCAGTTGCGAATCCCGGGTCGAGTAAAGTATATTTTTTTTGAAACGTTGCCCCACACTAGGATTTTTCCTGTATCGTGAGTGCACTTACAAACATACAAGTTCACATACACATGACACCCAGACCCGAAACAACAATTCGTGGATCACACAAAGAGTTGCTCCGTACGGGAATCGAACTCGCTACGTGGCAGCCGGTTGCCTAGCCACCGCCCCAACCGTGCAGTAAATTTATTGAGGACTATTCGGTTTTTCGGAAACTGACTGAGTTTGGAATTTAGTTCGATATAATTTTATTGATAACATGCAGTCATCAACCAGGCAGGCTGGGCAACCGACTGCCACGCAACGTGTAGCGGGTTCGATTCCCGCACGAAACAATTCTTTGTGGATCATACAAATTATTGTTTTGGAACTGGGTGGGGATTATGCAGGAGGAAATCCTAAAAACCACCTTGTTTGTACTCCTGCTCTTCGAGCCAGAGCCGCAGTAACCCGCTAGGTGTGTCTGCAGTTCCGGGATTCCGTAGGTTTCTTCTGTATTTATTCGGTACATATTTTAATGCATTTAAATAACTTTAATTAAAAAGTCTTATATTTTTCTGTCTTTTCTGATTGGTGTGATGTTCCCCACTGAGCCATCAATTAAGGTCGCTACTCGACTTCGAGGATGCGGGTTCGAAGCTGGCAAAGACAAATTGGGTTTGATTGTTTTGCGATTTAACATCAGTGTATCATTTTATATTGAATCCTGAATATATGTCGTGTGTATTGACCATGAGTAATATATAGAATGAGTTATAGGTATGTACTTGAAGTACAAAAAGTTGTAAAATAAGAAGCAACGAATTTATCTCCATATATCGAAAACAACTAGGGCAAGTAATGTGCCATATGCCATGTGTCTCTATGTTTCTATTTGCGCGCGTGCTCTCGGGGAGGTCGGTATATATGTAGTAGTGGACGGTAACAGGTTAAAGCAGATGATGATGACGGTTTTACAAAAATAAAGTAATTAGATTCCGTAATATTCCATTTTATGATCAATAAACGCAATTGGTATCGGTAGTGTTGGTAATTTTAGCAATAATATTAATAAATATACGACACGACTATCAGCACAGTGATAGCCGAATCCACATTCTACATGTCGACAACCTCGTGAGCCAAGTCAAGATATTTTATTTGTTTATCTTTCTTAGCTTTCGCGAAGGTTTCGTCATGGGGGATGGTGATTTCGATTATCATCGTGCGCCGTACTTGTCGGTCTATCACCAAATTATCAGGATTAGTTCATAATAATATACGAGTATATACCTACTGAAAACTGATACATGTAGGTATGTAATTAAGCTCAATATAAAAATAAAAATATTTATTAATCCATTTAAAATGCATGAATCAACTTTAAATAATAATTATAATGTAGCCGAACAAAGCAAATGCATAATTATGAGAGATCAATCATATATCACGTTAGTTCTAAGTATTCTCATAAATGCATTATAAAACATGCAATTTGTATGCACGGGGTGTTTCTAAATGTAAGCTTTTGACAGTGCACCTGTATGAAGGTTGAATTAATTAGATATGGAAAGCATTGAAGGTTTTTGCGTTGGTTGATTGTGGCTGCTGAGTAAGAGGTTTCAGGTTCTACGCCCGCGTCGAGTAATGTAATATATCTAATTTTAATTTACGGGGTATATAGAGGTGCACATTTATATAATATAATACGAAGTGAACCTCCAATTCAGGACTCTGAGCTGCGAAGGTAGTAAAAAAAAACAAAAAAGAATCTCCTATACTATTTTGCTCGACCCGGTAATTGAACCTCAGCATCTTTTAGGCAAGCGTATAAGTCAAAATTCTTGAACTTGGTTATGTGTCACAACAACCAACGTCTTTAATAAACATCCTATAAGTAAATTCTCACGTCCGTTTACATTTTATTTTAGCTCACCGAATTATAAGTCAGCGCCGGTGGTCGGCGGCCCGTCTGATGTATCACCTTCAAATATCATCTACCGATACACTTCACACAACACTACGTAAATATCAATTTAATTTCTCAAGGTCAATGGTCAAATTCTCATGATTACTATCAAAATTCTAAGAGCTTTGTTTCAAAGAAGTCCGAAAGATGTCGCCGTGGACCGGGGTTTTAAGACGCCCGCTTCTCATGGCTTTAAAACCTACAAAAGGCAAGTACCGAACCGATACGACCTTTAAACCTTCAAGAAAAGAGCATACTCCTTTTTAAAAGGCCGGCAACGCACCTGTGACTCCTCTGGTGTTGCGGGTGTCCATGGGCGGTGGTGATCGCTTACCATCAGGTGACTCGTTTGCTCGTTTGCCTCCTATTGCATAAAAAACCAATGTGACGTTTTCCGAATTACATGTATTTTTTAAGATTATTTAAACACCACTGACAAATGGTGAAGGAAAACATCGTGAGGAAACCTGAGCTTATAATTTCTTATTATACCTAAGTTCGAAGTCGCCAATCCGCATTGAGCAAGTGTGGTGCTTAATGCTCAAAGACGTGCCTACTGTTAAACACAGAATAATATCCCGGACCGTATTATTGCATATTGCTTAGAATCAGAAAAGTGAACACCTTTTATAGGATAAGGTGGTAAACGAGCAGACGGATTACCTGATTATAAGTAGCTGATGTCGTCCGTGGACACCGGCAACACCAGAGGAGTTTTATAGAAACACAACGCAAACGTTTCTTCACGTCGGGTTTCTATGAGGGCGTGGTATCACACCGGTCGAACCAGCCCATTCGTGCCAAAGCATGGCTCTCATACACTCAAATTTATCCTTTTTCTTTGGTAGGGATTTCAGTATTGATGGAATCCAAATCGAGAATTGAAACCTTTTGTTCGGCGTGATCATCACGCCAATCAATAAGAGTAGCTTACGTAATCAAATACAAATATGTCGGTACTAATTTATTTTAAAGGACAAACTAAGTTCAATGCAATCAAAGTATTAAGATTTATTTGTTTACTTACTTAACCGCAGTTGTTGGTTCGTTAGTTGAGTCGAGAAAACACGACTGTTAGGCTTAGTCTAAAGATTATATTCCTGTGTCTGGCAAAGGTGGAAAATATCGGTTCTTTGGTATTTGATAGAACGGGTTTTAATTCCAATTTCCATTTTTGGGATTATAACATAACGACATTAAAATATAATATCCCTCTCCTGAATTGTAGTATCTTCTTTTGAATATGAAACGCGTAATATTATGTCACACTTAGTAACACTATTCAAAGAGTTTGTATTGGTTGATTGGTCCCAAGTGCTTGTCGAGTGCATCCCGATTCTGTGTTAACAATAAAATTGATGTGTCGCGGAGTTTGATACTTAGGATGGACAGTCTTAAGTTGACTGTCCATCCTGGGTATCAAACTCTGCGACACACCAATTTTGATAATTAATAATTTGATAAAATATCCTGTTTGACCACACGCAGAACGACCTACTACAGTCGCTTGTCTTTAGCACAAACTTGGCAAATTGCAAACATTAGCAGAAGTAGAACGCTTAAATCTTACTTACCCATTTTACCGTTTGTATGTGGTGTCTAAATAATCTTAGAAAGTACATATAACTCGAAAAAAGTCACATTGGTACTTTGCCTTTGGTAGGTTTCGAACCCGCACCCTCATGCATGAGAAGCGAGCGTCTTAAACCTCCACGACATTAGGGTCAGGCTTATCAATAAACATTATAGCTCGATCTCTATTAAATGTGTGTCAAAAATGTAAATTAATCTATTTAAAAATAAAACAGCAATATCTAAAAACAACTATTTAAAAATGTAACTTTGCATAAATCCTAATCAATTAGTTGGTATGTAAAATATTCCGTCGAGACGGATAAAGGTTCCCGAAACATATTTATTACATACAATAAATTTAAATTAAAGAAAATCGTTTGTGCATAAAATACTTTAAGAGGTCCTTGTAGTTTATTTTTCGCGGTCACGATGCACCGACACTGAGATATATAGAGACCCGTTTAGATACATTTGAACCAATTTAGTTGAATCAAAAGTTGTTATTAAGGTAACCACGAGTTCCTCGCCAGTTAGGATTTCCTGAAATACAATTTCGGAACAAGTTTTCGGAAACGATTTCCGAATTCCCAATGAGTAATGTTTTCGATTGTGATTATGTGATTTGTGGTCAATGATTAACTATGGAATTGATAGGTTTTGTATGAGTTTAGTATGTTTGACAAAAAGTAGTCAGTTGAGAAGATTTTTGAGTTGAACTAATGGGTTTTTTAAAGGGGTGATGCAATTACATATATAAGTATATAAGTCATCTTAGACTTCTCGTATAAAATGAATTGGGAATATGTTCTTTTTATCCGAAATCCCAGTTTAGGTTTTCTTTGATATATAAACAAAACGTGACTATTAATTAATAGTTTCAAAAATAAAACAACGAAATATAAAAGTCTGTAAGTATTTATGTCTTTTAACTAAAACTTATAGATTGATTGATTACAATTACAGATTTATAGAAAATACAAATAAAATTGATTTAAGAACCACGAGGTAAATATTTACTAAATATATTTAACGACTTTATCCGAAGTTTGACAGCGAGTGCGACGGATTTTCACACCGTACCGATGTGAAATTAGTTGCAAGACAAGTTCAAGGATTTAAACCCCGCGGCAAATAACTAAAAGTCGGATTATGTCGGATAATATCAGGTTAACTTAATAAAATTACTTTTAATAACATTATGAAATTATTTAGACGTTTAGGGAATTGTATGGTGTTAATTTTTTATTAGTTTTAATATTTGTTCGTGTTTTAGGGCAGCAGCTCTTTAGGGTTAGTAAACCATAACTTTTCAAACTTTGACATTTCATTCGCCTGGCAAGAGAGATTATGGCAAACCCTCAATTAAAGGAGCTTTTGATGATGATATTTTCACAAATTATGGATTTAATATATTTAAATGTACAGAAGAACAACAGAATATGTGTCAGCATAGCCTTATTAATTTCTGAAATAAGTACCAACCAGTAGGTAGATACAATTAAAAAAATATTATTATTATCACGATTTTTATGTTTCTTATACCTATAGTTTTAATTTTTAAGTTGTAAATGTTTTAGTCTTAAAACTAAGACTTTTTAATTTTTCTATCTATGTTCATGTTATGTCTATTCTAGGGTAAAAATATAATATATGTATCTATACTAATATTATAAAGCTGAAGAGTTTGTTTGTTTGTTTGAACGCGCTAATCTCCGGAACTACTGGTCCGAATTGAATAATTATTTTTGTGTTGGATAGTGCATTTATCGAGAAAGGCTATAGGCTATAAAACATCACGCTATGACCAAAAGGAGCCAAGCAGAGTGGGTGAAAGCGCGTGGAAGTAGCTTGTATCTAATATATTATTTAAAAAAATACAGACCGAAGTCATCCACCATCTGGTGACAATATTGTTTGCCACATCATATTGTAATCGGTTCGATGAACTTTTATGGTCACCCTAAGTTCGATAGAAACGCAACATCGCGTGGCGTTGCACCGATGCAATAATTGTTGCCTCAGGTCTGTTGCACGCTTCACTTTAATTATTAATGCCAACTTACAAATTGCAAGCATTTATGCCACATTATATAGACGGCTTATGATTTTGATTTTCAAGAATCAATTATATTTTATTTTGATGTCGTTTTGCGTGGCATGTTTTAGTTATTAATTGTTGAATTTATTTAATGTTGTTTTATACTGTTCTACCATTGCTTTGAGCCCGAGGGCAGAGCATTATTAGATATATTATATTGAATTCTAAAACTATTTATTAGTTAATAGCCAAAGTCAAAGCATTTATTTCTATTAATCCTAAATTAGGCATTTTGAAACTTCAAATTAAATTGTCTGTCACTCTGTTTTTCAGTGAAGTTAGGACAATAGCCAGTTATTGAGCATACCTTCTAGTAACATAACAATTCGTTGTTTTAAGTGATTTTATAACACAGGGTAGTGGTCGTCAAGCTGGTACACACTTGCCAATTATATGAAATTAAGTTTTAATGTAGTGTAGAGCTGAAGATCGAGCTCAATATCGTGCCCTTGAAGTGGCCTATGTCCAGTAGTGGACGAGAACATGATGATGACGATTCAACCCCTTCAAGTATAAAAAAGAACTTTAAAATCACGTGTATAAAGTGTTTTATTACAATTTATATAGTGTAAAGTATTAACAACTACTTACGTTGCTAATAAAACGCAAAGCTAACGTTATGTAGGTTCTAATAATAAAACGCGTACCGGGTACGGGGTTATTAGGCATACTTCACAGTTTATAGCTATAGTTCGCTATAGTTTCTATATGGTCTATGTTAATGAGCAATGTACTGAGATATTGCGACGATATGAACTTTGATTAGCTTTTATCAATTTACGAGGTAGCCATCTTGTTTTTAGCTATGATAAGGATTGGCCGCAAAAAGCTTTAAACAGAGAGGAGTGGAAGGACGATCATGGCTGAAATCTAATCTAATCACCTTATTTTTGGTGTACTATCGGTTTTATTTCGTGGATTTTTTGTTAGCCCCGTTGAGTTATAGGTAAGAAATACAACCACATATTACATTTTACTTGACAATGTTCAGCATATAGGTAGAATGTGACAATTAATACAAAAGTATTAGAATATCACTGACGCGTGAACACCTTGTGTAAATAATTTGACGGCAGCAGATGAAACAGGATTTGCTTAAATCACTAAAAGAGGCCCACAAACCAACATAATTATTCAATTTCTTGGATTAAAGAGGTATTTTAATGTGAATAGTTATATTTTATATTGCATTTATTATATGGGTATTTAAATCTAATATATGTTAGTGTTAATTGGCCAAATGAGTTTAAGATTAAGTATAAATTGTTTAACCCTCAAAACTATTGAAAAGCAATAATAGATAATAATTAGGGAACAAATACAGAAAACCAAAGACATTTCTTATTTAATTTCCAACATGACTAGGCACTACATTGTTATTATAGCAACAAAAGGCTATAAATAAACACATTATGTGATACAAAGGCAATTATCAATCAAAGTGTGCGTAATTTTGGTGCGATCGCACCGCATCGCGCGGTCTCCTTTGTAGGGGCAGCGCTCGCCGTGCCAACCACTGAGTAAAGATTGTAGTGCACAGAGACCATACATAGACTAGTGTTATGAATGTATAAGTTTGTTTGCTTGTTTGTTTGTATGTCTTACTATCACATCGTGGTGGAGCCATATCGTAGTTAAAATTTATTGCTAAGAAATATTTTGAAGTAGGTCGATATAGGTACACTAATTACTTGCAGATAAATACAACAATTATTTACAGAAAGATAGTGCAAATTGTTTTGTATTTCATATCTGACGGCATTATTACTCGACCTTATTATCTTAACAAGACAATGACTTCATATCGTAGTAGTATTATAAATGTTTGTTACACTTTTACGGTAAACTTATATGGGATCGGAATGCAATTTGGTATAGAGATAGATTATGGTCTAGAATAACATATAGGCTATTTTTATTGCACGGGAATGCGAAGCCGCTGGCAGAAGCTAGTCATTTTGTATTTCTCGAAGAAGAAATCTTCTTTTCACCACAGAAGATCAGTATCTGAAACAAAATGCAAGGATATCAGTAGGTATACTAAATATAGCATGGTTTCATGAAAGCAAAATGTAAATCTTCGGTCAAGGACAATGCGTTTATTTTGAAATGCTGAAGTCAAATTGACATTCAGTTTGTAAAGTTACTTTCATATTTATTCAGAATACAAAGAATCCTGTGTTTTGTTGGTACCCTTTTTTAAACATTTATGTGAATGATACACTACTACGCCATTTCAACCATTTATATGCAACACAATTATAGGAATGATATGAATTCGTAATAATAATGTTTAAATAAGTTGTATATTAAAAACAAATAACACAAATAATTTGCTATATTAAAATAGTTGTACGAAAATGTATTCTTGCATAAAGTTTTTAATACGAATTGAATATAATCCGTTCTATTTGTGTCGCCACCCTAATTCGTTCGTGCTACCCCTGTTATTATCTAGACCGCAAACATTTTGCTCACTTAGCTGCCTTCAGCCATTTTACACGATACAAAATAAAACTGAACAAACTGAATGCACTGTAAAAATTGCACTTCAGCTGTAAATAATAGCTGAAACTGAACTTTGAAGAAACTATCGCAATATAAATGTAGATTTTCAGGGATTTTTGTACGATAGGCAATGCAGCCTTGTGTTGGTCGTGGCTTATTGTTGTTTTTTGGTGAAAGAAATGTTGATATAATTTCTTTGTTTTATTTTTAGTTGCTTCTAATATTATTAGGTGGCTTCTGATTATTATGTTTTGTAAGGAAAATCTAAAATTATCTTTAACTCATTAAAGTGATTGTTAACAACTCTCTGTGAACTTAACAAGGATCTCGCGAAATAAATATCGTTAAACAATAGTTAGGTATTTTTTCATAAATGCCCCAACACTAGGATTTTTCCTGCGTGGAGGGTACAAACATACAATTTGACATGCACATGACACCCAGACATGAAACAACAGTTTGTGCATCACACCAAAAGTTATTGAAAATGCATTGAAACCTTAAATAGCACTTTGAATATTTCACATCAATCACAAAAACAATATTATCACAACAAATACAATATAACCACAAAGTTATTACAGAACACAACAGCCATTCTGTAAATTGTTGTAATATTTAAAAAAATTAAAAAGGAGACCACCCTTAAACAGCAATGTTAATAATAGACAAACAAATGTATTTCAAACGACAAAGATAAGGATAGCTAAATACAAAAACAAGCAAGTGCAAAAGAGATGGCAAATCGTAGCTACAATATGGGTGGTCGAAGATTTTTTTCATTGCAATTTATGTTCGTAACTAAGTTTTAGGAGACAACTTAACGTCGCTATCAATTTCAAAATGAATTGTTTTTCTTATTTTAAATAGAAATCTAGATTTTGCGATATCAAAATCTTTATTTCTAAGCACTGGAAAACGGTAAAATACTAAGGTAGTGATTCAAAAGGATTTATCTATAAGAAATTGTTTTCCGTGCCCAGTACGTAGCTGATTGACCCACACCAAACATAGCTACAGAATCAGGGCTACTAATAAAAATATATAAATCGCAATAATACTTTACAACTTTGGTCACATAAAGAAATAATGTAGTTTTTGGGGAGATTTTCTAATCTCTATTTGATATCAAATCTAAACGTCTCCAAGGTGTAGCTTTCTTATTAGGCTCTAAAGTAAAAACTGCAACACCTCATTAAGATGAACTTTAACACATAAATTACATCTTTGATAATTACAGTGAAGATTGGACTATTTGGGCAAAATAAATATTAGTGTTGTAGTGTATGAGGTATTCAATGGTATACAAAATCCATAATTAGCGAGTGAAGCGACGGGTAAAAGCTGTATAGGACGGTGAATAAAAGTAGGTCCTTCTTTCCGTAACCCCGATTTGACCTCAAGTAGTGCTAATATGTTTCTGATTGTCTGATTATCCGATTAATACCGAAAACCGGAGTGGGTCAATGCAGAATGAAACGTATATAGATATAATAAGGGTCAATTTGGTGTAATTCCTTTTTATTCTTTTGAAACCTGTTTGCTGATTGGTGACAGATGCATTGGTTTTTCATTAAATGTAGTGGTTATAAACTGTAATTTTCTTCGGTGAAATTGACACGATGATTATATTATTGTGTATGACTATCCATTAACATATGAGAGTTTCTTTGGTATGAAATAACATACGATTCACGTTGTACGATTCTGGATACCACTTCTTAGAAATAGAGTAGTAGTGTTGATCACCACCATATCACCATATCAAATAGGAAATCCATTCTTAAAATGATGTCATAGAACTTTAAGACCCTAAATATCTATACATCTATATATGTATATAAATCAAATTGAAATGTTTGTTTGCAATATTAAAATACCTGGATTTTACCACATACATATGACCATAATACATACGATACGTACACCAATATCATTTTTTACATTGTAGTCTATTCTGGCTATACTCTGCAATAGCGGGACAGATTTTGAAGAGACTTTTATTGGCAGGTAGCTGATGTATTAACGAGTAACTTGGCTTTGTTTATTAATCAAAAAGTCCGTAATCCACGCGACCGAAACCGCGGGCACCAGTTAGTACATATAATATAGCTAAACACTAAAGATAGATGAAATTATGTAAATGCCTGCAGAAAACCAATAGAGTTAGACAAACAACTAAATATTATAATTTAAAATACCATTTGAAACACGACAGCACAATAAATGTAAATTGTTAAATCAATTGTATATTTGCCATATTTTTGGTTATTATTTAACTGTAGTATACTGAGTACCCGGACGTTGAACCTAAAGGTTTCTTATGGGCATTAAACCTATTTCTTCATCAAATACATACGTCAAATACAGCTGGTTTACATTAACAGTCTACAAGTGGCCACTGCTGACTAAAGGCTTCTCACACGGAGAAAGTTTGAGCATAATCATCTGGCAGTGTCAGACTCTGACTGACTAAAAACCACCCTATTCCTACTTCTGCTCTTTGAGCTGGAGGCCCAGTAACTCGCTAGGAAGTCCACAGCCGGGTCGGTTGCTCCACAGCTCCGGATCGGGACCAAATAGTTCTGGATCTACGCAAACGAATCGAACAATTAAATTACCTTATTTTGATTTTCAAGTCCCATCATTGAGTAATATAGAAGAATAATCAAAATCTTTATAAAAAGTTATTTACTTTTATCAGCTTTTGCAGACGTCAATGCTCACTGAAAACTTTCATTATAGATGAGTAATACTAGTATTAAAAATAGTAATTAATGGTTATAACAAAATGAGCTTCAATTATGAATATAATTACGACGCCGATCAATAGTAGCTGCTAATGCCAGTTACGACTTGGTACTATAGTAACTATGGTTTATATAAAAGTTCTTTCTCATTATGATACCAAAACCGCTATTAATCATTATGGAAATAATACAATCGGTTAATTTGAAATATGTGTAATGTGTAAATAACCCCTGTATAGGTATGTAATAGGTTCGTTCCGAACATAAAATAGGAACTGGCTACAGTATAACGTGGCGCGGGTTCGATCTCCGCTGATGAAATAATATTTGGTCATTTATAAATCGAAGCATTGACTTAATTCCAAACGTAAAGATGCGATTTAGTTGTGTAGAGTTTAACAACCGAAGATTACCTTGACCGGCACAGGGATCGAATCAAATACATCGAGGTCAATTGCACTTGCAATCACTAGATCAAAAACTCGTGAAACTCGTTTAAATTCTTGTTTACAATAAGAATAAAAATATTAAAGGGAAAAATCTACACTCAAAGGTGTTTGACCTTAGAGCGGCAATTTAGTCGCTCTTGAAACTTAGAGGTAGCGGCATTTTATGTGCCCTATAAATAAACGAGATATGTAGAATAAGAAGTCCGTATGACACATTCCAAGTTCAAACGGTTAGGACTAGCATGAGTCTTGGACATAAAAAGTCTAGTAAACTGGAAGTGGGACACCTCGTGTAAGAATTATGAGCGTTTGTAAGCTGTAAGGCTGTGTGCATAAGGTCCATTGTTGTTTAATTGTTCTATGGTTGTTTATTTAATGATATTACGAGAACATTATCTTTGGTTAATTGATTGCTTATATGACTTACGAGTATAACAAAACGTTTGTCATTTTCGACTCAATTTTTTTTTTTATTGATATTCGTCGTTTTTTGTGCAGTTGACAAAACGTTCAAAACACAAAATATATTTACACTTCTACAAATTCCTTTGTGTAATAAAATAAGTATATCGATTACTTTTTGTATTCTATGTAGTATCATAATTTTGCCCCCATACTTTATTTGGGAGGGCGTGTGCACCTGTTTCCAGTTAGGTATGTTATTAGTCATACAGTCTCTTATATTTACCCCCTTAAGGAAAACTTCGGCGTGATACTAAATTCCATAGAAATAGTATGTAATACAGGTATACACATTTAGGTATCGCTGCTACGAATAACGGTGTTGCTACGAATTTTCGTAGCTAAGTTGCTACGATAGCATAGTTCGTAGCAAACTAGTGACGTCTGGATCGTAGGTATTTCTATTATGTTAACTATGTAAATTACTGTTTGTCCTTACATGTTATTTGTGTATCTAATTTGATAAAATTGTCATGTTTATTCTGAAAAAATATGTGTTATTTTTACTTTATTTATTTTTCAGTTGTGATCGTCCCGCTCGCTGCAGGGCAAAGACCTCCCTACTCTCCTTCTGTGAAAAGCTGGGTAGGTGGTGTAGGTATCAAGTTCGTTGTCGTATTAACAACTTAAACATCTATTACTAAATAAAAGTCTTTTTTTGCGGTATGGCTACACTAAGGTGCGTCTTCCGACCTTATTTCTAAGACAAGCAAAATTTGCTCGCGTGCCCAGTATTGTATGGTTCGGGAACGAGAAATGTTCAACAAAATATTACAATACAACCATCAAAAAAGAATTGCTAAGCGAATTTCATCCTAAACATTAAATAAAAAGAAATTAAAATAGCGTGTATTATTTCGTTGAACCTCAATGATGAACGTGGCTTAGGTTTATCAGGAGGCTATTATGATAGGATGTTCGCGCCGTAGTTCCACCGTAGACGACGACGGGCCACGGTTCACGGAAAACGTACCACCCTCGCGATCAACCGGTAAAGTTTTATTTATAAAACGCCTTATTATCAAAGCAAATACTTCGCACTTTTTTTCCATACTTTCTATTTACACTTTAGACATTTTTGTAAGCTCTCTAGTAAAATATGGCGACTTTATTATTTTATGGCATTGCGATTATTTTTGTATTTTTACGTAGTAATGTTTTGTTTTGTGTACTTAAATATTTTGATTTGATATTTTTCGAAGTTTTTTGTTGCATTGTCCGTTTGCATGCATCGATTGTTAAACCTCTAATTATAATGCTCGAATATGACAGGATAATCACCTGTCAATTTCAGTTGTTTTTATTTGAAGCGGTTTATTTGAAAGGCAATGAGTTCGTGATTTTAATTTTGTTTTGCTGTATTATTCCAAATTAGTTGTATTAGTAGGATTTCCGTAATGTTTATTGTGTTTAGTTATTTGTTGGTATTGTGTAAATAATACAATTATCTGTCTAGTTTGATTACGAAAAGTACGTTCAGTACATGCCTAGAAAACAGTATTAATGTTTAGTGCTTTAATTGTTATATATTAAATTGCACCACTTATTTTTAAACACCATATTTTTAACTAATAATTGCTATTGTTTTGAAATAATAAAAAAAAACAAGCATGATGATTATTATTATTCAGAAACTACACTTTTTCTTATGGATTGCGAATTTCATTTTCATTTACTAAGAATTATAGATCTTTTTGAAAAGTCCCATAAATATCAAAGTTGTCATGTCTAGTGTAGTCTCATACTGTCACTCAGTGTAACATCTTTTATAGTTTCGATGACGGGTTGACAACTCATTCATGTGTGTTACATATTCGGTTTTATTATAGCCATAGAACTTTATATGATACTAGTATTATGCCTGTGGCTTTGCTTGCGTGGTATTTTGAAATATTATACAGGAATGGGATTTACTTAAGGAGTAAATATTAGGCTATGTTTATTGTAGGAATAGAGTAATAAAGGAATACCAAAAAAATTATTCAAATTTAAATTCTTTATTGCTTAAGACTTTGACTACAAAAATCTGTTGAAGGCAAATGTTCTCCTAGCGCAGGTTACTTATGCCCCCCATGGCATTTAAATTTAAAATAATATGTTTTAAAAACCAGTTTAGTACTTTTCAAGTATATTCACTGCAACATACAATTACAATTTTACTTTCTATAGTTACTTAGATAAGTATCTACGTAGTACTATCTTTTATACCTATGTTATGTAG
The DNA here is from genome assembly GCF_023101765.2 of Spodoptera frugiperda. NCBI lineage: Eukaryota > Metazoa > Arthropoda > Insecta > Lepidoptera > Noctuidae > Spodoptera > Spodoptera frugiperda. The sequence goes on from NC_064236.1 coordinate 5,319,977, forward strand.
CGTTGTTTTGATATTACTGCATCGCATGCATTCTCAACATTCATGAGTATATAGCTTCACGCATCCATGTTGTGTTGTCATCAGCTAAAATAACGATATCAGCTTATTGTGCGGTGTAAAGTTTATTTGTACTGCGGTGTATGGGTATTTTGGTTATACAAACAAGTTATATTGGTAGGATTTATAATTTGTAAAGGTTCCTTTATGATGTACGTTTTTTTTAATTATACAACGATCAACTTAGCAATGTTTCTTTAAAACGATGATAGCCTATTCTAGTATCAATAAAAACTGACAAATAAAATACAAGAAAAAATAATATGTTTTAACCAAGACATTACTGTGCTGTGTACGAGTACATGTGTGTTTGCGTAAAGGCACTAATAATTACTTATTAGTCGCAGTATTTCAAGTGCCAAGTTTCGTATCTCACTGGGACTCGTATCAGAATATCATTAAAACTATGCTCTCATCGTCATCATCATCACATCAGCCCTAAGACGCCTACTTCTGAACATAGGCCTCCCCCAATGACATGAATGGTTGGAAGCGACCTGCAACCAGCGGCTCCCTGAGACCTTAATCAGGTTGCAGGATCTTAAACTATGCTTTAGTGCATAGTGATACACTAAACATTGTTAGGTTAGTTATAATGCATTGTTAATGTAACATCATCTACTTATGTTATCAACTACTAAATGCCATTCGCATTTTAAATATTAGTTAAAAATCACAACTTCAGGTGGCATTTTCGTGTATTTTTTACGTCTTTATTATATTCAATACCTTTATGATTCAATTATCAATAGAGAAGAATAGTGTTTTGTATGAATCTCCACACTTGGTAAGCGGGTTGGAGATCACAGTTTAAAGGAATAAGGTTAATTAGAAAACGCTAAATAAATATGTAATATAAAAAAAATATATTGCATGAACTTTAAGCAAATGGATAGACCTTAGTTAAACTCTATCGAACTACAGTCCCCACACTACTAGCAACCAACAACCACATAGTCACGTGCAGTCCCCTCAGAGTCACGAAATCCTTTTTTGACCCCATAAACATTTTACACCCGTGACGTCACTCACTAAGCTACTTCCCGATCAATTTGCGACTAATATATTTCACACAGATATCGATTTTAATGCCTCCAAGGTAAACATGCGTAGCGGGCGGCCCTTTGATGTCAACAAAGGAGACCGACAAAGGTGCCGAACATTGGACCCTATTCTATAGTTAAAATTAACTTTACTGCACCGAGCATTTACTTACAGTATAGAAATTTTGTTAATTGTTTAATTAGTGTTTGCAGTTTCAGGGAACTGTAAAGTAAATGACTGTTGTTAGAGCTTTTGTGTTGAAATTGTAGAGTAATTAAGAATGAGTGTTGAGTTATTTTAGAGATTATATAAAAGGTATTTTGTGAAGTACTTGTTGAATGCTTTTTTAAATGTATGCAGTTAAATGTTATTATAATTTCTTGTACTTTTTAGTTTTATTATAGTAGGCACTTAAATTAACTTCAATATGTCTTAAAAAATGGTAGAAGATAAAATTTAAATAAAAGAACGTAAAAAAAGTGTATAGTATAAATTATATTCATACTAAAATTAATTCTATCCTTCTATCTTTTACGTTGATTTGGAAGTTTAGTTTTAATAGTAATGCCGTAAAATGAAGTCAATCTAGACACCATACTACTGAATATGAGCTACGGGCTGCCTAGCGGGTTGCAAGGGCTTCGATTCGAAAAGCAGGAGCAGGAACGGGGTGATTTTTAATCAGTAAGAGTGTGACACTCCCTCTACCTTTAATTGGATAATTTTCCTCACTAAAAATGAAAAAGAAAATTTTAATACTAACAAGTCAAAAAATCTAACTTATAACCTCTCCAACTGTTCAAAGACTACAAATAATTTGCTGAATGAAAGGTGCTTGCGTCACAAATCACGAAGTGTAGTTTAGAAGTAACATGTCATTATTGTGTGTTATGAAGTAGTTGCGTGATACACCGCCATATATCACGGGCCCTATCGTAAAATACGATCTACGATACGTGTATTGACACATTTATGGCGAAAATGTTCAATTTTGCTAACTGTGTGTTGGTTAAAAATTTCAATTGTAACTTAACTTTTGTATTGTTCTTATTTTTGATCTTTGGGTAATGCCTTGACACCCGAAATACCAGAGGCGTTACAAATGCATTGCAAGCCTTTTGGGGTTTAGGAATTTAAGGATTGTTGGAGAATCGGTGATTTTAAAGATTGGGAAGGGGGCTAATTAGGTATCTTGTAACGTCACTCACACAACGAAACACAACGCAAACGTTGTTTCACGCCAATTTTCTGTGAGGTCCTCGTATCGTCCCGGTCGAACCGGCTCATTCGTGCCCAAGCATGGCTCTCCCACACTTATTGCCCTCTCTGATATCCTCTTTGCTTAGAAATTGCTCACGACTTGACCACACATGAAAGCAGTATCCTCTATATATACAGTGCTTAATTACACACCCAATAATGCAACAAGGTGACAAAATATTTTACTCTACCTTCGCGATATAGCAAAGTAAACAAAATCCTGTGACAAACTCGCTATGCATCACCCTGTTTTCGACCACAGGTCGTTCGTACTGCGCCGAGTGCATGCGAGTATCACCTAATGATGGTCAACCACCAACTCCGTCGCCTATACGTTTAAATCATAAAATGAACCTAGGTGCTGTTATTAATTTTGTTAGTTAGTTATAAACATTAGGCACATTTTAATAATTTCTTTAAGACCAGAAGCAGACATAAAATTCATATTAGCAATAGAAAACTCAATTGTTTAGTTAACATGAACCAGAAACTACATTGAAAAATGAACTGTATTTTTCACATACTAAACATGAGATAACATAGATATATCAAAAATTAATCACAGAGACTGATATTTTATTGAGAATGTCAAGTAGCCGTTTCCTGAAGACCGGGCCGGTTTGAACCCGGGCAGTGTCCACTCGAATTTGTAACATTGAGATTTCGTGTCCCGTGAAATAAGAATTTCAACCAGTCCCTAATTAAGATGGTCAATTGGACCTTAATAATGTTGTCCCTGTAGAAAGGGGCAGAGTGACCTCACGAGTTAACAGATTTCCTCTTATGAATAGAATAAATAAATAATAATTGGTGATTAGTGTCATTGTGAATTGTCAATGACTATCCGGTAGCATTAGTTCCCGGTTTCTGACTTTATCGGTCAGTAATTCATTTTTTTTATACGCATTGTGCCCAATGTGCATGTTGATTGAATCTATTAGTTTACGATATCTTTTTACTTCATTGATTTATAATGAGGTAACTACTCTGAACGTATTAGTACTTCATACGTAATACGCAAATTAATAAATCGATAAAAGTTTTAACCAAAATACTTTCAAATGGCAAAAAATAACATAATTTTTATTAATTTAACCTGCAGTGTTATGTGAAAATAGTTCAAAAAATCCTATTGTATTAGGAACATTAAAAAAAATCTGTCATAAACTAATGTTCGTACAAGTCGTCCCTCAATTATTATTTGTATCAAATAAAATACTGCATCAAAAACGTCCATACAATTGTCTGACGTATTCAAGTCGCTAGCAGTATCATGTATGTCTAGAGAACAATTTGTGAAAGGGACAGAGCTATACACTGATGTGAGACAACGTTTATAATTCCCACAACGATTACCTTCACCTGAGATTTGACAGGGATGTTACGAAATGCAGGAAGTATCGATATCGGTGGTGATTTTATAAATTGTTCGAAGTTATTCGAATTAAGGACCATTTTTATTTTGATTGAAGATAGGTGATTAAATTTTGAGAATATTTTATTTATCTTATTAAAATGTTAATTAAACTTACAATAGATTGCAATATTTATAGTATTTACATGTAGGGAAGGCTGAATTTATCCATAAATAAAATTAAATAGTATGTCTCTTATAGATTCCTAATAAATTGAGTACAATATTACCTTGTGACCAAAAATATCACCCCTTAGTGCACATATAAGTATCATAAAATAGAGTACGATACATACGATAGAATCAAAACTATCGACCATTCGCACATCACTACTAAGAATGCACCTTGACAGCACTAAGGGAAATGGTTTTTTTAATCACATCAATCTTCACAATATATCATCCCTTTATTTACTCGTCGCTACATATTCGCGCAGCCGGCTTTGTCTGCTTCGCGATAGATTTTAGGGCAAGGGGGTCTTAGAGCCGGTGTATTTTCTAAAGAAATAATCATCATTGATGCACATTGCATGCGACGGCACAATAAATGATCGTTGCGGAACAACTGCTTCATTACGTGTATGGGAACCATTTTATGTAATGCATTTTAGATAGTACGTAGTATGCTATTTTAGTAAATGTAATTAGTCCGATGTAAATCCTAGTTTTTGGCGTAATCGGTAAGTTTTATGATGTACTGCGATAAAAGAACGTTACATTCCATTTTTAAAATCTTTGCAAATACTTACAAACCAAAATGGCTGCCGATTTTTTTTTCTCACCTGTCTTAGACAATATCGTATAATTTCTAAACACTTCGTTTGGCTTGAAATATATACCCATAAATCAATAGATAAATAGTTAATACAATACGAAATAGGCGTGTCGTTCTTTTGAAATTGTTCTTCTCAGTCCAGGGGGTAGGCAGCTATTGTGATGAAAATTGCGACGCAGAGATGCGGATGGTTACAACAGTAACCAAATATATTTTATTTTTGACCTGTTTTTATGCGTTGACCCAGTGGCAGGTTGTATTGTGTGGTCACCTTACGTGGACAGGGGTTACTAGGTTGCAAGTGCCACGTTAAGGTCGGGATTTCGGTAAAAACAGGTTTTTGGTGCACGTGGACATTGTAAAAAAAACGTCAGACTCATGTCAAATGTCTTTGAATGAAGTTTTGTGTGAATATGTAGGTGTTACAGTCGGTGTTATATTGCTTGGTATTGAATGTCGAATTTGAGATGTGTGTTTTAATTTAGAGCTTAGTAAGTAAGTTCGCAATAAATACATAAAGTACAATATGTAGTTATAAAACCATAAATTCTATAATGTACAAGAATAAAGACAACGCAGACGTTGTACGAAAAGCACCAAAGTAATTATTACTTACTTGGAAAAAATCTCAACAGCAACAGTACATTTTTGTTTAAAACAACAATTCTTCTAACAAACAGCCGAGCTCCTATTGTTTCTTTAAATTTTTCCTTCTAAACAAACCAGGTTTAGTTCGTATTGTTAAATCAAAACATTCTCCACAGTTTGGTCAAGTCCATTGTTCGTGATTCTGAGCTTTTCACAAAACTTTAGACTTTGTTCAAAAGTCATCTTAGAGTAACACGATTAGCTGTAATCGGTTTTAACCAAGAAGATTGGAATTTGAACGTAGTTTTTATTTGATATTGACGTTTGATTACTAGGGTGATTTTATCTGCGTCATAAGACAACCGAGGGACAGATGGCCTGTTCTCAAAGTTGACTGGTAACGCATCCGGGTTTGGCTGTGCCCGTTCTGCAATTTAATATTCTAGATGGTATTGGTGGATAACAGTAAGAATATCATCTTCTTAAGTTACTTCTCGAGTTGCAGATGTAATTAAATACAATAGTAAATTAGTCTTTTGACTGAGGAACACGACGATGACTTTGGAATAGCATTATCTAGAAAGTAAAAGACATGAATGTAAATGACAATTAGCCGTATACATTGCCTCAATAAACAAAAGTATTAGGTTGAAATAAAGGTAAACACAAGCTAATATAAAATAAACAATAAAACTCCTCAGTGTTTATAAATAAACTAAAAATACAAATAAAGTTTCCCTCGCACGATCCGGACACATAGCGAGACAAAAATGTGGCCCTATTTACGTGCCCAACATTTTAAGCTGGTACACATAAATACAAGCAATGTGCATAATTCCAACATAAAATTGGAACTAATAACTAATGTGCAAGACACAGTCACGCGCACGGGTTTGCTCACAAAATTCAACAGAAATCGTATTCATATCGTAGTCCGTGCAACGTGCATTTGGCGCCTATGAGATACGTAGCTTTTTTTTCAATAATTATGAAGCTCAAATTCCTCAAAGATACACACACAAAATTAAACTTTATTCAAATAAGTACAGAATCAAAAGTCCCATCTCGAAATTCGGGTTCTGGATGAAATCTAAGTTAATCGTTTTACAAGAAAGGGCTTTCCTAATCTCATCGTTAACGTTACAAGTTTAGGGTTGAAGTTTCCGTGGTTTCGTGGTGTCCTTGTACCAGGATAATAATAATGCATTTTTTGTTATCCAAGATGTCCGTGTGCGATGCACCGATTTGTGCGTTTGTGTGCGTCTTGTCTAGCAGCTGTGCTGTGCCTATTATTTTGGCGTTGTGTGCGAGCCTTGAATAGTGCAACGTGGTGAATTTGATACGTTGCACTCGGGTTCAGTGCATTATTGTTCGTTTCTATTGCAAATCTAGGTTTATTCACTGATACAAATTTTCAATATGCAAATATTGTATTACTGGTTTCTTTTGAATGTTGAGTAATACAAGAAAATATTCAAATCGGCATTGTAAACTGTAACCGATATCTGATAAAGCCGTCTTGTCATTTTATGTCGGACGTCTCTAGCGGCGTTTCCTACAATACGACGTGGAAAAAATTGACGCTACGACAAAACGCAAAACATTCAAGGCTGATTATGTTGTACACGTTTGCGTGACAGGTTGACATTCGAGTTAAAAAGTATAGTTATGGGATCCGACCAGTTAGGGCCAAATGTGTTTATATTCTGTTTTCTAATTATGCAAAGCGATGGTAATGACTCTGTCAGGCCACGATTAAGGTATATTTTACTTTTTTTAGAAAACTTTTTCCGCATTAATGTTTATGGATGTAGCGAACTTGTTAATTTTTAACCGAACTGGGTCAGACTTCACACTGCATTCATAAATAACGCCGGCTAGAAGTCACGCATACAGCCACGCTATAATCACTTTAATAAATCATTTTAATGTTGCACACTGCAGTTTTCAAATACCAAAACTGTTTGAGTGCACAACAAAAATAGAAAGAAACTTTTTTTTGCATCGTTGGCAAAGCCATTCCCAAGAACATGTGGACCGCTACGTTGCTAGATCAAATACACCATCCTGCCGACATTGTAGTTCCTTTATCAATACTTTCCTAAAAAAAACTTTGTATAGCATCTGTCTCGCTCGAATTTGTTATTTAAAATGCATGGGTGTGAAAAGGACGGGTATAGAGGAACATCTTCAAACATAATTGCTTTCAAAATGAATAGATGTTAGACAATAGTCTTAAGAAAGAATGACAAAACGTCCCGCGAAGTCTCTTCTGACGGTACAATTGCCAATTTGAGCTTAACACTTAATTTATTTTTAGACAATACACTTCTTAAAATTGTTCGGAATATTTATTATTCGACGTATTTTGTGATTAGTGTGACGGAGACAGTTTTTGAGTAAAAATCGACACCAGCAATTTATACTACGCTAACTCAAAAAGCGTACTTTACAGTAGAGGCGTTTAAAGGGAAACACGTGATAACTTTTACATTAATTAAGATACTTTTTTGAAATTTGGTATGCTTAATATTTAATTTATTCATTGTAATATCTCATATTTATATTTCCTTACTTATTTCTATTTATTGATTTAGCGCAAGTTAGCCGTATATAAACGTAATTCATCAAAAAAAATTTACATCTTATACACGTCTAACTTATGTTAGCGTAGTGTAGTACGGGAGGTCGTAGTGCATGATCAATTATCTGATGCATATTTCAATATTTTTATAAAGAACATGTACTTACTTACAAAAAGAATAGTCAACGTACCATTAATAAACTAATTAATACGTTAACACATAAGTATTTACAATGTTAAAGTCGCTAAGTCGTTCATTGTACAAACGAACAAGTATACACACGAACGCACTAAACTACGCTAACTATGAGTTAGCGCAGTGTTGCACGGATTTTGACCAAAGTTATCCCTGCGCACACTCCGCTAATAATAGTTGGCGTAATATAAATCGAGTGATTTCAAAAAGTACCTTTACTTAGCGTTTTATAAGATTTGTAACTTTCTTATTTTTGCATATTTCTTCTCAATTTTTTTATGACGTATGTAAACCCACATTTTAAGCAACTTGGCATAAAAAAGTTTTTTCCAAATTTCGAGTTAGCGTAGTATAAATTGCTGGTGTCGAAATAATATAAGCATTAATTTTTTTTTAAAGTATAAAGGGTTAGTTAAATTATAACTTAATTGTTTACTGTATAATTAATTTGTATGTTGAAGAGAAGTTAATATGCATATAACTTGATGAGAGTTATAAAGTACTCAACTGGAACTACTAACCTCCTTTGCAGTAAGGTAAAAATAGATGACAAAACAAATGTATCAGTCACTACAGCACAAAAATCATTGTTACAAACAAACAAAACTGATCTAAAACTAAAAATAGAACCTAAACTACCTACATTACCATCGAAACATTTCGAATACCATCGACAGACGAAATAGTCCAACGAATATATAATACACTATACATACGAATCACATTGTTAGCAAATACAGAAGCCAATAAAGAACACGGTATACCTATATAGCGCGCTTTCGTTCCATGTCTGACCTTGAAACATGGCGATACTTCAAAATATTAGAAACAATACTGAACCACCAAATTTCATAAACACAATAAAATGCCTTCCCCTATATACTTAATCACGAAAGCTAAATTAATTCAAAATGTTTGATTTGACCTTGAGTTACCTGTGAACTGCAGTTAACCCAACTTTGGTGTGTTGAACCTTTCAGTTTGTTATCTTTGTTGTTAGTTAATTTAAGATTCAGTGGGTTATTGTGCAGGTTTATGTTGTAAGTTATTATTTGAAGACATGCTTGCAGGAATTAATAGTAGATATTCAAATATGCTAACGATTTGCTTGGTTAGTTCGGTCTGTACTGCCTAGATTTTAATCAAAAACACATTAATGGATAATAAATACGAGATACTGAAGGTTGACTGTTTAGTTTAGTTATTGAGTATGTAAGTAAGGGAGCGAGATCTACGCTTGATACGTGAGTTGAACTAAATACAGATGCCCTTTGCTTTGACACGAGTCATTGACGCCTGTACCCTTGAACATGCAATGTAGTGATGATTTGCGTTGGTGTCACTGATTATATTATCGGAAAGACTTGTAAACTGCTGTTTAAACATATACTACCTCTTATTGTTGCAGCGGAGTACAATGAAGTGTGCAAAGCTTCATTTACAACAACGGGTTAAAGGGAAACTCAAAAGGGATGATACATCAACTCCGGAGAAACCTAGAAGATACTGTCAGAGGAAATTAGTGAACCCTAGCCATGAAGAAGATCCTAGATGGATAGATATTTTTGACAGGTATTCGTAAGCTACATTGACAAATAGGTCTGCAATATAGTCATGAACAGCGTATTCTGGAAATATATCCTTGGATTTTATTTTACTTGACTAACTTAACTTTCGGTTCATTAAGTATCTTATTGTCCACCGGTTGGGTTAGCGTGGTTTCATTTGGCACTTACTAATAATTTCTTGTCCTAGGTTCCACGTCAACATGAAAAGTGAGGACTATGGTGATGTGATCGACAGCGTACGTGTTCCTCAAGAAAATGAGGATATGGTGTTAACTGTTCAAACCTTGAAGTTTCAAGGCGACGTCGATCAGACTATACGACCAAGAACTAGCTTCAAATATAAGAAGAACACAGACGTAAACAAACACAGAATGTTTGTCAAACAACCTGTTAGCGATCATGACTTCAGTGATGATGATGATAGGTCATCACAACTCACTTATTATTACTTCGACGAGTACTTAAAATACATATACAGCACCGATCGATCAAGGCCCGCCTCCAGCATCTCCAGTACATACCTAAAAGGCTACAACAAAGACAAAGAGATACAAAATAAAGCGGCACAAGTTGAAATATCCTTGAACGATACCAAAAAGTCCCGAAAAGCCGAATCTAAAATTAAGAATAACGTAAAAAAATATCCTAAAAGACAAGTTACAGACGAAATTAAAGACGTCGCCGAAACTATAGAAAATACGAAAATTACTTATCAAAAAAGTGGAAAAAGGAAAAGTCTCACGATATCCCGGGCTCAAAGTCCCGAGACAGTTCAGGTAATTCGAGTTGATGTTGTTTGTAATTATACAAACAGTGCCACATCGGACTATGAAGATATAAAAAAGATTGAGTGTCCGACAGAGAGGTTGGAATCAATTAAAGAAAATAATGTTGTAAACAAAAAATATTTCTCGAATAAGTACAGTAATCATTTTGCGACAAAATATCTTCTGACGAACACAATAAAGTCGCTAGATGAGAATCTGTCTGGTGGGGCTAAGGTGACACTACTTTGTAAGACGTTTAAGTTATCTGATCGCCACATACCCGAGAAACCAGAGAGAGAAAGGAAGTTCCCCAAAGCAACAAAAGGAAAAAAAAGTTACAAATTAAAAAGTAACAAAATCAAGCATCATAACATAATTTATTAGAAAAGTACGTTTACGACTTTATTATTATTACTATAAGGATGTTGTGGAACTTTTATCAATTCGTACATCTATCTATATAAAACTTAAAGTTAATAATAAAAGTTTGAAATTTAAATATTATTGTTGCAATAAATCAATAATTAATTTAAATATAATTACGTATTACCTAACCTATACATTCGTTTCTTTAATTTTCTTAACCGCCTATTTAGTTCAACGCAAACTGTAACATTTCTTCAATCATCGACCGTAGCGCCATCTAGTTTTGTTTGCAAGAATCATTGTTGAACGATAAGGGTCATTTTAAGTTGTTTTTCGAGTTACATTCTTTATTATTGGGTACAATGTGTGTAAAAATCAAAGAAAATAAGGTTTTAATATTATTCTAATAATTATTAAAATAGATTAAGAATTTCCAAAAGCTTGCAGACTCTATACATGGTGTATTTAAATAAGGCTGCGTTATCTTATCAAGCTGACGACTTTGTTTGTCGACTCGAACGAAGTTATCTCAGTAACTATCAGTTTAAGAAGTTAAACGATTAAAAATACCAATTTTTCTACATTGTATAGGCATTGCATTGTTGACTGCACAATTGGCGCGCTGGCTGGGTAAGTGGCTTCCGCGCAACGTGTAGTGGGTTCTGTTCCCGCACAAACTCATCCACAAATTGTTATTTCGGGTCTGGTGGGGAAAATCCTAGCGTGGAGCAGTTCTAAAAACATGGTGATTTGATTTTGATCCTGATAGAGTACCTTAAGAATATTTTCAAATACCTATGCATAAAGGGGTGTTTTAGAATATGTCTAGTTATAGTTTCGATATTTTCTTCATAATAAGGTAAATTGTTTGAACAATAGATAGTAAAACTTCTTTTATATAGTTACGTCAGTGGCGTCGTGGTGTCGTTGAATACCTGCGCGTAAACCTGTCGGCGTTCTGGCGCCACCCTTGCATGGCCCAGTGGTTGTCAAAGATTTGTTTTTTTTTTAATTTATTTGTTACATTTACACATACTCTTACATATTTTTGCATCATTAAACCAGATGTGGTTGGCATTGGTAATTAAACAATTTTAGCACAGTTTCATAGGTTTTCAATAATTCACTGCTATTATAATAGTTTACCATACTATGAAAGTTAAATTAAACGTCTGTAGTGTGATTGCAACTTTAAATTAGTTGCATTCTTGTTCAGCTTTAAACTCATGTTTAAGTAATATTGCTGTTTTCTGTAAGGTATTTCAGAGATCTTCCTTTTTAAAAGGCCGGCTACGAATCTGCAACTCCTCTTGTGTTGCGGGTGTCCATGGGCGGCGCTGATCGCCCCCTTTTCTATAAAAAAGTTATAAAAGCCAGTGATGGTGAAAATAAGTTAGTTAAAATATAAGATAGGCGATGTGGTAACTAAAGGTTTTTGTGGTATAAATAATTCTTAGTAATTTTCTTTTTTACCTTAATTGTAATACATTTATTATAATCAAATATGACTTCTATTAATAGAGAGACAAATTGGGTACTGCGATAACTATATTAAAGCCGTCCCGGAAATATGCGCCTTAGGGTTTTAAGGTATATACATGGAGAAGATAAACAAAAGCTTGATATGTCAAGGATAATATAATATACTTAAGTATATCATTGTTATTATATACGTTAGTTTGGATTTTCGTAGTAATTCTAAATTTAGGCAACTCTTTATAAGATACACATTCAAATATTATTATCTATTCTCGAGTATGTTAATCTAGGTTTATTACGAATATCAATTATAAAACCAAATAAAATAAACAGTGTCTCCTTCTAGTCAAACGGTTAAACCTTTTAGAGCGGGTGTCACCAATTTCGGACATTCGGAGTGACTACAGGCATTGTATTACGAGTATGTCCACAGACGTTACTCAGGTACGGAGCACATCAGCTCTCTTCAATCTCTTGGCAGGCACAGCAGACATTATGTTTTTAGTTATTAAAATTATTTGTTTATTATCTATAACTTTAAAAATACTTATATTCTTGTCAAGACTTAATATAATTTGTAAGCACCAAATGTAACCCTATGATGACCAAAAAAAAAGTTTGACGGCCGCTGACATTTGCGCAAAAAAATCCAAATGTATAGTTTTCACGATCCAGTGATTTAGTGATACGATGCGCATGATTAAAAAAAGAGTCGTTTAATCTATAACGATGGACCAACTTAGAAAAAAAAAACACAACAAAACGTTTTGTAATCAATCTTGTGAGGTTTTTGCAAAAAAATGACAGATAATAATTAACGTAATGCTGGTAAATTATAGGACATCGAGTTTTGTAAATTAACTTTGATTTTAACTAATTATTATTATTATTACGAAAATCATTCAGTATCTAAAAATGTAGTCAGGAAAGGTTGATGAACGCGCGGCAGTTGGGTTAGGTTAGCAGGAGTAGGAACGGGGTGGTTTTTAGTCAGTAAGAGTTTGGCACTCCCTCTCACCTCGCTCAATGCGGGAGAAGTCATTGAATGATTTCGCCTCTCAAACCAAAAAAAGCTCACCAATGCTTTGGACCAATCTAATTAAGACTGCAGTAGACGTTTCAATTCAGGAACGTATCTGCCAAAAAGGCGAGAGATGAGTGAAATATTCTAAAGTATATCACCACTACTGATGACCACAATATGCCAAGAGTGTGACAATAAAGTAAAAGAAAGAGAATCGAAAAACCTTGTTCTTGTATGTCGAATGGTTAATAAAAATTACACGACAAAGTAAGCATGTCTTTAGTTACATTTGGATTCTTAGTTTTAAATTATGGAACAAATTCATGAGCCAAACTAGGCTATGCTATTCATTTTTAAAGAAATACTTAGTTAATTAGAATATCATTCCCGTATTTCATATTTCAAGTGTTCAATATTCATCAAGTTAGAAAAAAGAGACTTGTAAAAAGTCCGTGTCAGACACCGTTTGGACAGACTTTGCGCCAAAACTGTAACTTAATTACTGGCGCAAACTTGCGTGATGATCGCTTTGAACTAAGATTGTACTGCCAACGCCATCTAGGTGAGGGCGGGGGCAACTTTACTCGTTCTTAACCGCGAACGGTGCAGTTTAAAGCGCCATTTACATGATGCAAGTTTCTTGCCTGTTGCATACAATAAAATTGAAGCAATAATTGACCTGCATGGTCTAAACAGTACGTAACATTTTGACCTTTTGCACAAGTTTTGCTTGCCAAAATTTTCTTGGTGTAAACAGCACATACAAAAATTTCTTAGTCGATTCTTGCATTCAATTAGTTTTTTCTTCATTTGCCAACATGAGTGCAGTAAGTGAAGGTGTGATAATCGTTGCTGCTCTTCTAAGACAAGAAATATTGAGAAATCGTCGTAAAAAGAGGTGTTGGATCAAAAAATGGATAGCAAGAAGAGGAGTTCTTGGAGCGTCTAACAATCTTTGTGTAGAATTACAAATAGAAAATGAAGATGACTTTAAGAACATGTTTCGTGTCAATAGAACCCAGTTTTATTATTTATTAGATAAAATTGGTCCTTCTATACAAAGGCAAAATACAACAATGCGTAATGCTATTCCTGCCCGAACAAAACTAGAAATAGTATTAAAATATTTGGCAACTGGAGATTCGTTTGGTACACTGTCACAATTATTTAGAGTACCTAGGTGTACTATAAGTACATTCTTGGTCGAAGTTCTTGAAGCTATTTACTCTGTATTAGAAGATTTTATAAAGGTGAGTTCGAAATAAAACAGTTTTTATAATAGAATCATATATTTTCAGCTAAATAATTTGAAATTGTTAGTTACTATTTATACTCAGAGCGAAAAATAAAGAATATTTATTTTTTATCAAAATATAAACTACGGAATTTAATTAAAATGGAAAAAAATTACATGTTCAACCATGTGTCTTCGCTGCCTTGTTTCGAATACGGGGATTCTGGCATTGGAGTAGAGTTTTGTCGTTCTTTTTCTCTAAGATCTTGCAGTTTATATTTTGATAATATTGCTTGTATTTCGTCTTGAGCATGTATGCTATTTTCGGTATTCAAAATTCGCAATGAAGACGCAACATATTTTCCAAAATTGTCCAAATCATCATCTTTTTTTCAAGTCTTGCTCTTTTTTCAATATTGTCCAATTTATTTAAGGCCGATTCTATGTAACCTGCTTTTTTAGTTGTTTTTTTAGGCATTGGAAACGAAAGCACATCATCGACGACTTGTATATTTGAATTTATAACATTTTCAATATTTTTCGTATTTTCATTTTCAAAATATTCAAAAACTACTTCTTGCGATGCCAAGGACGTATCATTCTGAAAACATACACTTATTTCATTATTTTACAGGTGCCAAGATCTGAAGAGGAATGGAATAAAATAATAAGGGGCTTTTTTATAAGATGGAATTTTCTCAACTGCGTAGGTGCCATTGATGGAAAGCATATAAACGTAAAATGTCCCCCTGGCACAGGATCAGACTTTTTTAATTATAAAAGTACATTTAGTATTGTGTTACTAGCTTGTGTTGATCACGACTATTGTTTCACATACATTGACGTGGGAGCAAAAGGTAGAAACTCTGATGGTGGAATATTTAATAATTGTACTTTAAAGAAGGCTATTGAAGAGAATACCCTAAATTTGCCAAGTAATGCAGTACTTGTCGGAGATGAAGCGTTTCCTTTAAAACCTTATTTGATGAAACCATATCCTCGCCGTAACGATTTAAGTAGAGAACAAAAAATCTATAACTACAGATTGTGTAGATGTAGGAATCGTTGAAAATGCTTTTGGAGTTTTAACATCCCGATTTCGAATTTTCGAAAAGCCAATCACTACAAGTATAGACAAGGTCGATGTCATAGTGAAAACATCATGTGCTTTACACAACTGGCTTAGGAAAACTTCACCTGCGTCTTACACCCCACCAGGTTTTATGGACGAAGAATGTCAAAGAAGTGGTCTTCGTCTTGGTACTTGGAGACAAAATGCTTCAGGCGGAGCTTTTGAAAATATAATATCACAGAACAACAGGAATAGTACAAGGGAAGCTATAAGAATCCGTGATAATTATTGTCATTACTTTAACAATGATGGTGCTGTACCTTGGCAAGACAGTGCCATTTTTTAATGAAAAAAAAGTTTCACATTTATAATATTATGCACTTGACTGTACTTTAGAAAATTTACATAAATACATACTTACCATATTTGATGTTGTTTCTCTGTTTTCAGAAGTTTTCCTTAAAAAAGAATCCATTAAATTATACCAAGAGATTTTGGACTTGTAAATATCAGCAGTACCGGAGCCAGTACTCATTGAATCTTTTATCTTTTTCCTTTCCGCATTATACTGCGTTCTTAAGTTTTTTATCTTGTTTGTAATTTCCTTAGGTTCCAAACCGTCAACTCCAAATTCTTGTGCAAATGCTACAAGTGCAGCACTACGTGCATCACGGTTCTTGTAATTCACATTTTCAGTGTCCCACAAACACTCATGACTGCGATAAATCTCAATAAACTTTATTAGGTCAGCAGAACCAAATTTTAACACTTTTTGACTCATCTTTTTTATAAGTATTTGCGCTGTAGCATGGTGCGGGTGACAGTTGCTTGTATGACGTTGACGTCTCTCAGTGGGGTATACAGACTCTTTACAAAACCTTCCAAGACTTGAATAAAAAATTTGACAACGCAAATACGTGCAATACTTGAAGCAACCCGCCAATGAATGGTACACGCACATACAACTCTATTCAGACAAGTCAAAACTTTAAAGCAATAATCTCCTAAACATTATTGTATTGGTCTAAACAGAAGACATTTGCAACTATTTTTGTCAAGACTTGTTTTCAATAATTGCGTTTAATTTTTTTACTTGTATCCACGTATAAACAGTTGCGTACAATTCTTGAAGGGCAATTAATGCACGTAACTTATTGCATTCAATAATTGCACTAGAATGTACAAGAAAATTGTATCGTCTAAATCACACTTTACTGTAAATTTGAATGTTACTTGACCGCTAAATAATATAATTTGTTTTTATCAAAAGTAGGAAAGTAGAAACAAGGAAAAGGCTATAGTCTCAATACAGGTTCTGTATAACATATTTTAACTCTTAAGTGCTAGTTGGGTTTATTTTTAAACATCACATTGCTTTCTACAGGTTCTATTAAGCGATTCGTATGGTACTTAGTTATTTTTGTTTATAAATTAATATTCTTCACACGAGAGCCCATGATAGACACCAGTAGTCAAGAAACGGTCGCCGTAGCCGTTACCGACAAGGAGAGATACTTATTATACCTAATATGTCTTCAGATACTAATATAGATGTACGGTACATACATATAAATGTAATAAGAAATTTGAAACAAGAAAAGTCAACATCAAAACAAAACTAGTAGTACCATAGGTAAGTATACAAGAGCTATTACTAAGAATTTTCGAAACATCTTAAAAATCGAATAATACAATTCGCTCAACTTGGGACACCAACCCGAGTAGCGTTTTTTATAAACTGCCACTCGGAGTTGCGGACAAACTGGCGGGTTACCAGGGCTCCAGTTCAAAGCAGTAGTCGAAACGGAATGGTTTTCAGTTAGTAAGAGTCTGAGACTTTCTCTTCGCCTTCTGTAAGGCACTCTAGACAATCTGAGACTTTCTCTTGCCTTCTGTAAGGCACAATTATCTCAGTCATTGGATGATGAAAGTCAAAGCAGGCAAGCGTTTGGGGATTGAAAACATCATCATCAAGATAACATATCTACAAATATTATTCAGTTCTATTTTCTGTCATTTATTTTTAGTTTTCGTCGAGACGCGGAAGCATCAGGTGAGTTTTATATAAGCTGGCATTCGCGTCAAGCGTTTGCAACTGACAGTGAAAGAAACGTTACCTAACGTGATACCGAGATATAAGTCTTAGGTACAGTCATTAAAAATGTTTATATCTATTAATATATGTTTTGTACTATGTATCGTTTGTTTAACTTAAAATCACATATTCACGTACATCAATGGAGAAAACCTCTACTAGTTTCGAGTCACAGAGGGACTCTTCATCATGACCATCGTGTGCAGACGCAGCGTCGCGCAACCTATTGTATGTTTGTGTATCATTTTTGGTCCAGATAAACCCACTGTCACAATAACTACATACTTTGGTGGTCGAGTGATCGCCAGTCTGGGTGCTAAGGAAAGGGTTTCAAGTTAAATTCGTTTGGCATAACATTACTGAAGCCATCTTGGATTTTAAAAGAAGAAACAGAGTCCAGAATTGTGACCCATATAACAAAAAAAAAAATGTTTTTTTTAAAGGCCTGCTGGCCAAAAGTCTCTTCTCCCACGGAGAAGGTTTGAGCATTAATCACCACGCTTGCTCAAGGTTTCCTCACGATGTTTTCCTTCACCGTTTGTCAGTCGTATCTAAATAATCTTAGAAAGTACACATAACTCGGAAAAGTCACATTAGTACTTACCGTTAGTAGGTTTCGAACCGCCACTCTGAGCCACCACGACATTTTAATTGTTTAATTCTGTAATGAAACATTCAAATACGATGTTTAATAAAATTATAGAATGAATCATTCTAATACGAATTCTTATTTAGGTTCACAGACAAACACGATATGTCTTTCTATAAAAACTATTCAGTTGTTAGTAGTAATTTTTAACTACGATCCCTTTCTTACGTCAATCTTTCCTCATTGAATAATCAAATAGGAAAAGGTAATACATTCAAAATACGTTTTTTGTTAAACGATTTTAGTGTGTATTGTATAGTCATCAAGCGTAAGTGCATCAAAAATCAGATTGATCTGTCGTGGAAGGTGAAAATTCCAATTACCAAATTTGACTCAAACAAACAAATAAACCAGCTAAATAAATCCGTTTAAAACTCACCTTTATCTAGCGAAATTACATATTTTTTACCTGTCTAGGTATCAGTACTAATGTCCAATATTTAGTAAGGATAATATTGAATTGTTTTCATTATTTTAGCCAGAATAATGGTGTGTGTAGCATTCAACTGAAATAATATTATGTCTTATGACTACGACATAAGGATTAACTTACTTAATCTGATGTTGTGTGACAGTTTATTCGAATATCACAACACATTTTAAACAACTATTAAGTAAATATATGTAACTAGCTACTTTCGCGCGGTTTCACCCGCTCTGCTTGGCTCCTATTGGTCATAGCGTGATGTTTTATAGCCTATAGCCTTCCTCGATAAATGCACTACCCAATACAAAAAGAATTATTCAAATCGAACCCGTAGTTCCGGAGACTAGCGCTTTCAAACAAACAAACTCTTCAGCTTTATAATATTAGTATAGATATGTATATATTTGTTTATACACAACATTATACTAATAACACCCTGAGGGAATTAACCGGTTCACATAAGTACAGGAATTTGTTACTGTTACACATATCGAATTAGACGTAACCCAGTGGTATTAAAAAATAATTATATATACCTATATATTATGATTACTTATTATGATTGATATATATCACACAAAAGGGACCTATATATGCCAATAGTCAATAGTTTGTACCATTTTTTAAAACCATATAAAGTTTCAATACCCAGTTACTTAATTTTCTGAGTAACCTTAAAGAATTTTTTATAAATATAGATAAACATTATATTATACATATTATTCAAAAACAGCTTTATGCAGAGCTATTGAAATATCTGTCAACTTTAAGCTAACACCAACTCAATTCGACATTGTGTAATGAGCCTTAGGCGTAGGTAATAAAGTTTATTTTCAGAGGTTGTAATTTACTTATAGAAGTGGGTGTGAATCTCTAAATAAAAATCATGGTTCAGATGTTGACATTATCGATACCCCGGGGATTAATGTGATACTGATCGATTAGCAATCAATTAGTACGGTATCGTGTCAAAGTTTATACTTATTTGGATTCAATATTAGAATTGGTAACTGTCCTTTATTTATAAATTCTTTGTGATTATTGTTCGGGTAGTTTATGAAGTATTGAAAAAAGTCGTTTCAGTACAAATAATAGTAGTAGTTTCAATAATTTCAATACTAAATAGGTAAAGACTTATCTAGGTAGGAGGTTATGTTATGTTCTCTTATTAATATCCAACTAAAGACAAAATATATTGAAGTTCAAAATATTTGTCTTATCAATATTTATGTAAACAAAAGTATGTGACATGACAAACACGTCACTTCCGCATTCGCCTGGAGCCTGTTTGTAAAGGGTCGCAATGCAAAAACTTTTTTTATAGAATGAAATCTATTCTTCAAATGTTTGAGAACAAAATACCACAGCAAACATGACAATGACTTGAAAACTCTGTGATTATTATAGTCTTTTATTGTGTACCAAAACTTGTTCGTACTAGGAATCAGCTGTTTCTATTATATTCTAGTTTGCCCCCATTACGTTCCTATAAAAGTTACCGTCTTACTTTTTTATCGTGTGACGTTTTACAAAATTAGTTTATTACAAACTTTTTCTATTTAAAAGTTACAACAAATCCCACTGTGGTAATCTATTGTGACATAATGTATTGTAATTGTGCCCTAAACCCTATGCATTAGCTTCCAATATCCTGTTACATAACTTTAGAATGATTGTGAAAAGCAATAACACAAGAAGGGTACATAGGCTCGCTACTCGTACCTAAAGCGAAGGTGTTGTACATAAGCGAGATCACTGGCAGAAACGGCAATGATTAACGATAGTAACGGAAACGTTTGTGAATATTAATTTGTAGTGGAGGTCACCATTGCTTGCCAAGTGTGACGCGCCGAAACGAAAGGATTGGTGCGTTATAGACCACCCCTCCTTCCCTAGGGGTGAAATGTGTGTGCCGAATTTATAGGTGTGAGAGATGGAACTTCAGGGTAGCTAAAGGGTGAGGTGGACTTCGGACACCCTCACTTGGGGGGGTTTGTAAACCCCCCAATTTGCCCTAGTCCGGCGCCCCCGCCCGGGGCTCCCGTTTCTGTCCAAGCGATAAGAGGGAAGAGGGGAGATCGTCAAATGGACGTTTTACGCATAATTTAGAGAACAAATGGATTCGAACAGTATCCTCGCAGCATAGGTAGCTACATATATCGGAGCGAGTAATGCGTCGATCATGTGAAAAATTAGTCGTGACGTATTCCCTGACAATGTCGGTGTCGCGAACCGGTTACGAATTTCTCTTTATTTCGACGTAACAGGAATCTGATATTACTTTGTAAGAGTTTTGATCAAGACAATAAGGGTTAATTTGTTTTAAAAAATCGTTCAGTTTTCTTTATAAGGCACTCGCCATATATAGCCACAGTTATTTTAGGAGGTATTCAATGTTATTTTAATTTTTTGTAAAGAATTATTTGTAAGAAACAAGTTTTTCTTTTCAGATATTTCTGTTAACTCTTGGACTTCATCGCGTGGGATTCGGCACGCTTTGTCCAATTTTTTTGAAATACCAACGCTACGTCTTTACGGAATTGAGTGACTTTTTTAATTGCACTTTAGAGATTTTTTCAATAAAGTCTATTTTAGTAGGAAGAAGAGGGTTGCAAGTACTTATAAAGTATAGTTAGGTTCGTATATCACTTGTATTGTGTTTTAAGGACCGTCTGTCTAGACAGCAAAGTATCCAAGAAATTTAATTACCTAGGTTCAAATCGTTGCCGTGTAAACCGAACTTAGAAACACATCAAATAGTAATGTCCTTAAAAGGTTTAACATGAACTCTGGGAACTGTGGCCGCCAATACTTACCGCAGCTCAACGTCGGCTGGTCCAATGTTAGTTAGTAAAAAGGGTTGGCGTTGAAAAGAAGTGGACGTGCTAAAGTATTAACCTAATATGTATGTATGTATATGTATTATGTTTACTTTTCTCGAAATTAATTTCTGGTTCGAATATTTTGTTTCAGTGTAGGTAGTCTATATTTTAAATTATTTGTATTTATTCTTAATACGTTTTATTTAGGTGTTCAATTGTATTTTTATAGCGATGTCTTCTTCGAAAAAGGTATGAGGAAATTTTCCTTTTAAAATTTTCTCTTATTGGTTTTTCCACATTATTTTGTTATAATTTATACGTTATTAATTTGAGTAGGAAACAATAGAAGAGCATAGGTGTACCTATAGTCTTTACCATTTATGTAATTACGGTGGTTAATAGTAACATATTCATTGAAACTACCACAACAGTACTCTATTGAAAATTTATTAGAAACGTATATCATTGTTTTCTTTTTTTTTTCAAAACAGTCTATAGGAATAAATATTAAAACGTCAGTATAACAAATAAACATCAAAAGACGCCGATCAATTTGACAGTCAAGTAAAGAGAACTAAGTAAAGTGTTTCTGCGAAAAATATTTCCATAAAAATAAAAAAAAAGTATTTGCTCTGACGTTCGATGTCGCCATTTTTTTTAGACGCAAGTTTTGCCTGTTACTATTTCCACGTAAAAGTCTTGGCAAGCGCCTGGCGGACTGCCAACGGCACTGTAATGTGTTTTTATAAATAGTGAGGTTCAACAGCTCCGTTTCAATTAAATTTTACCAGAAGAGCTTGGAAATATGCTCTAAGAAGTATTACGAAAAGATGGTGTGATATCCTACTAATATTATAAATGCGAAAGTTTATTTGTTTGTTTGTTACTCTTTCACGTCAAAACGATTGAATGCATGGGGACGAAATTTGAAACAGAGGCAGACTTTGGCCTAGAATAATACGTAGGCTATCTTTTTTCCACGGGCGCTGGCAGAAGATAGTTTATAATGATTATTATGCAATGTTTTCATTCCTGCAAGTTCCTGTTCCCGGTATTAATAGCACAGTAGTAGTTGAAGAGTATTAGTAAAAGTTATTTAACCGGACAAAATAAAAAATACGTGTCTAATATTTTTTCTTTACCCAATTGACGGACTAAGAATTTTAATTTGCATACGCCGTTATCATTCCTATTCCATGGTAACGCCACATCATCGCTGCTAGTTACAGCAGCTGGTATTAAAACTAAGAGTATTTGATAGTAATACCCAACTGGGAACGAACAAAAGACTTCCCAAATTGGCTTACAAACAATACTTAAAATAAATTCTTTTACTTTCTCTCATCTACTAATACGATATCCTGTGCAAACTGTTATATACGTCATAAAAATGATATTACAAAATAAACATGTTATTACACCACTTGAAGCTATGAAACCGTTGTAAAAGTAACCCTATTTACACGTGATAAAGTACGAATTACTATGTTAGAATACGACCTAACAATTGTCAAGTTTTCTAGGAAAGTGATGCAAATAAACAGTATTATAGAGAGGGTTTTTGGTATGAAAAGTTTACAGATTTGGACATTCCGTAAGTATAGGTGTGTATTTGTTTATCTAAACAACTAAGTTACTACATAGTATAACTTCAAATTAAATGTGCTATCAACAGAGTAGAATAAGGTTGTGATCATTTCAATTCTTTCCGTCTACTATTTCTGCGGGTGTCATAAAAGCTGGTTAAGTTAGACAGATTACCTGATGGTAAGCAATCGCCGCCGCCCATGGACACCCGAAACACCAGAGGCGTTACAAAGTGCATTGCCGGCGTGCGTTTTGGGGTTAAGAGTTTAAGGGTTGTTGAGGACCGATTCCCCAACAACCCTCATTGGGATTGGAAAGGGGTAATTGGGCCTCCAGGAACCTTACTTTTACAACGAAATACAGGAACCACCTTAAAATTTCTTTATAGCCTCCATTTCTTTTTAGTTTGGTAGTTCCTGAAACTTTCTCCTAAGTCCTTCTCCTTCACCTAAGAATACCATGCAAAATCGGTTCACCTAAACGCAAGTAAATCACGCACAAATATATGTATAACCTCCTGCTTTTGAAGTTGGCTAAAAATACATTTTGTTTCTATTAATGCTAAAGCTACTGAAGGAAAAGTTCACTGCCTAAAACTTACCTCGCGCAAAGTGTCAGTATAAATATATTTCCTCGGTAATAGATTAAAAAATTTAATATTAACAGGACCTTTTTAGTGTTCTTTTAGAAAAAAAAGAACATCTAATCTTTATTTTCTAATTACACTATAAATCCTTGATAAATCTCGCATTAGTTCTTGCTTGGTTATCTGAACCCGTAACCCACGCTTGAAGACCAAACACTTTCAATAGATACTTACGTCAAATTATAAATGAAAAAATACCTATTGTCGAATATCAACGAGGACATGTAAAAATACATGCAAACTAGATACGCAATTCGAAATAAATTGACCAAAAATTCTATTACTATAATCGGTTTGCTTGGTTGTTTACGAATAATATGATTATTCTTGTATGTTATACATTCGTCCCAAATTCTTGGGTACCTTGCTACCCACCACTCGTCCTACGTAGAAATTCTGCCACCATTCATAAGCATCCAAACCCTTTTCTCATAGGACTGGAAACTTATGCTATTCAACAAATCTACCAATAAAAAGATAGCGTTGTCTAGCAACGGTTGCTAGGCAACAAGCCTCCTTCTAAATATATACAAAAATATTTGATAAATAATTGATGTATTATCCATATAATTACACACTTGACTTTTATGTCCATATGTTGTTTTTACGTTGAAATTGATAAGAGCCTTTGACGATTGGTACTTCACAGAAGAAGTGGCATAATCAGAAAATATCGAAAACAAAAATAAATGTCTAAGAATTCGGTCAAGAAGGTATTTATTTGTTTTTCTCGAGTTTTATTCTAGAGAGTAAAGAGCGAATTCGTTATTTTTTTGTGAAGTAGCCACTAAAATAAAAATAACTTAATATTTTTCTAGTAGTTAGCGTATAATTTATTTAGACGAAATATTGATATAATTCAACCCTGCCACATAATCTTGGCGCACTTAACAGCAATAAAAAAACGTCAATAATTACATTATCACATTTCGCGCTTTCAGAAATTGTATAATGCTGACCGTGTTTAACCATAAATGGTCATGTACCGTGAGTATAAAGAAAATAAAACATGGTCGTCTCGTCTACATAATTCAAACAAAACTACATGTTGCACTTTATAGAACTCAAACTCCAACTTTAGTTGAAAACTAAAAAAAAAAGTAGTCGACAAATAAAACCTTTTTGGTGGCTTGTATCCACGTATAATCAGCAATAAAAATGTGTCGCATGGCACTGTTTCTAATCCAAGGGTTGGTGCGAACGCGTTACAATGAGAGATGTATTGTCCTAATAGAACTTGAATTCTATTGTGATTGTAGTAGCCAAAGCTTGTAGAGGAACTAAAATTATGTCATTCATTATTATCTTTTTTAATATAGGTACGTATTTTACTAATAGAGCTCAAGTACATATTTTTTTTAAGGAATAGAATAGAATACAATCGGCCATATTGATTATCTGATGGTAAGGAATTAGCGTCCCTTATTAAGACATTGGACACCCTCAATTTTAAGGAGCTACTAAGAAGTTTCTAAGTGCGCCAGCATTTATTTCCCTCACACATAATTTCACGCCAGTTCTATGTAAAGCCGTGATATCACTCCAGTCGAGCCAGACCATTCGTTAACACACACAACCATATTATATACTTTAAGAGTTAAAAGTGTATAACTGTACAATTGTTGGGTGACAGTCGTAATTTTATTCATTACGTAATAATTATAAAACATTAAGTTCCTAAGTATCACGTCGATCGATAAATGTATAATGAAAAAAGTAGAATGGCAGAACCGGGTCATTTGGCATCCCATTGTTTTTATTTAGTCCAAATTGATTACTGTATAAATGTATTATGAACGGTTGTTGACGAAGACAACACTGGTATTTTACAAAAACAATTAAAACGCTATACAAAAACTACGACTGCACTGCCTCGTTGGTCGAGTGGTCGCAAGTGCCACTATTAACCCGCCCGCCACTATTGTCCGGACAATGGGTCTCGGGTTCGATTCCCGGGTCGAGCAAGGTATTACTGGGCTTTTCGAAAATTTTCAGTAGTAGTACAGGGTCTGGAAAGTATTACTGGACTTTTTTCGGTTTTACGAAAATTTCTCAGTAGTAACATGGAGTCTGGAATTGTGCCCAGTATATAGCAATAGGCTCACCCCCTATTACATGGGACTTATAACACAAATGGTGAAAAGGGGTGTACATCATGTAGTGGCATTACGTGCCGTAATGTGCACCTCTGCATACCCCTTCGGGGATAAAAGGCCTGACGTTGCATATATATAAAAACTACGATAGATAAACAATATCCTTAGTTTCAAGGCAAATAACACACTGGTTCCTAGGCTAGTTCTTGGCTATGTAGTCCGGTATTGCTTTATTTGACATGTGAGACTCTTATATTAGACATTGCAGACGATATTTCAAACATTCTTTATAGTGCACGCGAGATATTGAATATTTGCCAGGCAATACCATTCCTTATTACTATATGGCAGTTCCTTTGTCACTGTGACCGGGTATTTGAAGAAATGACTTTACAGACATGGCGTGTTTTCGCCTGATATATGTTCAAATTTCAATTTTATTTCAATAGGCAAGATGTGTTCACTTTACGTTAGAAATTTTCATTTATTAGATATTCAAAAATTACTTCTTGATCTTATTAACATAAATAATGTGATTTTGTCTGTACCACATTCAAGCATTAAACTTTCGCCTATTTGTGATAGGAAAAACGTAAGGAATAACATTCACGACTATGTTTTAAATCGTAATATATAAAAAATATAGTATTTCAATTAACAATACATCTAGGCATTTTGTTTAAAAACTTTTCTACTAAGCAAATAACTTGGTATGAAGTCTAATTGGCGTGTATAAGTGTCTTTATAATAAAACTTGGTAAGTTTTTCTTGATTTCTACCAGTTGTGTTATTACTACCATAATATAATTATACCATACCAGTTTTCACTTCAGTTTCATAGAGTGCACAATGCATATAGCTTAGTACAGGTGAAAAGCACCCTTAATCCGTTATAGTACTTATGAAAAAGAAATCTTCTATCTTCAACTCACAAAATACAATGCAAACGTTGTTTCACGCTGGTGTCCGACTGTCACTCCAGGCAACAGCAGTCTATTACAAAAGCATGGCACTCCCAAGTGAAAATAAAGAGATAAACACGTTTAACATAACACTAAATACCGTAACATTAATAAAAAATAACATTGTAAATACATTGTAACTAAATGCAGGACATCCACTGCATTCAATTAAAACAATTGTAACTATAACAAACTACAACTAGAAACAACTAACGACTGTACTCAAAACTAAATTGAAACTTTCCTTACATTTCACTGAAATGTTTAACACTGTAAATAACGTTAACTAAGTTATCTTAAACTAATGGTTTAACGTAACATTTAGAACTGAGAGTAAACCTCTGGACCAGTATTTAACTACTGTAGTTTATATCAAGGTTAAGTTTTACTAGTAGATGGAGAATCGTTGTAGTTCGGTAGGAGACGTTTAAAGACATGTTTGTTTTGTAAATTAAATTAAGGATTGAGGAAACCTGCTATATTGACTTTAAATAATCGTTATGGTTTTATTAATTACGTGGATTGAGTTTGAAATTGTCGCTGACTAAAAAAACTAAAGAATAACTTACTATTCATTAATGTGTATGCAGTCGTTATAATAACATTGTAATATGTTCATAGCTGACATAATCTTTGATGTGTTCTACAACAAAGGGATAGATTTCTTTTTTAAATATACTTAAAATTAAAATCAATCGTGTGTCGTAATGTTTTTAACTAGATAATATTACCAACAAACTTTGAAATAAGTTTCAATTCGGTGTAATTCTAACAATTATTATAATAGCACCTACAACCCACTAGAAAATATTGGCTGAAACCTCGTTATTAAAACTTTCTTTCAGTATACAAGTTAGCATCTCAAACCCAACTTGGAAACCCCAACAATGAAGACCAAATCTTAAAACGAAGAAGGAATCGTCCATATATTGATAATACACGTTCACACATCTGATGGCCACGAAGGTGTCACCACTAACAGCCGTGACGTCAAAAGTTAAGCTGCCTATTGAATTTTTAACCATTACGTACCCTTTTCAATTACCCATCGAAAATGGGGTTGCTTCACTGTCCAACCTCGGGTGACAATCCTTTTTGCGTTGTTTAATTATTTACGAAAATTTCTTAATTTAGACGTGAGCGTTGAAAGCGCTTTTTAGAGCTTTAAGTGCAGATTTGTGATGCACGGGTACAGGTAGTCAGTGTTTAAAAATGTGCTTCGCTGTGGACGATTTGGGACGACTTAATATTGCATGGTGGACTCGAAACTAATTAGTGATTGGCTACTTTTTTTCAAAGTATCGAAATTATTCTTACTAAACAAATAATAAACTATACATGTACTAATTTAAAATAACACAAATTCAATTAATGATTTATACAAATAAAATTAGTTTGTATATCAATTTAAGTGAAACTTAGTTAATTAAAACTCACCCTTCGTAGCTGCGTAGTAGTGAGCTACGATGTAGCCGCGTAGCTAGATCGTAGTATCCCTTTGCTACGAAATATAGTTGTAGCATGACGAAGTTATACGCTAGGTAACAAATTAAGTAAAACTCTAATTTAACTACATATATACCTATTATTGGAAGACATATATTAAACTATCCCTTTTCTGAGTTACTGACTGACTGACAGACAACGCACTACTGAAATCACTGGACCTAGGGAGCTGAAACTAGGCATGAATGTTCCTTAAGAAATGTAAGGTCCTAGAGAAAATTTCCTTCAATTCCCTTGGGAATGGAAAAAACGTGAACGGAAAAGACGTTTTTATGTGTACGAAGCAGCAGAAGCTAGTTTCAATAATAATGTTGTTTAAATAGTATATTAGTTACATTATAAATATGTCGATTATATTTAGTTTAATATTTCTTAGGAAACCATGCCAAATCCCAACAAATATCATTTAATTAAAGTGTAGTTTAAAATACTTTTAATAACATTTTATCCTAATTCAATGCAATCTCTATCCATTTTCTATCGCTTATACCACTGGGAGTGCTTTGAGGAATTGTCCGGCCTGATGCCTACGTGCTTTTCGCTATTGGCCTACACATTCTTTCCATCCCAATCATATCGATGGTTGGCAGGCCACAACAGTGTTTTTCATGAAGCTTTCCACCTCGCATAGCAAAACTGGAACGAGCTGTAGTCGACGGTATTTCCTAACTGATGTGACCTTCAAACCTTCCTTAGAGCGTAGCGCTTATTCCTTTTTAAAAAGCCGGCAACGCACCTATTACTCCTCTGGTGTTGCGTGTCCCTGGGCGGCGCTGATCGCTTACCATCAGGTGACCCGTTCGCTCGTTTGCCTCCTATTCCATAAAAAAACCTAAAGTACGTAATTGATTAAGAAAACTTCTGTACATTGCAGTACAGGAAAACATATATACATGATGGTACGATATTCTGTATTTTGGTGGCCAGTACTATAATGAATTTTAGTAATAATACTATAGTAATTTAATGATTATTGTATCTAATAGGATGTCGTTTTCTAATATAATATCTTAGTAAGTTATATACTGGTAAAAAAGACCCAGTTATCAAATAACTGATAGTTACTTTTGTTCAGATAACATTATTAATAACAAAATATAATTAGGTACTACATATTAGAGCAACTCTTAAAAGATTTCTTGGTCATATAAAATAATATTATTCTAGCAATATTATTTTGTATTACAGAGAATAATATGCGTAGTAACGTGTCGTTAATACGTCACGAAGTTTGAAGTAAGGATAAATCGATACTGCCCAGTATCCGCAGTACCTCGAGATACGAAACTACAACTTTTAAGTTTACGTTCAGACTTCATAGGTTTTGTTTACTATACTCAGATACATATATATACAAGATTCTCAGAACTTTCCCTCTTATTTAACGAGATTAAATTTACTTGTATTCTAGTAAGTTTAAGAAAGTAGTAATGTACTTTCGGAAACTTATTTTGCCGTTTTTCTATTTGTAGTAAATCAAACATTTGAGGAGTGTGAAGATTGAAGTTTACACATCTGTAACTTCAAGGAGTGTACGTTAGGCAGTGTTAATTACTTACCATTAGTTGGGTCGCTCGCCTCCCGCTCTTGCAGTAAATAACATCTAACTACGTTACTGCTAATAGAGCCAAACAACATTTAAGACATTACCACGAATACATTTTAATACAAAATAAAATTCAAATTATCGACATAATAAAATCAAACAAAACACATATTCGGTATTCAAATAAAGGACATATAAATATATTCCGGTCTCCGAAGTCGTGGGTCCGCTGTATTTTTACCGTGGGCTATTAAAAACTCCCCTTGCCCGCCACATAATTACGACGAACATCGGTTGGCAAATCCATGAGTATAAGATACATATTAATACGAAAATTTAAGCCGGCCCGAACGTCGCAAGTACGATCCCCAACCCCCAATAGCCACCTAAGTCCGAATAGGTACCTTTCTCGGAGATTGTGTATGTGTGTGTGTGTGTCCATTCTTGTGTGTGTGCACAAATTTCATAATAGGTGTGGCGTTGTGCTCGGCTCAAATTTTACATCTCACATCTCATACGTACAGCGTGTTTCTGTTTTCGTTTCAAAATCTTTAAAGTTATTTGTGTAGTTTTTATTGAGTTATTAACTCTTATTAGGTAAAAGAGATCAAAAGAGAGAAATTACAACTAAGTTTGATAAAAAAATACTTATAAAATAGTAGTGCTCTGTTTTCTACTTTCTACGTCAGAAAATCAACGAAAATATCGAATTCTGGACAACAATTATTAATTGACGAGCACGCTAATTTTTAGGCAGAGACAAAAATAAAAAGCTGTTGTTGTTTTAGTTACGTCTAGCTCTACTAAAAATATACCTAATATTTAAAAGTAATTCAGCGAAGGGCAGTTTTTAAAATATTGAAGCAATGTTAGCATATTTGATTGATTAATTTATTACTATTATTACTTATAGAGACGTGAACATAAAAATACATGTAATTTTTAATTTATGTTATATTATTAACTAGCTACTTCCGCGCGGTTTCACCCGCTCTGCTCGGGCTTATTGGTCTTAGCACGATGTTTTATAGCCTATAACCTTCCTCGATAAATGGACTATCCAACACAAAAAGAATTATTCAAATCGGACCAGAAGTTCCGGAGATTAGCGCGTTCAAACAAACAAACAAACAAACAAACAAACTCTTCAGCTTTATAATATTAGTATAGATAAAACAAATACCCCCATTTTATTCGATTTACTATTTACCATTCTTAAATAATTTTCTTAAAGACAATTACCAAACTAACAAACAAAGCCTTACAAAAACAGGGACACCCTTTAACGCGGTACTCACGGACATGCGTGCTATATCTATCCGTACCTAGGTAGGTGCTTTATTAATTTATCTGTAGAGGAGAACTAACCACAGCCGGCCCTCCACCCTCTCCCCTTCGCCTCGCTGTTTAAACATTTCCAAATGAGTATGCAGAAGATTTTGCTTAATACATGACCATGCGTAGAACGTACCCTGCCCCTCTAAATTACTTCAGCCTTAATTAAAAGCCTAGCATTCTGTTCATGACAAGTATTTTAAGCGACCTACGCATACTATACTAGTGTAAGATAACTAGATATTTTTGAGTTTAACAACTTTGTTTTTAGTTAGACCGTGTGGGTAGCAAGCAGGTAGCTGAATATTATTTTATTAGGTCAAAACTGTTTTTGACGGTTTCTGTATTGTTTTTTAAATACTTTGATTGTTGTTGGTTGGTGGTGTTGGAGTTTTTGACACGTGTTTTTTTTTATCTGATAAGGTATTTGGTTTGGACTGTTGGCGGAGGGGCTAAGCTATTGGCTGCTTTGTAACGTAACTTTGTGTTGCGTTTTTCTTTTCGCAAAGAAAAATGTCTTTATTCACACCACAGTTGGTTTTCTGAGACTGAATATGTTGTATTGCGTTTTAAACGTAATAATTAGATAGAAAAAATAAATTATAGAACGTGTTACCTCACGTAACGCGTTCTAAGAAAATCTCAGAGATATATAAAACTATGTGGATACTTTTTTTTAAACTTTATGTTTAAATAGTTTGGTCTAATATTTTTAAAATATTCTAATGAACAAAAACATTGTGAGCTGACTTGTATCGAATTTATGTAGGACCTAAATGATTCGCTGAGGATTCGAAAACCATCCTTATTTCCACGGAGTACGACATAATATCGAGTACTACTGTTTGCGTAATTTCGACGTGTGGTTTTAATGACTTGTATACTTTTCCTTGTCTTTTGTTTTTATAATTTTGGTTTTAAATCGATTCATGTCTCAAACATTATTATCGTTTACAAGGAATAATTAATACTAATACAAATACTAAACTATACAGTAACAAAATGCGCTAATCTAATGATTATCCTAAGTAGTTTAGCTACTACCTATATTAGTATTCATGAAATTGTGTTCTTAAATTTTTAAAGTATTTTATTATTGTATGATTTACCCCTGTTATCAAAATCTTCCTTCCGAGTCGTCATTAGATCTCAATGAAAACATTATTAACTGATTGTTTTATCATAGTTATGAAAAATAATTTTAGTTTCCCAAAGCTCAACCCCCGTAACCCTCAAGAGGCTATCAAAGTATGTACTTGTGATGGTTGTGGTATTGCGAATGTCCATGGACGACGGTGATCGCTAGCTATTAGACATGACTCATTTGTTTGTTTTTAAATTAATACAATAATAGCTATACAAAAAGAGCTTCCATACAAAAATAAAGTTACTAAGTATACAAAAATAAAGTTGCGTGACTGTCACGAAAGCAGTGCTACCACAATACATATTTTTTCTACGCCTACATAGTATTTAATTAATGTTCTGTATTATGTATTAAAAATAGGTCTTAGACATGCGACTGAGACTACCAATTACTCGTTCAAGAAAGTCCACACAGTTTAAAAATACTAAGCTAATAAGTGTTATCAGTTAAAAATATTTTTACTTACTTTAGTTTTGAAGAATAGGTACGATGATGGGGTATGCAAATTAAAAATATAATTAGTCCGACAGTTTGGTAATAAAAAAAATAATAGCCTTTTTTTTTGCTATATAGTAAGATAACTATACTTAAATAAAACGAATAAAAGTTTAGGAGTGTGATAAGATACGTCATTTATACGTATAAAGTGTACGTAGAAGTGACGTAACGCCATTTTTAATCAATATATTATTATCTTCGAAAGTATTTAATTCCGGAAAAAAATTAAAAATACGTGTCTAATATTTTAAAATGTTCAACAACGTATAAAGTGTACTTAGAACTGACGTCACGCGATATTTCAAATCGATTAAGTGTTTGATTCCGTAAGAAAATTAAAAATACGTGTCTAATATTTTAAAATGTTCAACAACACGGATTTATTATTTAAATAATTAGTCATAAACTATTTTAGACATAGACAAGAACAAAATTATCTACAACGTTTTCTGGGAAATCGTTGCCTAAATCCCTTACTACTTACTTAACAATGAGTTCATGTTCAACCGGATTACTATAATGATACAAATAAAATAAAGAAACTTTTCCTTGGGATTAATTTCTCAATTTTCGTACTATTAGAACAAAGAAAAGATAAATTTTGTGAACCGAATCTATGTATTTATTGTTATAATATTTATCTTCCATTTTTTATGTTAATTATAATGTTTTAGTCTTAGTTTTTATTTAGTCTATGTATAAAAGTTCATGTCTATGCTTCTTACATTTACAAGAGGTAGATAGAGGTGCACATTGTGGCACGTATTGCCACTGTACAATGTACACCCACTTTTCACAATTTAAGTATGTTGTAAGTTCCATGGTGGTGAGCCTATTGCCATATACCGGGCACATTTAATTATATACATATGTATACGTAATTATACATTCAAATTAGACATTATTAGAAAATCATGAAAATAAGTAAATCATGTTTAGCTTTACTTGCGTGTCGGTAGGTAACATTATAATTTGTACGTGTAGGCTAACGCCATCTAGCGGTGAAACATGAGAAATGAACATAAGAAGCGGGTGCTTACACTTTGAAAATCAATGCAGTTTTTTTTATATGCTGAGATAGTTAACCCTAGCTCACTAAACATATTATCGAGTTACACAATCACTAAACATTAGTCATTTTGACTAACAAAATATATCGTAAATTTTTTTTTTAAATTATATTTATTTATGAAAAAAGTAGGTGAAATATTAGTTATTATTAAGGTTTCTTAGAAAGTATTGAACAAACATATAAAAAATGTTAATTCTGGCAGTCTGAGCAGACAGGAATCGTATGTTCGCCACAAATGGCCTTCTTGCAGGAGTGGCATGATACTTTTGGCATCCTATGCTTCTGGTATGGGCAAACT
Source organism: Spodoptera frugiperda (assembly GCF_023101765.2). NCBI lineage: Eukaryota > Metazoa > Arthropoda > Insecta > Lepidoptera > Noctuidae > Spodoptera > Spodoptera frugiperda. Next base: position 5,354,091 of record NC_064236.1, read on the forward strand.
GCGCAAAATTTTTTGTTTGTTTGGCTGTGCATGACTAGTACTAGCCTCAATATTTTCAATTTGCAGGATATCTTTGATACTGGCCCTGATATTCTCCCTCAAAGTTACAGCCTTGTATCGTTCACGCAACACCATGGCTTAATGAGAGTGTCTGCCAATTTTTGCACGAATGCTTTGCGTTTAAAAGGTTTTTGTCGTTGCCGCACCATGTTAGACACATAAGAAACATATCTATTGACTAAACATAAGTTCAGCATATTATAAAATATGCACTGAGGCCACCTATTTGTTGTGCGGTTGCAGCTCATGGCAGAACAAATCTGGTCAACAGTATCAACGACTCCTTAGGTACAATAATACCAAAACCTGATATAATACCTTTCTACAATAGTAGTAATGTATTATTTCAGGCTTTTTCATGCTGGAGTTAATGTCTGGCTGACCAAAAATCACTTTATTGGATTTCGATTTCTTCATCACTTGCGTCGGTGTTTACGCAATGTTCTACCTCTAAGTTATTTTCTTCTTCTTAAGATCCTGATAGTTCACCAGGTTGACATGCGAGTTCTAGGTCATCATTTTCACTGTCAGATTCATTCAAAAACTGCAGAATTTTGTCTTGATCCCTTATTAAATCCATCTAAAACAGAATAAACGGCTGTATATAATGTTCAAAATATATATTTTTTCCTCTTCATACTAATAAAATATGTACATGAAATTTATTTTATTATTATATAACATAAATAATAAAATTCTACGAAATAAAAAAAACTTTATTTGTACAAAAAGTCGATAAATAAACAAGATTATTCCAAGCTTACCTTAACTCACTTTTCACGCGTAATCACTAAATATTAGTCCGTGAGACTAACAATTCGTCAAAACTCCGGAAGTAAACCACGTGCAAACAAAACGCATGCACACGGGTCACTAAAATAATGAATAAGGAGGGTACTGAGCGCGGTGCGGCAGGGGAATGCTAGGAACATATCTAAACAGGGAATGTTCAGAGGTCGTGTCGCCTGTGAGACTAATGTTTAGTGATCTAGGGTTAAGAGTGTTTTGCCTTATCGGTCGATTAGCTACTGAGTGCGACTGCTGAGCAAGAGGTACCAAGTCCGATACTTGAGTCGGGAAAAGTAGTGTAGGGGTATTTTCAATTATGTGTAGTAATAACTGGACTGATGAAAAGTGGATTACATTTTATGTTGAAGTTAGTACATCCTTGGTAATTTAAAAGGCGTGATGTTATCTTATGAATTTATTGATAAGTAATTATGTCTGCTTAAAAAAGTAGTAAAATGAAAACAATCGTATAGGTTTGCAGAAAGAAACTATGACAGAAAATTAATCACTATCATTTAGTAGATCTGGAAGTCACTAGGCTCGGCGGTGGACGTCTTGGGGTTCATTACTTTGGTGACGGGAAATAAGTTTTGATTTGGTTAAGATGCTTAGATTGATAATAGTTTTCTTGAGCAGTTATACCTACTTTCAATCATGAGACAATTATGGGACTACGATGAAAACATTATGTATAATAAACAACTAAAAGACATTTTATTAATTTGTTAATACTTTAAGTTTATTTTCTCCAGTAAAGTTGTTAAATGATACAAAGGTCCATCAATAATACAGTTTACGGTTGTTAATAAGAGCCAATGGATGTCCTTAACAGTTTGCCTACTATTCCCATACCTACAATCAAATTCAAAAATTTTACATCTATTTTCTCTAGTATTGTACTTACGTACATACCAGCCAGTCTCCCATGGGAGTAAGCAGAGACAATGGAAAGCCAATTGCTACGAATCTTACATACCTCTTTTCCTTCTATCCTACAGACCCACAATTCCCTACCAATCATCCTTATTCCTTTTTCTCGTCAATAAGATGTTACAGAGTTAAATTAAAGTTCTCAAAGTATTGTACTTAAGATATAAAATAGTCTACAATACCTAATGAAGTAATATCAACAAGAAATATAGAAAACCCTCTCACATAACAATTAAAGAAAACAATTACAAAACAATGACACAACTATGTACAACTTACACTTACAACACAAATTTGTAACAGAGTAAGTAAAACTTGCAAAATACAAACGTACGAAATTAATCCAAGAAAGTACATAAATACTTAGTAAGGAGTCGCGGTGGAGTTCGCGAGGAAATGAATGAAAAGCAAAAGTCAACGGCCGTACCGATTTGTTCGGAACAACAGACTTAATAACTTTGCCCATTCATACCGACCTTCGTCTTCAAGACGCGGGAATTAGTCGATTATGTGTGAATCGCACAACTCTATATAAATGTGTTGTTATTATTATCTTTTTTTTAAGGTGTTCTTACCATGTTTCGGTTTGTCGATGTGAAAGTGGAGTAAATATGGGTGTTTCTCGGTGTTTTTGTTTCTGTAGGTAAAGAGATTTAAAATCATTTTCAAAATATTATAAATGTGTTGTCATTATTTTTATTTTTTTAAATGACTTCTGATAGTGTTTCGGTTTGTCGATGTTAATAAAGTGTGAATGGAATTATGTATGGGAGTTTCTTGATGGTGTAAGTGATTTAGGTCATGTGTTTCTGAAGATATAGAGTATTAAAATTAAGAGTATTAAAACATTTTCATCAATTACATAGGTAACTGGACAGCGTTTCAAAACATTAGTAGCGAATAGTTTTACTATTTATAAGAAAACAGAATTTCCTTAAGATTATTTTGTATATTGTTTAACGATACATTTCTACGATTATTATCATTCTTCTAGATTGTATTTCGTAAAAAAACAAAATATTACATTTACTAAACTAAAACGGACATTCAAAACATTACTTATGATATTTGAAACATTATTTTAAACAACATAAAGATAACGCAATAACACTATATCATACTATTAATGCGAAGTTACACACGAATGCAAATGACCGTTCCTTGCTTATCTCCCCTACCCTTATGCAATGCCCGCTACAGATGAGATGCGGTAGAAATTGAACCCGGTATCGATCGAACCACAGCTGACCCTTTGCCGAGCAATCGTATCTTTTTAAAGATGCAGAGAGCGATGTTTTTAATCAGTTTGTTGAACTTTTGGCAAAGTTCTAACCTAGTATTGTGGTTTGGTCGTGTATTGGTAGTAGAAAATAATATTCATATTAAAATTAGGTTAACAAAAAGCTATGTGCATTTTTTTATTGGTGAATTATGTACCTAAAGGGGAATGGATGAATGTAAGAAATAGAAGAGTTTTTCATAAATACTTTAAGTTTCTTAAAAAAATGTAGCGCAGTATTCTGTTCTCTTTATCGATTCTGTAATTGGACAGTTCGAGTTGTAGGTACAGCTTAATGTGCCCCCTCTTACACTTAGGATTGTCCTACTTAAATGATACTGGGCTACTCTATATCTATACCATTTTAGAAGAGTATTTGTATCACTATAGTAGTTATATCACTATATAACTACATATTTATGGTATATAGATTAGAGTGATATACTAAATTTACTGAAATGTGACTGAAATTGACTGAGCCTTTCCGTAATTGAGTTCGATTTTGTTTATCTTCTATGCACTTCTAAACAAGGGTTTACTTTTTACACTATGTACTTAGTAAGAGGAAATTTCTTTTTAGTTTCTTATTGGACAGTACTTACTTGTAAATTTGTACTTGAGGTCCTTTTTTTACCACCTTTAGGACTAGAAATTATGTTTTTCGCTTTTTGATATTATTAACAAATGATTTTAATAGTTATGTACTTCAAGTAACTTTTAAGGCGATATCTTCTATTGTCGTAATGGGCCTGTAATAGAGAGGCTACAGTGAGTAATCCAGTAATACTTTACATAAATCTAAGTATGGTTTCAACATAAGACACGAGTATTACTCGTATTAAATATATGCGCATTGTCATTAAAGCATTGGTGATTAAGCGCAATGCTATTTTTCTCAATGTATTTTTGTTAGTTGTATTTTTGTCAAAATATAAATAATTTCTTATTACAATACATTCGTTTTCAAGTACATCGAAATCGTTACAGAAAAACAAAGGCTCCTATTATTGTTAAGAGAAAAAATATCTTTACTTTGGAAAATCAAACGAAAAGTTTAGACAAAGGCCATTCGAATACTAATTGTAAACGAAACGAAACAGAATGTAGGTTTCTAGGTGAGGACTTGTCAAATTTCGTTTCGTTTTCGCGTTAGGGTTACCACTAATGAGAAAACAGAAACATGTGTGGTGTGTGGACAGCGTTCGACGCGTAGACTAGAAATTGTATAAAATGTGGCGGAGCACATTTCCATCGTCGAGGGAATTTGCACAAGGAGGAACAAGGAAGAAGCGGGGGCACCCCTTTCTCTGGGGGGTTTGGGCCGTCCATCCGCCCTACATACGTACGAGGGATGGCTGTTTACAACGAGCCGGGCACGCACGCCGCTCTCTGTTCTACAGAATCAGGGCTGCGCGCCGGACACCCAGGGCTGCCACTTTACAATTCTTATTTTAAATTGCCTTTCTTGAAACATTTTTTTTAAATTTTAGTTTAATTTTCAGAATGTTCTGAATTCGTATCTTACGTGAAAGTGTAAGGTAGAGTAAGTTCGTCTGTAATTTTAAACGTGCTACGTAATATTGTAGGTTTACCTGTTAAGTTTTGCTACATTGATATTTGATGATAGCTATAGGAATAAGGAAATATAAGAATTCTATAAAGCTAAATTATCAATGAAATAGTGTAAAATGATATGGAATCCAAGTTTTAAATGTTCATCAGAAAATTAAGTTAATACGGTAACATTATCATCAGTTCGAAAATATCATGACGAATACTTCTGAAACTACATAATTGTCCAGCAAAGGTTACTGACAGACTTCGCAACGCAATCCGAAATCCAACCCAAAAAAACTTACATAACAAAATCTCGGACGAAAAGAACGAAATTACCGAAAGCTTTCCTTATTTTCATTTAACTAAACGGAGCCAACTTTGTAAAGAGAACAAGAATCCCGAAAAAGTTTAAAATATATTTTTTAAATATTCAAATAGTCTTGAATAGTTTGAATTAACCCTAGCGGGCTGGTCGCCGTACTAGATGACGCAGGGTGGTCGAAAGGGCCGTGGGGGTGCGGCGAGCGATTCGGGGGTCGCGCGGGGTCGGGAGGGGGGCGCCCCGCCCGCGCCCCGCGCCCCCCGCTGGCCAGGACGCGGACGGTAACACGAGTGCGCCTATGCGAGGCATGTATCTTGGACGAGCAGATATAACAGAGAAGTAGCCCCCAGTACCAAGCTTCTAATCGAACGCAACGCAGTATGCTCTACTTAAGTTTATTTTTTTTTTAATGGAATTCTGTTTAATGTTTATGTTTTAGAGCTTTCAGCATTCGTCGAGTATGATGTGGTGTGATGTGTAAAGTGAATAGTAAACTTAGTCGTAAAACTGTAATCATTTCAAAAAAAAAATGACAATTTAATAATGTTTACTAATATTTTTCTAATAGTTGCATCCTCACGAATTTTGGCATCAGTAGTCATGTCACTTTTCAAGTATGAAAACTTTCCAAGTTTTAACTATCTGCTAAACAAATGTGTTGTGGACATGGACACCAGTCCATGGCTGGCGTTAATTGCTTACCTTCAGGTGATTTGTCTTCATTGTATCTGAAATAAAGGAAGAAATTATTAAGATATTAGTTTGGTCCGAAAACTTATATTCACTCAAAAGAAAGTGTCTGAATTTCGCGTAGGTGCAGTCGCAAACTTTCATATGACGGACATTTCTTCTTTCTTTGGTTTAAATAAAACATATTTTTTTTGAGCAAGTCTGATGATCAGCTTGGATTGGTCGAATTTAGGCCGGTTATGTTTAACTGAACATTATAACTCACTCACTAAGGAATGTCCGCAGCTTTCCAATTGATTTTAAATATAAAATCGTTTTTCCCCTGAAATACTATATCGCAGTTTGAGGATATATAGGCGCTAAGAACTGCTTTATAAGTGGCCATTTTACTTATATTTCGTGATGGATACTGATGTTGGATACATCATCGCTTACCACCAGGCGAGATGGTGCTAAGCATCATCCTATTAAGTAGTATTGCGTGATAAATTTTTGATTCAATTTATGCGCTTTTGAGATTAATCTGTCATTTAAGTTTTTAAGTTTTTTTTATTTTTAAGTTAGTTTACATAATATGAGCTGAATAACCCATGTAATTTAATTTCGTTTTCAAAAGGTGAAATTTTTGCTTTTTAAATATGACTGCTGATATCATCGACGAACAATATTTCTACACCTAACAAAAACATTTCCATAATATATTACGTTACAGTGTGGCTAAATAGATTAATATTTTTTATGCACTGTCGTCTTTATTTGCAACAAACAATTGACGATTCTCACAGATATTTACATTTACGCAACCAAAACTGAAATCGCTAAAATTAATTAAATATTTCAAGTAGAGCAGCTTTTGTGACGTTCGCAGCTATTTTACATGTGCGCGGCCTATAGCCGTCGTTCTATCGGTAGGTACCGCTAGTCTGAATAGCATCCCAGCGACTCAGAACTGAATATATTCCGTGAGGTCCGTGTTCCTCCAATACCCGGTTTATACCCGGTTTTTCTTCAATCACGGTCGATATTTTTTTATACTTACCCGGTTTTTTCGTCAAATGTCGGGTGATTAAAACGGACGGGTTGTCATTAAGGAGGTTTAATTTTCACTTGCATTGGTTGTGGGCGCTTCGTTTTTGATTTGAATACGTTAAAGGCAGAGAGTGGTGTGATATGAGTTTGTTTTTTTATTTTTTATTCGGTTTATCATTCTATATATATCTTCCTATGTTGTTGTGACTTTATTTTTATGGTACCTATTAGATCGGTATAGGATACAGGACTAGAATAGATTTGTTATTTATTATAAATTGTTTTCGCATCGAGTACATTGCTTTACGAACATAATGATTATCAGGGCTAATTTAAGTTAAAGCATGTATTAAATTGTACCTAGTTATGTAAGTAACAAGGTAATACTAACTTACATAATCAACCTACATACAAGCATAGTACCAACACCACAAAACGCAAACGAATCTAGAAAAGAAAAAAAGTAACAAAACAGAGAAAACAAAAATCAATACAACGTCTCTATTTCCGTAATGCCAAAAAGTCCCTCGTGGTGTGCCAAACAAAAATAGAGGATTCAAAATCAGTAGGAAAAAAAACCGGACATTTTTTACAAACACGTAGGACTTTGTAAAAGGGGTGTACTGCACGCTGATGGACCGGATACATCCCTGGGGACTGGACGCTCCTTTCTTGATTTTTTATAAATATTAATATGGCCATCTCTAGATTTTTTTCCCGATGACACGTGAGTGATTGTAATTATTTATCGATAGTACATTTGTAGTAGAAAAAAAAGAGAATTTGTTGAAATGTTGCCTATGATAATTGTTAGATGAATAAAGTGATAGATAATACTATGTATATAGTTTGTTCACTGGTAAGGCATGAAATTCAGATGTTTCACTTTTCTTAACACGTGTAAATACTGTAAGTACGATCAATCAAACACGTTGCCTCTAATAGGGTGTGCGTGACGTCACTCGTCACTCTCAAAAATAGGATCGTGCTATTTTAGAAGATGGGACTCATAGAATCCCTACGTAGGCAGCCACCTACACAGCTGTAACAGGGAAACGTTTAAAACGAAAGGGTTAATTATTTCACAATCGTACTTGTAACTTCCTCTTTTAAAACGTTGTAAGTTTTCTTTACCATTTAGCTATTTTTATTTTAAAATGGGTCTTACTTCCTGAGTCAATCCCTTCTACGTAACCTTCAAGTTTAAGTACAGGGAAACAAACAAGGTCATTTATGGTTACTGTTTAATAATGAAACACCCCGTAACTACGGTTAAGAGTTTTGAAAAAAAAACAACCTTTCTTCTACTTTCGACCGTGTCGAAATCAGGATATAATTGAACATGTTTTCCTTGTGAAACAATACTTGTTTTATTGTACCTTTTACGCAAAAGACCTTGCCTATTTTAAGTTGTTTTTAAAAAGTTAATTTTGTAGGTTTCGCTGACCAGGAAATAAATTTAAAGGTACTATTACATATGCTCATGAATGCATGCTTTAATTGAGCACTTGCTACATAGTAGCATGTGTATACGGTGTGTTCCTGAAAATTTGCATAACTGCACAGAACTGAAAAATACTTATTTCGGACATGCTTGCGCGTGCAACAGGCGTTACATTTTTAAGCATGCTACCTGTGGTGCGCGTCGAAGGAATGCGCTTTAAGTGCGTTTTAAAATATTATATTTAAAACTACTAGGTAACGCATACTTAAAACTAGCTTGACTATTGCTATGAAATGGAAACTGCTCATAAACTTGCTCGTATGTAACATACTCAATAGAACGCTTTCTAGCATGCTATTTGAGAACAAGTGTAACAGGATCCTAACAGGGATTGCGACAGAATAAGAACCCTTCATGGGTTCCCTAAAACGTTACCTAACTAGGAAAAATAAACAAACATAACTGAAAGTCAAAAGTTAGGAAAATGAAAAACACCTTTTTGTTTTAACCATGACGAAATGAGGCTGTAATTGACCGGCTTTTCCTCAAAAAACAAAAGTGTGAATGTCGCAAAAAATTTAGGTACCTACCAATTTTAATTAAACATATTTTCAAACAAACTTTATTAGAAGAAATTATATAAGTAAAAATATTATTGAATAACATTATATACAAATAATAAATAAACACTATTAAAAATCAAATAAACTATGTATACTAAAATATAAAAAAGTATTGATTTACTGAAAATAACTGAACAACTAGAGAAATAACTTGGACCAACTGCAAATTTAGAACATTTAGCTTTGCAGTGTCAGGGGGTGGCTGGGGACTGCAGTGCATCCAAAAGGACGGATGTACTTACACCGTACCCGCACCACTGGAGGGGGGATGGTAGTAAAAGGCACGTGTTTGCAGGCCACTTTCGCTCTCGTTGCATTCATGGATCCACGGAGAGGATGGGGAGGTGATTGCACTTACACTGACCTTCACTCTCCCTAGCTCACACAACATTACGACAGAGCTGAGAGTAAAGCAACTTTCCCATTTATAGACGATATGTTTACTAATATTATAAAAGGGAAAGTGTGTTTGTTTGTCTGTGTTTTACGTGGAATGGGGGATTTTGTGTTATGGTTTTTGTGTTTGGAGATTATTAGGGTAAATTGGAGATTGATATAGGCTGCTTTTTGCGAGAGTAGTCATGGAAGACAACTAGTTTCTTATACACAATTTTGCGTGATGTTTTTCTTACCCGATTTTTGATAATGTCACATAAGTATAAGGCATTATAATACTTTTATCGTGCTGTATTTGACACTATGTTTCTCAATATAAGTCCTACGTAATAGAGTATACCAATTGCTGTACTTTAAAGGTGATTCTTATTGCACTATACATGGTTAAAATATATACTTACATTCACTACATAATTCGTTAATTACTTTTAGAAACAAGAACAGATCGATAAGTGAAAGCAATTTATTTTTGACTGAGGAATCAACCCTTTTGTTACTGACATCCTAACATGTGAATACAACAGTTTAAAATACCTAATTTAAAGTAAAGTGACAAATAAAAGTTGGAGTGCTTTTGTGGCTAAATAAAATAAAGTACTTTTCACTGAAAATAAAGTTCTTGCTATCTCGATATAATTTACTTCTATGTGACTAATTTACAAATACTAGGTATTTCTGTCTGTTCTTCTTAATTATTAATTTAGAAATACCTAGCGCTTGTTTCACCACCTTTATATAAGTGCCAGATAAACCTACATATGTGACAGATAGTGCATACAAATTACGTTCTTAATTCAAAGTTATCTATACATAGCGGCTATCCAGATATTGTGAAATAAGTCCCTAGTTTTGAAAATCCTAATGTTTGTTTCGTGTTACATAAGTTTTATTTGTCCATTTTGTAATTGTATGAAGAAGCAACTGAGCGTTTAAAGCCGATAAAATAATATTGAGTAATAAATGTTAAACATACAACATTTTGTTATTCCATGTATTACTACTAACTAAATTATTTAAACTTTTACGTGTACTAGTTACTAGTTAGTAAATTAAAGACTGATTATCTAAAAGTAAACTACATTATACAAATATAAGGACATTGTTACCTACCTGAATGGATTATTGTCTAGGTATAAGTTTTTGTTAAGAAATAGGAATTAACTACACTTACACGAAAATGTATTTGTTGTGGTAATGGAAACTGCAACCCTTAGTCAGTCAGCTAACCGGTCATGTTGTCATACTTACTCTTTTAACACATTGAACGCCGTGGTGGTCACCAGTGACCGGGGTTAACGGAGGATTTGCCTTCAACAGTTTTCTATTGGCAGTCAAAGACTTAATTTTGTCTTTTAATAAAAAATCACAGGTAAAGAAAACTATTGACCTCTAGTAATAGACAGACACGGATCAACTGATAGTAAGTTAAAGTATACGGTACTTAAAAATATCAAATTTCTTTGATGTATAACTGTCATACTAGGTACAATCATCCTCTTAAATTAACCACTTAAATGATTAGATATTTACTTTATAGTGTTTCGAAATCGAAACTTCTCGAAAATTAAGAATGACACCTATTAAAATTCCAGGAGGTCTCGAGGTCAGCCGTAAACTTACGTAGACACTAAGGCAAGAAAATTCTCCCGGTTCTAATTACACTGGCTTCAACATAAATGTGTATGCAACCAGTATATAGAGACCCCTTCGTTTGTTCTGCTTTTTTTATTTGACAGTTTTTTTCGCTTGTTTTCCTTGAACATTTTGTCAGTGTTTTGGAATTGTTTTAACTATGTTCAGTGCATTTTCTGATATAGTTCAGTCACGTTTCGTTGGCAGGATCCCGATTTAAATAGTGATCTCACTCACTTACAGCCGAGAACACACGTCAAGTGAATTGGGTGAAATCGGTGGCGTGTAGTTTTTTTTTCGGAATTTGAATCGGTCCTTTCTAAAATATCACGTTACTGGAGTATAAAAAATCAGCTTGCTTACTTATTCGGAATGATGGATTTACAAAAAGTTTTTATTTAGTTATTGTACTTTGACTGGTACTTACAAATAGTTTTAAAAAGCATGTATAAGAATTTCTCAATATGAAAACATTCCAACGGACTTTCACTTAGTATTTTTCTCTCGTCGTGTTTACGAAAAAGTGTTGAATGGAGTGACGTCGTGACGTCATCAAATGAGAACGACCCAAGGGTCACTAATAAGTGGGCCAACGTGGATATCACTACGGTCTTTTTTCGTCCCAAACCTTTCGCAAAGGGCAAATGTAAAAACAAAATATTATTTTACTTGGATACCCATTTTGAGATCGAAGAGTATTCATCGTTTTTATTGTTAATACGGTTTTGTGGAAAGAAATAGCTTCTCATTCTTAAAACAATTAGAATCAACATTCAATGAATGTTTCACATGATATAGTATCTGTACGTTTGTGTACATAATGGTTACTCAATGAGGAAATACGTTTATAACCGTTTCAATGAATTAAACCTGACCTTTTATAACTGTCTAGAGTTTGTAACTTGCCAATGTAATTAGTTTTTGGCACTCAAAAGTTCAACGCGTTTATATTACGATAGTAAAGTAGTAAAGGCTCAATTAAATTATTTTCATTAGCAGTAAACGTATACGTGTCAGTCGCAAACTAAACCTAATGAGTCCCATAAGGCTCAAAACGACTCAGAGGCAGTAACGAACTTCTTATTAATCGTAAGCGGAAAACTATTCTTACAACATAATCAACTTTCTTAGAAATCAGAGCAGTCCCTGAACACCTCGTTATTGTTTCAGCCTACTTATATTTAAATAAATAAAAAAGTTTATAAATAAATAAAAAGTTATCGGGCACATCGGCGCGCCTCGTAAAGAGTCGTAACGAGCGGCCGCAATAAACAGTGTAGGTACGGGCGTGCGTTCCGAAAGGCAAATCTGTAAATTCAATTAAGGTTCGAGCATTTTTCGGACACAGGCGTCCGGAGCGAGCCACGCAGCCCTTCCGCCGCGGGCTCTCGCCCCCGCATTGGAAAATTTTCTCTCGAAAATTGAAGATATTTCGTGCCTTCTCCCTGGGGGCGACTCGTTCCTCGACACTTATGGTCGGCGTCCTCCGGGTGTGCAGGAGGCTTTTTACATAAAGTCCACACGTATAGGTATCGATCGTGGGCGGCCGGACAGGGTGTACGCAGATGACGGCCCCCAGCGGCTCCCTCTAACCCCCTCGCTTCCCCCTTTCATTATGTAAGTGCGTACCTAACGCGTGCTCGCGCGGACCTGATTAGGGGGCCTCTTTTTTAACTGACCCCCTCACTTGGTGCGATTAAACTTAATTTGAGAGTGTCCTGCGAGAGGCGATTAAGTTTCACTAACAACTAAGCCTTGAAATATTGTTCGCAATTTGTTACGCTACGCCAAATGCGACAATGGACCGGCGTCCGCCTACATATATTACTGTCTGATCGGCCGGTGTCGGTCGTTAAGGAGACTTTAGTGTTAAATTCGATTTAAGTAACATTGAATTTGTTTAACAGGTTTGTAAATTCATTAATGTCCAGAAACAAGAATCAGTTCACCACACTGATTCCACAGAATGAGTTCCGAAATAAACTCTTTTCCTTGAGTATTTTAAAATAAAACGTTCAACCCGTCCTATTGTAGTCGTTCAATTTACCTGGCCGCACGCAGAACTGATCCGTGCCACATCGTCCGAACTCCCAACAGAGCATAATTTCCACTGGACGAATCTTAAAAGAGCCCAAAACTTCTCGGAAAAGATGAAAAGGGGTATGTCTACATTAAGTATTCGAAAAGTGGAATTGTACAAGAAAAGCAAAGTCTTGTTTTAAAGGAGGACGGGGTCTTATATCGAACTTTTCCAATGATCGGACAACGAAGAATTTTTCAATATAGATGTTTGGCGCATCTTCTATCATTTATATTTTAGTATTCCGTAAGGGAGAGCCGTGGAGCCGCCTTCGTCGAGTTTGTTATTCAATCAAATATTAAATGTTGTACTTTGCGAAGTTATGAGCTGAAGTTGCCGATTTATTAGTTAGTTGTTACACTGTAAAGAATTTAACACGACAAAACGTTGCATAATGTTTAGCACTTCTAAAATTATACAATAGTTTAAACTTTATACATAATCTTAGTTGATAGAAAAAGATTAAAAAACTGTTCTCTGTTAGATAAACAAGTAACGAATAAGATTTATCGATGAATATAAAACTTTAAACTCATTATTACAACATTGCTACTTTCTGTCACAACTTTCCTCGTACTGGAAAGGAAGACTTAACTATGCTCAAAGTCCCTCTACCTTTATGCAAAACCTAGTTAGCTATAAACAAGAATTGAAAACAATTACACCAAAAATATTAATGACACATCCCTCCAATCACTTTAATTTTATTGACTTATAATCATATCAGATTTAGGAAACTTTTTGTTTCTACAATGTATAACGTACTCAAGTCTACTCCACAGACGCCGTTGTTCTTGGCATCGCCCGAGTTCGTAGCCGGTATACTTACTATAAATAGTATAGTTGCTCTCGTAGATTTGGACAAATTAAACATCTTCCATTCGGTAGGTACCTATTACTGTTGCCTACCCTCCGATTAGCCTTCGGGCACTAAGATCTGACAGCCCTCGATAAAGAGTTATTAAAAGCAGATTTGTAAATTTAAAAAATAATTTTCCTTTGCTTAGATAATGGATCTTGATTGTGAAGTGCTTGAAGATGTTAATACGAATGTGGTTTTAAGTAAGAATAAGGAAAGCAACAATATATTGTTCATGTGTATAAACAAAAAATTATAAAACTATTGAATGATGTCGTAATGACGAGGTATGAAAATTGAAAATCTATTTAGTCCGTCAGTTAGGTAATGAAAAAATATTGCATACATATTTGTTTATATTGTCATAATACATCAATACTTGGAGAAATGGCATCAAAGTTTAGGAGTGGGAGCAAATACGTAACTTCTACGTATAAAATGTACCTAGAAGTGACGGCACGCGATATTTCAAAATGATAAATCTTCGAAAGTATTTCTTTCCGTAAGAAATAAAAATACGTGTCTCATAATTTAAAATGATCAACAAAACGTATGTTTAAATTAAAATTAGTAGTTAAAATTAGTACAGCATGATAAGTCATAGTTTGTCATGTAATATATGTATCAAAAATCTTATCTCAACTAGTTTGGACTGAGCCATGCAAAGTTAGCTGAAGTGGTAGTCAAAGTAAGTATGGCGTGCAAAATATAGGAGATACTTAAATGTTATTGAATTATTAGATTTTGAAATTCTCAGTAATCTCCCGGAGAATGGAAATTGTTAAAGTTATGGCACTTCCCACTCCTTACATGGAACTTATGTGACTCATGGAATTCTATGTATGTATGCTATATATAGATTTATAATATATAATGATTATGAATAGAATTCGGATTGTAATAAATTATAAGTAAGCTTACTCTACATTCTTCTATATTCAAGTATGTGCCATAATCCTTTTCTCGCTTACCGCTTGCTAATTAAATGGGGGCTGAAAGTTTGTATATAGCATTTCGCTGTTTTCAGGTTAGAAAGCTAAGAATTGGTATGATGACTATTTGTGACGAATACTAAAAAGTGCATGTTTTGTAAGTCTGCCACCAATCCCTTAAAAGTATGCGACCAAAGTCACGGGCAGAACCCAGTTAAGAATAAATAGAAGTAGGTTTAAACTTAATCTCAAAAAATCTCGATTATTTCAAGGCACAATTTTATAAGCAGAGGCAATATTAAGACGTCTGTCATATATTATACTTAGCTTGTATCTGAATATCACTACATAGTATAGAACCTAGTCGTTTTCAGTCATCTGTCTACATGCATGCTTAGATTTTTACAATTACGCAATAGGTTTCGATGTGGTTTCTTTAATATGTAGATACTACGTTGTCGAAACTTCTACGGTTCGGACTAAGCGTTTCGCTTCGTCGTTTATTCCGCGTACATCGAGGGACTGGAACAATCTGCCTGCTGCGGTTTTTCCATCGGATTACAATGTGGGTGTCTTCAAGTCTAGAGTGAATAGGCTCTTAAGAAACTAGTGCGCCTAACCATCAACGATTACATCACTACTTACCATCAGGTGGGATTGTAGTCAAGCATTAGTTTTTGTCGAATAAAAAAAATACAGTAACTAAAGAGAAAGTTTTATGTGTAATACGCGCGCGAAGCCGCAGGCAAATTATAGTTATTATAATAATGTAAATAATATTTTTTTTGCTTCGTTGTTTGGAAGTGCGACTGCCGATCTTCATGCTCGGTTTGACCTTGTGTCGGACCTAAGTTTTATTGTAATTTTTATTATTTTTGTAAAGTTTCACATTTAATATAATGTCACTGTCACTAATTCCGGAGTTAGATAACACGTATCAGACCACCACAGACGGGGCCCAGTAGGGCTGATGTCGACCCGGAGCTGCGGACTACCTAGCGGGTTACCGGGGCTCCAGCTTGAAAAGCAGGAGTAGGAACGGGTTGATTTTTAGTCAGTAAGAGTCGGACACTCTCTCTCGCCTCGGGCAAAGCGGTAAAAGTCATTGGATGATTTTATCCCTCCAAAAAACATACATATTATGAGACTGTTTGAGATTAAAAATAACTGTTTAAAAATTTGCGATACTTATTCGAATAATAAAAGCCGTTAAGCTGTAGGATAAAAAAATATTACCTAAGTACAGTCACGCGCGATAATTAACCCACAACAGATCTAATTGTGTAGCAGTATGTAGGTACGAGTAGGTTGGTGCCCTGCGCAATTTTAATTAAGATTTTTATACACTAAAGTGGAGTCTGTAACGTTTGACCGTTACATGAAATGGAGGTAGAAGGACTTGGTACCTAATTTTTTTTTTTAAATACCTGAGCGTTTATTTTAACTCGAAGGTATAGACTGTATCCTTATTATGAGTTTAAAATTAAAGAGAGCGCGTTCGGCGCTCTCATTGGTTGATTTATTCGAGCCGGCCAATCAGAGCGCCGAACGCGTTCTCGCTTCGATTACTTTAAACGTAAAGCAAATTCGTACTAAGGTTACAGTAAAGTTCACAAGTTACTTTCTCAAGTTTATTATCACGGTTGTGGTAAGACTTGACACTTTGTTTGCACGGTTGGCGCCATATCAGGGGTTCGATTAGTGGACAGTTTTTTGTGTGATCCAGAAATTTTTGCTTCGTGTTGTAGTAATGTATATGTTAAATAAATTATGTTGAAACCCGCAGAATTTAACAGAAAAATCATCACTGTTAATTCAAGATGATACGTATACTTTAGTATAGCGACATCTGTGTCACATTTGTTGAAGCATTGAGTTGTCTGTTTAGGAGGACTGCATTTGTGTCGCCTTCGAGATTAATGTGAACACCACCCGCTAGATGGCGCTATTTAATGTATTTCAAATTGCGAAGGATGTATGAGAGATATTACTACAATACAGACTTTGTTGTAAAACAAAGTCTGTGAGGTTCTACCTATCCTTTCGGATACTTCTTGTATTATCTGGCAGATGGCGACTCTAAAATAAGAATTCCCAGATTTTAATTTTGATTGCGTCGTCGTCGGTTGAATGGTCGCAAATATTAAGATCGGCACCGACTTGTAAACTTGATAGTTTGGTTTGATAGTGGGTAGGCAGTACATTGAATAAGAGTTATATTTCTGTTTTCAGTTAATGGTTTTTGAAGTCGGTTTTCTACATGTACCTGATTGAATTTTTAATTTTTCCTATTTAATTTAATAAGTATAGGTGAATAGTGAAGAGATAATACAGATAACTTGACCACATCTGTTTAAACCTAAATCTAAAGCGAATGAGATTTGTTTTTAACAATCTATAGGTAAATATCTTTATATATATAATTCTTCTGTAAGTGTGTATGTCACTGAACTCCTCTTAAACGACTAGACCAATTTTGATGAAACTTTTTGTGTGTGTTCAAGAGGATCTGAGAATGGTTTAGATTCACAATTTTGTCCGCTGGACAATGTTTTTTTAATTAATCAGACGTGTAGACAGGACAACGTTTGTCGGGTCCGCTAGTAGTTTAATATAATTTCAGACAAATGCCTCCTCTTTTATGCCATATTAATCGCTTATAATGTACATAGGTATCTACTTAGTGTTTAAATACAATTATTAAAAAAAAACTTGTAACACTGAGTTTTAAGCTATCAGTGTGTGTAGGCAGTACAATTAAAAATATTTTTTTCTGGGCTTTTACTTTATAGTTTTTGAAGACGATTTTTAATGTAATGTCACATGTACTTATGACCGTCCAAATCCAAACACATTCCTTATTATTAAGATACGATCTTACAAACTTATCATTGGGAGATAGTTGTTGAGATGCTGCGGCGTAAGTTGGAGAACAATGTCATGTATGGGCACAAACTTGGGGACATCTGAGCTGCAAGTTAGCGGGTGTTATCGCTTTGTGATGTTATTTGCAAGGAGTTTAGAGTAAGATACGAGTGGTGCGCGAGCTGGTACTCTGCAGCTTGTTTGTAACTTAGAACGGACATGTTGTCACTTGTTGTCTCACGCATAGTTCACTACAGGTCTTAATTATAAGTATATTACTGACTATACTATCGCAACATTGTATAAAACAAAGGCGCTTTCTCTGTCCCTATGTCCTTTTGTAGGTATGCTTAAATATTTGTAACTATGCAACGGATTTCGATGCGGTTTTTTAATAAATTAGGTGACTCAAGAGTAAGGTTTATATGTATAACACATGCATAATATATCAGCTTTGTAGCTATGCTACGAAGATGTAATAACTAAGCTTTGAAACTATTTGTCTATTTTTAAGGATACTAAGCTATGTAGCTGTGCGAGAAGGATACGTAGCACGATTATACTATGTATCGATAGTAGAGAAGTGTTCCGTTTCCACCAGTGTTATGATATATGTACCAATGAATATAATTGGTGGAAACCAAACGCATCCACAGCTGCGTAGTATAGCACACCTCTGCTGAAAAAGCACCGTTAGATTTCTAGCTTAGACATCGCTGTTACACACAATGCGATATTTTCTATTCTCAGCTGCAGTTTGGAAATGTATACCATTGCATATTTAGGTCTAGATAAAAAATCTAATATATTCAGATCCCAACTGTAACAAACCTAATTATACAAACTCGTACTTACTTATATTATTCAAAATTACATCATTACAATTTTAAAAAAGATTCCAATTTTAATTTAAAACTCAGTAAAGCGCCATCTTTGCCTTAAAGGACGTAACTCTAATAAGAGTAGTTTAAAAACTCGCTGCTAGGTTGAGCTAGTTGCTAGTCGTAAAGTTTTTAATTAAAATTGTAAGCAAGACCTTTTTAGATTTATTCCGTGAAGCATACCTAACTACATACGATTTGCACGACACGACTATCCAAATAATTTTGTTGGCTGACACTTTAGGTGACCGAAAGTCTGGTTACAACCAACCTTGGTCAAAGGTGAGATAAGCTTTGCCATTTAATGTGGCAATGCTGCAACTCTTTTGAGCACCCTACCTCATGACTATGATGAGGATTATGTTTTCAACGTTTTAAGTTATTTTAAGTTGTAAATAACTCAATTATTATAGTGATAGTGATTATTATTATTTAGTTAATACATGGTTTAATGTAATATATTTACCTGAGTAGTATTTGTTCACATCTATCCTAATTATTTACACTTATTTCATTTAAGAATACATCTGTTACTCTCCTCGGTAGTAAACAGAGCTGAAATATATTGTATTCGCTATCCACAAGTCTTGGCAAACAAAATTAAATGTAAATTAATACCGCGCAGTCGAGAGGCAGGAGGTTGACCAAGTTTTCGAAACTGAGGTTTCGTTATGAAGTACGTACAGCTTCGCCTTTGATAGAATACCTAACTTCTGAACATAGTTCAGTCCTTGTGTTCGACATTGTCTGACAATATTATCTAAGAAAGTATCTATGTGTACCTGAATACAACCTGTTAACTGTGACTTAGTACGTTTAGGTAGTGAGTATGTAGCCTTTCTATGGATCGTACTTTTTTAAATTGCTTTTTTATGGTATAAGCAGGTAATCGAGTTGACGGATCTTATGATGGTGGGCAATCGCCGTCGCCTATGGTCCTTCGAAACACTAGAGGCGTTACCAATTATGCAACGTACGCAGGCGTATGCAACGTGCAATTTAAGAGGTTTTGGGGAATCGGGGAA
Organism: Spodoptera frugiperda; assembly: GCF_023101765.2. Classification (NCBI taxonomy): domain Eukaryota; kingdom Metazoa; phylum Arthropoda; class Insecta; order Lepidoptera; family Noctuidae; genus Spodoptera; species Spodoptera frugiperda. The sequence continues at coordinate 5,373,484 of NC_064236.1, forward strand.
TAGGAAAGTCATGGAGGGGAGTAATTTGGCTCCTGTAATGTCACTCACACAACGAACACAACGCAAGCGTTGTTTCACGTCGGTTTTTCTGTGGGGCCGTGGTATCACTCCGGTCAAGCTAGCGCACTCGTGCTGAAGCATGGATCTCCCTTACTTATTTGATAGACAGTTTTGATTATGAGAAGGTTTTATACTTAAAAACCACCGTTATTTTGGATAGGTATATCTCCATACTTATAAAAGATTTGAAAAAGCAAATAAAGATTTAGGTAAGTACCTATTTCTTATTTTTTCTATTTTATGTAGCCAAGTGGGTATATGTTTACATGCCTGCCAGCTATTTTTTGTTTGTGTAATATAAATTGTTGATGTTTTCGTACATGATGTTATCATTAGATATGATCTGTTTACATCGCCACCAGCTAATTACAGAAAGAATAACATGTTTTTCCACTTATCATTATCCCAATAAAGAAAGTCATTTGATATGATTTTATCCCAGTAATATTGTGGTTCCATATGGAAAATTAAACTTTATTTAGAAGCATCTAGAATTCTCTTTTACTAATTGACTGTACGGTTGACGCGGTGTCTAGGCTACTAGTTGCTGTGCCCCTTTGTGTGATCCACACGTTGTTGTTTCGGGTCGGGATGTCATGTGTATGTGAACTTGTATGTTTAGAAACGCACACCCACGACACAGGGGAAAACCAAGTGTAGGAAAACTTTAAGAAAATATAAACAAAAAAGAATTTTAACGTTACGATTTTCCTTATATTTGTATTTAAGTATTTTCTCGCCAAGTGTGGCAATAGGGATGATGATGAGGTATGAAAATTAAAAATTTATTTAGTCCGTCAGTTAGGTAATGAAAATATATTAGACACGTGTTTTTTTTTATTTTATCAATACTTAAATATAACGAGTAAATGTTTTGGAGTGGGAGCAAATACGTAATTTCTACGTATAAAACGTACCTAGAATCACGTGACCTTTCGAATCGATATATCTCGAAAGCATTTGTTTACCTAAGAAAATAAAAAATACGTATTTAATATTTGAAAATAATCTACTCTATAATCTACGAGACGGACATTAAAATAAAAAAATATTAATTAACCCTATTGCGACATACTTTCACAAGAGATCCAAAAAAAGTCTAACTCTTGACTGTCAGATGCATGCAATGATGGTGGTGATCTTTTTATCTACATACCATTCATTATTTAGGTTTAGTTTGGACCACATGCATCACCATAGGTCGTAATAGTCCATTACTGGACTATAAGTTTCCTCTCTATTAGTCCGTCACTTTAGATACAGAACCCACTAAGAAACGGTTATCAATCGGTATTATTTTCTAACCTCAGGCAATGTCGATGTAAGTCAAAACCATCTTCGAATCACATGAAAGTTTTCTAATAATAACAAAACTTAGAAGACGATTGACGTCATCTCCAGATAACGTATGTAGGTCGAATAGATAATTTAGGATATTTTCTGGTAATCTAACAAATAATAATATAAGTACCTAATCAATGAAAATACTGATGACTGTTGATGAAGACAAAAATTTGTAGCAATTGGCGTTCCATTGTCTCTCGTCTGTCCCCATGGGAGACAGACGTAAGGTTATGTGAATATGTCTAATAACTATTTCACAAATTAAGGAAAGTATAAACAAAACTACCATACTATTGTTAACAAGAGCTTTAAACTAGACGTATAGTTGTTTAAAATGTCCTTTATAAACGTGTCAAAGTAAAGGAGTTCAAAGCGCCATTGAATATTACATCTTAATTTCATTTACCCCACCCCCACTCTCCTTCCTAGTCCAATGCCCAATCCCCAATTCATCAACAATCTTTAAATTCATAATCCCCAAATGGCCGGCAACGCACTTGTAATGCCTCTGGTGTTTTGGATATCCTAGGCGGCGGCGATTACTTACCATCAAGTCAGTTCCGATAACTCGTTAACCGACTCATACCATGTAAAAACATATAAAAATAAAAATAGCATAAAAATAAAATATGAAATATGTAACAAAAATATAATAACATCCCAAGTTCCACTAATTGTTAAACATTCACTATACAACATTACATATAGTAGGTGTACATAAAACAGACGATCTTATTTTACCTGGTACCTATATGTTTTGATTACTGATAATTATGTTACCGAGTATTTTATGTATGTCCAGACATGTTTTGTTACGTAAGTAATAACTTAATGGCCCATCATTTCTTCTAAGAGTCTACAGTCTGGCTTTTTGTATATCAACGTGAACCTAAATGAACTGCTAGATATGCTTCAGGTACTAATTTATAGTTGAAACTTATATTTATATATTTGGTCAAATGTTGTACATGACATAGGTGTGTTACATACAATATAATTAGATCAGCACATTCACCATTATTGACATGCAAATAGGTACATAGTAATTGTAAATTAATTGACAGTACAATTTAAACTTTTGGTACATAAACATTGCTCTATACTTCACGAAACTTTGCGTTTTCAATGTATTTGCTACCGGCGAATTTACCCCAGCGCTTCCTAGATGGCGTTACGATTGCAAACACGGTTCCATTTTCTCCATTTCTCAATCAGAGCGGGTTCAGCGAAAGGTTGACTTTTCTAATTGCTCTCAATTAGGAAAATGAAGCGTCTGCATTTACTTTATTGAAGATATTTAATATTTAAAAGTGGTATAATGTAGCTAGTAATAAATAAGCTGTCAAGTAATATAACAACTTTGTTCGTCTTGGAGCTAATACCTCTTTAAATATACATAAGCATAGTACATTTGTCGTGATCAACTAAGGGACAGCACATCTATGTCGTTTTGAAGTATGAGTAGAAGTACCTAGGTATCCACTCGAAAAGCAGGATTAGGAACGATGAGGTTTTTAATCAGTAAGAGTTTGACACTCCCTCCGCGTCGTGCAAGTCGGAGAAGTCGTTGGATGATTTTCCTACCTTAAAAAAAGCTACCTATGACTCCTAAATCATAATCAATGCAAATCGATCCACTTTTTTGGACACTTGTGGTACAGCTACACAAATGCACGCACACATAAAACTTTAACACCCCTCTTTTGAGCCGGGGATTAAAAAAATGTGTATAACGAAGAAAAATGTGAGTTGGAGATCAAACGCAGCTACGTTCCGTTCATATAAATTACGGTGTGAGCGAAAATTGTTCTAGTATTTCCATAAACATATTTTATTTCATGAAATATTTGTATTTATATAAACATTGCAAGTGATAATAAGGATTATGTATAATATATTTATTTGTCTAGATTTGTTTTCATCTGTGCGGCCCTTTCAAATTGATAAAACTATTTATTCTATAATGGAAATACTAATAAACTGACGAATGTAAAGACAAAATAATTGTTTAGTTTAGGCGTCTCCACCGAAGCAGAGATGTGTGCTAGTTTAAACTCCAAATAATTTTGAGAGCAAGTTTCTTCAGCTATGCTATGTGCGGCTTCTAGAAAATAATAATCATTGGTAGACAAGGACGAAAATTCAACCTCAATTTTCCTATAAATAACGGGCTAATTATGGGAAAAATTGAGTCTACGTTTCTATGCTTTTATCTATGTTATTCTTCAAATAGATAGAAGTAGTACCTACTTGTATGTCTCCTTTATATATATTAATTGTACTATTGTACTATTGTGTTAATGGGTGAGGATAATATTATATTTCTGATGGTTAGCGGTTACCATTAAGTTGCATACTGCAGCTGGAAGCAACACGATCACTAATTTAAATATACACACATACATAACCTCACGCCTGTCTCCCATGGGGGTGGGCAGGGACAATGGAACCCTACTTCCTACGATTCTTTCACACCTCTTTTGCTTCACCATTTAAAGTAAAGATTTTTTTATTAGTATTTTAACTTACAAATCTGCCTATTACGCAAGAACATTTACAATCAATATTACAACATGGGTGAAATTACATTAAAAGCTTATTACCAAACCAGTTGTAGTTAACATAATATTTTCCAGTGTCCACTTTCCTGCTCAGTGGACAGTGTTCGTGTGTCCGACATAAATAAACCTAATACGTACATACAATGGTTAATTATAGAGAAACAATGCAAATTTATTCCGTTACCTTCATTCTACGTAATGTGTAATCACAAAAACAGCGGTGGAGCGTTCTAGAACCGAGGTCCAGTTCATAATTTATTTACATTCATCCTGCTTGTCTGGCCTAGAGGGAACTTGCAGGGTTAGTTGATGGGAGGTTTGATTTTTATTTGATTTTGAGATCAATTCCTTTTGTCATTTTTTATCAAAGTTAAATACAATTTCTGATGGGCCTTTGTTCAACAGTGGACGTCTCTCGGCTGATGATGATGATATACAATTTCTAATTTTAATGTCATAATTAGCGTTTTATTGTAGACTTATGTAATTAAAAACTAATAATTCTAAATATTAGGAGACTAATCTTTTTCATTTTTTAAATTTGTATATGTAGCTCTGTAGTTTTAAAATATTAAATGCTACCTACTCTAAGGTAAAGATAAATAACTATCGGTTTGGATGTTGTGAAATCAGTTTCTAGAAAACGTACGACGACTACAACGTCTCTGGAATAGTCGACTTAATTTAAAAATCTGATTTTATCAAAATTTCAATATTTCTACGACTTGATCCAATAAGTAAATGGAAATGGAACTGGTCTGTCTGGTGCTAGTGACCCAGAAAATGTGAATGTAGGTCTAAATGTTTTGTTTGTAAAATTTATTTTATACCTATTTTAAATGCTATTAATAGATATTTTTTATGGATCGGCTAATGGTAAGCAATCACCACCGCCAATATACATACGAAACATCAGAAGCGTTACAAGTGCATTGCTGGCGTTTTGGGGTTTACGAATTTAAGGTTTGGGGAATTGGGGATCGGGAAGTGTGGTTTGGCTCACACACACAACTAAACATAACGCAAGCGTTGTTTCATGTCATTTTTCGGTGAAGCCGTGGTATCACTCCGGTCAAGCCGGTTCATTCGTGCTGAAGCATGGCTCTCCCACACTTAGATACAGATTTTTTATTTGAACGTATCCAATATGTGTATACTTAGAAACAAGTAATGAAACAAATTAAGTACAGTATATACCTAAGGTAAAAATATATTATTATATTATAACATCTACCTTTTGTTACTTAATTTAGAAGGAAAGAAAATGGGAATTACAATTCAGATTAGAAATTGCACACGACGTGGCCTCACATGAAAGCAGTATCCTATGTATAGAATGCTTAATTACACACCCAATAATCCAACACCGGAACGCGTTTGTACAATTAAAAATGTTTACATTTGCAAGTACCGCATTGTATACATAGAGCTGGTTCCTCCCCGGCCCTGATATTGTGTATAAAATATCACGTGTAAGGCCGATGACTAGACACTAGAAAGGGATATTGAAACAACGGACATCCGACTTTTCCAATGGCATGTGAGTCTGTCCATGGTTCCAAGTCCTTATACTTTGCAAAGGAGAGTCAAGATGTGGATGTTGTGGTTTTTAGTAATGATTTTAATTATTTGCTTCTATAAAAACGATTATTTATTTATTTTTAGCAGTAGTAGTCCCACTGCAGGGCAAAGACCTGCTTACCCTCCTTCCAATATAAAAACGATATGAAACAAAAAACATACCACCCGAATTGAGAACCACCTCGTTTTTGAGAAAAAGCCGCGCTGGTGAATGTCGGCGTACTTACAACAAAAGTGGGACAATATCTGAGGTTGAAGTTACCAACACGTCGCGGGTCGCACGTACGTGTCTCGCTACCACGGCCGATACTTTTCCCATGGTATGTCTGTGTTAGCATCCTACCGCAGTATCACGCACCCTTAGAAGCCACCTTTATATTCACCAAAAAAGAAACTTGAGATTTTACAAAATTTTAAAACGTTTACGAAATGCGCATTTCGTCTGAAGAACCTTTTGAATTTAATTGAAACATGACCGCTAATTACATTTTGAATCGTACAAAAATACGTTTTAAATGTAATATTAAATTTCGGGTTACTGAAATATTGCATAGAAAAAAGATATTTGTTAAATAAATTTCTGCATACATTTCAGAATATGCAAAGTATTATCAACATCATAATTGTGACTAAATACCTACTGTATTTTCCAACACCTGTGTACATTGGGGATGCTATAAATACTTGAATCATAAACTCTTTACAAAACCTCACTTCCATGAATGTTGCACGAAAACAAACTAGAAATACCCCATTATATTTAATTCATAGACCAACGAAAGAAGCTTATGCACAGCAGCGCAGTACACCTCGATGCAGGCAAAAACAGTCGTTACATCACCATGTTATACGAGCCAATTTCGCAAAGCTGCTGTAACAACAGATGGTTGGTGCTAATTAATAAGATTGTTTCCTTTGGATACTAATGAACACTCCCGTCACCCTAGACAAAGGGGTATACGTATAAACGTCATTCAAATCAGCGTATTTTCAGAAACCTGATTCTTTGCATCTGTAACTGCCAACAATACTTACTACTTACTTACTATACTAATTCAATAGCCAACTCGCCTACTAAGTATTATCTCGCGAACCTAAAGTGGAGATAGATAGTCCAGCAATGGACTTACACAGGATAGTTACGACTATTATAGACTAGATAAGAATAAGAATAAGAATTTTATTAATGAACTTCACAATCATCATGGTCTTATACTATATCACAATAATATGTTTAATTTTGGTGTTGTCATCAAGTGTATCGGTAGCCCCCAAACTAGGATAATCCTGTATCTTGGGGACTTGAGTTGAGACATCTTGAGTACATTATTAGGTAGGACTATTGAGTGAATCTAAATTACAATGAACAATATCTGATTATGAACAATGACTGCACGGTTGGTGCGATGGTTGTGCGACGTATAGCGGTTTCGATTCCCATACGGAACAATTCATTGAGTGATCCACAAATTGTTGTATCATTGCGAAATTATAGTTTATAAACGCACCCAACGACACAGGAGAAAATACTAGTGTGGTTGCCCCACATTAGTAATTTATAGTTAAAAAAAAAACAATTCATTACATCGACTTTTCTATTCACTCGATTCATTTATCGTTTATGCCGTTTGTGCAGGGAGCCGTGCATCTTACTAGTTACCTAGTGCACTTTAACTTTTAAGGGGGTAAGCAGAGAAGCCGTAATAAGCTGTAGGTAGCTTAGACCTTATTAGCAAGTTCTTGGTTCAAGTTTCGAGAGTCTTCATAACTCCTCTTCGATAGACGACCGATAAGCTCTAACGTTATTCGAAGATTTAAAGAAACTTTTCGGATTCCTTCCTTTTTTACCGACTTCACAAAAAGGAGGACGTACTATGTTCGGCTGTTTGTATGTTTTTTTTTGTATGTTTGTTCATCGAATCCTCCGTCAATTGTCGACGGATTTTCAAAATTCTTTTTTTGTTCGAAAGTAGATAGTTCTGAGCTGGTCCCATTGTCACCAAGTTAGGATCTGATGATGGGATCTTAGAGAAATCGAGGGAACTCCTCAAATATTATAGGGAACTATATAGTGATTTTGGTATATTCATCTAGAATTGAAGCATTTGCAGTCAAAAAGTAACCTTTGAAGAACCAGAAATGTTCACAATAAAGTTAATTAAGTTACTGTGACAATACAAATAAATAAAGTAATTATTAAGATAGAGAATTTTAACCGACTTCTTAGTCGTCAGACAAAAGTGTAAAATAAAATACTTTTTACAAAAAAATAAACCGACTTCACTAAAAAAGTAAAAATAACTTTAATTTCGGAAGTCGGTGTAACAAAAAAATAATACCGAGAAACAACGAAGTCGGTTTATTTTTTTGTAAAAAGTATTTTTAAAATTATGAGTTTGTTTTTAATTGTAATCCGTTGTGTTCTAATTAATGTTTTAAACAATAATTAATCTTTACATACAAGTGTTACCGAGCCTAATAACAACATTTGGTATATTGAAAATAATATACTAAGCACAACATAACATATCGGGACTTATATATTTTGAAGTACAAGTTTGAAATTTTGCCAATCCGCCTTGAGCAAGTGTGGTGGTTAATGCTCATACCTGCTTAGTATGAGAAGTTTCTCAACAGTAGAATATCTGGACTGTTGATGGTTATGTAGGCCGATGATGTTCACACACCAAGTTAGGTTTATTTTACTGACCGCCTAAGGTGGAGGTAAGAGAGAGTTCAAGACTCTTACTGACTAAAAAACACACCGTTCCTACTTCGAGACCGGGTCAGGCCCGGGCAACTCATCATATCTTCAGCGGCTCCGTATTAAACATCATCGATCCTACTGGGCTAGATAAATGATTATGCACCTATTTCATTATTATTAATATTTGAATATTGATTCGTTTGTTAGTCTGTAAACCTTCAGTAAAAAATAAATTTTCACTAAACGAAAAAAGCTTCGGGCAACAGTAAGTAGAAATAATATAAAAATTGAACATCATTAAATCATTAAATCGACGTCCTTGCCTCGACAATATTAAGTCACCTACAAACAAGAAAATAATAACCGATGTTTAGCTTTGCTTAATTAACGAGTAATTAAAAAGAAATGAACGTAAACAAGTTTCATGTTATTTCTGCGGAAATCAAAATAACAAACAGTCATTATTTATATATCAATGCTTCTTTTGCCCACGGCTTGGTTCATGTTATTAGGGAAAATTGTCTTGTGTTTCTAAAACTTTTAACTGAAAAAGAGGCACAAAACAGACATCTACTTATTCCTTACCAGTCTTTTGGGTTAGTATCATTGAAGGGTATTTAGAACTAATGCAACTATAATGTTTTATCAGTTTTAACGAAATATTTTTTTGTCTTCAAGCAATAAAAAAAAAAAATTCTTTAACCATTAACGAGAAATTTTATTCAATTTACTTTCAAAGAAAATAAACACCTTGAAGATTTCGGAAAAACAAACGCAAATTGAGTTTCCCTCAGGCTCCAGAAATTGCATTTTAATAAACGGAAAGGAAGTGACTGCAACCTGTTGCAGTTCAAAGTCTAGTGCAAAGACTAGCTCTACACTATTAAGTGCGAATAAGGATCTTAGCTAATCGCAACTAAGTCTAATTTCGATAATTGTCTTTGACGCGTACAATTTCATAGTTAGGTGAAACGATGAAAATTACATGAGGGTGCATAAACTATTGCTTGTTAAGTGGGGGAATCATGTACGCATGATGTTTCAAGGACTACTACATTGTAGTGTCCACCTGTGACTTTGGTTGCGTGAAATTTACTATACTTAGAGTGTCGTGTAGTGTAGTGTAGTGTAGTGTATCTTGACTTACTTCATTTAAGGTCCTATCTCCCTTAGATGGGGTAGAGGGCTGAGCTTCCCGCTTCACCTCGCTCCAAGCTTGAAATACGTCGCCAGGGTTGCTGAGGACGGCCAGGCTATGTTTTTTTTTGTTTATGGAACGCGCCGATAATCGAGCTGACGTATTACCTGATGGTAAACAATCGCCGCCACCCATGGACACAGCGGGCAGGTCTTTTGGAGGATAGGAATTAATGGGTTGTTGAGGAATCGGGGATTGAGAAGATTGGGAAGGGGGTAATTGTCACTCACTCACACAACGAAACACAATGCGAGCGTTGTGTCACGTGGATGAGGCCGAAGTATCACTCCGGTCGAGCCGGCCTTTTTGTGCTGAAGTATGGCTCTCCCATACTTGATGACCACCTTTTCCCCGTGGATTCCACTCTAAGGCTTGTTTTGGAAAGAATAGTTATAGTGTATATGGTATATGTGTCTATGTTCTATTGGTTTATGTATCTTGCTTGACTTAGAAGACAACAAACAAACAACATAACTTATAACTTTTTATTTCCACTTTTTTGTTCTATATTTTTGGAAGCTGATTTCTTGTTATGGTTTAATATGTAACTTGATCGTGGACTTCGGAAAATTTTAGCTATTTTTGCCCCGAAAACAGTGGCTGGGAGAGATTATTGGATGATATCATGGTATTCTGTGTGGTATGTTTAGATTTAGTTTGGGTGGGTGTGGGTGTACTTAGCAGCAGTAATTTTATACTTTTGGCAAGTTAGAAACTTTACTTATCTGGCCGTATTGGTCGGATTGTCTCTAAGTACAGAAATAGGTTTTATTTTACGTAGGTTACGTCTTGTCGGTATCCGATGCTACATTTTTCGTCTCTATTTGTTACAATTACCCCTTCTTACCTATCTACACATAGTTTGGTTTATTGTTCCGAAACCACAGAAACCGCTGGAAAAAAGATGCAATCCTGATGCTGATCACGATCTTCAGACATGAGGGAATAACCAGAGAGAAATAGAGAGAGAAAGAGAGATCCGAAACTTTACCTTTTGCCCTAGTAGACATAGGTTAAATTTATGTCCCAATATTCCAACAAAATCAGATGAGACAAAATGTACTAAATTTAAGCGCGGGTGGGTGAAGTCGAGCGGAAAGTTAGGTGACACAAGATACAAAGCCCTAAAGGAAATATGTTTAGGGTATGCAACTAAGCTGGGAACGTGCTGTGTTTTCATTGGCTTCGCTACAGAATCGAATTCAAACATCGTTCGCCAGAACAGTGTATTGATACATTATGTTAAACTGGAACACCAACGAACGATGCAATGCTAAACAATATGCTGATTCCTGTATTGTTACGGAAATATTTTGGTTATAAATGTAAACAAAGATATATTTTCAGACATATGTATCAATATTCATTCATATTCATATAATGTATCTTTACTACGTTAGTTTTTACTTATAGTTTTGCCCGTATGGTCAAAAGCAAATCTTTTAGCCCACTATCTCAAGATTAAATGCCCGACTGCATAAAAAACACTTTAAATAAAAACTGAAAAGTAAAAAACAAGCTTAGTCTAAAAGTGTAGATAGCAATGCTATTACCACAAAATTAAATAATTTCATAATCAATCAATACACAAAAAATAATAATCTTATGCGAAACATAATTGAGTGTGACAGTCGGGACCCATTAAATAAACTAGACTAAAATCATTCAATATGGGTCCCGACTGTTGCACTCAATTATGTTTAATTTATTTATTTTTATTTAACACTTTTTAGTTAGTTATAATACGGCTATGTTTTCTCAAGATTTCACCCGCGAGATTTCAGCAAAGCGAGGGCGGGTCGCTGGTCCTTTATTTATAAATAAATTAATTGTAAATAATTTAGTTTAGACATACTTTTATTATCACTTTTCACTTTTAAGTTCAGAAACTGCTAGTCAATCGCGTCGCGTAGTACCTATACGAGTATTTAGTTTGGATAATAAAGAACATAATTGCACATAGTATTTTTTTCTATATGTCAGTGATATACCATTTTGGAATCTTCATGATGAGCTCTTTAATTTGATACCCATATTGTAGCAAATAATTTTTTTTTTACTTCTATCTAGGGCGCCTCGCGGCCGCCATGTTGGTTTTTGTTTTACGTGACATATCTAAGAACACTTGGGTAATTAAGACGAATCCAACGATGCCCTGATTGTCGAAATCCATCAAGCCGTTTCGAAGAAATGAGGTAATAAAGAATATTATGCTCATACATACAAGATACGCGCAAAAAACATAACCCTTCCTTGGCAGTCGGGTAAAAAAGTTTGAAAATTTTTCGACTCCATGTTGTGAGGCAAGTTGTATGCTTCATGATATTTACAGTTACACTGATATATAATGTGAATTTTTTAAAAACAAAATCTAAAATCCTTTTGTATACCCATAAAATTTTATACTGAAACGGCTGTTAAGCTACTGGTTTACAACGCTCCTAATGATCGAAGAACATAGCTTACTAATGAATATACTCTATTTAAGCGTAACAGTTTTCTTATACATAAGATATTAAAGTACATGTACTTATATAACACCATACTATACAGGAAGACGCTCACATTTTCCTAATTAATAGGGCGCCGGCGTAAACTTTACAAATATCTAGTTACGAACTGCATATTGTTCCTCATTTAGCAAGTATTAGAAGCACTAATGATGTGCATCTTTGAAGGTGTTTAGATGTACTTTAGAAAATAGTAACTTCTTAGGAACTTCGTATGTTTTGCTAATGAACTAATGTTTTGTTATGTCGTTATTAGGTAGTATAGAGTGTTTGATCTGAATTCGTAATACTATTGATTTCTATTTTGCTTGTTTGACCGAAGAATTTATAACCGCTTTAACTATTTTTTTTAAATATCAAACCTTATATTCTTTTTGTGGTCATTGCACACTACGTATACTATATATCCACACTTACATACATCATTCCAACTACCCATGGCAATCTACGGTGGGACTACGGGCTTGTTCTACGTAAGAGGGTTTATCATAATTATCTTCCACGTTTAGCCATTCACCACCTCTATATAAATACCTTAGAGAATAAAAAACATGATCATAATTTTATGTTTTATTTACTTTTCGTCTGTGAACTACCATTGAAAGTACATAAACTTTACCTACATGATACATATACCACGTTGTGTTTAACTAAATTACCTACAGCTTGGTATTTAGTCTACATGTACTTATTTATATCAACTCAAAGTACCCGTATCTTGGTCTCCTAGACTACATTTCCAATTTTCCTCTACAAGTGTTACGCTCTAAGACTAGGATCCAATCTACAGCCAACGCAAGTACATTATGAACGCTTCTGCTCAAAACGTCCATTGCTCAATGTAAATGTGATTGTAGACCACACTGTATAGTATGGATGCATTAAAGTGATTTGATTTCATTTGATTTGAAAAATACCTTAGTCAGTGCCTGTTTAGTTTATAATAGAACCACAAAAATAATACAAACATTTATAATAAACAAGATAAAATAATGCAAAGTAACCGAAAATGAAAAAATGGATTAGAAATTTTTAATAAACTGACTAGTTATATATTATAAGGATAAGAAAGTTTTAAACAATGACTAAGTTATATAAGGAAGGTTATATGTTAAAAAAAAAACGTCTGAAAGAACATAGGGGGCCAAATTTACGTATGTATAGTTTGGTTATAAAGTCACAAAAAGGCACAAAAATATTTGACAATACATCTTTCCCCACTTTTTCTGCAACTTCTTTAAATGTAAGACGAAAAAGGAAAAGCGTCACAAAATTTCGAACCAACAGACGCACAACGATACCTACCCGATACTTACACCCAAGATCTTGTGATACCCCTGTGCCATTCGATACCGGTTCCGTTAAACCCTGAACAGCCTTTAAACAAGATTATCGAACATTTTGTCATCCCAACGGTCGTATTTTGATTTAATCGGATTCAAATGTTGTGCACGTCCGAGGACATTTTGATACGTCACAAAAAAAATGTAGGTACACAACACTATACTACAATGCAGACGCGCAACGCGGGCGGTCACCGCTTGACTGGAGTGCACCGCTCGTTGCCCGCTCCCGCGCCGCTCCGCCGCCGCTGTGTTCGAAAACCGGTCCATTTGATTATACGCATAAGATCCTGCCGCTGCCGCGCCGCCGCCGCCGCCGCCCCGCTGCCCGCAAAATTCGAGGCCGAGGCCTAAACGGCGAACGTACGCGTTTACGTTTTCTAAAAATATATTTTGTTTAAGAACCATTGATAATCCGTGATGCTAGGCAACTGGGTTCTACCATGTGTGATGAGAATTTTGTGCATTTTTTTTAAGAAATGGTAAATCTATAGACGCGCCTTTTTTAAATAGACTCGCCGTGTTTGATTCTAAGTAGGTAAATTTTTTTGTGATGAAAGTGGATTTAGAACCGCATTATTTTATTTAAATAAAAATTCTGTTTGTGCACTTCGACGTGGGACTTTGTTTCATTTGAAAAGAATAGCTAAAGATTAATGAATGAGAGTGCTTTTCCACCAGATATGTGCTAATTAGCTATGCTATGAAGATGTAATAGCTAAGCTGTGAAACTATCAACTGATACTAAGCTATGAAGCTGGGCGAGTAAAATGTGCGAGGAAGATGCGCAACTAGAGTATGCTTTGTATCGATAGTAGGAAAGCCACCCATAGCACGCACTCATTGCACGCATCTTTCCATATAAAAAACATAGCTTAACTGAGTCCGTTTTCACCAGTGCTGAGCTACCTATACCAATGAATATGATTAATTGAGGCCAAACGCATCCACAGCAACGTAGCATAGCACATCTTGGAAAAGCACCCTTATACGAAATAAAGGGAAGCATGAAGGAATGACAAAAACGCTACATATATACAGTAAGTACTCTCAAGCCAAGTAGCTATTCTTGTAGCCCACACCATTTCTATAAAAACCTCATCAATTCTTACCGCCAGTTTGCAGAGAAGCCTCTTAATTTCCTGTAGACTTCAATACAAGCATTTAATTAAAAACACATTTCAAAATGGCTGGTAAATTGACAGTTCTGTCAATGGCTTCCGTCGAAACATGTGAAGTTACATCCTATGAGAGATAAACTAATTATAATACCGAATATTCAAATATGGCGGTAATTAAATCATTGATTAGCTGCGGTGGCCCAATGGGAACGGTTCGACTTACGATTTCGTATTTAGGTCATGAGTTCATCCTACACAGTGATTTTAATCTAGTTTAAGTTGATTGATTGGTAAACGTATGTTATATGTAGTTCTATAGATGAGCTAAAAGTACCTACGAACTTACTTCACTTTTTAGGTATAACACATCTTATATTATATTTGGATTTCGTATGAATATTTTCTTTGACGTTCTCTTGCTTCAACATATTTCTGACAGTGGTTTTAATTAAGACTGTGGTTGAACACTGTAAAACAGTTGGCAGTCGCTCTACAACGAGATTTTTTAGCTGAAAAATAAAACTTCCATGCGGATAATATAATTATCCATTTTCAGCACTTTCAGAATATTTATTTTCGTAAAGGCTTCTGTTTTTTTTTATACAGAAGTAAGCATAAAATCGTGTTTCACTTAAAATAAATAAGTTATTAATGAGGACATTTTTCAAATATTCTCGTCTCACGACATTTGACATGCTTAGCATTTTATGCTGCCTACACTTATTTTATACTTAGGTATTATATAAAATAGAGGTATTCTATAAAATACATGAAGTAAATTTTACGACACTGAAGACGACATTTGTAAAAATAAACAGAAAATATTCTTTAAAAGTCAGTTTTGATTTAAACCTACGCTACGTAACAATAAAGATACCTATGTACCTATACCTAACTATGTAATGTCCTTTTTTTGATGACGGGGGAAACCTACATACGGCGCCTAGTTTTTGGGGTAAAAAGCAAGGGAGTGTAGATTTTTTACCTCATTAAAACCACCTGGTGGCCACCTTCTACACCTGTAAGGAGCACCGAGTCCTCTTAGTAGACCTGCTCCGGAGCCCCGATGGTGCAACGTCTGTTACGGCACATCCCTAGGGACCTACGTAATGTACTACTAGCTCGCTGTTGTGGTTTCTTTGTAACTTCAGTACAAGTTTAAAACCTATTGTATGTGCGATATTGTGGTAGATTCGTGTAATTTTTATAAAACACTAGCGAATCCGGCGAACTCAGTTTCGCCGCCACTGATTTTGCCTGTTTTTCCTGAATTTTCTATAAACCTCACAGAGGCCGTGGCCTTTCCAATGAATGCAAACCCGTGGAAATCGGTTCGTGCGTTCGGGACTTATAGCGTCAGGATGGAAAACCTGACTTATTCTTATATTATAGATAGATGTACTCTTTAACTAAGAGTCATTTAACTCATAATTTAATTTTATTTAACTCTAGCATACCACCTCTTAATCAGAATTAGGTAATTTATTTATTATTGACTAAAACAATCCTTTAATTTTCAAGATCGCATACTTGCTTTTATGCTTAGTCCCATACTTATCTAGTTCAAGACCTGGCATAAAAAAACTAGTACATTGACTACCTAAAACTTTCAAATACGCGAATTAAATACTAAACCACTAAGTACGTACATGAGATCGTCAGAATACCTCTTTGATAGATAATTTTCTAAAAATATCGCTAAAGAATGCTTTTTCAAAGTTAATCTCGATACCCTTGTCTTTGAAACAAAGGCTACTTTCATTTAGTGTAGATAAGCTTGCCCTGTATTTCATGTTGACCAAGCTTCGGCTTTCAGACTGAGTAGATTTCTGTTACTTTCTTTTTTCAATTAAAAAAGTTGCCTAACGCTAGGATTTTCTTCTGTGTAGTGGATTCTGATATACAATTTTAAATGCACATGACACGTAGACCCGAAACCTTTTGCTGGAACACAATCACACAAAGAGTTGCTCATTGTGAACACAGGATCCCCAATACGTTGCGTGGTAGCCAATTGTCCGGCTACCGTGCACCGAAGATACCAAGATTCAGATAAAATTAAATAATTTTACATATATGCGTATATAATATATTGTATACTAAGCTTTATTTATCTATTTTTGTGTTAAAACAAAACCAACCAAAAGTTTTGATTCCAATGTTTTTTGTACTATTATATATTTTGACACAAAAGGTTTACAAGTACGACACTGAGCTACCCTATATCTTTAAGCTTTGTGACGTGGGCGTGGGTAGTACAGGACCTTCTGTTTAATGGTGACTAGTGAACATGTGTTTTTGACGTTTTTGGCCCGACAACCAGTATCATTAAACCCTTGTTATTTGGTGATTTTTCATGGCACAGTTTTAAAATTTTATACATACTTACATATAGTTTCTTTATTAAGCAATAATGAACGGATGTTGTAAATTTCGTTTAATAAAAAGGTTGTATAAATCGTGTGCTTAAAATAATATTTAAAGATAATATGATAATAACAGTAAATAATTACGTGACAATCCAATTATACACGAACAAAGTACCGGCTAGTAGATAATTTCTTATTCCCTAGTGATACTAAACTTAGCATTTATTAAATACGTGCTATCCAAGAGATATAGTTCAACTTCAAATTACAAAGTAGAAACATCACACTTTGAAAAAAGAAAGAAAAGTCTTTCTCATTTAAAACTAGTTAGTTTCATAAACGAACCAATCAGAGCGCTGAACGCGCTCTCGCTTCGATTACTTTGAACGTAAAGCAAACTCGTACTAAGGGTGCTTGTTATCTTTATACTATTGTGTAAAGACTATGAATGTGGTTAATCGAGTAATTGCAAGAGATTTGCTTGTTTCTTGGCTAGGTGAATTGAAGTAATTTTTAATATTTGTGATTTTATAATGTTCTTGTAGTAACATGATGGCTTGAATTATTTCTTTAGATTTTATTTTTGGGTTGGGTAAATAATTATTATTATCCTAAAATGTGTGAACAAATAATAGCCTTACCTTTTCCTTCCCCTTATTAAGCACCATGTGGGTGCTCAAAATATAAGGGATGAAAAGAGTGTTTCAATATCTCTTCGGGAATTAAAACTCGTAACGTATCATCTATGTTTTATGTTAACAAAAGTACTTGATTCCTCTTAATAAATGAAAATTAGACGTTTGTTTAGGAAATTTTCTCAACTGTAAATAACTTTGTTTTATTGTGAATAATTATAATAGGAGGGAGTGGGTGCGGGGGGGTCGTACATAAATTCATTCATATGAAATTCACATGACAGATTTCCGACGCCTCCCTGATAATGTATGTGAATAAATAAATAAGAATGATAAATCCTTTTATACGTCATCGCTATATAATTTAGGTCATGAGAAAATGACATCAGTGGAATAACTTAGAACATGTAATGTGTATAGATAAGATAACGTAAGATAAGCTAAGTATGTAGTAATATAACATCACCATCATCACGACTATTCCTTGAAGGTTTCTATGGTAGATTTAATGTGCACTTTCTTTCACACACACATCCACTACTGAAAACAGTGGAGAACTCTTAAAACGTGGTTATGATTGCAAACTTCTTTTTATTAGGAATAGTGTGAAAACGCGCAGACAGATCACCTGATGGTGATCGATCAGCGCCACCCATTGAATACTCGTAACACCAAAGAAATTAAAAGTGCGTCGCCGTTCCTATTTGCCATATCGTGCCTTCGGGCGACTTTAACTGCTAGGTCTCTGAAACGTCACCAAAATCGAGTAGTATCATCATCATCATCATATTTATTAATTAAATCTTCATGCACATAAATATGTACATAACGTGGGCTTAGTACCATGTATTTTCAAACAAACTAGTGGTGCATGGAGCAAGCAAATCCAAAAAAGCTAATTTAGCAAAATACAACATATCAGCCACAAGAGGTCTGCTGCTGAACATAAATCTAACCCCTATATACACACCTATATTAATACAACATAAGGGTCCCAATAACTACAAAGTACCTTTCTAATATTGAACAGGTTTATTACCAAATATGATAAATTTTGTATTGAATTATGAACCTTATTTTAACTTAATTAACTTCGTTATTAGTAAAGTAACATTGTTGTAACAGTCTGACCAATGTACTAATGCATTCTAGTGAGCGTGTCTTCATAATTACATTTCTGCTAAACGGCTTGACCCTTTTCGATTATGTTTTTTCTACTCATGGCGTGACTAATACAGTACCTACCTTTCTACCTTATGGCTAGTCATGTACATGGGCATGTGTGTGTGAATGGCTTGCTAAGTTCTGTAGTACATTTTATATTACAACTGAAAACATGATAAACAATATTAAAATGTAAATATAAAATATTTCGTCAATCGAGTGATCACCAACAGCGGTTGTAGCGTGAAGGGTATTGAAATCATACGAATTGTATGATTAACACCAATTCATTATTTTATTACGAGGAGAGCTTAAAGAAGCTATGAGTATGATTTTCTGAATAATGTACGATAATCTCACATAGTTGAAGTAATCGGAACAATGTAACAAAGAATTGTATTGTGAATCTGATTGCAAAAGAGTAAGTGACTTATGGAGTTTTTTGCTCGTTCTTCTCCATAGGAATATACACTTTGGAACTGGACTGACCGACAGACATTTTTAATAGTTCATTTTTTATAAAAAAAGCCTTCCTGGTCTATTTGAAATAAATAATTTTGACTTCGATAAAAAACATTCTAATATCTGAGAACTATTAATTATCATGTACCCAAACAACAACAAAGGTACATATAAATTTAGCCTAAAAAACAAAGCTCCTAAAATGAGAAGAACGTTGTAGAATTCAACAGGTTATAGAGCTAAGTGGCGACTAGCAGGCTTCTATCATGTGAGTTGAGTAACGTTTGCTGCGGTTTATTCGTGGTTGGGTGCCCATATGACCATCTCTTGTCCGTACAGATTACCTCATGGCTCAGGAACGTTGACCCAATGAAATATGAATATCTATGGCTGTGAGAGAATGTGATAAGCTATAAGCATTGCTCACCAATACAAATGCTTAAATACTTAAAAATACGAACGTTGGTTAGGAATACGGCCCAAAATTAACATAATTTTGTTTAGCTTTGATACCGCAAGAGGGTTCGCAACACATACTTAAGAGTTTATCAGAGGAAGCACTTATTTAAAAAATCTCATGTGTATCTAGAAAAACAGTTGAACAAAGAGAATTGGATTAACTTAATAATAATTAATATAAGTTGAGTAGCGTGGATCCTCAGTAGTAATGTACGAAGTAAAATTAATAAACATATAATGTTTAAAGTAGAACATCGAAATATAGTTACAGTAAATATTTGTCGAGCTCTGGTATTTAGATATTCTGGGAGTTATTTAGTATAACAAGGGTACAATATTAATAAGTTTATTCATAACTTTGTCACTCCAATTTATCGAAATAGATAATTTAATCCCACGCAATGTAGAGCTGTTGTTTCATTACACAAATGGAAGTTCATACAAGACATGTAATAACAAGGTACGACACGATTCAAGCGTCATACTGTTAGATTCAACCAATTTACCGCTACTTGTTCCCCGACCCTAACTCTGTCTTAGTAATTTCCCGATTTCCTCGTGTCGCTAGTTCGTCCCAACGAGTAAACTATACTTGATGGAGACTTTTTGTTTTTACAACTTTTCAAAGTATTTGTAATGCAATTATTATTCTTCACGTGGACATCGATCGAGGCATAGCTAAGAATAATGAGAGATGAATAGTCAAAGCCTCCTCACAATTTCGGCAACGTTGTGCGGTAGGCGGGCGCGGTGGCGTATTGGGCGGGCGGGATCGGTGTGCGCGCGAGGGGAGGTCGATAAGCAGTTTGGATCGGGAGGTCGAGGCAGACGGTCGCTTGCCCTAGTCGCGGAGCGGTCGCCACGCTCTCTACATCCCTCGCTCGCTCGCTCGGTTCATTCCGCCCTCGCGTGCACCCGCGCCGCTCGTGCTTATCGCTCGTGCCGCCGCTCGCGTTCGCTGCTCCGCTGATCGCTCGCGCTCTCCGTTAGCACCCAACGCGCGCTCCAGTAGCAGCGCGTTTCCCCACATTTTTTGAATGTAAGTATTTTTTCAGCCTACCTGTGGATAGCCGCATCGTTCTCCGGGCCGCATTATCTCCTACATATTTTTTACAGGATTACTTTCTACGTATCCGGTTGGCTGTATTTTTGAAGTTCGGCTGGTGCGGCGATGTCGTCTTTCGTTCTTCATATACTTAATTTATTTATTAAAAACCAAGGTTGTGCGGGGCACTAAAATTTTAGTGCCTGTTAACGTACTGGTAATAAAGTCTGGCACTTTAATAATAGGTACTTTGGAAATGGTTTTTACCTATCAATATAAATCCTCGGTTCGTACGTGACTTCGGTATTGAATGGATTTTGATGGAATCAATATTGTAGGTCATTATATGATTTTTTTTACTTAACTAGAGTGTAAAATTCGTGTTTATATATTATTTTGTACTGCGCTATGTTTGGGGTCGCGTAATGTCGGTTTATCTTTTAGTTCTGTTGATTTAGGCCTTTGTTTAAATTCGCGATGTATGGGGGTGACACCGTTTGAGAAAGCTTGAGGTTACACAGTTTCCTCTTATAGATAAAATATTAATAAAATGAAAGATTTTTTTTCAATCGGCTGTTCTTCAGTCTGTGTTCTTCAGTCTTCCTTATTAAGTTTTTCCGCCTTTAATAAAACATTTAATATTCTACTGCGATAAGTGCCGGAGAAAACGCTGTCGAAAAAATTCAGTGACAAATCTCTACTTTGTCGCAACTTCGGTCAAAGTAATAATATATATATTTTTTAAATCACATTATTAAAATTAAATAAAATAGAACGTTAATTACAATAATGAAAATCTTCGTCTTGAAAATTCCTGATTTTTTGGTATAACTGGAATTTTTACAACAAAAAATTAAAAATATTTTTTAATTTTTTGTCGTAAAAATCCAAAGCACTAAAAAATTGAAAAAAATTACACTTTAATTTGTCGTCTGATACAAAAAATAAAATAGACGACATATCTAAACTATAGACAAAAAAAAAATAAAAAAAAAACTTAATCAGAAAAAGAACATTATATATTTTATAAAACTCATTTAATATATTAAAAAAACTAGAATATATATGGACATGAAAATAATGGAGGTTATAAAATAAATAAAAAGTAGGTCATGTCATAAAAGACAAAGTAGATAATGGGCCGACGCGTCAATGGGGGCTAAATCCCTATATCTCACGCGCACAGGCGATACCCATGTAAAGCATTTTTGCTTACTGAATTATTAAAACTATTTTAATTACAATATAACTTACATAAAGTCAGGGTATACTACAGAGAAACTATAAAAAATACCACATACTTATAAAAAATCGGGAGGTTATATGAAAAAACCTGTTCAATTATATAACAGTAAAATGATTAAACCTTTAGTTCCACATAAGAGTTAATCTGCAAAAATTAAAAGTCAGGAAACATTAAATTTAAAAGAGCATTATTCTTATTTAAGAGATTAACGCTCCAATTATTATTAATTTTATAAGCATTAAAAATTAAAATAAACACTTTCGAGCATTAAATGTGAAATTAAACGAATAATAAAATATTTAATTAAAATTCATTTATTTATTCACACTACGTATTTCGTTTGGAGAATACTCAGCGCTCATTCACGCGGTATAACAATGGGAATGGAAAACAAAATTGATTATCTTTGGTCTCCGGCCTCAATATATGTACGATATTGCCGTTTTTATATTCCAACCGAGTCCCTCTGAAGGGAATGTTAATATTTCACAAATCAATTTATGCCAACACATTCTTTTTTAAATGGGAGTTCAGGAATTCACGGAAATATTCGAGCATTTATTTAAAAAAAGTTACACGGTAACTTCGTATTTTATTTAATATGAAGTGACGTAAATCAAATCAAACCAATTAATAAAAAAAAAATATCTGACGAACACTCCAATTTTAAAAATAAATCTATAAATAAATGAGCATAAAATTCCACTCAAGCAAACGTAACGTCCGAAAAATTACGAACTTATAAAAAGAGGACGGACAATAAATAAAAAAAAATAAAAATAAAATTCTGAGATAAAAATAAATCCCATCGCTTTCCTTGTATTCTATCTTCGTGAGGCGTTTTCGTTCACAAAAGTAATCAGAGCATTTTCCTTTGAAGCGTTGATCGAGATTTAACCTGCATTGACACTTCCTATATTGCCCATTCTGGCCAAGAAGGTTTTTACCAGTCGAATAGATCTCTATTAAATAGAACTGCTGAAGTATTCACTCGTTCCTAAGTAATATTATTACATAAGCGAAATACCCATAAGCAAAAACTGATTTTTTAAAATAAGTTTTCGCTTCTGGGTACAAGTCCATGCGCTGATTAGTCTGGATTAATCACAAGTTAGAAAGTCGTAAAGGAACTTATATTTTGTCCGACAGCCAAATCCGGGAATTTCCAATCGGCAATCTCACTAGCGGTCACTTGACCAATGAGATAGTGTCGCATTTATAAAGATTATAAATCAAAAATTTAATAAGATCATCTTAAAAATCTGAATCTTAAAAAAAAAAACATATTTTTAAAGCTTTGTCTTTGTCATAGGTAATTTTGTCATTGGTATGCAATTAATACGTAAAAGCTATTTTATAAATAGACATAACACATAAGTTACAATCGAAATATTCTACATTCTACAAATCCTATATTCAAAGTTAGGTGTGAAATTATTTGAAAAAAAAAACGAAACTGTCTAGTAATCACTTCAGTTTCATGTAGAGTTACGATTTCGACACGCACTTTAGTAATTACGTTAAAATAGTAATAACAACGTTTGGTACAAATAAAATGACATAGAAAACTTTTAAATACAAACCGATTTAGATTTTTAACGAATTGGTAGAAGTAGAAATTGGTAAAATAATAATATTTAAATTGTTGACACTCTGTGTAGTGTTACAAAGGGCATTGAGATTTGTATGACGTCATGACCTAAACAGGCACTCATGAAAATTATGTTTACAATATAATAGACTACTGTAAAGTCTATAGACCCTCTTATTTCTATTAAATATGAGAATTTAGTAAGAACATTTCAATAATATATAAACTACATAATTATTAGGATCAATGTAAACTTTACATCAAATATAATGACTTTTTAGGCTTAAGAAAAGTTTTGAAGTACATTAGAGTTTCACAACATTGAAATAAATTCAACAACCAATGTACAGGGATTACAAAAAGAGAGATCTTGTTATTAGGACAATTGTTTCGTTCCATTGTCACAATGTAGTACCCTCGTCACAGTTTTAGCTCGAAAAGCGCACGGTGATAAGTGTACAGAATAATTTAATCATTTTATTGATCTACCACCTCTCAACATCAATGTACGCGGGGTCGCGCCACCAAATTATATAAAATCAATTAAACTTTGAAGAACGCTTATCAAGACTCGAGTTTTGAACTTTAGCTTCTCCTTGAGTCTTTTGTAATATTTTTTATTGTTTTATTTGTACCGGAAATTCGTGTTTGAACTTAGGAGCGAGTTATTCGGTCATTCGAGCGATTGTTTGCTATGAAAAGTTGTTTAATTATGACCGCTTCTCATGCGAACTACGGTACGACCTATTATTTGCTATGATAGTATTTTGGAGTAATTAGCTGGTGGTTCTTTATCGCCATTTCACTTGGAAATATACTTGTATTATATACAAAAGTCATACTGCCTCGTTTGTCGGACAAGGGTCTCCGGTTCTATTTCCGGATTGGGCAAACTATTACTAGGCTATTTTTGATTATTCGAAAGTTTCTCAGAAGTAGCACGAAGTCTGAAATTGTATTCAGTATATGGCAGTAGGCTCACCCCCTATAAAAAAAAAAGGGTGTACATTGTATAGCGGTATTACGTGCCGTAATGTGCACCTCTGCCTAACTCTTCGGGGGTAAAAGGCGTGCATTGGAGAAATGTTTAAAAAAATATAATTAATAACACTTAAAAAAGAATTTAACAAATTATTAACTCCTTAATTTTACAATATAACGATACTTTTTTAGAGTAGTGTGTCTGATAAATCGTACCCGTAAGCCTGCAATGGGGTATTTAGCAGATTTAATTTTATAGGAAATATAACTCAGTTTTGTAAAACATAGAGATATTAACTTCTACTTAGGACTCAACGTTACGTAAAATTACTATAAACTTCAACAATATTTTACTGTTGTATTAGACTTAGATGTCCCTAGGGTGAGCAATTTCAAAATTTTATGACTAAATCTATTTATAAAATCGTTTGCGATCAAATTATTTCAATTTGAGTGGGGCTTTATGTAACATGAGGAGAGTTAGAAATAACTTAGTTTTCTGCGTAGATGTTCGTATATATTTCAATATTATTAACAAAACTTAAACGGGGGATGGTTACGGTGCCCCAAATACCCTCTTTTTTGAATAGCGGTGTTAGAGTCCTAATAAAGATAAACTGCATAACCTATTGTCAAATACTGAGTTCATTTTCATTATCCGCACTTCTACAAATAATTCATCATCATCTTCATTATATCAGCTACAAGACGTCCACTGCTGAACATAGGCCTCCCTCAATGACTTCCAGATAAGCCGATTAGCTGGCTAATAAGAATAGTTTGAAATTTTTAAAATGATTGACTATGTGATATTGACTTAGGTTTTGGTCGATTTTTATACAAACTTTGCATTGATAATTACAACAGCGATAGAAATCATAACTAGTGTTACATTTTCAAGTAACAGCTTTAAACAATAATATGTACATCCATTCAATTGAGAAACTGAAATTTAATTTCGAAATACTATTTCCTAAAGCTTAAAGGTCTAGGACGTTTACGGAAATATTTTGTTTGCTACTGACAGTTTTAGCGGTAAATCTTCTTTCCTACTTTTTCTATTTTAAGAGCTGACTCGCGCTAAATCTGGCTTTGAAATAGGATAGTTGGCGGAGCATTTGTACACGACAGATACAATCACGATGAGTGTTTTAGAATGTGGAAGTTAATTCTAAGTAACAGAATGGAGATGGCAAAAATAAGTATAAAAATGTACTTAAAGTCTAACTTAAAGTCTAAGATCTTAAGAATTATGAAGAAACAACGTGAAAAATTATAAATGGGTGGTTTTGGCTGAGGTGGGAAATATGATGGGAACCATTTCTTAAGATTTTGAGGAGTATCGTTATTATAGGTACTATTGTCCAAATTTAATTTAAGTGTGGGAGAGCCATGCTTCTGTACGAATGGGTCGGCTTCCCAATCCCCGATTTCCTAACCACCTCTAAAATTTCTAACCCTCAAAAGGCTATCAACGTACTTGTAACGCCTCTGGTGTTTCGGGTTTCCATGTTCCTACTCCTGCTTTTCTTGGTAGTGGCGGTGATTGCTTACTATCCGTCTGCTCGTTTACCGGCTTGTACCATAACCTGAAATGAGTCTCAAAATTTAATACCTTATTAAAAATAAAGTACGGTACACAAACGCACATTTATTACATAATGAGGATTTATTACATCGGTTAACTGTTTAAAATCATAAAGCGTTGAACTTCGCTGTTCTGTGAACAGTCCCTACATAATTTTAAGATAAAACGGTCCAATAATTTAATTCAGGGAGAATAACCGTTTTCCAATAGCACGGCACGGATACGGTACCGTCGAGACGTAAAACTACATATTATATTGAATTATATGCACCGGTTCCTTTATGGCTGATACGGTGACGTACGGTTGAAACGAGAGCGCGTTTTCGATTACTTTATACGTAAAGCAATCTACGTGTTTAGATTTGTCCGGCCCGTTACCGTTCGGCAACTCAAGATAATTTAAATTTTTAAACTGACATGGTCACTAACACTAACATTAGAACTTAAGACGGGATATTCACCATGTTTATTAATGTTAAACTCATAGACATGGTAAATATCCCGTCTTAAGTTCAAGATAATTTGTTCGGGAAGTTCGACATTTGGATTTTTAAAATGATAACATAAAAATACATTAACAGACCTGTATTTATATGACTAATGGTTTCTGATTTTAACAGTTTTATGGTTATACAATGTACAGGTATGTATTATTGATTCCACAAAATCCATTCAGGCCTTGACAAGGTTTTGCTCTGCATATAACAAAATAGTTTCTTAAAAAAATATTTGTAGCCTGAAGAATAATAATTTTCTAAATATTGAGATATGTTAACCATTCAGTGATGGTTTAGTATCGATTTTTCAATACCTACTGAAAAAAATAACTGAGAATTTGAAATGGATTCAAAATACGACCTTTTTTAATGATCAAGAACTTGCTTAATCGTTTGCCGATATTGCAATAAAGTGACTGACGCCCTTCCGATAATCGGGCGCGGCTGGTTCGTTAAACTCAAATTAAAACTAATCTTTAAGATTGAAAGCAATTAAACGCATTTTTAAAAAAACACACACACTCTACAGGAATTACTTTGACATAAGTACATACACAATCTCACGGCTATCTGCCATGGGGGTAGGCAGAGACAATGAAACTCCAATTACTACGAGTCTTACATACCTCTTTCGCTTCATCCACAGCCATCAGTCAGTCGGTCAGTTTGATGTATGCGTCGGTTAAGACAACTTTTATTTTGTTGACCTCTTTAGAATAAAGTTAATATACAATAATTACTGAAATATAAAACTATGGTGGAATTCATAGTTTACTATTACACACATTTACATTTTTTGAGATATAAAAGCAAAGTTTACGAATTTAAGCGATATAAAACGTTCACAATTTAGTATCCCCTGTTAGTAAAAGTTGAAAATGATCCCAACACATCCAATCTAATTTACCGAGGGTGTCGAAATTGTTCTAACAATAATTACGTTAGAGACAGCCTGCGTAACTATTGCTACGAGATTACTACGCAGGTCATTGCTACGATGCTACGCAAATCTACGCTAGATGATGCTACGATATTTTACGCTACCATGCTACGCTTTGCTACGAGATATACACGGATGAAAAGAAATACTCGATATAATATTCCTGTTTGAGAATATGATTTTATAGAAGCGTAATAGAAGTTTTAGTAGAACTCAGAAGCTGGTTTAA
Source organism: Spodoptera frugiperda (assembly GCF_023101765.2). Lineage (NCBI taxonomy): Eukaryota > Metazoa > Arthropoda > Insecta > Lepidoptera > Noctuidae > Spodoptera > Spodoptera frugiperda. Next base: position 5,401,115 of record NC_064236.1, read on the forward strand.
ACGTGAAAAGGTTTGACGTCGTAGAATTTTCGTCACTTTCGGGGACTTGACCTAAATACACAAGCAAACATTGATGCTTTTCGAATCGCTTAGGTTTAAATAATGTAAATTTTGTTAAAATGTTTGATGGAATTTCACAGTTTAGTTCGCGATTAATAGATATCGGTGAATAGATATGTATCATTGTTTTACTTTAGTTTGAATACGTCTTAAAATAACAACTAATCCGGATTTGAATGGCATTGTCATTTTGGACCAATATTACATGACCAAATTACTTTTCTATCAATATCAAGGCTATATACTAATATGTGGACGAATTACATGTGGGTAAAATACCTTTTTTTGTCAATGGACAACTAATTACCTGCCACCCACTGAATATTGAATAAACAATAATGATACAATCGATTACTACTATTTTCATTATATTGTTATATGTCACGTCGTAGTTTTGTTAAAACGTGTTAAATCATGAAAAAAATTACTTACGCCTAACGTGGCGTGGGTGCGTTTCCAAATATTTGCGGCTAGTCTAACAGACTGTGGATATTTTATATGGGACGCTACTGAAGACTATAATATTTGAGTAAAAGTATTAGATTATTCCGGTTCATGCGCCCATCGCGTGGGCAACTACAAACACATTTTTGAACTGCTATAGTTAGTAACAAGAGGTTTTAATCATTTGATTAAAAGGGATTTAAATTGGATTTCTTTTTTGGATTTCACAGTATAACTGTTACTTGTTTGTATTTTTATCTTATAAATAACTTATAAATACAAATGGCGAAAACTGGGTGTAGATTGTATAGTGGCATACCCTGCCGTAATGTACACCTCTGCCTACCCTTTCGGGCACAAAAAGGCGTGAAGTTGTGTTGTTTATATTTTCCATCTGGTAATTAATCAGACTACAAACACATGAAGGGAAAGTTCTCTATCCCTTAGGACTTCCAGAACTTCCATCCAAACGAATGAAATAAATAAGGAATAGTGTAGGCAATACAACATTCATGTACAGTCATGTATAGCACTGGCTAAATCTATGTGTGTGGCTGTTCCAATTAATCACAAGAGGTCCAATCGGTCATTCAGTCGGCTATAGACGACCCTGTCAGATGCTGGCTATCGTCTTACGAAGGGGAAGGGTGAAGGGCTTGTTCTCATTAATATATGTCCAGTCGCATTGTTGTGATAGACATAGCCATTGTTTAGACAGTGTGATAATGCTGAGTAATCATGAGTAGTGATTCTAATTCAGATATAAACGACTTTACTAATGGTAATCGTGTTTTGAGGTTGGTTTCCTGGTGAATTACCAACAACAGTTTGAATTACTAACTAACTAGAGTTAGAATTATGGCCTGCAGCTCAGTCTTTGTAACATGTGGAGTCTCTTATTGCTGCACTCAGAGACATTTAATGATTACTTAAACCTTTCCTTAGTAACGATTTTGTATCGAAAATTGCTGCTAAGGAATGGGTTAGTGGGTCTTATAAGGCTCTCAAGAAGAATAGGGGTTCTGACAGTTGTATTCTACTCTGCCAGCATAAAATAGCTTACCAAATAGATGTCCGGAATTATACTTAAAATATTTTTATCTACCAGACTCCGATTTAAACTTTTTAAAAACATTTCAAAACCTCTCCTAATGCGCTGCACGGAACGTTTTAACGAAGTCACCATTTCATGATCAGAAGCAGTCTTAATGCGTTTAATGCAAAGTTTTCGTATTATAAAATCACATTATATTGTACGTGCTCATCCCTCACTGTAGCGCCGTGAAGATACGTACGATTTACGTTTTATACACGACGACATTTACATAATGGGCCATTAGAATTTATGTTGTGATTTTGTCTGGTTGTGTTACATTTTTACTATGGAACCAATTTCTTTACTTTGTTTGTAGGTTAATGTAGTCAATGTTACGTTTTTAGGTATCTAGGTCGTTTTATAGAATTCGTATTTTTTATTAATTTAAATCTACGAACGTGTTATCAGTTCTGCGACACAATTTAATAATTTAAATTATTTCAGTTTTATATTTTTCTTTTTTCAAACTATTAATATCTTCTACATTGTGTTTAGTTTCAAAGATTGGCACAAATATAGAATACGTAATTAATTTAAACTACTTCTAGAACAACTTCAAAGAATCAGAAGATAATAATCTTTTACATTATATTTTTTTATTTATTTAACACTTTATGTTCACAAAGAACATAGGCGGGCCTAATGCCGAGTAATAGTAACAATTAAGTAGTAGGAGACACTTCACGAATTCATGTACTATTTCTATAAAAACAAAGCTCTCCCCGCAAAGATTTGGTAAATTAGACTTACCAACAAAATAACTGAGACAAGGTGTGGAAATAACATAATTACCTAAGTATGGAAACTCCATCTTTTCTTGGAAAATATACCTTATGCGAAGATAATGGAATTTATTGCCGGCGAACATAAACCAGCATTTTTTTTTCTTAAATGCCACCAATTTTCTCGCACTGCTTCAAGTAAATTTAGTAAGCCTACACATCAATTTTGTTTCGTTATTTAGAGAGCCTTCGTACCTCCTTTGTATTATTTATAAAGAGTTACTTTATTTAATAGCATAAGTATTTAGTATAATCAGGAATTATTATTAAATCTTTAATTTAATTAAATGATTGATATCTAAAGCAGTTCTATCCACACTTCAACTGTTTTCATGTAAAAAAAAATAATAATCCATCAATTTTTCCCTATTGCATATATTATAGTGCAATTGCGCCTAAACTGCATTTACAGACTATAAAACCGTAAGTCTCTAGTTTTCCAAACATAAAATGAATAAAATCTCATTTCAAGTATCTACTTAGCTTAACCTAGCCAATGACAGGTTGAAAAATAAATTAGTTTAATGAGAATAACCTACCAATTTCTTATTTTGTCCTTTGTGTATAAAGAGTTTTGTAATCTAATCTAAATCTACTAGAAAATCAAACAAACTGAACTTTAAGATCAATATTCCAAGAACAACTTCAAGCAATCCAACATTACTGCAACTCAACGAAGAGTTAACTTGGTTCACTGATTCGTAAAATATCTTGTTTAAAAATACGACAACAAAATTTTATAAAATCATTCCTCCTCACACAATTCAGCGAATCTTGTATATTTTCTGAATTTATTTCAATGGAAATAATCTCAAAGAAATATATATATATTAAAGTACAGAGATGGAAGCTCGTTCGGTCAAGTAAATTCCATACAGTATAAGAATAATATCAGATACAATCTTATTTCTTTAAAACATTTCATGCTTCAACTATTCCGGGCTATTTTCAATTGTAAAGTGACCTAACATATATAAAATCACATCTGGTATTTCCCAAAGAGTATGTATGTATGTATGTATTAGGGGGCGTTAAGGAGTCCCATTGTAATTGGGGTGAACCTACCAAACACAGGACACAATTTCGGTTTTCATTATACTATTGAAAATTTTGGGAGGTTTGAGTGAAAAGAGTATCACATACATATTCATAATTTTCGTTGGATGTAAAATATATCTTACTTAAAAGATTGGTTTCACTTTTGGCTATAAGGATAGTACTACAGAGTAGACAAAGTCTAAATAATAATAGAAGTTTCTCATTTTTGAAAGACCGGCAACACTCTTGTGTCTTCTCTGGTGTTGCGGTGTCTATGTGTGACGGTAAGTCCTTAAAACAAGGTTACCAAAACCCTTAGTACGAGTTTGCTTTACGTTTAAAGTAATCGAAACGAGAGCGCGATCGGTGCTCTGACTGGTCAGTTCTAATAAACCAATTAATAAGAGCGCCGCCCGCGCTCTCGAAAGCAAACTTGACTTCATGCTAAAGGTAGTGTTCCTCAGACAAGTTCATTTCACGTTGATTAGAAAAAAAAAATAAGACGCAGTATTATTTCAAAGTAATGGTTACAATATTTTAAGAGAAGTCATCTTTTAATAATGATGTATTTAATTTCATAAAATTACATTATTTTAAATATCATTGTAATTTTATTATACATATTCTAAATCATAGCACTCTAAATTAAAAAAATAGCTATCCACCGTCCGAATAGGTAATTGCACTTAAAACTCCCGGTAGCCGTGCATTAGAGGACTTTGTGAATTTTTAATGATTTTACAGAGGTATAGAGTGCTAATCACTACGCGTTGGTTGCACCACATTAATTTTAATTAGATCCAATATACTCTCTGTTTAGGTGCATTAGTGTGGGAATTATCTATAAGATTGGAAGTAATGCATTTTATTATGTGGTGTATTTTTAAACATGTAATTAGTTTCACAAACAGCCCATTACAGACCACTACTCCCTTATGACTTTCCATACAAAGAGGTTAGTTATAATCCAGGGTTTGTTAAAGTGGTGTCCATGGACCAATAAGGGTTCCGTAACATGTGTACCAAGAGTTTGGAGTAGGTCAGTTAAAAAACTGTCACAAAACACGAGTTAATTGAACAAAGACTAAATTAGAATAAGATTAGGGTAAAATTACTACCAACTAATAAAAGTGATTTTTCAATTTAAATTAATTTGTGTTCTCTACATAATAAAAAAAATCTTTGGTAGTGGTCCGTGGTATTATTTATACTGTAAAAGTGCTGTGAAAAAAAGCTCTGCTTTTATTGCTATGCTACCAAACATTTGGAGATCGTAATTCAGATTTACGTGACGTAAACAAAATCTATTCCTGAAAAGTACCAACATTAACTAGTTAAATTCAATTTACGACTAACAATAATAATGAAAGCAATTTCTATAACCAGTGGTACTAATTTCAAAATCGATAAAACGTTCTCGATTCTATCGCTAAGATTCTTATCGAGTTGTGAACGTGTTAATTTTGAATCGATATCGCTTTTCTACGGAGGGTTATCTCGGATCAAATGCAGAGACCTCAATTAGGGTGAGAACCCTCTACTCTCTAGTGTAGTGGAGATAGTTTATGACTGCGCCATCCTCTCAGCCTGTTTGCCTCACTAATTCCAAGCGTCCTCGTTGCAGTTAAAATCATTTAAACTACTCACTACTACGTACTTTGTCTAATTTGGGGACCAAACCTACATATAATGCCTGATTATAAAGGACACCTGCTTATTAGCATAATTTTCCCATCTTAGCAAAATGTTGCATTTCCAAACATTGACAGTGATAAGTAAATAGTGGATTTTTTAATGTTATTATACCAAATATCATTTCAACAAAGTCCTCATCTTAGTTCTCCACAAGCCTTTGCACTTAAACAAAGGCCTCCCCTTAGTTCTCCACGTTTGAAGGCCTTTATTCAACAGTGGACATCTTTCAGCTGATTATGATGATGATGATATCATATGAAATATCATTTGAAAATTAACAAGCATAGGTTAGTTACCGCAACTCCAAACTGTAGTTAATCATGTTTCTAGGAGTACTAAATTACCAAAGACATAAGATACAGTGCACAAGCACAAGCAAATTAACTGTCAATACCAACATCTCGAAGCTTATTCAAAGAAGAGGCATTCAATTACTCCCCCACATTCTCCGAGTGATATTTAATTGAATATCTCACAATAAGAATTCTCGTATAGTTCTGTATGTAAAGATGTGCCGTTATTTGCATTTCTACTTGACAAGGTATGCAAATAAAAGAAGACGACGTCCTACGTTCCCTCGACCACTAATAAGTCTGAGTTCATAATAAAATATCTTCGTATATCTGAAGCATGACCTACTAATCTGAAATTTATTATTCAGTCTTTATATAGGGACAGTCTCGGTTCATTTATTTTAAACTAGCGTCCCTTTTCGGTTTCTTACTGGTGCTACCGAACTTTCCAAGTGAGTTCGCCCATTTTTTCTTTCATGCAATGCAAACGTGTACCTGAAATTTATATTATGATTATGCATTCAATTCTTATTTTATTGGCGATGACAATACGTACGACAAACCAGAACGAGCCCTTCTGAGAATAATCATTCTTGCTTCTTTCACTAGCTTCTGCCAGCGGCTTTGCCCGCGTCTCCGTGAGATGAAACGGGGGTATCCTATCTCCCAAGGCAGCATGCCTGTATAGGTACCAAATTTCATCCAAACAAATAAACTTTCATATTTATAACATTAGGGTGATTTTGGTGATTAACTTAAAAAAAGCAGTCGCAATTCCACATCAAAATAAAATACATTTATAGAGAAACATGTAAATTGTATCTTTATTGAAGAAAAAAAAAATTAAGACTGAGTGCTTTTTTTGTTGGGTATCTGTTCGCTTGTTCACGCAGCATCGATATTTAAACGTGACGGTAACGAAACCTGTAATTCCACGTATGCCACGAAAGTGGTTTTAAATTGCACCCATTTTTCGCCCAGTTATGTCTCGTTATGCATGGATAGCCTTTTATGCCACGTTTCATTTCAGTCTACATTTTTCAATCGCACCGAAATCAAAACTGGCAAATTAGCTTACCTCCGCCTGATACACTTAACAAAGTCAAAATCATCAAAATATGTGTAACTAATCGAGTATCAGTCTACATTTTTCAATCGCACTGAAATCAAAACTGGCAAATTAGCTTACCTCCGCCTGATACACTTAACAAAGTCAAAATCATCAAAATATGTGTAACTAATCGAGTATCAATACATGAACTAAGTATCAACTGACCTCATTAAAAATTTAGTTACGAAAATTCCTTGATTTACGTTGAAAAGTACTGTAGTGTAAAACATTAAAATATTATTAAAGAAGTAAAAACAAAGATCACCGTTTACATGTCTAGTAGAATAAATAAGACATTATCTCTTTGTCTTTTATCCTCTATATAAAACCAAAAGATCACTCATCACATCAGCTACTCATCACGTGATTTGAAAAACTGCTGGACTTACTTGTAATTTTTATTTATCTCTCAGAATTCAAAAAGGCCATAATAAAATAAGAACTGTTTCGATATACTTAAAACGTTTCGTGTTCGCCACTCGTTTTATAAACATTTCTAACCCTAAGATGAATATTCCAAGCTGGATCTCATAATTTCACGTAGTTCCAATTTATCTTGGGCAACATCTTAATATTCGAAATATTAATAAAGTTGGCGAGAATTCTCAGCATGAAATATTATGAAAACTAGTGAACTACAACAAAAAGTGTAATTTAGTTCGGTGTAAGTCAGTCCTTTGACCAGTTTCTGGTGCAATCAGTCGGATGCACTTTACTGAGAACGTGAAACACGCTCTATGAGTCTTATGCTCAATGGCTCTTACCGTCAAACGGATATCGAAACCAAAGTTGGAGAATTGCATCGGCAATAGATTTGTACACAGTCAGAATCAGAGTCAGAATGTGGTATGCCTTTGATGCTTTGAGAACAACGGTGGTTAAGGACTGTCTAAATCAAATACAGACATCAGCTTCTAATCAAAGCTTGTCGTCTCTATCGGAATTTCTAATGAATTTGTTTAAGATTTAACAATTAAGAATAGTTAATTATAATTAAGAACAGAAAGTACCTAACAGAAGATTTGGAAAACATTTTTGATTTAGGTGCTTAAAAAAATAACAATATTAAAATTCAATATTCCAATCGCCTTATTACACCCCTATTGATCTCTGACAAAGGCTTGTTATCAAGGAAATCGAATATTTGCTTATTTACAAACAAGAAGGAAATGGATTCAAATTATAGGTGCTGATGTTGATGTTGTTGATGACTCGTATTTATAAAAAATATTGTAACATTGAACAAAAACGTGTAAAAAACAAACCTAGTTGCTGATGGAAACATTTTTATATTTTATCGAGAATTAATACAATTTGGAATTCAATGCAATGTGCAATGTGTAGAAAAACCTAAACTTACACATAATGTATGAAATACTCATCATTACATATTCGGCTCAGGTATTAATACAATATGATGGCGACGATTATTTTATAAAAGCCATGGCAATTGGAAAAGCATAAAACGTTCTAATTAACTGAACATTATAATTTTTGTTAAAGGAAAATTCTTCTTATTGACTTTAAACTATAGTCTATCAGTAAATGTATAAACCAGGGTATAAAATAACGGCTATACTTCGAATGGCCGCAGCTCTGAGACATACCACTAGAATATGTATTGGTTTAAATTATTTATAACTCGGATTTTCAAACATGTCGAAACAGGCGCCCATTTTCGGTAGTTTCTACAAACATATGTGCCAATAAATATCATTATTGAGTACCTTTATTCATGAATTATATTTTATTTAAGCTATGGCATTAACCCTTATATATTAATGGTTATTTATTACAAAACATGTCTAAACGAGGTAAATAAAATTGAAAACATTTACGCACATGTAATTCTAATAATACAGATAAACTAACTCATGCTTGACTAGTTTTTATAAATCTAGTCTGATAACTAGATTTATAAAAACTAGTTATTAATAACTAAAAATACTTATTACTCGCGTAAATTATGGAGAAAATCTCTACTAGTTTCGAGTCACAGAGGGACTCTCAGTACGTCCGCGTCTGCGTACGGTCTTCACGATGAAGATTCCCTCTGAGATTCGAAACTAGTAGAGCTTTTCTCCACTATTTTACGTAAGCAAACCGTGATTTTAATTAACTTGGTAAGTATGTCTGACGATAGTAGTAATTATAAAAACTAGGTATTACTCATATGTTGGTTAGAGACTGGTTTTTAATCTAGTTAAATTTTGCTGCAGCCACAGAGCTAATTACATCTCCGTAACACACACGTTCTTCTATAAAATAAGAAAATAAAATATTATAATCTTTAAAGTAAATATTTCTCTGTAAGCAAGTAAATTGCATTTTGATTAAACTCCGTCTGTTTACGATGCTAATATGAAAATATCAACATTTTCTTTTACGTTGGTTTTCTTAAGGGTTTATTTGTACCTCTTTAATCTTTTGCATACAACATGGTAACTAGGAAAGTAAATAAGTATGAGACAGAAAACGATCGTCGAGTTAGGTTGGTGGTTAAAATTTCGACAGTTGATTTTAGTAATCGCTCAAAAGAAAGTTTGATACTACATTTTTAAATTTTGGAAATAGTTTAAAGACAAAATATTATATGTGATAATAAGAACTTTTAGCAGTATGTAATAAGTCGTATGTGACATCACCGCGTCTACGCACGCTACTCATGATGAAGAGTCCCACTGTGACTCGAGACTAGTAGAGCTTTTCTCAATTAATTTACGTGAGTTTTAGTTAATTCACTATATCCTACGATAGTTATTTACAAAATCAAAATAAACATTTTATCGATGGAAATCCCCAATTCCAAATGTACAGCACCCATGTACGAAGCAAATTGTTATCCTCTTACCTAATAAAGACTTTGGTATAGGGCATTCCTTTGAAAATAACATTCTCAATACCATATTTATTTAACGTTTACCTTAGTCAATATTAAACATAGCTACCTCTTAAAGGTATCACTGGAAGTGGAGCATTCAGAGCTACGTCTAACAGATTGTATATTTGCTGCGGTGCACCTGCAATCGTGCTTTGAGCTTTGATACACCACATAGTTTATATTTAATTTCCATCTTATCAAATACCTGAGATAAAAATTTTACAAAGTAAAGGGAAATGGAAGATATTTTATGTAAAATAAATTCCTTTGTGGGTTGGTTATAGCTAGTAAACTATCTTGGTATAAGGAGTGCATACCGCTTTGGTATTTGAGTGGTAATGTAGTGCTTTGTAAAAATAGCCTTTGAAGCTTTTTACTACGAAGCGTCTAGGAAGATAAAGTATGTCAGGATTAAAATAAATGCTTCATGGCTTTAATATCCTTTGCTTGTAAAATTGTTTGTTTGTTTATTAAATATATACATTATGTCTTCTTATCTTAATAACATTATAAATACAATACTGCAAATGATACGACTGCTGGGTATAGACTTCTTCTCACACGCACTCAAAGCAAGTCGGCAATATCAGACAAAAATAATACAGAGAGGTAAATAAATGATATAAGGATACCAGTAAGCAATTATAACTTCTTTGTAGGACAAACACTGTGACGATAATAAACCTCGTACTTCTTGATTACATTCTTATGTAAAAATTAATGACTTCACTAATTAATAATTTCTACGAATAATTGGAATAAAAAATCTATTTATAATCACTGGGTTCGGTTAATTACTGACATGAGTGAAACATATGAGTTTACCCCAACGTTGCCCCTGAGGTTAACGACCTTTGGAGGATAAATTACCATGCGTTAGTATCATACAATTTTGTTACTTTTAAGGCGGTTGTGGTTCGAGTCGGCCAATGATTTCTAGGAAGCTTAAGTTTTATTTTACAAATATAAATAGGACTTTGGTACCAAAGAGTATTTGGTACATAAGTAAACATATAATACCTACCTTCGTGTTGTTTTTGGATGGCATCGAAGAATTTATTACGAATACAAGTCTTTATGAGAGACCAAAGAAAAAGTAATAACTGAAAACTAAAATATATAATAATCGCAACAATTCAAAGCAAAATTCGAATATTTATCATTTACAATTGAAACAAAATAACATCGAGACAATATCTACATAAAACCAATTCTATCGGAAAAGACTTAATCCTGTCTACAGCATGAACTATTAAAATAATTTTAATACAGGACTGGTCACGTTTCACTGAATCTCAATGATAATCACTTGAACGTTTCTGTTGTCCTGGTACTCTGTTATTTATTTAGTAAAACCTTTGAACGTGTCGATTTACAGTTTGCAAAACGTTAATGATAATACTAGAGTACATCATAGTCTTGTTTGCGAGAAAACATGGATTGTGTCTCATTTTGCATACTAATTAATGCAGAGTTTTTAGTTTCGTTGTTTGAGTGCTGTCTAGATGTCTCTCAGTGGATTGCTCGTTTCTGCGAATTTTGCTAGTTAAAAATGGTTTCATATTTTTGTTGTTTTAAATTGGAGATAATACACATATTATTTTTAATTAATCTGTCTAGATTAATTGTGATTTACGGTTTACGTAACTATTTGACGAGGTTACTCGATTAGTTTCGTGTCATACCGGAGCCCATAGTCTAGAAGACATTTAAAAAACTTTTTGATAATAAAATTATTGTTCGTCAAATTGAAACTTGTAAAAAAACATATTGAAAAAATAATGTTCATTATTTGTGGATGAAAACAACTTATTGCATCAGCCCACGTAGCTTAAACGTAAAAAGCAAGGTTTTGTAGAAAATCCATAAATATTATATTGTTACAAAGAACGCGTTTTAAAACTAATAACTTAAGTGACTTCAATTTAAAAAATTTACAATATTGTGGCGGCTGAAGCAATTTCTTTAAGTTTTTCAAGAAAATTGTTTAGTCGAGTAATTGCAGTTTAATACTTTGATGGTTATCGATTTTTACAGTTCAAATACAATTAATACCGGCTGTTAATAATTTCTCATTGACACGCCACTGTATAATATTATTATAATTTTATAAACTTCCCTTGGCTTTCTTGTGACACCAGTTTTTATGGTATAAGATAAAATGAACTTTATTCCTACGGTCATTACTGGCTATTTTATGTGTCATAAAATTGAGTTTGAGTTTATATTCTCTTTATATGGTTATCTGAATTATGAAAAATGGTAAATGCAGTAATGATGCTTTTTATCAGTTCGGTATGTTATAAACAAATCTAATATCTATACTAATAAATAAAGCTGAATAGTTCGTTTAAACGCGTTAATCTCTAAATTGACTGGTTTTATTTGAAAAAATCTTTTTGTTTTGGATTTTCCATTTATCGAGGAAGGCTATAAACTATAAAACATTAGGGTCTGATCAGAACGGGTGAAACAGCAGGAGTAGCTAGTACTAAATAACTGGCGAGTTTACTGCAATCTCTGAGATTTCACGTTCCACCTTAATTATAAAATGAAGGTTCGGAATATAACAATAATACGTATAATCGAAATCAATTATTAAACTTAATAAACCGAACTATTACATAATTAACCCTGTAATAAAAATATTCAAAAACCAACTCTTCATGTAAATGTTAATTAAAATTCTAACCACGAAAGATGCTCAAGATAGGTTTGATGGCTCTTTTCGAGTCTAAAAGCATGCAAAATTTTTTGAAAGATAAACTTTATTCGCCTTGGCAAACAGAAAGACTGTGTTGAATTCAGTAGCATCTCACATATACTTAAGACCGTGGTAGCAACGTAACTTAGTCCATGAATAGTTAAATAACTTTAATGAAGATTTTGCTGCAAGCTTTATTTTATAATCTCTGTTTTGTTTGTTTAATATTTTAAAGTCAAAGGCAAAGGTCAAAGTTTTATATTGTGAGCGTTCGCACTGCTCCACCAATCAGGTATACAATAACTTGAGATACAAGAAAAACCAATTAATCAAGGATTAGGAACATATTCAGTCAAATTACGCATTTGTATTAAAATATAAAAAAAGGTCTAGGCAGTACTAAATTTCACTAAATTTAGTACTGCCTAGGCCTTTTTTAATATAGTCAAATATCACTATATTTGACTTTTATATTTGGTAGCAAAGCATTTGTTAGGAGTAGTAATAGTTTGTGTATATTTTTATATCTGTACTGGTTATTATATGCCATGAATGTCTAAAACAGTCGAGAGGAAAAATGTTAAAGATTATAGAACGACAACGAAGCAGTATCTCTCCTTTTCCCCTTTTTCCCAGTCATATATCTTGAGTTCAACGTTCCATTAGTGTCGAAATAATTTCGAATTACTTAGAAATAACACGCGGTCCCACTTTGAGATATATTTCCCAATAGATTCTTTGAATTCTATTCTAGATAAAAATATAGCAAGAAAATAAACTATATGATATTTGGCTGTCGATTCTGGGAATGCCAGAATGTCAGTAATTCAGTATAGCAATAAATCACATGGGTTTTCGATGAACATATGATATTACAATGTAAAATAATAATACACCAAATGTATGTTTAATGCGAGTAGACGCATCATGTACCTATCAAATGTGTCATCGAAGCTATTATGCTGTTATCATGATTCTACACCATCGCACACAATTATTAGTCATTGCATAGACACCCTTTCACAACCATATGTGCATAATTTTGTTTATCAATAATTTACGTGACAACACTAGTCACAACACCTACACACACCCACGCTTTTGTTTATGACGCGCACAAACTAATGGAATGTACGTTGTACGTACATAGATACATAAACACGCTTTGTTTATTAAACACAACGCTTTTCGATTTACTTACTGTACATAAATTAGTAACAAACTTACATACTACATGTTTCTAGTATATGTAATATATGTTCTTTGAAAGACTAATTTTAAACATACTTAAGGGATTTACAATTTTCATATTACGCGAGAGAATAAAACAAAAATACTTCTCACTAAGCATAATTTGTCTGACCCATAAATTCAACACAAGTCCTAATTTTCGTCAGGAATATTTCAACTAAGGTTTCTTAGTTTACGACAAGTGTGTATGATAATTCACAGCCTTATCTATTCAGTTGAGAGTTTCTAGTTTCTACACAACAGTATTTAGTTTAATACATTTACTTTCATGAGAGTCATTGTCCCATGGGAGTAGATAGCTAACAACTAAGTGCAGAGCACCACCAACTGTCGGCTATTCCTTGCATAGTTTGCAGAGATGCTTGGCATATCATGCAACGCCCGTTGAAATATTGGTTTCTTCTAAGTAATTGAGTCTCAAGGCTAACGACTTTAAAATCACTTTGTCTAGCTTATTTTAATCGACTTACAAACTATCAGTAGGTACGTACGTACGTACGTAATAAAAATTATAGCTATATGTTGATTTTAGTTTTGAAATCTGACTTTCAAAGTAGCTTTTTAATTTGTAATGTATCTATAATATTAGCATTCCGCAAAGCTTTGCTAGATAAAGTTTAATTGTATGAAATGTTAAACTCATCTTTGAGCATAATTTCTCAGAAAGGGGTACAAAGTTTTTGCGTCACACGTTCTAATGTAGCTGTGTGTGTATCAAAAGAGCGAAACTCGATATCATATTAAAGAAAACCAACTTTCTTGTGGAAAGTTAGAAACTGCCATTAATCCCCACACAGCGTGTATCACGGTAGAAATTAAAAACTGTCCCAACTTCACCGATAGCCGTTTGCCGGTCTTATTAAAAATCTTGACAGACAGTTATAGTTTATTATAGTTATAATATGCAGTAAAGTGTAAACTAGAAACTATAAAATTAATAAAAACCGCGAGAGTCTAACAGAATCATCATCTGAGAATTTTCATGCAATCGATTGCATGAAAATTGAATTGACATTGTAAAACTTTTACTTTTACTTTACTTTTACTTTTACAAACAAACTTTTACTCTTTTTTGGTATAAATCTCTAAAATCTGGAGAGAGAGAACGAAGCTAAGCTGGAGGAATGTATCCCAGCTTAACTCAGTAAATAGGTCAGCTATGTCATTTTTATAATAATGCTTCAGATGCAATAGAGGTTATTACAGATTGCCACGAGGGAAGCTGTTGAAAATTGATGTTTCTCACACGTGTTAAGAGAATATCAGATAAAATGGCGTCTCTCAGATATAAAATAGGTTATTGAAGAAAGAAACGGTTATTGTCAAGTTTATTTTTCGTTTTTATTGTAACACTTTTCACCTGTTTCGTTATAACTTCTATTGTACGGAAGAATCTTATTGTCAGAGTCGTGGTGAATTCTAGATTCTGAAATTGCCTACTACTTTTATGTTCTGAGGTGTAATTGAAAGTGTTCTAACATGTAACTTGAAAATGTTGAACTATGAAGTTTCTTGCATGGGTAAGAAACAAAAGTAAGAAATATCAAAAAATACGAGCACATGGAGGACTTACAATTAAAGATTGACTGGAAGTAGTTTATCGGTCTCATAAAATACATTTACATTCATTTTAATTCATTTTGGAAATAATAATATTTAAACTATAAATCCATACATTATAGAGGACTTTAAAAAAAATATAATCCAATTTAATACTCAATTTTCATTAAAAAAATCAATCGTAGTAAAAGCATTCACTGGGAATTAAAATAGCATTGTAGGAATACAATCCTGTGACCCATCAGATATGCTGTGAGGAATTTATTCAAGTTTTGCTGCTTTGAAAAAATGTGTGGAAGCATTATTGTGGAGTGGTGGTATTCTTTTGTACGTAATACTTATTATATTGGTATTTATAGAAAATAAATTGTAGTAATACCAATAGTTCGTACCTCAAAGTTAGTCGGGAAAAAGTAAAATAGACCAATAATCGGTTTAAGGAAGGTAATTTACCGTATATCAGTACTCGCCTCGGTACTTATAAAAACGGAGACGAAGATAAAACCTTGAAAAAAATTCAAATTATTATCGGTTTGAAAACTTTATTTGAACGTCATTCGATATATTAAAAAGGGTTTTTTTTTATTGTAAACTCAAGTCGCAATAAAATTCTTTGTGAATAATTACGGTGCAACTCCGTATTTTAATTAAAACCTTAATCGTCCTGTTGCTCATTATTATATTCAAAGGAATTTTTCTTTCTGTCTTTATTACAATATTCTATTATTCATTTTTTATTAGAACTGGACATTGCACTGAATGATAACTGTTTGTGCACTTAAAACTGACTCAGTCTATGTTGGAAGATCTGTAATAAAATTGTACAAAGAATTATATGCTATGTTGTATAACATAATATATTGAAATAGTTAGAATGAAAATCAACAATAGATATGCATACAGATACAAGGATTATATAAAAAAAATAAGAATGCACACACAAATCAAAATAATAAAAGAAACAAAGAATCAGTGGAATAAAACAAAATAGTGATCATACAAAAATAAACACTTTAATTAACAAAAACAAGATAATTGTTACATACTTTTACAAATCTAAATCTATTACACAGCATCAATTTATATACAAAACAATTAATGAATATACAATTCAAGCTATTTCAAATTTAATAAGCCACCACAGATTCAATTGTATAAATAAAAAAAAGTGGGACAAGATAGAACGACACTAATACAATAATGTTCAGTCGTGAGTAAGTCCCATTGTCCACTGTCTGGATCGTAACGTACTCGTACCAAGCGAAATGATATTATTTAATGTGCACTATATTATTTCGTACCCGTCCAACGTGGCGTGAACGAAACGTGCTTCGACACGAGACTTGTGTTCTCTAAAAATAATCTTTGAGAACTAGAGACTGTAAAAATAAATGGCAGTAAGACAAACTTGACTTTTATTTCAGGTGCAAGGTGTCTGTTTTCTTTGTGTTGGCTTAAAGTTGTAATATTTGTAAGTAGTTAAGCCAAAGTACAAGTTCAAAACTTTTACTCATAGTTGTACCTAGCATGCTTTCTTTAATTTATAAAAACCTTTATTATTGTAACCCGGCACTTGCTTTAAAATCTACTTTTTAGTATTCTGATCCATCCTTCAGTTGGCTCTACAAACAACACTTACGATAAGAATAAAGGCAGAAATAACTAAAAATAATATTAAAAAAAAACGTTGCCCCTCACTTCGATTTTCTCCTGTGTTTTGTGGAATCGAACCCGCAACGCGTTCCACGGCAACCAGTTGCCGGACACTGCACCAACCGTGCGGTAAAATGTATAATACAAAGTTACAAAGCGGTGATTATTTAATGTGCAGTACATTATTTTGCTACCGTCTAACGTGGCGAGATGAAACGTGCTTCGACACGAGACGGCACCACTAGTGTTCTCTAGAATAATCTTTTGTCCGCCTGTTGGGTTAGAGAACATGGACTACAAAAACAAAAATAGGTAAGACTAGACTCGACTTTTGAAGCTTATTGTTCTGTCTTTTCATGAGTATAGGTAAGATTAAAGATAAAATGCTCTGCAGTATAGGGAACTTCGATTGTACTAATATTTACTCACATTGTAGTATGCATAATTTCTACCAGAGATATTCTATGCTACATTACTGTGGAAGTGTGGATGCGTTTGACTTCCATCAATGATATTTATTGGTACACAAAGCTTTGCATATGTGGAAACGGACTTAGCTATGTTTTTTCTATGGAAAGATGCATGCTATAAATGGCTTCTCTACTATTGATACATCGCATTCTCCAACTGCGTATCTTTCTCGCACCGCTCAATGGCTTAG
Organism: Spodoptera frugiperda; assembly: GCF_023101765.2. NCBI lineage: Eukaryota > Metazoa > Arthropoda > Insecta > Lepidoptera > Noctuidae > Spodoptera > Spodoptera frugiperda. The sequence goes on from NC_064236.1 coordinate 5,418,344, forward strand.
TATCAGTGCAAACGATCACATATTTTCACAGCTTAGCATAGCTTATCTCTGGTGGAAAAAGCACCACTATAGGTACGTTTCATCCAAATACAGATATTCCGAAAACGTCTTGAATTGAGTCTCCAGTCTAATAAAAATTCCTGAAATAAAGGATACTTACGACGCTAAAGCAGAAGTAATTTGCTGCAACGACCGGATAAAGAAAAAATATAAAACGGTTTTCATCAGTCTTGGGAACAAAAAACGTGAACCGACCGTTTCAGCGAAACCAAAAAGAACTCTAATCAAATTATTGTCAGTTAGTGGTTCGTAGTCTCAGTAACTGCATTCTTCGAAGAGTTTTTCTCCGAGTTATAAGCATTTATATAATTTCCACTTCAATTATACACAGATAAAGTTTATAAGTCAATGAACCGAGTAAACTGAACTGAAAAAAAAGTCAATACTTTTAATAGGTGCTATAAAATTAATTAATATATTTTTTCTGGTTCAAGTGTAATGGGATCTGATGACTAGTTCAATTATTGATTGGACAATTTTTATTGTGCCTAATACGTTCGTTAGAGCTGTACCTACTGACTTTTGATTGAACTATTAATAAGCGACACACTTTCCATTAAAAATATTTATAAGATTTCCATTATTTTCTTTCAACATCCTGAACATTTGAAAGTACCTATAAGCTGAAACTGAAACAGGAAACGTTCAACGTTTTGCCGCATTCATAAAAAAACTTTGAGTGGAACAAATCCGGTATTCACGACCACACGAACTAGAATTACGGATGTAAAACAAAGAACTTTTAAAACCAACTGTACAACTATTTTTCGATCTGATAGCATTAGGCTAATGACCATTTTGACCACGTGGAGTCGAATAACAATTAAACTATTAAACACTTCTAAGATTTTATGTGATTTGGCTGAACTCTAAATTGAGTCTCAGAAAATAATTTATGAGTAACCAAAACAATATAATAGCAACGATATTTAAAAAATAGCACCAATAGCTCGTAAAGTTTACCAATGGGTAAGTTTACGAGCTATTTTTTTAATATCGTTGATATTATGTAAGATAAATGAAAAAGAAAATGTATAAACTTACATTTTCTTTTTCCTATCTTCAATAGTTGTTGTCGTTCATCTTCAATATTTTTTCCTTTTGCCAACGAGAAGTCTCCAAGGATATAAAACTAATTAACTACTTCGAGCTTAATACCGGACTCTTCGGAGAAAAATCTTTGAAAAACAGGCCATAATATTTGTAAGAGGAGGCTTTGACGAAAAATAAAATGCATTGCTAAAAGGAGGAACTAGAAAGTACAGTCTTTAATTAAATACCGTTTCACTTGATTCAGTGCTAACGATAAAAAGAGACTAGATAAAAAATAACCTGTTGGCTTACACAAAACTTTTTCCAAAGAATATTTTTAATGTCATACTCCCTTAATGAGGGTCAATTTATAAAAGGTTAGATAGCAAAGATTTTTTACTAGAATTAACTTCAATTTGCTGTTATTGGGAGTACTAATTTATTATTAAGTTCGTGGACTAATTATGATTTCCTAGTGCGCTGAGATATATTTTTATTTTTTAAATTTTAACTGGTGAACAAAAGGTGGCTTTGTTAGAGTTGCTTTTACAAAAGCAACGTTGTGTTTATCAAGAAAGTGGTAAGACTGAAAATGAAGGTAGTTCTCATTAACAATTATAGTAGTTACATTAACTTACTAAGAACACGGATAGTTTCTTCAGTACAATTATACATTAATCCACTTATTTAACGCGCACTATTTCGTCTTCAAAGACAGATATATTTCGAATAGATCGAAACAACAGACGAGAAAATATTCCAATGATAAAAAAGCCTCACCTTTTACCGGGCAGAATCACATAGTACCCTTGTGACCGCAATATTAGAATTTCATGGGCCCCACCCCTACGCCTGTTCAGCGAAAAAGGGAAGTTTCAAAACTATTTCCAGTTTCCTCGTATCAAAGTCAGGTAACTAAGATTACAAGTGGCCAAAGAAATTCAAGGAATTTTGGTAACACGAAATTTCGTAGCATATTGCCTCACATAGTGAACGCTATGTAGTTATACGCACACAATCATATATAAATTTATCATAAAGGCTCGATATTCTACTGGAATTGGACATAATTGATTAACGAGGGCTGAACGTTACGGAATTGTAGCTATAATTCGTCGGACGATGGATTTTGGGTGTTAGAAATTTCATTTTGATGACAGTTTCGTGAAGGGTTAAATGGATATTATGATTTATGTATTGGTATTTAGGTTTAAGTTTATGCAACTGCAAATTCAATATTTTAGAGTACATAATAAATACAAAAGAGCAACATTATTAAATTACTATTTTATTGCAAGAACACGACGGAATAAAAAGAAAAATATCTTCAGTAGATAAAGCACGTAGCAAATTAGAATTTGACTTAAAGAATTGAATTTGGTCTCGAGCGATGTCAGAGCCGCAAAATTTGGCACTTTTTCAATAATTTCGGTTCCCGAGTACATCTAATTTTAGCGAGAATAATTTAATTCCGTTGTACGGTACCCAAAATGTACTCGGGTGAGTTCGGAGTGCTACGAATACCGTAGCTGCGTAGCGGTTTCGTAGACGTTTCGTAGCATTATAGTTACGGTTCTGTAATTAGATATTTGCACCAACATTCAACATGAATTGAAATATTTATTAGATTTGCATTTAGTATTAAGTAGAAAGACTTCACTGTTTACAATAGAGGAGGTTGAACTTGTGTTTTCATCAATAAATTTAATTTACGATACACCCAACACATCATTTTTATTGCCCACCCTGTTACCACACCTAATACAAAGTGGTTTTAATACAAAGTGAATGAAGGTGCTCTAGTTTCCATGAAGCACATCAACGTCATATATCGTAAATTGATGGCACTTGCAATGTAGATTAATACAATTTCTTTAAACGTTATTAATTGAGTAGTTTGTAACATAAGGCACTCAGACATTTTTATCTTTTTAAGTTATCGTACAAAAAGCGTCTGGCTCCTGAATATTCATATTTACCCTTAAAATTACAGTCATTTATCTACATTTTAGACGTAGTATATCTAGAATCGAAAAGTAAAAGCATTGCATAAAAAGAAGTATTTCTCAAGGGCAGTTTAAGGAGCTCCAGACAAAAGCACTCTCCTCCGAAGTAAGAATACTCCATCGGTATTGTTTGAATTAAAATATATCTTTTTATTTTTAGATTCAAACATTTCCCGACGAAGAGTAACTTTTATGGCATTTATAGTAATTGAAAGTTCGTTCATTCGATTATAAATAACCTTAATACAATATAGGTACGGTACCTTTTTGTTCATGTCATTTTTCATCAACCTTTTCTTATCTTAAGCTTAGTCTACTTTTTGTCGAACATAGTACTTTTATGAAGTACCATAAGGTCACGACTTTTTATCCTCGAAAGGGTAAGCAGAGGTGGTCCGCTCGTATACTTATAACTTAAGAAACATTTTTTCCAGTAATGTTATGACTCCGATATGATAAGCCAAACTTCTTTTACTGATAAATTTTAAATCATAAAAGGAAATATAAAAATGTGCCATCTAAAACGCAACAATAAAAGCTTTGGACGAATATTTGCGTGTTAACTGAACATAAACTGATGCTTCGAAACATTTGTCTGTCTGTCTAAGTCATTTTTCGAAATGGCTGAAATAATTGTAGTTATATTTAATAGATAAGTGGCAGATAAGTAAATCAAACTTTTTGGGCGATCATATTGTCGTGAATTATGAAAGGGAAGACATGTTAAAACGATTGTGAAAAGTTCTTTGTATATGTCCTCAAATAGTCACAGGACATACCGAAAGTAGGCTTTTGATGTCAAATTGACAGTGAACATGTGAATAACTTCTTTGAAACTATCAATAAGTATGCTAGAATATTTTTTGTGTTTAATGTCTAACCTTTACAATGATGATTGACGCTATTCATGTAGTTTTCTTTCATCTTATCTTTTCTTTCGGATAAATCGAGAATAAAGGCCAGTGAATTCTTTTAAAAAAATGAACTTTAAATTTGGAACACGATGAAAAAGAACGTGGTAGTTTAATAAACCGTTCGTCAGATGCTCACAAACTGCATGCATTCGCCAGGTGTGGACGCGCCATTATTTTTAGATAGAAAATAAAAGCGAAAGTGTAGAAAGCAAACATTTCCCCCATTTTAGTGATAGTTCAATGGTCACCGTCCAATATCACACGTTAGGTTCCAAAAAGTAACAAAGCCGGCCTACTATCGGATACTCGTTCACCCGTTTCATTGGTGTACATTACAACAAATTGAAAATGAAAAACTGAACGTTGAACGCTTTCACAAAACGTGTGCTTGTACACACAGGGCGGCACTGTCGCAATGCAAACAAGGCTTCACTATCGAGCCAGTATGCAAACTGCAAAGCGTTTAAGCGAAAGTAAATATACAGTAAATAAACATGACACCTATTTAAATTGATCTCTGCGTGTCTTCTGTGTATACTTTCAACACCGAATTTCCCATTAAAATCTTTTTCTCGATAAATAACTTAATAATACTTTGCCTTATCTGGGAATTGAATCTTTAGCACGACAGTTACGTTTGAAATATTTCTAGAATATTCCTATAGTCTTCAAATCTTCAAATACAACATTTGGCTAACCTTGACATTATGGAAATCGGAGTAGTTAATTCCACTTTACGGTTTTGTCGATATCTTAAACACGGCATAACATTACGACCATTTTTCTAAAAAGGTAGATGTTAATCCCTGATTGGATGAAAACAATAAATGGTGAAAAATGTCTTGCTGTGATGTGAAATAGTAACGTGATCTTGACGTAACATGTAACTAAACAGGTCGATGCCTGATAAGTACCAAAATACAATTCTGTAAAAAAGGAGCATTTGTTCTACAGAAAGTTACTTGGTAGATATCAAGATCAGCGATAAGAAACGTAGTTGTACCTTTTAACTTACTTCACTTGACATATTTTTAAAGGAAAATGAAGAACTAGGTCTGTAGGTATTCTATTAGCATGCTGGTCTAAATTAATGTATTTTTTTATAATCATTTAATTCTATGTTACAAAAGTAATGAAAGACAAAAGCCAGTCGAAACTATTGATACCAAAAGCTTAAAAAAAAATCAACTATTGATAAATATTACTTAAGTATGTGATTATATGACTAACTTATATTTTTTCTTTTTTTACAGACAGCCTACTGGGTTCATGGCTTCGGCTACCCGCAATGAGCGAGTAAGTACAATTTCTTCATAAGTTTGTTTAGATATATATAAAGAGAACTCTTGTGTTTGAACTATTTCTGTAATAATTAAATATAAAGCAGTTAATTAATATCAGTTGATCTTATATAAATAAAATTCACAATTTCAAATTGGCAACTAATAATAAATAGCTCATATGTAAGAATTAAGAGTGACAATTATAAAATAATACACATATTATTATATTTCATTAAAACCTTATAGTCATAAAAACAGTCTCGCTACGATGAATAAAAATCAAAGACCAAGAATACATCGAATTGGAGTGCCGAAGTACACACGCAACCTTTATATCTTATATAGTAACGAGAAACTAGTGTTTAAGTACAGAAGTCTAGCAGTTACTTGATGTGGTACGTTTGTTACAGCTTTGTGGGACGCTTCCAGCAGGTGGACTGGGGTGTCCTCAAACGTGACACACACATCCTCTTCACTAAACTCATACGAACTAAAGACCCTCGCGATCTGGAAACGAATCAAAATGGACCTGGCAAACAACGACTTTCGGTAAGTAAATTGATTCATACAAAATACATATAATAATATAGTTGAACAGCGTCCCTACTGCTGTTACTATTATTTTGTTTACTCGCGTTCTGACCATCCATTCAACCAGACGCTAAACTTCGTAACCTCAAAGTTAAGCAAACTTTGCGCTCGACGCAAAATGGCTAGTTGCTGTGAGAACTAGTATTTTATCAAAGTGGTGTGTTTTACCACTTGCAGGCGGTGTATGACATGTTCAGATAGATTATAATGGAATAATTGAACATCTATAGTAAAAATTCAACTAGAGCCGTTTGGTCTTAGTTTTCTAACTAAGACCAAACGGCTCTAGTTGGTTGGCGTAACATATTTGCATATTTAGACAACAAAAAAAAATGTTGTTCATTAAAAGAAATTATAACATACTCCTAGCGCTTTGTCAGAATATGAAAAGTTTTTAATGCCCTATTATCTCATTTTCGTTTCACATGTGTACGCAAGTTTCTACCTTAATCCGTGCAGTAGTTTTTGCTTGACAGAGTAAGAAACACCCGAACATGCAAAGTTGTACATTAAACTGTAAGATTTTCATTCGAATATATTTAGAACGCAGGCCACATTTGCGAATACTCCTTGCGGCTGTATTTTGGACTTGCCCAAGCTTGTGGGTACGGGTAAACAAAGTTAAATCTCACAAAGTTTTCTAAGTAAATAACACTTGAGTTCTAGAAGTGACATTGTAACAAATGGTACTTCTTACAAAGTACCGTCTGCTCCTAACGTTAATTATTGTCTGTCATTTCAAACTTGCGACTATTACTTAGTAGCACACATTTCTTAGGGACCTCGTTACTTAAATCTTTTTATTGAAATTTTAGAACATTTCTGTACAAGTAAGGTTCATTGTGTACCCGTATAGCGATGTAAATCGCCTTGTCGAAACTTTAAAAGCAAGCAAAGCACTTAAAATTGTTGCTCTTAATCCGATTGTGTCCGAATACTGTCCTATGAGACTAGATAAAATAGGATACTTCATTATTTTATCGACTACAAAGCGCAGAGGTTGGGTGATCTGGGTGCATGGGTTCAATTCCCACTCAAACCAACATTTTTATGATTCTCTGTTTTTCCAGGTGTTAGTGAGTTATGTACACTAGATTTGTCTTTTAAAGTGCACCCAAGATGCAGAAAGCTTTTTAATATAAACCAAAGTTTTACTATAAAGGAGTTAGAGTATTGAATTGGAGAAGAAAGGTAAATTCTCAAAGAGGTTTCGTTTTAAAACTTGGTAAATATAGTGCATAATAGCGCTGAAGCTTTGAAGATTTTCTACAATAATATATGCATAGTTTCAAAAGCGAAAGCATTGGACAACGGCTACAGGCCTTAATGTGCCCGTCAAAGTATTAAGTTGAAACATTTGAAGTTGTAAAAGTTGTTTGTAACTTCAAGTTACATTGTATTTTCTACTCTATGGCTTCGGGAAATGGTTCAATGTTAATATTGCATAAATAGCAATGGCAATTGCATTGTTTCCATTACAGAGAGAAATGTACGCTTTTGCTTCAGTAGTTGAATGGTGTGTGGCGGTTATGGTCCCATTTCTAAGTCTAAATTGTTTTCACTCAATAGGAAGCTTTTCCGGAGTTGCGGAATACTAGACTAGCGGGTTTACCGGGGCCCCGGCTCGAAAAACAGGAGTAAGAACGGGGTGGTTTTTAGTCAGTAAGAGTCTGACACTTCCTCTCGCCTCGCCCTGGCGAGAGAAGACACTGGATGATTATCTCCCCTTAAAAAGTAGGAAGCTCTTCTATTGCATAATTTGTATATTTTATACAGGAATGAGAATGAAGAAAATCGAAGTCAAAAGGTGCTCTTGATGTCTGTCTGTATCTCTAAATTACAATAATCATATAAATACAGAGAAAATTAAGCATGGAGGCTTGATTTTCTCTCTTAAAGAAACATTAATAATAAACAGCAAACCTAAAAAAAAATAGCAAAAAAAATAAATAAACGTTATTAAAAAAATGCTAATTACAAACTAGATCTCCTGGTTGCAAGTCTGTTTTGAAATAATAATTCCGCAAATACCTTCGGGGAGGGCCAGCCACAAATTTATATTTCAAAAGGTGGTAAGTCTCGCTTTTCGTGCTAATGCTACCTTTAGCTGACGCTGGTCCTTCCGATGAGTAAATATTTAACAAACACTTGCTAGACTGTGGGAACAGAAACCGTGGCCAAGAATAAACTTGTATTTAATTTATTATCCAGTTAGACAACCATTTACTTTGCTTTTTACCCGATTAATTTTGGTTCTACCTGAGTCTAAGGCTGGGTTGGTATTTGCTGATCCTCTTCTAAGGTTCAATGGCTTGTTTTAAATTATGATAGTGTCTACAGCTACCTGTGAAAGATATCAAAGAAAGGTTACATTTTCTAATAAATTTCTGATGAATCATAACAGAATTACAAATTCAAGACCTTACGTAGCTGACTAATATTACAATAACACAATTACTCAAACTATTCGCAGCAAAATATTACATTCATTAAATCTTAGTATAAAATTTAATACAAATTATTACCTAGCTCGATGTAACCTAGATCTCAGGTTTATATAACCTCTTAGCATTTCCTGCAGAACATTACCTTTTCTTAAAGCCTTTGAGATTATTAACAACGTTGCGCTGCTAATTAGCAACTAAAACAAAGGATAATTACAGGTTAACTTTCTTATTAGTAATAATTTACTTTGTAAGATATACTGTAATTAGAAAGAATGGCCGTAAAATGTTTCTTCATGAAAAATAAATAACAATACGGTACTGAAACTGAAAAGGAGATAAGATATCTATGTACCTTCATATTGAACTGTTTCATAATATTTTATTGTTTTAATAGAATTCTAAATTGATTAAATAAATGATGAGCCTTGCCGAGCTTAGGTCAAATTCTCTATGACTTTGAGGTTGAGTGTTTACCAGAGAATGGTCGGTCGCTACTCCAATACTTACTTTTGGACCCATCAGTCTTTTTTCTATCTACTGCATTCAAAGTGTCCCAATTCCACTTAAGAGGTATCATAACAAAAGAATAGAATATACCTATATAATACTAAGAGCTCCGAAAACATTCTTCCAATTTGCGTCCAAATGTTATAGAGAAAATTTCTATTCTAGCTAGATAGAATCATAGACGTAGAAAGCAATGATAAATTACCATAATAGAAGAAACAAGCAGACGAGGGTAGTGGTTCTGCAGACATTTTACATGTCTGTGGTAGTCCACAAGAAATATCTTACTCGGCACGCTTCGTTATTCTTTGAAACTAGAGCAAAAAGTATTGTGAATTGGAAATTCTTTCAGCGATCGCGCGCCACGTCCGCCATTGTACCCGCTTTTTCTAAAGCTAAAATTCTATTCAAAATATTTACCCTTTGAACAAATTATCCGAAAAATGTACCGAAGGATGATTCGGAAATTGTTTAACAGGTTAAGATACCTAAATATTTTTGTAATATTTCAACAGACTAGGTGCTTATTTTGTGATTTTCGGATAGATAAAATAAGTCAATAGGAGCACAAAGCAAGAAGTTTCATTTGGTTTTGGTAGTAAATGTTGTTTCTTTTTGTATACGGTATACATTTCTTGCTACAGCTACAACATAGTTCCGATTACTAGTAGCGTGACAAACGTCAGTTCTCATAAGCATGTTTACTATAAAACTGGGTTGAATAATAAAACGTAGGGAATGAACTTATAAAAATAAAAAATATGACATAGGAAGAGTTCTGTTTGATTTTTTTAAACAGTGGTACGTTATCAATGCACAAAAAGATGCCTATGCTGTGCATTGTGGCAAATAAATGCAACTTCACACCTTTTATCCCCGGAGGGGTAGGCCGAGGTGTACATTACGGCACGTAAAGCCGCTATACAATGTATACCAACTTTTCACTATTTGTCAACAAAAATAATAGCCATTAAAATTAAACCTGGACTTAAAACTTTTAATTACATATATTATGTAATCGTTATCGATTTACTCCAAATTGTGATAAAATTCTTTGATAAATAATTCAAATCATGTTTCAAAATAATAAAAAAGAAACTTAACCAAACCTTAACTTACTAAAACAAATTACAAATTAACTTAAGAAAACAAAAGGACGCCTGACGTAGCGACACTAATAGCTTTTATTTTGATCTCAGAACAAATTGAAAATATCGCCAATAAATCTCTCTGTAACATGTGAACTATTGTAGAGAGAAGAAATAAAACTACACTGAATAACTCGGGCCCCTAGAGGGATGAAGTTGGTTAGATATTCTGTGGACTCCTTCCTTTTGTGAAGTAATACATAGGACACTGGGAGATGGCGGAGTACTAGTTTGTTTTAAGTTAACTCGATTGGGACATTTGTACAATTCATTGCTTTGATTGCTTAGTACGCATCGAAATATTACCGCGTCTAGCCCTCCGATTGGTTGGTAACTTTGAGCTGACGAATCAGAACGCCGAATTTCATTAATGTTTCGTTCACATTAACGTATAAAAAACGTCGCACTCGCCCCTCAGACCGCTTCGTGCGGCAAGCTTATGACATTCTACCGGACAGCATACCATGCGATTGAAATTCCTCATGCATTGGCTCGTTCAATTTCTTTTATACGCGCTAAATATTACATTCCTCTCATTACCTGCGGACTTCAATAAAATCCTTTAGAAAACTAGTGCTGAGTATTTCTGAGAAAATTGCTTGTGGTGCAGAACTATCTTGTTATTTAATGATAATAAACGTGGACAGCTAAGCGTTTTGTTCAACACTTCTATTATTGCAGAAAACATTTATTTAATTTTATTTGCTGCGGTGTCGCCACTAAGCTGTCTGGTCAACGTCAACGAAATGTAATTACATGCAAACTAGTTGACGAGCTGAGCTTTGATGATACAAAGCGTTCAGTACTGGGACTGGGATATTCAATTTAAATAATAAGTAGAATTTCACGCATGTTAGCGCTGAATGTGTTGAACTTTACAACTTTGAACTCCGCAACAAACTGGGATCTAACTTGTTGGACGTCTGCCGTTTGATATTGATGTATTTATTGTACAGATGAGCTTGTTGCTAACTTCTGTGGAACTGTGTTTCTGTTTCTTAATGGAAATGATCTGAATGTATGAATATAAAATAATTAAACGTAAATAAATTCTACTCGTTTAAAAATAAAATTAATTCATTTATTAAAAAATAGAATTTATTTACGTTGAGTAGAGTTTAATTTTTTATTTCAGGGTGGAAAGTCATCCAATGACTTTGCCTAGCGAGGATTAGGCATCAGGTAGCACCCGCGTAGTATGTCACTCAAATGAAATGAAAACTCCCTAGTTTTACTAGAATCATGCAGCAAACATGCCAATTGGGTACATAAATTCCTGTTTGAAGTAAGTACGAACGTTTACGGTTCAAATATGTTGATTCAGCCAAAGAAAACGTTTAGCGCATAAAATAGTCGTTTAAGAATATATTTATGGGATACCAATATCCGTAGGAAATGTGCCGAGCTGTTCAGAACGTGATTCCCCGCGGGCGTACACTCGTATGTCATAACTACAAACTACCAGCCGGCGAGAAACGTTTAAAACCTAGGAACATAGGAATTTTAAACGACCAGTGCATTCCCTGGACTGGGTAATTTATTTCATTGCTGTTGTCGTGTACATTTATAGTAATGATTTGAAAATATAAAAGATAGCCGTGAATGAAATTAGAACAATAAAAAGTAATGGTCTTTCTCAAACAAAGACTGTATTGATACAGAACCCCAGAGTATCTTTTATATTCGTTGGAAATCTACTGAAGTACCGAGCTTTTATCTCTGCATACATGAATGTAATGGGTCTACTTTTAAAACCTCATTCTTCCACATATATTTATACAAAATTTGGGCCTATTCAACCTTTCACCGCAGTGCGTGGGACGGCGTGGGTTGACGCGGCCGATCTCAGGTATTTCGAGTCCAGTTTTTATTCAACACGTAGACTTTATAGCAAATTTTTTCACCATACCGAAATCTTTCAGCATAATTCTTCTGTTATACAACACTATAAATGAATGATAAAATATGTATGTAAAATAATGTGCAATTAACATCAAAATCATCTAATTAATACACAGATTATTAAGACAATTATCTTAATAACATGTAGGTTAAAGCAGCGGAGATCTAATTAAATTATCACCACAGTTACTCCATCCCGATATCAGATTTCTAAGCCGTGCCAACTATATTGGTGGCACATTGTAACAATTTGCCACCGATCTAGGAAAGCCAATCCTCTAACAAAGCTTATGATCCAATCAAACGAACGGCGTCTCGGCTACACAGACCCGTGGCTGTGGACAGACTGTGGACAGGCTGTGGTTAGTCACATCGTCTAACAACCAACATTAATAACTGCAAAATCGAAATTCTACCCAACGAAGTACATCTTATTTGCAAATAAGTAAATTTGGAATTACTTCATTTCCAAGATAATATTCATCATTACGCTCTTCTGAAACGCAGTTACCCATAGCTGCAATTAATGTTTTCACTGCAATTATAACATTTTTCCTCAACCCAGCTACGAACGGTAATACGGCTACAAAAAATATAACCGAGAAAATCGTTTTCATATTTCCGTTCCTTGTTTTTTTCTAACAAACGACGCAGCTCTAGCGTTTAAAAAATGAAGCCCTTTGGCCAATGGTGAACAATTTTTCCTTCTTTAAGTTAAGTCGTAACTTTAAAGCGGAAAGCAAAAAGCATTCCACTGCAACCCAAGTTTACTTTTTTTTCAATTTCTTTTGTGATACAAATACAAGATGAATTTTGTTTGTGGACGGAACCGCTTCACCTGCACCATTAACATTTTTACTTTACACTTTACTGCTAAGATATTAAAGTAGGTTTTCTTATGTAGTTACATTTGGCTACATCTTTTGTTCAGCATGTCCCCTGCCACAGTTACACTGAACAAAGTGAATTGAAAGAGTATTTACTTAAGGAACTTTAAATTCAGTTTCGTACGAAGGGAAAACAATGTTTATTTTAAAGTAACATTGCAGGTTTATACTATTTCCTTTTTCACTGGGACTGCTTCCTCAGCTGCATCGCAAATGCGACTGCCGAGCAAAGGGTCTTAGAATCAATTTCCGGATCGAGCAAGACATTTAGGTATTTTTTGGTTTGTCAAATAAATCTCAAACAACGACAGATTTAAGAATTGTATGGTGGACATGGCAATTTTAGTATAATTAGTAAAGTGCAGGTAAAAGTAAATTGTACATAACTATACACTTCTATAATGTGCTGAATGTTGATGAAGCGAAAGAGGTGTGTAAAAACTGTGCCAATTGGCGTTCCATTGTCTCTGCTTCCTCCTTGGAAGACAGCCGTGATATAATGTGTATGTATGTAATGTGCAGATTAAAAAAGGTAACGTAATATTACACATAAATATTAAATAAACCTTGCAATAAACAGTTTTCAAATACCGCATATTATTCACATGTGTACAAATAAGATTTGCAACGTGTTCAATAGAACAGTCGGTGGTAAGCAAACTAATAGGGATTTATCCTGAACAATTCCATCGTTTGGTTATCATTGACGCCCGATAAATGTGGCCTGTAAATGCCTTTAGTGCATAAGCGGATTAAATTATACTAGGAATGGATTACCTACAATACAATCACATAACTCTCTAAAATAGACCAAAAGTTATTCTTTACTAGCGACCCGCCCCAGCTTCGCATGTGTGCAATGGTGATATATTATACCTGTATTATACATAAAAACCTTCCTCATGAGTTACTCTATCTATTAAAAAAAACCGCATCAAAATCCGTTGCGTAGTTTTAAAGATTTAAGCGTTCATAGGGACATACAACATGACAGAAAAAGCGACTTTGTTTTATACTATGTAGTGACGCTTATAACTACATACTTTTTTATAATTATATACCTAAAGGTATTCCATTCCCGATGTTTATTACTGAGATCCGAGAGATTCCGAGATGTTTATTACTTAAAACGCATTTAACATTATAACATAACAATTAGTATTAAAATGTTACTTATACTCAGTGTAAATTACATCATTGTTAGTTCAAAAGCTCTCACTAATGGATTCTACGAAATATTTGTTAAAAAACTTCGTCCGCATCATGTCATACAAATAATTAGCAATTCGAAAGTTAAATTTAACTTTTGTTTTCTACTTTAGTAGCCTCATAAATATATTCAGTTAGGAGTCTCTCTTTATAATGGTAAAAGATATAAACAATAATTTTTCGCAATCAAAATTAAAAAAGCAATATTTGTTCCATATTTCCTAACTACCCAATTTAAGAGGAAACACGAAAATAAACTCAGAGGTCACTTACTGTCTTCAAGTCAAGATTATATTTATAAAATAGGTGCATAATCAATTTCATAACCTTAACTTACGTCAAAAATATCTAAAGGCTTTGTAGCCTTGAGTTTCATAACACTCCTCATATTATGCAGGCTGTCAGTCAAATATTACTAGCCGTGAAATTGCGAGACGCCTAATTTCCCCATAACAATAGCCTAGACAATTGAGTGCACGGCCTATTAAGTGGCAATCGTGCGATTCCATCATGGTGCAGTGTGCAGTACGTCTGTGTGTAACAATCCACATGATGCGAGTCGTATGTTTGGTAGAGCATTTTTTCCAGGAGTTACAAGGAATTGAGCCCTATTTGTTTAAATAAAAGAAAGGATGATGTGATATGGTGAGAGCTTAAATGCCCGTTTTCCAAAAATAAGGGGGGGGCGACTTACTTACCTGGCAGGTACCAACGTGACACTTTCGAAGTTAAATATTTTTCAAGTTTATTTAGACCCCATTAACAAGAAAAAAATGGTATACTTTTCTTCTATACGAAAAGGGAGCTTTGTGGAAATAAAAAAGTAAAAAAATGGGCACCCATACACAATTCCGTTTGGTCAGCTAATCCAAAAGACAAAAGACTGCACCTTCCTTTGTGAGCAGCCATTTCAAAGGTATCCTGATGGATTTTCCAGAAAACCACTGTCTCTGCCATCCATTGATCTTTTCCATTGTCCAGATTTGCACAAATGGAATTTCATGCTTTTGAATGTTCTGTAATACCTGTGTCCAAGACTTATAATGGGATCCAGAACTCTTTGAAAATAAATGTCCTTGTGACAAAGCTCATTGCATGACATGCCAAAAATTATTTTCACTAGAATTAAAAAATAAATCACCTTCATTTTGTAAATATATAATGGTAATTCAATACGTGATATACATATATATTATGTGCATTACCTAATTGTTTGTCTTTTTATAAGGGGGACATGAACATATTATTATTGACATTAGTGCAACTTTAACGTGCCCGTCAGTAAAAGTATTATTTAAAATTGCAATTTGCTTTTTTTTAAACTTTGTCCCACACTAGTATTTTCTCCTGTGTCGTGGGTGCGTTTACAAACATACAAGTTCACATATACATGACACCCAAACCCGCAAAAACAATTTGTGGATCACACAAAGAATTGCTCCGAGCGGGAATCGAACCCGCTACATTTTGCACGGCAGCGGGTCGCCCAGCCAACGCACCAACCGTGCAGTCATTTAATTAAGATATTAGCTATTTACTCGTACATATGAATTGCAGTTCAATTAAACCAATTCTCTATATGACAGATCTCTATATGGCTTGGAAATTAATCCGCTGGTAAATTAATTACTCCTAATTAGTTGGCTAGTGTTTGCCACGCATAATCACTGCAGTGTAGACTATGTTCAGTAATAATTGGCATTATTATTATTATTCCTTCTTGTTGTTATAATATAGGCTTATGTAAGAGAGGTGCATAATTGCACATGTATAAATGTAACGCCCACTATACATCAGTTCTTTAGTTATAAGTCCAACGTGCCGATGCTGATCTCATTGCCATATACCGGACACAATTCTTTACTCCCATAGTATCATAGAAAAAAATGGTAAAAGAAAGTACCCTAATAATAATCTGCCCGAACTTGAAAACGAACTCGAGACCCATTACTTAGCATTCAGTACCTATTACTCCACTGAGGTAGTAGTTAGAGTATGTAAATTGTTTTAAAAAGCAACATCTATGTGAATTAATTTGACGGTTGGATATTAATATTTTGTGGGGAGGCCACCTTTGTGAAACTGATTATTATTCTACAATCTATTTTTTTATTTTTAGAATTTTTTAAATTCTTGCGATCTCATTGGTGGTCACATCAGTTACTTTGTTAAAAAAAGCAGTCTCCATCAACGAATAATATTACTTACGAAAAAGTATCGCAGCAACAAGTCCATTTACCTTCCTTAATTGTTCTACCTTCTACGTACGATACATTTACAAGCAATAGCAAGCTCAAAAAGTGCCGCACAACAACATGAAAATTTAGAAGAACATATAACTGACTAGAGTTTTCTTTCACAGAGATGTCTCAGTACTTTGGATCTTACGTCCCTAGGCGTTGGTTCCTGTGTCGGCACAGGTATGTACCTGGTTGCCGGCATGGTGGCCAAGAAGTTCGCGGGTCCTGGCGTTGTAATCAGTTTCATCATTGCGGCTTTGGCATCGATCTTTAGCGGTGAGTGAATAATATATTTTTTTATTATATACCTACTCGATTTCTTTTGGGAAGGATACTGTCAAGTTACTAAAGTGGATATAAGAATTATTTAAACTATTAAGTCTACATATTTTCCAATATGAAAAATCATAATAACGTTCCCAAATGAATCGGAGTGTAACATGTGAACAATACCTATTGTTCTACAATCAATATTACCTTTAAGTTTTGTAATTTGTGGAGCAGTACATAACCGCTACTGTTGCCGCGGCTGTCAGAAGACGAGATATTTGTATATACTCATATACAATGTAACACGCGGGTGTTTTCACCAGTTACGTTATAATATTTTATCCATGTAGATTTTATAATGATTTTATATGATAATATGTTATACATGCCCACAATAGTCTGGACTCCTGCCTGACCACGGTACAGGCCCCACCTCTTCTGATCCACTTATTGGGATAATTAGTGTCTAGTCACTCCCGACACTTCTTCTTACACTCACATTAAAACAAGGGCCAATTGAAAAAAAAAGGAATTTTAACCAATAACTTGAGAATAGTTAATTTTGGGATATGAGGTTCCCTGGTCAAATCGGTCGGAAATGATGAAAATTATCATCTGTTAAAGGATTAAAGTCGTCTTAACCTGTAATCCTGTAAATATACGTTTTTAATCTGCGGAAATCCTCATGGATACCTTTTCTCTTATGATGTGCGTGAGGCAGAAGGTTCTTACCGACTTAAACCTATCTAATTAACTCATCAGAGAGACTCATTAACCCTGTATACGCACGTATTATATCTAATATTTTGTCCCAACAGGTGCATGCTACGCGGAATTTGGTGTGCGAGTCCCCAACACCACCGGTTCCGCGTACATGTATAGCTACGTGACCGTTGGTGAATTCGTAGCTTTCGTTATCGGCTGGAACATGGTCCTTGAATACCTGGTAACTATATTTTTCTATTTTACATATTCTACTTAAATACTTAGATGTACGATCGAAAGTTTATTGAAAGCATTTTACAAAATAATTAGTGTAGGTTAATGTGTACTAGGATTGTAGATTATTTGTTATGTAACACAAAAACAACAATTCAAAGAGGACGGACATAGGTAATAGATAATTACGCTACGATTAATAGGAGCCGAGCAGCGGGCGAAACCGCGCGGCATTAGCTAGTAGACAAGAAACAGAAACTTGCCCTCTAATAAAAATATCAACGTTGATACACGTTTAAAATAAAAACCAATGAAACTAGAAAACGCTGGTAAAAATAGATTAAAAAATAGTCGCTTATAAAAGCCTGTAAAGTAAAACAAACAACTTTTGTATTTTACTGTTGTTCGGGTGAGTCATATTTCTAGCCATATTATTAGCATACAATAAGCACGATAGCGAACATTTTCCAACTAAACGACTAAAAGTAAATTGGAACTAAATTCTAACTGTCTAACAAAAAAAAGTTGTGTTACCTTGCCTTGCACACTTTTCTTCTTTTTTCTTTGAATGCAATTGCAGTTCATAATATTATGCAATGATTTGATAGACTTTATGGTGGGGTCGTTACAAACGTATAGACTATCACATCAAAAGAATGTGACTCTCCCGCCTAACTTCCATAATATATGCCGAGATAATTGATACAAATTACTTATGGCAAGATCGCACGTTTGTTAAGGCCCTATAGCTAAAGATTGAAAACTTACACTTTTGAGTACTGAAATATTATATTTCATTCATATCTTTGACCTGTTTTTCTAAGGGCGTAGTAAAGATTATGTATATTATGACGTAAACTGCACTGCGCAGAGAAGTTCAAGGTTAACATATAGGTCTCCATTAAACAAACACTACACTAAGGTTGATCTACTAAGAGGACCCAACGCCTCCTTTAGGTGCAAATAATGGCTATCGAGGAGGTTCTAGTGAAATAAAAATCCCACACTCCCACTTACAAAGTTATAAAACTCCAAAAACTATAGGAGCCTTTTAAAGGTACCCGTCAACAAAATAAAATATTTATGACATAGATAAAGAAAGTTTAGATGACAGGTGACCACAGACAGTAAAAGGTTATCCAGTCGAAACATGGTTCTATTATGAAGTACATTAACTACTAACAGCTGTCTCAAGTTTCTACGAATTGTTAGGCTTCACCGACCACTATATTAAGCATTATTTAACCTCAATACGTGTACATTTAAACATGGTCACTTGACATTTTCAAACCGATTAGTTTTCGTTAACAGATGTAGCTATAAAGTACTCTTGTTAACATTAGTGGATTATTACATTCAGATTATATTTCTATGTTAATAAAAATGAGCTACTTAAAATGTATGTAGGTCTTGTAGGTGTTTAACTTTCGAACTACTTAACCAAACGGGATAATTATTTTTAAGGCGTTTGTTGTTTACCTATAGAACAAAGTAAAATTCATATAAGATATAAGAAAAAAACATATCAATAATCGGAAACCTCAGGAAACTGCATTCAGATGAAACTGGGGCGAACTGCCAATTTAACATAAACCATTTTTATTTAGCATTACTTTCTAGCTATGTATCTGTTGTAAATCATTGGAAGTGGTATAAAATAAATGTTAATATAGATCTATAAGTTATCCTTAATCAAATAATAATTTTGTCCAACAGATCGGAACTAGTGCATGCGCAAGGGCTCTGAGTGCTTGCATCGACTCTCTCTTCGACGGCGCAATCTCGGTGAAAATGACAGAAAACATCGGAACTATATTTGGTAAGTACTTACTACTCTTATCTTTTCAGAAACAAAAACGAAATGCTGTTTGAAAGGAATTTACGAAAATCGCTTTTACTGCACGTGGAAGTAAGAGAAAAATTAGGTTTTTAATTTTTCGTACGTTACTTACGTACTGGTAGGTACATAATGGATTTTAGTAATTTATAGAAATCTTCATTAGATAGGTATAGGTATAGATAAACTAAGTAAAATCTTATAAGATTTCAGATTCACAAAAAAATTTTAAAATCAAGGACGTTATTTAAAAATAGAGCCATAAAAATCCAGCAGTCGTACTAAAAATAAACTACTACACGTGAACGAAACAAAAATACTAGTATATGGATTTTCAATTTCAAAAAATAAAAATAAATATTGCAGAGGATGACGCCGACGTAACGATAAAAACAGAAACAGCATGGCCAGTGCGATGCTAGCCTTAAAAAGTTCAAAAAAAGTACCTATCCCAATGTTTCAAACCCCGAACTTCGACGGTGGCCACAAATAAATGCCAGAATATCGAGCTAAGGTTTTTTAAATTGTTTTAAAACCAAATGCTGAAGTTATACGTTCAAAATCAATTTGACTTTCGAACTATCGCGAACCCCGAACACTGATACATGGTGTTACAGTCTTTTTTACTTTTTCTGCAGCGGCAACTTTTTAAATTGCTCGGGAAAACAATTCGTAGCTCCCTAGTTTTAGTGTCCAAAGTTTGTGTGGTGAATTACGAAATCAATAGGTTGACTTTATTTGTCTAAACTGATCAATTTATTTATTGGTTTTTGTCACAAACATCTCTCCGTAAGAGTAGTATAGTACTAAGTGACCAACAATTTTACTTCCTTTCTTATGTTATTAAATAATTATTAAAATTTAATAATGACTTTTAATATAATAATTAATAATGTCACCATATCGTCGTCATATGTCAATAGTCGCGTGGTATCTCTCGGTATGCTGCTCATGAATATGAGTCTCTAGCATGGCTTGAAACTAGTCAAGTTTCTTATCAAACAGTTACGCATGGTAAGCCGAAAGAAAAATTATTTCACAAGTTATAAACTTAATCTTACCTCAACGTAAACCTGTTTAACTGATACCCATCCAGGAGTAAGACTAATCTAAAGGATCTAAGTTTCTTGAAATGGAACAAACACTTTGCTTGTTAGCTCATTCCTATCAGAATGAAGTTCT
Organism: Spodoptera frugiperda; assembly: GCF_023101765.2. Taxonomy (NCBI): domain Eukaryota; kingdom Metazoa; phylum Arthropoda; class Insecta; order Lepidoptera; family Noctuidae; genus Spodoptera; species Spodoptera frugiperda. Next base: position 5,438,798 of record NC_064236.1, read on the forward strand.
AAACTGCCTAGGAAAATTTTCAAACGCTCAGACAATGACTTGGATGCAAGAAACATGGCGTCGTACAACTTATACTGCAAACTCGGCTACACTTCGGGCTAAGCATCCAATATAAACTGACCGTTGAAAGTACGAAAACATCATACAAAGCGAGATCATGATAAAGTGGTTTGTATAGGTTGATGTGTGGCCGCACAACACACACTACGCGGTGACATTGTTTGTACAAAAACTACCAAGTTCCTTGTTCCGTGGTTCTACACAAAGCGACGCGTCGGGGAATGAAGACGTGTCTACACGAAGTTTAAATTCTTGCTGTCTCTTTTAAAGTATGACTGTCTTTTTAGCCAACTTATTTTAAAGGTTGTGTATATTTATCGAGTTTGACTGTTTATTGGGAAAGATTTGTGTTTTTTCTAATTTAATTTAATCTATATAAGTTTTTAAACTGACATGGTCACTTACACTAGTATTAGAACTTGAAACGGGATATTTACCATGTTTATCTATTTCTATGAGTTTCCGATATTTCGGCACTGTTGCAAGCGCCATGATCACTTATGAACGGGATATTTTTCTATGATAGCAAAATCCTTTTAAAATACTTTTAAGTGTACAAGATAATTGTTTGCTATATCCAAATACATATTGTTTTGCGATATTAAACTCTCAATCTCTGTAATACGGACGCATATCGTAAATTTATACGTGGGGAATAACTAATCATGGGGAATGACTGTAACTAATTTTGCATAATCTATTTCGCCACAATCCACTAATAATAATTAGAGAAAGCGGTACATACAAGATTAATTAACCACTGATTAGCAGGCTTGTCATGTTTAAATGCATTGTATTGTATGGTATTCGGTTGAAGAGTCGTTTATTTATAATAGCTTTTGAAAACAGCGTAGTTGCGTACATGGAGGGTCGAAATAAGCGTATCAAGTAGGTACTTCAAATGACGCATTTCATGAATTCTCATTTTAACCAGCCACTAATAAACGGTTAGTCATTTTGAGCAGTTAAAAGCAATAAATGTATATGAAATAAAAGCCAATTTCAGTATCCGAAATGAAATGAGAATGATCATTTCTCTCGTGAAAATAAAGCGAGTTATTAATTTTGTTACAAAATTTATTCAGATAGTAATATTGTGATAATCATGTACTTAATTTAATGAAGAGATTTTAAGTAAACAAATTATCATTGATTGGTACTGAAACAAATTAAGTTACAAGAGAAAACAATATTGTGTACGGAAGTTATAATTGGAAAATATATAATCTTCTCACAATATTTTGACTGGTAATTAAAAAAATAACAAAAAAAATAATATTTACAATTTTCATAGGAAATAAAGCAGGAGAAAAATTAATATAATTATATCATATTAAATAGCTTAAACTATATATCTGGTAATGGAGGTGGTAACTCTGAACCCAAAGATGGGGTAGTTAGGTGACAGCGTATCTGATAACTTACTTAAGATTATATAAAATTCATGACATGACTGTGGACACTAAATTATTTTCTTGATCTGTTCTGGGCATTTGAACATTCATTATAAAGAGCCTGTAACATTTGAAAGGTAATGAAGGACCATTTAAGGGACTTTCACACAAATGTGATTTTTCCCAATTAGTGCACGAATCAGGCTGGCTGGTTTTTTAATGGCTGACTTTATACTTATTTTTTTTATATTAATGTACCCATTATACGTGAACTAACAGAAGATTCTATGTAATTTCTTATGAACTTTAATAGTGAACAATTTTAGTAATGACAGTGTGAGGGCTGAGTGAGTTTTCGTGTGTGGCAATTAATGCTAAACTTTGTAGGGATGGGCTTGATGATACTTAGAATTGTTTGTTTATCCACTATTTATGTAATGTTTTGTTGAACATTTTACCATACAATATTATTTAAACTAAAAATAACGGTGTACTCACGTAAATATACTGCGAAAAGCTCTACTAATTTCGAGTTAATAGGCAGCGCTACGTCACCGCATTTGCGCACGCTGTTCATGATGAGTCCCTCTGTGTCTCAAAACTAGTAGAGATTTTCTCAATATATTTACGTGGGTAAACTGTTACAATTTTAAATGATGTTCAATTTAATATCAATTGATTCACGGGATAGAAAAACTGTTATCTAAATCACCTAAAAAACACACAGGAGAACAGCTTCACCTGTTGAGAAAAATGTTAGGAGAATTTTTATCCCTTAGTTTATCCAACTCCACACCGATTTTCTTAAACCCTATATCGTCAAGTTTAAGCTTAAATTTTTCTTTTGTCCGTCGTGTAATATGACTTAGAAGTGCACCTGCCGTTTCTTGGAGCGACAATAGACCGTCTCGAGGGATAGACGAGACAGCACTGCAATTTGATTCACACAGTACTTAGAACTCTGCGCTATATATTCCGCTATGGGTCGGTAGTCATTTTAATGGTTTCGTCGTCTATTGTTGACGGTCGTGCCTTTGAAAAACGTTTTGAATTTCGTATGTTCTATCGTTATAAATGATGGTTTAGACTGTAGACCAAACGTTGATGACATGAATATCAACTATAAGATGTGAACTGCTGAACATAGACCATGTCTAATGAAACTTACAGCTCTAGCATCTATCATTGTCTGTACATTATAATAGAAAATCAAAGAATACCCGCTTTACCCTCTAACCGCCTATGTCACATATGCGACACATATTTCCATGTCCCTGCCTCTCATATCGTATTTCTGCGACAGAGAAAATACATGATTCTTTCGTTCTATTCCCACGATTGTTTCACCTTGTTTAATTTAATTTTTTTTTTTTTCGATTTATAGCCGCTCGCTAGAGGCACGGTAATTGATACTTAACTGGGCGGTTAAAGAGTTAAATCATCATTAAACAAAAAAATATTGGACGTTTTAGAACTGTGAAACGGTAATGCAGGTTTAATTCAACTTGTAAACGGCATGGACATTCCTGCCCGGGTGGAAGCTAGCCGGTACCTATGACATGCAATTAGGTGAACTAGTTTTCATTCGTACCACCAGCTCCGTAATGGGGTTAGCTTTCTCTTACCATTTAGATAATAGAAAGGATTAAATGGAGCACAATTTTTAGTTCAAACTGGATTACAATGGAATTTTAATTTAGTTTTGTGTGATTTGTAATTGCTGTTCTTGGTATGGTTACTACATATTGTTATTATCTAGTTCCGTTGATTAGAGACGATCTTATTATTTGATAATGGACAAATTATTGTTGGGTTTTCAATTGTGGCTTGAATCAATAAATTTACTTTTTCTTACGAATACTCGTAGATACTTCGATTCAGAACAAAAACATTAATCATTGGTTGATATTGTTTCGTAAAAAATCTTACAGAGTCAAGCCTATATACCAAGTCTATGTAACGATTCAAACGTTATTTTCTTATTGCATACCACATAACTCGGCTGGCAACATAACCATATCTGTGTTTACGCGCAATACAATTTCACATCTACGCAAATGGAATTAAAACGCAATTTTCTTTGAACATTACTCTCAGAATACCTACCACATAATCTTTATAATAATACTCAACAATATTAAAGGGGAACGGAGCAATGAAAACGTATAAATGCGAATTCCATCTCATAGTTTCTTCGTGACGACTTCTCTTGTTCTCTTCGCCTTACAAATTAAATAGTACAAATAGTGAAGTCAGGAGATCTTGTTTATTTCTTTAGACTAAACGTTTACATATTTAAGTAGCGCGAAACTATGTTACTAGAAAATAGTCCTACATTTTAGCTGGTATGGTGTTCAAGTATTTGTCTCTTGAAGACTACGTATTCAATTATGTTTGCGGTTGCATTTATATAGAAAAATCTTAGATACTTTATCTTCCTTCTCGCACTTACCTATTCTCATTTATTTAGCCGTTCGCATCAAGTCTTAATAAGATTTGTCACAATGTCAGTACCGTATTTAACAATATTACATCGGCTGCCATTTGTCAATAACAACCAAATAAGACCATATTAATTTCACGGAAGATTCATTTTTGCTTAGAGAATGCAGGAAATAAATAAAATCTTGAACACAAAAATAATAAGCACATATTACTTCAATGTAAATAGCAGAAATATATTTTAAACATATTTTAAAAAGAAACAAAGAATACTAACGTAGCTTTATAATACCAAATCATAATAATATGATTTGCATTGTAATTCAACGAAGCGCATGTAACAAACTCTTTGTTCTCTCGTACACTCCGCTTGACATTAGTTTCTAGGATATTATATGTCTGAGCTCAATATATTTCTATGTAAATTATGCAACTGTAAATCTAGGTAACGTTATGGTAACGTTATCTTTACTTAAAATATAAAGCTGAAGGGTTTGTTTGTTTAAATAAATACCGTAAATAATCTCCAATATATTATAGACAATACAATATATTATAAATTTACTATTGGGAATAAAGGAAAACATATATTATTAGATACCCTAACTCCTAAACTAATTGTATGTCCCTGTATCTTAGTAGTCAGTGTTCCTCCAGGCAGCATCAAGCGCAAACAGATCACAAAAATAATTTCCGTTGCGTGCGTTTGAACGCATTACCCTCCGGAATTACTAGTCTGATTCAAATAATTCTTTATGTGTTGGATAGTGCATTTAGTGATAAAGGCTTATCTTTATAACACGCTAAGACCAATAGGAGTTGAGCAGAGCGGGTGAAACCGCATAGAAGTAGCTGGTTAAGAATAAACATGCTTACGTTACAAAATGCAATTAAATTACTAAGAAAATGTGCTATGATACAAGTACTCTTAAAGATGATGACGTTTACATAGAATGGTATGAAATTTGCAGAATATAATTTGTACTTGAATGCTGGTTTATGATGGAACGTAAGTAGTTCTTAGAGCTGTCTCTTTAATGGTACGTTTCAGTTTAATTTCCAGTTCCGTGAAACTTATAACAAATATTTTCTTTTACAGTATAATATTTTCTTGCTTTCCCAATTAGTGATGGGGCAAAAATATTATACAAATTGATATGTAGACCATAAGTTTGTATATTATACTGTTTAGAAGTTTTCGGTGGTTACAATAACCACCGAAAACTTGACTTCCATTCCAAATTTTGTTATTACATACTATATTATTTGATGAAACAAATAACATATATACAGTTAAGAAATATAACATATAAGCAGCTAATAGAAATTATATATACGCCTATATTGTATTCTCATTTGTCTCAAAACATACTCAGCGTTCAAGGTTCAGGCACTGTGATTTAACGTTTGACTAAGCATTTGTCGTCGGCTCACGCCCGACAAATTCACTGTCATAAAACAAACAATGTTAATATAATACCATAGATTAAAAGGCTCCACCAAAGCACACACAGGCAGATGCATGGATTACTCACTATGTCAGTCTAACAGTCCATGCGAGGCGTAATAATCTAGCCTCATTCATATGCAAATCGTTGTAGAGCAATTTACAAAGGGTTGATCGCAGCTAAGTGCCATTTATATCTATCGCTTCGGTTGCTATTTTTAAAGGTTATTCGATTACGGAAAATGTGCTATAGAGAGGTGTGGTCGGGAATGCTTATGACAATAAACAACCTTTAATCCTTATAAACGTTACGATAACAACAGTTAAAAAAATATTGGATATTATGATAAAACGGAAAACGGTATATGATATTTATTTTTGCAAATAAGTTACAGGATCAATCTCTAAAATAGCTAGATGAGGCTGGTATTTCCCATCGGATCCGCATTTACTATTCTAAGAAGAAATGCCGAAAGAAACTCAGTAGTCATAGTCACTTTTAAAGTCCAGACAAATCAAATTTTATCTAGTTGGTGAAAATTGGTTAGGTGATAACAACACATTTTTTAATATTGGTAGGTCTAGGTCCCACGCAACACGTATTTGTGTTACAGGCCTTCAACACAGAGCTAGGTTTGTGCGTTAGGACGCGTTTGAAAAACATGCAGTTAAAATTGCTTCCTAGTTAGGGAACTAGGAACCTTCATAGGAAGGGTCCCGTGAAGATTTATACTTTCAAATTCATCGTTCGCCATTGTACTTTATTATTTTGCAAACATATATAAGTTAATGATATGAGCTATTTAAGACGGCCCAAAATATTTTACATACATGAAAAAACGAAGATAAAGAGTCCCACATAACATAGGACGAGCCTGTTTCCAAGCTGCCTGACTAAGCTGAAAATTATCAGCTAAAAATTAAAAAGTTTACGATCTGATAGGCATTAAAACTTGCAATCATTTACCCTATAAGATACTCAAAAGTCTGCATAACTTAAGTCATCATATTTTAAGACCAAAAACATTTTGGTAAACCAGAAATGCAGGAATATTTAACGTTGCTGAGTAACCGAGAGACATGTGGGATTAAGTCGGGAACTTTAATGGAAATGCATACATGAATATGTAATGGACGGTAACAAATGAAAGGAAGTGAACAAACACAAGTTTTTCGCGGCTTTTAGACAACATTTTTAGTATAAAATATTCATATCTGCCATTATAAATATACATATTTTTAATTAATAAGTATTTCTAAAAAAAATATATAACTGTTATAATTGCTTATTTAGTACCCAATTAAAAACAGGAAGAGCTTGTATAAAACATTTTTATACTTTCTGGAAACCTTAAACACCTTGATTTTTCTTCAAATCGCTCAATAGATTTTCTCTTGTATTATGCGTGCGTTTGCAAACATCATTTCACCCACACGTGATACGCACCAAAACCCGGTACAACAATTTGAGTATCACATAAAGAACTTTAACAATTTTATAGTAATCTGTTCTCAAAGTATTACTGAACATTTTCGGTTTTTCGAAAATGTCTCAGCAGTAGCACAGATTCTGGAACTGTGCCCAGTATATGACAATAGGATCACCCCCTATTACATGAGACTTATAACACAAATGGTGAAAAGTGTGCTCCATCTTCGGCCACATCTTCGCTTCACCCGTCCTGGCAGTAAGCGGGTCGGTGGCCAAACGTAGACTTATCAACATTAAAAAAGTGGGTGTAAAATTGTACATCATACACAGGCATTGAGTGCCTTAATTTGGACCTCTGCCTACTCCTTCGGGGATAAAAGGCGTAACGATACCGTTTTCCAAATACTTGGTCGTAGAAACACTCGTTATTTCAACACAATTTATCACCTAACTAGACTGTCAGGACCGCGGACCTAAAGTTTCATTAATTGTATATAAACTTCAATGAATGGGAACAACGTGTAAAACCTTAATGAACCTAGGATGCTAAGGAGCTTGACCTCAATCAAGGAGGCCAGTTGTTAATAATGTATAGTTGTAGTGACCTTGAACTCCTTTGGTTTTAATCTCCTGCTTTGGTGGCTTCTTTAACCGAATTTAAAAGAAGGGAGAAAATAACATATTTGGTAAAATGTACATGATACAATGTTGCTGTGGCCCGGAGGCTTATGACGCCTTGTCGTGAAAGGCGGGTTTGAAACCTACCAACGGCAAGTACCAATGAGACTTTTTCCGAGCTATATGAAAATCTAAGAAAATATCTTAGATTTTTAGACCCCACTGGCAAACGAAAAACGTCGTGAGGAAGCCTGGGCTTATAATTTCTAATTATAAGTTTGAAATCGCCAACCCTCATTAAGCAAGCGTGGTGATTAATGCTCAAACCTTCTCCATGCGAGAAGAGGCGTTGGTCAGCAGTGGCCACAAATAGGCTGTTGATGTAATCTGATGTGTGTTCATGATAACATAACCTGGAGTAAAATAAGTGTTGATTATATTTCTGCTCTTAATGAGTTAAACATTTTACTATCCAACCGATAAGTTTTGTTATACAACATAATTATTTTAAAGCCTCATTTAGGTTTTGCCCTTTTTATTTATCAGATTATTCCTCACAGAATTCTATTGCTAATACATGAAATATTTGATTTTCAAACACGTGTCCTGTTTTAGCAACCTTCACACTCTTCGTAGTCAAAAAATTCCAAAAGAATAATATTATAATATTAAATTCTTTATGAAATGTCTAGACTTTTATATCTGTGAGGTCTGTCAATACTTAGAAAAGTTAATCTTCAAATCCGATGCGAGTCCCTTACTCAGTAAGTCCCTTTTGAGATTATCTTACTTCATATGTCAGATGAAAATCTTTAGTTGAAGAATTTACTTTTCCAACTTACTGAATTATATTATATGTTATGTTAGTATAAAGTATGTTTAAACTGTTGAAAACTTTAACAGTAATCTATTTGTGCTTCAGTTCATTTTCAGATCAACGTTAATTAGACATTTAAGAAAATTGATTCCTGATTATATTAACTTATATACCCGTACCTTGCCTCTCATCTTCTAGTCCAACTACATCAATGGTGTAAGATTCCATTATTGCAGTCTTTGATCAATTATACTGCAATCACCGCCCTCGCCTGAGTCCTTGTATCCTGACGCTTATTTCTTTGTACATCCAATATCACGCCTAGTTTAATCAACAATACAGCTCATATTAGCGTGAATATAAATCACTTCATTGTTAGAATTTTACACCAGATTTGGATTATAACAATATAATGTGTCATGTGCTTACATGTAAAGAGCAACGAACAGCCCTTGTAACAAGTGTTCTTTATTGAGAACACTGTTCTCTACAAGAGACGATTTCTTAGAAATTATTTTGCGATGAAATTGTTAAGGGTTTTAGAGGATTTTGCGGTCCATAAAAAAGTGATTTATTATTATTCGACCTGTTTGGTAAAGGAGAAAAGAATATTGTATTATTATTAAGTACTTACACAAAACATTGTCTACAATTTCGTATATATATAATACCCAGTACATATATAGCTAACGACACGAAAAGGACCAAATATATTTAAGAGAGAGTTTAAAGAAAAAAATATGAAAAACGACGACAACTTGTAGAGCAAGATACTTTATAATTACTTTTGCGACGTTTTTTAATTTTAAAACAAAACTTAAGCGTTTTCAGCGATACTGGAAACTTACTGTAGTTAAACTCGGATTAATTATGCGAAAACCTAGGGGAATCCTTCTTGTGAAGGCTTAAATATTTGCATTCTAATGGACGGAAAATACGTTGTATATGGAAGATCTTGAGACTCTGGAGCGCGGTTGGAATAAACAGGATTCCTCAGCTTACGCCTTTTTTATGAGATAAAATATTGTAGAAATGTACACGTTTTAAGCATGCTTTTTTTAATGTACAAGTTCAAAACATTTCTGAGACGTCTAGGACGTCTTTATTCCTATTTTTATTCGACAAGACAATTCTCCGACGACGTCGCACAATGAATTCTCTGAAATAATTTTATGAAGCATCATGCAAATGTCTGATTTTCGAAGAATCCATTTTTAATAAGGCTGCGAAAATATTCGTTGGTTTGTATCATTTTCAACTGAGCTTGCAGTAGTGTAGTAAGATGATTTTATTATCTATTAGTAGGTATATCAACAAACCACTATGGAAAATTTCATAATACACGTATAAAAGGAAACTCATTTATTCCTCTCACATCTTGTGCCCAAAAATACTGAAAGTCATTTATATTTTCTTATACGTAATTCAAGAGTATATATACGTATCTTTGTTCCGATTAATACTCAAATATTAGTGTAGCCAGTCAATAATCAAAGTTTTATGATGAAAATACTTCTTAGTTAATATTCTAAATCGCTTATCACAACTAGGCCGTTTTCCGTGACCAAAACATTAAAATTACTGGAATATTCCCACTCGCATGCACGGTTGTAATTGCACGCTAAATTCTGCTAAATCCTTTCGCATGGAATTGTGAATTCTTCAATTCATACTATGAGACATTAACCTATTTATTCTTTGTGTTTAACTGATATTTGAATTTATCTACAACACATATACATATACACTAATATTATAACAGGTCTGGGTGTCATATGTATCTGAAATTGTATGTTTGTAAACGCACTCATACAACCATACAGGAATATAAAATAAATTTAATTTAATTTAATTTAATTTAATAAATCAATTACAACACATATACAATACATATACACTAATAGAAAAGCCTATTGGAGGCAAAGCTTAAATGAAAAAAAAAAATCGCATAATTTTGGACTACTAATATTTCTCTTTGAGCTCATATATCATCACAGCTTCACAATCCGCAAAATCAATCATAGTTATTTGATTGGCAGTCCACAAGCCTACGTTGATTAAATTCATTAATTTGTAGTTTGTCCGATTTTAACTGGACCCGGCTTTTGTCAAACCGAATAATGCTTTTAACGGCCGAGGACAACAATTGATTTTGATTTATAAGTATATTTGAAATAGTGTTTATTTCACAGTATTTGAAATTATTGAATAAAATTTGTGCCTATTGTCTGGTGATATGGTTGACAAATGTGGTTTTGTGTTTAAAACAAATTTGTGTGCATTCATTGAAATCAGTCCATGTTTGTCCGTATTTAATTTGATTTGAAAAATTATATTTATAAACTATTGACACAGCCATTGACAGGTTGGTGGGTACAACTTGGTAAAAATATATCGTCTGTTGAGAGGCTAATTGATCTAAGAGACATATTGAGCGATATAGAGTTATTTACATACATCGGTGAAACAAAAAAATTACAAAAAAATCGGTGAAAACTCGATACAGCTACAAGAAGGAATGATGCATAGAAAATAGACAATGATTTGTATCATTATTAACAAGGCAGAGATTAAGAAAATATCAGACAAAACGAGTTCTAACAAAAGTTTATTGTATCAAAAAAAGGTTCATTTAGTAATCAAATGTTTAAAAGGCACAATAATGGGATTTGACTCGGTAGTATTTAGACATGACTGGTCACCAAATAAAATAATACAACTGAAACTGTACCTAATACACAATATGATAAAGTAAATTATATTTAATACGTTCATTGACTTAGAAGGGTCTGAGGCTTGGAGCTCTGAAGAAACGTTTGATTTGAGGGTCTATCTTATGTTGTCAGCGATATTAACAATTTGGTATTTTGCCTCGACGTAAAAGTATTTAAACACATATTTCCATCTAAAAGGATGTAGAAGTACATTTACAACGTAACGCAATTTTATCAGTTATGAGCTTCATTGCCGTCATCATCAATGGATCATTGATGTGATAAGACTATCAAATACTCAAAAATGCTCCATTTACTATGCCTTGCTTAACATCTAATTCAAACATAAAATCTCTTGCACCGCTGCTAAACTTCACCAGTTGACAAACGAAGCCTTAGACCTAGTTTCAAAAATAGAGACCCGAACAATAAAAGTATAATTTTGGCTTTAAGTGGTAGTCTGCACACGAACACGTTTTTTGCCAGAGAGAGCGCCTAACAGCGAAAAGAGATATAAAAAAACAGTTGCTACACGCATTCTGGTTGAGTTGCTAACTTTTTGAGCGCACGGAACCAGGAATGCATGCTCTCACACGAATGTGTCGAAATATTTTAACGGGAAACCACCTCGTGACTGTTTCGATTTGAAACGTATTTGTACTAAAATTGCCTGTATTGATAAAAAAAATACGGTCAAAATATTTTAGGTTAGCTATTAGGTAGTTTAAGGACTTATTTCAGAATCTCTGGATAGCCGATAACTTTGAATTAAGAACGTAATGTGTATACATAATCTGTTACATAATTTTATCGGGCACTTATATGAAGTTGCTGAAACAGGGCTAAACAGAATTTATATCGATTCTCACTTATTTCTTTTTTATCTTTAAAATCTTAAATCAACTATTAAAAGTTCAAAACCGAAATTATGTATTTTATCGTACGGTTCATCAATATTATCCGATATAACTTTGATCAACGCTGATATATATTGGGGTATATTAAATAGGATTGACCTTTTCGGTAGCGTAGGGTGTTGCTTAACATTTTCAACCCTTTCCCCCCTTAAGGGTGCGTTTCCACAAGAGATGTGCTATGCTACGTTGCTGTGGATGCGTTTGGTATCCACCAATCATATTGATTGGTACACATTACTTAGCCCTGGTTGAAACGAACTCAATGAAGATTTGTTTTTATATGGAAAGATGCGTACTATGGATGGCTTCCATACTATTAATACAGCTGCTTTGCGGCCACGTATCTTCATAGCAGATCTTAGCTTAGCATCAGTGGACACGGTCACGTAGTTTCACAGCGTAGCTATGATATCCTCGCAGCATAGCTACATAACACTTCTCAGGTGGAAAAGTACCCTTATGAAGCCACCCTAACTCCAGCTGAGCTGACGTTGTAAAAACCATCTGCGACCAACATTCATTCTCATTTGCCGTATAAAAATTAATACTCATAATTATTAAACACGCGTTGTTAAGCTGTTTATTTTGTATTTTTCTTTCTAATGACGTATAGATCCATCCAATCCTAGAAAGAGATTAGAAAAGGAGACCTAAATAGACTAACCTCATTAAACTATGAGTATCCCTAAAACATATTGGTACTCTAATACGACGTATCTTTGCTATAATAACAGCAACTCAAAACAAAAATAGGGTCATGGCACCAAATTGTGCTCTAAATTACTGTGTCCCTGCTCAAGATAAGAATGCACAAACCTGTCGTGTCGACGAAGATATATTGAGCGACGATTTGTGAACCGCAGCGTTCGACAGAAGATTAGTCTGACCCTCCTAGGAGTTCAAACATAAAATAGTTTCCTTATAAAAATAGTATAAGACATTTTATGTACTCATTCACAAACAACTATAAAAGTGGCTACTTAAACTGTGGGTAGTTTGTTGTCAGTCATTTTATACCCTGAAGGAGTAAGCTATCGTTTAAATTGGCTTGTTGTTATTCCAGATTCTATACAAATATAAAAATACAAACTAAACTCGATATGTCTTACTCGTGGATAGTTGTACTACATCTGTCCAACATAGAAAACAAAAGAGACACGGGTTGTTCAAAAAAAATAAAAGTCTTAAAATCCCTATTTACGCACACAATAATAAAACTTACCTACAAATCCTTAGATTTCTATAAATACTACGATATCATCAAAGTAAACGTAATACAAAAATATTATTTGTCCATTTATTTTTATAAACAAGTCACAAATTGTAAGTAAGATACACAACATGTAACTACAGTCAACAATACACTATCATAACAATGTTCAATTCCCAACAAAAGCGGTGTTTAACAATACACGACTTGAGAGAGAAGCCGATCTTTGCGTGTAAAATGTTTGTGTAAATCGGCTTACACTGACGGCCAGGCGCCGCGCGATCGTCGAGACGTATCACTAAGAAGATTACATATTTCTCTGTAAAATAGAAAATATTCTCAATGAAGAAAATATTGAGATGAAATTGCTCTCGAGTTCGTCGGTAGTACACTCGAACAAATGGTTCGGAAAACCGGCGACTTGACTTGAAGTATTCCTAAAGTATTTTGTAAGGAGTTTGAGAAAATTGTTGCAAAATTTTCCTTCTCGTAAGTAAGTTTATGCTGACACTACAAAATATAAAACAAATCGAACTATGTGACCTTTTTCAGTCAATTGTGTGAATTAAACTATTTATAGAAGCAAAAATACTTTTTTAGGTATTCATCTTAATAATTTCAAGTTATTCCAAAATGTCATTAAATTCCGAAAATATCTTTTCAATTTTATTAATAAGAAAACTGAGGGTGACATAAATATATTTTAATAGAAATTAATTTCATTCGAAATTATCTGTTTGAGTAGAAAACGTCAGCTTTTCTCAGATGGTTAAACTAAAGTATTTACCTACGTAATTTTAATAAAAAATTTCAATCTCTAAATTTCACGCACAGGGCGCACCATTTGTCTTGAATAAACAAACTAAACCCAAATCCGCACATCTCCTAAGAGCTAACCGCAAACCACTAACCACCAGTCGATTATATGCCCTGTAATCCACAAATTCGATATTTCGATTCCCAAAACCAATCGATTTCTGTCCTCAGTGACGAAACACAATTTAAATGCAACATCCATCCGATCAGGTGACGTTGCTAGTGTCATCTGGGATGTAATATTCAGCTACATGCATCGCCGGAATCGAATTTCGATCTATTTGTTATACTACCTTCCTGAAACTAATATTGACTTCAGACTTGCAACAATCTTGCTGACCCCAATTTGGTTTCTTTGTTGTAGTGATATGTGTCAATATTTAAATGGAAATAGGGAGTTGTCGTGTCATGTTTTGCGAAAACTGGGTAGAGTGAAAACAGATTATACAAAGTAGTCTTAGTCTAAACATGAAGCTTTTAGGATAAATTCAAATTAACAATGATCTTCATAGTTTTTTCATACCAATAAACAACATTCAAAGTTAAAATTTATAATTTCAAATAGACCAGGAAGGCATTTTTGAACGTCAAATCAAATATGTATAATAAAATTAAAAATGTCTGTATGTCGATCAATTCTCTAGTGATGTTCAGTACATAGTTAATTCAGGCAGGTATCCATTTCACAAAATCTACTTACCATCCACTATCCACCCACATACCGACTCCTTCAGTCAAAACAGTACTAAAAAAATTTAAGACCCATGATTATCCAACAATATGCCTTTTAATATCGGCAGGTAGCCATCCGTTCTGAATAATTCTAGCGTTCCAATAACGGACCCCTCTCAAGAGATTAAAAGTAATCATTGCTCTGCCTTTCCCTCCGAAATACCTTTCTAATGACAATAACAGTTTTTAATTTATACCAAACGCCCCCATAGGTATGCAAAAAACCTTTTACGGAACGAACATTTTTGTAAATAAAAAGTAAATGAATATTTTTGCATTATTGTTTTTATTATCATACCTAATAGGGAAAATACTGAAGTCTCTGTCGGTATATTGAGGACGAACAACTGACATTGATCTCATAACCTTGGCCTGTAATGAAGACATATTACTTAACCCCTTTCATCCCCCATTAGGGCTAACACAATAGTATCCCACACACCCACACCAGGCTCTCAAGAAAAACAAAGAAAATACCTTTTAAATCCCTTTAAAGTCCTATCTAGATCCATTATCAAGTTTCCATTCATGTCACTCGGTAGTAATAAAACTCTTTCTTCTTTCAATACAAACACATTAGCTGTGTGACAATAACAAAGATCAAGGTCTTTGAAACACGACACTCTTTGTATAATAGAAAGCCCTCCTTATAATCTCTTTTAATGTGACGTCACTCCATCACCCGGCTAAGTGCACTTAATGCGAGTGGGGTCCACGGTCAAGACACATCACATATGCGAACTACGAACACCCTTTATATAGACTAAGCTGTTTATTTGATGTGCATTCTTTGAATGTAGGACGTCGTCTCGCATCTCTATTATGGGCTATGTAGGTCCTTTTAATGTCTTGGTTTTCTCACTTTGCGTTTAAGTTAAAGGTTTTATGATTTTATTGTTATCATTCTAATCTTGTTTTATGGTTGCTATACGACTGTTTCTGTTATTTGGTAGTCTATTTTGGTCTGTCAGCGATGATTAATCGAAAATTTACATACATTTTAACCTAACAATATGATTATTAATGACGAAATAAACAACAATTTACAACTGGAGCTTGCCACCCACCTGTTTAGCTCCGAAACGTTGTTCCTCTCTCCAATTTACTCAACACGAACCGTTTGCATTCATTTCTGAATGGAGCTTAATACAGAACATTGAGGGCAATAAACTACTTCTGCAGTTTATTATAAAAGACAAGGAGATCTTGTGATTTAATTCTGTCAAGACGCTCTTTGCATAAAGTTTTAAAGTAGCGCGACAAATTGATTTAAGTAGCAGCGTTTTCCACGCGGTTTGGTGATTCCTTTTTGTGCTAACCAGTTAGGGCATCTTAAAGAATAAATTGATATCGTCAGACTGCCACTCAAGTACTGAGTACTTTTGAACTCTTCTTCGTCGTGTGAAGTGCTGATATGATTAGCGTGTCAGTCACATGAGCTTTTTCATATTTCTTGATGGAAAATTGGCGTGTAAATCAGAGCTCAATACAGGAATAAGACATGACTCAGCTTCATCGTCATCTCATCAGCTAAATGACTACTGAACAAAAACCCTCCACACTTCCAAACCGGCTAGTTCGAAACAAATGAATGAAATAAGCTTAGGTGTATAAAGTGACAAGTTAAACATTTACCTAAGAACAATAAACAACCACTATGCATTACACGAAGTAAAATACAGACATCCATTCCAATTTGGAAACCGGACCGAACTTAGTTATACAAAACAAACTAATATAATGAAAGCAAATGTTACCGTATTTGGATGTGAAACCACATCACTTATTTAGATTTGGATTCAATATTTAGCTAGTGCTCAAGGAAATCGTGGCAGTCGTGGTGGAACGCTTCTCATGCTCGAGAGCACGGGTTGGAAACCCACCTACGCCAAAGATTATTTAGACACCACAGGCAAACGGTGAAGGAAAACATTGTGAGGAAACCATGCTTATAATTTCTAATTGTACGTTTGAAGTCGCCAACCCGCATTGAGCTATGTGGTGTTTAATGCTCAAACCTTCTGCATGTGAGAAGCGGCCTTTGGTCAACATTGGTGACTTTATAGGCTGTGGTTGTGATGTGTGCTCAAGGAAATCATATAGGTACATCAAACGGTTTTACCTCGAATATCAAAAGCGGTTGCAGATATTAATATCGAGCAATAACCGAATGGACCAATGCCTGGGGGCGCTTGCTAGTTAAACCAACGTATCTGCGTTGTCATTAATTTTCCACGAGCAAAATTTATTTGGTGGATGAAATTCAAGTCTTTGTTTTGTATTTCGTTTTTGTTCTTTTGGTAGTAGTAATTGACTTGCATTTCAGAGTGGCTTCTTCATTTTAAACAAAATTCACTGAAGCTGCATAATTATATGGACATGTTAATTATCAAAAATACTGATCCAATTTTCCTAAAAATACTTAAATATCAAGAAAGTTTTGCCATTCGATTTTATTAAAGTGATAAAGAGCATATTCTTAACATGTTTTTGCTTATATCAATAGTTTGTCTCGACCAATGAGAAATGGAATTTAACTAGTTACTGATATATTTTGACACGACAGATAGTTTAGTAGAATCACTACAACTAAAATACTCCTGATAGCTTCAACTGACATGATTTTAAACATTTAGAAGTAGTTATTGTTTGGCGTCCCCAAATTAATATATATGTGGCACTTTATTCAGCCTGTGTTCCGCCATCAAATCTCATTGTACTAACATTGTGTGTTGTGGTTTAGTTACACACGTGTGACCAATATATGCTGCGTACTAACGACCGCACCGACCATTTTCAGTGGTGACTGACATAATGGAGGTAGAAGAGTTAAAAATATTTTTTAATTCCTTTTTTTATTACTACCTTTTTCCCGTGTCTTCGTCCGCATTTCCGCGGTGAATGTGTTATTGCAAACCATAATCTAAGTCTGTTCAAAATTTCATCCCGATCCCTTCAGTCGTTTTGACGTGATTCAGTAACAAACATACATACAAACTTTCGTCTCGTCTTTGGTTTAATAAGCCTGCACAGCCAACGTTCTACTGGTATATAAGTATTTATCAAAAGTTTCTTAACTGTTTCATATAGTAGTTCTGATATTGTTTTAATATGTTATATGTTACGGGAAAATGGGTAGTATTGAAGAATGCTCGTTTATCCGCATTTCTTTACAAAATTCTTGAATGTTATTATCAACTTAAGAATCTAATGCCCGAATACACAACCGCTACTCAATTTTAAGACGCTCTCAAATGTAGTTCTGTCACTATCAATTCTTTATCAAATGATAGAGATAGCACGATATTTAAGTACAACTTAAAATTGAGTAGCGTTTGAGTATTCGGGCGTAAGACAAAGCAAACCGTCCATAACAAGAACTACTATTTTCATAGCTGAACGATTGTTGTTCTTATGAATATTTTAAGATACTTTAACCTAAGTTGTGAGTGGTTACGACTTGATGGAAAGTGCGAACCGAGAAAGTTTGAAGGTCGGTGTAATATATTGCCAGTAGAGCACCACGTTCACTGAAACTTAAGTTTTAAACTCATGTAATATCCAAACTGGTGGCCTTCTTGTATAGTCGTCACCTTGTTTAGTTGTGGCTAGTACACAACTTCACTCTCTGAAGAGGCCAGAGAACGCACTTGGCTAAAGTATTTCATGAGTAATTTTGTATAGACTGCACGATTGACGTGTTAGCTGGGCAACTATTGCCGTAGAATTGTTGGCGGCGTTCGGTTTCTTCGGGTCTGTATGTTATTGTAAACGCGCCCACGACACAAAAGAAAATCCTAATGTCCAAATCATAAGAAAAGAATTGGGAAAGTTATTTTATGAGTCCCATCATATAGGCAAGTTTATAATCACACATAGATCATTCATACAATTTACCTCAATTTCTAATAACGCACCTTAAATTAAAATCTATCGTGAGTAGCACGTTTTTTTCGCGCAAAACTATATGTAGTATAATTTTCTTGGATCAAAATTTTTGACAACGGTCACAGTCTAATTGCAACCAAGTTATTATGATCAACAGCAACGCATATCTTATCAAAATCCTGTCAAATTACACTCTAATTAATTTATAGTTTCTATAATCATTTCAATATAGCTAACATACTTAATAGTACCACGATAATGAATGAAAGTATCAATAGCTAGCCTCTCTTGTCCAATCTGTGATTGTTTCTCGTTATTCATAAAGAAATATGTGAGCGCAGGTTACAGGCCCTGGAATTAATGGCCGCCGAGTGATTGTGAATCCAATCACGGACGAAAGAACATTTCTCTTCATGAATATTCATGTATGAGAACAATTAAACACTTTTTGTTCTTACGTGGAAATATGGTTTTATTTTATGTGGGAGAAATTGTAATTGTTATTAATTTATTGCTATTGGTTATTTTACCATTATTTTATACACTATTTTTTTATTATTTTTCTTCTTGCTTAAACGAAAGCAACATGATTATTGAAGCAAGA
This sequence comes from Spodoptera frugiperda, assembly GCF_023101765.2. Lineage (NCBI taxonomy): Eukaryota > Metazoa > Arthropoda > Insecta > Lepidoptera > Noctuidae > Spodoptera > Spodoptera frugiperda. The sequence goes on from NC_064236.1 coordinate 5,457,889, forward strand.
TGCGATTGCGACTTGTTCCGATTTGAATTAGTCTAAATAGTAGGCCGGGACATTAAAAAAAACAATCTAATTATTTAAATTATCACTAAATACCTACTACTATCTTTTTAAAACTTTATTTATCACTAAACCAAGGCAATCCTACCTTCATAACCACTTACCATTAAACTAAATGAGTTTCTCAAAAGGAAACATGAGAAAATCAATGAAAAGTCTATCGACATGCTAATTTATGCTGTAACCACTAGCTTGTATGCTGCCTTTGCCCGTAGCTTCCACTCCTGTCATGTCACCTAAGCCAATCGAGCGACAGTTAGCAAAATCTAGCTACACTAGCTAATCAAATCTCGTAACAGCCCGCTTCAACGTACTAGAGCAGTAACGCATCAAGCGAGATTCGATAATGAGCTAATGCATTTAAGGTCCAAGTTAGGTTAACAGTTAGAACCCATTAGGCTCAACAGTTTGAGTGCAGTGTTCAAACTATACTGTTGTCATTTCGAATTTAATTTAAATGGAAATGCTTTGTTCTTAACGTTTGTCAGGTGGTTGTGCCATTTAATGGCTACTTAACCCAGTCCTTAGCAATTGTTCCTGGAATAAAATCGTTATATCAAGGTATAGTAAACATTAAATGTTCCTGAGTACGGTAGTTAGACATGTCATCAAGCCTAGCTTCGATTGGTAAACTTAAATCTACACTAACAATCAAGTAAGTGAAGAAAAGAATAGAATGAAGTTTATTTTTGATGAGTATTATTGATTAAATTTAATTATACAGCTCACTCACAAAACTGTTTGACATGTTTACTTGTCTAGTTTCAAGTCACGCTAGGGGCTTGTAGTCATAAGCAGCACTGCTTGAAAAACATCGCGGTGAACGTAGGTACGCACTGACTTTCAATGGGGTTTCACAATACCAAAGAAATTCCTTATCATAATCATAATTACATTGCAATTGTAGGTACTAGAAAGTAAAAATTAGACTGCACGGTTGGTGCGGTGGCTGGGCAATGGGTAGCGGGTTCGATTCCCGCACGGAGCAACTCTTTGTGTGATCCACAAATTGATGTTTCGGGTCTGGGTGTCATGTGTATGTGAACTTGTATGTTTGTAAACGCACCCACGACACAGGAGAAAATCCTAATGTAGGGCAACGTTTTTTTAAGAAAAAAATGATTATTGTAATATTGGGAATTTGCAATTTTAACTTTTAATTTATTTATTTACATATCCATATTTTAAAATTGTTGCTCGAAGGTGTTTAAAGTAGTTTTAAATCGGAATACATTAAATTATGATAATTAAAATTCGAAACCATTTTCATTCATCAATAATTTCCTTAGTCAGAAGCGTGGCTGATATTTACTGCTATTTTATTAATTTACAGTTTTAACATCATATTTATTAATTATTCAAATAAATATACTTTACATTCTATTTATATAAACTTTTCATCTGAAATCGGTCCTTTTGTCTACTTCAGAAAATATTTCACACATTCATTCAACAGTTTCGTAATTGTGTCCCATGTTGTTAAAAAAAAAACAATAAATTCAAATCGTAAGTACCTAAAGATTCCAAAACTATACAGGACTATCTGAGCATAGGTACAACCACAAAAAAGAAACTCAATACGCGCGAACAAAATCTATCACCCCAACATAGAATAACCGATGTAACCAAAAATAACATCTATAAATTCAATTCCGAAGATGCTTATCATGAGGTTGATGTGATCGGGTAGGCCATGCGGACACAGGGCGCTAATCTCTACAAACGAGAAATCCTGTGTCGCCTCACAATTACGAGAGGACAGAATGTTACATGTATGTACGCGCAAAATCGCGGACACAATCGATACAAAGCCGAGTATTGGCCACGGTGAAAGCATTGGAAACAACGGAGTTTGTATTAAACATCGCGCCCTTTGTTTTAGAAAGGATAGTAAGAGATACATAGAAGTATCACTCATCATTTAAGCAGTTCTTGTTGTTTCTAGAGACCTATCTTACAGCTGTAGCACTGGTTTTATTAATTTGTGAAATCTAATTTTCTAAACCGATTACCAAAATAATATTCGATTTCAAATTCAGTGCATACACTTAACCTAGTTTCACTGGCGAACTGAGTGAAACAAACAAAGATTTTCTGGCGTTTCAAGATTGGTTGTATGTGGTCTTATGGGATCTAGTGTTAATAAACAAAAAAACAAATGTAAAAAGGTATAAATTTCAGTTTTAGATTCCCTAGTACTTATTAGCAACTATTCGACAGACTTCTTTTCCTAAAGAGTCGGTTTATCCACAAAAGTTATTCAAAATATCAACTCCGATATATGTTTCAGTTTCGCAGTCCGTTGTAACAAAAGATAGCTACTTACCTTCATAACTTATTTACGCTTTGTTGCCTAACGGGATGAACTCGACGTACTATAGACAGAATATGCCTTTTTATTCTAGCACTTTTCCCAAGCTATTTGTAAGGTCTGCCTTTCTTGTAGGCTCTGTCGTTCATTATTTATTTTGGAACCGTATCTTTTATATTTAAGATCTATTATTTTTGTCCCTTCTTTTACTTTTTCGGCCCATTTTTGTGTCATATTGTTATAGTTTATTCTGTAAGTAGATTTTGAAATGGACTCAACTGTCCATGTTTGTTTGCGGTGTTTTATGTAGTTAATCGATGTCCTTCAACTTTTCTGGACTAGATTTATGGTAATGTATAAGTACTATCGTACTAATCGACTGTATAAAAAAATACGAGTGTTTGTCAACTGATTTTCGTAGCAACAAAAAAAATATACTTTATATTTTAATTCACATTTCGTAAATTTCTTTCAAATTATTTCGTTAAAATCGAAGTGAAGATACCTTTGATGTAAGTAACTGTAACATTTGTAATATTATTGCTTACATTTATAGTATTAATTATGTTTTTTTCTTCAACAGGCAAACCCCCTGACGTCTTGGCTTTCGGAATAACGCTTATGATGATGTTGATCTTGATCGCTGGAGTTCGGAAGTCCCTTTTCTTCAACAACCTGCTGAACGCCATCAATCTCAGCATTTGGGTCTTCATCATGACAGCTGGCTTGTTCTACGTGGATGTGTCGAACTGGACTGAACACAATGGATTCTTACCCTACGGATGGAGCGGAGTAAGTATTTTTTTGATGTTGTTTGTTGTTCTGTCAAGTCTTGGGTTCGATTCCTGAGCCGGGTTTACTGGCTTTTTAGCTCTGGGTTCAATTATTCTAAGTCTGTCATGAACACAGGAAATGGTGGTTACTTTAGTAAGTGAACTGGGGATGACAAAGCACAGAAATACAGCCAATTTGAACCTAAAGTCACAAAACTTGTATAACACTTAAAACAAAACAAAAGGAACAAAAATGTAATTACAAAGACTGACAGTATCAGAGACCCGTTCCAAGCGTTATCAAGAATGTGACGCCAACAGACGAAGTGCGATGAATATTTATTCAGATAGGGAGGCAGTAGGCATCTGCTTAATATGAACAAAATGTAGGACAAAACATGTACACATACACATCAACCTATACAAAACTAGTATAAACTGACCATTGAATGTGCAGACAGCTCATGCAAAGCCAGACCATGATATACTGGTAATGTATAGCCAAGACTGAACTTAACGTGTATATTTATGTGTTACTCCAGATGCTTATAACCAGCAATTACTCCAGCGACATGACACAGGGGATCCTAGAAACTAATAAACGAGCATATATTATGCCGACGCTAAAACGCTTACAACATTACAAGCTGACGCTGCAAAGATATTATTAAAGTTAGTTACTGGTACACGTAATGCAGGTTCGAGCCAAGCTCGTTTCTTTTGAGTTTCATAAAAGTTCTGCTTTACTTTATTGCAACAGGCAGCGCCAGGTACAATATATCTGGGACGTGGTTAAAAGATGTAATATCATACGTTTAATCCTTTGAAAGTGTTGACGAGAACTTGTAGCACATCTATGTGTCTCATTTATTAGAATTGTAGGTTACAACTTGTATATTGTAGGGGTCTGGAATAGGTAATACAAATAATAACGTAAGCCGCATTTGAAATTAACACTCTTATTGATAAAATTAATAAAACGATCTATCATTAAGAAGTGAAATAAATTGTTACAAAAAAAAAAATAAGACTAAGAATTTTATATTAGAAAGGCATTACCAATTGATAACATTAGGAGATTGGTCGCCTCAATATCTCATCGTGAACTGGATCAAACATTCATTCATTCGCGATCTCGGTCACAGTCTGCGAAAACAACGGGAGCTTGAATGTAAGTGAGGGATTTTATCGGTAGATATATAGGTATATAGGTATACATATCTAGGTTGGGGACAGCGGTCGTCTGATCCGGGCTGTCGCCAGACGAGTCCTACTTTCCTGTTTGACTTCTCAACCAAGAGAGATAATAAGTAACAGCAAAGTTACTGTGAGAACTAGGCCAACTCTTATATCACATCAATAGGACAATCCACTACTGAGTTATGGACCTCATCTGCATAGAAAGGGTTTGCCATAATCTCCACTCTTGACAAGCAAATTGTGGATCGCAGTTTAAAAGGTTCAACCGTATTTTTTATGTTAGTCGTGGTAAATTAATATGTCACCCTTTTGCTTTAAAATTTATCTAGGGATATTTATTTTAGACGTTTAATGTCTAGAACCGGACTCCAGGTCTTGACTTAGGTCGTATATTCGTACCTACGTTATGGAGTATAAGTTATGTTTGGTCCCAGTAGAACACTAACATTCTCTGCTGGAGTATTAACCAGGTATCCGTCATGAATATGCGTATCTTGGCAGTGGAGAAACTAATTTCCTAACGCAACTATCTAGGTTATGACGCAACATACCTTCAGATACAAATTAGTACAAGCTAACATTAGTAACATATAAAGGAAACCACAAGTCCCCTTTGTTATACAATACAGTTGAAGTACACCACATTAGCTCAAATGCATACTTGCAATTATCTTACACAAAGTGAGTTGTTGAACAAGAGTTGCAATCTACAATGGGGCTTATAATTACGCTACATTAAATTCATATTTCATTGTGGTTGAAGGTTGAAGAGTTAAATTAGACAGTTCAGAATACTATTTTGTTAAAATGAAGTAGTACTTCATCCATAATAGTCGTCTTTGACTCTGAGTGGCATTTTGTACCGTATGTGGAATTAACTAGTTACGAGTAGTTCTGCTTTTGTTGATGAACTGTTCACTTTGTGAATTCATATTTTATATTAAAACCGCATTCATTGTTTTGGAAATAAATGTTCCAACGCGTCCACTGTTTACTGTAGTTTGTAAATGGTTGACATTCACTTAAAAGATCAAATGTGACAGATATTGTTTCAATAAATACGCTTTAAAAATGTTTTATGATTATATTTGTATTTAAATAGTCGTCGCCTCATTAGTCGCATGGTCAAGAGGTCTCGTGTTTCAATTGGCAATTAAACGAGTTGCAATGTATTGCCAGGATTTATTCAGTTTTCGAAATATTCGTAGTAACTGCACGGAATTTAGGATTACGATCTGTTTAAAAAACGAAAAACAATTTTGTTCCTACATCGTGTGATACTCAAAGCTCGAATATGTATTTTAATTAATGTAATTTTATATGAATTTATCAATCCTGACGTTTGTCAAGTGGAGTTTGTTATCGAATCTCGGACTGCCAGAAGGATTACAAGAAAATATTGTTGCATTTTATTCTTGGAAAATATTGTTGGTGATTTAACTTTAAGCTTTGACACTTAGAAAATAAGGAAATCAGTTCTTTGCTCTGGTGCTGCGGACTAACCAGTAGGTTTACCGCGGCTCCTGCTCGAAAAACAGAAGTAGGAACAGGGTGGTTTTTAGTCAGTAGGAGTCGGTCGGAAGATGATTTTCGCCTTTAAATAAGGGTTGCTTACTATTTTTTGTCATTATTGTTTATAGTTAGCTGGTTATGATTATCACTTCTCTTAGTTTGATTGGCCACACAGACTAAGATATTATAGAATTTTAACCTTTAGCTACCGACGTGGTTTTTTTGTCACACTAGTACCGACGTAGGGCCTGAGAGGCCGCATAAACAACACTGAGTTTTGTAAAAAAATATGTATAAAAATACATCAAATTATAGGTCAAACTGTTAATTTGGGATTTCCAAATAAAAGAAATGACATTTTTAATAATCATATTTAAAAAACTTTGAAATTATAACACTTTCAATCTTTGGTCCCATTTTTAACTAAAAAATTACTCGCATACAAAAAAAAAATCTAAAATAACATATATGACTTCTTAGGAACCGTAAATTATATTTTTCTTAAATTTATGGGTTATTAGATACATAAAAAAAAACAAATGTATTTGGTATTCCAGAAATAAAAAAAAATGTCCAATATCAAAGTTACAATCAGGACACACTTGTTTGTCGCACTGTAAAGAAACATATTTCTTGCATGAGTAACATTGATATGTGAATTTTTTATTTCGTTTAGGTGGACAAGATGCACCTCAGAAATCAAAATAGAAAAATATGTACTTTTCTTAATTTTTCTTCGTTCGCCTCATATTGAACTAAATCTGGCCTATCTGAACCGAGTATTCTATTTATTTGAATTTATATGAAAACAAGGTCTTTTGGAATAGTGTTGTATATCTGTATGTAAACTATGTTTACCCCTCGATGTCCCAGGGACATCCATTATTCTTATTAGCAGTTTGATTTCTGAAATAAAGCACTTTATTTTGATCATAGCTCAAACAAAAAACTAACGTTAGTACCGACGTTGGGCCTGAGAGGCCGCGTCGTTATTTTAAATCGACATAACTTACTAAAACAGTATTCGCCGGTACTTTTACCACATTTGACGACGTCGGTGCAACTAAACTCGCAGCTACTGATGAACACAGGTCTCTCCTGCGCTGGGAAGGGGTAAAACTAACAACTTATCAATCCGCTACGGCCTCACAGGCCCCACGTCAGTACTTAAAGGTTAAAATTATAAATGGATGATTTACATGACTGACATGACAATTTCAAACAACTATCTCCAGTTCTCCACCCGCTAGCCAAGCATTCATATACATATATATATTTAAATAACCTTCTTCAGTAGAAAATCAGGAGCTCCATAGTACACCATTAGATTGTCAAACTGCAAAAACAGATTTTTTATATCCTTGTTACCTTTTCAAAATAGAAATTGTTTGTCTATTTCAAATTAAAACTTCGAAATTTTTACAAACTAAGTTATTTTTCAGTAATTGCCGCCAGCTGAACAGTTAATTAATCCAATTTAACCTCTTTTTACTTGGGACGCTTTTTACTTGACTAAGGTTTATTTTTGCCGCGATTCAGGTTTTATTCTGTATGAAATTGTAAAGCAAAAAGTGCTTTGTCAGATAATTATCTGTTATGATTACGTAATATATTATTGTACACTATTAGGTACATCCTGTGTTTTTAATATATCAATCTATTTCAATCAGCCATAAGAAACTTTATTACAACATCGTAAAGTTAACATTTTAGCAAATTGTAGTGCAGTCTGGCGACTTTTAAATAACAGAAATACTACCAACGACCCTTATTGCCTCACAGTTGTGTAGTTCAAAGGTTATTATTTTACAAATTCTATCTTAGGCTCTTACCGCTAACCAACGAAATAAATTAGTTTTCATTACTTCCATACAATTACACGTTATTTACATTTAATTGCTCGTATTAATTACCCAAGAATTTAAAAACACTATGTATGAAATCCTGTTGGTAAGTAAGAATAAGAATAAGGATTAGAATAGAGTAAGAATTAGGTAAGGCTTTTGGGATCTGGCGTTTTTAATTAACACAAATAGTGCATAATATGGATACGGTAAAACAATAAAACATATGTTTCCCTCCTACACAGGTATTCACTGGAGCTGCAACGTGTTTCTATGCCTTTATTGGCTTCGACATAATTGCGACCACCGGCGAAGAGGCGAACAACCCCAAGCGATCCATCCCTCTGGCCATCGTCTACAGCCTCGGCATCATCCTACTGGCATACGTCTCTACTTCCATGATCCTAACTCTTATTGGTAAGTACGGTACATATTAACTAACTAGCTACTTCCGCGCAGTTTCAGCCGCTCTGCTTGGCTTCTTTTGGCCATAGCGTGATGTTTTAGCCTATAGCCTTCCTCGATACATGCTACCCAACAGAAAAATAATTATTCAAATCGAACCAATAGTTCCGGAGATTAGCGCGTTCAAACAAACAAACAAACTCTTCAGCTTTATAATATTATTATAGTATAGATTATAAACAACAACAATGTCTTTTATCCCCGAAGCGGTAGGCAGAGGTGCATATTATGGCGCGTGATGCCGCTATACAATGTACACCCACTTTTCACCATTTGTGTTATAAATTCCATGTAATAGGGGATGACCCTATTAACATCTAGACACACGGCAGTGTGTCCGCCAAGTTCGAGCAAAAAAACCGACACACCGGCCGTGGGTTATATTACACGAACCATTTCGGGCCAAGTTCGACCCACCTATAACTCAAAATCTATTTTATCTACGCATATGAAATTTCTAGTATCTATCGAGATCTACTTACTTATCTAAAATACAAAATTTCATTAATGTACCTATTGTAGATCTTGAGATATTGACGTCAGAAAATCGCTATTTTTACTATACACTCACTGACTGACTCACTCACTCACTCACTCACTCATCAAAAACCTAGACCACTTCCAATAGTCGTATTGACTTGAAATTTGGCATGGAGGTAGGTCTTTAGGTCAAGGTAAAGGAAAAAATCTGAAAATGGCCAAGTGTGAGTCGGTTTTAAAAATAATGAAGGTGTAAATTCATACCCCTAAGGAACTAAAACAAAAAAATTATCTATATCTTCCAATGGTCGTACCGACCTAAAATTCGTTACGAAGGTTTGTATTTAGTCAAAGTAAAGTAAAATAAGAAAAAAAGAAAATAAACCTTACAAAAATAAATGAAATCCCACCCAAAACATAAATGTGAAAGGATGCCAAGTTCGATAATATTGGAATGCTTCGCCTATAAAAGAAGTGAGATCTAAATAAGTACCAAGTTCCATACACAGACCTCAGTTAAAAATGATATAACTTGGCAAGTTTTAATAGAAAATTATATACTTGACTCATTGCGTTTAGTAGGTTTATAACAAAGTGTGTGAAAACTTGCCAACTTGTTATATCATTTTTAACTGAGGTCTGTGTATGGAACTTGGTACTTATTTAGATCTCACTTCTTTTATAGGCGAAGCATTCCAATATTATCGAACTTGGCATCCTTTCACATTTATGTTTTGGGTGGGATATTATTATACTGGACACAATAATAATTCTTGACTTCGTGCTACTACTGGGAAATGTTAAAAAAACCGAAAAGAATCGAGCCCGAGACCCTTTGTTCGGCAGTCGCACTTGCGACCACTTGACCAACGAGCCAGGCAAACTAACTAATTGTATCTTATTGTATTACTATTTGTAACTGTCGTGAGACAAAGTCAATCATTGGGTTAAATGTTTTGCTCAAGTATTGTGATGGGGTTACTCGACTAGTTTCAAGAGTTGCGGGAGGCACATAGTCATAATAAGCATACCACGCCATGTGTCACCGCGTAAACATGTGTGCTTGCTTAAAATCTAACTTACTCAACGTAACATCATAAACAACAATATTTTTCTATTCTTAAATTTAATTATTATCGTTGACCTTGATTTTGACCAAATAACTGTCTCTAGAGTTCTCAGAAATTTTGGCCAAAATACATAAATATTATTGTCAGAATTTCTTCAAATACATAACTATCTCTGTAATGAAAATCCATTAAAATCTTTATTGGAATTTAGATGTGAAAACTTTTTCGCATTTATTACTTTTTATGGTTTACTTTATGTAATATTGACTGCACGGTTGGCGCGGTGACTAGGGAACTGGCTGCCGCGCAATGGGTAGCGGGTTTGATTCCCGCACGGAGCAACTCTTTGTGTAATCCACAAATTGTTATTTCGGGTCTGGGTTTCATGTGCATGTGAAATTGTATGTTTGTAAACGCACCCACGACACAGGAGAAATACCTAGAGTGGAGTAACGTTTTTTTTAAAAAAACTTCATGCGGATTTCTAATAGGTACGCTGTGGAATATAGAATATGGACAATCAACTGCCATGGACGATGGTAGCTAGGTTAATGACAAACTCTTTACCAATTAGAAACCTTGCCACCAGGGAGCAGCTGAAGGCTTGGTTAATAACAGCTCTGCCTTGCAACTAGTTTTTAATTTGATGGAATTAGTAAGTAAATATTGTTATTCTGTCCTTCCCGGACGTTTAATGTACCTCCACATGTATGTTGGCCGGTTTGCTAAGTACAATAGACATGGTATATTTATGATCAGTATTTAAATTCAGTCATTGATAAAGTTTTACTTGTTCTTGGCCGATATTTATAACTGATCCTAATCAAAACTCTTTGAATTAAGGTCGGTTTTTGAATGACTGTCAAATATTTTGTTTTATCCTGACATTTTGGATATTTTTTTTAAACATAATATTGCCCCACACTAGTGTTTTCTCCTGTATCGTGACTGCGTTTACAAACATACAAATTGACATACACAAGACACCCAGACCCGAAACAACAAGTTGTGGATCACACAAATAGTAGTTACGTGCGGGAATACTACCCACTACAAGTTACACGGCAGCCCAGCCACTACGGGCAGTCCAAGTTATTGATTTGGCCATAAGACGTCTTAATAATAAAAATATACTAAAAACAAAAACACAATTCCTTAATTTAAACTTACTAGACAAAAAGAAACAAGATATCATTAGAAGAAATTAAATTCTATCCATATTTATACGAAGAAAAAATAAAAAGTAAAATCAAAGTCAAGAAGCTATCAAATTTTCTAAGAAATTAACTTCAATGTTATTCATAAATGTGGTTAAAGTTGATTAAGTATAGCTTCTACTTGAGTCTTGTAACTTTTAAGATCAAGAAAATACTTTAGGTATATGAATTGTTAATACTAAGAACACATTGCTTGGATATTATGAGGCAAAATAAATAAAGCTTTACTTAGCGTTATTATGATAATGTTAGTTCTTCTCTCGAGGAACATGTGTGTTATATGGAAAAGGAACTTTTATTACAAAAACTTAACAATCATATTTGGAATGTGTTCAAGATCATACTTATTGTTTAGGTCAAAAAATATTATTGTTGAAAAAGTTGTCTCATAGCTCGATAGATGGCGTTGCCGCAATTAAAAGCGAGCTAAATTGATTTGTAAGATCAAATAAAACCGCCTCTGTGTACTGTTCTAAGCTGGTATATATTTGATCTTACAAATCAATTTTACCTTATAGTCTTACCGGTAACGAAACCATAGCTCGCTTTTAATTGCGGCAACGCCATCTATCGAGCTATGAGACAACTTTTTCAACAATAATATTTTTTTGACCTAAACAATAAGTATGATCTTGAACATACCGCCCACCAAGGACATTTAGTGGCGGAATGTCCTTCTTAACATTTGTCCTTAAACTAATAATAAAAGTAACTAATATAAAAATAGGTTTTGCACAGGTTTAACAAAAAGACAATTCATTAACGGGTAAAATTACAACTGTTTTTCTTAACATTAAATAAACTTTGAAAACTTAATAGTAAACTTAAACAAAACTTGTAAACAAAGTAAGTAACATCTTCAACAAAAACTATATAAGATAAACCTTACAACTAAACAAAAATGTTCATCACGCATAACAAGTTGAGATGATACAAAGCATGTAGTTATTAAAATACTATTTATCTGCTACTGGCAAAATACACAGTTTGTTAGTTGGCCTCTTAATAATGCTTGTTTTGGTTTTTAATGTGACAACACGAGTGACTTTATCATCCCCTGGATGCTTTTCGACTACACGTCCTAACATCCAACGACTTGGAGGTAGATCGTCCTCCTTAATTAGAACAACGTCTCCAACGTTTGGTTCAGGAACAATAAAAGACCATTTATATCTGTTCATTAGATTCGTAAGATATTCACTGGACCATCGCTTCCAAAAGGATTGCAGCATTCGCTGCACGAATTGCCACCTTGTTAGAGAACCTACTGAAACATTCTCGTAATTGTAATCCGGTACGGAAACAAACGGTTCTCCGATTAAAAAATGTCCCGGAGTTAAAGGCATAGATTCTCCTGGATCGTCTAAATGAATAACACTAATAGGCCGTGAATTCAAGCAAGCCTCGACCTGAGTAAGGAATGTACTGAGCTCTTCATATGTGAGAGTAGACTCGCCTATTACGCGCTTAATATGGTATTTTGTGGACTTCACCCCGCTTCCCATAGACCGCCAAAATTGGGTGCATGAGGGGGAATGAAGTGCCATTCAGTGCCATTTGCTTCTAAATTTTCTGCCATGGATGATTGCAAAGTTGAAATTTGCTGAAGTTCCTTAGAAGCACCAACAAACGTGGTACCATTGTCGCTCCACAACTTTGAACAGTGGCCTCGTCGAGACACAAATCGTCCAAAGGCAGCCAAGAATGCCTGTGTGGTCATGTCACTGACTACTTCGAGATGAAGAGCGCGTGTAGACATACACACAAACAAACATATGTAGCCCTTGTACGATTTGTGTCCCCTACCTTTAGTGGTTCTAATATTTATTGGACCGGCGTAGTCAACACCACTGTGCAGGAACGGCCTTGCCGGAGAGCAGCGAATAGATGGAAGCGAACCCATCATTTGATTGCGAATAGTTGCTCTTTGTTTCGCACAAATGATGCACTTGCGAACGTATAGCTTCACCAGTTCTCTTACACCAATGATCCAATAAGCTGTTCGCAAATAATTAATCATTAATTGTGGACCTCCATGTAGAGTTTTACTATGAGCGTCCGCAATTAAGAGTAGGGTAAAATGTGACTTCTTGGGCAAGATTATGGGGTGCTTTATTAATTCATCCAATGGAGCCTTATCTATTCGTCCTTGAACTTTCATAATGCCTTTGTCATCAAGGTAAGGACATAAGGATTTGAGTGTGCTATTTTTCAAAGGTAAGTCTGATTTATCATATAATTGTTTGTACTCTGTTGAAAACTCTTTCCTTTGTACTATCTTTATACAACATTCTAATGCTTCATGTATCTCTTTCTTTTGCAGGTAATGTTTGCTTCTGGTATCTCTGTTTAGGAATCGACGACAATATGCAACAACTCTTAATAACTTTGACAAAGAAGAAAATCTCTCAAGTAAGTCAAAATCATCTGATATAATAACTCCTACATGAGTCTTAATCGACTGTTCTAAATTGATCTCTAAATCTTTTGGTCTGATATAAATAATTTCCTTTTCTTTCAGAAACTGTGGTCCTGAAAACCACATTGTATTTTGCGTAAACAACCCTGGTGACAACCCTCGCGAGGCAACATCCGCTGGATTATCTTTAGTCGACACGTGGAACCACTGCGAAGCCGTCATTGTGGTTAAGATTTCGGATGTCCTATTGGCGACAAAGGTTTTCCATTTACTGGGGTGGCTGTTGATCCAGGCTAACACCACAGTAGAGTCTGTCCACGCTTTAACCTTATCCTTGGGTATATTCAACACCTCAGCAGTTTCCATCAATAGTTGTGACAGGAGAACTGCCCCACACAGCTCTAGGCGAGGAATGCTTACTTGTTTTATTGGTGCCACGCGAGTCTTTGCAGCCAACAATGACACCTTGACCTCCCCTACGTCTTTAGTTAGTCGCATGTATACTACAGTGGAATATGCTACCTTCGACGCGTCACAAAATCCATGGAGCTCTACGTCGGTTTCTATGGTTTTCCCCAGCCAACGAGGTATATGAACTTCTGTAAGTAATGCTAGCTCTTCCCGATAAGCACGCCATTCTTCCGTTAAATTTTTAGTAAGTGGTTCATCCCAACCGAGACCCGCGAGCCATAATTTTTGTATAAAGATTTTAGCTACAACTATTGTGGGCGCTAACCAACCTAATGGGTCGAATAATCTAGCTATATCAGAGATTACAGTTCTTTTTGTTGCAGGTGTATTCTGAAGCGGCGGAAGATGGACGGTGTACCGGAAGGAGTCATCATTACGATCCCAGGTAAGTCCCAAGATCTTCATAGTATTATCTAATTTCATTTCTAATTCCTTTTGATCTCTATCTTTAGCTTTACTCTCATTTTCTTCGTTGCTCTCTACTTTATATTCTATTGTATTAATTTGATCTAATAACTCTTTATTGTTAGTGCTCCACTTTTGAAGTTCGAATCCTCCTTTGGCTAAAAGTTCTTTCATTTGCTTGTAGATTTGGATGCCGGTAGTGACGTCATCGCATCCAGTCATTAAATCATCCATATAGTAGCAACTTAGTACCTTTTCAGACACGAGAGGATATTCGTCGCCTTCGTCGTAAGCAATTTGATGGAGAGTTCTGACTGCCAGGTAAGGTGCCGACGCTGTTCCAAAAGTAACTGTTACGAGTTCATAGTCTTTGATCGACTCGTTAGGACTGCTCCGCCAGAGTATCCTTTGAAACATAGCATCCTCATCAGCCACTCTAATTTGACGATACATCTTAATTATATCTCCTACCAGTCCAATAGAGTGAGTTCTCCATCTCATAATTGTGTGTCTCAACTCCGCTTGTAGTGTTGGTCCAACCATCAAAGTATCATTTAAAGACACTCCTCTATTGTTCTTTTGGGATGCATTGAACACAACTCGAACCTTAGTAGTGGTTTTGTCTTCTCTTACGACGGCGTGATGTGGTAAATACACAGCTATTTCTTTTTTATCGTCATCTTGTTTCACAGGTCGCAGGTGCCCTAAACGTAAGTATTCTTCAATTACATCAGTGTACTTTTCCTTTAGCTCAGTGTTCTTTGCCAACCTTTTCTCTAATGATTTTAATCTGTTTTCAGCTATAGCGCGAGAATCACCTGCTGTGCACTGCGGATCCTTAACTCGGAATGGTAACCGGACTTCATATCTACCGTCTGCTCTTCTTTTAGTTGTGGCCTTGTAAAAGTCTTCACATTGTTGTTCTTCTGGCGAAAGAACCTTTTTTGTACTAGTCTGATCTTGAATTTCCCAAAACTGTTTAAGAATTTGATCTAAATTGAACTGAGCGTGAGCTACACTAACGCATGGTTGTGTGTAACTTGAACTATTGTTAATGTTTGACCTATGTACTACACCAGATAGAATCCATCCTAATGTGGTGTTCTGAGCAATTAAAGTAGCAGTTGGACTTTTGATTATGCCTGTTTTTATTATGCAACCATAAACATCTGCACCTAGTAAAATATCAATTTTACTAGGTTGATTGAACTGTGGGTCGGCCAACTGTAAGTTGGTGATATCGAGCCAGTTAAAAGTATTTTTATTTAAGGCTTGATCCGGTAAATATGAAGTAATTTTACTAATGACGTAAGCGTTGAAATTTAATTTAAAACCTGAATCTACCCTGGATTGAATAGTTATATTCACCATACATTTCGCTATAGTTGACTTCTGACCTAATCCTGACACCATTCCATGTATGGGAATTTTCTTAAGCCTTAAGAACTGCACTGTGTCCTCGGTCACAAAACAAGCCTGTGAACCTTGGTCCAACAGAGCTCTTACTACCTGATAGTTACCCGTCATGGACTCCGCTTTTACTAGAGCAGTAGCTAGTAAAACTTGTCCAGGAACAGGAACCGTGTTGGTAGATATGCAAGAGACTACTGGAGCAGAACTAGTCGAAGGACTAGCTTCAACGACAGTAGGTTTTGATGCAGTATCTCTTTTGTTAGTACCGTCCAGATTTGGGTGCAGCAAGGAATGATGACGCTTATGGCAAAGTTTACAAGTTGTTGGCTTCTTACAGTTTATTACCGTGTGATTGCCTCCTAAACAATTAAAACAAATATTGTGTTGCGCTACAAAATTACGTCTTTCCTCCAAGGGTTCCTTTGCAAATCTTTTACAAAAGCACAGTTTATGAGACTCGTTACAATACTCACAACGTATGCTACTTGAACTCACTACCATTGATTTAGCAACATGCGAATGATTATTCTGATTTTGAAGATTTCTTTTTGGTTCTATAAATTCAAGAGCGCGGAATCGGTTCTCTAAAAACGTAGCAAATTCATCATAAGTAGGCAACTCATTGGAATCGTGATTACTAAGACTTAATTCCCATTGTTTCCGCGTTTCTGAATCGAGCTTAAAAGTAACTATGTGGATGATAATAACATCCCAAGTTGTCACATCTACCTTTAGATTTTTCAAACCGTTAAGACAATCATTTGTTGTGTCTAACAACTCTTTTAAAGAAATCGCTGACTCAACATGCATACGTTTTAACCCGAAAAGACGTTTCAAAATGCAGTTAACTAAATACTTTTTATTGCTGTATCTTTTCTCTAATTGTGCCCAACACTGACTATAATTTGCTTCGGAAACCGGTGTTTGTCTCACAAGCTGTTCAGCCTCACCGCTAAGATGACTCTTTAAGTAGTGCATTTTCTGAACATTGTCTAAACTACTATTGTTATGCACGAGAGATACAAATAGGTCTCTAAAAGTTGTCCACTCAGAGTATTTGCCACTAAAATTTGGAATTGATATTTTTGGTAATTTTACAAAAGAGTTTGTACTTGATTTATTTGAGTTACTAGAAGTACCAGGTTCAGGAATTGTAGCCTTAGGAACATCATATTTAGCAAGCATAGACTTAATCAGACATGTGTATGTGATGTATGTGTCTTCTGTATTATCATATAATTCCGATAACATTTTAATCCCTTGCGTTTCATATTGTTCATGCAATTTAGTGTAATTAGTAACAAACAAATTCCAGTCCCGTTCTAATAACTCTCTTCTAGTTTGAATATAATCAACAGACAATCTTTCTTTAGGCGACTTTTTCAAATTAGTCAAGCCACGATGAATAACATTTTGAAGTTCCTTTAAAAGATTAACTAACCCTTCCATTTTATTGACCAAAATAACAACTATCAAAAGATAAACAATTAACTTGTGTAAGTAAACACCTCTAATAAAATTTAATTAAACTTAACAAAACAATACTTTAATGAATTTTTCTAAGTGTAAAAATTTACTAAAAATTTTACAAGTGTTTGAACTTAATAATTTACTGGGACGGGAATCCGGCATAGACTCCCCGTTCCCTCGTTTTTTATAAAACTATTCTAAGTCTAAAATGCACAAATTACTCTAAGACAAAATTAAGTTAAAATAAACTACTTAAGTCTTTTCTTCATAGATCACAATCCGATAAATATTCTAAGTCCGAAATTTCTTTGGAATAGAGATCAAAGTTGCTTGAAACTTTTTTGAAATATAACAATGAAAAGAGTACTCACAGTTGCACTTCACTAACACTCTATGGTCCTGCAAGTGGCGTCCTCTGTGGTTGCCAGTGGAACTATGCGTACGTCCCCTGTGACGTCACGTGCCGGCTGCTGCTGCGTCACCTTGCTGTCTTCTAGTGGTGATGATCTGTGTGGCGCCCTCTGGTGGCCACTCGTTGAACTAATCCGCCAAAGCTGGCTCAGCTCACCGCCAATGCTGTGTGAAGCTGTCGCCGCTAGTGCGGAGGACTCGCGTACCTTTCTGTAGCGATCCACTACAAGTACGCGGAAAAGCGGCCAACGCGGTGGCCGTTTTGAACTCAAAAAAACTGTCCAAACGATCCGGGTCGTAGGACCAATGTTTCCTAGCTAAGCTACTAGGTGATCTGCTGACCTACTAATACACAAGATGGGGTGAAATTAAATAAAACCGCCTCTGTGTACTGTTCTAACCCATATATGCCCATAGGGTCGATAACGACCAAAATTATGACGCAACTTTAAAATGCATAGTAACCGCGAACTGTTCATTGAATTTTAATTATAACGCCATCTATGAATTCTTTAACGTACAATTATGATGCATGGTACAGTTTTATTGAAAGTTGACAACTTTTTCTAATGACAATTAGGCGTGCAAGTTTATACATGTTCATTTCTGGAAAAATTTTGCGACTGATCGGATGAAAATGTAAGTATTTTGTGTAATTTATATTGTTTTACCATAATAATTGTTTTTATTGGAAATCTAATGAGTATTTTATAGATATAGTTATTGTTTTTACGTAAACGATTTATTTGACTATCTACAATCAGTTGATATTTTTTCTTGGGTCGGTAACGACCCCGTGGGCACATATCGTGTTTTATATTGTATTGTTTTGATTTCAGGTCTCGTCACGTACTCTCGACACATGAAATAGCCGATGCCCTGGAGGATTTCGATGACGATGAAGATCTTCAGGGCCTTGATATTTATATCAATCCGCCTTGTGATGGTACCATGTCGGATGGCGATTCAGGTGAAGAAGATTGTGATAGCATAAATCGATTGAACCGTCATCAATTACTTGCTCCGGCGGAGATGGTGTTACGACAACGTGAAGAACATGATGAAGAAAACAGAACTATCGATGAGGTATTAGTCAGTCCTAGTACTAGTTCTCAATACCTAGAAACCCTTACACCGGCAGCAGGACCCAGCTCAAACAGGTCACGACGTTCTCGTCATGTTGAAACCCGGGCTGATGGAACTTCTTCAGAACGTAGTCAGCAACGGCAGCGCATCGTCAGGCCCCGCAAATGGGTAAAGCGAGACCTTCGTTACCAACAATGTGAGTGGTCACCTCCACTGCCACGAGCTGTTCTCACACTTACCAAAGAAAGTGAACCAATAGAATTCTTTGAACTATTTTTTAGTGAAGATGTTATAAGGTATATAGTCAGACACACCGTAATGTACGCTGTTGAAAAGCACAATTATAATTTTTGTTTATCAGGGGATGAGTTGAGCTGTTTCATAGGTATATTGCTCCTTAGCGGTTACGCGCCTTTACCGAGACGACGTATGTATTGGGAAACCAACGAAGATACCCACAATGTTTTAGTTGTGAAATCGATGCGGCGAAATCGATTTGAAGAAATATTTAGGTATTTTCACGTTGCAGACAATGGTAACCTACGTGCAGGTGATAAAATGGCCAAAATTCGGCCATTGTTCAACATCATGAACAAAAAGTTTCTAATGTATGCTCCCATCGAAAAAAACTTGAGTATCGATGAATCAATGATACCATACTACGGGCGTCATGGCTGTAAGCAGCACATTCACGGCAAACCAATCCGTTTCGGCTTCAAAGCATGGGTAGCTGCGACTCGCTTAGGATACTGCTTACAAGCTGATTTATACGAAGGAAGATCTGAAGCGCGAGAAACAGGCCTAGGCGAACATGTTGTTACCAAATTGATGAATACGGTGAAGACCGAATACCCTGAAACACTATTTTCTGTGTATTGTGACAACTTTTTTACCGCTCCTAGTTTACTTAGCTCTTTGCAAGAAAACAATGTGAAAATAACTGGAACTGCTCGCCAAAATAGGATAGACAAGTGTCCACTAATAGATGCTAAGTCTTGCAAAAAGCAGCCTAGAGGATTTTATGATTATAGGTTGGACACAAATGACAACATCTGTGCTGTACGATGGAATGACAACAGCGTGGTGACATTGTTGTCTAATGAATTTGGAGTGCACCCTGTTCAAAAAGCACGTCGATATTCAGTTGCTGCTAAACAGAAAATTGATATTGATCAGCCAAATGTTGTTCAGCAATACAACCGATTTATGGGTGGAGTAGACAGACTTGATGCTAATGTGGGCGTTTACCGGATTGCCATCAGAGGAAAAAAATGGTATATGCCCATTTTGATGTGGTTGATAGACGTCGCTGTCAATAATGCTGCTTTACTCGCTAGATCATACGGGGCAAACGTAGATACTTTAGAATTTCGTCGGTCTATTGCAAGAACATTACTCCTGAAATATGGGAATATAAGATCTCAACCTGGGCCACGTCCGCAAGTGAGAACAAATGTACCGGTTTCTGTTAGAAAACATTCAGCTGATCATATTATTCTGACTGGCCAGGTCAGAAAACGATGTGCGTTATGTAAAAATAAAACAATCAAAATGTGTCGCAAATGTAACGTCAATTTGCATGATAAGTGTTTTGCAGAATTTCATTCCTAATGTCCCCACCATTTCTTTTTATTAGTTAGTCATGTGTTTTTATAACTGTGTGTTTTTTTATTTGTTCCTAATAAAGACTGATTAACATTATTATAACGCATTTTTATTTGGTTGGTACTGATTTCATACTATTGAACGAGTATATGTGCCCATAGGGTCGTTTATGACCCGCTGAAAAAAATGAACTTCTCGAACTGAAAACGAAAATCTACTAGTACTAGCCTTATATGTGATCATTCATACATAACATACATAAATATTATAAAAATCGGTGTTAAAAAAAGTTCTGAGCATATATGGGCTAAGCTGGTATATATTTGATCTTACAAATCAATTTTACCTTATAGTCTTACCGGTAACGAAACCATAGCTCGCTTTTAATTGCGGCAACGCCATCTATCGAGCTATGAGACACCCAGACCCGAAACAACAAGTTGTGGATCACACAAATAGTAGTTACGTGCGGGAATACTACCCACTACAAGTTACACGGCAGCCCAGCCACTACGGGCAGTCCAAGTTATTGATTTGGCCATAAGACGTCTTAATAATAAAAATATACTAAAAACAAAAACACAATTCCTTAATTTAAACTTACTAGACAAAAAGAAACAAGATATCATTAGAAGAAATTAAATTCTATCCATATTTATACGAAGAAAAAATAAAAAGTAAAATCAAAGTCAAGAAGCTATCAAATTTTCTAAGAAATTAACTTCAATGTTATTCATAAATGTGGTTAAAGTTGATTAAGTATAGCTTCTACTTGAGTCTTGTAACTTTTAAGATCAAGAAAATACTTTAGGTATATGAATTGTTAATACTAAGAACACATTGCTTGGATATTATGAGGCAAAATAAATAAAGCTTTACTTAGCGTTATTATGATAATGTTAGTTCTTCTCTCGAGGAACATGTGTGTTTATGGAAAAGGAACTTTATTACAAAAACTTAACAATCATATTTGGAATGACTGATAAAATGTTTCACGTTGTTTTATAAAAGACTAGCAAACCTGGCGAACTCCGTTTCGCCACCATGTCTTTTTTCCTAATTTTTTTTTGCTATAAACCTCACGGCACCCGAGACCTTTCCAACAAATGCAAAACCATGGAAATCGGTTCGTGCGTTCTGGAGTTATAGCGTCAGGAAGGAAAACCCGACTTATTTTTATATAAAAGATTTGGTTAGAGAAGTAACCTGCGTTGATTTCTTTTTCTATTCCTATTTACATAAAAGTTCCATTATTATTGGGCTTTTTTCGGTTTTCCGAAAATTTCTCAGTAGTAGCACGGAGTATGGAATTGTGTCCAGTATATGGCAATAGGCTCACCCCCTATTACATGGGACTTCTAACACAAATGGTGAAAAGTGGATGTACATTGTATAGCGGCATTAAGTACATGTCGTAATGAGCACCTCTGCCTACCCCGTCTGGGATAAAAGGCGTGACTGTGCTTTCTGTCTAAAAGTGACAGTGTAAAAGTTCCATATTTTCAGCTGCGAAACATTAAATTTTATCAGTTAAAACACACGGTTTCACGTTTACAAAGCCCGAATGAAATCTAAAACACATAACAAAGCTTCAATTATAAAACTGTTATAAAAAATAACAGAAAAGTAATAAGAGCTTACAAAACTAAACTGCTTTTGTCCTAGCTCTCTGTATTCGTAAAATTAAAATGCAAAAATGTTTTTGACAAAATACTCTACGGTTTCGTTTAGGTTTTAACATTCATAGCGAACATTGTAATCGGTTTTGTGTCGAATGTTGAATAAACAATACACGAATTTGTTTGTCTTCCTAAATCTATGTATTGTGTACATAGTTTTGGCAGATTTGTGTGGTTATATCTGACAAAGATTTTATCAGGAAAATGTTTGTTTTATTTAATATAACTGTCAGTATACATACACATATTGTTTCAATGTTTGTTGTGATCACAATGGCAATGACAAGTTACAACTCTTTGTGTGATCCACATTGTTCGGGGTTTGGATGTCAACGCACCTACGACACAGGAGGAAATCCTAGGGTGCAGCAAAGCTTTAAAAATATTTGTGGTGAAAAAAATGTCACTTAGAAAGTTATAAAATATGAAATGTTTTTAAGTTAATTATTATGTTATCAGCTTACTCACGTACTGTTGCTAGAGGTTCATATTCATGAGCAGCAGTCCGCGACACACGACGCGGCGATTGTCGCGCTGCTACTGTACTGTCAGTAGCAGCGCGACAATCGCCTGAGCCTCTAGCATGGCTTGAAACTAGTCGAGTTCCTCGTCAAAACAGTACGTGAGTAAGCTGATAACATAATAATTAATTTAGTATGTCTCACGAAAGTTACAATAAAATAATGTTTTTAAGTGTGAATAGTTCATAACATATGAAAATTTACAATCATATTCTACAAAGCAGATAAGAATAACAATTTGCTTGTACTCGTAGTCACCACTCTATACATTAACTATTATAAATTAAAAAGAAAATCGTGAGCAAACTTAAGAACTAAACTTTAACAAATAAATCAATATTATACTTCTCAGAATAGCCCACTCACAGTATCAATATTACCTCAAGTACACATTACAGGAACAAAACAAACACACAAACGCTAGCGTTTGTTTTACTTAGACCTAACATTTTCTGGACGTAACTTCATTTGTACGTAACCAACGACAGACGGCTACACATAGAACTATACGTTACCAGTATAAACTGACCGTGAAATGTGCAGAAAGATCATATAAAACGAGTCCGAGGTAAACTGGACTTTTATAGCTTTAAGTGCAGCCGTGTCTCCTTCGTCCACCGTCTTCTAAGCTTCATTACAACAGATGATACCGTTGTCCTACTTCTCGTAATTAGAAGAAAAAGTAATTCTTTTAAATAATTATGTTTGGAAACATTGTTTTGTATGAAAATTTTAACGAATTACGTTCTGTGAAGCATGCCTGGGGCTACTGTTCGGGGTATTGTCGTCTCTGTGATTTTTTCTTGCCTTTCTAAGTCAAAATTTTCCTCAATTATGGGACTAACTCCAAAATGGTACTCAGTGTTTGTTACCTAACTAAAATTATGTAACCAAATTTCTGCTAAACCCTTTCAAAGATGACAGGCGTAATAATTAACTCAAGTAAATGTAAATAGCCGTAGTGATAAATTCAGTCCATCGACGTAACCTAGCCGTTACTTAACGAAGTACCAATCAAAACTTAGGCAATTACTCCTATAACGCTAAAGATTTTTGTCAGTTTATTACAACTTTCACAAATTACTATACCTAACTTTCTTGACAATTATTCAGTAACATTCCAAATGAAACTAGACCTTATTTTTATGAGGTACAAATTAGCTTATCAAATGAAATATGTTTTTTAATTAGCCGACCGTGTTTCGTTACAGGCCATAGTAGGTATTTTTATGAAACTAACATTAATAATGTGATAAGTATTTAAAATGACTTCTATTCAAAGGTACTTAATACACCTACCCAATCTAATATCTATTTTAGTAACAAATAGGTAATAATATCAATATTTCCTTGAGCGAGCACTTCCACACATAACCCGGCACCCAACGTTTCAATTTATCAAATTCAAATTCCACTGAAACACCAATATTGGAAAACACTAATAAACAAACTCGGTTTTAGTTATGAACACACGAAGTGAAGTTTCGTTATTCGTATTTTGATAGTTTCGAAAGAGAAATGTTCTGTCTGACGATATCGGTATCGTAAAATCGGATAAAATCGGACTGTTGTCGGAATAAACAGAAGGTGTACACTAATTAAGGTAGCCGGTGAAACGGTGAGCCGCATCGTCCGGGGCCGTAACGTTTCGGACGGGCGCCGGTTATTAATTAAGACATTGCAACACCAGTTTCAATATCTGTTTTATTGGAAAATGCAGCGAGATTTTCGGCAATATTTTGATTCATCTCCCCAGTTACGAGTATAATGGAATCCGAAAATAATAGAGTTTCGAGGGTATCTTCGTTAAACATTTTTTGTGCTGTTTCGTTTGTTACATTTTCATTTGATTGCTGTAACTGCGAACTACGAATGTCTCATATTTTAGTAATACATATGTGATTTTCAAATCTCGTTTTATAGTAACCATAATAAAGATTATTTTTTTTTGTTATACCTACGCATGTTTGCGCTACTACTGCTCAAGTGATGATGTCACAAGATTTTAGCTTGACCTGAATGCAATTCGCGTGCCAACTACCTTTAGGTCAGGGTTGCAGGTTGCAGGTGTGGCCTGCTACATTGTACTACTGACTACCCGTCCGTATATACGTAGTTAACAATTAACTGTTAATAGACTACAATTTGTCCGTCAAATTGGTTCATTATTTTGTTGAAATGGGACTGACCTGTTGTTGTGTGTTGGGAAATTTTTATTTGGTTTTTTTGTGTAGCTAGGAAAGTGCAGGTTATATTTTTTTTGTGGAATGAACTGAAAGTATGAAATGGAATTTATATTCTAGAATCAAGTCAAAGAAGATACATGAATTGCAGATCTCTTTAGTCTCTAATAATTGTACCCGGACAACAAAAATTATGAAAAGTCAATGTATAGGCATTGTATAGGTACATAATATGTACCTCCTTGGGGTTAAACACATTAACGCTATGAGCATTTGCCTTCAACAGATTTTTGTTGACAACCAATGTCTTAACAATGGTGACCATATGTTGCACCTAGGATAGAAGATACAGAGAGAAATAAAACACATTTCAAGGATTGAATAATACATTTTTAATCTCTTATAAACATATACACTTTAAAATAGTTTTATTTTAATTGCAAATATATTTTAATACTCATAATAATTCAACTGTTTTCAAAGGGCAAACGTTTAATTCAGGATTGAATATTTCAATTATCGCTCTCACAAAATGTTTGGGAATCTTTTTCGCGGATGTAAATACGAGGGTTTTAATTAAAATTAAATTAAATTCAAATTATACGTTGTGCGCCAAATTTCACAGTGTTGATTTTTTGTCCGTCCGTGTCGAAACTCTCTCTGAAGCGATAGTAATTACAATAAAAAATAGAATTTATTTGAAATAACTAAGTTTTCTCGTTCACCCGCTTGAGAGCTGTTGATTTTGTTGAATGTGAAGTAAAATTGTGCCCCAAACTGTAATATTTACGTTTGCATTTTGAGATTTAATTTGGTAGAATTTTCTATATTTGTTGCTCAGAATTTAGGAAGCTGTTGTTTGTTTTTAGAATTCAAAATCTGATAATCTTGTACTGTTTTATTATGAGTTGTTTGTCGAATGTTATATTTACTTACATCTCATACTTTTAGGACACATCAGCAAAGTTCAGTACACTTTTTAATCAAAATCCTGTGGCAAATGCTAACCACCACTCACGTCGAGTGCATGCAAATATTGCCTAATGATGGTCGACCGCCAACTTCGTCGATTGTACATACATAAATCAATCGTATGACTGTTACTCGACGAAAGTGTAGGCAGAGATGGATTTGTACCATTTAAAACCTACTTTTCACCATTTGTGTATGTTATAACATCAATCTAAGGGGTAACCGGATTTCAGACTTAGAAAATACGAATAACCTAAAATGTCCCAATTATTCAATGCCCGACCCGAGAATCGAATTATCCCGTAATCGGAATCATGAAAACAAAACCCCAACTCAATCACTTGAGTGATTAACCCTGATGATTAATGATTGCGTCTAAACCTTAAGAGGAATAACTTTGGACAAAGACAAACTGTAATATTATTCGCCACGGTTATGGTATAAAACTGTTTTAGCAACAACACTAATATAGAAAATAACTGATAGGTACACACCGTATAGCAAATACATCATAAATAAATTAAAAACCAATTTCTCGACTAGCTAAACTAAACGCAAACTATTTTACATTACAAAGTTCCGCTCTCGAAAATATTCAATAAACTAGAAATTAATTAAAAATCAATCATGTATGCCCAACAATAGAGCACATATTAATAAAAACAAATTAACAAGTCTACTTTGGTGCCCGACACATTGAAAATTTCCTCAACAAAACTGATTAAAAATTGATAGGAAACTGATACTCTAAGGTGTGTAATTAATAAAAAAATAGATGAAGTTTATAATACTTTTAATGGGCGAGTGCATCGGTATGAAAGTTGGCTGAGTGGTGTATTAGATTATTTATAATTGATGGGCATACCCCGAGATACAAACTAGGTTACTTAAATTAACTACAGCGCTGGTGCGATGAAAATAGTGAAGTAATGCGCTGCAACATGCTACATACGGACACTGAGTTATTGAAGATAATTGTAGTATTTATGTGGTGCAAAAATCTTTGTTTGTACGTATTTGGAAAATAGAATTAAGATGGGAACTTAGGTACTAGAGATTCACTTACATAAGTATGTATGTACTCATATGTAAGTCTTATCCCCTTATTTAACAACATCTTCTTATTTTAATGAAGCCCTGAAGAATGCAATGCAGAAAAACAATGAAGTTAAGATAGGTGAAATTTAAGGAGATTTTGGTTTTCGCTAACCTCATAAGTGACACCTAACAGTACAAGCAGGGGGTTAGTTTAGATGCTGCGTCATGCTAAGCAACTCTTAGTTAAGAGAGGTTTAGGGATGGTTTAAAAACGGCCATTCGATTTTCTTTAGTTTTATATTAGGTTTAATGATACGTTTTCGACTTTACGATTCTGAATTTATATTGACATAAACCATAAGTAGATACTTTTTAAATGTCAACAAATAAAGAAATAAATAATAATCTGTCACAGACAGACTATTACGTTAGGTTGTCGAACCAAAGCGTAGCTTGTAATGAAAAAGAACACTTACATTAGCTAAATGAACATATTTTCTTCCATTCCACAGATATTCAAAACCAAATATGTATTTTTGTAATAAACTATGGTACAGTAACCACATGAGTATATCAATATATCGGCACGTAACAGCAAATACAGGCAAAAAACTGCGTGCAATATGATGGTATTACTGAAATACAAACAATCAACTTGAACAAACAAATATTTCTGGAAATACAGATTGCACTATCTCTGATACACCGCACGAATAAAACAAACAAATTCGTTAAATCGACAAACGATAGCAGTTATTTATTCTGTGCAACCGAAATCCATCGTCAAAATAAATACACGCTAATATACACTATACAAAGTAAACTGTACATGTTTGTTGGTTACCACTCTCTATATTAAACGGCTACCCTTTTTTTCTGTGGCTACCGAGCATCGCAATGAACAAACACTCTTTGAAAATTACCTCTCAGAGGGAGTTTATTTAACTAAACTGACAAAACGGAACGACATAGATACAAAACGGTTTCATTAATCCGAGATCCATAAGCTTAATTAGATAAAAAATAGTAATAAAATATTTTGTTTACTCGCTTTGCAAAAGTACGACTATTTACCGATTCAAAATCGGAACGAAATACGCAGTGATTGAAAAGAGTTTCAATTAAAACATACCTCACATACGTGTGTGAGCGCCTAATTATTAACGTACGAAATCTTTTTCGGAATTTTATTTAATTTCGAAATTCGAATGAGGATCGCTGTGCAGCAGGTATTTGTATTTATCAGTTCTATGAATTTCATTGAAAAGGTTTCGATGATGAAATATCAGGATTTCATTAAATTCGTATGAATAAAGTCCGGAGTAGGCTTCACAACGAGTAATATGAGTTATGAGTGCACCCATCATATTAAAATGGTGAATCCATTGAACTCCAAAAACTTCCATCCTTTATCGAATAAAACATTCCTTTTTTTAAATAAAACAATGGATTGTATTCCAAATGCATTTATAGGTTATCACACACAGCTACGTTACCTAGTTATTGGAAAGAGAAGGTAGAAGTGTAGTATTTTTGAAAAAAAAACGTACACAATCCTTAGTAAAACAATTTACGCAGCATCGATAGCGAATCATTAGGGTCCTATCAGCGAGACTATCGAGCTATGCTACGAAGGTGTAATAGCTGCACTATGAAAATATGTGACCGTTTCCAGTGATGCTAAGCTACGTAGATGTGCGAGAAAGATGCGCAGCTTGAATATGCAATGTGTCAATAGTAGGGAAGCCATTCATACCACGTATCTTTCCATATAAAAAACATAACTTAGCTGAGTCCGTTTCCACCAGTGCTAAGCTATGTGTACCGATGAATATGATTTGTAAAAACCAAACGCATTCACAGCAATGTAGCATAGCACATCTCTGGTGGAAAAACATACTTATTTTATTAAAATCTCTTGATTTTTCAGCAGAAATGTTGAATAATTACAATTTTTGTGACCCAAAGAACTCAGAACAACATTATACGTTTTTAAACTGACATGGTCACTAACACTAGTATTAGAACTCGAAACGGGATATTTACCATGTTTTTCTATTTCTATGAGTTTCCGATATTTCGGCACTTTTGCAAGCGCCATGATCACGGATGAACTTATGGAAATTGAAAAACATGGTAAATATCCCGTTTCGAGTTTAAAACAACATGTCGTATTCATAACTCACAAAGTCAATCCAAGTCACACCCATTCATCTTATAAACGGCTATGTTAAAGCGCAACATGTTACATGATGGATATGCAAATTGCATCCATAGCTCAAAGCACTCAAGATAATGTGTGACTCAATACAATTTGTAATATCTCGCTATTGTAAGGGTAGATCATATTATCGCTACATCGCTAGGCGGAGCTAATAGCGATAACAATTATCGGTTCTAATTAGTCTGTTATGCTAGTAAGTGCGTAATCGTGTATCGAAGATCGGAAGAAATCTTAGAACAGTTTTATAACCAATATTGTTATAGGGTAGGGAAAAGTTGTTGGTTTATATTAGATTTGTTTGTGCTTAGTATAAGTTTGGAGTTGGAAATTCTCCATTAATTGATTGATATTAAAAATATTACAACCTTAAAATGAGTGTATTTTTAGTACACACTTTTGCTTCGAATTCATGAAGAATTACAAAAAACTATTGGTTGGTTCATTGGAACAGGCCAATGAGAGCATTGAACGTCATAAACGATCATATTAAACGTAAAACAAATTCATACCAAGCCCTCCAACATATTTACCGCAGCGCGTGCGATGACTAATGTCCTAGAATTCACCGAAACAGTACATTTGTACAACAATCCGTTTTAATCCCAAAAGCCTCGTCTGTTGTCAGTTGTTATTCTGATATTATTGTCCGACACGACACGCCTGAATACCTCAGTTATCGTATTTACGTAATGCAAAATGTGTAAAGTAGGTACACAGTAGTAATGAACGGTTCTGATCCCCGAATCAAAGCACCCGGGGTTTAAAAGTTTGTGAATTTTTCGGTGAATACATATCCAGTATTTTTTTGGATAATGGTTTATGTAACCAGTATATAGGAGTTAGGAGTTTTTTTAGGTATCTTTGGATTATATAATTCCGTTGTGTGTTATTTCATTTATATGTGTGACTGTAGATTATATTTGGCTTTCGCGATTTGATTTTCTGAGGTAAGAAATTTAGGCAACAATTTTTGCTGGTGAAAATATTGCTGAATACTAAAAACAGTTTGTATCTAAACAAACATTGTTTCAGTCAGTACTTTTGCCAGTACTTACTCGTAACTAGTAATAAACGTTCCCATGTTTATTCTTTGAACGACTGTATACTTCTACTAAAAGTAAAATGTGTAACATTGTACCATCTCCAAGTCTTAAACTAACACTGCTTAGATTCTTCTATTCTACTTTTATTAAGAAACCCAAATAATGCAAGGCATCATTCCTTATTTATTAAAATAATCAGAAAAGAACCAACATTTCACAATCCCATTACAAAAGGTTATTAAAGATCAATTTTATTATAAAAGAAGACCACAATCCAGATTAAAAAAAAATGAGGTTCACGAACAAAATTATTACGAAGTAGGTATTCGGGGTATTAAAAAAAAAATCCCCTTGAAAATGTTTCAGCACTTGCCTCACTTTAGAACAATAGATGTAAAAACGAAATTCAATTTGAAAAACTGTGCACTTAAAAGGTCTTTCGGAAAGTTTTTGAAATTCATTGTTTTGGAACAATGGAAAAGTAAATTTTGCAATGAAAAGGCCGGTAGCAAAGGACTTCTCGAGGACCTTGGAGGAAAGGCTTGATGTAACGTCACGTGTTTACCTGAAGTAGTAAGTACACACTTTTTTAATGGTATGTCCTTGTCGGTTTGTTAATTTGTAGACTCTGGGACCAAGTACTTGGGCTTGGTTACGTAAGATACCTGATTTATTCCAACGAAAGTGCTTGTACTGTAACAGTGACTGGCTTGAAATATAGGTACAATGTCCTCTTAACTAGACTGTGTTTAGAAATTCATGAAGTTCCGTCTGGGCCCAAACTAGCCAGACCGTCCCTGGAAGGTTTGTCGTTGAAAAATTGATTGCACAATATATTTATAGGAACACGTCCGTTTCCACAAAATGATTTAGAAATATTGCATTGTAGACCAGAAATATCTAGCAGACGATATGTAATGAAAAATAGAAACTGTACCGTCTATTGCCACAAAATGTGAAGCTTTTCCACATTCGTCTTGGAAATTTAATTGGAAAAATGCACTTTACTTATGAACCTACTTTAATATTATAAAAGAAATACACGAAGAACTCTGCAAGGACAGAATTCACTTTGAACCGTTGGAATTCCATTTCAATAGATTAAAAAGATACGTTGTCTTTGTCTGTGCGAATAACGCCATAAAGCTGGTAGACGTTGCTTCCCTTTTTACTTTGTATCGAAATTTCGCTTCAAATACCGTTAATACAAAGCGGAAAATCGTTTGTGGATATTTTTTGTTGCCTTAAAGACCGTATCCGTTGAGTGAACCAATGCTTTGTCGGTTCTAATTCACACTCGTATATACTTGTTTCATATCAACAGGGTGTGACATAACAAGGATTTGCCATAATCTGCACACTTAGCTTTTGGAATGGAGATTGCAATTGATAAACTTCATGATTTATCAAGAGCAAGCAGCAATGCTGAGAGACAAAAGACTAGTCACTTGGCTATTAATTTCTAAACTTGTTTCTGAAAGTAGATTTTTACATTGTTATCAACTACAAATAGTTTCGTTTTAGTAAAATTGGTATTTACTAAAACTCATAATTTAAACTACCTATTAAAAACGATGATGCTCAAACTATTTCCCGCCCACTCTAAATCAGATCCGTAACATCAATTTTCATTAAGCGAAATCGATCTAGCCTAAAATGAATTTTAATTAATATTTAATGACTCCCTAAAACCGGCTTACATAAAAGTTTACTTTATGATAATCGACTAACCTATCACTGAGGGACTAAACAAAACTATGACAGAGGCCAGGCAGCTATGATTACAAACCTGACATTTTTAAACTACAATTTGGAGTTATGTTATTGTGTAAGTATTTTTGTAGTAATGACATAGTTGTGGTTAACTGTAGTGTAACATAGGTACTATAAAATATTGATTAGACTTATTATAATATATGACAAGGGCCAAGAGATATATTACACACACGGTCTATTCGTCCGTGGGGAACAAATAAACAGAATTAAAAAGCAAAAAAAAAACAAACTACAATTTGGAGATTGTTGATTGGATTCCGGTTTATCTATTTAAACTAAATCCGTGCTCATACATACCCACTTATCAAGCGTAGAGATGATGGCCAACCCTCTTACATAGACGAGGTTCATAGTTCTTTTCTTGATAAATTACTTTCTTGACTTCAATATATTTAAGGTCTCGGGCTCCGAATAAATATAAAAATAAATAGAAATAAAACACACATATCTTCTCCAAATACTAAACAATATTATAAAAGTACTCAATTTAGATCCGTCAAAAGTCAGAGATACATTACAATGTACTTAAGTCTATAAATAAGAGAACATTACGCCTATTTTCTTTCAGCACTGTAAGCAGTAACTTTAGTGACCTTTTTCAGTTTTATTATTAGCTCTGTGTACCTTGGGAGAAAGATTTCTGTCAGAACTGATGTGTTACATTATTTAAAATGCTACTTATACTGTGATAGAAAATGTTATCTGAAAACTTTTAGAAAGAAATAAAGATATGATTTTCAAATCAGAAACAATTTTATTATTAAGACAGTAGGTATATATTTTACTCAATCTTAATCTATGTTGAGATTGATATTTCAATTTTAACGCTTCGTTTTAGAATTACTTAGTAATTTTCTCAATAATATTTACCAACAAGTGAATTATGAACAGATTTTTACTCATATTCAAATGTTTTAATGTAGTAATATTTTTTGTAAATACGTTAATAAATGAAATGTGATAAAAATAGATGAGAACGACATTCGTCCCTTTAATCAAATTTCGTAAAATACGACGTTAAAACAAAATGATGAATTTTACTCTGCACTTAATTAAAAACTTGGCGACTTCATAAATATACCTAAATCTGGTTATGACCACATATTACATCATTATGTACATTACGCTTCCATTTTATTTACTTTTCTTTTACTCATTAATGAAATGAAAAATCTTCCGTACGATGCAGCTCAAACAAGCAAAGCAACTCAAAGCTACATATAATACTAACAACGTCGATTAAAATAAAACATCATTATTAATCCAGTCACACATTTTCGCAGTTTTTATAGCCTTATATTGCTTAGGTAGCCTTATAACATAAAATGCCGTACCTAATCTGTTTAAGTTTAAAATTACTTATACCTTTAAAAGATTTTCACAATACAAAGCGTATTTCTTTTCACTTATTCTTGAAGTAAAACTTTGTGCAAATAAACTAAGTGGCAAAGGAAAATAGTCTTTATTTAAGCTGAACTTTATCGAGCATCAGAGAGGTATTGTCAACATTTGACGCCACTCGAGTTACCAACAAAGATACTATAGATTTATTGGACAAAGAGTGAAACAATATCTTATATCACTTTATCGAAATAATGGAACTATTTTGAGGTCTTTGATGTAATAAATATTAAGATTCAGAGTTATAAGGCTGATGAATGCTTTTGACGTTTAAATTGGTATTTTAATTAAGTGTCCTAAGCAGGAGATTTTGAACTGTATTCTAAGGTTCAGAATAAATAAATTAGGATTCGTTTCGGTTTCGGTTTTTCGATTCAAATTTTTTTCAGTTATAGCATTAAGCCGTGACTTAACCCGTTGTCTGTCGGAACGCAGATCTAGGCGAGACACAATGTGTTTTCTATTGTGTCTTATATACCGACAGACAAGTGGTTAAGCACCCGGTGTATAGCAATAGATTTACCCACTATTACATAGGACTCATCATAAACCTACATTTTGAATCTGCCTATGACCTATCTCTTGAAAGACTAAAAGACAGGACGTATTAATGAGTATTAATTTTAACTTTAAACTTAATTTAAAATAAAACGAAGCATAATAACAGTCATGTTCAAAAATGAAATATAAACGGACGGTACTTGAAACTCGATGTAATATATTTTCGATTACCGCGAGCGGTAACCACTACATTTTCATCCAACCCCTACAATTTGCGGTCGCATTCCTATGAAAATGTTTGAACTGTTTAAACGCGTTAACTAGTTTCTACCTAACCATGTAATAATAAACAGTCCAGTTGTTATTTTATCAAATTTTAATAGTCAACGTCAAAAACTGTGTATGAACTAATTAATATTTTGATACTTAATTTATGAATCGTTGTGCATTTATTTTACCATTGATGTTCGAACAATGCCCACGTTCCGTCATTTGATTTTGACTACCCTTAACAAACAATTAGTGGCTACAAATGATATGAGCTTGCATCTTGCTTAGAAACAATGAAAACTGTCAACGAAACGGCAACGCAAGCCCGCCTATTGTTTGTGAAGGACTCATACATTCGTCACATGACGCAACGTGAAGTTTCCCTTAGTATCAGGTTTTGTAGTAATACGTGGTTGTCAGATTTTTGACTAGATTCTTAGTTTTATTTGATACAACCTTATGAAGTCGATTTAGTTACGGTACCAGACTACGGATGCCAATCCAAGATAATTTAGTATTTTTCATAAAAAGTGTTTAAAAATTTTTTTCCGAGAAGGTAGGCTTTAAATTTAACTATAAAATGTTCAGACTGGTTTACTGAATTTCAAAGTACCATATAAATTTGATAAGACAGTTTTATTCTTGACTTCAAATAAAAATAACAGCGTGCATTGAAGTTCAGATCAAAACAAAAATGATTAAAAATAAATGGTAAGCATAAGCATAGAGTAAGAATATTAGTTGCCACGTTATTTTATTCAGAATTATAAGCCCCAGTTATCGCTTGAAACTAGTCGAGCACCCAATAAAAGTTAAATGAGTAAATGTAAATTATTAGTTTAATATCTCTCACGAAATTCAATAAACTAAAATTATTCACTTTCAAACTTCTACCATTTCAAAGAAGCCATTCGAATATGTAATTTATTACATTAAAGATACGGTCACATATCGTATGAAATACTTGAATTGCAACTGAATTGAAACGTAAACGTTAACTAAGTCAAAAGTTTTGACTGCAAATAAAATGAAACCTTGTGGAAAGTTTCAGGAAAACTTACTTACCTACGTTTAGTTAAGATTTTAAGGTCGAAGTTTGCGTAAATTTTGGTTTTCGCTATCCCCTTGAATAAATAAGTGAGTTTTGGTAATAAAAAGTTTGATTACTTTGTTTTGTAAACTAATGAGTGTTTGGATTTGTTTTTTGAATTACAAATTTTGCCAAATTCTATTCACCAGTAGATGACATAGCTTTGATGGTCAATAGAGGATGTCATCCAGCTAATAATGATAATAATCAACCAACACCTGAGTAGGCTAACGTTAGATGGTTGGGTCAAGGGTCTGATGTAGAAAGCAGTACTTCTGGACACAGCGCGTATTGTCCGGAAGTCCCCCTTTTTATTAGATTTTTTATATAATTTAAATTAATTGAATATTGAAAATAAATAAGTAGAATAACAAACATGTCTTTAAAAATTTACCTATTTGTATCCAAAAATATAAAATATTTTATTTTTTAAAAGCGTAATTCTTTAAAATCACTTTACACAAAAATAGTAGTTACAACGCAACCAAAATCCTCACTAGTGGACTTATGGGATTAAAGTCAGCACCGAATATTCCATGAGTAATGCACGTCTATTTACAAAAACATGTTAAAAATATCGTAATGGGTTTTTAATGGTTTAAAAGCCTTTTTAACACCTCTCCTGTTGTAACAAAAATATTTTTAAAACGAAATATTTTTGCTGCTGTTATAATGAGTTCAAAATACTTCGGCTTACAGTAAAAATATTTTCGTCTCTTTGATGAAAAAAAAAAGCGTAATAGTAACGCTCAGGTTTAAAGCAAGGTAAAGAAATCTGAACTTTATACTACAAATGTTTAATGTTAATTTTCTTTTGTCAACAGTTCCGTACGACCAAGTGGATACTGACTCGGCATTGGTACAAATGTTTGCCCAAGTGAATGCGCCAACGTGCAAGTACATCGTGGCTATTGGTGCATTGGCTGGTCTCACCGTGTCCATGTTCGGATCCATGTTCCCGATGCCCCGAATCGTCTATGCCATGGCTAGCGATGGCTTGATCTTCCGGTAAGTTTTTTTTTTAATTTTATGTTCACAGATTTACGGATCGTTTAGCTCCTGACCTATATTTCTGGAACCTTAGTCTGCTATTGCAATTGTGTCAGATTGGTCGATCTGCAGTGCAAGAGTGAAGGACTTATAAAGGGTGTCCCAACAAGAACGCAAGATTTAAATTTTAAATAAAACGCAGATATTTTTAAAAAAATCGTGAAAGCTTTATAATATCGTAAAGTAGAGAGGATGAGGTTATCTATGGAACAATACATCGGGCAGATGGCCGCCGCTGGTATGCTGAAACATACGCGATCTTTCAATGAAATTTTTAATGACCGTTTTGCATAAATGCTGCGGTATTTCATTAATACAGTGTCCAATTTCCTTTTAAGGCTTGAGTCGTCATCGGTTTATTCGCATAAACCATCGACTTTAAGAAACCCCAAAGAAAAAGTCTAATGGTGATAAATCACATGATCTAGGCGGCCAATTCTGGTCTCCAAAACGTGAAATAACACGACCGGGACATGACTGATGCAGCAATTCAATTGTTTCTCTGGCTGTATGACATGTGGCGCTATCTTGTTGAAACCACATACCCTCCAAATCCATTTCTTCAATTCGAGGTACGAAAAGACTGGTTATCATTTTACGATACCGAACACCATGATTGACTGTTTGCGCTTGACCTGGCTCATTTTTAATCGTGTAGCGCTCCATTTTTACTAACCTCGTACCTTATACTAACAAAAAATAACACGTGTTCAAATGTCAAACAATGATACTTCGAATGCCGCCAAATTTAAATCTTGCGTTCTTATTGGGACACCCGTTACAACCTCCGTCCCTCCCGCACCAAAAAATAGTCGACCATTCTAACACAATTGTAATAGCAGACTAAGGCCCCTGGTTAGTATTATGTACTACTTAAATGTTGACCAGATTAGAATCAATGTCCATATTTTTTCAATAAATTAGAAAAGAAGAAATGTTACTAAAATATAGTATAAACTTTAATAAGTCATTAGCATAGAAAACAGTCGTATTTTTTTTATATTTGTACCAAAAATCTAGCAAAAATACTGGGAACGAAGGAAATTCCGCAAAACATTTTGTCGATATAAAACGCAAACCATAAACGTAAACGCCAAAAATCGTGGTTAGACTGCTTGATTAAAAAACATTAACCTTTCTACGTGTCCATTTGACATTATTTCACGGCTTCGGTTCGTCTACCGTAGTCCCTTTGCAAAGGTTTATTGAGTCGTATCACGCGAGCCTATATACAAACTGACATTTGATTTAATATTTTCATATCTTCACTAAATTGGTTCTACCCTGCAAACAAGCAAAATAGAAAAAAATATAAAAGACGTCTTGCGTAGTATGGATGTCATATCTTATGAATATGTTAGTATATTGTAAATATTATTAAGCTTAAGTGCAGAAAAAAATATTAGACCTAGGCGTTAGTAAGTTTTAAAATGATAATTTTCACCAAAAAAATATTTATTTATTTAATCTTTAATGTACACAATACAATTAAATAATGGTACATAAGGCGAACTTAATGCCGTATGGCATTCTCTACCAGTCAACCTTAGGGTTCAAAATGTTAAATAAACTGCGAACATAGTAATATGACAATTTAATGGGTTATTACTAAAACCATTTGCAACACACCACTAATTCAAAATTGAACTCCTATCAAATGAAACCAAGCTAGATTTCCTAGACACATGCATCTAAATCAATTTCAAGTCTTAGTACAAACTTTAAGAGAAACTCAGTTCCCAAACTCAAACTTTGATGTTAGCTAAAAGTTTCAAGCTAATTAGTAGCACCTAAGCCACACAAAGTATCTTAAAGGAATACGTGGAATTGCGAGACATCCCCCAACAAACTATGTTCGAGAAGTTTCCTAACTAACGGATGCAGCATTAACCTAACCACGATGTTAGCTGTAGTTACCGATACTCTTTGACGTGGTTCAAACCCTATTCAATACTAAGTAGAACTTTTACTGCAAACTCCATCAGGAAACATAAGATTAATTAGTCGCTTGCTGATAAACTCGTTACGTACTTTACTCTAATAAATAGCTATGGTTACACAGTATGGAGATCACTCGTATGATTTAAATTAAACTACAAGTAGTACTCGACCACAAAAGCATAATACAGCTAAATATTTTAACTAAAACCGAAAATTAAAACATGAAATTTGCAAACAAAATAAATAATTAAATTATTCAAGTATTAAATTCTGTGTAAACAGCTCCATGTTCCTTGACCACAGAAGAGCTGTAATGTTGTAGGTTATCAAGAAATGTTACGGACATGTGGCGCGGCATGATTACAAATATGTCGTCAGAAGTTTTCCTCTACAGTACGTGTTATGTTAGTAATTAATATTTTCTGTACTTTGCGACTAATAATAACATTTCTTATACAGTTTATTTTAATATAGCATTAGCTTTTTGCTTTAGAAATTAATTACATACACATATGAATTCAGTATTTCAATCTCATTCGTGTTTCCCGTGTTCCTATATAATTTTACCCAAGCTTCAAAGGATATTTTGCATGTGAAATCGAATTCTGAATATACTCAGTACATTATTTTAGCAGCATCAAGGTAAATGCAGAAACTAATGAACCGCCAACTTGGAACTACGAGAATATTGAATGATTTTGAAACACAATTTTCATCTATTTGCTCAGTCAGAAAGGCCTGGTTTCAAAGCACCCCTTTACATTTTCTCATAAGTCCTCAGTCATTACTAAATACGTATTTCAGTTTAGAACATTATGTGGTACCAAATGCAAATGTGCACAATATTAAACTCTCTTCGTTAATTAATAGTGCACAGAACTGTTCAGCACTCTATTCAAATTGATGAATATTATTGCAATTTTGCAATATGCATTAATATCGAAGCCACAAAGGTCTTGCTTCGGTTAGTACCCTGTATGTGCAACTAGCATTTATATTTCAATGAATAGAATTTTGATGCAGCGTCAATGGAATTATATTTAAATCAAATGTCATATCATTTTGACTAAAATGTGGTTTCATTTATTAGGTACCATTGTTCTAAAACAATGGTATAGATGACTAGTCATCTAGTGCTTTCATTATAAACTAATAGTCAAATGTTTCTGACAATTTATGAAATAATATTTTATCAAAATGAGTTACGGTAACAAAGAACACTTACCTTTTAAAATTGAATAATATAACTCTTATAAGTGCTAGGATATTAGTAAGTAGTAAACGCATAATACGTCACCTCTAGTTCTGAATAGGCTACTGATATATAAACCAATATTTATGTTGTAAGTCCTATCCACCACAGTATCCTATGCACAATTACATATTTGAATTGGTTGCTTGTAAGGGGCCAGTAGAATACCTGTCATGTACATGCTGACCTCCATTTCGCCACAGACTTGGCATATTAATTGTGTAAAATCATACATATAAACAAATATTTGTATAAACTGTTTATGTCAGTTTATTTAACGTGTGAAATAAATGTCTGTTCTTCATTCTTTCTTTCTATGTTTAGAAGATTATTCGGCTTTTTTGTAAAAACGATTTCAAAAATACAATCTCTCTTACTTTACCTTTCCCTATTTTGTACACAATCGTCCCTTGTCTTTTAAATCAGATCGATCTATATTTTTTGCTTACCTTCCGTCTCTGGAATTCAATCATATTTTTAAATTCATTATTCAACCGAAGATATTATCGGCGTAAAATTTCCTTTGATATCTCCTTTTTCTTACGTAAAGTGCAGTAACAAAGTTATGCGTTGATCTCCATAATTATATGCTGTTCAACAGTTACTGAACCCACGATTCAGAAAACATGATTTATACTTGAATGCGATTCGAAGTTCATTGGAATATACGAAAATATTTCACAGCTGGTAAAAAGGGACATCTTAAAAAAAATCTGTAATATTTGACTCTACTAAAAAATGTACATAGAGTGTTTGTTAATTTTGATAACTGTATTCTAAAATAAACAGAATTATTCTATGACTTTAATAACTTCTTCAAATTTTATATTGTGGAAAATAAAAATATTTCAATTCACTTTTCCAACTTGATGCTAAGAAAAGTCAAAGAAAGCGCTAGTTTAGCTAACAAGCACTTCATCTAAAGCAATTTCGCACCCTTTGAACACATTCTGATAAAAATCAGCTTCTTGTATAACTCTCAAAGAAATATAAAGCGCTTTATCCAGAAGAAAATCTCAACTTAATTTCGTGATACTTGAAGTGCGTCACAAAAATGCGATAAATGCGATAAACCTCTCAGATTCTGTTGGAACTAGGGAAAATGTCTTACAGTTTAAATAAATTACTAGCATGACAGACAGGCTGCTGCATTTTCTCCAGCGCTTAAAGCCGAGAATGAAAAACAAGATAAAAAGTTACCAATCCAGTGTTAGACACTACGGAACGGTGTTAAGGAATTTATCGCGAAAACATCTTAGAAAGCTGATATTTCGTAACTTTATTTTTGCACTAGATCGCTTCAAATAGTTCGGATGATTTGCTTAAACAAAACCAAAGGTAAATTCCGATCTCGATATTTCAAATACCTAATATTTTTCAAGGAATGTGATAGAATATTACAAAAGAATACCGTATTTTATTATATCTGTTACGTCAATACTAATTACGGGATCGCCTTCTATCAAAATAATTAAAGTATAATTTTCATGTAAATTCCTCGATTGTAATATTCAAGTTTTATTTTAAGTGGATTCTTATGAACTATTCCGGAAGCCATTCGACAAAACCTTAAGGAACTCGGGGAAAAGGCTTTCACAGTACTAAAGTAAGTAGTAGTAACTTGAAAGTTTATTTCTTTGTTAATTGCTAGTCGGTATGGGCTTGTTCGGTTCAATAAACTTTGTACTGGTGTACATACATAGTTTACATAAAGCCCGTGAGAGCCCAATCTTGTAGTGAGGGTGTCTTCTTTAAGAAAAGGGTGTAGCATAAGTGACCATAACACCACTCAGTGTCTGTTAAACATGTAGTCATTGAGCCGTCTCTTATGATACCCGCGCGAATAGTAGCGGTGGTGACATGTGTCTTGGACTCTAGCGTCACCATACTGCTTGTTACGCCATATTACATGTTTTGGAAGACAATCAACGTTTGATAATTACACCGATATAAATACTCACCGTTTAACTAATCAGAAATATTGGTCGAAAGTCTCAACATTAAAAAGTTATTAATATAGCACTCAACTTCATTCCCCGCGATCGGCTAGAGAGGTTTAACTCCACGGAATGCCCGACTAAGCAATTTTGTGCCGATAAAATCCTCGCAATATCCATAAACCACAACTTGTTGTTAATGTAATTAAAATTTATGAATTTCAGCTTAAAACGTGTAATATTGAACTTTATTTTCTAATTCATAAAATAGTTTTAGTTTAAATGTTAGTTGGAGTTCACATG
This sequence comes from Spodoptera frugiperda, assembly GCF_023101765.2. Taxonomy (NCBI): domain Eukaryota; kingdom Metazoa; phylum Arthropoda; class Insecta; order Lepidoptera; family Noctuidae; genus Spodoptera; species Spodoptera frugiperda. The sequence goes on from NC_064236.1 coordinate 5,499,279, forward strand.
AAATGCTAATGAAGATTTTTAAAGTTATCCGAAATTCCGATAATCCCAGTAATTCCGATTTTTAAAGTAATCCGGTAATTTCGATTTATATTATCTATTTTTGTTATCTATTCAGGTATTTTAGTAATGTACTCACACTAACTAATGAGATTAGTAAACTAGTTATTTCGGAGACTGAAAGCCATATTACTACTCGTAGCTAAAAAAACATATTTATTTGTTTTATCATCATCTCCACACTAAACATAGACCTCCCCTTGTCTAGCTAATATGTCAATATATTACATATGTAAATATTATGTAATCTTAATTACCAACAGTGTATGATTATACAAAATAGCCTGGGGATACAGCACTAATTACTACTTGTCACAGAGTTACACACAAACAGTAAACAAGGTTCTATGTACCTATGTATTACGTAATTTGCCCCAGCATTTAGGATTTGGTGATATCAAAGTGTAATGTCGAATAGTCACGCTGCCAACAATATTCCGAATGTTGGGTTTATTTTTTTTATGTTTTAACTACAATAGTAATAATATTATAGCTAGATCTGTGACGGCCTAAACTACAGAATTTACATTTCATTGTTCAAACTTTTATCAGAGTTACATTTAAGTATTATTATTTTTCATTTTGGCCTGTGAAGTTGTAAGGTTTATACTTTTCATTGAAATAAATAAAAATAAAGAAACATGCTAACATGCCTTTAAACTATAGAATTTATTTTATGTAATTAAACAAAGTGAGAACTGTTTTTTCATATCTTGGTGATCGTGTCGTGAAAAAAGCAATTTAATTTCTTTTTACTAGAATTTAAAATTGTATATGTCGGCGCAACCACATCAACTATTCAGAGAAAGTAGAATAAGTTTGGTTAATTCACTTGATTGTCCTAAAAATCAGTTTATTAATCATCAGTTGATTATTTTAAGTTTAATACGATGTAAAATTAACGTTATCATTGTAATTTCAATACTTAACCTAAAACTTGTAAGCACGTGCTCGTGCGCCGAGTCCTATAAATACGCCCGCACTGTAGGCAATCGAGGCAGTTGCACTCCGATCGCCGTACAGTACGGACCTCCCTGGGAGTTGAATAAACTAAGTATACAGTGCTCGTGGAGTTTTTCTAAGTCCCAAAATGGGTGACCATTGTGAGAACAACAACTGTGACGTCAGCAATGATGACGTCACACTTTTTCAAAACACCACGGAGATTTCTCCTTCGTCATCAGAAGTGGGATTGCAAGAAGCCCTTACCCCAGCCGCTTCATCATCAGCTCTTCCACCTGATCAACTGGAACGAATCAACAGCCGCAAGTACATCAAAACCACGACCTGGAGAGTGAAAACAAGCCACCAGAATAAACAGATAAGTATTGCATGGTTAATTACTCTTTTCAAATTACAAAAATTCTAAATTAAACTCCGAGAACTCTACGAGACCCTCCGAGAAATCTACGAGACCCTCCGAGAAATCTACGAGACCCTCCGAGAAATCTACGAGACCCTCCGAGAAATCTACGAGACCCTCCGAGAAATCTACGAGACCCTCCGAGAAATCTACGAGACCCTCCGAGAACTCTACGAGACCCTCCGAGAACTCTACGAGACTAACAACTAATTTATAATGAACAGAAATCCTTCTCAGAGAAAATACTTTCTTTGCCTACAGGTAATCACATCACAACATAACAAAACCAACGAGAATCACCGAGAACCTACGAGAATCACCGAGAACCTACAAGAATCACCGAGAACCTACGAGAATCACCGAGAACCTACAAGAATCACCGAGAACCTACGAGAATCAACAAAAAAATCAACGAGGCTGGTGCAGAGCGCGCACCGCCTGTCAGTATGGCCGTGTCGGCGCAACCACATCAACTATTCAGAGAAAGTAGAATAAGTTTGGTTAATTCACTTGATTGTCCTAAAAATCAGTTTATTAATCATCAGTTGATTATTTTAAGTTTAATACGATGTAAAATTAACGTTATCATTGTAATTTCAATACTTAACCTAAAACTTGTAAGCACGTGCTCGTGCGCCGAGTCCTATAAATACGCCCGCACTGTAGGCAATCGAGGCAGTTGCACTCCGATCGCCGTACAGTACGGACCTCCCTGGGAGTTGAATAAACTAAGTATACAGTGCTCGTGGAGTTTTTCTAAGTCCCAAAATGGGTGACCATTGTGAGAACAACAACTGTGACGTCAGCAATGATGACGTCACACTTTTTCAAAACACCACGTAGATTTCTCCTTCGTCATATATGAATTGTAATTAATATTTTAAGACTTTGGAAAAATGTTAGGTGACTTACTCTTTAGATTTATTAAAAAAATAACAAAGCATTTCATTCTGAAATATAAATCTCATTTTTGAAACCTCAAATTGAATTGTTCGTCAATTATTATTAATCTAAATAAAATATAAATAGATAAATAAAATATAATATTAGAACTTAAGTATTCTCTACTACCAAGACAGTTGCCAAGAAAAAGCTTTAGAAGCAAAAATAAAATTACGCACGATACGATACGAGTCATACTAAAGTACTACTTAAAATTTCCCTTTATAGATGGTATTTTGTTTGGAGCTTACTGGATCAGATCAGATTACCTGAAAGGGTCAATGTTAATACTGTTATTATAGGACCAAAGTCTAGTCATTCGAAGCCTTAAGTATCAGAAAAAATAAAAATACTTTTGGTAATATCGTTTTATTTAAAAGTTTGATCATTCAAAGTATCGTTTAGACATTTGGATGTTTGTCCATCAATTACGCTGAAACTACTTAATGGATTACGATAAAATTTGGTATATAGACAGTACTGATATGAGCTGACTTGGGTGATAGGACTTTATATTGAATTAGGTGTTCCTGTAATGATAGTAGTATTTTGTAGTAATAATAAATAAATATTCTATGGGAACGCGGGCGAAGCCGATGGTGGAATCTAGTATGTAATAATTTGAAGCGATCCATTCCTGTGCAATATTGGTTTCTAGTTTCTAGGTAGTAATTAGGCTGCCATTAATTAGCGAAATTCATGGGTGGGTGGAAATTCGAAATCCAATAATCGAATATTACGGTTTATATTTGAGTATACGAAATTATGTCCGACAGCGATGAGCATGTATTTAATAGAGTGATAAATTGCATGACACGAAATGCAACTGTTTACGGCTGGAATAAATCGCACGGCTGCTGCTTTTCCTGCAGCAAAATATGTTTCAATCTATTAAACCTTTACGCTTCTTCTCAAGTAACTGGCACTATATTGTGCACTATTGTAGACGCACACGGCGTTACCTTCTCGGAGGCAAAGCATTTTATAACTAAATACTTTGCATTTTAAAAAGAGCAACGTGTAAAGGATATTTTGAAACTGTTAATCAATATGGATTTGTCACAAACTGAACTTGACGAAATATAAGCGTGTGATAGTTTGAGAATAATACGTACATTTTTTATTTTTTGTCGGAGTTTTATTAGCCGATTTGATTTATTATATTATAAATTTTCATTTTAGCTTTTAAAGTTCTAAAGTTTATACTTTTCATTAAAATAAATGTAAATAAAAGTGTTCCTTTATTTACATTTATTTAAACTCATTAATGCTCACATTAAGTATACCACAATTTCTCATTAACTTCAACTACGTCGAATACCACAAATGCTTCGCGCTTCATAAGTATGCTAACCTAGAACCCAACGTCTTTGCAAATCAATTATTCGTTCCGAGTAATTTCTTCATATAACCGAGCGTACAAAAGCCGGATTAAAACGTTTATTTAAACATGGCCTACACTATGAACTTATTCATATTTAATACTTCAACACGCTGGCGTGACAAACATCTTTTCAGGAATCCCTTTTAAGAATTGAAAATTTTCTATGAAAATCTAAACGCGAGCTGATGTAACGGACGACCGCTTTGAAAAGTGTTCGCATAGTTGAAGTTCCCGTTTGCGAACGAGGAACGTGAACGTGGATAAAACGGTTTTTACAGATAGTAAATAACTTTGGAATACTTTGATGCTGTGAGTAACATTTTTAAAATTTTCGTTACACTTAGCTTAAATATTTTGTGTAACGTTCTTACAGATATTTTTAACGCAATTTTTATTTTAAAATGAGTATGTATGTGCAAGAGAGTTGTACCTACTTGCAAAAAATACAATTATTATAATAGTATATACAACAATGCTAGGCACATATATTTTCTATATATACTCGTAAATAATAAATAATCTAACCTACTTAATACGTAATATTATCTCTACACCACCTTGAGCTTAATGGTTATGTTCTAAATTCGGTCAGGGACATATTTCTACACAGTTGATGATGGTGCAAGATGCGCCGAGCGACCCACTAACAAGTTTATAACATTTAAGTTTTCTAGATAACGAATAAATCGTTGACTTTTTTAATGATACGTAGAATTTATAGAGCTCTAAAATAATCATTGATTATAGCATCTAAGAGCACTTTTTTTTTTAATAATTTTGAAATATATCAATGAATCAAAATAACATACATACTAAATATTCTAAAAGTATTCCTTGATGTTGAATGAAATCACAACCTTTTTACACGAAAGCCTATCTGAATATACTTTTATGTGCATACAAATATAACTAACCTAACAATATTACACGGGACATTACATTTTGTTTATAGCATAATCTTATTAAAATAAGATATTCCTTGGTACCTTAGTTTTCTCTAATGGCAAAATTTTCTCTTTGTTCAGACGACTGGCTGAGGTCTCCTTCAAAACTGGAAGCCCCTCTTTCGCGACTATATGCGGTGGTATTGGTGCGGCATTCGTGTCCCTGATCGTGCAACTTGAAGTACTGGTGGAAATGATGAGCATCGGTAAGTACTGACATTTTACAGGTAATCTTCTTCATCGTGATCGTAATGAACAGACCTTGGAAGTTCACGACTGGACTATCATATGGGCTTTTTCTGCTGGAAGGATTTGCTATCGCTTTACAAACAAGTTATCGATCGAAATTTAAAGTTTTATCATAAGACGTTCGGTATCTATTAAATATGTTTTGTCGTCTCTTGACTGAGTCTTATGATACCAGCAAAAATAACAGGGATGGTGACTCAAATGATTGCAAGTAGTAGATATGTATATAGTCTCCAGTAAATTTTCCAGGTTAGGCAAAGTATTATGAAAGCTTTTTCAGTTACGATCTTAAACAAAGTCTGAAAATGTTTGAGTTACCGCAAAAACTCTTCACTTATCTGCGTAGTGTCTTCCGCAACTTGGGGCCATTAGACGAAGTTTTATTAAAAAGGTATCGTTTTTCTCGTCATTCTTTAGCCTTTTAAGTTTCTTGAGATCTAAAATGGATTCCGTTTCATGATAATACTAAAGTATGCCAATATATTTTGAGATAAAATTACTTCGGATATTTATAACAAACGTAAAATAAAAATAATTATGGAAAGTGCTACAAAACACACTTTGCCAGCAATAACAAATGCATAAAGCTATACTTTATGCATTATTAGACCAGTTCATCAAATGAACAGAGACGAAAAAGCATCTACAATGCAAGTACAAAATGTGCCATTGAAAATTCTCACAAGAAACAACGTTCTAACGCTCTAAAACCTTAAGTTAGAAATACGCGTATTTTACTGCAGCAATTACCTCAACTTAGTTCCCAACAAGTAAGATACTTAACTCCGCTAAGTGAGACCAAATAGCTCTTAGCTTGGAATTGTATACAATTCCACCCGTTACTTAATTTACAGCTTAGTTACACTGTAGTGGACACTTGCCACCGTTTCAAGTTACTTCAGAGAATATTCTAAATTGGTACTACAGTAATGTTATAATGATTTCGTACTTTCGGAAATTGACTAGTGTTATATAGTAAACTTTTGTAACATGATTATTTCAAACCAAAGCAAAATCTTATTTTTTCTAATATTGCATTAAACATACATAAACCACAACTATATCTCACTGATGAGGCATATAAATAAAATCTAGATATCAATAATTACCAGTACAATTAAAGAATGCAACAGAAAATGGTAATAGAATTCCTTAATTATCCAGAAGCATCGTAGCGGCGTAGCAATCTCGTAGCAATCTGCTACGCATACGTAGCTCGGCCCAGGGCATAACTTAATTAGTGTTCTTTTCTTTATTTATGGTTGTGTTGCACATGAATAAAGTTGTTTTTTTTTTTTATAAAAGAAATTGATTGTGTGTATTTGATTACTGCGCATTAATTATGGAAGGGATAAATGTAGATATTAATATTGGATACGAAAGAATGATGTTTTCTTAATTGAAAATTGTGATAGGTTGAATAAACAATCTGAATCGCAGTACCTGTGTGACATTTTTTCATAAACGTTTAAATTAGTTTTTTGTCGATGTCGAAAATTTTACGTATTTTCGATCTGCACCGGCATTATTTATCACCGGATCATAAAAATGACATTTTATTACAACTAGCATCGGCTCGTATCATACGATTTTACAAGAGCCATAAAATTAAAATTTTTGCCCGAATTTATTGGTTATAAAGAAATAAAATTGTATTTTAATTTAAAATGACTGACACAACAGATCGATTAGTATAATGTTAAAAAGCAATTTAAATATTTAAAATTAAGTGTTTATATTTTCATAAGGGATGGGGAGACTTAATAAACCAAACCCAACAATTATATTATAAAGTACCGTACCAGAACCAGAAATCGAATAAACCAAAACTACAATACTTTGCTCAACCCAAAATCCGTCAATAGTTTCAATTCAAAAATGTGTCACGTTTTTTACAGTTGTTCTGTGTATTGTAATTCCTTTTTTGCAAATAAAATACAAAAAGACTATCAGTTGATTGTTTTGTTAACAATCAAATATTTATTTTTCGTTAAACCACAAATTGAATTTCAAGTTTCGCTGACACCAATTTAAAAAATAGGCTTATAAAATACCAGTTGGATAATGGCTCGACTATTTTAAACCGGTCAATTTAAAACTATTAATTTAATTGTTAACAATTACAAATAATTGCTTTAACACAGAAAACAGATATTAATACTAAGTTTACTTTATTTCATTTGGTTAACGAATGCCCCGTTGGCAATATGTAGTTTGTGTTTGTTAGGCAGATAAAGTATTTTATGGAGAGATTTTGGCTATAAGAACACTCTCAATTAATATGAGGCTTACATTAAATAAGATTATAAGACAGTATTACTCTGTACATGCACACACGTACCTAAATGCCTAAACTTCAAGGATATCCATGAAGCTATAAAGGTATGAAGTTTCATACATCATCCTATCGCCTTTGAATATTAGATCAATTACAGATCCTGTGTAAGCACTCAAAGCCATACCTAGATCAATACCGTATTCCGTTGAAATGGCTCTTGCCTCTCAGGGATGTGGTTTCCACTAATACCCGACCATTAAACCCATATACGATTATCTTGCAAAATTAATCAATATCCCTACTATAATTATTAATCACAGCTTCAGCACCAAGTGTATTCTAAGCTGATTATTCCATACCCAGAACTCACTTGGTTGATTAATCTATTGAATTACTAACAACGTCTAGTTAAATTGTCAGTTGCACTGAGAATTTCTGAGATAAAATGAAATGAACCGCGCGCTTGTGAGCTAGTGAGATGTAAATGAGAAATAGATGCATCGTGGTTATAGGGGTAGATTTCCATCTTATGAGCTTCTTAAACGTGTGTTTAGTTTTGAAGTTTGTTTTGAGTTCCAAATAACAACCTTTTCATGGTTAAAGAATATTGGTAAAAAAATATTTAAATATGGCGACTGTGTAGTTTATGGCAAATACACTAGTGTAGAGGAGACTTATAGTTCAGAAGTGGACAGTCACGGGTTACTAATGATAGTATATCGTTCGCTGATTCGGTGTTACCCGCTCTTTATAAATGCAACTCCTTTAACATTAGTTAAGGAATTATTCTCAATTAGCATTACGGCATGTGCTTTTTAGATTATCTATATCTTTTCATATCCAAACAAAATAACAAAAATAGAACTACAACCTATAAAACTAAAGCTGTATTATACATTGAATTTGACGCCAACATTTTAATTATTCATACTATTATTTTAGTCAAAGAAAAATAAAAGTAGTATTAGTAATTTTGTCTATATTTTGACGCACACTACGTTTCATATTCAGACCATGTATCTTCAACGTGCTACGTTCTTAGCCACGAAATCTAATTATTATCTGCGTACTTTGAACTGAAATACTGCACAGTTTACAAATGCGATGCAAGTGCGTAATGCTTTCGGCTGTATGTCTCAAATGGAAGGGAAAATTATATTAGTGCCTTCTCATACCTTCTGGACACACATTGCATACATGCAGGTTCATGGTTGCACATGTCAATTTGAAGTGATTTCAGTGTTTGAAATTGTGACTAGAATAACTGTGCAAAATATCAAGAATCTTAAATGCAAACCTTCGCGTGTTAATAATTCTTATTTTATTTTTATTTTCCGTGTGACTATACTCATTATTCAGCGACAATAATATGAATAGTGAAATCCATTCATTAAAATATGAAATATCTATGTGCATCCTACTATTACGAACACAATCATATTCTGCACATTCATACTCAACGTGCTTTGAAATGGCAAAAGGATTGGATGCAATCCTTTCATTCCTACATGCATTACAAGACGACATATTCTTGTAAAGTCGTCGAGATATTCTTATTCAGCGAGTCACGGAGTATTGAGTCGTAGTACATATAATTCTTGGGACCGGTAGGTAACTAGGTTACATATTATGTACCCCCGGTCCACGGCTTGTTACAATAAGGCTTGGTACAAAAGAAACGTCGCTTAAATGTCTCCTTGAATAATGTCTATCTACTCTTGATAGCAGCTGCAAGAATGAGATTCGAAGTTTGTTTGAATGTAGACTATAAATATCGTTGTCTCATTACTATGTAAGGTAGATAAAAATGTTTTCTGTCTTCAATATTGAAATACAGTTTATTAAAAATATGATAGCATATTTGCCGTGTATTTAAAAAAAATGATGTTACAACTTGTGATGTGTTATATCTTATTTTATATAAGCCGATAAACTGATGAAAAAAATTTCAATTAACGAATTCAAAAAGTTATTGTCCAGGCAATTTTTCCATACGATGCACTATGTATGGCAATAGTTAGTTACTGACAAAGTCCGGTGAATACAGCTGCTGGGACACGAAGCTTCGTGGAATAGTGCCAATATAAACGCAGCAGACCGAACAATTACGTTGCCTGCGTAGGCCAGCTCGTAGCTCGTAGCTAGTTACGTAGCGCTACGCCGTAGCTTGTTAAGGTCAGAAGTTATAATTTCATTATTAAGGACAAAGCCTTAGTTAGCAGATAATAAAATGGAACTAATGCTTTATTCATCGCATTCTAAATTAAAACAGAAATACGAGTTTGATTTTCTTTCTCACTCTAACAAAACATTGTTATAAAAAAGCAACTCCACAACACATTTACAAACAATTTTCACTATCCAAACAACGTATCCGAGAGTAAGATATTTCAGTATTTACTTTACAGTAGCAATATAAAAGAGAGTGGTTTAATAAAAACGTCGTTTAAACTTTCTTGTAAATAGAGTACGTGGCTACATTGGTGCTCTCGGTAACTTAATACGTTCGGTAAACCGTCCATTGATAAGTTTCGCAAACAGTAGCCTCGAAGGACTCGATGGCCTGAGAGGCCAACACTCACAGTTCACCTACCACGGAAGTAAACGTACCTTTCCCCTGAAACTGAATGAAAAACTCAATTATTGATTCTCCATTTGGTTTTTATTGAAATTTGTGTGATGTTTTCACAAATTATTGTGTTGTGTTTAAACAAATTATAACAGTAATTGTAGAGTATGTTACACGCTATTGCAAATGTTATATTGTTACACATTGTTGTATAACGTTATATAACTGCTGTGTGGGAGCACCTTTTAACTGCACTTTCATTATCTCTTTCTTTCCCTACACACATCAAAAGTAGTGACCAAAGCCTCACTTGAAGAAAGCCTGACCTACACAAATAATATAATTTATTGAATCGAAATTAATTAATTTATTTAAGTGGCGTAAATAAATATTAAAATAATTTCAATAATCCCGCTTATTCAATAATTCAATAGTCTATAAATTAAATTTAAACTACAAATAAATGAAACTTAAGCTTGTTAAAATATAAACTGGTTACAGAGTAAATAAGAATGCTGTCAAAATCAACAGCAGTTGCGGTACAGTACGTGCGACTATTTGCTAGCAAGAGGTTGTTTCCACAACATCAAATATTGCATGTTGCATTCAATTGAAACCTGTGTATGAATAATTCAGTATACTCGTTTACCATGCCCACGTGTGATTTAAATTTTGTATTTGCAATGAGAATATTGCATTGCATCGAATTTTGATTGTGACTTGTGAATATAGTAGACTATTACAAATAAATAAAATCAAACTATGATTATATTATTCAAAATTCTTGGTGCTGACAGAGTACGGTACATTACCTCTTGTCTTTTCGCGTCAGTTTTAAGACCCCAAAATAGGACTAAAGATAATATTTAACATAGACCGCGAAAGCCGCGCTCTCTGATGTAGCTGCACAGTTTAAACTGCGATTGCCTACCCTATCTGCGAAGCGTGGAGATTACCGTAAACTCTCTTATGTAGATAAGGCCCATTATAATCCAAAGGTTAGTATAGTTACATATTTACTAAAAAAATTATACTGTACACTTAGTACGAGTTTTCTTTATGTTTAAAGTAATCGAAACGAAAACGCGTTCGGCGCTCTGATTGGCTTGCTTGAATAAACCAACCAATCTAAGCGCAGAACGCGTTCTCGTCTCGATTACTATTTAAATCGTAAAGAAAACTCATACTAAGGGTACTTACTGATTATTATTCCAACAAACCATATAATATTTACGAAACAATCCATGAGTCTACTATACATATATTTCCCCACGTGTAGGTAAAATTTGAACGAGTTTCCCAATTCATTCGTTTACTTTAACTTAATTTGTTATCGTAATCGGCTTCCACGTGGGTTGTTGGGATTAGTGGTCGCTCGGACGGAACGCGGTATATCGTGATGGGTTACACGTTGGCGTCTCAAGTTAATACCTGGATTCAACTAGTTTATACAGCTTCGTATCTTATAGTTTACCCTGCTATTACGCTGCAACATTTTAATTTTAACTTTGCACAAGATAGGTTGAAATAAAAGGTTTAATAACGTTTTATGTTAGCATCTTTTCTTGTTTGCGTGGTAAATGCTGGTATTTTTCTCAGACTAGATCGATGTTAGATTAAGGACGTAAATAAATTATTTTGTAGACTGCAATGTATTCGTGTTGCAAATGTTCTTGGGCCTCATTGAGCGTTTCATCATTATCATATTAGCAGCAAGACATCCACTGCTCCCCACATAAGCCTCCCCAAATGACTTACAGTTAGGCTGATGAGAAGCGCCCTGCATCCAACGGCTCCCTACGATCTTAATCTATCCACCTTTTGGGTGAACGGACGACAACGGTCATTGACCTTTTACTATCAGACGTATAACTACAGCTAATACAGTGAAAAAACATAGTCACAACTGATTACAAATTCTTAACTCAGAAATTATACAAAAACTTTTTTGGATACTTCAAAGAAAACAAAAAGAAATGAGTTAATTAAAATCTTAAACAACGACTGTGCTGTCGTCTAACTCGGAACGAATCGGCCTCCGGTGGGTTACGGCCCGAAAAGTCGGACCGGTGTCGGAAACGGCAAGAAACGCAGTGACCTACATACAACAGCATCAGATAATCTTCACCAGCAAACGAGAAAGAAGACGCCACGTTAAATGATGCTTTATCCCACTTTTTTCTTATAGTTCCCTTTGTTATTGTAAAAAGAATTCTTAGTAGTAGTTTCTATTGTAAAGCTTTTGCAAACAATGCAAAAACTGAACGGGTATGAAGTTTTCAATCTTTATTTTGTTTGAATATCTTAAAGGATTGCGGTTTCTAGATTAATATTTTTAATTTAGAACCTTATATACTTATAAGATATTAAACATTATTGCTCGCAAATACGAATACATATACCACTATGTAGTGGTATATGGTACCTCAATAACATAACCTTCTTTTTATTCCCTGAAGTATAAACACAATGTCACATTCACCAGTAGCCAATTAACAATACATAATTATACGCTGCGGATTCCAATAGCCTCACGAATAAAAGAAGAAGTATAAAACTGTTCAGGGATTGATCATTTCCTGTGCCCGTCCTGCCAATTACTTCAGGTTTAATTGGATGGATCGTGTACCTTCACACAGAAAAATGACGACGTATTCCGAAACTGATAATGACAATACTTGAAGATTTGGGACTAAATAAAACAAATCCATTTTTAAAATGTCTAAAAATTCTTAATTCTTAAAAGTATGTACTTTAGACTTAACCATCGTGTACTGAAACGTGGATTCACACGAGACACAATGTATTTTCTATTGTGTCTTATTTAACAAGAGGTTAAGTCCTAATAAAATTAATAAGAAAACAACACTTAACTTAATATAGAACCACTATTATTAATAATACTATTTTATTGTTTAAAATATCGTTTTCTTTGGTCAATGAGTGACTTTGGACAATCAGTGGTCTCATTCATAAATTCAAAGAGTGCTTGAGTTCAAAAGAAAACGTACGGAGGATTCTTTGCCGGTACACTTATAATAAAATGAGTGAGAAAACAATTCGTCAGAGCTCTCCCGAACCGATATTTTGGTTCCCTAGCCATTTGAACCTTCATAAATATGACACACTGCTCATTCGCTTCTTTCATTCATAGACTTAAAATGTTTTATAGCAAATTTTACAGTGGATAGATAGGTAAAGAATTATGATGACTAGTCTGTTACTATCCAAATGCTAGACAAAGTACTCTTATCACACGGAGAAGGAACTACTACAGTTACTCAAAGTGGACTGGAGATTTCAAACTTAATAAAGTTGAACTTATAAATTACATACATTTCAAATAATAAGTTCAGGTTATGTACCTTACCATATTTATTTTAGGGCTTTAACGTGACCAAAATACTCGAAACGTAATACTCGATGAATATTAAAAACTTACTTTTCTCACATTAAACACAACTTACCAAAAGATTGGTCCTCTTACTTAAATTCTTTTATTTCACTTAGTTGAAACAAAATATTGTCACCGAAGCAAGATTAAGATAAAATCGTTGTTACAACTGGAAATGTGTTTGGAACCGCGAACCGCAGGTTAAGCCGATTATCCTTCAAAATATTCTTTAAGTCACAAACTTACAACATTTTTACCGATTACTGTAAGCCCTTCTGCCGAGATTTATACTCAGTAGTGTTTGAAATATTAAGTACTTCAAAGTTTATTCTACAAGCAACTACAAAATAAAGTCGCTATTTATTATGCTATACTTATAATAGGTATTTATTTTAAGCTTTAGTTTAACTATAAATATTGCATCGCACGTAGTCGGCTGTAGGATTTCTGTGTTTCATGGATGGTAGTCACATTATGTGGAAAAGAAGCTTTGGCCACTCTGTGTACTTCTTTACTTTACTGAATTATAAAAAAAAAAATATTATATGGTCACTTTGTGAATCCATTGCCTCATTGGTTGAGTGGTTGCAAGTGAGACTAGCGGTTCGATTTCTGGAACAAACTTGTTAAGCGTTTTTCGGTTTTAGTTTCTCCTTAGTATTCCCTAAGGGGTAGGCAGAAGGCGTGACGATACAATATAAATTCATTGCTACGAGACATTTTATAACTTTTCCCTCACATGTTTTTAATTAACCAATAAGACCAGATAATTATATTCCCAACCAAACTCCGCCATTTGTGCTTTCCAAATTCATACATTCATAATAAACTCGTACGAAAGCCACAAATTACTTAATTTTGCATCAACATTAATTTTACATTCGAAATATGAACAACGTATCAATTTCGAAATTAAAACTTCATTAAGCTTATGTCTTTTTAAGCAGCGAGTACTAAAGGGATTTTTATAATTTTGTAATTATTTAAGTAACATAGGTATATAGGCAGCTAGTACACACAGATATAAGAAGTTACATGTACTATGTAAGAGCACTCTATGATAAACCTGGACCTATTAAATTGTGATCACCAACACATTTGCCAAGTGTGAAGTTATGACAATCCGGGCGTCTCATGTAAAGGAGGCCGTATGGTATTGATACCTATATTGACGCAATTTCATCAAACACCAAAAAACCTTAAGAACAAAGATAGCTTCTGGATTCATAGAAATGTATAAACAACATTTTATATATGTAGGTAGGTTAGTGTGTATGCATTACAAAATAGAAAATGCTACTCGTACATACGAAACATAGACAGTAGAGTATTGTGAGTCGTCCAAGAATCGAGAGAAACGCTTTATTTAAATGGAATCGAGTCTCGGACACCTGCGATACACTTAATCATAAAGCGCTCAATACAAGCTAGAAGTTATTTGAAATAGAAAATGTAACAATATATTGATACGGCATTAGTCTAACTCTAAAGAAAACTCATACTATGAACTACCTTTCAACTTTCAAGTAAGGGTGTCTTTTAAATTTCTGGGTTAAATAACTCTCTATATTAATATATGGAAATATACATTTTTGGAAATCATACTAGTTATTAGACTGCCTCGTTGGCCGAGTGGTTGCAAGTGCGACTGCCGGGCAAGGGGTCTCGGGTTCGATTCCCAGGTCGGGCGAAGTATTACTGGGCTTTTTTCGGTTTTTCGAAAATTTCTCAGTGGTAGCACGGAGTCTGGAAATGTGCCCAGTATATGGCGATAGGCTCACCACCTATTACATGGGACTTACAACATAAATTGTGAAATGTGGGTGTACATAGGCATTATGTGCCATAATGTGCACCTCTGCCTACCCCTCCGAGGATTAAAGGCGTGACGATATGTATGTAGTTATTCAGTAAACAACACGATGCAGCGACTGAATTTACACCTTGTATGGCAATTAACTCACCATCTATTGCATAGGACTTAAAACAGAATTACCAAGAAGTGGGTTCCACACATGAATACATATGCTTACCCCTTTGGGAAATAAGAGACTTGGTGTCTACTAATATTTTCTTAAGAGGAAAGTCTAGTATAAACTTAGACTTCATTTCCAGGGAATCTAGTTAATAGCACGTTTTATGACCCCTCCAACGTCAGGGGAATCATTCCACTTACTAGTGATGCATGCAGAGCACAGGGACTAGTAAACTCAAGTTAACTCATATCTGGTATATAAAATAAACATGGCAGCTTGCAAACTGCATAGTTAGAGCAATGGGTAGTCAACGACTAGCGGATTCGATTTGCGGACGGAGCAACTTTTCGTGTGATTAACGAAATTTAAAAAAAATTGTGGCTTCGAGTCTGGATGTGAAATTGTATGTTTGTAAACACACCCACGACACTGGAGAAATTTTAGTGTGGGGCAACGTTTTAACAAAACTGTCTCGCTACTAGGTATTCTAACCTCTACTACTTTTCTAACTGACTCCGAAGCTATGAGATATGGTTCAACTATGCTTTGCTATAGAGTATAGTTTCTTCAAGATATATCCTTCACCTATATGGTTGGGGTGTCTGAATAAACTAAGACAGTACGAATTGTAATGATTTTTTTTTTTCTAACTAGATAAACGCTAACCACTTACTAGATATATCGAAGCCAATACTACATGCCTTATTTAAAAAAAAAAATGAAAATGTTTATATTAAGTCTTCCTAAGTTTGAAATTCACAGTCTCATGGTTGAATTGCAGGTAAGCACGTTAAACTCTGGCTACCACATAACAAGATAAATAGCAATATCAAACCATTGACCACTCTGTGGTTGAATATCGGACGTATTTCTCGCAAAAGCCACTAGAGGTAATACGCGCTCTATGGCTGTTCTGACCACAAATCAAAATGTATTTGAGATATTTGCATTTCATAGATCAGGTTATGGTTGGGTTATAAAATCGCTTAGTATAACCATTAATAAATTAGGCATTATTGTATAAATGTATGCTTCAAACAATTTTATTTTAAGATTTTAGTTAACACAAACAATATTAACAAGAAAAAGTAAAATGAACTGTATAAAATAAATGGCTTTATTATTTTTAATTATAATATATCTTACGTTACTCAAAGATTTTAGTATTTTATTTAGTATATTATTTTATAAGTAACACAAGACTCATATAATTATTTATTTATGAAAAGATTCCTATCCCTCATTACAAAATATTAAAATATTTTTCTCAAAAAACAAATTAAACCTTGAGATCAGCATTCCAAATGATTTACTGTCCTACGATGGAACTGTACACAACCACCTGAGTACCATCTAAAGAGAAGTTATAGAATAACCTGACGATTAATGTCTGCCAGCCTCCCCTCGTGAATACACCGCTAAAGTCTAATATCAATCATCGTCATAGCATATTATATAACTGTAATAATATTTTAATTTACCAAAAGACGGACGAACGATATTGTTATTCTTTAATCGCAGTGTTTGTTCAGACCATCAGACCTCTGATACTCGATGTTTCCGACTCCAATACTCTCACCTGCCATGATTTTCAACCTTATAACAATTGAAGCTTTGCCAAGTGAAAAGGTTACCTATTGACATACGTAACTTTTTAGAGAGTGGAGAGTGACCTCTCCAATCCACTATCTCTACACACAAACACACTACCATAAAAGCACTTCTTAGCAGCGCTGTAGAAAAAACCAATCATACATTATATACCATCGCCTATATTTAAATTACTTATGTATTTCTCTAGTTTTTCTGACATTGGTAAGGCGAAATAAAACAGTTTTAGTATGTTATATTACTATTATAACTAAGCTATTCGTTTTCTAGAAGGCAAAGCAAGGCGAGAGGTTTATAAACATAAAATTTAAAATATAGTTATAACAATGGTCCTTAATAAAATTTTATATTTGATAAAATTAATTAAAAGTCAAAGTCCAGTGCTTATTAATTCCATTATGAGTCACTTTTGAACATAATGTAATTTTAGAATTACCCCATTCTCATTCCGACGGCGATTCTATAGGAAACCGGTTTCCTTTGAAAATGTTCACGAAACTTTGGGCATTAAGTAAAAATTCACTTTGTTTGAAAGATACGCGAAAAATGGGTTGTACGGTAACAATTTTGTTTGTTAAAAAAGTGGGGTATCGGTGAAACAGTGACCTGGAACGTCAGCCTGTTTGACGGGCAATTTATTAACATGAATAAAAGTCAAACGGGCTCTCCCGTTGTTTTGAACGTGGTTTATTGTTACCTGCGGACTTTCATATGAAACTTTTTACTCAATTTTAATTAAACCTATTTGCTGTGTAACGTTAGATAAAAATAAGGTCATTTTTTGTTTATGTTAGGTCCTAAATTTTGTAGGGCGGGTTGAAAGACAAACTTACTGTTTAAAATGCTAGCTAACTACAAAAAAGCCCACGCTGTTACCAAAATTATTTCATTAACTATATGAGATGTAATAGAAAGGTGAAATAATAATGCCAGTTCAAAAAGTATGGATCTAAAAACATTATTTTAGTTATGACATCCTTCAAAAACAAGTACCTACTAAAGTCTTAGATGTACGTATTCTAATCTACTTTCTTTTTGCTATACCATTATGAATTCCATTCATTGATTTTTTTGTATAACTTGCCATCCACTCACCATTACAGGTGCTTCTATTGTCAACTTTAACAAAGGAAAGACGTCAATTGCAAGGCACATGGTGGGGTGCAAAACGTAAGCGTAATCCTGATCCAATATACGTTCAATTCTTGTCGCAGTTTCTATACCACCTGGTTGTTAACGCCTAGCACCTAGCCTATCGTGCTGCCCTATTCATGACTCGAACTATAACAACCTTCCAGTGAAAGGATTGGGAAGTGGATAGTTACTATTCTTGGTCCATACAGATTACTTCTCTACCTATCTTACTACCGTATTCAGAGTTATTTAACGAAAACTATAACTTTTCCTTAGTAAAGATTTTGTTCGAATAAGGACCTAAGGACTGGGTTAAGTAATCATTAAATGACTCTAAGTACAACGGTTAGGTTAGGTTGTGTCTTGTGTCTAATTAGTAATTACAAGATTTCAAGTCACACACAAAAGCTTAACGTACTTGTCCATTTTCGTTGAAAAATATTCGAACAATCTACAGAATTAAATGATAAATTGTGATAGACAAAAACGTATTTCATGGTTACTCCCAAGGCCTGCGTGTTCATGGTAATGAAATAATCGAAATCTGATAACCCAATTAGAATTAGGCAGTCAACAAAAGAATCGGAAATACTCAGAAATTAGACTTGTAACTTTAGCTACCAAAAAATAAAGTAGCCTTACATAACAAGTGATAGCTTATATAAATGTAAAACAAGAATACTTATATAAGGAAATGTCTTAGCTGCTGTTCTATGAAAGAACGTTACGAACGTTCCATTACATATATATGTAGATTGAAGTGTTATGTACACAGACGTTTATTAAGATTTTCACTAGTAAATCTTCTGTCCTCCTAAACTTATAACAACACAATTTTTCAATAAAACTTACCGACACATACATGAAGCCAAACACTTACATCTCATGTCGCACTTTCGATTAATCGGCCATTACAAGGCAGTCAATGAACTTTCACTACAGTAACAAATTAGTTACCTGTCAATGGAGTTACGTTAATGTCACTCGAGTTTCGATCGTACATCGGTACCTGTCAGCGTTGTCTGGTTCCGTCAGGTATCGTCAGGTAACCTATCTGACAAAGTGTCTACCTGACAAGTAGGTGAAACGATTGTTTCCAATCCGTTCACGTCATAGTAGCCATCAGGCTGTCGTGACGTCACTTAGGTTTATATCAGTTTGCGTGTTCGTGCTCAGTCAGGCAACAGGCGACACCGCGCCGCGACACACACGTAGTAACAGTCACGTACTGAACGAAATAGAGGGAAACAAAATGTAAGATTGACGTTTGTTATAGTCATATTTCAACGGTTGCCAGACCTTTATATTCGTGAAAATCGGTATTATTGCACGTTATGGTCGTGTAATGTTTTAATAATATCAAAAATCCATTTTTCTGTAGTATTAAACATGATTATTACAAAACGTGGAAACAATCCAATATAAAGTAACTATCGAGTAAATTTTAAACAATAAATCCTTAATATTACATAACAACACTACATTTTATAATAAAAAAATATGTAAACCAAAATTTTAAAACGTGGCTGATATTTCGCAAGTCATATATTCGATATTCGAGTCCGGAGTAATAGAGCGAGCTTATTTGCTATCAACCGAGCACAAATCCTTACTTGGAGCCGCCACGCGCAGCATCGATGGAACATATATTTCTTGATTTATGAGTTTACCGGACTGAAATGACGCTCATATTTCTTTAAAAGAAGATTTATAGAGGCAATGTTGAGCCAACCAAGAGTATATGTTTAATGATACGCGTAAATTGATAATAGACAAAAACATGAGGCTGTTTTTCAAAGACAAATTGAATGCGATGGAATATTCAACTCTCTATAGATGTATTTTCAGTTCTAAATTGACAAATTATTCGTAAAACATAACACAAACGGAACAGACAATTCCAAAAGTTAAACTTCCCCCAAAACGTCGGTGCAAGTGTAGCACCGGCACTGGGCTGACACAATTAAATATTGAATAAACGGCAACAAGTTGTGGCAACACTTCCCGCGGTGTAGTCGGCAACACTGCCTTCCCTACAGCTTAGTCGAGGCGACGGTTACGGTTGACCGACCTCAATGAAATTATTCACAGACTTTGGATATTAAGATTTTAGGGAATATTATATCCGCTTTGATTACATATTACGCGCACATATCAATGATTTGATCAGATTATGTGAACAGGGAGATGTATTTAATGTTATTGGATGTATTATGTGAAGCTTATAATTTTAACTATGACTTCGAACCAATTTACGTTTAGTTTCGTAACGTTGTGAAAATAACGACCACTCAAAAGTTACAAATTGGCCATATGACAGTAAATCATACTTAAACGGGTAAATAAGCATATTTATATGACGTTGATATGGTCCCTAAAGCAGGTTAGTCAGAAATGACGAGGACGCTCAAATAGTTTATAATCTCCGTCTGGATATGGGCACCGTTCCAATTGGCTACTATATAATACGTCTGAATGTTCACAACATGGGCCGCAACTAATCTTCGTCTCACGGTTTATTCATGTGAGAAATCCCGAAGCACACTCCATGCACTTAGGAACATGTAGATCTCCTGTAAAGCGACCTACCACTTTCATGTTACGCCACTGAATCTTTCATGAATAAAAAGTGAAATTTATTCAAACGAAAAAATGTATGAGGCTTTTTGTATCGTAGCCGTAGGTGTGAGAGGCGGTAAATCAGTGAGGGGCAGAAAATGTGTTACAAATGTTTCATTAAAAGTATTTACACACGTTTGTGGGAACATTATGTTTAAAGCGATGTTTTTGGATGTCGATAGTAAAACATGGACAATATCTAACAACATTGACTAAAAGAAACAGCAAAGGAAATAAGCGACATGAATTAAATAGTACTCCTTGAACGCGTAATTTAAAACAAACAGTATTTAAAAGTTGATCGGGTAACGGTCGGAAACTGGATACATTGTGATTCTGGTCGGGTACATTACGGTATAAAAGAGTAAAGACAAACGAGGGCTTGGGAGGAGGACCCCTCTTTTTACGAAGTACAACGACGACGGTGAACAACAGGGAAAATTGAATTTTTCAACACCTCTCAGGAAGAGGATCGCGTAGCAAAGAAGCGAGAACAGTTCTTCGTTTGTATATAAACTTTTTACTATTATTTTTTACCAGAGTTACTACTGTGTGTAAATGTGACTATTATGACAATCCACACGAAAGAATTTATAGTGTTACTGAGTTCCTTATCGTAGAATTGTGTAAAACCTTCGTGCCCTAAAAAAACAAAAATAGATTTTCTTAAGTACCTTTAAGTCTCTTTTAATATATAATTTTCCATTCCACTAACATCAATAACAGACAATTTTAAGACTGGCTCTATCGTTGCGAAATTCTAAAAGAATTATGCGCTAACATTATTAAATTTTTATCGTGTGTACCTATAACTCTATTGCATTAGCAAAATTATGTCTTTAGCTTATAAATAACAGAGGTACTTATGAAACCAAGTATACCATTAGCTTTAGCCTTTAGTTGGATGTTATAGACAGCAATTACTACGTAAATGGAGATATTTAACATTCGTGTCTTATCGGAGTTAGTAATTAGTTCGAGTTCTAACTTTCTTTACCCTTTTCTTCTTTCCCCTTATCCTTCTCAGAAATCTCGTCGAACTTACCACTAGTAATCATAGTTACTATGAGTACCTATATATTACACGGAAGGATTTATGTTCCTAATCTGAACCTCGTGTAGGTTCGTACGTACTAAAGATTTTTTTTATCTCTTGTCTATTTCCTACAGCTTTTCTCTTTTAAACCGATTATTTATCTTTATTACCAAAACATAAGGAAACAAAAAAAAATGTCATGTAACAAAATTAAAAACTCAACCGCCATACGAAAAAGTATAAATAATAATTTAAAAAACTTTATAATTACGAGTGTCTAAACAAAAATATATTATTATGGCGGAGACGCTCCTAATATCGTTGATTCTTTAAGACATAGAATGTTTTTCGTCTGTTCATTCAGATTACACGCAAGCCGACGGCGCACATCGTTCCCTTGACCTACATAAGGGGGAGGTCGCAACCAAGAACAATGTCAGTTTAGAAAGTACACATTTATACCTATAGGACTACGAAGGGAGGACTCGGTACTTCGTACTGTCGCTTTTGTGGAATTTTCATGAAGATTTTGATGTAAAAATTTTATGCTTAGTGGCTGTGCCTTTGGTGGTATGGTGCACTGATTATAATGGGAGTTTTAATATTTTAGTCGATGTTTAAATGGTTTTAGTGTCCTGTCCTGTCCTGTCCTATCGCGACCCAAATTCGAAATCGATACGGATATGTGTGACACTCAGTAGAGTGTGTTTTCTTTTGTTTTAGTAAAGATAGTGTTTGAATTACGTTTGTGTTCTTTTGTTGATGTTTAAAATGACAAAAAGTAGTGTAGCGTCAGATATTCAAATCAAAATATTCTAATAATAATTAATATTGCAACCGTAATTGTTTCATGAGTGCCATATTTGTTTTTCTTTTCAATACTCTATTTTAATTTACTTAAATGTGTACCGGTGAAATGCAAGGTAATTTCTGCACTTAAATAGAAGCTCAACAATTCAATTTACTGTGATTTGACTTGCAAAGTATGTAGGGGACAAAATTGCGGAAAAAAATGCATCGAAAACCTTCGATTGATTACTGGTTCCGTGACGTAAAAGAGGTCTTTGTGACAAAGACTGGAATTCAATCGGCTTTGGAGCATCCTCTCACATAAACCTTTTTGGGAAGTCAACTTCACTTTGAACCATGCTTTCATCAGAAATATGTGATGCATTCTTCTTCCTTTTGTAGAGCAAAAATCTCCTCTTCGTACTGGATTCTCCAAAACAGCTTTTGGAAAATCCAGGTTATTCAGCTTCAGGACCGATAAAAAATCTTCAAGCAAGTAAGTCAAACAGCAATACCAGACCGCTAGTAAAATATAAATAATAGACCTTAATTTAGTTATTATACTTTCTTATTTATTCGTTCTTATTTATTTTGTTCTAGAAACTGATTATAAAAAAACTGAAATACGAGAAGTCAAATATGCGAACTTAGGATTATTTTTTTTATTAATAAGTAAGTGTCCAATAATAGTTATTGTGTAAGTAGTTGTTAGAGTAAATATTGAGTATAATACATTCCAAAGCTGAAATATTGGCCTCATCTACGTGAAAGAGTTTCTCTTGAACTTTAATCGAAATTGCAATTTAATCGAAAATGTTTGATTTGAAAGTAATGCCCGCTTATGATACCCGCAGCAAGAGTAAGAAAAGTGACGAAAATATTCTTCTTTACCACCTCCACATGTTTAAAGAAAGTAAATCTTATAAAATACGATGTGCATCATCTCTGGGAATAAAAAGCGATACCAACTAGGAGAAATACATTGTCTAGTTAGTGCCTAGAGGCGCTAACTCTTGAAATGATACCATACCATGCCATACCACACCACTTCCATAAATACAAATAGGTAATCATACGCTTAGTCAAGCACTAACTTATTTGCCAACACTATTATTTTGCTTTTAGCATTTTGACACAGTCTAGTGCTCACATTACACGCGTAAATTGTAATTATAATATTGCTCTCGCTAATTACATAAACATGTTAAACAAAATTATGATGAGCGTACCAAAATATTGACTGCAAATTATCAAAATACATTATTTAGGTGTGGTATGAATAAGGTTAAATTGATTATCGTGTAGAGTAATTAAATATTGGAGAGGTTTTGATTTCAGAGTTATTAGTAAAATAATATACCTACATGATTAAATTTGTGTATTGATTTCTTCCTGCAGCCCTGCGGCAGGATAAATAGACACTACATATGATATAATGTGTATATATTTTGGTTGTAGCTTAAGGTGTAAAAGTACGGAGCTAATAAAAATGAGACTTCTTTTAAAAATAATTTCGAAAAAGAAAGCTTAACGGGCAGTTATTTATTTTCTTATCATGAAAACTAAGCAATGAGCTGTAGAACTCATGTCTATCATTAAACCGACTTAAATGTGAGTGTGAACTACACGAAATATCAAGTAAAAAGAAGAAATGATTTTCTACTGTCTTAATAATTAATGTTACCTAAAAATATTAATAATTAAAAATATTATTTCAAAAACAAGATTATGGCCTATAGTAGGGACATGTATTATTTTATTAAAATTGTAGACACTGTACACTATAGATGCATTAAAGTGATTTGATTTGAAATCAATATTTAAATCCAAATTTGATTTTTTCCAATCTCGCCGCCGCGCGAATCAAAATTAGGTAGATGGGTACTAGGCGATCAGATTGACAGAAGAAATGTTTCGTAATACTAGCGAGTGACCCCTGTACTGTTGTGACACGTTTGTATGATTTGAAATCAAGAACCATGCGATACCAAGTATTTGGTAGTAATTTTTTTAACGTATTTTAAGCTGAAACTTTGTGTAGAGATTCTATTCAACCTGTATACATCAGGATTTCTTGATGTATATGGGTATTTTGTAACACGTTGTATAACTACTTACATAATATTCAAGTAAAAATGTAGGTACGAAGAGCAAAAGCCTGAAATACTTTAACGGTGCGAAGGTCGTGCCGTTTTGCGTCATAAAAGATTGCTAGAAAAGTAAATTCTACCCAGACGGAGTGTTTTATACTCCTATAGTTGTTTAATACGTCCTTTGCCGTGAATTATATCTACAGTTGACAATGGAATATCAAGGATTTTGTTCGAGAGATTTTTTTAACTTACTGCTAAGTACTATATAAGTTTTTAAACTGACATGGTCACTAACACTAGAATTGGAACTTAAAACGGGATATTTATACCACGTTTTTAAATTTTTATAAGTTTCCGATATTTCGGCACTGTTATAAGCGCCATGATCACGGATAAAGTTTATCCGTGATCTAAAAAAATATTGAAAAACATGGTAAATAAATAAATAAATCTTACCATCAGGTGAGATAGCGGCCAAACGTCAGCCCATTTAACAATAAAAATATATATATATATATATATATATATATATCCCGTTTTAAGTTCCAATTTTACTGCTACTACTTATTTTATTCTGAATCAGAGGTCCGTTTTCAGATAGATATTTGTCTCATTTTTTTAAAATTTCGAATTAATTGAGCCTCCTAAAACCTTCCCAGTTGATGAATGAAAATAGTTTAGTAACTGGAATTCCGGAGAACCGCCCTCGGGCATAACGGTAGTGTTAAAATGAGAAGCTGGTTCGGACACTTGTAACTAATAACTGTCATAGAATGAAACAAGTTTACGCTACGTTTCAAAAATCAACAACTAAATTAATTATAAAAATTGCTATTATATTTTGTGAGTACTTAGCCTTACCAATGCTAGAAAATCAAAAGTAGGTATATAATTTTCTATCTTTCTTACACGTTCGATGTGATTTATTGCATGTATTTTGACTTGATCAAACATATCATTCTACTTACACACACACACACACACACACACAAGCTATATTCTTATAAAAAGGACTTACGTTAATTATTATGATCGGCTTACTCACGTAAATGTTTGACGAGGAACTCGACTACTTAGACTAGTCTCATGAAAATTACAATAAAATCAAGACCTTACGTTATTGTATAAATTAATTCACAGTTTATAAGTTTTAATTTTATAAAATAATTCACAGTTTATAAAACACAACGTAGAAAAGTAAATAAACACAGTTAAAAAAAATAAACAACAGACTACAAAGTAAGTCTCAATTTCAACGAATTATCATAATTGTGTAAGCCACACGCAAAAATAAACTAAAACATTCGCGTAGTTTTATCTTACAAAGAATTATCTCAGTTGGATTTACTTCAAAGAGGATCGTTTTTATGGAGAACGTTGCAGTGTAAGCTACGTTTGTTAATTATCACTGTGAATTACGAACAGAAAAAAACGTACTCATTTTTATATAGACATAAATTACATTTCCACGTCTACTTTTGTGGCATATCTTTTAAACGTACTTGTTTCATGAAATTAAAACTAAAGTTTAGTACAATTGTATCTTGTTCGCTTTCAAAATTAAGTTAATGTTTTTGTAGTTTCTTTTCCGAAAACGTTTATGTTAGAAGGTTTAGGAAGGATTATGAACGTTTATGTTTTCAACGAAATTAGATGGAAAATCTTATTTATGTAGTATTTCTAGTGGAAGTCTTATTTATTCATCTCTATCATCATAATACTCGTAATATTATCCACTGGACTTCAATATAGTACGCGTCCCCATATTATTTTAAACAAGCAAGAAGTTCCAGATACATTTAAAGCCTTGTCAGACTAGTTCGATTGCCGGGTCGGGTAAAATATTTCTCGACTTTATTCTACTCTAACTCACACAAATTGTGAAAAGTGGGTGTACATTCTACAATGTGATAGGGGCGAGACTTCTAACCCGTTAAGGCTGAGTACTGCATCTAATTTTATCGACGAAATATGGGGGGTTGAACCCCCTCCCCATAAAAATTATGGCTATTTTAATATTTTTTGTACTTTATGTGATATCAAAGGTTGTATGCGTCGTAGAAACAAAAAAAAAACGACAAATGGTAGCCAATAACCTTGGCTAACTAATTCATTACTTTTTTCATATGTAGGATAATGTTTTGATGAGAAAAAAAACATTTCTGAATTATTTTTACCGAAAAAATCGCTATTTTTAATATTTTCAATTGGGGGTTCAACACCCCATATTATTTTTTTGTCAATAAAATTAGATGTAGTACTCAGCTTTAACGGGTTAGAAGTCCCACCCCTATCACATTCTATAGAGGCGTTCAGGGATAACAGGTGTGTCCAGCTTTCTGGCTACAACGCTCTGCTCAGTAGTAAGCCCCCTAAACCCTGCTAATCCAAACATAACAGCAACTAGAAGTTTAATCGCTGAAATGTTGACACCACTACACTGGTACACGTAACATGGAAACTCATTATGACATCAATTTCAAATTTTCAACCGAAGATTATAAAAGAAGTGCGTCTAGTCGTAGATATAACAGTTAATGAAATACACAAGATTTACTATCACTCGTAAACATACAATTTTAAGTTTTTAAACTGACATGGTCACTAACACTAGAATTGGAACTTGAAACGGGATATTTACCATGTTTTTCTATTTCTATGAGTTTCCGATATTTCGTCACTGTTGCAAGCGCCATGATCACGGATAAACTGGAAAGAAAAGGAAACTCATAGAAATAGAAAAACATGGATAAATATCCCGTTTCAAGTTCCAATTCTAGCATACGATTTTAGGAAAAATAATGACAACAATAATTAGATACATAGGCTCCTAAGCTTTCTAACTAATTACAACACTGTCCCCTAGCTAACTGCATTATCAAGAACCTAAACTGTGTTAATCCAAACACCAGTAACTAGAAGTTTAATTACTAAAATGTTGACACCGTTGCACCCTTGCTGACATGGAAACTCATTATGACATCAATTTCAGATTGGCATCGCAGCCATCACCACACGTTCGATGGCCCTTTCAGTGAGGAATATTGTTAATTAATAAATCATTGCCTTGACAAACTACTAACGTGATTAAACAAACTGGTTATATTAAGTACAGAGTTAAGTAATAAGTAGGTAGATTTTTGTGTCTGTTTTAAGTCATTTGTAGTGTGTGTTGATGATATGTTTAGTAATGTCCAATTAGGTTTGCTTTAGTATAGGTAATTGATTGGTAATCACACTGGCGATTCGAAATTAATTGTTGAAATATGAGAACTCCTGTTCGGTACAGAAGATATCTTATTTAGTAGACGCACTTGTAATATGATTTCATGGTGGCCCGGAGGTTTAAGACGCCCGCTTCTCATGCATGAAAATGCGGGTTCAAAACCTACCACTACTAATGTGACTTTTTCCGAATTATATGTACTTTCTAAGATTATTTAGACACCATTGACAAACGATGAAGGAAAACATCGTGAGGAAACCTGGGCTTATAATTTCTAATTATAAGTTTGAAATCGCCAACCCGCATTGAGCAAGCGTGGTGATTAATGCTTAAACCTTCTCCATGTGAGAAGAGGTTTTGGTCAGCAGTAGCCACTTATATGCTGATGATGATGATGTATATACTTGTAATCCAACTACCAAACTTTCAACCAACAAAATTGTCCCATTATATTATAAACTCAGACCCAAACTACGCCACACTAATATAAGCTTTATTACTTTTGACGTTATAAACTATATTTGTATGCTTTCTTCCACAGGTACTCTGCTGGCTTACACCCTGGTGTCTACCTGCGTACTGGTGCTCCGTTACCAACCCCGAACGACGAACCTGATCGAACTGCTGCCCTCACACATCCGGACTCCTGTCGACCCTGAAGGAACTGCTAGCGGTACCCGCGAAACGACCTTCACCGTGAGTTATAAATCTTAATAAATATTAGTAGTTAAGTAGGTGGTGGTGGTGATGGTAGGTCCAGTATATGGCAATAGGCTCACCCCCTATTACATGGGACTTATAACAAAAATGGTGAAAAGTGGGTGTACATTGTACAGCGGCATTACGTGTCGTAATGTGCACCTCTGCCTACCCCTTCGGGATAAAAGGCGTGTGTGTGTTAAGTAGTAGTAATGTGCACTGTTAAAGGGAGTCCAACTAGTTCTGGAATACAAATATGGGCCCGATGGTGGTTCATAACAGTAGGCAAGTCGTGTATTCTATTTATGTAAGACATGCAATAATGATTATTGAAATCTACGTTGTAGCTTCAAATATATCTCTAAGATTTGTAGCAATATCCGAAATTGACTTAAAACCGGGTCGTGTTATAAAACTAGATCGTACTGCAAACGAGAACAGCAATAGAAATAGACAGAAAAGAATTTCATTCGAACACTAAAAGCGTCGATAATGGAAGTTAGCAACAATTTTCACGAAGAAGCGCAGGGTAGCACTCAGAAATTCTTTTCCGAATCGAAAAGTTCGTTTTTAATCGTAAACTCAAAAAAATAACGCGAAATGTTGAAAAATTTTCTCATTCGCAACGTTAATACGAGAAGTTTTTCCGAGTTGCCACGAACTTCGCTCGAATTCCTTTAGATATTGGCCAGTAATTAGTCGCCGGAGGAAGATAAATTGTAACGAGAAAAATAGTTCGACATTTGTTCTTGTTGTGCTTGAACCTCGCAGAACTCCGTACTTACAATCTTTAACATTTTCTTGATTAAAATCAACCTGAGACTTCGAGCTGATTTTTTGTAACTTTTCCAACTTTAGATGAGATTTTTTTGCGAAGCATTAAGAGAAGCATGTTTATTTAACTTTTAAAATATTTAAAACTGTAGTATGAACGACTTCTTTTCAAAACAACGTAGCTCACAAGTTTCGCCGGCTTCACCATCTAAGTTCCAGTACTTAGTATGTATAATATCAAAGAGCGGCACTGTTTATGCAAATTATGTCATAAAGAACGAGAATCTAGAGCAGGAAAGTGAAAAAAACATGAAAAATTGTGAAAATAAACAGACTGTTAACATTTATCGCTGAAGGTTGTATATTAGAGGGAAAATAAAAGTAGCCTGTCCGTTGCCAGCGCTGCTGAGTGCGGCCGTCGTGCTAATATAATTATCTTCTCGACTTATAAAATTACTAGCTATTTCCGCGCGGTTTCACCCACTCTTCTCGGCTTCTATTGTTCGTAGCGTGCTATTGCTCATAGCATATAACCTTCCTTGATAAATAGATTTATTTAGTTAGATTTATTTATTTATTTCGACTCCTACAACTAACATTACAGGTAAATTATATAACCTAATGCGTGAGTTATAGACTATCCAGCACAAAAATAATTATTCAATTCCGACCAGTAGTTCTGGAAATTAGAGCGATCAAGAAACAAACAAACTCTTCAGTTTTATATAATAGTAAAATTGTGTGTTGACTGACTGTTTGCAACTGCAATTTGAACCAACCAGTTACATTTAGAAATTCAATTCTAGCAATTGTACCTGTCAGTTATCATTTAACAGTAGTTTAGCCCCGACAGCGTATCGACTGACTGATTAAGAAAAAGGGGAAGAACTTTAAAATTTATATTACGTAAAAGGGACAAATGAAACATAAAAGAAATTATATTTAACTATTATCATTTGATAATTTCTAGATTTGGAAAATTGGTTTTACGTTCATTGAATTGAATTTTCCAAAAAAAAATATAATACAGAAAAAATCTTATTTAGCGCTAGACACACGCATTTCCAACTTCCATTATTACAATTTAAGTTTCAATAAAATTGTAGATAACTTAAGAGAAAAACATTTTTTCTTTCAAGTCCGAAATTGTAGAAAGTGGGAAGAATTCGAACAATTCACTTACAACACTTATTATAGAAACTTAGAGAAAAATAAGAAATCACCACGTTGCTCACGTGAGCTCCATACCACCTCCTCGTTCGAGTATTTTCTCAATTTCTTGGAAAATAACCGAAGGAACAGATTAAATCTTTCGATATTTAATGAAAGAAGTGGTTTTTCATTTATTGGCCGACACCAAGTATTTAGATGTTATTAAATAAACTCCACTTTATGAAAAGGTTAATTATTTTGAAACTAGTTCGACAGAAAGTTGCTTGACTTTTATTTTTAAAGTTATTTTTTATAAATTTATCTACTTTCCTTTTATTTTTTAACTGTGAGATAATAGTATTTGTCTTGTATAGATTAATGTTTGATCTGAGGATCAGATATACATATATAACGATTAAAAAAATACTTTTTTACCGATTTGTAGCTATGGCAAGTGTACCACCACCCTTAGTATAAATGAATAATAGTTATATTTTTATGTATTCTACATTCAGAATCGGATCAGAAATCGGTTTAAAAATCGAGTATGTTTTTTAATATTTATTTTTCGAATCTGAAACATTGCCAGAATGTATTGTAACAGTCTTGCAGTGAATATTAAAAAAAGGGAATACATATAAATATTTTGTACAGTTTTTCGGTAGAATTAAAATTTTTACTAAACAATATTCAGAATACCAACTATAGAATTTTTATATATTTTGCCAATGTAACATAGATAACATATGCTATTTGAAAATGGAATACAATACGTGCCAGTATCATGTTTGAATTTTAAAATTCATTTACCGAACGTATAAGGCTCACTGTTACATGCCAGTGTCTATCAGTTCATTAGAACTAGGACACACTGTCACTCACTATTAGTATCGAATGATTTTAGGGTGGGGATATGATATCGACTGAATATCGTGAAATAAAAACAAAGCTGTTTAGTGGTTAATAAATTCATAGATTGGACGGATATTAATCAATATGTAGGTATATGATTACAATCATATACAGGAAATTATATAGATCGAATGAATTAAAAGTTAGGTTCATTGCAGCATTTATTGTTTAGCCCAGGAATGTGTTTACACAGTGTGTTTAGGTCCCATCCGCATCGTACGTATCGCACGCACCGCACGCAACGGATTTTAGTTTGTCTTGTATAGAAAGTCATACAACTGCGTCCAATGATCCGCGTCGTACGCACCGTATCATCAGCAATGCTTACATGCGATGCGTGCTGATGACGTCATACGGAATACGTACGATGCGTGCGATGCGTACGATGCGGTCCTACGGACTTTTAACTTTAAACGATTCGAAATGGCATATCTACAAACCAAAAAGCCTTTGTGCACAAACATAACATTTATTACTTTGTAATACATAATAGAAATAAAATAATTGAAAAGTAAAGTTCGCCTAAATCCACATATCTATTATAAAAAAAACTAAGTTACCTACACATAAAAAAACACATCTACATTATTATTATAATCAGTACCCGTACGAAATTGGTAAAGCCTAAAAATATTAAAACGAGTATCAGCCACGGGGAGGGCTTAATGTGAGGACATAAGTTTTGTCACTCCCACGCTGGGAACCTTTGAACTAAGTGAGGGTCCACAATACCTTCGACCTTTACCCAACTACTTTGTACGGAGTTTTAATAAAGGCACTTAATGATATAGGTACCGTGTGTAGGTAGGTATGTAGGTACTTTGTATGTGTGTGTTGTACGTACACGCGCCGGTGGCCATCTTGTTATGCGAATATTATATTGCATTAAGTTAAAAGATTTATGTTACGTATGTTTTAAATGAAATTAGTAATAATCTTAAGGTTTAGGATTAATCTCTCTGTTTTCACAAAGCAATCTTTGTGTTTTTATATCTGGAGGTTACAAATTACCATTTATAAGTTAGGTTCATGTTCTTTAAAGTTAAATCATATCTAATTGTAATTGGGAACCCTAAAATCCCGCCTTAGGCTAGGCGAGATGGAGTGTCAGCCGGAGCCCCGGTAAGCCCACTAGGTAGTCCACAGCTCCGGAGAAATAAGTATACTACTTTTACATCAACAAAAACAACTTTACCTCCTTTCCAGCGGCGGTAAAGCGTTATTTTGTACCTTTAACTAAAAGGAACTGGTAGTATGTGTGCTCAAAGAACAAACTTTCCTCCCTAACTGCAAAGGAACAGATGCTATGAATGAATCGGAAACTTCTTGAAAACTCTTCTGGGATCACTCGAAAAGAGCACTTACGAGATTTTAAAAGAAAAATGCATCGCCATTTCAAAAGTTAAACGTGACTTGTAAAAGTACTACAGTTGTTCAGTACAAACGTGCGCACCCTGCTTTTATCGCTTGCTGATTGGTTTAATGTGTTAGGAAGATATTCTACAATAGAAATGTATCGAGTGCTTGTTCTTTGAACTAGCATTTATATTTTTTTAAGGCACAGAATCAAGTTTCAATGACATCTCGTTACTTTTGACTGGTGGTCGCCAGCTTAGTTTTGGTTGAGGTAAAATCCTACCTTTTTAATCTTTTTCCTTAAAAGCTAGACGGCTTTTGAACGTACCCCCGTCATCAAAAGTGCTTGGGTCTTATCTTATAATCTTGCCGCGGTGGCTGGACAACCGACTGCCACGCAACGCCGAGCAACTCTTTATGTGATCCACAAATTGTCGTTTCGGGTGTAAGTGCCATGTGTATGTGAACTTGTATGTTTGTAAACGCACCTACGACAGGCGAAAATTTTAGTATAGAAGCAATGTTGTTTTAAAAAAGACAAATAAACTTATATTTATGTGCCTGATACCGAAATCGGTTCAATAAATTCGTTCATTAATCAGTTTTCACTATTTCATTTCTGAATATCAAAACTGAAATCCCAAAGCAATCAATCGCTCCACATTTCTAGCATTCTAGTATTTCCATCATCAATACGGCATTTGTGTTTTCAAATTCAAATTCCCATCTGGTGGCTTTATTACCACCTACAACTTTCCGCTCCGTTGAATGTGATATATTAAAAAAAATTAGGAAAAATGTTTATTAATACTTTGGTTCATTAGCAAAACGTTTACAAATGAGTGAGTCAATAACGGTGCATCATTTGTCTTCTGTTCCGAGCCACTTTAGGGGATTGCTCCACCGTTCCACCGCGGAAGTCGAGTCTGCGCTCCCTGTCCTGTTTACTAAATAGTTGTTCAATTAAAGCGGGGACGGCGACTTGTATTCTTTTTCCAAATGACTAACTGCTTACAATGTAAACGTGTTTTATGTATGTGTGCAATAAAGTGTAAAACGTATAAGTAAATAAATTTGTTAGGTTATAGGTTAGGTACTTTTTGTTTTATGCCTATCTATGTTCAAATTTAATCAGTCGTGATCTTTCTCTTGGCTTTTTTCTATTATTTATTAGGTACTAATCATCTAATCATAGTACCTGATATTTTGATAAAAAGTGAACTTTTGCCTAATCATGTTTGACTTTGACTTTAACTAAAATAGTGAAGAAGAACAATAAAGATACATCCCGAACATGATTATTGTGTAATTCTTAACAAAATAAAATCTTGCTATATAAACAATATATGTAGATACATATGTATGTATCTCAACGTATGAGCTCAATAAGCTATGTAGCTCACCATAAATAGATATAATACTGCTTTCAGAAATCTCAACACCCAGTGTGACTCACATTCATGTCGTGAGTCACTCAGAGTGTTAAGATTTAGAGGGTGCACAAAAAAAAATAGAAGAAGAATAACAAGTTTATGTTACGGAAACTATAACCCTACAAACGCGGAATATCTACAAAGACCTCCTTTTTCAAATATCTATGAATAATAGCAGATATGAAGAGTATTATGTATATTTTTTATGTATAATATGCGACATGATACGCGATTCAGTAAATAAATAATAACTGCTGTTCTGTTTTTCTAATACTCTGGGGAATGCCATATAAAGGAAAATATTACAATATTAATGTTTAATTAATATACATAGTGGTTTATACCAAAACCAAAACTGTTTAATATCAGAAACTAGCCACTTTCGGACCAGTGACTTCAGGGCTAATTTTGTAGGAAATTAGTTGTATTATCACCTCCCGAGACGAATACGTCGAATTCAAAGTCACTCTGTTTATTATATTATGTACTAGCTTTTGCCCGCGACTTCGTTCGCGTGGAATAGTGACTTCCGGCAAATTTTTGGTTTTAACCACATAGTTCCCGATCTCGCGGGATCTCTTCAAAAATGAGATGTGGAAGATATTCCAGGGAACTCTTCAAAAATCAACATAATGAGCTCTGCGTTTGAATTTAATAGATGTATACTCACTTAGGGCATTGAAAAAATAGTTTAAAAACGGACTTAAACTAACTTAAAACTAAAGAAAACTACGAATTACGAATTTATAACAATTAAAAAAGAAACTATATTACAACCTATCCTCTATGCTATAATAACCAAGCTTAAACTAAATAATTTAAAAGAAACGACTTAAATCTAATCTAATTCAAAAAAATATTAGACTTAAAATTAAAAAAACTAACTACAGTAACTACTAATAATCGATATCAAACTAAACCTACGTTAAATAGTTTAACCAAAAAACCAGGAAAACCCAACAAATAAACTTATTAATTGACAAATACAACGAAACCAATTTAGAATATACGAAACAGCAGGACCACTACAGACAAATAATCATACGACTGATAATACACTTTTTCTACGATAGTACCGAAGCGCTCGGCCGATACCCAACCAAATGAATGTAACAAAACCATAGCGCGATCTATTTCGATCCCAACGCCATCTATCGAGGATAAAGACAACTTGGATTATTTATTTATACTCCGTTCGGGCATTTTCTTTGTACTAAAAGTTTAATTATATTGATATTATTTTTTTCATACCTTTTTACTATTTATTTACTTTTTTTCGATGAATTAAAACAATAACATGAACCGAAGTCGTGTAACGATCGACATAGAATTATCTATACTCCGTTAGAGCATTTTCTTTGTACTAAATGTTTTATTATATTGATATTATTTTTTTCATACCTTTTTACTATTTATTTACTTTTTTCGATAAATTAAAACAATAACATGAACCGAAGTCGTGTAACGATCGACATAGAATTATTTATAAATAATTTATTTCTTATTTTTATTTTTTGATTTTTGAAATAAAAATATATCTATGTCCTTTCTAAGGTTCTAAACTATATCTGTACCAAATTTCAACCAAATCCGTCAAATAGTTGCGGAGATTAATGGTATAAGCATAGAATGTTCGACGTGATTCTTTAATTTGACATAACTTTTTTATTTATGAACCGATTGACATGAAACAAACACTAAATGTAAATTTAAGCATCCCACAATATATTCGTGAAAACCGCATCCAACTCGGATCAGCCGTTTCTGAGATTAGCGCGCACAGACGAACAGACAAACAGACAAACAGACAAACAGACAAACAGACAAACAGACAAAAAAAAGTTAATTACATTTTTGGGTTCGACATCGACATAACAATAACCCCTGCTATATTTTTTATTTTTATTTTCAATGTACAGACAGCACTTTTCTACGATTTTATTATATGTATAGATCTCTTGTCTGGCTCGCCAATCGTTTCTCAAAACTTTTCTCTATCAATAATCAAAATCTTTGCCAAAAATAAATAAACAATACGTACCTAAATACGACTTAAAATGTTTAGTCTTGTTCAGAAAAATAAACTTTTACATGCTTACCGAAGAATTGTTTGTTGCCATTGTTAAAAAACAAAGAACAATCTTTTAACAAGAACGAATTTATTGATTGTTTTCTTTTTTATATAAAATACTTATGACAAATTTCTATTTAAAGCATCTTTTTCTTTGACGACGAACTGGTTGAAAACAAGAGCTATCAACAACATTTTCTTTATGTGTAATGTATGTTTTGTTATAATATTTCTTCTTTTATCATTTTATAAGTATATCAGTTACTGATTACAGTAATGCCCGAATACTCAAACGCTACGCTATCACTATCAATTCTTTATAAAATTACAGAGACAGCACGACATTTAAGTACAACTTAAAATTGAGTAGAGTTTGAGTATTCGGGCGTAGCAGTCATAACGGTAGTAAATTAATTATGGTTTTCTACCATTGTGACTGCTAAATCAAATTAAACTAAGAACAAAACAAAAAAAAAGCCACGTCTGCTTGTTCAGTTAAGGTAAATGACGTAAAGCCTTAGACGTACTGGCAGTCAGGGTTCCGAGCTCTCTGTCTTAATGAAACTAGAAAGTAGCTAATGGAGGAAACACTGCACGCTGCAGTGTGCACTGAAGTAACGAGATTCTTCTATTTTTGAGTCAAACAGCGAAGAAAAATACATACATGAGGAATAGTGAGTTGAAATTCTGAGATGGTGTTTTGCTTGTTAAACTGTGTCTGTCTTTCGTTGACTTATTATGTTCTGTCTTTTTACCAGCTGTGTGGAAATAATAGGCGTAGTATAAAATAAAATATTATATTAAAATTTAGGAAATTTACTAGGATTTTCTTTTGTATCGGAGCCCGTTTGCTTTGACGTTCAAAAGTGCCTTCCTGGTCTATTTGATTTGGTCTTGACTTTGACCGGAGGTGCCTACCTCCAAAAACATAATATATTATCATGCACATTATAACCCACCCAGACCCAGATCAACAATTTGTGGATCACTTAAGAAATATTCCGTTGGATATCAAACCTACTCAACCTACTATGATGAATGTACAGTTAATTTGAGTTACATTTCATTATCTATCCAAATAACAAGGAAACCAACCATAACACAATAGACAAACCAGACCCGTAAATTCATAATTTTACTACAAAAGGCACAAAGACCAACTACTAGGATACGGTAGAAATTATGCAATATTATTAAACAGGACTCGTGTGCCTTCTCTTGTCTTAAATTAATTACCTCCGAGCCACCTATAACACATTAATTATCTTCTACAGCTTCCTGATTATATATAGACCACTTGATTAATCATATTTAAGCTCTAACAATGTTAAAGCTAGAACTAACCTTGCTCCGCTCTCAGAAACATTGGTTAGGATGTTCTACGCCTCAAAGCAAGCGTCACCTTATTTAATTTCCTTCGTCTAACTAAAGTTTACTTGAAATATTTGATATTAAATTATTTTAGTAGTGCTCCTTGTTAATGGTAGTGGAAGTTAATAACTAGTATTAAATTCAACTAGATTGATATAACTAGGTACCTACATAAACCGACTTGAAATCTTGATTCAGTTTGGGATATCTATTAAAATTATGCCTAAAAATAGATTCCAATGGAATGCCTAGGCTAATAAATTAACTATTTTAAGGTGAAAGATTTTGGGACTAATTTTGATAACATACTTACGGAAACATTACTTATTACGCCACTCAATGTATAAAAAAACATCTCGTGTCCTCCAAATTTTTACTTCTAAAAAAGTCAAATTTTCCTCCCTTTTGTTACATACTAATCGGATTTGAGAAGCCGAGAGTTATTTAATGATTCACTTCGGAAAATGTAATGAACGAGAAATATATTTTTTATCATATTTAATCCCTTGTTTACATTTGAACGAAACACGTTCAAAACGAAATTGTAACTTGATTTTTGGGTGTTAAAGCGTAATATGGTTTCGTAACTTACGTGTATTTTTTTGTAAAGATAGGTGCTTTGACATGGTTTTTCGAAAGTGTAATCAAAATATAACATTAAACACGTGTTTTCCTAATTTTCATTTAAATGAAACCTATCGTTTTCGGAAGGTATTTATCAAGTTAGATCTGCATACAGTGAATCGAAACTCTGAAACGAAAAGACCTTAATTCGTAGCATAAAAGGTGTTGTTTTTCTTCTTTTTCGAAAAAGCTTTTGCAACGTGTGCCGTTGTTTAAAGAGCCCAGAAGTCACATTAATATCAAAAAGTGGGCGGCAAACAGACAATACAGCAATATCCTGCCCTGATGTGGACTTTGCAGTATTTACTCAGTAGATAGAGAGAAATTTATTGAATGTGTCCCTTTGTTGTGAGCCTGCATTTCGGTATCAAAGCAAATGATTGATTTGCGATCACTAAAGTTTACGTGTGGGCAGCAAATACTTCAGAAAAAAAAGAGTTTTCCACGATAAAATTTCGACCTTTTGTATTTTTCCGTGAATAATGTGTTGGTTTAGGCCATGTTTGTATGTAAGTAGGTTTTTGTAAAGAGTAGTTGTATTTACCCACGTCTGTTATCGGAACGTGCGATAAGAAACTTTTCAAAAGATTTTTGGTATTCAGTTAAACTCGTTGAGATTGACATTTAAACTAATTGCTTATTTTCTTAATAGGTGGGTGGATTTGGCTATTGAAGAAATATAAAACAGACGTTATGTTTTATTTTTATATTATTATATTTTTATTTCTTATAGGTCTTTGCACCTAAACTACTGGATCTGGTCCGAAACGCTGGACGCAGAAATATTAATTACTAGCCGATACCCGTGGTTTTATCGCGTAGATTACGACTTTATGCCTAACCTACGAAATGTTACTACTATTTGCTATTTATACTATTTTCACCTCTTTGCGGTTCTAAATATTTTACCGTAAAAATACTGCAAGTAGTCCTTTCGACATGTACTTCTTCTCTTGTTGAATATCTATTAATTATTTTTTGCCGGTACAACATATTTTAGACGTATTTGTAACTTCATGTACATATATAGAGCATTTTCAACCTTAATGTGTCTTCTTAATCCGTTTGATCCGCACTCAATCAAGATTTCTACAACGCTGGATTATCAAGCTTTGTTGATACTCTTGGCGGGTTTAAAGAGCACTTTCAGAAATAGAAGATTCGTGGATTATGTAGGTATAGGTAAGGAAGATACCATCATCTTTTGACTAAAAAGATAATGGTAAGATGACAGCAAATTGCAGTTTATATCAATTTATTGTTGTGTACGTATAGTAGACAAGTATATATGGATAAACAACACACAATCATCATCAATATCTAAAATTACTCATAGACAGGTTCCAAGGAACGTTTTAGTGAGAAAACGGAAGGCTACTTAGGTTAAAGTCCGAAATTATTTATGCCTGTACAAAGTAGCAAGCTCACCCTACTCCAAGATTAAAAAGTGAAGAAGTAAAACAATAGGTTAATTACCTTGTGGTTACAAGGTAACTATGTATTAAAAAGGTTTCAATGCAAACTGATGAACAGACGTTACTTAGTTGTTCATTCTAGCTATTTCACATCTGATCCTGAGCTGCGGAGTACTTAGCGGGTTTACCGGGGCTCCGATTCAAAAAGTAAATGAACAACAGGACGGGGTGGTTTAGTCAGTAAGAGTCTGACATCCCATCTCGCTAGGCCCTAGGTAGGAGAAGTCATTGGATGATTTTCCCTCTCAAAAAAAAAAAGCTTTTTCACATAACGTAAACTATATTAATAAAGATGGATTCCTCTCTAACACAATTATTTGAAAAAACTATCACACCATTGACTTTTAAATGTACATCATTCCATTTGCGAAGCTAAAAGCTCTACAGCGACAAAAAATAGATGTTAACTTTTCGTATCCTACCTATACAGTAAATATAAAAAAGGTTTTATTAGTGCTAAAACATTAATACCTAAACCTATATTGAAACCTATATTTGTAATACAAAACTTATGAATAATCATCAAAATTACTATGTAAGGATAAGGGAGAAAAATATAATAAAGAAGACTTAATATATATTTTAATATACTACTAAACACATATATACACTAGAATATTGAAATTGAAATTACCAAATACTTATTTAATTAATTTTAATATGTTATTAAATTATTAATACTAAAAGCCCTTTCTCTCTCCTACGAATTTTATATTTTGCTGTGCCCGACAGGGTCCATAATTGTGACTGAATACTGTATTTTCTAACACCTGTGTACATTATGGATGCAATAAATACTTGAATATGTGAATCTTTTAATAAATTAATAAGCCCAACTTTTATATCAAGTGTGGAGATTTGACAAACCTCTTTATGTAAAGGAAGCCTATACTCCATGTGTGAACTGTGATGGTCAGTTCATTTGAAAACTACCACGACCATTTCCAAACCTTATACGAAATCATATCTGATACTTATTTTTCATCCATCTCGTAACTATTAGTACTGATTTCCTAAATATTTATAGAACGTGATTAATTAAAATTGATTGAATGGATAACCCTATTGATGTAATTGGGTCTCGCGAGGGGATTCGAGCCGGGGCATGTATTCTGGGGATTACCTTTTTCAAAAGTTTTCGATATTGCAAGTGGGGCGGATTAATGGCATAGGGTATATTATATTCTGTTGGATTCCCTATTACATTCCGTATTAAAATAAATACATGGACGTGTGGTGATAGAAAAGTAGAATACTTTTTTGACACCACCCCTACGCTTCTTGCGTGCCAAGAAAAAAACTACTGGTGATAGACAAGTAAAATACTGCATGCTAACCCTGCTCTTTTTGCGGGTATTGCCAAGGATTTTTTACGAGTATTTAACTGAGAGAGGCAGCAACGTTCTCTGATAAACCAGATCCTTTTGGACTGCGATCTCCAACTCGCTTGTCCAGCATGGTGATTATAATAATCGCCTCTTTTGTAGAGGAGGCACATATGTAGTTCTGCAGTGGGCCCCTATACACTGTTGATAACAACATAGGCGTGATATGATATTATTACTATAAATAAATTAATACATTAACTGCCTAACACAGAATTATAAATAAGATACTGTTTAGCTGACAGTCACGCAGTCCTTTGTGAGCACAGGCCGAGATTATAACGCTTTTCGAATTAATTATTTTAAGGGTGATTATTACGCAAGTCTGTTTCGGGTTACATAATAGTTACAAACTAAAACAAAACTGGGTAAAAGTTAGTCAGCGTTTTCTGTTTCTTAGGAAACTACGAGTGACGTAACATTATGCTTTTTAATCATTATAGAGGTAGGCAAAGGTAAGCTTACAATATATAACACCCACTTTTCGTCAGCCACATGTAACACAGGGTGAGCTTACCATAAAACAATGCAATTTACAAATGTATTAAGTAAAAAATAAATGGAAAGAATATGAACGATACAAGTTCAACCGTATCTTGAATAGTTTATTATCAGGGCAAGAGTGAATGCCCTTGGCCTATCCTATTCACAGCACAATGGCTCCACTGCGTTAATGTATGAGTGACCTTTGGACAGAGATGTATATAGTTCATTCAGCACATTTACAGGCTAACGGGCGACGCTTATTTATGATCCAACAGTTTGTCCACTTCATATTCCTTTTGTAATCATACAAATAAAGAGTGTATAGAGGAAAGTGCGTCTGTTTCTTTTCACGGCTACGGTTAATAAGAGAATTGAAGTAATTTTGACCACAGTTCTTGAGTTATTGAAATACACAATATATATTACTTAATGGCACAGAATGTAATGTTTTAAACTACTACGTTTCCAGGTCTAATTTTCTACTTTAAAAATAGATGACGTATCAGTGATTGAAACTTGTATACTCAATCCGCCGAATGACTTAAACTATAATCCATAAATTACTCACTGAATACCTCAATTATTTTTTATGTAATAGAGAGCAAACGAGGAGACTAAATTTCTTAGATATAGCGATCAAACCACATCTACACTTTTGTTTAAACTTATTTTTCAAAATTGGTTCTTCGAAGTTAAGTAAATGTTTATTAATATCTCTCATTTGCAGGCCACGGCTCACATCATGCCAAGCCAGCGCGTCATGGTCCGTCGAGTCACCAGAAGGTAACATGCTAACTGCGAATGCCTTGCGAATGTGCCTCAAGCGAAAGGCCGGCCGCACCCTTCTACAAATATACCTATGTGTCAGCTACGCGGTACAAAGGCTATTTTTCTTTAATGATTTGCTGAAGCAATCATTAGTCGTTGAAAAAATTATTATGATCATTTATCAAAAAGAAACTATAATTTTAACCATTTTCACATTTGAAATAGTTTCAAAAATGTTTTGATTATGATGCTTTTACTTTCTGCTGACAATTTGACTATTCCGTCAGCAGTTTCTAAATGACTATTGTTTGCAGTTCACCTGACTCCGATGACACCTTGCCTGGCGATGAGAGTGAAGAATACCGTGATGACGCCTTCTTGGTCAGCTCCAACCCCGAAAACAACTACTACGGTATGTAGTATATCAATCAATCCTCTAAATGCGCTATTGCTGCAAAATTATACCTTATCTCTTGCTACTTAAGAAGTATATTTGCTTTGCGATTTACTGGATCCTTTACTGTTACTGTTTCTTATTTATAGTATTACTTTACTATGTGATGTTAAGGTTTCCCGTACCTGCGAGTAAAATGTCGTCGGTAACATTCTTCCTTCAGACCTTCAAACTTTGTGGTTTCTTGGAAACACGCAAAAATAGTTACTAATTCTATAGCAAAACGGTTACATTTAGATTAATTGCTTTGTAACACTATGGATAAACAAAATATGTCACATAGTTTAGGTTAGGATTATGACAAAATTCAAACTAAAATCTTACGTTCATCTTTATAAACACCTTAGATTTCTCTTTCTTACATATATTGGTCTCCCTCTCTACTTGGAAGTAGGTTTCGATAAAACCACCGTCAGCGATATCTTACAATACTTACCTGTACGCAGGCCACGTTCGCATAATAACTCGGTTCAAGTATATCCTAAGTAGGTACCTCCAGAATTTTCATCCGTCCGTCTCACCCACATTTAATTTCCCTTGTGATACGGAAAAGAAAATGATCGCAGATATTTGCCCACAGAATAAATCGTGTTTGAATACGTCAATATATCGGTATTAGGTCGCACATATACATTTTGTATGAATTCCCCGAGAATTATAAATTGATTATTTTTATTTAATACCTTTAGGAAAGTCACTGAAAGTGTTTATAGGAACTAAGTAAACAAATTGCTAATTTTTCTCTATTAGATATATTATCTTTGTCTAAAAATGTATTAACAAAATACCACAACTAGATACTTGACATTATTACAAACGAATAATGTTAAAAAACTGTTGTAACAAAAATGGTATGGAGTCTGAAAAAAAAAGAATATAATACATTGTATAACCGTCCAATTAATTAGTGTAGGTCTTTAAGACCGTCCAAAAACGTTAAACGATCGTGATCTGTATGCAGTTGGCGCCGGATCTTCTGGAAACTCCAGCTTCTGCAGCCGGTTCTTTACCGCATTAGGCCGTCAGTTGCACTCGATGAGCTACCTGTGCCCTGGACTCTTCCCCTGGGTAGACTGTGGACCCGCTACCGATCTGAGTGGTAAGTTACTTGTTATTTTTATTATGTCTTTGCATAATCGTAAAGTGATTTTTGTTCCACCATGATTATGTTTTCCTGTAACATAGGTGCATATAAATAAACACGTTACATTCACTAAAAATCACGGTTTATTCGCGTAAATTTGTTGAAGAAAAGCTGTACTACAGACTATCAGTAGGCTGCGCGACGTCGCCGCGCACGCTGCTCGTGATGAAGAGTCCCTCTGTGACTCGAAACTAGTAGAGCTTTTCTCCATTAATTGACGTGAGTAAACCGTGATTTTTAGTTAATTTAGTATATCTCACGATAGATAAATTATAAATACGTTGCATTCACATTACACCCAATAATGTTATCAATACCATTGTTATTTTCTTCAACAGGATTATTCGTCATCAAGGCAGTTGGAGTCCTGTACCTGCTGATAATAGTCTTCGACATGTTTGCTGCTTTCGGAAACCCTGGAACCTCTACATTCACCAACGTAACCATGTTGCTGCTCCTCCTGGGAATCTTTGCTATTCTGCTGATGATCTCCCGTCGACCACAGAACCGGTAAGAAATCTTACGACCTAATGGGAGATAAGATAGTATTATACCTTGATGGCAAGACTACTTTGTAGGTACTTCAGAGGATAATTTTTTTTTTGAAAAATGCTATTATGTAGAACAGAATCATATGAAGTAAATAATGTGAATATTAGACTTTTGTTTTTGTTAAATGGAAGAAAGGTATTTTTAATTTTCTTATTTATAAATACTTTGTTGTATACTTACCACATAATTATATAAGTACACCACATGTAAGTCAACAAAAAATAGTGTTCAATGGGCGGTTTTATCGCAAAAGGTGATTCCTTACAGACAACCTTTGGTTGGACCAGTAATAGAAATCTGATATGGGTCGTCAAATGTACAATGTTTAATAATGGTATAAAATACTATACGTAATATATTTCTAAAAAATTTAATAAAGTCGACTAAGCGCGCCTAGCTTCACTGACAGACAGACTGACGGACAATTCAATTTGACGTTTCAAAAGTGCCTTATTTAGGATTAATTGAAATAAATGCTTTGACTTTGACTTTAAACATTACTTTTCTCAAATTCTTCTTCAAAAATGTTCCAGCGTTGCCCTGATCTACACCACTCCCGGACTGCCCTTCGTGCCAACGATTGCGATCATCGTGAACATATA
Source organism: Spodoptera frugiperda (assembly GCF_023101765.2). NCBI lineage: Eukaryota > Metazoa > Arthropoda > Insecta > Lepidoptera > Noctuidae > Spodoptera > Spodoptera frugiperda. The sequence goes on from NC_064236.1 coordinate 5,544,201, forward strand.
CTTGATTCTGAACCTCTCTTACTTGACACTCGTACGATTCACGTTCTGGATGGTTATTGGTAAGTTATTTGTTTCAATATTGTAGAAGATTTAACTCAAAACATTATTCACATACATCTTCTACTTACTTGAATTCTAATCGATCATACACATCAAGTATTGAGCTATGTTAGTGTCCAACATTCGTATCTAGTTTTGAGTTGCGCTAAAGTGTTCATTGTTTTTCATATCTTTTCATTCCGATGATAAAGGTTGTAATTTTAGCAAATTTGTTTTTCCTATAGCTACATTACCTTACATCTACAGATAATACTAACATTGTCCAACCCTCCACGACTTCAATTGGATTCAATTAAAATTGGACAATCGTAGCTCAAAGTTTCTACTTCTAACAATAAAATGGTGTTTCAGGACTGGTGGTCTATTTCAAATACGGCATCATCAACTCATCGATGGAGAAAAAGGATTCAGATGAAACTGTCGAAGTCCCACCGGTCCCTAACCCTCTGGACCGCACCACGATCCCTCCCCCCTCCCCCCACCAATCACGACCCACCGGCGACCGAAATATCTTCGAAGGAGATGGCAATGAAGGACTCTATGGAAACATGGAGTAAGTTTGGATATTTTACTTTAAACCTATTGTAGATAGGTTATGCTAGTAAATCATTACAATAGAATTTTCTTTAATAGTGTGTTTTGTTTAATTGATTTGGAAATTATATTGTGCCTGAGTTAATGAGGGTAAGCATTTTTCTGATTATCAATGGTCACGAATTTAGTATGAGCGGCGACCACTGTAGCTCCCAAAAATTAAATGACAACAAATCATTGGACAAGTAGCCGCTCGATACACCAGCGATCCTGCTTGACTTACTTATGGTAGCCCTCATAACAATCGAGTTTATTTAAAAGATAAGGTCACGCTTAAACAATGCACACTAATTCACAAAATAGTCGAGGTACTAGCATTAAACTAAAAGTAGGTAATTGGAATGCGAGAAACATTCACGCTACCTATGTAGGTAACTTAGCACAGTATCGCAATATTCTTTAAAAAGTTATCAAGTCGGTAGATTCAATTCACCATTTAGGTAGAATAGAACATTTCTCTTCCGCACCGGTTCTACCAAATGTCACCATTTTCCAGGTATAATAACTCTTTACTAACCTGGCATGAGTCAAATCTGCCACCTGTGGCATCTTCTAGCGGCTTTTCAACTCCATCATCCGGGAATCGAATGCAACCTATGTATAATCCAACCCAACCAACCTACCGTCAAGCGGAGACACGGTAAGTCTTGCACAGAACAGCTATCACCATTGTTAATAAAATTGGGTCTTTTAAAGTAATTGTCACTTCTAATCACGATTATTTGTCATACGCTTTAGAACCTTTGCATGTAGTTAAGAAAAATCTATTAGAAAAATCATACATAATTTTAAAATTAGTATTTTGACAAATATTATAAGGACACAATTTCTGCAATACTTATTCGAAATTCTACAATAGACAAATCATTTATACTAAAGATTTACTTTGATAGTAGAACTATAACCGATTCAATCCAATTACAGTTACGATGTGGACACAAACACGACCACCACGGCCCTTGGCCGACCACCATGGGCTTACCCGGGCGCTGACGTCGCCATCTATGGAAACTGGGAGGACTAAACACCACCATCAACGACTGTCGCTATTCGTACGATACCAGACTGAGCTCACGATTAGGCTTTTCCCATATTTTATCTCCCTATTACGTATATTATATGTTTTATTCGAAATTTACATATATAATGGAAGTGTCTGTATACTTGCTTTTATTTAGGGTTTGAAAAATCTTAAGGAATGTGAAGGGGCCTTAGTACGAGTTTGCTATACGTTTAATGAGATCGAGACGAGAGCGCTGGTTGGTTGGTTCAATGAAGCCGGCCTATCAGACCGCTGAAAGCGCGTAAAGGAAACTTGTACTAAGGCCCCTAATCAAATTGCGTGATCATCTTTAGAACTGAACAACACTCCTTTACATTGTGATACTTCAATACTTTACTAAGGCATCCTACACAAACATCTGTATGTAACTCAAAATCAGCCTTATCACAATGCAAGCTAAGATTTAAAATCGTTTAATTTACTTCCCATTTTATGTACATATATATAAACTTCTTGAGCATATACTGTAGCCATATTTATAGTAGTGTTATACCTAGCTTATATATTTCTAGTAAACTCTTATAATATACATGTATCAGTATTATATGTAGTTTATATACTGTTTTAATGATTTTAACTAAGACCCTCGCTCTTTGCAAATATCTGGCGATAACACAAGATACTTATAAAAATCATATCTGTAACAATGTTTTCTATAATATATGACTACATAACACTAAAATACCACTATACGAGTACGAGGGTCTATATATACATAATATATATTTGCTAATAAATGTTTTAATATATAATAATAATATCTAAACATATCACGAATGAATTTCTACTATATTTATTTATTGTTACCCAACATTTTTCAGCTGTTAACATTTTTAGTAGTTGTACCTACCTACAGATAGTGGTACCTATTTTGTAAACTATATTGTTTTTTTATTTAAATAACTAACGGTACCTAACTTCATTATTTTTGTATCAATTTTCTCCTGTTAATATTTTAATGCAGCTCAAATGTTGAATATTTGTATCGTATATATTTAATTACTGTTTATTTTTTATATAGGTATATCAGGCACAGGATAAAGAAACAGCTGTTGACTTTAAAGCAACAATAACCAACAATTTAAAGTCCTCTTAATTCAATATACTAAAAGCTGAAGGATTAACTAGGACATTAATGTGGAATTCGTTCAAGAAACAATAAAACATCAGTTTCCTCAACAATAAAATGGAATTTATAGTCATCCCTGGTCCTCGTACCATCGAGCGAGAAGTGTTTGCGACTCACGCCAGACATGGTGGATTCCACGGTCATTCATTCCGATCGAACGTTTCAAAATTGCCTGTTTTAAATATATATTTTTTGTTATATATTTTTTAGTTTTTTCTATAAAAATATTATTAAAAATGTGATATTTTAAGTAATGTTTCAACTATAAACTTAATATCTACGTATATTATTAGAACTCTTCAGTAATATATATGTATGTATCGTTTTATTTTGTTATATCATTTAGGCTATAACCTATTTTTAGAAAATATTGCATTGTAATATACTTACATTTTCAAATGTTTGCACTCTCCAACGGCCAGACAAGATACCTGCGTAGCTGTTCGTGGTCTCACACTACCACTTTTGGAAAGTGTAAATGTTGCCTACTGTAGATAAATTATTTATAAGTAGGTCTCAAGTATTTCAGTACTTTATGAATTACTCGCTTCTTACATATTTTTAAAATAATTCTGCATTTAAAACGAACCAAATACTGGTTAAATATAATTTAAACAAAACAACTAAACAAACGCTGTAACTTTTTATATTGATTGCGCAAAATTAAACTATGATTTTTATACTAGGCGTTTTGTCAGAGGGCAAAATTCCTTTTTGGATGGCAAAATTATGATAACAATTGGTAAGGCCTTAATGATAAATTTGTTGATGTTGAATAAATAACTAGTAATTGTTGGCTTGTTCAAGGCGACGTATACGGCGCCTTGGAATAAATTGGTTTGTAATTATTGTTAAAGGGTCTGCTAACAGCTAATTGATGAGTTATGACAATGAATTAGGGTTATGTTCATATTCTTCTCACAGAAGAATGGGAAGAACTGATTATTGGACTTGACAATATGAATGATCTCAACCGGCACCTGGTCTATTTACATTATGTTCGACGTAAGCCCGAGACTCCAGCCAGTCCTGGGCACGCCCCATGAGTCTAAGCTTACTTAGAATGAGCATGAGACAGCATACTTCAACAACAGTGTCTGCGTGTCACCGCGCCACGCACAAATAACTCATAACATCTGAATATTTAAGACGATAATGCTTCGAAGCGCTATCTGCGAAGCGTTTATAAATCTGTCTCACGCCCATTCTAGCCGGGACTACAACACCTACGTCCCGTTACTAAAATAGAGATGATACTGAATGATACTCTCTTCTAATATAATAGTATTAAGGTATGTTCTGTGTAAACACGCACGGTGTTACAGTATCTGTTAGTATTAATGTGCTCCTTCTATTTGACACATTATAATTAACTTTCAAAGTCCGTGGCTCTGTGATGGCTGGAACTTCAAGTTGATTTAGGCCTACGTAAGGAAAGAAGTAAACTACACTTTGTTACAAGCCTGTTACATGAAGCTAATTCTGCATACATACCATCAGAACAGTAAAATATTTTAAATTTGTTAGGCTATCCTTACCATCAACAGAAGAGTTCCGGCCAATCCAAAGCCAACGGCCACATCTAAATTGATTTCGGGTTATTCCAAAACATGATTACTGTGTCAATAAATATTTTGGATTCGCTAACAAAATTACAACGCTCAAAATTACTTTTATATTATGTTATTTTCATAGATAGTTCTTGCAATTTTTAATTATAAATTGTTGATATGAAGGATGTAGCTCTAAGTCTTAATTAAACGATGTTATTAAGGATATATATCTTTAGATAAGTACTAAAATTGTAAGCGTAGGACAGACTGTGTGGAAACGCTGTTGGACATTCCGGCTTGGAAGGCCCATTACTAAGAGACCAGTCACGCAGCTCATGGGTCTGATACTCAAGTGATCTAGGTTTGAGCTTACAATACCACCAGTTAGCTTTATTACAACGTGTTGAATTGACTTCAACCAGTCCATCTTTGTGAATCGGGAGTCCATAACGTTGAACTACTTTGAAAAACAAACCAAGTAATAGTGTACTAAAACGTAATAGCCCTTCACAAAGTAATTACTCCTAAAATCGACGACAAATATCATAACAATGTCCAATATGCAATACACACAGTTTGCTCTAAGCTTTAAAATACATTGAAAGGTTTACATTGAAGGCACGGGGACAGTGGAGCTGGTAAAAAACGGTTTAGTAGCAAGATTTTAGTTCGTTAAGGTTAGTTTCCCTTAGCCTTGAGTGGAGATCGGTGTATTTTAAAGTCCGGAATCGATGTCCCCATGTAATCATTCCACGCACCGCTACGTTTTAATGTTGGTTCTGCTAACCGTGCGTATTTATTATACGGTGGCAGAATCGAGCGAGAATATTGGCTAGAGATGTAATGTAAGAAATACTCACGAATGCATAAATATGCAACTGCTATGCTCATTACATAATAGCAGTGGCGTATTACCAACGAGAATAGACTTTCGAGTCTAGGCAGGCAATTCAGTCATAAGTGCTGCGCGCGCGACTTCGTACCGTGATCAATAACGGACACAAACCTGCCTATGTGTCTAGACTAAATTACTTTATACCACCAAAAACCTCTCAGTCCAATATTCGCGCTCCGTAGTTATCCGATACAAATCGATAATATTTAAGCTTTAGGTACCATAAATCGTAGTACAAGGGAGCGGATTTCATCTTGGTAGGCCTGTAGTGTTTATTAGTATTAAGAGATAAATAAAATACTAGACACTAACTTTAAATTGTCTATATTGAATAAATAATAAAATATACAGTATTAGTAGTGAGATCAACGAAATTATATAAAGTTAACGCGAGAGTAAGTTTTCGATGCGCGCGCGATCGCTAGCCGAGGCGGACTGACGTCACTGACGTGGGCGAGCGAGGGGCGCGAGTGAAGCGCGGGGTGGAGGCGGCGGCCGCGCCGCGTGCCGAACGGCTCCGCGAACTCCCGAAGTGTCCCGAGCATGTTGTCAACGCGGGCGCCAGGGCTCCGCTAGCGGCCGGACGGTGTGTAGGTATAGCTAAGGGCGTGTACATACGTGCGCAGGCATAAGGCCGTGTATAGATGAAATAAAGTTATAAAGTAGTATGTATGGTAAGAATGTGAATGTAATGTATGTAGTATGTAGGTTTGTATGTATATGTATTTGTGTATTTGTATGTATGTAAATGTTTATATTTATTTATGTATGTATTTATGTATGTATGAGTGTAAATGATATGTTTATGTTTGTTTATTTATGCGTATAAATGTTTGTTATTATAATGTACCTTAGCTATACCCTACATCACTCCCCCGCTGAGACCGGTTCACGGTCGATAGTGAGACAGGTGTCGTGGAAATCTCACAGTTCTTCCGCTCCTTGTGGTGGTCTCTGGCTGCGACTGTGGTTGAGGTGGAACTGACGATGTAGCAGATGACGGTGGTGGTGACGGCGTTGAAGCAGCTGGTGGTTGTGGTGACGGCGATGTTTTGTGTGACAAGCCATCATCATTGTTCATGTAAGCTGGTTTAAGCCTGTCAATGGTTACTGTTATATGTTTCCCTTGGACGTCTATTTTGAAGGTTTTTGGTCCTCTTTCAATGACTAGGTGTGGACCAGAGTACGGTGATTCCAATGACTTCTTCAAAGGTCCCTTCCGCAGGAAGACATGAGTAGCTGTATTGAGATCTTTGGGAACATAAAATACCTTCTCGCCATGACATGAAGTTGATGCAGGTGATAGCTTAGAAATATGCTGTCTCAGCCGTGCTGCGAAGTCTGCTTCATCAATGCTGTGGTGAGTTATTGGTTTTAAGAACTCACCAGGTAACCGGAGTGGCTCGCCATATACCAGTTCGGCTGCAGAGGTTTGCAGGTCTTCTTTCCAGGCACTCCTCATGCCAAGGAGAACCAGAGGAAGCGTCTCTGACCATTGTGCGTTGTTGTGGCACATGATGGCGGCCTTCAGCTGTCTGTGCATCCTCTCGACTAACCCGTTGCACTGCGGGTGGTAAGATGTGGTGGGGCGATGGTAGGCGCCTATGATGGACGAGATGCTCTGGAACAGCTGAGAGTCGAATTGCTTTCCTCGATCCGTGGTGATGGTTTCTGGGCACCCAAAACGAGCGACCCAGCCAGCAATGAAGGTGCTGGCGCAGGTCTCCGCTGTGACATCAGCGAGAGGGTACGCCTCAGGCCATCGGGTGAATCGGTCGACGGCTGTAAGGCAGTACCTGAAACCAGAAGATAGTGGCATAGGGCCTATTATGTCAAGGTGGACGTGGGAGAAGCGGCTGGAGGGAACAGGAAATGAGGAAAGAGGAGAATGGGTATGACGGGTGACTTTGTTACGTTGGCAATCTGTGCATTGTTGAGCCCATGTTCTGCAGTCACGACGAATCTTAGGCCACACAAATCTTTCTGAGATCAATTTTGCTGTAGCGTTGGGACCAGGATGACTGAGATTATGCAGGTTGTTGAAGATTTGCCTACGAAAAGTTGGTGTGATGAATGGCCTAGGGCGAGAAGTAGACTGGTCGCAGTATATGTAGGCATCCATCGTTTTGACTCTCTCTAACTTTAATGCTGTGTTGTTCTTTAGTAAGCTCTGTAATTCTTGATCATGTTCCTGTTCTCTTTGTAGCTGTTTGTAGTTGATGGTAGTGTCGACGCTTTCTAGACGTGAAAATGCGTCGGCAACTACGTTGTCACTTCCAGTTATATGGTTGATATCTGTGGTGAACTGTGATATGAAGTCGAAGTAGCGATGTTGACGGGGTGAGCAGTTATCTCGGCTTGTTGTGAAGGCGAATGTGATGGGTTTATGGTCGGTGAAAACTTTGAACGTTCTCGCTTCGAGCATATACCTGAAGTACTTTATTCCTTCGTGTATCGCGAGCAACTCACGATCGTAAGTGCTATACTTGGTTTGAGCAGGAGATAACTTGCGAGAGAAGAATCCAAGTGGCTGCCAGCTGTCCTGTCTTCGTTGTTGTAAGACGGCTCCGATGGCAACATCTGATGCGTCAGTAAACAGTGCTAACTCGGCCTCCTGGTCTGGATGTGCGATGAGCGTAGCTTCCAGCAGGTTCCTCTTGCAGGCGTCGAATGCTTTTTGTATATCAGCTGTTACTGTAATGGGCGTTGACCCTTTAATGTTAGGACCACTTAAAGCTTGGTTGAGGGGGGCTTGAATTTGTGCAGCAGCAGGTAGAAATTTACGATAGAAATTTATCATTCCCAGGAACCTTCTTAACTCCTTAGCTGTTTTAGGGAGGGGGTAGTCATGAATAGCCTGAACTTTTTCTGGGAGGGGTCGAATGCCAGCTGCGGATACGTGATAACCCAAGAAAGTAACTTCACTAACACCTAGGACACATTTGTTAGTATTAATGACTACTCCATATTTCTTTAATTGTTCGAATATTTTCGTCAAGTGTTCAATGTGTTCTTTCTCCCCTTTTGAAAATACGAGAATATCGTCGAGATATCCAAACGTAAAATCTAAACCTTGTAGAACTTCATCTAGAAATCGCTGGAAGGTCTGAGCTGCGTTCCTTAGGCCGAAGGTCATCGCTGTAAACTCAAAAAGACCGAACGGTGTAGTTATCGCTGTCTTCTTAATGTCGTCTTCATTAACTGGGATTTGATTAAAGGCTTTAACGAGATCAATCTTTGAAAATATAGTGGAACCGGATAGTTGGTAAGCAAAATCGTGAATGTGTCTTACTGGGTAGCGATCTGGCACCGTTCGCGCGTTTAACCGCCTGTAATCTCCACACGGCCTCCAACCATCATCTTTTTCGGAACAAGATGTAGTGGAGAAGACCATGGACTCTCCGAGCGGCGAGCCGTTCCGTTACGTAACATTTCCTCGAATTCTTGTTTTGCGATCTTCAAACGGTCAGGTGCTAAACGACGCGGTCGTGATGTTACCGGTGGGCCAGGAGTAGTACGGATGTAGTGCTTTGTATTATGTATGGGTTGGTGGTAAGACCCAGCTGGACGTGTGATTTCTGGATATTGACGTAGTAGGTCCAGTAAGGTTGAATGCCCTGTGATGGTTTTTAATGATAGCACTTCATGTGTTATCTCGTGGGTTGCAGGCGCGCCAACAGTTAAATTCGTAATCGAGTCTATTAATTTTTGCCGTCGGCAGTCAACTAATAAGTTATAATAACTTAAAAAATCGACTCCGATTATAGGCCTCGACACATCAGCAATAATAAAGTTCCAGACAAATTCCCGACGTAGTCCCAGGTTCAGTGACAGTTGGTAGGTACCATAGGTACGTATGGGAGTACCATTTGCCGCGACAAGCTCGTAGGTACTGAGTTTACCGTACGACAGCTGATTTTTTAAATACGTCCTTGGGTAGGCACATACGTCGGAACCCGTATCTATTAAAAATTGTACGCCGGTACGTTTATCCGAAATAAATAGGCGGCCTTTACATGTAGAGCAGTCGTCAGCCGCCATTACTGACTGCCTTTGGGGTTTTCCGATTCGAAGTTACACGGCTGGTTGCACTTAGTAGCCTTTTTACCGAATTTGTAGTGGTACCAACACGTAGGGTGCACGTCGGATCTCGATTGAGATCGATGGCGGGAAGATGAACGCGATCGCGATCGTTTTGGACGGGTAAGGTCATTGACCTTTCGTGTTAGAATCTCTACTTGTTTCACCAGTTCTGTCATCTGTTTAGTTAAGGTGAGGACATCACTTACTTGGGACGATGCGGCCGCAACCTGACCCTTCGGCACGACGTCGTGGATCTTATCCGCGAGATCAGCGAGAACTTCCAGAGGCGATGATGATTGGGATGCTATGATTGATTGGATGTTGCTCGGTAGCCGGCTGGACCAAATTGTCCGCAAAAACTCGTCGGGTACCTTAGGACCGGCGAGGTGTTGTAGGTGCCTGAGGAACTGCGATGGCTTCCGATCGCCTAATTCCTCATGGGTGAGGAGTTGGTGTACTTTCTTCTCCCTGGATTCCGAGAGCCGCTTAATCAACTCCGTCTTGAGTCGGCCGTATTTATCGTCCGCTGGTGGGCTCACTATTATATCCTCCACCTCGGATGCATATCTTGGATCGAGGTGGCTGACGACGTAGAAAAACTTTGTTGTGTCCGCCGTAATGTTCGATATTGCGAATTGGCCTTCGATTTGCGCGAACCAAATCGCGGGTTTTTCAGGCCAAAATGGCGGAACGCGCACGCCTACACGGAAAATGTCTTTCGAACCCGTTAAATCGGATTTTGTCATGTTCTCTGATTCGCACATCTTTTACGATACGTATTGCACTTGGATATAGTCACTAAGTTTACTGCGTTTGAGTCTAAGTTCACCGCGCACAAAGTAGGTAGCACAAGCACAAGCACGTGTTTAGTCTTCGGGGTCACCAATGTAGTGTTTATTAGTATTAAGAGATAAATAAAATACTAGACACTAACTTTAAATTGTCTATATTGAATAAATAATAAAATATACAGTATTAGTAGTGAGATCAACGAAATTATATAAAGTTAACGCGAGAGTAAGTTTTCGATGCGCGCGCGATCGCTAGCCGAGGCGGACTGACGTCACTGACGTGGGCGAGCGAGGGGCGCGAGTGAAGCGCGGGGTGGAGGCGGCGGCCGCGCCGCGTGCCGAACGGCTCCGCGAACTCCCGAAGTGTCCCGAGCATGTTGTCAACGCGGGCGCCAGGGCTCCGCTAGCGGCCGGACGGTGTGTAGGTATAGCTAAGGGCGTGTACATACGTGCGCAGGCATAAGGCCGTGTATAGATGAAATAAAGTTATAAAGTAGTATGTATGGTAAGAATGTGAATGTAATGTATGTAGTATGTAGGTTTGTATGTATATGTATTTGTGTATTTGTATGTATGTAAATGTTTATATTTATTTATGTATGTATTTATGTATGTATGAGTGTAAATGATATGTTTATGTTTGTTTATTTATGCGTATAAATGTTTGTTATTATAATGTACCTTAGCTATACCCTACAGGCCTATGTAAACACGCCTTTTAAAGCTTCAAGTATCATGACAATTGCCAAAATGACCAGTTAAAATGATCTGAAACTATACATAATTTGAGAACATCTACATATTTATTAAACTCTAGGTATCTAGTTTAAGCTAAATATTATCAAATTGTATAGTGGTTCGCAACGCTTACATTCCTATTTTAGAATACATAACTAGGTGTTATTAATTTATTTGCCGTATGTCTACGATCATTTAATGGTATTTTTAGTTGTTTAAGATATATGAATGTTAACTTTCTTCTTAGGTAATTTATTTATCATGTTCGTTTATATTGGTTTATACTATTTGGCGACTATGGTGTGTTTCACTCTGCAAAGAATATTCTTTGTGCCGAGCAGATTATCGTTAAAACTTGTCATCTTATCACACGCCATAGTCGTAGAATAATATTGCACTCTATCAGTATTATTTTACGTGTTAATTTATCTGTTTCTGCTGTCGCCGATTCGAAGTGAAGCAACGTCGGCTATCGTGATAGTTGTCATCATAAAGCAATGCTCTAAAAGAGAAAGTTGGCAATATTATGGCATGAAAACGTGTGTTGTTTGTTACAAACAATTAATCGCACATTAGAGCAATTGATAGAAGAATATGGGGGAAAGGTATTTAGTAAATACGCGGGAAGTACTAGAAAAATGATTTTAAATGCCAAACAATGTATTTGATCTATTTGATTAAATCTATAAGTATAACTAGGAAGTACCTATGGCAATCTTAGTGAATTAAAAGATGTTGGACCAATGGATGTGGCCGACACGCTGCTTCGCTTCGGAAATAATTTATGTGATATGTAAACTTAGTTTAACTATAATCGATCGTAATAAAATGTTAATAAACGAATTATTTACGTTTTATTTGTAGTTACGTACCTAAATATAACTTTACCTATTTTTGAACATATGACGCATAATTAAGAAACTTGTAGGTTTTAAAAATGTGTAAATTACCCCAAAACATAACCACCTCTCCATGTGAGAAGATACCTTTGGTCAGCAGACTGAAGCCATTTATAGGCTGATAATATGGCTGAGTAAACTACCCAATTGGTTCAGTTGTTTAATCAACATATTCAAATTTTGCCTAAACAAAAAATATTAGAGATTGTAGTCGTTTTGAAGAAAAACTAAATACTTTTAATTATACTACTTGTCGTTATGAATAAGTGACATTGTCCTAGAAAGAAAATATACTAATTAATTACAGGAGAAAAAATATGTTCATTACCCTGTGCCCACTGGGCAGATAGTTTCTTACTTTTGCAAATTTGATCACCAAGAAAATTGTACATCTTAAGGACATACATAGGTTTTTTTTACATCGAACCTGACTTGGCACTTTATCGCCCAGGCGATCTGTGCAAAAGTGACTATACGCAATACTATAGAAGATGTTATTATCCCAATAAATGAAACAAACATGTTGACGGAATCAAATTTTTATTTCAAGTCCTCATAATGCCGTATCATGTGCGCTTCATCTCTCAAACAAATAACACATAAACATTAAGAAGAAATGTATGTATCATATCTTTTGGAACTACGTATTATATACAGAAAAGTGGATTAAACTTTAAAGTATCAAGAAAATTCATCCCAACTATACAATAATGTCGCTACAAAATATTTGTTTGAATTTAATACAACATTTATAACAGTATACCTTTACTACAACGTTACTCTACTCATAAATTAATAACACAATTTATAATACTTACGGGAAGCATCGGTACATGATTTTGTTTGTTAGTAACATATCGAATTACCACACTAACATTACATTACGCGTAATTTTAACCAAAAATATAAGAAAACTTACGTACCTAAAATGAGAAAACTAATTTGTTATAACATTTCAAAACATAATTTAGAAAAAAACTTAAAAAGAAAACAGTAAAATACCATGACGTTGCGATATTTGACGTATCTCTACTCCAAACGTCTTGAAGTTGATTTACTCCCAATTTTCGAATAATTACTATCAAACAAAAAATATAAATTATAAACTAAATAGCGTTAGTTTGGCGGATACGTTTGTGTAGGGAGAGTACATGTAGACAACTTTCTGCACACTACTTAGGTACTATTACATTTAAATAGTAAAGTGTGATTACTTTTGCTAACATTTATATAAGTTCAAATTGAGTATGGACTATAATGAATTGTCTTAATGTTACATGATAAACACGTGATGTCACTACAAAAATTCCGTCTATCCACGCCCAGTGGTTGACAATGAACGCATACTGACGTATACAATAACTACTATGGATGACATGAAACAAATTCTGTTATTATAGGTACTGTGTTTGGCTGGGTACCGAGAAAGCACAGATGTACCGTGTTCCTATGCATTAAAACTTAAATTCTATTATAGGGTTAAGTAGAGAACGGAATTTTCTGGTATTCAGATTTTAGATGTGATGCAGTAAAGAGTGAATTACACATACATGAAAATTTCGCTCTCTAGTGATGAGACATATATCTAAGACAGATGTAGCACACGTCACATGTAGATAATTCACAATGTTTATAATCTAAACTATACATCTACGGCGAGCTCGCGTTACCACGCCGATCAATGCCAGTTTAATATTGGAGTAACACGAAATGATAACACAAAATTATACAAAACAATTACGGAATATACACATAAATATCATATCAAAAGTGGAATTGAAGATAAAAGAAATATCAAAAACACTTTCAATTGAAATCAAATATTCAGCTTTTCAAGTTTTCACAACCAACTGATGAGAAATGATCGATACTATGATTGCAGTAATAAAATATTTTTTTATTTTTTGTTCGACACCGATAATGTTACAATATTACTGATGGTCGCGATCCAAAATGTATTTTTTTTTTTTATAAAACCAAAGGAGAAGAAGGCACTATACAACACTTGTAAGAAATCAGCATACCGGTCTTTGTAAAAACACTAATTCAGAAAAAATTGCTGATATTTTAATTGAGTCATCTTCACAAATATAAATATAAAATTTTAAATTCCATTATTATCGAAAATTACTGAATGAGAAACAAATATTCCATCGAGTATTAGTTAATTCATTAGAAAGGTACATATTTTAAATCAATCTAAGCACAAAATGAGGTGCCTTCCTCTCCTCTGGTTTCATCTTTATGATATGTATTTGAAGAGTATAAAACTCTTTCAAATGTATTTACATTTAAAGGTTCATATTTTAACATTTCACTTAATAAATTTATAAATAAAGTATTTATTAGTTGGTCTAATAGATGTTCCTTTTCTTCAAGCAAGAAATCCTCATGATTTTTTACGGGCGTCATTCTTTGGTATTAGCGACGCCGCTTCGTCATAAGTGATATATTTAGTAGCTGGACCTTCCAATAAGCCACGACTATTTTTTGTTCATTTGTTATATTAGCAATTTCATCATTTTATTCCATTCAGTTTCAAATAAATAGTCGAGACGTAAAAGATGGTCTATTCTTTAATTTAAATTTTATAAATCAGAACAGTTTTGGACGAACCATCAGTAACATTGGTCACATTATAGGGAACTAGTCCTTTAGAACCAAGATGAAAATTATATCGCCATTTACATAAGTTAGTTGCTATTGCTAAGAAAATGGAAATGCAGACTTAAATAAAACCGCGCTCGCGTAACGCCAGCTCTAAAACTAAGAAACACATCAAGAAAGCACATTACATCTTACGGATCTTGGGCCGCGCTGTCGATGGTCTCCTTGGATCCTGTGTCAGTGTGCGAGGAGTTGGCGGGTTCACTATCTAGTTGCCCGCCTACAGCTTCGCTATGGCCGCTGTCAGTGTCGCCACCAACAGCGTAGGCTCCATCAGCGCTTGAAGTGCCTTCCGAGGCTATGTTCTCGTCCTTTTCTTCAATAGACGCGTGTTCATTGCGAAGGCTAGTGCCTCCCGCACCGCATTCGCCAGTGGGACGCAGCACGAGGTACATCAACAAATCAGATAGCGATATTATACCAATTACCTTGTCATTCTCGTCTACTACTACCAAACGATGCACCTGGAAAATAATGCAACATTTTTACAATTTGGTTTATGCCACAATATTTCCTGAGCAGATAAAATAATTTGGTATTTACAAAAGTATTTTACATAATGACGAGTGTTTGACTACAAATTTAATAATCATAATATAACTCCTATACGTGAAATCATCCTCAATATTCCTTTTTTTTTTCAGGGGGAAAATCATCCAATGACTTCTCTCGCCAGGGCAAAGCGAGAGGGAGTGTCAGACTCTTACTGACTAAAAACCACCCCGTTCCTACTCCTGCTTGTCGAGCCGGAGCCCCGGTAAACCCGCTAGGTAGTCCGCAGCTCCGGATTAAGCATCAGCCCTACTGGGCCCCATCTGTGGTGGTCTGATGGCTCTTTGAGGCGCGCGCGGAACGCAACGCGCCGCACGCAATATCCTCAATATTCCTATCGCTCATGAAACATGACCATAACAAGTTTACGAGAAAAAGGCTTTCCTCGAGAAATTGAGTGTGCACGAGTTCCTTATTACCTACGTTTTTACGTGTGTGGTATATGGCCGACGTAAAAATTTTGTAGCGTTTTTTTTCCCTTACAATGCTGAGCTAAGCTGCATGTATGTTGACTACATAAATTCGAGAGCCCAATGCATATTGGGACTTTTGAATAGGTCTCTACGATTATATAAGCTTTTGTTTAACTTGATATTTTTAATTCGTAAGACCATAAATGCTTAACTGTAGCAATTTAATACTACCCAATTCAAATGACGTAAATGTTCATGCGAGATTTGGTTATCTCGAATTTATTTTGCTAAACTGCTGGTCTTTAGTTAATGTTACTTATTTATTTAATTAATCTTTAATGTACACGATACAATAAAACAGTGGTACATAAGACGAACTATTATTATACTTATATGTAAATAAGTAAAATAAATAGGTTAAATTGTATCCTACTACCCCCTTAAACGACCTAAGTTTACTCAACCTAAAACACGTCAAGATAAATCACAATATCCCAACAAAATGTCCTTATAAAAGTTACCTCGGCGCGAACAATTCTCTCCATGACGTCGAAGAGTGTCTCATCAAGCGTGCATTTCTGTACTCCCTCGAACCATTCGTTGCGGTGCTCGTTGGCTGTCTTCAGCGACACGTCCAGGTTGTTGTACGTCTTCTCAGCTGCCAGATTCTGGAACATTTAATAATAATATATGTTTGTAGAAAACAATGATAAGTTACACTGTTTATATATAACCGCTTTCTTCTAATAACTGTTTTCATAAATTCTGTTTCATTTAAATTTGTTTGTTTACTCTTCGCTATATCTACGAATCCCATTTATTAATGAGCTAAGTTATGTATGCAATTATAAATTTCTATTTTTTAACTGTCACAATTTGACACTAATACTTCGTTTTAGACCTGATATAAAAAGTTAATCTAATCTGGAGAAAAGTCTGTGGAAATCAAGAAGCAGCGAAGAATTGTTGTTGCGCATGTTTTTAACGTTCAGTGATTTTCACGACAACTTCATTACAGGACAGTAGAAAAATAACCTCAACCCTACTCTATTGCTAACCTCATAGAATAAGATCAATTATTATTTTGCTAACCTCATCAGATAGAGAAAATGTGTTATTATAAATCATATTGTTCCCATATTAAACCACATTATTTCACGAGAATACTGCATACAATATGCTACATTTATTTATTCAAAAAAGTACTGCCACATCATCAATCATGGTAAACAGTATTACATACAATAATCTCATGTAATTCTACTACCCACGCACAATATGCATCGGTAACTAGGTTTACCAACAAATTATATAGAGCGACATGCTAGCTAGAACAACGTAGTGACATAATTAGATTTTATATGCCTTGATAGCCGACGGTGCAGCAAATTAATATCATTTTACAAATAAATTGGCTTTATTTAGTTCGCCGTGTAGGGCAGGCATCGTCAGACCTTTACACAAACTCAATTATTTACATTTATTAACGAGTCACCTGTATAGGAACAATACATATTGTGTAGTTTAAGTGATGCGAGACGAAAAATAGTAAAAGATTAAAAGAGATAAGCTGTAGTTTTGCTAACGTTAAAACTAAAGATTAAAGTGTTTACCTACATTTTACTGTTTCTTCGTTGATATTATCAATTAAATGATCCTATTAGATGCTCTACTGATCTTAATTACTACTATCCCTAACTATCAATCCAGAAAAGTCGTGTTCAGCAGTGACAATACCATTTATCAAACGAGGCACAAAACTAAGAGTCAGTTCATATTTGACGTAAAATACGTCGAGCGTATCATCGGTCGTACTGACGCGTCATCGGTTGAGTGTGAACGGTCAACTATTTTCTATACATTTTGTCTGTTCTGGCGTTACGCGACCGATAATACGCGACGCAAGATCCGTCAGATATGAACCGACCCTACTATTTAAAATCATAATTCTAAACGCAATCGCATCGACACATGTCAACATAAACAGACAAGGTTGTCAAACGTGCCGTGTGTAAGATGTTATTTTTAATGTATTTACATCCTAATACTGAAATGCTACTCAAATTTAAGTTGAACTTAAATCTCGTGCTATCTCTGACATTTACAAAGAACTTGTAGGGACAGAATTATATTTGAGAGCGTCTTAAAATTGAGTGACTTTTGAGTATTTGACCATTAGTTAAATATCATACGTACAATGACGTCGAACTTGGCGTAGATGTCTTTGAGACGTCCCTCAGAATCAATGAGTGGCAGTGCGGAAACCCGTCGGTTGACGAATTTCCGCAGTGCATCGATTATGGATGTGTCCTCCGTCGCAGTCTCTATGTCGTTGAGCGTGCCTATGCGCAGGTCGCGCAGCTTGTTCTGCAGGTACGATGGCTTTGGTAAGTCGTTTATCTGTAATGCAAATAGTTTATGATTAGTTAAGGGTAATGGTGCTCTTTACGAGTGTACGTTTACTCTATTTTAGAAAAAGTTAATATATAGGTCTTCAGTGTTAACACAGTGATTATACATAGTTACATAGACTTTGGTAAAACTAAAAATAAAGAGATTTTCTAGGGACGTCGTCACAACTTCGATTCGCCCAGAGATTTGAAGTTTATTTTATCGAGAGTCGATTGCATTTAATCGCATATGCAATTATATTTACAAATTCATAATACGCTCGTATGTTCTTAGCTACTGTCTAATTAGTAGTTACTATAAACTGCTGCATATTATATTAAGTAAAACGGAAAAACCTATTACGTTATTATAACCAAAATAGGTATGTATGTACTAAGTTTTCTCTACAAGTTACGGACAAAGTACATTGGAGACTGAGGCTATAATGCGGGACTACAAGGTCAACGAAGACACGACGATAGCTCGGTTTTATTACGCGATTTAAAATAAATCTTCTCAATCAACATCAACGTCACGCCTTTTATCCGCGAAGGGGTAGACAGAGGTGCACTTTACGGCACGTAATGCCGCTGTGTAATGTACACCACTTTTCACCATTGTGTTATAAGTCCTATGTAATAGGTTGAGAGCCTATTGCAAAGTATTAAGTAATACTTTACCCTGTAGGGGTATCGGGTAAGTTACCCGAGACCCCTTGCCCTAATGCCTTGTAATAATGGCGTTCACTCGACAAACGAGGCAGACTTCTCAATTTATTATTTATCTTATATAAGTTAGATCAGCTCTGTACTTCCTTATCCCGAGACACTTCTAGTAGTGACTTTGTAACGCAAAAAGACCCCCGACAAAAAAGGTAAAATAATAATATCTGTTAGCCCAAGTAAATTTTGTACACAATAGGAAAAAATTTGAAGAAAATGTCATTAACCGAACTTATGCGCTAAGGTTTGTACTTGACCTAGGAATTCAAACTAAAAGTCAAGGTCAGCTGACACAATGTCAATGTTCTAGAACGACACAGGTCAACCTTCACTTCTCTGTCACTTTAATTGATTCTCAACTTTAAAGTTTCGATATAAAGTCGAAAGTAAAATGGCAGGTGCTACTCCAGTAGTATGATGAATGGATCTTACGTATAAGAAGAGAAAACGAAGAATCCTCTTGTGTGTGAGTATGTAGAGGACGTTGCCGGTTTCAGGGTCGATGACCGGCAGCCGATGTATGCGGTTGGTGATCAGCATTCGGATGGCATCGAACAGAGAGTTGTCCGGCCCTATCGACACCAGCGGCACCACTGAGCCTTTCAGGACTTCTGAAATCATTATATCAACATTTTCTTATGCATCTTGAAATGATGAAAAGTAGTCATAATTATGTAGCTGTAATAGGTATACTATCATTCGGTCGGCGGACAGAGGTGGATATCAAGCAAAAGACTGGCAAAAACGGCTGCAGTTAATGGGTGTAATATAAGTTGAAGAAGAATGGTATGCATCTATATTTTCCCATTTAATTATCATTAATTTCCACCATATCGTTTTTGATATCATTTTATTACCTTATGAATAACTTCTAATTTAATTTAAAGTTATACTTACGGCGCCAAGTCTCAAGTCGGTGCTCTTCTAGCTCTTCCATAGCGACATTCGGACTTGTGTAGTACATCTGCAGTATCTTGATGAAGTCCGTGATTGTAAGCATTCCCACGAACTTCTGCCGCTGCGAGTCCCATAGAGGAGCGGCACGCACGCCTGTTGGCAAGGAAGCTATTGGTATTGGCTGTTGGCCACCAACAATGGACATTGGAATATTGGTGACCAACATTAACTTAATTACCTGTCAATTTTGTATATTAGTGAATCGCTTTACTAATTCTAACATGTTTTACAATCTCCATCTAATGGAAGTGCAAATGGTATCCATAGATAGATCAATATGGTCTAAATGGACAGTAATGAGGCGGTAATTTGGGGTAATCGTATCTTTTGTTGGTTTGACTCGCTATCCAGCTATTATCGTTTAGTACTTGCATTCAACTCAAGGTCCGTATCATTCGTTGCGTGTTTTGCTTGCAAATAGTGCAATCTACATGACATGGCGTGCTAATAGGCGTCGGTTTATTTGCGAAAATACTGTCAAATGTTTTATAGCGTACCTTACAATAGGGCAAAGTACATAAAAGTACAAACAACCGAATCTAAAATCGTTTTAAAATTTAATAATTTAAAGATCTACCTTAAATTGACTGATTGACATTAACAGCACTACATAGCCAAGTAACCATTTATTTCACTTATTATTATAAAGTACCTATATTTATTTGTGCCTTATACTTAATTAATTCCTTATAACAATTGAGAGGAAAATATCCGTCAAATCCTTCGATGCCCAGTCTCTAGGGACCGTGTCAAATAGAATTAGATGATTGGAATACGGATATCCGGCAAAGTTAGGGGAGCCGAAAATGATTTGTATATAACTAACTACTTAGGTACGATGTGACCAGAAGCCCTTTTTACTATTGGTACAAAAGAGTACATATTTAGTACCTATTTATTGTGTTTTACTATTGGTACAAAAGAGTACATATTTAGTACCTATTTATTTAAAATTATACGAGCAATTATACAAGGTGGTTTACTAAATGCTAGATCGCATTCTCTACCTGTCAATGACACAGAGTGGGCCAGGTGTATCTAGATTTTAAACGAGCAATGTTAAATTACTGAATTTATAGATTATAAAATGTGGTAGAAAATTACCAAAGAGCCTAGAGAATCAACTTCCAAAAGGATTATAACTTGAAATTAATCCATGCTAATGTAATAAAAT
The DNA here is from genome assembly GCF_023101765.2 of Spodoptera frugiperda. Taxonomy (NCBI): domain Eukaryota; kingdom Metazoa; phylum Arthropoda; class Insecta; order Lepidoptera; family Noctuidae; genus Spodoptera; species Spodoptera frugiperda. Next base: position 5,564,882 of record NC_064236.1, read on the forward strand.
GCGAAAATAACTGTTTGCTGTCTGCGGTTAAACCGCTGGACCGCTTGTGATGTCGGGGAGATGATTTGCTAGCTACTTGAGATTATTATGAACTTTATTTTAAAGCAATTAAAGTTGTTTAAGCTCTATCGCTAGACTGAATTAACACAAAATATTTAATTGCTACATAAGTGAAACTAAACAATGAAAAGCTAATTCTTATTCCCCATGAAAACTTAATTACGATTTTACTCTGAAAGATTTATTTGATAAATAAGAGTAATATTAACTTAAGAAACAGCCACTGAGTTCCTTTGCAGACCGAAACTTAATTACTGAATTATCAACATTACCGATTGTGGAAATGTATACCTAGATAATATACATTATTCTTTTAAAGATTTTGACTAACATTTAAGGTGGGATACTAGATATATTAGAAAGATATATTTTAACAAAATGTCTTTAGAAAAACTGCAGTCAACGATACTTATAGAAAACTGTGTATTTTTAACGACTTAAATTGAAAGTAAATAGGAAATTGACTGCAGTATATTACTGTAGAAACACCTTAAGACATGTGTAATATAATATATCGCATTGTTATAATAATACAGTACGTGTATAACAATACGAAATCTCACGCCCGATCATGCAAGCAACACATAATATATTTAATACAGAGTATGACTTTCTCTTACATTTTATATAGTGATAGATCGTGTCGGCTTTATAACAATTTAGGATATTTTTCGAACACAACACCTAGAGCGCTGAGCTCTGTGGAGTGTCTACGTCTGAAATATTTAATATCTACATAGAGCCTTTGACTATCCGGGCATAAGAATGAATAACAACTCAATGTTAGAATGATATTTGTGACCATTTTCTACCTCCTTTCTAACACTTATTAAACTCCTTAAGAAACAATACAACCATGAGATGGAGACTGTTAGCTAATCCGATCAATTGTCAGAATTGGTTTAATTTCCAAAACAAAGTTCAATGACCTCCTTATCATCCTTCCTTATCTTCTAAGCAGTGAATGATAGGCTATCAGGATTTAAACTTTACGTAATAACAACAAATCCTTGTTTACAATACAAGTCGGTGTATCTTTGATATTGATAGTGAAAATAAATAAACAGTAAGCAGTAACCGTGGTGTAGAAGTTTCAAGTTTAGCGTTATAATATCAAGCTCTGTTTAAAATTCTGGAACGATATACACCTTGGTTTCCATGGCAACACGGCCGTATTGTTTCTTATGGGGTTCGGCCGTACATTGCAAACACCACAGCTGTATAAATAAATCAGAAATATTACATGATCAATTGATTCGTTTTAATCATCTCGCTTGGCATTATAAACGCTACTAAAATCGCTTCGTATTATTAGTTAGAAATGAGAGGAAATCGCAGTGCTTATTTAAATACATTCGCTCAGTGTAATAAGATGAACGAAGTTGAATTTATTTTTATGTTATGATCGCACGTTCAAAAGTCTCAGTCAAGGTGCCAAAAAATAAACATTTCCCATTAAATTTGGTTTTTCTGTCACCTTGATGCGTCTATCTATAGATGTTATCGGAGTTAATAAACACATAGAAACATAAATGGCCTTGAACAACAGGAAAAAAATAAGAGAAGATAAGAGCGGCATTATAATGATGAGCATAATATTAACACAGTCTACTATTTTGTATGGAAGAACGTTTTGTATCGTAGGTAACAATGCATATTGCACTCAGCACGATAGATGCCGTAGACAAGAGTGTACGCAAACAATTGTTCCACACTAACCGTTATAGACGAGTGCGAAGAACGCCTTCTTGACCAGGAGTTGCGTGTCGAACACTACCAGCTTCGCCGAAGTCGGTATCAGGTCGTAACACTTGTGGAACTTGAAGAACTTCACGAATATCTGGGACTCATCCTCCTCTGAAAAGAGCATAATTAAAAAACTTTGTATTTATCTTCATTGAAACATGCTCATTGTACGACAACGCGGACATAAAATAAGAAATGAGTCATTTTTGAAGCCTATTTATAACCTCGGCCAAACACAGGCAAACGTGCATATATGTACGTCCGTTACACACTACCGTCGTTTGAACCGCCATTGGATGGTTTCAACAGACCAATGATAAGTATTATTTTAGTCTTTCGCTGTGTGAATGCTTTTTATTTCGGGAAAGGAGCTGTATTAAGCTGAACGCAAACTAGTCGTTGTTGACATAAACAGTATACATCGCAGATACACCATGTATATTTGTTAAATATTTGTTCTGAAAATTAACGTAGGTACATATTTATACGATTTAAATGAGTAAAACTTATCACACATACACACAAAGTACTTATCAATACTCTTGTATCTTTGAGTGGTACTGGAAATTATTGACAAGGTCGCTTAATGTTTTATTTCTGGTTTGCTTACAATACAATATTTGAATAATTTAGTCAGATAAACGAGTTAATTTTGACTTTAAAACAATGTTTTTAGGTAGCAGATTAATAATAAGGATTTTTGATCTAGGTTTCCTTGTATGTATCCACTCAATAACACAGCGTATTCAGTACAAATAATAAGGGATATTCTAATATTTGTTAACACTTTGATACTGATATATCAATAATATATATTATCTTGTCCTAGGTACCTACATATATTTAGATCTTTTGCATATTCCTACGCGGTTAGTACAGTTGTATGCGTATGAGTGGTCCCCGTTGAGACACACACACTAACTGACATTAAATGGCAGTACTGCACACTTTCAATCAATTTGAAAATGATTGAATGTTAGATAACATTCTCGTAGTTTTTAATCCAAGTTCTTTACTAAACATTAAATCACAAACAGTTATCACAAAATACTTCAACAATTCTCTAATCAATTAAATCCACGAAAAAACATAATATGGCCGTGAAGTTAAATGACTTCTTCCGTAGTTTTGGGTGTTAAACAACACAAGGTAAACAGCTTTGTATGACAGCCATTATTGTTCTAGCCATTATGTTTTTAATCTTCATTGATCTATAGATTAAATCACGACAGACTGTGCAGCCAAAATTGAGAATAGGAACTTCTCCATAAAAGTACTGTGAGTAAAAAAAACACTTTCTGTATCCATAAGTTTTTCCTTTAATCTATAATGAGTTTAGCTATCGGGCTCTGCGTTAGCGACGATTGTGACGCGACAAACAACGTTGTAAGAGCGACGGACGCGATTAAATCAACAACACAACAGCATACCATGCTTGCGTCCGATGTGCCAGTCTGCAACGATACACGACGTAGCGTTGCACGAGACGTTTGCGTATTTTAAAAGCGACCAGACGCGACACCAGGTACTTGTACTGTACTTCTCCATGATTGAAGACATAATGAACCAATGCACGTAGCCCACGCAGGACAGTCGTCGCGTGCAGTCTCGTGTCGTATCGTATTGCATCGTATCGTGTCGCGTAGTATTCGTCGGTTAAGCAGCCCGTAAACAATGAATCGTTGTCATTCGTATTGACAACAATGATATAAAATATAGGTACTTTTTTATGAAAATTGATGGTAAACCAAGTATTCCGTACATAGAGGAACCCCATGCCACAAGTCTGTAATGTCGTAATTATAGACAGCACCACTATATGGTGGTCGCGCACTATTTAATTTCAAACCGCAGCTAATGGGTTCGACTGCCATATTTAATGTACACGTATTGGTATGCATTAAATGTGTCAACCGCCAGCCACGAACTACCATTACGTAGATAAACAACATCCCAGTTCCGTTGCATTATGGAATTTGATTATTGTTTATTCGTGAAAACATTCCATAACATACCTATGTACTTATTTAACATATTTTAGGAACTGTGATCAGGAACTTACGAAATGGTGACAAATCCTAAATCCTTAAGTAGGTTAGTGTAATCTGTCATAGTCTGTCGCTACTAGTATGAGTTTGCGAAGGAAATTATGTTAGAAACGTGTCAAGCGCTAACGCACTACGTTGTGTAATGCGTGCAGACGATCTCTAGATTTATAGCTCGTTTTGATAGTACTAGTAAATCACAGTAATGGATATTTCAAGTACTTCAATAGCTCTTACTATCGTTCCATATTGTTATTGCATTCGCTAAATTCATTGAATCAGTTTTCTTCTCTATGTGAATATTCTCTATTACCTACCACAGCTATATTTAAGAAATAATTTAAATGATAAAGATGTTTGTGAGAATATAAATGGTGCTTAAAGTTATAAAAGTAATTTTAATTCCTAAAATGTGGTTTGAGAGACATTTTACTGGCAATAAAATTTGTTTAACTGCGTCGTAATAGCGGAGAGTCACAAGAATACACTAGTTAGATAGGTAAGCTGAATTCGGACACAGAAAAAAGATTGAATACCAATAAAAAAGCCTTTGTGCCTAGCAGAACCCTGTGAAGCAACATTCGGTGAAGACCATAAATAAAAACATCTAGCAAATTAGCACTGGACTGGAACCGTTTCTGCCTCGCTTTGAAGTAACGCGTTTTCTGTTTCAAAGATTTTAAATTTTTAACGATAGCACATTTCGTTAAAAATTCCAAAAGGAAAGAATGATTGTATTTACGGGCTTTGTACCACGAAGAGACAAATACAATGTGAGTTCTCACATCCTACGTTCCTCATTTGACTAGTGAGTCATTGCATTACAAAGTGACTCCACAGTGGCTGGCGAGTATCAAATAGCAGGGGAATGCGTGTGACGAGTTCCGTTTGCAAATAAAACATCAGTACGAGTTTTCTTTACGTTTAAAGTAATCGAAACGAGAGCACGTTCGGCGCTCTAATTGGTTGGTTTAATCGCGCCGGCCAATCAGAGCACCGAACGCGCTCTCATTTCGTTTTCGTTGAACGTAAAGCAAACTCGTACTAAGGGTACAGAAGTGAAAAAAGACCCGGCACACCTGCACATTGTAACTAGATAATATGTTGTAGAAACGAAGTTAACCAACAAACATTAACTATAGTACCTACAATTTGTAGTTTTGAAGTTCTAGTGGTTATGTCATTAGCAGGATGCTCAACTTTGAGCATAAAATGTCTTCTCTTTACTTAAACATTTTATGAGCATGGAATTATGTAATGATATTATTTATTTAAGGTAACGTCTTATAACATTTTACACAACTTTGTATAGTTATTTTATCTTAAACATCTACCTATGTTGGTTGCATTAAAATGGTACCATATAACATAATCGAATTTAATTCATGCAGTGAAATAAGCATTTTCAATTGATCGAAATCAAGAAAGGATTTTTAATGTTGCAGCGCTTTAAAGTTTCATCCTATCAAACATTTTTCAAATCAGTCATATTATCCATTCTGTTGCGATCCGCTCTACATATAAGTACAGAAACAAGGTGATATGAAAATCCCGTGTGAAGCAAGGGCGGGCCGCTACTTAGAAATGTTTACAAAAATATATCCCAACTTCCCTTGGTCACAGTTTCGCTTATTGTTGTTTTGTTATGACCCGTATTATAATAACGAAAACAACTTACAAAAACAACAAAAAGTCATCAGAAAATCCGGAAAACATCACGCGTCTGAAATCGAGACTAACCATTAATTAATATCATAATTTAAAAGGATATTGAAATAGCTTTAACATCGACATTGTTAGCAGTAAAAATCTCAATTCACACACTTATTAAATTCCCGATTGCATTTTGATATAAGTGTATCGTCTTCTGTCTTTGTATTACATTATCGTGCGGTCACGATGACACTATCGAGTTGCAAATAATCGTCACAGAAGCTACTTTGAATCGTTACAATACTATTGAATGCTAATTATTACTCCACTTGTTCCGATTACACGACGGAAATGACAAGTAAGCATGGGGTCAAGTTTACAACCTTTTAATGACTCGACAATTTTTACGGTCAAAATTAATCGATTTAATCGAACTACGTTAAAAATAGACCTCAATATAGACCTTTGGATTAATCCAAATTAATCACTAATATTAAGATTGGCGATTCATTTTATTTAACTCTCATTACGAATTTGTCTAGTGATTGGTGATTAATTTCACATATTAGTAAACTGTGTATTTGTATAGAACATGTTTAAAATAATAATCCGAGGAGAGAATAACAACTAGTTTGAGCGTAATGTGTCTCTCAACTCAACAGCCAACACTACCGACGCGTGTAATTAAAAAGTTCGTGACAGTTTGATGGAACTTCACACATCCATCTTAAAACTACTACGTTAGAAGTGTACCTCAGAACCGGAGTTAACCTAGAGCATTTCTAACTGGAGATCATTTACTAACTAGGGGAAAGAAGACGATTTTAACTGTCTAACAAGTTCTACATTAATGTGCCTAAACCTCGTTTACATGGTGGAAACCTGCAAAAGGAGAAAAACTAGGCATAGTTTTAGGGAACGTTGGGTATTAAAACTACTCTGATGCATTTTACACCAGGTCCTCTAAATAGACCAGTTTTGGAACCAACTCTACGTTGACTAGTACAATTAGGTACGAGTTGCATGGATAACTTTAGTCTTATTATTGTTAGCCGTAAAGGCCTGTGCAAACGATGGTCTATAAACGAGGTAGAATTTGTTAATATTGATCCCATATACACTATGCCGAATAAAGGACCAAAAAACAACGAGTAGGCGTCCCTTGAGATATTTCTATCCATTTCTTAGGACCCCTTTTTGCCATCTTGGAATTGATTTTTGTCCCTGGGGCCTAAAATCCCTCATCGCCCTAGGTCATAAGGGGCATATAAAGTCACACATAAGCATAGTATTCTATCCTTCAGAATCTACATTCTATAGTTTTTTATGCTAAATATATCATTTTGATTGCACATATACGGCCCTAAAACCATGGTAAATTAAACTAATGAGTCTATTATTAGTGCATCTAATGCAATAAACGTATTAACACTTCTGTAAGCAATTACAACCAACGATGCGTATGAGTCATTTGAAATGACGAATGCAGTACAAATGTTAGTATGTGGGACTACTGAAATTATGAGAGACATTAAGAATAATTATTGTGATTACAAAGAGATATGTATATCGCGGATGCCAAGCAAAAAGTTTCTGATTCGTCTCCTAGTTTTTGTAGTACGGAGTCGAGACAATATATAATTTTTTCATTTACTGATGGTACTTCATGTTAGATAGCTATACTACTTTTAGGACATTCTTTTTAAACAAGTTTTACGAAAATAAAAGAAAATTTGGACGTTTCAGTTAATTTGCAATTTGGTGTTTTGGCAAAAACAAAGTCACAGTAAGTAAAGTTGTCATGAAAAATAGAGAAGCAGTAAAAACAAGCTGTCATTGGCCAAATTATAGTTCTACGTTGTATTTTAGTTTTAATTCGTTAATTAATTGTATTAACTTAAGGAAGTCGGTAAAACGGAACGAGCTAGGAGTAAATAATAATAATAAACATTCTTTTAATATAAAATCTAAGACGGTTTCAGAAATAAAATGTTTTGGAACAACTGGAATTTTCGTTATCAACGCTCTTTCAAGATATTGCTTGAAAGCGCTAGATAGCTATGTTTCCAATTAAAAATATTTTCCACTTTCTACCGTACTAATAAAGAGTTGTCTAGTAAAAATAGAGAACGACTTGACTACGCAGATTAAAAAAAATAACTTCATCTAATTAATATAATGCAACGATAAATGGTTAATTATTAAAAATAAACGATCGTTAATAGAGAAAAAATATAGTAAGAAAACATTGTTTTGTACCCATAGCACGAAATAAAAATCTGTTACTATGCCAATAATGTTTAATAGGTTTTGGATGCGGATACCTATTTGTTTATTTACGTTCATTGGTGGTGTTGCGCACGCGGCGCTATGGATGTGACGTCATTGCAAACCTCAAGTGTGTTCAACCAAAGCTAATTGAATACTAATCATACGTAAATCAGTTTTTTAGTTCAAGCATGTAAAATTTTTCACGCATTTCATGAAAAGCTGTCCGGTAATGGACATTCGAACAAGGCACAACCTAGATTACTGGCCAATAAAAGGTGTAACAATCTTTCATGGAAGATAAGCTGAAACTTCAGGTAAGCAAGTAAGAACTAACTACATAAAAATGTATCAACTACGATTCATTGCACTGTTTGAGGAGCATACACGAGTCAATCACCACGTCGTCACAGCACTGACGAGCACAACGAAAACAAAACGCAAACATCAACAGGTAATGTTGCGCAAGAGCGCTTGCGCAGCGTGGGTGACATAAACAAGCCGGCGGCACCTTTGAGGAGCCAGTCAGCTAGGAACGCCTTCCATGCGCGGCCGACAGCTTCGAACTCCTTGATGAGGTCGATGGAGTAGACGGACTCTTCGGCGTCGTCGACGGCGAGCGCGGGGTTGTCCGAGAAGTAATGTAAGCGCAGCATGCGCAGGGCCCGGGCGGCGCATCGCCCGCCGCCACTCGGTGCGGCCCGGCGCGCCTCCCACGGCTCACTGCTAATTATACGCGCGCGCCAGCCGCGCCGGCCACGCCGGGAGACGCGACGAACTTGACACCACTAGGCGCACCCGCGCCCGCTGCTACGTCGCCGCCGCCGCGCCGCTTGGACGTCTGCCCCTCGCCAGCCCACGCCCACAGTCGTGCCGCGCCGCGCCGCGCTACCAACTACATGCGACTGTAATGCACCACACGCTACTTCCCAGAGACAATTATACGTACGTCTTCCGATGACGCATTCGCATTGAAAACTTGTTTCTCTCTATTTATGTCACTAAACAACCGTATTCTTTCAAATGAACTACTGTTTCGGGATGCTTCCTTAAATTGTGCTATAGCATCATTCGGACAACTTCCGTTTTCTGTTTTGTCGTAATTTCCACGCATCGTTAACACCGTTTATTAAATCTATTATATAAAAATAAGTCGGGTTTTCCTTCCTGACGCTATAACTCCAGAACGCACGAACTGATTTCCACGGTTTTGCATTCGTTGGAAAGGTCTCGGGCTCCATGAGGTTTATAGCAAAGAAAATTCAGGATTTTTTTTAAAGCAGGAAAACAGGGATAATCATTGATGGCGAAACGGAGTTCTCCGGGTTTGCTAGTTAATTATAACTGTCACTCAAAGTGACGCTTCAAAAAATAGGAAACATTTTCTTTAATGTTTTATAATAATTTCGCACGGTTATCTAAAATACTGACATCAGTTACGGTGACAAGGTGGGATCTCTCTCTTGTATTTTAATACGTGTCACGCTATCGTTATTTATTCCGTTCTCAGAAGTTCCTACGTTCTATGTTTAGAAGACTAAAAATGTGGACGCCGGTCAACACACGGAAGCCGCGTTTATCTTTTGGTCTTAATTCCTTTACTTTCTGCCAAAAACAATTTGTAATCTTCTGCAGATGATTTACGTATTCAGATTTCGATGGGGAGTTTTTCGTATAAGTAAGACCAATAATTTAATTGCGTACGTAAAAATTAGGAGGTATGGAAATTGACATGATAATATAATAAATAGAAGTCGGCAAACGCGTTTACTCCTACATACGTGTATCTTTCATAGTCCACGACACAATAGGTTAGGCACTTGCGTATTGCGAAGGTTAGTAACGGTACTTACGTATAGTATTAAGTCTTCAAGGGAAACTGTAACTGGCGACCACAACACACGGCTCATTATTTATTACCTTGTTCTATGTAATCATTAAGCTGAACTAAACAATATGTTCAATTATAATTTATGAACAGTCCAACTCTGAGAAATGACCATAGCTTCCATTACACTTAATACAATTGTATTAAAAGTATACCTGTACCACATAGGAATCTCCTTAGAAGTCTATAAATAAGCATGTCTTATTTATTCACTGTATTGCATAGAAATGCTTATTAAGAACCGTATTATAACCGTATGTAATCATTGATAAGATAAAAAAAGAAACCGAATGAAAGTTGTAACGTAAGAGCGAGCTCACTGTCAAACACGGTAAGAAGTACCAGAGTTACTGCTAGGTCGACGATGAAAAAATAATGAATCGCTATCAAAAGAATTATATTCTGTTGCAACTGATAATTGTTGATATATTATCAAAAAAGAATCAAAAAAGTTAAAAATATTCTGCAAAGAGCATTTAATCGTATATTTTTAAATGCAATAATGATTGCACTAGCTAATTTATTGGTGTATGAAACAAGTATCATGACATCCCATCACATCCAAATCAGGAAATATAATGAAATAAATGAACTATAATATCTACTGTTTTTTTAGGAAATACAATTCATAAATATTCTGTCTCCCACGTAATGCCTTACAACAGCCTAGCAACTCATGCAATAACGGTGCAATCTCATAATTTTAATAGCTTTGTGTCACAGATGGAAGGGTCTTAGACCAATTAATATTAGAAATCTGCATATCAAAGGCCTCCATGTACTAGATTCAAGACAGAAATGTTAATATAATAGGGATAGAATAGACGAATAGACGTGCCTGAAGCATAGTACATCGTTTGTACAATTAAATGCTTTGATTTATCTAGTTAATAGCTAGCTAGATGACACCCATCAGTGAAATATAATACTTATATACGTGTTGATATTGCTACAGCAGTAATGTAGAATGCACGCGCTTCATCTATGAATGAAGAACCCTACGTAATGGAGGTGTCGACTTCAAAAACGTTATAATTCTCAAAACTTAACAGATAAACGTTAAATTATCGACTACTTTGTAGAATCCTTTGAAGTACTCTTAGCGGAAAAAGTCATTGAAGTAGAAACAAATCCAATGGGATGATCCATATCACAATCGTTTTTGCTGAGACGCAAGCCCTTTGGCAAGGTCCTTTTAAAACATCCATCACCCAAAGTGACCCAAACATAGGTAGGTACTTAATATCTCAGAAAAAAAAAAAAAACAGGTAAAGTAAGACGGTATGCAATAAATAATATATATATTAAAATGCAAGCGACCGACACGTTGAATCATCACATCCCACATCTCAGATACAAACAAGGAAAATGCATACAAAATTAATAAAATTAAATGTTCGTCCAGGTTTTATACAGAGATTCTTTAGTTCAACTAACATAAATATCTTGTTTTATAGCGTAGCACTGATATAAATATGTACCTAATGTGAATATCCGAATACGTGCTCCGTTTACAAAATATTATTTGAATCAACTTACCTAGGTCGGAAAGGCTGACTTTTTCCAAAAACGGGTCCGCAACCGGTAACTGGAAAGAAAAAAGAAAGGAATATAGTCAAAGTTTACAATGAAATAAATGTTAATAACGTCATCCCCGAGAGGTATTAAAACTTGGACAACAAAAGACATTAATGGTGAGTCTGTTTTGATTGCTAATAGCCAGACCGGTCGATAACCAGCTGCCGTTTTTATTTTCAAAGTAAATAACGGAATGTTACACGAAATTATTCAAATGGAAATATTCAAATCGAACAATACCTACGGCGTAAATTTTCGGACGTTACATAAATGGCGAAATGGACAGCTCTTTCTGAATAGCCAAAGGAATAGTAGAAAACTTAATACTAATAAAATATATTGTAAATACATATCTATGACATTTGAAAGTTAATCTGGATCTTCTTTAGATTCCATGATTATTATTTGCTTGTTGGCAAAGTAATCACCTACGTAGTAAACTTTTCCAAAATAAATTGAGGATCGGTCCACAAAAGAGAGAGAAATATGTGAGATAAAAAAACGTACAATCGAATATGAAACTTAACACTTAAAGTTAGTTGAAATAGGTCACAATGTTTTCTTATTAAATGAAATGGCAAAATTATACCTTAGCGTTACTTTAATGGCTTCAAGTTTAATTCTCGTCGGAAACCACTGTACCGTTGTAATATTTTATAATACTCACTTTGTTTTCTATGTGATGAATCATCAAAATATAATAATATTCACATTTTATTTCAACTGTGATGTCAGTGAATCCTTTCGCTTTCAGAATACAGAACCTTAGGGAAAACAGAATGATAATCAAGCGAATCACTTATTGTTAATTTCAATAACTAATTTTAATCCAAAACCTTTGGATTGATTTTCATTTTTGACAGGAACTTTATTATAGAACTAATATCAAAAAACAATTGGCAGTTAGCCATGTTTTTTTTTTTCAAACGTAAACCATCATAAAATTTTTAATTTAAATATTCTCCGAATTCAATTTGAAATCTGACCTACCGATTAAAAAACTATGTTTATACAACCTCCAATATTGTGGTATAACTAACTAAAAAAAAAAAAGAATATTTTATTTGCTAGAAAAAAGCAAAGCTAGTTAAAACAGGCTACATTTTACGAGTTATTCTTCTACAAAAGCATGGTCGCGCAGTGGCCTACTCATAACTTTAGTCATTATGAAACAATACGGTTTACAAGTAGCGCTAGACTGTAAAATGAAACCATAGTAAAATTTTGGAATGACAAGTGCCAATTAGTCAAAATTGTATACAAAGTTAGGAAAAGTGCATTCAAACTTTTTGCCAATTAAATGTTAACATGTGTCATGTTGTTATTGTTTTTATGACGTCACGGAGGTGTATCTATTAGGCGTGTGACAGCGGAGTAAGCTACATTTTTCACTACCCGTACTCTTTCTGCAAGTGATGTAAAAGTCGAGTAAGAACTAACCACACATTTAACATAGATCGGACAACAGCGCTCTGATAAACCTGAAACAAACTGCTATCTCTAAACTTTATTTACAAGTTGTTTATGTATTAGAGCAGCAGAGGACAATCGCGGACGGTTGAAGTGTATGTTATGTGTGACCCATATATTAAATAACATTATTAGCTTAACCTTCAAATACATTATCTAAACCGATACGATAAGTAATAATTGACAAATTGCCAATAACAGATGGCACCACTGATGCAAATTTACAACGTACTAAATCGATGTTTGGGAGTTACTACAACAACATTACATAAACGAAATTGATCTATGTTACGATGAAATTCTCGTCTTTCCAGGAAGGGGTAGGTAGAGATGCATAATTATATTAAACGGAACCCTTGTGACTTATTCTGTGTCGCAGGTGTGCATGGGCGGCGCTGATTGATTGCCATCAAGTGATCCGTCTACTCTTTTGCCTTATATTCCATAAAAACAGGTTTTACAGAGTTTTTATAGGAGATAAACAAGGTGGTAATAAGCCTCTTGTAGCGCCCCTTGGGCGAATCATGAAAGTGAAATCAGTGTCTAACTAAACCATAAACTCGAACATTAAAAATCGATCTTTATCCGCAGATTGTGGATAGTTCATTTCGGCCATAAAACAACATAGCATGTTCGAAAACCTAAACAAGTTAATTTAACTTTTCAATTATCCAAAACTCTATTCTCTAAACTACTCAATTCAAATAATAATAGTAAGTTTGTTGAGAAAAATCGCAGCTGCGCATTCGCCATAAGTACAAAGTTTTAACTTAAAGGGGAGACTAAGGGATTATCCCTTGGTTGCAGCTAGGAAAGTTATTACGTACTTCGGTTCTATCCATTCCACTTTGAAAATAAAGGGAAAAGTTAATATACAACTTCGATGATTGGATTTAACTTGGTGATGTGACAAATTGTGAACGTGTCAGTTGTATATAGACATAAAAACATAACAACTTTACGCCTTTCAATTTCCTAATGGCTTTACAGATGTGCACATACCTATACAATGTACGACTCGTATATCACCACTTAAGTATGTTATTAAGTCCTATGTAATCGAAAGTAAACCTATAGTCGTATAAGTACTATTGCCTGATACGGTATAATTCATCATTACTACTGAGAATTTTATAAAAAAAAAACCTACAACCGGATCCCCTAGCTAGCTAAATTTTGACTCAACAAACGAGACAGTCAAGTCATGATATGAAATAATGAAAACAATCGTGTGTAACAATAACCAATAACAAAAACAATGTCGAATATTCGTCACGTTGGTTATTAAGTACTTAGGAATTGTGTCAAGTAATGATACTTATTGTCTCACAACTCAACATTGTAGCAAGGTGAAGCTGTGATCAATAGGTTTTACATTTAACCGATAAGACACGTCTGAATGCTGAGTGGAGCCTTGTAGTGTCATTTTAAAATTACTTGATTGTTCTTCTTCTATAACAATGTACTTGAGATATTTGGAAAAATGTTTTTACTTTTTTACTAACAAGACTAATTGACAAAACTTGCTGAATGTGTAGCTCGTAAGTATTGTATGTCAATCAAATCTCATGTTCGGATAGTTATAAAACAATGGAAAAAATAGTTGGATAACAATGCTTTCAAACAAAGTTTCAATTTGGAATTCAGTGACGCGAACAACTAACGAGGATCTTCTTGTTAGTTTGGCTTTACAAATCATACAATTCATTCGACACAATATCCGTTTTTTCAAAAAGTTTCGTCCAAATATGAGTTCGGAATTAGAACAATAGCGAGATGGGATAACTGTTTGAACCATTGCAAAAACATGCTAAAAATGTAAGTAGTAAAGCTTTTATTCGCATGGTTATTGTACTATGAATTGAGTCAATAATTTCCGACCCTTTTATGCTGCCGGACTTCCCCATTGTTCTTAAATTTTTAGCACACCTTCCAATTTAGACCTTAACAAAACGTAACAAAATCCAGTGTCACATACCAACAGTTTGTTTGAATTCTGAATAGGTAATGAAAATGGCAATTCATAGGATTATTTTAATCAGCTGTATATTTTAATTCTGAGCATTGCTAAGCCATTATTTATTAATATATGATGATTTATTGACGTTTTAATTAGGTTTAAACTGTACACTATTTGATTGTAAACAAAGTCGTGTCCGTATGTTTGCAGTTGACAAATTACTACTAACAATTACTGAAATATACAAAAACTTTAAATTCTTAATTACTATGGACCTGCCAGATAATGATGACATATTAACACTACAAAAATTTAATTAACGTTTTAAATTAACCGCCCAGTATTGTGCCCTTCGTGTCAGAAAATCAGGTTAATATATGTTTACAGTTTTACACCGGCATTACTACTTTTACAAAGCTCTCCAGTCCGAACTGGGGAGTTCCGAGTTGAAAACATCGCGTGTCGAGCTTATGACTTAACTACTTACGAATTCCACTAGAATTTTAGACAAAATTATTAAATAAATATTCATTCAGAAGAGGTTACATTTTTTTCTGAATTTTATTGAGAAACGAATTCGGCTACTATGGGTCGAAAGTCAGGTCCTACAATAGGAACAACCAGCTACTATTATTGACTAGTTGACGTTGACAATACATCAGTAACTAGGCAATGTTACCAACTTAAATGTGATGGTGCCCCGAATAACAAGATCATGTTGTCAGTATTAATTATTTAAGATTGAACCGAATAATAAATTAATGAAGGGTTGACGAACTGAGCGCCATGGACAGAAAGTTACTTAAGCATAAATGAGAATTTAATTGGCACTCACCCCACGTGAATCTCGGAATAGTATGGCAGCATGATGGGGATCGAGGAAAGCGTCGGATGCCCTGTGCCGTATAGTCGGCACGTGTCCTAACGATGAGCGGCGCTTCTCAGCATCCTGAGACGTTGCCCTGCGCAGGTGAGCTCCTGGTGACAAACAAAACACATTTTATTAACAAATTGTTTTTTACAAGACTATGATAAAAGGTACTTTCTAAATAGTATCTTACTCCGTCTAATAAATCATACATTTTGTAGGAGTAGACTTGTACCTTATGTATATGTAAGTATGTAAATTATAAATTCTCGTTTAGTGGGTGTAACCCCAAAGCCTTGCGTCAGTCGTTTGCTTCAGTTGTTTTCTCCAGACGAGTTGTATTAGGAAAACCACATGAAATGGTGTTGCAATAGTTAAGTAAAAGTGTAAATAATGTTAAGACAATGGATTATACAGTTTTGCGAACAACAAAGCAATTCGAAGTATAGTGTGGCCCTTACAAATTGTTTAGTATAGGTAGAAACTTTTTCTGATAAAAGGTAGAAACTTTAAACTTTTTAATATCTTACAAATACCTACCTACAAGTGCGTAAACATATGAGACAAAAATATTGATTTCGTATTAGTCAGTAACAACAAATACAGTATTGGTAAATACTCATACTTGTTATGCCAGTATTTTCAAGTCACCTAAACATTTTTGTCAACACTTGAGACTGGCTGAGTAGCAATTAAAGAATATAAATATGTTTGTTTGTCTGACAAGATACTTAGACGATCGAAGTCCATAAAAAGAATACACTTATATGCCTTATATGCCAGCTTATTACATATAATAATAATATACGCCTCGCCTACACATTTCAGTAATCAAGCCCATTCATATAGGGCGAGCCCATTGCCATAAAGGTGACGACAACTAAGGTAAACTTTGAATACATGAACAATAGTTATAGTTGACTAATTAGAACTTTATGATTTACAGAACTTTATGGCTATCCAATACCAATATAGATACAAACAGTATGTGTTTAAGCCCCATCAAGAAAACCGCTTAAAAATGTAAACTAAACTATTTTTCCGGCTTAGTTATACAGAATGTCTTTAATAAATATTCCTGCAGGGAGTTGCAATTTTTTATACTATAAATAACATTCTGTGGAACTTATCATTTTTTTATATTTTCGTAGATATTGATCCAAGCCATCATCCCCTACATTACCTCTTACTATTTAACTACCTTTACATAAATGTACCATTCGTCTAACTCTATTCCTGATACGTAGTTTAGCGAGAGGAATAGGCCTATAATGAACTAAGTACATAGGTATAGGTATATCTAACAGAGACGATTTCCTTTCTCATTCAATAAATTGGCTCATACATACACATGCGCGGGACGTCATTGGCTGTACCTACGAGTTGAATTATATCGGAGTCCTATATTTTCTTTACGATGCTTTGAGCCTTGTTACAGAAACTAATTAATTTATTGGAAAACTTATTAGTTTTAATATATATTATCCTGTTAACGTGGTGTGTTTAATGATTATGCAAAGCGCTGGTAATTACGCAACGCTGTATAAGTAATAAATTAGTTGAATCACTATTCCTCTGTAAAAGCTAGAGCATAAATATAAAGTAAGTCGACAATATCGAAGAAGTCCTTTTCAATTTTCCAATTTTGTAAAATTTTCGTAAATTTATTTATGACGGTTAAGTAATTGTAATTTTAAATATGGCAACGAATTTCACTCAAGACCTTATAACAACTAACTATTCAGAAGAATAAAGATTGTCACTCAAAGAGATTAATACCCGATTCAGACTATCGTTTGTATTTTGAAAAGCAATACCACTTCCATCTCCCTATAGTTATTACTTAGTTCTACAAAAGATAGTCATCTTTTAAAGACATATACCTATAAACTGTCGTTAAGTTAAAAGCGCACGTCAAGTATGATGTAACATACTCCATTTTAACACTGCTCGAGTGCACGTTAACCTTTAGTACACATAACCGCGATCCCATAAACGCGTTATAAATCTTATGAAGTTGACTTGTGCTCAATCACGCAATCGTTACCGCATCGATCTGACGATTTAATAAATAAATAAACTTGCTACGTTTACTCAAACGTATATGCGAAAAGATGTGTGAATTATTGACTATATTAAGGACTGTTTGAATCATTTAATGATTACTAAATTCAGTATTTAGCTATTGTTTTTGGAACAATGTCATTACTGAGGAATAGTTTAGTACCAGAACGCACTCGGAACACATTTTTATATTGTTGTCACATAAACGAAAGGTTCAGTAATCATTAAATGACTCTAAATACGACAGTACAAGAGCTAGAGAATAAGTATCAAAAGAACAATAAATCTTAGTTTATCAAGTTGATGTCACAACCAGAAACCTGGTTATCTACTGTAAAACTGGATTAAAGTATTTCATCTGAAAAATAAAAATGTTATTTTATTCTTTAAAAGGATCAGCGCTGTAAGAGGGTTCTAACAATAAACAAAGCTGGAAATGTCGCCACAAAGGTAACGTTGCGAACAGTTACTGTGCCCGCAAGGATTACACGCTGACTGTCAGTTGCCTTACTCAAGGAAACTGAGCACATAATTTATAGAACGTACTTGCTTTGTAACCAGGTACAAAACGAGGTAAATTCAAGAGAATTTACTTTTGTTGCGACCTTCTTATCTTACAAAAATACTCGTCTCAAAAAAGCTCACTTTTTAATATTTTTCTTTTAACACCGAGATTTTTCTTTTGATGTAAAATAACTCCATTAAACCGCCTTAATCAAGATATTTGAATAATGACATAGCCTCGTTAAAATTTCTCATTGACTCAACACCGTAGACATGTGAACCCACACTTAGCTCTTAATTGGGTCAATTTAATTAGAGCAAAATATATTGAATATAATGAATTTTGACTGCTAGTAGATACACAAGTGAAATTAGAGACAATTATTAGGAATTTAATGGTTATTGGGGAATCCGGAACTGGGAAGATTGCGAAGGGGGGTAATTTGGCCTCCGGTAACCTCACTCACACAACGAAATACAACGCAAGCGATGTTTCACGTCGGTATTATGTGAGGCCATGGTATCACTCCGGTAGAGGCGGCCCATTAGTGCCGAAGAAGCTCTTCCACATTCAATCATATTCTAACTAGTCTTTTTTGAGTAACTCGGCGATGTGGAAGCAGCATTTAAATTCTTAATATGGTATTATAAACAACAAAATATGCAAAGTACACAGCATACAGAAGCATATTATTACTAAGAAGATGAACAAATCAAACTATATTTTATTTATGTTTGAAAATAATCAACATCTTTAGATGCAAAGTCCGCGTTAACATAAATATCTACCGCTTCCTTGACAAACGTATGTATATACAAATAATAAAATTCACTGCTTACCAATGAATAAGAAGCTTAAGAAAAAATATTAAAACCGACCATAAAATGTTTGGCAAAGCATATGGTTCGTTTGGAAAAACGCCAAATGTTAATATCCTTAACACAATTTGAGGTTAACGTTTGCAACAAGTCGGTATGGCCTTAAAATGAAGCAAAATCATTCGTGAGTATGCACATTGAGAATCACGATAAGCCTACATTTTATGCAAACTGGTAAATAAAGACAGCTACCTATTACACGAGTGTTTATTTGTGTACTTAAGAATGTCTATTTTAAAATATTAAACCAATAAAATGATTTCATTTAAGTCTTCATTTATTTAAGTCACTTAAAATTTTCTTACTCTAAACTCTTACATATGTACATATTATAACTCCTAAATTCCAACTTCTCTGCTATGGTCATTTACAGATTACTTATACAAAAAGTCACAAGACGATAATCGTTACAGTATGAGCACCATGTATTTAGTTCACTTATCAGTAGCATTATCGGCTGAAGTTCTGCTCATAACCGAAGCATGCAAAGAACAACTGATATAAGTAACAATACGAGTATGTACTCACTGCGATTTTCCACAGAATTCATTAAAATTTATTTCAATCCTCACTAACCATTGAACCACTATTCAACTACACGCTTCGATTTACTTTTCTTTATAGAAAAGATAAAGAAAAATAAAAATACTATCTTCAATTTATCGTTACGTACGACCGATAGAGTAAGTGGCGAAGATTAGTACTAATCTCTTTAGATAATTCTTTAGGTACAAATTTAGTTTAGGCATGCAATCATTCTGATCATAATGGCTGAAAAGACGTCTGTCCTTTATGGCCTATTGTTATAAACTATTGTTCTTCAAGACGGCTTAATACAACCCTTTAAGGATTTGGTCCATCATTAATAATGGTCTTTATTAAACGAAGGATAAGACTTATCGGATTACAAGTTAAGGTCAGTGTTTTAGTAAATCCATGAGGATAATGGAAAAGTAATATTTGCCGCATGACCAAACCTAACATATGCTTTTGGGATTTTTGTTAACACACACTGTGCTGTAAGGGACTTGTTTTACAGTTTGCAATTATCGTTCAAGCTGTCAACGAAATATGAATCTATTGAAAAGGTATTCACGCTCGAATGCAATTCAAAATGGGAAACCTTTCCGTAAGATTCTGTCTGTATTTCAATTTAATACATGTCTCCATTTCAAATACAATTTTGCACACCTTTATCATCCTGAAGATATGATAGAAATGTACCGTTTACAGAGTAGTATGGCAGATAAACGATAGTATTTGTAAAGACAATTAATTATGAACTGTGTTTTGTATAAATTATGCCACAGATAAAGGTATTACCTACAAAATGTCCTCCTGAAAGCAAAAAGCTGTGATTTCTACAAGATGTGTATTAACTACCTAAATATAACATGGAAACCGAGTTCCAGAAGTTTTATATCCCACACTAATGATCCTTTGGGAATCGATGAAACTGTAATCTTAGTGGGGTACTGAAGCATAGTTAATACCGATCTAAAAGGGATTATCAAGTTCCTATGGGATACGTTTAATCTCGGAAGAGTTCGATAAATGTGTACTAAGATTGAAATGAACTAGAAATAACGTGGGCCAAAATTAAGAATCTCACAATTTATCACCAACACTTCTGGAAATAGAAAATAAATACTTTGAACACGCAATTTTTCTAAGATTTACAGCCTCTTTTATGATATTAAGAAAACATGCGTAACCAAGAATAGAATAGATAGATATTGCAAGAAAGTCATCACAATATTTAAGCCCTCGGCTTCGCTTTTGCAGTCACAGGAAAAGCGTGGCCCACAATCAGTCTTCAGACACAAATGTCAAGGCATAAACACACTCTGTTGCATCATAAAAGGAATACAAACAATCACGCTTTCTCATTTACGATATTGCAGTAAGGAACAAACAAATACTTATGTGTTATACTCTGAAAAATATAAACAGCAACATGGCTAAAGAAAATGCAATGTTACAGGCTAATTTAGAAGATTATTTTTCGATATTAATCTACGGATATCGAATAGAAATGAGCCGGGAAGCTCGAAGAACAGATTGTATTCCCCAGAGATTAGTGAAAATTGAGCGAGATAAAATTTAGGTCGCTCGATTGTGACCACGTAATTAGGCCATTAAAGTCGGAAATGCAATTTTATTATCCTTATCTTGCTAAACAACTACTAAATGTGTCAAATGTGCTGCTTTTAACACATTTCAAGCATCTCTGGAACTATTTATTATCCTTATCTTGCTAAACAACTACTAAATGTGTCACTAAATATGCTGCTTTTAACACATTTCAAGCATCTCTGCAACTATTTAGTTATTTTTACTTTACACTTTTATGCAAACAAAACTTTATAGACATAGTATATAAGGTCGTCTTTGAAATGATAATGTTTGTTATTATCGAACGTAACAGATCTCCCTATTTAGAGAAGAATCCGAAAAAAAATACAAATATTGATTATTATAACCCCCAAAATAAAAGTCTGAGCCATAAATCAATATAATTGAAGGCAATTTACTTGGGCCAATACTGCACATAAATCGTAATATATCAATATCCCACTTGACGCGAACGGCAATAATTCCCTCCTTCAAATATTTCTGTCGGTTTTGTTTAAAAATCTTCATTGTCTTATTTTTTGCTCTACAACTCTGGGTATTCAATAAGAGTATTCCAGTAAGTGATTTATTTACCTATTTAAATAATCAGTTATAAATAAACATCTGTCGTAAGTAGTAAACGTACTTAGATACCTTGTTACAAGTCATGCGTTGAATGTGGATAGCTAATGTGAATTCAAATAGGAAAGTGTTATACATGTATAGTTAACAACTGCTAATAATATCTGTAGTCATAACATAATCATACCTAATCTGTTCGACTTGACATTTCCTCAAAGTTCGTTTGCAACTAAATAGGTATGGAGTTGATATGTTATGTTACAAAAAATAGAAAATAAAATTAGGAATGCCAATTTTTTCCTTGTGGAATAAACTTGTAAGTATAGTATATGTAATATATGTAATGAATCCTGTTTATAAATAGAGTCAGTGCTAACTTGGAACTTTTCAAATAAAAATCCAATCCAATTAAGAGACTTCCTACGAACTCAAGTGCAGCGTTTAGAACCTTTCGATCAATGATGCTCGTACCTCAGTCACTATCATAGCATTTACTGCCCTGACAAGTCAAGGCATACTATCGCCATCCAGGCTCTTTTGAAATATCAAAACAGAAATGTCTGTCAATCTGTCCGTCAATCCGTTCGAAAATGAAGGTTCGTGTGCATAAATTGAAACCAACCAAACCCATTTTGGTTGATCAATGTCTTGTATTCATCAACACAATACGAGTTCATTAGTTTTGTAGATAATATTTTCAATAAATTTAATAATTATTATTGTAACTTCGTTAGACAGATATTAAATATCAATTAACAACAATGCTTAGTTAGATTACTCAAATGTCAAACCTAACCTTTACCACATAGCGGTTTGAGGTGTATTGGTTACATACTGATACTGAATTTTATAAAACTATTGTGGGCATTACTAGGACTAATGGGGAGGCCTTTGTTCAGCAGTGGACGTCTCTCGGCTGATGATGATTTTGGACATTTGTTTGTTAATTTCAATCAATAATAGTATATTTCTTTTTATTTTTCTTAATTTGGTCTTTAACGACGAATGACAAGTCACGCACTTGCTTTCAACGGTTAAATAGCTGTGACTTTGAAGACATTGTCGGTCTCCTCACCAATAAAACGGATACCTAGCGAACTTCTTCAGAAAATGATTTTATATACTTTAGCTATTTTTTCATCCAAGATCTAAACCAGTTTAAAGTTTAAAGACCTAATATAAAGTTTACATTTACAATAAAAGATAATCTATCTGTTTATTGACATTTAGAAACAACTGTTTTTATTTCCAACACAACTTCTTTATCTACATTTTAGTATTCGCGGTAGGATATAAAAAGGCAGACTACTAAACAATACTACAAGTACCTAGATGAAAATTACTAGCACTGGGCTAAAGCAATAATATTTTCTTCTAATAAAAGGGACCGATTTTCGTTTATTCGTTTCTATACAGTAATATATTTCCAGTAATTCATTTACACAAAGAATTGCGTAATGAGTGCCTTAACTAGGTAAGACCGCGTCTTCGTTCGCGTGGAAATTGGTTATCTCTGCCAACTGTAGACATTATTTTAAGTTTAAAACTAGGTACTAAATATACTATAGACAGACTAACTTTTTCTTGTGGCTAATGTCTTTCAATTCTGCGTCTCCCAACAAAGACCCATTTATTGCTCGAAAAAAGCCCACACTAATATTTTTTCTATGTGATTAATGTACAGACATCGGTGAGACATTTTTATATGTACCTACAGATGTTATATCCACATGTATCCTCGGGTACAGAAGAACTTGTTAACCTCATTAATTAAGCCATTGTTCGGGGACTAATCATGTTAAATAATTCAGATAATGTTCATTTATTACCCATTGTTACAAATTTTGGCTGTGGCTATGTTAGTTACGGTTACAATTCTTTGTTTTCTTAATTCCTATTTAGAACAAAAGCTAATGTTTTTCTTATAAGCACGTAAGAAGAATACCCGTAACTACATATTGTATGTACTTAAAACTCCTAGAAATAGTTTATACTGGTGGGAATTCGTGTACTATTCCACCAGAGATGTGCTGTGCTACGTTGCTGTGGATGCGTTTGGCTTCCACCAATCATATTCATTGGTAAAGGTGGAAACGGGTTCAATTAAGATATTTTGTTAAATATTGTAAGATGTGTGATTTGGATGCGCGCTATGGATGCGTGCTATGGATGCGTCCTATGGATGGTTTCCCAAATATCGTATACTCGAGCTGCGCATCTTCGCAGCACATCTTACTCGCACCGCTACATAGCTTAGTATCAATGGAAAAGGTCAAATAGTTTCACAGCTTAACTATTATATCCTCGCAGCATAGTTAATTAGCACATCTCTGATGGAAAAGCACCCTTAGTCAAGTAAAGGCATTTATTAACTTTCGTAATTGTAATACAGTGTAAGAAGTAGGTATGGAAGTTTGGTACGGCTATAAAAAACTTGTGTAAACATGTGTGAGTACATATTTAGCATCATTGAAAATAACTCTGTCCCTTTGACTTTGTCCGTAGAACATTAATAATAATTACGTACTAAAAATAGTTTGTTCAACATCAACACATTTTTTACAAAAGGCTGGGAAATTTATAATATGCGAAACACAAAGTGCATTTTCAAAGAAAATACGAATGAATAATGAAAGGAGGACTATAAATATAGAAGAGTCATCATTTCTTTCCACAATAAGATGAGCAGTAAATTATTTTACGCCTACTAATATTTAGAATTCCTTTTAGTCTAAATCTAGGCTCAGTAATAACATTTTTACATAATACGAATCCGCATAAGCAGACAGGGGAAGGTGAAATTGCGCCTTTAATAATATTTTTCGAGTAAACGAAGCGAAGCAACTCAAGTACGGCGTTCTATAAGCACTCGGACCGGTTTTACCCGATAAATTCTCTCCACCCAGTAACCCATTTAATCGAATCATTTAAAAAAGAAATCCTTTTTTATTTCGGGTGTACTGAAACGGGGCTATATCAATTTACTTTTAACTGGTATGAAATTATTCGATTCGGGTAACAGTCTCTTAAAAATCAGTTTTTAAATACCTACCTAAATGTTAAAATTAAAGAACACAAAAAAAGATCAGGGAAATATTTGGGTTCACAGTAACAAGATTTAAAAGGTTAAACAATGTGCTTATTCTCTTTGTTCTGTGGTACAATGTTAAAACGGTCCTTCTATTCGAATCTCAGGATATACGGGATTTCAGATTAACATTTTTAAGATTATAATGTAACATAATCACCCAAGTAGCGAAGTTTATTGCTAAATTCCATAATTTGATCAACTGGTTTTAATTTGCGAGTCTCAAAATATGTGTTATAAATAACTGTCATATTTATAGAATGGACTTTGAGGCTTGGTTTTTTTATTACATCATATATCAAACAATATGAATTTATTCTTGTCCTAATAAATGATACCTACATGACTACACCAAGCGGCAAACACGAAAAATATTGGACAAAAACTTTTTTAGAAGTGCCAACTAAGCTTTGATAAAGGAAAAGGTAAGGTACCAAACCTTTACAAATCCCTTTCATTATAGTTCTGGCAAATCGACAAAATATCCGTACCGCAGGACCCATAGCCGTACACCCTATTAAGACGTAATACGGGTGTTTATTACTAAACCTGAATTAAAAGTTACTACAGATACGAGAGCAATTACAAGCCTTCATTAAGCTCAATAGACTTGGGGCAAATTCAAATTAATATGTTTAACCTAAAAATACGTTTTGGAATATTTTAGTAACAACATCCCGAACGGTGCTGCGAACTGTACAAAGGAATGCTTGTAGTTGATTGTGTTCTATGTGGAAGTCTGCAGCGACACACGACGGCACACGTCTTTTGTTTTGCCAGCATATACACCATGAAATTGTACCGTAAAACATGGCAACTTTACCATATTTTAGAACAAAACACGAAATATATTTTTAACCATAAGACGCATAGAAACCAAATCTATATATTTAGAATTGTAGTCTATCTGGCTCACTTTACCGTCATCATCATCATCATCAGCCGAGAGACGTCCACTGCTGAACAAAGGCCTCCCCCTTGGTCCTCCACGTAGAACGACAAGCCGCCACCTGCATCCACTTTACCGTAATCGTCATTAAATACAAACACTTATTTTAGCCGTAGTAAAGAAAAAACAACATGGGTAAAGATACCAAATTTTTGGCAACTTTACCTACGCGCTGTATTCATCGTGTATTGCATATTGAAGAGTTGTTGAGGTACAGAGGGCTTCATCTAGGACTACTTCGTATTAAAATGCAAACAGTATGAGGAAATCTATAAAGATAACGGCTACACAGACATTAGGGAAAGTTGCCACGGGTTTCATCGTAATTTACATACAAATAATTTGTTACGCTAGGGGTTGTCAAAAAAAGAGGAACTTTTTTATGACATGTATATTTAAAAAAAAATTTAATAAACCTTAAACCTAAAGTAAAAAAACGCACAAATTACTAACATAAATATTATTCCCTTTTAAACTAAATTAAGTTCTAAAATTTTAAGTATTTATGTTTAAAATTGTAAAAAAGGCTACAAAATAATGTTTAATCCTTGACTTTTTGATTTTATGACTTCACTATCTCCATAGCTAATTATAACATCACTTCCGTATAATTTTTATAGTCTCTAGCTCCGAGTTTTCTGCGGTTTTGTTTCATGGGAGCCATTTTGGCTGTAAAACAAAAGGTATTATTAAATACATTATATCTTATCATCCAGGATATTCACTATTATGCTGTGAAATTTAGGTATTCGAAAATGGTTACATACACACAAACAAGAAAAAAACATTTATTGCCAGCCTTAACTGTAGGTAAAGTTGCCACAAAGCAGGCCGTGGCAACTTTACCTAACCTGTGTCAACATTACCGAAGCGATTATTTATCAATAAATTAAAGAAAAAGCAATTGCTGACATTACAACAGTAATCCCAACTATAATATACATAAAAGATCAAAATTTCACTCACCTGTGACAAATAGTTAAGGCTCTGTAAGCACAATTTAGGAACAACTAACTTTTAGCTCATTTTCACGCATACATTGTGACGGCCATTACTGGCATAATAGCAGTCTTACGTCTACGCAAAATATAGTAAATATTTCCTTTTAAAGTCTAAAAATTACTTCTATTACAAAACAGAATTCTAGTGGGTAGATTTTTAGATAAATGAGTTTATACCTATAGTATGGTAAAGTTGCCAAGGGCCCGGTAAAGTTGCCATAGTTTACCGGTACTATACTTTTCCATAACTCCTAAAAAATTAATGCAACGTATTCTTCGCTCACTTACCCATAAAACTTAATTTAATATCTCCAAAATGATACATTTGGCAAAAAACGAAATGCCAATGTTATTTTACAAATACAAAGGTATTATTTCCTTTTGTGGTTTCTAGACATGGTTTCATCTAAAAAGGTTATTATTTCTATTCGTAACGAAACAGCCTTGGGTCATTGGTCACATTTTCCTGTTATCGGATTTTATACAAAAAAGGAATACAAATCTTTATATTATTATAACTGAATGTCACTAGTCCTGTCGTATTTCGATAAACTACGAGAGACACGAACACAAAAAATATATAAAATCAAAAGGTATACTTTATTATTATTATAGTCTTACTTCACAAAAATTATATCTAAGGACATTCGTGCAGAAACGTTATTAAAGGAATTGATGAAAAGTAATCAACCAGCGGCGATGAATTAAAATATCTCCTTCATCGTTCATGATAGTCGAGAAACCCATTTTCAAGTAAAATCGAAATCTTCAATTTTCGTTGAAATAATTATCGGAGATGCAACATAATATTTGAGGGCTTAGAGCCAGCTTACATGAAGAAACTACGTGTATCAAAATAAACTTACGTTTTCGTACAGCTCCTGTGAGCACGTATGAGGCTCCAGCCTTAGAGCGTTCTATACCAGCTTTATACGACATCATAAACCTTCTAATGACTTCAAATATAAGTTTGTAATTATCCAAACTTCATCACATTAAACGAATTAATGACTTTTGTCATTACTGTTTGATTTATCAGGAACTAGATTTATAAACGCCAAATTAATTTTACGTGTGATTTAAAACTGACAGAATTTGTCTTAGAATTCGGATGGAACAAGTCCTTTCGCATAACTACAATCAAATTCAGTTACGCGTTCAGTGTCATCGTGACCTTCACAAATATCAAGGAAACGAGATTAGATGACGTAATCAGCATAAATACGAACACTGGTGTCGCTGTTTAGTATCCACTCTAGTCTTTTTAAAGACACATAAAACAATATAAGTCTTTATATTCCCTGAGGGAAAGATAAAGTGCACATAGACTATAAACTTCCACTTTTCGTGAGTTATGTGTCCTATTTACAGGCGTGTCTATTACCCCTACACCGGGTGCAAATTCTAACTCAGTGCTTACAATGAGGATATCGAAATCCCATACCTGCATATTTCCTGCCTGATCCAAGAATAACGGTAAGAATTTCTTGCTGAACAGTGGCGCTTGCAACTACTATACAAGACTTCCAGGTATAAAGCATTGCTTGTTATTGTACTGGATTAACATATCTCTAAGAAAAGTATTTCATGTCCCGAGCGTTACTGGACAGTATATTTTGAGCATTGCATTCTCCCACATTCACACTATATCACCCGATATAAAAACATTCCTTCTGAATTGCAAACCTTCTCCTTTTTGAAGTCGATTAAAAATGAATACCAATTTCCAGTGGTCATTGCATCATGCGTATACGGTCAAACCGATTTCATCTTTTTTTTTTTTTGTCAACAGAAAATGCCAACCGAATACTTTTTTGAAAATTTAAAATGGCAACCCTCTGGACGTCAGGTGCCACTGGTTGGCAACTCAATTTGAACAAAATAAATTGCATGTCAGTGACATCAATCAAATTCTTTTTGTTGTTTTTTTTATCGAGATTACTTAGGGAAGTAGTACATAAAATGTCATATTGCAAATCTGTGCCCTTCGCGATTTAAACGAGTTTCAACTCTTGTAAAGAAAATAGATCAGTTAACCTCCATAATTAGTTAACGAACTATTGTTTAATAAAGCGGAGGGAAAAGTTGAGGAAAAATGCACTTGCTTGCTATAAAATATTCAGGTCAACCACTTGGAAAGCAAGATATTCTCGCTAGGTAATTGATTTTCCGACAATACAGCTAGTACAAGAGTAAAAGGCACATAAAGTATTTGAAAAATACAACAACTGTTATTGTGAAAATTTCTACTGCAGAGATAAATGTTTAGAAATTTCCAACCCATCCAAACATTCATTGGTCCGTGAAAGCAAGCATTTTGTGCCTAATTGGGCTCAATCCGAACTTTAGTGAAAGGTTATCCTTATTTTTTAGTCCTAATTCTTATTACTGGTGGTTATTTAACTGATCCCCTTTGATAAAATGGAAATAATTGCAATTTTATTCTCAATGTTGATGTACTATTTGTCAACCAAAACTACTTTAACCTATAAACTGATATCGCTAATAAGGTTTAATATCTATAAAACGTTAAGAGCATTGCATTCCAAAGGGTTATAATGCATGCGGTCATTCACAGATGACAGGCAAAGCGTATCGTGCTCCAATTTTAAAATAAACGCAACGCTGCATCTGCGCCAACTGCAGATAATTCAGCAATGCACGTCACTGAGTCTGTCTTATTGCTAATTAGTATCAAGTCTGATAATAATAATTGGACCTACGAATCTCCATGGTCGACAGATATAGAGTCAGCCAGTCAAGTGGCACTTTTCAATGTGTTATGAGTCGCATTGGGGATTGAATATTACATTTTTAACAGTGATGTGACGGGCATCCTGAAGAGTGCAATGATGCCGCTATCCAGCAAAATGCCATTATCTGCAGACGGGAACATCAATGGTCAAAAGAGAAATTAGAATGTAAATGAACTGCCGGTAACCTAAGTTAATTTTCCGATGCTATATAATACCGGTAGTTAATGCATAGCTACCAAGTATGTTATGTTACGTTCTACAACATCACACATAAAACCGCAAGAAAGTGGGCTGTGAAAGTCCTCCGCGACGCGAATCAGAGCGAGAACTCAACAAAATATAAATGAAAATCCAATATTTATATCTTCATTAATAATTATTTAATAACGCTAGATAAATAACGTGACCCCTGCTCTGGAGTTTCACATAAGAAACTAAGTGGAAGAATATTTGTTTTATACTCGCTCTCGCGTCACTAACAGACGCTTACGAGAGGTATCTAAATACTGTATAATATCTTAACCATGTCCTTCTTGTATATTTCCATGAATTGTACAGTTTATTTTAAAAATATGTGGACTCTTATCAATAATTACAGACTTATTATTATAACTCTATTATTATTAGATACAATACCTTCTCTTAAGATTTCGTCGAAAATTTGGTAGGTAGCACCACAATCTTCAAGCACTTGCCGCCTTAGAATTTTGTGTGAGTGATCACCATCAAGCGACTTAGATCGAGAGCGAAACTCATCACTGTCCATAGCACGAGCCTCGTCGTTACTGGCGGCCGGAATAGCGCAAGAGCCTCGCCGACCTTCCCCAGACTCGTGCCGCCAATGCCCCACTTTTTTACCAAACGTTCGAATCAGTTCTTGTATCGAGTGGTGTTTATGCCGATGTCCGCTACTGCTTGACCCTGACCCTCGCCTTTCATTTTTCTCATATTTGCTATCCTTATGATCTTTAGAATCTTTACAGCCCGTCACACTCTCGGTTAATTTTTGAGCAAAACTTTTATTATCATGTCGATTTCTATGGCTCAATTTTGAACTAGATATTTCACCATACCGTTCACATTTACTATATTCGTGTTCTTGAATATCATCCATAACATCGTTATAGAGAGGCGAGACGAAGTTTCTGTAGTCGTTGCGCGGCGCGTGGTATGTGTTGACGCCAATCTGATAGCGGTCTCCATCGCTTCGTTGCCGTCTGTAGTCTGGCTGATGGGTGTAATAATGTTGCGTGGGAGACCCTCTCTCCATAACATCCCGAATGTAACTAGCAAAATTCGGATAGCGATCTCGAGGACTAGAAGCAAACTCATAGGGACTTCCTGAACTAGCTCTCATACTCCGATGCGCACTAGAGCCCCTCTGATGTATAGGTATAGGTCGCGCCGTCGACGATGATGCAGCGCCTTCATTTGCTAGCACGTTACGTGAGTCCGTTGAGGTTAACGACGAATACCAACTGTCACCACTGTCTTCTTTTTCTATAGGAGGGGTTGATTCTCGGTGGTGTTTGTGCAGAAAATGCGTGAGGCCGTGCATTTTGAATACTGTCTTTTTTACACTTCACTTACTAATTTCTATTCATTTCTGGAGTCTCACACCTTCATCTTTATTGAATATTGATCAGATCTCGGACTAGCAACAAGTGACATTATGTTAATGCAAATATTTAGTTAACGACTGGGTGTCATCATTGTTGTACTAAATAATTAATACTGAAGCAAGAAGTATGTATCTACATTATGGTTCATTGGATCGTACAAAACCAAAATGTCAATTATGTCAGTATTCACTAGTTAAATAGTATGAAACATAGTCGCAAACACATTTTTGATGGAGTTTTTTAATGGATAGAGTGATTCAAGAGGAATGTTTATACGAATCCAAATTTAAATTGAACGTGTGCGAAGCCGCAAGCAAAAGCTAATCTATCTATACTAATATATAAAACTGAAGAGTTTGTTTGTTTGTTTACATTTGATAAAAAAAAATATGTTGGATATTCCATTTATAGAGGAAACCTATAAAACATCACGCTATGATCAGTAGGAGCTGGGCATTTGATGAAACCGCATGTAACTAATAACACTACCAGGACATGTTATGTACCTATTAAATGTAAGTAGAGGTCATAAGTTTATTTCATACATGAGTAATCGAACGCATCAGCTGCGCTGCGTACCGAGTAGCCGAATGGGGATAAAACAGGTTTACCGCGCTCCAAGGTCACGGCTCGCGACGCCCTACTTAGGGATTGTAAGTAGCGAAGGGGGAACGCCACAAGGGCTATGGAACGAACAGAACACAAATGTTTGGAACAGGACGCATGCGTACCATGGGGGTCACCTTCATACCCTGCGAATTTGATTCACCATGGGGAATGCATTGCGGACGTGACTTGAAGAACACAATGGCACATTTTTGCGTATTTGTATAAAGTACTTTGGTTTAACATTTTTGAGAATCGTTTACGTTAGGTTTTTTATTTACGGTTCTAGACCAAGTTGTCTCATTAAGACGTATTATAACTTGTTTAGTTAGTATTGTTAAGCGCGATACGTACTGTTTCATTCAGATTTGTAACGAGGAGAGTTCGAAACTACTAGGTGTCTGCGTATTGTTTTACAAAGATCTTTATCCCAGTCAAAACTTAGTAAATAACTTTGAAGGTATCCAATTATAGTGCTAGACTAGAAAACGAGGAAAACTAATGAACAAAAACATAATAATATGGTATTATCAGTTATCATAACTTTACAATGTTCAAGGTCGAAAATCTTTGTTCAACGTCTCAATGTTTAGGTGAAATAACTTCTGTAATTTTGGATTTATTATATTCCTTGAATTTTTAAGTACTCAAATATACCTCTAGTTTATTTAGTTTTCATAATTAAAGCAAGCAAACTTTAATGCATTTTCATCTGTGTTGCATTTGTTTACGGCTTAAATATCAACAAGTTTGTTTTATTTTACGTGACAAAAATATAACTCTTTGAAGGAGATGTTCGTTAAAGAACCATTGAATAATCCGACAGTAATTATAACACACCTCAACAAAATAATATCAGTTTGTCAAAGTTGTAATTATTTCGTGAAAAACAGAACTTCTTCGTTAACATTTTATTTAATTATTTCTTACATGAAATTTTTCTTAGAACTTCAGACATTTGTATTGTTTAATTTCATATTTTTCTGCTCAGACAAATCTTTAATAATAATTATAACCTAGGTTTCTTCTCGTTTATTATTTTACAATTTTCTATTGTTTTATACAGGAGGATTTTAATATGATTAAACTATGAATACCTAATTGGATAGAAACTCTTTGACATTGAGAAATTACTGTTCATAAACTTACGTTATGTTACGGAATAAGTAATTTTTGAATGAAGTGGTCAGTTACGATTTATGCAGTGTGGCTTAAGAATACACTATTTACAAGTAACAATTATAACTTTTACTTTCGTGCTATCAATAACGCTAAACAATATCTAAACATACAACACTCAAAAATAAATAAACCTTTACAGGATGATACTGTTATTGAGTTAATATAATAAAAATATAACTTATTCACTCTGACCGTAAACTATTTAGGGATAATGTATAGCCCAGACGGCGTCAACAGTACATTAGCCAGGTTTTATACAAAGCCTAGAAACATCCAATCAAGTTTATATAGCGTAATAGACGTACATAGTTACAAGAATATCATATTTCAATGACTTTATAATTGTGAATGGTTTACTGAGAGTTAACAAGTCAAGAGGTTAACAACTATGGCGGCTAATGAAGCACGTAATGTGTTATAGTTCAATATAGTAGAGAATCATGTAGGTCTTATTATGTAGGACATTTTGAAACTAATGTGAAGTCCGGACCGGAGATTTAAATCCCCCGTTACACAGGAATGAAAGGTACGTGCACCGTTGATTTGGAATTTTAATTAAAACGACCCAATCTTGCAAAGAATCACCTTTCGAAAACGACATTAACCAGGAAATAGAGCAGTAATAAAAAATAGGTTTTGTATTTATTTAGTGACGTTGGTTCCAAAACCTAACAATGGCGTTACGTAAATGTTGGATAAACAAACGCAGGAGTCTAGTTTCAACATATTAGACAAGAACTATTTTTTATCTAATACTATCACACGCTACTAAGATAAGTACGGTTTTTCTTACACAATATGATAATGTGATACCTACTAAAACTGTCATAAAAATACACATAGAAGTTACTAAATTATATTAAGGTTGAAGTTCCAAATAACTCGATTTCTACTTAATGATATTCTAGCATTCATATAATGTAAATTAATTGTTTTCAAACAGTGAATATTCGCTTACGAAAACCGTATTTCATCTTATTAACATTTACATAAAACTAACAAACATAATTTCGATTTTAGACAACTAAAATTTCAATGTCACTGGCTGTTTTCAAGCAAATGCAGGTTCATAGAACTACTTATAATAAATACATTACATAATCATTCTTTGGCCTATTGTTTTAAAAAAAGTAAAATAATATCACCTGACCTGCTGATTATGTAACAGACAATAAATTATAGCAAGTTCAGGATTTAAAATGAAACGTAAGTACTTGTGTATAATGTAGTTTCCGTTCTAAATACCTGATTTACTTGCATTGTAACAACTTGATGACTATTTATGTGGAATTAAATAAGTAGTTACGTTGACAAGGCGAATTGTTTGAAAAGCCGCGATCTTTAAAAATGTATGCGTGTTGAATTCAAATATCGTTTAAACCGATCTGTTTGTTCGATACTTGTATTAAACTCTGTGATTACTCGTCTGTTCGTCCGTCTAGGATGGTATCAAGAGGTTGTGCAAATAACAATGAAATATTGGTTTTTCGTCGGCCTTCGAGGCACACCATATCTTGTCTTCCTATCGAAAAGTTACATTCAATTATAGATGTTTGTTTTCGTTTCTGAACATGTTATCATATTTGTTGGACTTCAAAGCCTTTTGTCAGATTACCCCATCATATTTAACATAAGCACAATTTTATAAGAATACCACTTAAATTCACAATGGCCTTCTATTCGTGTTTGCTTTTCATGGATCTGGTATAAGAATCGAAACAGCTGTATAACAAATTTGTAACACGCAAACATAGTTTAAATTACGCGTAATACTATAATTTATCCCCCAAATACATGCCACGTACTAAATTATGAATATTATGTGAAGTTATACAAATATAATAATAATTTTTACGATCAGCAAATCTAATTGCAGCCTGTTAATTCAGTTTTAATAATCGTTTTTATCGTTTAACTTTTATAATTATTATAAAATGCACATTTTATGAGACACACTTAAATTAATGACTTTTCAGTGATAAAAAACATGTTCTTAATTTTTTTTTTTTAATTAACTCTTATCATAATTTTTTCCTAAAATCTTGGGAACTATTTTTAGCACTTTTAAAGTAACTTACACCACTACCTATATCCTGAATTTTAAGGTCTTGCCCTATTAACTAAATAATAAACTCATGCCGTTGTCCCGTGAGACCTATAGGGTCCTATATACCACCGAAACTATAGACTACTTGTAAACCAGTATTGCGGGGACGGTACAACGATTGAATGAACCTTAGAGGGGTTAAAAATGGGGTTCCTGAAGGTCATTTTTAGGTACATTTCGTACTTTAGACTAACTACTTTAAATATTGTCTACGTGATACTAAATATAATTTTATAGCAACAAATAAATTATGTATCGGGAAAATCCCATTCACAAAATGTTGAATAACATAGAAATATAACAAGATTTGTTGAAATGTTTAACGCATTAATATTAAAATATTCTTATTAATGTAAAAATTGTTGTTTTAAATCAAGTTTACAACTAGACTAGCCTCGTCTATCAACTTGCAACAACAAAATAATAACGTTAGTAAACACGTGACATAACAAATAACCCTTCATTCATTTCGTGTATGAAACTTTGATTAAAAATAGTAAATATTAAAAAGTAGACACCTACACACGAAGTTCTTGTGTAACAAGTAATTATCAAACTATGTCTAAAAGTATTTTTAAAGTAATCCGGCTACTAAAATATGTGTGCCTTGACAAACATTCACAGTTACCTGTTATATGGAAATGTGTTTATCTACGAGTATCAAATCCCGTTCTTGACTGATACAATCCGAAGACGCTGTTAAGTTTTGTGGCAACGTTGCCAGGGAAAATATTAATAAACAACAATGATGACAATTGGCGCACTTTTTGGCAGTTATTACGGGCCTATCACGTTGTCAACTAAACAACTTTGTTTACTACATGTGTCGCAATGCGCCAGCAACTCACGACCAGGCAGTTGTACGACAGCACACCATGTGCCACCACAACAGAAAAACGTAAACACCACGCCGTGACACCGGCCGCTCCGAGATCTGATCAAACAAAGGGAAGTAAACCTAGTAACCACATCCGCACCGTTCATGGACGATTTAACACAAAGTACCGCTTATGTGCATCGTAAATAAATATTCACAGTTCATTGTATCGTTATTATTATCGTCTGTTTGTACGTCGCGCGCGACACGTCACTCACTCGCGACAGACGTGGGAACACTAACTTAGTGGAATAAGCTACTAAAGAGAGTGGGAACGAGAGGGCATTAGAGAAGACGCGCGTTGTCGGGCAGACCGCGTGCGGCAGTGGAACAGCGGTCCGGACCGCGTGGCGAGCACGCGACCTGCGGGCCCGACGCGGATCACGTCGCCTCTCCGAGTGGCCGGCAGCCGGTAAGCGGCAATGGCTCCTCCCGCGCTCACCGACATGCACATTGGCCTTGCTATGTCCGCCGCTGATGTCACTTGGACCTACCACTCTTGTTATCAATTTAACTAAACAATATTGTAGCACCTGTCCGTGAGGTTTACTTGAGATACAAATGTGTAGAAAAGATACTTGTATAATAAAAAAGAATCTGTGGTTATGAACCACTTAAGTATCGAAACCTCTCCAGTTACCGATGTGAGGAAGTTATGTTGTGTTTCCGAGCGCCTTCGCCCATTCGGTTGATATATGACGGACCTGACCTAATAAAAACCTAGACGAAAACTCTATAGAGCACAATATTTCACAAATATAGAGTAGACCTCTACATCTACCCGATTTTTGAGAGTCACCGAATCAAATACCGTTTTCGGTGCAGTTTTGACCTATCACAGTAAACAACGGTAAAGGCCAGTGATGAAGATAGAATGTGCCCTTTTAAAACTTGGCCGCACCTAAATAAAAATATCTGGGTTTTGAAATACTGTGGCTATGTTTGATCCAAAGGCATTATTTTTGTACGTAGAGGGATGAGTGAGATCCGTCTTTATAACCTCTAACTGATCTTACTGAACAGATAAATCTAGACGTGGTAAGGCATGATAGAAACACCACATTTATTTAAGCTCTTTCTTTATAATAAACTGGCATATAATTTTCAATTTTTTTTTTATTATTAAATTTACATTACGGAAAAGCAAAAACATAAATAAAAGAAATATAATTTAAATATTCATACCCAAAGATAAAAGTAAGTGTAGATTCAAACAGGTTAAAGTGCGTGCTCTGTGTCAGATTTGCTGTGCGAAACCTTGCCAAGTTAAATTTTTGCAATATTTATCAAGGATAAATAAACAAAACGAATGCTTATCAAATAATTCAAAGTCAAACTCTGACTATCAAGATCTGATCTGTACTCATTTGCCTTCCAAATCACAGTAATGATACCAGATAGCATTCAGAAGAAGATTAGCCAGAATAACCAGCACCAGATTTAAAAAAATCCGGATTTGCAGATGAGGCTGCAGGGTGATCTTTATTAATGGATTTGTAACAAAAAGGAAAAGAAGATTGATGACACTAATGACCATTTGACTCAAAGCAAGAGCTGGTGTGTGCAAAAACGAACCTAGTTTCTTTTTTAATGCTTGGACTTTTTAAAGATATTTTTATTAACTTATATAAGTTATATCAGCTGATATAAAGATATAACTTCGTTTAATATCACCTAACGGCCAATCTCCATAATATAGTATAAAGATTAGACACATAGTCAACATTGGGTATCGATATACCTATAGGTAGTAAGTGTAAGTACCTCCACAATAAGACCTACATGATACAAGAAGTAACTTACAATCAAAACAATCACCATCGCAATCAATTAACATTTGACGTAAAGAAAAAAAAACAAATTGCTGTTTTAATTACATTTCAACAATACCCACGTCACTAGCCAAAAAAGCGTAATATTATACTGGCTAGTAAAGTATACAGAAGCAAAATATTTTAGCATTAACAAACTTTACTATGGTATACTTTATCAATGGACGAGCATCGAACATAGCGTCACAGAATACTATAGAGTATACTATCTAAACCTAATAGCACTGTATAATTATGTACTTAGTAAAAATACATTCATAATCGGGATGATTTTTTTTATAAGTTTTTAAACGGATATGGTCACTAACACTAACATTAAGACTTAAGACGGGATATTTACCATGTTAATTAATGTCTATGAGTTTCCGATATTTCGGCACTGTTGTAATCGCCATGCTCACGGACGAACTGATCAGAACAGGGACATTAATAAACATGGTAAATATCCCGTCTTAAGTTCTAATGTTAGAATTATTTTTAAGTCTAGACTAGACACGGGGCGAACAGATTGGAGCCGAATCCTTGTTACAGTAGTATTTGACGGTTGAAACGCAAACTGACGCCAAACCCGCAGGCCTCAGTTCAATCAAAATGAATAAGTATTTAGATAAAACCGTAGCCAATCTCGAAAGGTAGGGACAACTTTTCAATTTGGACCAGTTGTTCCAATTTAATAGAAACCTATTTTTCAATTAAATGCAAACAACCGAACAAATCCCTCCTTTTTATATTAATTTAAATGATAGCAACACAATATGGAATAATACAGTTTCAAGTAACAACAATGTGTTGAGCTCAGGTTTACAGCTTTATCAATTATGTGTAAAAAATGT
Source organism: Spodoptera frugiperda (assembly GCF_023101765.2). Taxonomy (NCBI): domain Eukaryota; kingdom Metazoa; phylum Arthropoda; class Insecta; order Lepidoptera; family Noctuidae; genus Spodoptera; species Spodoptera frugiperda. The sequence goes on from NC_064236.1 coordinate 5,603,415, forward strand.
CCTAAGTACTTTTCATATTATAGTATGTGTGTGAAACTATTTGTTGTTCCTACATTGTAGAATTCTCTTACTTTACGAAGACAGCCAGAGCTACAATATTGCAACATGACGTCTGATTAAAGTATACCTAAATTGTAGAAGAACTTTTATAATCTAACTATACAGACAATACTAGTTACTAGTTTGACCTGCTCAGTTGGTGTGGTGGCTGGGCAACTGTCGGCTGACAACGTCGTTTGATTCCTGCACGGTACAACTGTTTGTGTGATCCACAGATTGTTGTACTGAGTCTGGGTGTCATGTGTATGTGAAATTGTACCCATGACTCAAAAGAAAATCCTAAAGTGGTGCAACGTCTTAAAAAACACAAATTAGAAACTCTTTGTTTTAAGTACCTACTGTGTATTAAAATATAAATCCTATAGTATCCTGCTTTAGTAAGCAACGTTGCACTAAATGAGCTTATTTCGCTTTAATATAATAATAAATAGGGCTACTTCACTAGAGCTCTTTATATTATTAAACGCTCGGCCGAGGAAGATATATTAAAATTAATTTTCTATAGGGTGTCCCAAAATTAACGCAAGATTTGAATTAAATAAAAAACGCCGTTTTTAGTCTTTTGATATTTATATTTTTATTGATTCGTAAAGTACATAGGATAGGGTTATGTTTGGAATAACACATCGGACAAATGGCCTCCACGGCTTTGCGAGACAAGCGCACTCTTTTGTTAAATTTTTCATGACCATTCTGCATAAATGTGGCTGAATTTCGTTGATGCAGCGTTGAATCTCCTCTTTTAATGCACGGGTGGTTGTGGGCTTGTTGACATAGACATGTGATTTCAAATAAACCCCATAAAAAGAAGTCTAATGGTGTTAAATCACACGATCTAGGAGGCAAATTTTGATCACCAAAACGAGAGAGTACACGACCTGGAAATGTCTTTGAAATATTCTTTAATAATGAAGACACGTTGTTCTATCGTGTAACGCTCCATTTTTAATAACCCTATACTGTTAGCTGTCAAATTGCTTTTTTTCAGGGTTGCCAACACTTCACTGCACAAATGGCGGCAAATTCAAATCTTGCGTTAATTTTGGGACACCCGATACAACGTCATTATAGTATAAACCTTGAAGAATATACAGTTTAATGCTTCTATGCACTTCTAAGTATTTCATTTACATCATGTTGTGACACGGTTAATATAACTCTATATCAAACTATTTAGTTAACGCGAGAAACAAATTAGGTTTAGTTTATTTACATAAAATGCTTCTCCATTCTAAAGTCAATAATGTACCGAGAGACCAAAAAATGTAGACAGTGAAATTACATTACATTTTAGCTCATATACTAGTATTTACAAAAATAAAATCAATTCGTTATTGCATTAAGCGAAAACATGCAATCCCCAGCACAGTTACCTACTCCTGTAAATAAGTTGCATACAGTTAAAAAACTGGCATTAAATGCATGTCAAAGATAACAATTTTATTGCAATCAATAAATACATACGTCCAATGAAAAATAAAACTCCATTCCCAATTAGTACTGACGTTCACTGGTTATTCAGATTTAATTACACATATCAAATACCTTTGATAAAATTGTTCGGAAAATATACACTACATTTAATTTCCCTTTGACGATTAGTATATATGGATTCAAAACGTTCATATGACATGTTAATTGATTTAAACAAACTTTTGCAGTAATATTTAATGGAACTCACAATCAATTAAAAGTTTAACGTTTGACTACAGGCTTAAAAGCAACACAAACATTGTGTCGCAAATTGGAACGTGTGTATCAAACATGCAAAACTCATATTTGCTATCACTTAAAAGCATGTGTGAATGTGTGTGAGCACTTCCTTATATAGCCTACAGTGTATGTAGGGGCACTACATCAAACTTAATACCTAACTAACATATTTCAATCAAAATGTATCAACAACTTTTAGGACTATTCTAGAGAAGGAATCTTCAAAAATAAACACACAATGGTTTACTATACTAACTTAACTATATTTAAAGTATATAAACCGACTAGCTGTCCCGGCAAACTTCGTACTACCTAAAACATTAATTACGCAGCTTTTATACCTTTCCTGGACTTCCACAAATAATTCAAGACCATAATTAGCTAAATCGGTCTAGCCGTTCTCCAGTTTTAGCGAGACTAACGAACAGTAATTGATTTTATATATAAACCGAAATAACAACAGTACAGACCAAAAAGAATACAAAACTTTGTCCTATATTTAAGGGTCTAAAAACAATGAACATTTTAATACTACAAGAGCAGAGAAATAAGGCACAGTTCCTCAAAATTTGATCAGACCAATAGACAAAAAACCGTGATCATCTAAGAAAAATCATACGAAGGTAATAAGCGACTTTTGTAAGCCTAATACCACAACAAAAGCAAATTGAAAGACGACATGCGACTCTCAAAGAAAACCATTTAATTTTGTACAACCTTTTACTTTAGAAACCAAGACAAATCGAAATAACAAAGCCAGACGATATGAAACCAAGGTTGACGTCATTTCAGATATGAACCTTATTTTTCCGAGAATAGATCATAAATCGGTTCAGCCTAGACCTGAATATATTGTAGTGCATTCAGTTCAATTGGTCTCCTAGTCGATCCTCTTACGGCATCGTGATCCGTTGTTGTAAGAATTGAATGAGAAAATCCGCTTACAAAGGAAAGCTAGCGGTAGCGTAGTGAAGCCACTTACTACATTTAATAGGGGCTTCTATTGATAAAAATGCACTTACACATACTGGTCTAATAAGTTGTCTAGACAAATTGTGTGCTTGATCAATAACTAATTTTCTTCCTCTGAAGGTATACGTTTTACATTAGATCTATTGAATTTCTATTAAAAACCCAGAACGATCCTGAGATAAAGTTAACATAATTGATTTATTTTAGGCTTTTAGCTAAAAAAAAAAGTAGGAATAGCGTAAATCTCGCGTCTTCCATTTTGGTTTAATCATAAGCATGAGTTTATCAAACTCAGATTAAAAAATAAAAAAAGAAATCCTTAGCGCGATTAACAATATTAAATACAAAAGCAGAATGACTTAATGCAAGTCTCTGCAAATCTTTATCTTTAATTATGAAATATCCGTCTGTGTCTTAATCCAACTACTTAACTCACTTCTCAAACGTAGCTTCAACTGTTTCGTTCAACTTTACTGTGAATTTACAGTACAAGGATAATTATAATAAAATTAAATCTAAAACTTTGAAATTGATATTAGATTAAATCTACGGTACCACCTGGCACTTGATACTGAATAGGTAGAAATACTCTACTATATTAAAATTACATTCTTATAAATTCAATTTCTTTACTCCTTCATGCAAGAATAATGTTAAGCTGGCGATTATATTTTTCTTATATTCAAGCGCGCTAATCCTCAAAGGTAGCAAGCTTAGAATGCTTATACATTTGCATTACATAATTTTTATTCTTGAGGAGAAATAAAACGACCTAGTAACACGCAAAGAAAATACAGAGTGTTACAAAAGGTATTTACGATCGTATCTGTGATTAGTTAATCCGTTTGCACGTGATTATTATTTATTATAGGGATCTATTTAATTCGGATAATCTTGACAAAAACTGATCGAAGACTATTAACGACATAAATAAGCCAACAAAGTCTAAGTTCTGAACATTATCAAGAATGAAAACAAATCTAGAAGCGGAATAAAAACAAAAAAAAATTGTATTGTTAGCGTAGCATATCCACAAAGTAACGCCTGACTCTATTACCAAGAATATACAAAAACAACGTATTAATGGGCAGGTCTTTTGAATTCGTTTCAAATCGTCATCATTGAACCTAACTCAGGAAATTATTACGAAACATCAGTTTTTAAATTTTGATTAGCAGCCATTGTATTCGCTCATAAAGCGCTATTCGTTTTCAAGATCAATGATTTCGACATTACCTATGTGTTGGGACACTCAATAAAATAACGTTTTATAGATTTCTAATATCTAACAAAATCAAGCACATTCGCCCGTTAGGTTACTACGGTTAGGGTAGATATATGGCGGGCTAGCATTAGCTAATATAGCAAACCTAGCTAACCACACATCAAACAAAGATCCAGACTGTCAGTACAACCACGTGGTTATGTCATTACGTAAGAGGGAATCGTAATCAAAACACTAAACATTAGCTGTTTACTGCTACACCGCAACCCAACCCCGAAACTTGCGATCTACAAAGCAAAAAGGTAAATAAATAAATACAACTTCAAATAACGTAATATTCCAACATCACTATCAAAATAAACGTAATATTATCAAGGTACGATTCGTGCTACGCCATTCGGAAGTCATTTTAAATACATTAAAAACCTAAGTATTTGTTATTCAATTAACTTATTTACAATGTCCCACATCAAGGAAAATCGTTCGAAATTACGTCCACAACGCAATCATCAATGTATTGGCTTAGTTTCAAGAATAATACAATTAAAATAATGCATTGCACACATAATCGGATATGAATTAAGCAGGACACATGTTAACAGACATTGATAAATTGCATTAAACGACGTTATTTGTTTGTTTATACTACTTGTGACCTAGAAATACTTTGCACGACTAATCTATTAAGAGTATCGGGTTACAAAACTAATGCCCGTCATGTATTCTCAAGAACCAATTTATTTTATTTGATGGTATTGGCAAACAGCCTCGGCCCACCTGATGGTGAATAGTGAGGGGAAGTACCATGGGTGGGAGATACGTGTTGCTATTACAGAAATAAAACTGTTGACTGACATGAATGCCGGTTTTGAGGCGTGGTGTAATTCCTTGAGAGTATTGGCAGAGGTAGAGGCTAAGGGTTATCTAACTTTTATGTTATGTTAATGGTGTAATACATAATACATTACACCTTATAATGCGAATGAAACTGATGCAAAGAATTTCCACCCAAAAAGAGACACATTAATACAATTTTTAGACATAAATAAAATACCCTTCCTGCTGGCAATATTCATGAATCACTACGGAGAAATGGAGCAACAGTTCCACTCAATGCAGGTAAAAGCTACACCGCTAAACCAGCATGCAAGTTTTGTGAAAGCAAGCATTGCCTATTCTTATTGTGTTTGACTGTACCATAAACAAACTGCCAATACCATTTCAAAGTTTGTGATTAATCGATGAGAACAACAAACGAGCCTTACGAGATTCGACTACAAAATCAAAGCGAATCTACAATGTACGTATACCTAAACCTACTATGTAATATTATATTATTAGTGCGAATGTTCGAGAGGATATCATTATGTTCGTAACTATTTCATGCATCATTAGACATAACATCTTAGAGACACATTGACAGATTATAAGTTAGGATAATCTAAAAAACTAAACTAAAGTTTGAATTTGACTTTGAATCACACATACAGACAATTCTTTATCCCAATTAAGCAGGCAAAACCACAGGCAGAGAGAGCACATACCTTTATAGAATTGTTTTTCGCGAAATATCTTATTAAGATAAAACATCTGTTCGACACCAGCAATTTATACTGCGCTAACTCAAAAAGCGTACTTTACAGTAGAGGCGTTTAAAGGGAAAAACGTGATAACTTTTACATTAATTAAGATACTTTTTTGAAATTTGGTATGCTTAATATTTAATTTATTCATTGTAATCTCTCATATTTATATTTTCTTAATTATTTCTATTTTTTGATTTAGCGCAAGTTAGCCGTATATAAACGAAATTCATCAAAAAAAATTTACATCTTATACACGTCTAACTTATGTTAGCGTAGTGTAGTACGGGAGGTCGTAGTGCATGATCAATCATCTGATGCATATTTCAATATTTTATAAAGAACATGTACTTACTCACAAAAAGAATAGTCAACGTACCATTAATAAACTAATTAATACGTTAACACATAAGTATTTACTATGTAAAAGTCGCTAAGTCGTTCATTTTACAAACGAACAAGTATACACACGCACGCACTAAACTACGCTAACTATGAGTTAGTGCAGTGTTGCACAGACTTTGACCAAAGTGATCCGCGCGCACACTCCGCTAATAATAGTTGGCGTAATATAAATCGAGTGATTTCAAAAAGTACCTTTACTTAGCGTTTTATAAGATTTGTAACTTTCTTATTTTTGCATATTTCTTCTCAATTTTTTTATGACGTATGTAAACACACATTTTAAGCAACTTGGCATAAAAAAGTTTTTTCCAAATTTCGAGTTAGCGTAGTATAAATTGCTGGTGTCGTGTTGTTGATATACTTTAATTAGTTTACACAATAGAATTACCTACAAACGCGTATTATATGTTTATTCGTATTATATTTAATTGGTATGGTAACTGAGGCTTCTCTATTTCAAACAAGAGCAATTACAGCTTTTGAGGAGGCACACTTACTGTAATAAAATATGAACTAAGTATATTTTAGTATTCTTCAAGCTAATCACCGTACTCAGTCATGTAATGGTTACATAACCCAGTCCTTAGTGATTGTTTTCGATACAGAATCGTTACTAAGGAATAGCTTAACACGTTAACTGTCACGTAGGTCACCGGTTACCAACGTTAGTGGAGGATTTGCCTCAGTTTTCAGATGGCAGTTAAAGGCTTAAGTAATCATTGTGAAATGATTTTCAGTGTGGCAGTAAGGTAAATTAAGGTTTTCCCGGTACCCAGTCAGGGATTTATAAGCTTCATTTTTCTCGTGCAACAAGGAGAAACTATTTTAGATTAATTACTAAGGAGTTCCACTAGTTAATATTAAATATTACTATAGTTATTAGTATATTGTTACTCTCTTGGCAACAAACATCGACTTCTCGTACAAAGTCGCTTCTGAACAGTTACTATGTTGTTCTTAGTTTTACTTAAGGTAAAAATAGCCGAATTTATTACCATAGAAATAAGCAAAAGAAACTACAATACTTAATAAGTGTATGTGGGATAGCAACTACTTTAGCTATGTAAGTAAAAACAATTATAATTAACATTTAACATCAATCCTTTAATTCAGAAGCTGTAAAGCCTGTGCTGAAGTACATCAAACCAACACTCTACATATTGCATGGGATGGTGTAATATAGTAGAGATAGGTGGTATAGATAGGTGTAGTATAGTAGTAACATGATAGATATATCATGTTTCTATGCACTAAGTACAATTTAAATCTAATCCGAAGCTGCGGACTGTCTAGCGAATTTATCGGGGCTCCGGCTCGAAAAGCAGTCTGACCATCTTGCCTCGCCCAAGGTGGGAGAAGTCAATAGGTAGACTATTTGCGCCGGTCAATTTTTTTTTTTTTTATATCGAAGCACTATGGTCTTCTATTTATTATTAACTCATATCAAACGTGTATCCAACGGCATTGAGGGATATTCTTTATTCTAATTTATAATTCGAGTAGGTACTAGACAAAAGATACGTAGTAAAATCCATGCATAGTAATAAAATAGTACGTAATACTTATATAGTTAACGTAAGATTCCACTGAGTTTGTTTACGCGTGTGGCGACACATTGACAAGTAACAAGTGACAGATGTCGAACATAGACTATCGACGAGCAAATCAACGGATGACGTCACAAATATCCTGCATCGCACATATGAAGTTTACATGCGAAATAACACGGATAGAAAATCCCAACGAACAACAGTTGGGCAGAAAGCCCGCCAGGCATGATCACCTCGCCTGGTCGGAGGATCCTCCTTTGCTTAGGGAACTTTACTCTCTGTTCCCTAAAGTGGTGACCCCCGACGTGATTGAAACCAACCTTCACGGAGCAGATCAGCACCGTCATCCTTATCGCCATCTCCCTCACCCATCACTTCTCCGCTGAGCGGTAATCAAGTCGCAGCCAACCAGCATCCTCGGCCTCATCAGGGACACCACCCGCTACATCGAAGATATGCAGCCTGGTTCTTCCCTACGGCCTCATCAGCGTCTAGGCACAGCACCTTCTGCACACGGTCTGAGGACGCCTTCCTCCCGTCAACGCAGACGCCAGCCACTACGCACCTACCCTCGCAGCATCTATTCCCCGACTCACCGTGGGACACTGCGAGCTTCACTACTCCGACTCACTGGAGTATCACCCTGCACCGCTCACCCGACTCACTGGGCATTCAGCGGCACAGTTCCGACTCACTGGAACTAGGGACATTCTACACTGGCTCTGGCACCGCTCATCTCAAGCATCGACAGCCGTCTCAACAGGATCGACCTCCGGTCTTGGGGGGGAGTGATGTGGCGACACATTGACAAGTAACAAGTGACAGATGTCGAACATAGACTATCGACGAGCAAATCAACGGATGACGTCACAAATATCCTGCATCGCACATATGAAGTTTACATGCGAAATAACACGGATAGAAAATCCCAACGAACAACAGTTGGGCAAAAAGCCCGCCAGGCATGATCACCTCGCCTGGTCGGAGGATCCTCCTTTGCTTAGGGAACTTTACTCTCTGTTCCCTAAACGCGTACTAAACAATATAACGAATAATTAACTACTGTATACGAGTTATATGATCGATGGCCGCTATGTAGTAATGTTTTAGGTTACTATTCTCATCTAGAATATGTAGTATAACGGTAACATTAATTTCACACTTCGATAGCTTAGATTAGTTTTTATGTATAGGACGCCTAAATTTAAATCATTAGCAAATATTTCCTACCTTACAAGATACTTCAGTCAACTAAAGCAGTTATTATCCTTATATATCCTATCCTTTTCCGACTACCGTCCAATTTCTATTTTACCTTTCCTTTCCAAAGTCCTTGAACGTCTAATCTATAACCAGCTTAGTGCTTTCCTTACCAAACACCGTCTCCTTAATCCTTACCAATCCGGGTTTCGTCCGGGACATAGTACCACTACGGCTCTAGTCCACATCACCGATGACATACGATCCGGTATTGAAAACGGTAATTTAACTCTCCTCACCTTGCTAGATTTCAGCAACGCCTTCAATACCGTCGATTTCGACATACTGCTTGGAATACTGAGCTCTCTCAACATATCTCCAACTGTGATTGATTTCTTTCGTAGTTACCTGTGTGGCCGCCGGCAGCATGTTGCCATTGAGGGTTCATACTCTTCCTGGTCTGATACGACTGCTGGCGTACCACAGGGGGCGTTCTTTCTCCTTTACTCTTCGCAATTTTTATAAATTCTATCTCTAATGAACTTCTCTCTTCCTACCACCTGTATGCCGACGACCTGCAAATTTACTCACAAGCACCTCCTGATGATTTTTCCGAAGCAGTCAAGATGGTCAACACTGACTTGGCTCGTATATCTGAATGGAGTACGGCCTACGGCCTAAAGGTGAATCCCACGAAGACCCAGGTCATTGTTGTCGGTAGCCCTCGTTTACGATGCAAGATCGCGTGGACACAGATGCCACCCATAGTTTTTGACGGTACTACAATACCATACAGTGATACTGTAAAGGACTTGGGTATTGTTTTGGACCAAGACTTCTCCTGGGGACCTCAACTAGGACAAGTCAGTCGAAGAATGTTTGCATCTGCGAAGTCTATGTGCAGACTTCGTAACTTTCTTCCAACTGCTACTAAAATTGCGCTAGCTCAATCACTTCTCCTTCCCATTCTCGATTATGCCGATGTCAGCTATCCGGATCTTACCGAAGCGCAGTTAGATAAACTTGAGCGACTCCAAAATTTTAGTATAAGGTTCATATTTGGATTACGCAAATATGACCACATTTCCGAATATCGCACGAAACTCAAGTGGCTGCCGATTCGCCTTCGCCGGAATACTCATATCTTATCTCTTCTATACAATATATTGTTCAATCCTGCTACCCCCCATTACCTCAAGGAACGTTTCAGGTTCTGTCATGACACACATTCTAGACCAGTACGGTCATCGGAGAGACTCAAGCTTGAGATGCCTCAACATGAAAGCAGAGCCTTTGATCAATCTTTTACGGTTCGAGCCGTGCGGCTGTGGAATGCGCTACCGCTTTTGGTGAGGCAGGCACAGTCGCTCGCTACTTTCAAGGTGCTCGTGAAGGATCACTATCTTTCAAAGCTGTAACACAGCGTCATTATTTCCTTCAGTCGCAGTCGTTTTCTTTCTGCTTCTTGTCATTTGTAACATAATTATTATTTCTTGTGTATATATGTTTGTATGTATGTATGTATGTTTGTATGTATGTATGTATGTATGTTTGTATGTATGTATGTATGTATGAATGTATGTATATGTACCTATGTATTTGTGTATGTATGTAATTGTATATTCATATATTTAAGTTGTAAGTACACCCAGAACCACCTCCACTAACATTCACCATCTCCGTCCACCCAAAGGTTGCCTGGAAGAGATCGCTGTAAGCGATAAGGCCGCCTTTGTACCCTACCATCCACTTAGCGCTATTTATATTTATTGTCTGAATTGTAAAAGGTGTACAATAAAGTTTATATTATTATTATTATTTTTACATATATTCTTTTTGTCTCCGGCAAGCCGGGTATTCTGGTGGCACGGGCCTAAGCCAAGTGTTCACCAGTGGGGTTGTGATTGTGAGAGGGCTGTACTGTAGTCTCTGCATCAATTTGCAGAAATTTTCTAACTAACCTGCAAGTATTTAGGATGACTGCTTTTTGTAAGAGGTAGTAAGTACTGGTGGGCAGGTTCAGAGAACTTAGAGACTGGTTGAGCTGTTTGGGAATGACTCCTGTGGAAGATATAACTATTGGGACTATTATAACTTTTTGTAAACGCCAAAGTCGGGTTATTTCATCTTTTAATTCTGTGTATTTGGATAATTTTTCGGCTATTGTTGTCTGTAGATTGTGAGTATTTGGTATAGCTATATCTATCAGGAGTCCCGTGTTATTTCTTTTGTCAATAAGTGTAATGTCTGGTCTATTGTAATGAACTGTGCGGTCGGTGAAGATTGCTCGGTCATAGTACAATTTTGTTGTACTATTTTCCAGAACAATTTCAGGGTTATATTTATAATATGGTACAATAGATTCTATTAGTTTGTATTGATAAGCTAGTTTTTGATGAATTATATTGGCTACCTGGTCGTGTCTATGCTTATAATCAGTCTGGGCTATTGATTTACAGGCACCGGTAATATGCTGTATGGTTTCTGGGGAACTATTGCATTTTCTACACGTGTCGTTTGATAGATTTTTTATTATATGTTTTCTATAGTTTTTAGTCTCTATAACCTGGTCTTGTATAGCTAGCATGAACCCTTCAGTCTCTGGGAAGAGTTCGCCTCGATTTAGCCATGCGTTCGACGCTTCTTTGTCGACGTTTGGTTGGCATAAATCTTGGCGGTGTCTTCCATGTAGAGACTTTTGGGTCCATTCTAAGCATTTTGTTTTGTTATCCGTAACTGTTTCATTTCTCTGTATAGTCCTGTCGTTAAGATTTAGTGGTGTAAAGTGTCGGTCGTTGTGTGTTATTAGTCGGTGTAGTGTGGAAGATTCAGATTTAGCGAAAAAATATGTTCTAAGTGTAGTGATTTGTCGGTTGTGAAGATTCAAAATATCTATCAGTCCCCTGCCCCCCTCTTTTCGTGGTAGCGTTAACCTTTGCACACAAGATCTTGGGTGGTGCTTGCGGAACTTACAGTCAGTTGCAGAAAACTGTCTTTAAAATCGACATTAGTTAATCCGTCATTATCGCTAATATTCCATTAAATTTAAAGACGTTGCACAAAACTGTTGCGGGTCCCTTTAATGGGACTTTAACTAAAGACGACATTAAAAAGTGTTGCAATTTAAAACACATATTTTGAATGAACTGATTACGTAGTATTTGTATACTCTGTGGAACTGATTGGATGTAAATTGTCATTAAGGATGGAAGGATGCGAATCCCGCTTCGAAAGAAACCGATTTTTTAAAATAACGATTTATCGATCGTGACTCGATTTATTTCATGTAGTTAAAGGACACTATAAAAATCAATACAATACCATTTGTTACTACTTAGTTACTTGTAAACCAAGACTTAGTTATGAGTTTTTCCAGAGCTAATCACATTTTTTACGTAATACCTATATCTATATTTTGTATTTGATTAAATATCTCTATATTTAATAGATTAGGTATATGTGTTATTTTAATTAGCTACTATTAAATGTATTTTGTAGTGTCTTAATAGTGGAATACATATAAATATCTAATTTTCTTCTAATTCCCTGAACCGATTCAATTATGTGTTCCGATTTAAAATAGGTATCAACCTTTTTGGTTCGCGGGAATAAAATCCTAGATGACCATTGACCAGCCCTAGTTGTCAATAATGTCATCATGAGCGTTTCTGTCATCTCTATATTTAGGAAAAATCCAAATTTTTTACGATAAAAATATTATCAATTGCTTTAATGTGGTGTTGAATTATCTTTCATTGGTATCGTAACAGCGTTTGTAAGAGAGAAGATTTAACGTAGCTTCCAGGTGTTTGTTATTGTTGTGATTAATTGAGAATTGGACTCGTCTCGAGTTTTCCTTTTGTAGAAAGAATTTTCATCATTATTCATTAACCATGGTATCTGGTGCAATACAGGCTGGTTCAGGCAGTATGCATCGCCCTTGTACTAACTTTTTAAGCAAAGAATTAACCAAAGAATGGTATAATATTGCACCCACAGAGGAAGTACGAATTGCCCCCATGTAATGACGGTATGGTATTTTAGTAAAATAAATATCTAATAAAATAAATTAATTTAAAACAAGATTAGTCGTTTTATTTATTCTTAAAAATATACAAGGTATATACATCTATTAATACACCTATTCCCCTAGCATGATATGGAAATACCGAATGTTATTTCAAGATGCGAGAAGATTAAATGAAATTCATAACATTTCAGGAATTACAATTTATTTTTACAGAACTATTATAAACCAACAATCCGTCTCATCGACCAATATTCGAATTAATTATTTTCCGCCATTTTTAGGGTTCCGTAGCCAATGGCAAAAAACGGAACCCTTATAGATTCGTCATGTTTGTCTGTCTGTCTGTCCGTCCGTATGTCACAGCCATTTATTTCCGAAACTGTTGGGCCTACATAGTTGAAACTCTGTAGGTTGATGTATTTCGATAACCGCTATTCGAATTTTGAATAAAAATTATTAAATTTAAAAATTAAAGGGTTTTTACATCCATACATGGAACTGATTCAAAAAAATTTTTTTTCAGCTAACAAGCTAACATACCCGTGATGGGTGTCTATGGATATGTCTTTTTTAAAGTAATGTCTTTAAAAAAGACATATCCATAGACACCCATCCAAAAGGTTCCCAAAACTATTTTTCGTCAAAATCAACCGTTTGAAAGTTAGACGCTTCCAAAGAGGAAAAATGAGTGCCCCCCCCCCCTCTAACTTTTAAAATAAGAGAGTGAAAAAACAAAAAAAAATATATGGTGTAGATTTCAATAGAAACTAACAACGAAAATTGGTTTGAACGAGATATCAAAAACCGTAAATATAATTTTGTCGTTCATACAAACACTATGTAAAACCAAGTTATTTTGTAACTTTTATAATATGTCATCTACTTGCTGTTACGGAACCCTTCATGGGCGAGTCCGACTCGCACTTGGCCGGTTTTTAAATATATCATTTGACGTTCCATGTCAGCTAACATTTATTTTAAACAGTTTATGTAGTCTATGAAATGACGAAAAAGGTTTAATATATTTATTCCTATGAATAGTACTCAGTAATTAAATACTATTATATTATAATTACATCCTACATTATATCTGTCTGGTGTTGCTAGTGGTTGTTAACACTAAGGAAGGCCTATGTTTGGCAGGAAGCTGATCTTCGGCAGATCCAGTAGCGAAGAATCTCAAACATATCAATAACTATGTGAGGCCATCGATGGCTCTATTTCTTCGAGTTTGTTTGTAAATTGAGTATCTCGCAAATGTGTAAAGCTTTAGAAATCCTGTATCTCACACGAAACTCTTCTCCGTCATGTTTTTCAAATAAATTTATCCTATCTGGAATTACACGACGTCGTCGTGGAAGGAGCGGATAAAGATGAAAGGGACAAAATAATACTGTAATAAAGTAAAAAAATATTACTAGCACTATTTACAAAAGAATTCAGAGTTTAATAACAAGTTTAATGGATGTTTGACTAGGCATTCAGTCAGTTGCAGGAACGATCATTAAATTTTTAAAGTGACTTTAAATATTAATGAAGCTTTAAAGTGTTGCACAAAGAAGTATTTCTATCTCATTTTAATGCCGGATTAACTTTAATTAAAGAAACGTCAAATCGGGACTTTAGCCTATTTTTTACGTTGCACAAAACGTCATTAGCGCTAAAGGAGCATTAAATTGACAGTTTGGGGTTATAATTTTTAATGCCTAGTCAAACATCCATTAAACTTGTTATTAAACTCTGAATTCTTTTGTAAATAGTGCTAGTAATATTTTTTTACTTTATTACAGTATTATTTTGTCCCTTTCATCTTTATCCGCTCCTTCCACGACGACGTCGTGTAATTCCAGATAGAATAAATTTATTTGAAAAACATGACGGAGAAGAGTTTCGTGTGAGATACAGGATTTCTAAAGCTTTACACATTTGCGAGATACTCAATTTACAAACAAACTCGAAAAAATAGAGCCATTGATGGCCTCACATAGTTATTGATATTGTAGCGGCATAGCGTATAAGTACTACTTAAGGCGTGTCAACCAGCAACGTAAACAAAGTTACAGTTTATATTTCGGATGTAATAAATTATAGGTATTGTTTATTTATTTCATTGTTCATTATGTGAACACGCGCACTGTGTATCCGTCTTATTAAGGAACAATATACTTTCAGTCGTCATCGGTCTTTCATTTGGTCTACACCTCAGATCACACACTACCACCCTCTAAAATATGTTTGAGATTCTTCGCTACTGGATCTACCGAAGATCAGTTTCCTGCCAAACATAGGCCTTCCTTAGTGTTAACAACTACTAGCAACACCAGACAGATATAATGTAGGATGTAATTATAATATAATAGTATTTAATTACTGAGTACTATTCATAGGAATAAATATATTAAACCTTTTTCGTCATTTCATATTAAACCTTTTTCGTCATTTCATAGACTACATAAACTGTTTAAAATAAATGTTAGCTGAAATGGAACGTCAAATGATATATTTAAAAACCGGCCAAGTGCGAGTCGGACTCGCCCATTAGGGGTTCCGTAACAGCAAGTAGATGACATATTATAAAAGTTACAAAATAACTTGGTTTTACATAGTGTTTGTATGAACGACAAAGTTATATTTACGGTTTTTGATATCTCGTTCAAACCAATTTTCGTTGTTAGTTCCATGTATGGATGTAAAAACCCTTTAATTTTTAAATTTAATAATTTTTATTCAAAATTCGAATAGCGGTTATCGAAATACATCAACCTACAGAGTTTCAACTATGTAGGCCCAACAGTTTCGGAAATAAATGGCTGTGACATACGGACGGACAGACAAACATGACGAATCTATAAGGGTTCCGTTTTTTGCCATTGGCTACGGAACCCTAAAAATGGCGGAAAATAATTAATTCGAATATTGGTCGATGAGACGGATTGTTGGTTTATAATAGTTCTGTAAAAATAAATTGTAATTCCTGAAATGTTATGAATTTCATTTAATCTTCTCGCATCTTGAAATAACATTCGGTATTTCCATATCATGCTAGGGGAATAGGTGTATTAATAGATGTATATACCTTGTATATTTTTAAGAATAAATAAAACGACTAATCTTGTTTTAAATTAATTTATTTTATTAGATATTTATTTTACTAAAATACCATACCGTCATTACATGGGGGCAATTCGTACTTCCTCTGTGGGTGCAATATTATACCATTCTTTGGTTAATTCTTTGCTTAAAAAGTTAGTACAAGGGCGATGCATACTGCCTGAACCAGCCTGTATTGCACCAGATACCATGGTTAATGAATAATGCTGAAAATTCTTTCTACAAAAGGAAAACTCGAGACGAGTCCAATTCTCAATTAATCACAACAATAACAAACACCTGGAAGCTACGTTAAATCTTCTCTCTTACAAACGCTGTTACGATACCAATGAAAGATAATTCAACACCACATTAAAGCAATTGATAATATTTTTATCGTAAAAAATTGGATTTTTCCTAAATACAGAGATGACAGAAACGCTCATGATGTCAATATTGACAACTAGGGCTGGCGATCTAGGAATTTCTTCCCGCGAACCAAAAAGGTTGATACCTATTTTAAATCGGAACACATAATTGAATCGGTCAGTGAATTAGAATAAGATTTGATATTTATATGTATTCCACTATTAAGACACTACAAAATACATTTAATAGTAGCTAATTAAATTAACACATATGCTTAATCTGTCAAATATAGAGATATTTAATCAAATACAAAATATAGATATAGGTATTACGTAAATAATGTAATTAGCTCTGAAAAAACTCATAACTGAGTCTTAATTTACAAGTAACTAAGTAGTAACAAATGGTATTGTATTGATTTTTATACTGTCCTTTAACTACATGAAATAAATCCAACACAATCGATAAATCGTCATTTTAAAAAATCGGTTTCTTTCGAAGCGGGATTCGCTTCCTTCCATCCTTAATGACAATTTACATTCAATCAGTTCCAGAGAGTATACAAATACTACGTAATCAGTTCATTCAAAATATGTGTTTTAACTTGCAACACTTTTTAATGTCGTCTTTAGTTAAAGCCCCATTAAAGGGACCCGCAACAGTTTTGTGCAACGTCTTTAAATTTAATGGAATATTAGCGATAATGACGGATTAACTAATGTCGAATTTAAAGACAGTTTTCTGCAACTGACAGTCAGTTGCAGAAAACTGGCAAAAAACGGAACCCTTATAGATTCGTCATGTTTGTCTGTCTGTCTGTCCGTCCGTATGTCACAGCCATTTATTTCCGAAACTGTTGAGCCTACATAGTTGAAACTCTGTAGGTTGATGTATTTCGATAACCGCTATTCGAATTTTGAATAAAAATTACTAAATTTAAAAATTAAAGGGTTTTTACATCCATACATGGAACTGATTCAAAAAAAATTTTTTTCAGCTAACATACCCGTGATGGGTGTCTATGGATATGTCTTTAAAAAAGACATAAAGGTTCCCAAAACCATTTTTCGTCAAAATCAACCGTTTGAAAGTTAGACGCTTCCAAAGAGGAAAAATGAGTGCCCCCCCCCCTGTAACTTTTAAAATAAGAGAGTGAAAAAACAAAAAAAAATATATGGTGTAGATTTCAATAGAAACTAACAACGAAAATTGGTTTGAACGAGATATCAAAAACCGTAAATATAACTTTGTCGTTCATACAAACACTATGTAAAACCAAGTTATTTTGTAACTTTTATAATATGGCATCTACTTGCTGTTACGGAACCCTTCATGGGCGAGTCCGACTCGCACTTGGCCGGTTTTTAAATATATCATTTGACGTTCCATTTCAGCTAACATTTATTTTAAACAATTTATGTAGTCTATGAAATGACGAAAAAGGTTTAATATGAAATGACGAAAAAGGTTTAATATATTTATTCCTATGAATAGTACTCAGTAATTAAATACTATTATATTATAATTACATCCTACATTATATCTGTCTGGTGTTGCTAGTGGTTGTTAACACTAAGGAAGGCCTATGTTTGGCAGGAAGCTGATCTTCGGCAGATCCAGTAGCGAAGAATCTCAAACATATCAATAACTATGTGAGGCCATCAATGGCTCTATTTCTTCGAGTTTGTTTGTAAATTGAGTATCTCGCAAATGTGTAAAGCTTTAGAAATCCTGTATCTCACACGAAACTCTTCTCCGTCATGTTTTTCAAATAAATTTATCCTATCTGGAATTACACGACGTCGTCGTGGAAGGAGCGAATAAAGATGAAAGGGACAAAATAATACTGTAATAAAGTAAAAAAATATTACTAGCACTATTTACAAAAGAATTCAGAGTTTAATAACAAGTTTAATGGATGTTTGACTAGGCATTAAAAATTATAACCCCAAACTGTCAATTTAATGCTCCTTTAGCGCTAATGACGTTTTGTGCAACGTAAAAAATAGGCTAAAGTCCCGATTTGACGTTTCTTTAATTAAAGTTAATCCGGCATTAAAATGAGATAGAAATACTTCTTTGTGCAACACTTTAAAGCTTCATTAATATTTAAAGTCACTTTAAAAATTTAATGATCGTTCCTGCAACTGACTGTGACTGATTAAAAATTATAACCCCAAACTGTCAATTTAATGCTCCTTTAGCGCTAATGACGTTTTGTGCAACGTAAAAAATAGGCTAAAGTCCCGATTTGACGTTTCTTTAATTAAAGTTAATCCGGCATTAAAATGAGATAGAAATACTTCTTTGTGCAACACTTTAAAGCTTCATTAATATTTAAAGTCACTTTAAAAATTTAATGATCGTTCCTGCAACTGACTGTTAGTCATCGTTGTATTAACTTTGCGCTGAAGGTTTTTGAGGTCCGTTTTAGTCCAATTGATTATCCCAAACGAATAAGTGAGGACAGGGATGGCAAAAGTGTTTATAGCTTTTATTGTATTACGCGAATATAATTGTGTTTTTAAAATAGTATTTAATCTATGTTGGAACTGCTGTTTTAGCTTCTGTTTGATTTCTTTGTGGTGTATTGTAGTAGACTGTATGTAACCTAAGTATTTGTAGGTATCCTGCTCATCCATTGGTTCTATATGTTCGCCTGTAGTTAGTGTATATTGGTGTTGGTAGTTCTGTCCTGCTCTTACTGAGTTTATTTTGCATTTATCTATGCCGAATTCCATTTTAATATCATTTGTGAATGTCTCTGTCAGGTCTGCTAATTGTATAAGTTGATTTTCAGTTTTTGCATATAGTTTAATGTCGTCCATATACATTAAGTGGTTCAAAATAACATTCTGCTCGTCGGTTATGGAGTTTAGTGGGATTCCTAATGAGGTGGTATTTAGTAATTTTGACAATGGGTTAAGAGCAAGACAGAACCACAGTGGGCTAAGTGCGTCTCCCTGGAAGATTCCTCTTTGTATTTTAATTGGGTTGGTGTTTATTGTTTCGGTCGGGGTAGTGAGTCTTAGTACTGTAGTCCACGAGGACATTACAGTTTTCAGGAAAGTGACTATAGATGGGTTTATTTTATACATGTCTAATACTTGAGCTAGCCAGGAGTGGGGAACTGAATCATAAGCTTTCTTGTAGTCTATATACATGGTAAATAAGTCGGATTTGGATTTCTGTACATTTTTTAGAACAACAGAATCTATTATTAATTGTTCCTTGCAGCCTTGACTAAACCTTCGACATCCTTTCTGTTGCTCAGCTAAAATCTTGTTTGCGTCAATGTGCGTGTATATCAGTTCAGATATACAGGATGTCATGATTTTGTACAGGGTCTGCAGGCACGTGATGGGTCTGTATTTTGCCGGGTTTGATAAATCATTATGGTCTTTAGGTATCATGAAAGTTGTGCCAGCCGTTAAGTAAGAAGGTGTTAATTCTGGGTTCTTAATAAATTTATTTATGAAATTGTAGAGATGACAATGGATTGCTGTGAATTTTTTATACCAGTAACTATGAATGTGGTCTGATCCGGGAGCTTTCCAATTGTGTAATTTGGACAGAACTTTGTGAAATGTGTCGACGGGTATGTGTTCAAAAGACATGGGCTGTATGCCACTTGAAAAGTCTGACTGTAACCATTCTGCTTGGGAATTATGTTCAGTAGGCCTTTCCCATATTCCTGCCCAGAAGTTTTGTAGGGACTCTGGATTAGGTATAGTGTGTTCATTGTTTCGTGTAGTGTTGTGTCGGTTATTATTTGTGGTTGCCTGTTTCATGTTGCGATAGAAGAGTTTTTCGTTTTGGTAAAATTGAATATTTTGTTGTTTCCTTAAAGTACATGCGCTATATCTTTCTAGTCGTCCGTTCACGACAGATAGTTTTTGTTTCAGTGTGTCAAGGGTGTGTATGGGTTGTGTGTTTGGTTCTTCGTGGATAGTGTGAATTCTGTAGTGTGTTAAGATTTTGTTTACGTGTCTTTTCAGCTTTCTGCTCCTACTACCATTTATAAACTGTGTCAGTCTTCCTATCTTCTTTCGTAAATCTTTTACTTTTCGCTCGAGCCGCCGTTGCCATTTCGGTTTATGCTCTGATTTCGAAATACGGAATGATTCTCGTGGTTCAAGTGTTATCCTTGCTCCGTTTAGTTTTGCAGCCGTCCATGCGGCACAATAGATAATAGTCTGAAACGTGTCAAAGTCTGTGTTACTATCAATGTTTTCTGGGAGAATAAATTTATTAAAATAGTTGATTAATCTTGCAAGGTTTTTGGACGGTTTCTGTTTGGGGATATAGCTCCTATTAATGGGGCTGGTATTTTTGTAATGTGTAAGTGCCTGTTGAAAGGTTTCATCTATAGATAATTCTCGTTCTAGGTTTATTTCTGGGTTAGGTACCGTCTCTATAATGTTGATTTCAGTGTTATCCAATGTTTGTGTGTTAGGTTCATCAATAGAGTAAAACGTGTTGTGTGCTAATTGTGTATTGGGAATATTATTACTTATAGCTTGTGTGTCTGTGTATCTATTATCTTGTGAGTTAGGGTTTAGTAAAAGGAGTTCTTCAGCTACTTGTGCCTTTAATGAATTTAATTTATCGCTACTGATGTATTTATTATTAATGATTGCTCTTCTTTGATCTGCTACTCTCTGTTCGGTTAGGTGGGCGAGTGATGGGAAATTACTGATGAAATCATCGTACATCCGTTTTCTATACACTGTTTCATTTCTGCCCAAATCTGTAACTCTATAATAAGACCGCATTATACCTTCGTTTTGTTCGTTTGTCCATCTCATTCGAGACTGTGTTTTGTTTTGCGTAATATGTGTTTCTGTAGTTCTAGGATGTAATTGTAACTGTGTGCGTGTTTGGTGTGTATGGTCTATAGTATTCTCTGTTTGTATATTATTGTGGTTTAGTTGTAGTTGATCTAACTCTCTTTTTACTTCGTCGCGTATGGTATCTATTGTTTGTTGTGGTAAAAGTTTGTTATTTATAATAGCTCTGCGTTGATCTCCTACTCTTTGTCGGCTAACCTGCATGTCTGGGAATTTTTCTATGAATTTTAAGTGAAGTGGTTCGAGATAGGTCCGTTTATCTGTGTCTAATAAAGTTAAATGAAAATAAGTGCGTAGAATGAACATATTCATTTCGGGTGTCCATCGCCTACGCTTACTCGAGGCACTTGTAGCGGGTGCAAGCTCACTGTCAAAGTTGACATCTCGCACAACGCTATCAAGTGTAGTGGTGGTAGACAAGGTGGATTTACTCCTTGTCATGTATGAGGGGCGAGTTGAAGGGATGGATGAAAATAATGAGATGGTATCATCGCCCGTGGAATCGGCTGTCGCTTCTTCGCTGTGAGCCCGCCTGGTCAACTCACAACGATCAGCTGTAGCATGTTTTTTGGTGGGAGCCCGCTTGCTCAACTCCACACCACCGATGGTTCGCATACTGTGGCATCCAGCATCGGCTCCAGATGCGCCCCGGCGACCCCCGGGAAGCGACCGCAAATTATATGCTCTATTACTCATCTCCATGTTGGGTTACCCTGCCTTGTTAGCCGCGTAAGTTTTTACTCCTGTACAGTTGTACAGTACGCGTGTCCGCCCCCCACGTAAGCTAGGTGTTCAGCTTGGACGTAAGGTTGGATTTTAGGGGGCTTATTATTATTATTATTACAGCATCAAGTTTATTATTATTACAGCATCAAGTTAATTATTACAGCATCAAGTTAGTAAAACGTTCAAACAAGATGTCAATTCAATACAGACACTTCATATTTATAAAACCACGATATATTCCGAAAAAGAGTAAAATCACCTTTCCCAAAACTCGGAGGCAATTTCCTTTCTTTCTTAAACCGCTTTCTACCTGACGTGCCTGCCAACTGCCTTTAAGATTTCATATTACTGTTCAATTTTACTTACTTTAGAAAATCTTTAAGAATTTACGTGAAAAGACTTCGAAACTTCGCTTCATTTCAAAACTAAATTGACTTCCAATAGCGTTATAGAATTGGATAGATAAGACAGAAAACCTACCTAGTCTATAGAATAAGGAAATATTGAATGATTTGTATTACAAAATCATAGTAGTAATAAAAGCATACTTTTTAAACATGTTATCGTCTCATAGGTTATTTTTTAACACGATGTGCTCCACAGATATCTTATTTCACGTAAGTATACTTACGAAAACCAAATTAAAACAAATTAATAATAAGTACACAATTGTTTGTATCTGCCAAAAATTCATTTACCAAAAAATTTTTTATTGTGTGCTATCGATATGATATAATTAATTCAGTTTTGACTATGTTAAGTTACGCCTAACTAATACACTAGTAAAGTCTGTAAAAAAAACAACATGACACCAATACTTATTTAAGCAACTGTTTCAATTTGGAGCTGTAAAATCTTGAAGTAACATTACAATTTTACATGAAACAAGAATGGCTTGAAGTACTTAATATTATCTTAGCAGGTACCTTTATTACAAATGTGAAAGTAAGCAGTGTGCAGTAGCGTTTGCATGAAAATGGTAATGATGATGAGAAAACAAGCGACTTACCTGCAGCATGCTGTTGTTGCTGAGCAATCGCCCTCTGAAATAAAAGAAATTAAACGTTTTAAGGAATAAAATAAAAAAACCAAAAAATAATCAAAATCATAAAAGTATGATATGTGGCGTCGTAATAAAACAGCAAAGATTTAAAGTAGTAAGAAAAGACAAAATAATTTTTACAGAGCAATCGAGTAAAAATAGAAATGGTGAATATTGCAGAAAAAAAAACATTTATTTGTACAATTTACAAAAGCATATAATTATATGGTTAAACTTTGTATCCAGTAATCTAACTTGCACTGACATCTTAAACGAGCATCTTGGAAGACAAGAGCCATTGAATGAGCGGTGCTAGTCTGATGGGCTAAGTTTAACAAGTTTGCAGATGTTATCAACTGCAGTTACGTCCTCGTAAACTTAAACATGGCTAACAATGCGACAGGCTCGCGACAGGGGCTCTATACTCAGGACCGAACAATGGGAAGCTTTGTTCTCTGTCGTTGCCAACCAGTGCAACGCCTGTGTCAGTGATCTTACCGCATGTATAGGGAAATCCTATTGTTCCCACTACTGATTCCAATTATTTCTTTTCTTTTCTTTTTTTATAAAACGTTGCCCCACATTATTATTTTCTCCTGTGTCGTGGGTGCGTTTACAAACATACAAGTTCACATGCACATGACACCCAGACCCGAAACAACAATTTGTGGATCACACAAAGAGTTGCTCCGTGCGGGAATCGAACCCGCTACCCGTTGCACGGCAGCCAGTTGCCCAGCCACCGCGCCAACCGTGCAGTCAAAAGTCAACTTGAGAGAACAGTCCCACAAAGACTTACAATTTATCAAACTAATCCCACTAATCAATTACATCGAATTACCTGTCAATTGCATGCCTACAATTTCAGGTTACCTACATATCTAGGACGATTCATATCACGAATACTACAAATTGCGAGTTTAATTAAGAATATCTAATGTATTTATCGATTAAATAAAAATACAGCACAAACAAGCCTTAATTACTGTGTAATAGAGTAACGAACGGCATTCAAAGGCAATAAATAAAATAAAGTAAATATTGCAATGAACACAAATAGATTGATGAGCGTCCATACATTACCGGTCCGTATTTGCTCCCTCTTATTTATTTGATCACCTGCATTGAAGGTTGATGAATGAATGCAAATTGAATAAACATCCCTATAATAACCCGCTTGTATTGAAGTTTCATGGACGGATATTAAAATAAATGTATCATACAAGTTTAAATGGGACAGCCATTAATAATTCTTATTACCCTTGTGTATTCCTTATTGTTTACGCTAGAAATGTAGACGATACATGCAGGCTTTAAATTGACCTAGTAGTACAACAGCTTTTAGGATATTTATTTCTTATTGGTTCATTTATCATCGACATCATCAATTTTCCTCACAGCCTATTGCACTTGATCTTTGACTGG
Organism: Spodoptera frugiperda; assembly: GCF_023101765.2. NCBI lineage: Eukaryota > Metazoa > Arthropoda > Insecta > Lepidoptera > Noctuidae > Spodoptera > Spodoptera frugiperda. The sequence goes on from NC_064236.1 coordinate 5,627,655, forward strand.
AGCAGAATCAGCTAACGTGAGCATTTATATCTATCAGAAGTTAAGTAGTCATTTGATATTCAGTGTCTACTTCCAAGTACGTACTATTAAATCACACAGGTGCGTTCACATACGCAGAGCGATCAGGCCATTAATTCTTAAGGAAAAACTAAGTCAGAAGGTACAAACGTTGACGACCTGTCATGATAATACCCAATCGCATAAAAGAAACCTATGTGAGCATCTGACAACAATAAACACAAAGTGCAGTAACCTTTAGTGACCTATCAGCATTGTCATTCAATCACACAGCTAACAGACATCTCGACTGTACTGGCAGACTTTCCTTTTTGCAATTGAAACATCCTGATAACAGAGAATAAAGTACATCTACGTACATAAGTACGTGTAATGTAGACTAATAAATGAGATTGAATTGTCTATATTTGTAATATTGAAATAACCGCTTTTTAATACGTAATATGAATACGAATTACAATACTTGAACCAAAATAATATTTTTAAAATTTTTGTCTATTTTATCTCTGAAATGGCTGGACGGATTTTTACGCGACTTTTATTGGCAAGTAGCTGACGTACTAAGGAGCACAATCACGTCACAAAATCTGTAATCTGCGAAGGAACAGCCGCAGCCATCAGCTAACGAAACATTGTAACAGAAGACATGAAACGTAAACATTTCTTATAACAGTATTAAACCTATTCTTAGTTTATCAGCCAAGACCGATAACGTATTGTGCAAAACATTTTTTATTTTTGTTTTGACAGCTCCGATAATACTTTCCAATAAATACGTGTTATTTACTTGACACGTAAAATAAAATCTATCAATACATAGCAGGTACATTAGAATACAATTAACATAATGTATGTATTTAAGTCATTATGTATGTAAATAGTCGTGATTCATTGATATGATGTCTTTCTTGCCGATTCAATGTGTATTCTGTGTACTGCGTGTTGGAATACACGGCACAACAGAAATATCGAACATTTACTAACTAACGCATTCCAAGTCACGTAGGTAAAATCAGAGAGAAAAACAATATAGGCTGTACCAGGCATAACCAGAAGCTGTATTCGAGATAACAAATAAAATATCGCTTACCCAGAAGAGATCTATAACGTTTTCCATGAAAAATATTCGCACCTATATAAAAATATGAGTGAACGATTCAAAGCTAATATTAAAGTACACAGCGCCTATGACCAATCGTACCGCAAAGTTATAAAAATCGCAAAAGTAAATTTAGTTTGAAGGAAACTTCAATTATCTAGATATAAATGATTGAATTTGTGTTAAAATTCTACTAATTTTTAAGCTTATTTACTTCTCGAAGCCATAAGGAATAATGTATTTAAGAACTCGTATTCCAAAATTCGAATTCAAATTCAATTCAATTTACAATACTATTCGTATTTGGAACGAATTCTTCGAACATTTTAAAGTTACGCAGAACTCTACGCGAGAATTTTTATTTACATTCTGCGTGAAATATTCGCGAAATGATTTTTCTCGAGGAGATATTGAAATTATTAGGAAACTTAACGGCACGGTGAGATTTATTAGAGTTCCTTTAGGATAAAACTTGAATGTTTACGCGTACAACAGTATAATAACTTGAACTTGAACAACTCAAGTCTTTTGAAGAAGAAAGTAAAATAAATCAAATAACAATTAACATTAAGTAAATTATAATGAAATATTAAATTCTTCATTATTGTGTTCTATTGACTGTGAATATCTTTACCTATAATTATCTACATATTATACACAATAGGTATTAACCTATGTTACACCTATATCTATGTAATTTCCAAGAGATGTCTTCAGCAATAGAACAAAAGCACCTGCCCCAGCGGGCCATCAATTTCTAATAGTCCTCTATAATCCATACCCGTATTACTCAACCAGTCTAGGAGACAGCTAGCATTCATTATAATGACCATTTCCGCATTAAACTGCATTCATGATCTTCGTCTAGTATTACGGGGAAGATCCACTGCATCTTTATATAACCACATGTGGCCAGTTGATGAGCAGTAGTTTATTTAAGTTCCTTTATTTTTTATGCTTATATGGCTAACCCATACTATATTGATGAATGTAACCTGATAGAAGAAATATTCACATTTGAGTTTAAAAGCACTCAACTTTTAAAATAATATTTTTGCAACAGACCACAAGCAATGTGCAATGATCCATAGACTAAGGGTCTACTATATCCAATACCATCGAGCTACGAATTGAATTAAACGTATCAGTTATAGCGTGATGTTTTATAGCCTATAACCTTCCTCGATAAATGGACTATCCAACACAAAAAGAATTATTCAAATCGGACCATTTGATCCAATTGTGAGCTTAAAAGATTGAAGGAGTTTGTCATGAAGGGTAGTCTCAGGATGTTGCAAACTTTGTATCTTATTGTAGAACAGACAAGAATTAATTTAGCTCTGAAGTTTCTTCCAAACTGTCAGCATTGATCCTCACATCCAAAAATATTTGAACTAATGTTTACGTAATCCGAATGTTGTTGAAACTTTGATTTATTGAGAAAAAAATATAGTTATATTTTTACCAAGGCTGTGTTTTACGAAATGGAAGGCGATGTGACATTCGAGATTAGATCTTTAGGAAGCTGCTTCATCACAAACTTAAGACTGAACGAACTGGGTCAATAGACTAGACATTGTACTGGCGATAGCGACCTGATTCACAAATTAGCTTACAAATTACTGATATCAAAGAGTACGGCTTAGATAACGGGTTAGGCAGAAATTAAGCATTAATTTACACACTCAAAAAAGGGACAATGGATCTGTATAACCTACACCTTTCAAGCTCTATCCTAAAGTTCAATACGAAAACAATTATTACCTCTTCTCGTCATTTTCACGAGCACTAAATGCGGCTATTAATTATTTTTCGACTGGACAATGGAAACAGTTTAAAGGGGAAAATCAATGGCAGACATGTTTTAGGTTGAAATTGTAGTAGGTATAGGTATACCTATCCTGACCAAACGTCCCGTTTTGAACGAGATTTACCGTATACCATGTACCCTATAATTGTATGTAGGCACACTTAGTGCAAACGTGTATTAGTTTGAAATATGACAAAGATCTCATATAAAGATAATTTGAAACGAAGAAAATTATTAGTAGGTATTATAATTATATTTCGCAAATACTCGTTTGGTTTGTTATTTACTGAAATTGATGCAACTAAACGGTTTAAGCAGCTGGTTAAATACAATCAAGTAGTCAATGGTAATGCTTTCACACTCAAAACCATAATTTAGGTTTAACTCTAAAATACACGTTTTGCTGAATAAACATAATAAAATTTACAAGTTACTTCGAAAGAAAGACAATGTTAAATGAACAATTCTTTATAAAAGGATTTAAAAGTGAGAATGAGTATTTGAATAACACATAAGGAATTGTATCGTCTGTAGGTGCGTATTACATTGAGGCTCGCTTTTCACTGAATTTCAGCAAAAATTTGTTCTTCTCATTCAGCACGTAATTCTAAATATGATACAAATCATCATGGAGTACTTATACTCTATTCTTGTAATTTTTAAGTCAAGCTATACATGACCTGATCCGGAACCAAATACCAAAAAAGAACCGCATTTAAGTTTGTGACCATTCCATTAAACATAATGATGACAAAGCATTGATTGTATTAAAACAATATACCTAATACTGAGCACTTGGAAAAACTACATTCAATTGATTTGCATTTATATGAAGGTTACAACGAAAGCATTGTTTGTTTTTATTAGATGATTTTTTATAAACATTATAACAAAACATGGCGGTACAGAAGATAGAACGTCTGCAGGGTAAGTTAGTTAATCAATAATATTATTATGAGCCTATAAAGTCGCGCCTTTGTCCCACGGGTATCGATGGAAACTAGGCAAATAATTTCAGTCTATTATCATAATATAGCTAGACCTACAGGCTGGACAAGCCTAACCTAGATCACTCTTGTCATAAGTACAATTTACTAACAAAATTCTGAGAACACACAAAAGCTAAGTTTGAATTCTAATCTCGATTGTTTGGTGTTTATCTACACCGATTTACAAAAATACTCACGGCATATCGTACTGAAAAGTGGCCCAAGATTTTCATCAAGATAATCGCGGTAACAGTGTCAACAACCGATTGTCATCACTTGAATACTATCCAGTATCCTAATATTTACGTGTACTAAAAAAATGTATCTGTATAACTTGGTACCAAGTAAATGAGCTCTTGATTTAGACTACATGTAAGTTTGTTTAAGTAAAAATTGAGGGCAAACGGTTTGAGTAAATATAATGACAGATTAAGATGGCCAAATGGATTATGAAGTTAGTTACTATTCCATTATTTCCAACCATTTCATCAAAGTTTTGCGACGTCAAGTTTATCATTATATACTGGTATAAAATATTTTAGATAAAGTCAATTTTATGGTAAACATTATGGTACGTTGCTTCTGAAGGACGTTTGCTTATCATGAAGCGTATTCAAAATATACATAACTTTTCGCAAAAAAGCAATACTTTTGTAGGCAAATAATTTTCTTTGCAATTTACCTTTACATCTACATTTCATGCAATCAAGACAAAAATCCTTTCAGACCACTTTAAGTAGCTAGTTAAAACTGATTAGTTTATAATTGTCATTGACTCGTCCCGTAACGTAATCATGAATCGACGTGTGCGCAACTGGCTATTTGAAGCAGGAACAGATGCATCGCTTCAAAGGACATGTTGCGTCATGATGTGCACTTTGCCATGTTGCCTATGCTATAACGCAAAAGCTATCAATCTTAAGCATATGTAGATAGTTCTAATTGTAGCACCACGAACATACTTCGTTAATAGTCAAGAATAAACAAGTCAAGTGTAAATAAATTTGACAAATTGTTGACACCAAGTATTAGTGGTGATTAACAACTGTTATTAAATTTCCATTATAAATATGACTGGCAATGTTTGGTCTAGGCCTTCTACTCGCATTTTTGTTGAAAGAAATACCCGCGACGCAAATTACGTGAAGGTTTTACTTCTAGATGTCCTACCACTAATCCTAGTTTTACTAGTGCACTTCTAGTCTGGGAATAATATAATTGATAGTAAAAAAACGCGATATTAGACGTCATTTCTTAGTCTTAGATTTTAATATCATAAGAAAATGACGCAATGTGCGATAAATAAAAGAATACTGAGAAAAGACTGTGTTTACGAAAACTGAGATTTATTTATAAAATCATAATCGTCCTTTATTGCTTTAGAGGAGATAAGCATCTTAATAACTTAATCAATCAATATTTTGATGGATTGCGTGAAAGCAATAATATCACGTTTCTAATATATTTTTCGAAGAAATACTTATCAATGTTCATAAACCTTGTGTGTAATGAAAACCGTTTATTAATAAGAGACAACAATAGGAAGAGATCACATCGACTTTGATATCACAAATATGTATTTCACTTCATTATTCAGGGCATGACGTCATCTTATTTACTTTCCGATAATTATGAAATGACAATGACATTGTGATATCTATACATTTGTACATAGAACTGATATTCTTGTGATACGGGTTACTTCGATATACAAACCATACGACAGATTACTGTTACGTATATTTAAAACAGTGGCTCAGCTTATTACAAACAAATGATCGTCAATCATGATAAGGACAAAAGTATACTGAGATAAGAGATAATGTCGTAGTATTATCCGGTCAAATGGTTGATCAAATCTCACGTGGAATTTTATGAGTACATTCCGAGATTTTTAGTATATACATTAAAAACATATTAGTATTGTAAACAAAGTTATCACGAAACTGCTACGTCTGATGTAAACAGTTCGGTTAAGGCCTCGGCCTCGAATTTTGCGGGCAGCGGGGCGGCGGCGGCGGCGGCGCGGCAGCGGCAGGATCTTTTGCGTATAATCAAATGGACCGGTTTTCGAAAACAGCGGCGCGGGAGCGGCGCGGGAGCGGGCAACGAGCGGTGCACTCCAGTCAAGCGGTGACCGCCCGCGTTGCGCGTCTGCATTGTAGTATAGTGTTGTGTACCTACATTTTTTTTTGTGACGTATCAAAATGTCCTCGGACGTGCAAGAGCAAATGATTTCGGCAATCTTTGAGAGGACACCCATACGGAACAGCAAAGATGTGAACCATAAAAATAGAAGAAAAATTAACCAATTATGGGAAGAAATAAAAAACGAACTGAATATTGAAGACTAAAGCAAAAACTGAAATCACTCTTGATAGTTTCAAGAATATAGTCAAAAGTTTCTACACTCATTCTAGTGTAGTCGTAGAATTTGTCGGGATTTTGTCTCTGTTCTTCATAATTTCGATAAAACTCGCCATTTATTTTCCTTGCCCTATAGTAGGTCTTCTTCTTTTGCCCACAGTAAATCGAGCGTTAGGAATAAATTTGAATCAAAAAGATTTCGTTCGCTAATAAAAACAAATATCTCGACAACACAACCACGAACACAACACTACACCGCTGTAGTGCCGCGCGATCTGCCCGCTAGTTTCGAGAACGGGTCCGCCGCCGCCGCCCCGCTCCCGCTCCCGCGCCGCCGCCGCCCCGCTGCCCGCAAAATTCGAGGCCGAGGCCTAATAAACATATCCGCATATTTTAGCTTTTTGCACGAACAAAAGAATAAGCAAAGAAAACGAGTTCGATAGAAAAAATCCGATTTGATCTAGAAATAGATATTTTTCCTCATATGCAATGGAATGTGAGCATCAAAATTCATTCACAACAACACAATTGGCTCTCGCGACAAAAATATGTAAAACGATTTTTCATTTGATTGCTGTGAACGTCTTTCACGAGTAAAGTATAAAATCGTCATTAATTTTTCCAGCATTTCCACACTCCGTTAGAGTTTTCCTTAAACGACAATAGAATGTGTTTTGAATAAGTATCTATGTAATGTAATCTATGCTATGTGACGTATCTATGCTAAATGTATCTTTATGAATTCGGGATCGACAGGTTAAGCCTCCCGTTTTAAAATCGAGGTCACGAATACAATACGAAACAAAGAACGTGGAGGTACCCAAAAACTTGATGTCGCAATGTTTCATACGAATACTTTCAGCACACAGTGTACATATACATCTATGTACAAAATTATCAGTTGTGTTTCAATAATAACATTATCAATGCGAGCACTGATTGCATTCAACTATGTGTATTTATAAAGTATTGACGAGGCAATAGATCCACTCGAAATTGGTGGCGTATATTTTCTATATTATTATTTTTAAATGAACAGATTGCTGCGATACCGTGTGACAGGACAGACTTGTTATATGAATATTAACATTAAGTGCGTAATTTTAAAAGCAAAGTAGCCACATAGGAAAACATCATCATATTATGTAAATACAAACAGCGCTTGTAAAACCGTGGCCTCGCCGGTGTCGTACATGTTATTTTCTGAACAGGAACGCGTAGGCAAGACAAGGACTAAGGAATCATACCATAGTTCAGCTCTATTAAAAAAACAATAAAAATAAAACACTTAGCAATAAATCACGGCAACATAATACAGCGATAAAAGCGACATAATTTATGTTTCAATTACGTTAACAGACACGTTTTATCAATCAAACATTTGATTTCCTAGCCAATTGGCAATATATCAAGCAAATAAAATATTATTTTAAAAATAGTTTCTTAACTAGTTCAAATTAATCTCGTGAACATTATAACTAATGCACGTAAAATGCACTAGGAGTATGATTATTTAATGAAGCATTTATTTAAATTATATGCTAAGAATAATTTCAAATTGCCTTAGTAAGTTAGTTACCTGTTGTTGTTGATGTTGATACTGTGCTGTCACAAGTCTGATCCCACTGAGTTCCAGGGAACGCGGATCCAAGGAACGACTACGCGGTTTTTCCGAATAAAACACATCTTCGTCTCTTTTCCCTTTTTTCCATCTAAAATAATTGGCCATGTCGCTCCATTCACTTTTACAAACACTTACACATTTGTGTACATTTTAAATATTTAACATATTTAACGCGACCGTCATAGTACACACATTTTAGTGAAACCGCGGAGGTTAGACCGCGAAGGCATCTCTTTAAGTACTGAGAGATAACGTCGCCGTCACGAGACGTCGTTATTGTTATGCAACGCTGGAGTATGTAAACGACCGATATCCGCCGGTGTCAGCCTCGTTCCGCAACGGAACTGGGAAATCGATCGGGAGATGCGCTCGCGCTGCTAATCTGACCAGCTACCACGCACGCACCCACCGCTTAAGTGCCCCGCTCTGCGCACACACAATGCTTGACAACTTAACACTTATACATCGATATATTATTGGACAGTGGAGTCGTGATGTCTTTATTTAGCCCAGCGTTTACTTTCAGAAAAGTTTCATGATTTAATTATTGCTGTTGTAATATTTTCTATTATTGAGTTATCATCACGCACAACTGGGTAGAGTGAGGCACTGGTAGACTGTGGTCGAGTGTACTTTCTCAATGGTATAATTATTGTGTTGTCTGCGAGTCCAGACAGGACGAGCCCGGTGCTCTAGATCCTGGGTTTGACGCGCCACTTGTACGATTAATACAAACCGTGTGATCACGAATGTAGTTTGCTAGTAAACATAACGCGCACGAGTCTGTATACAAAAGAGTAGGTGATGTAATCAAATCAATTTAAGGATAAACGCTACGAAACAACTGCATATGTCCGTGTTGCGTGTTGATATTAAATTATGTAAACACAAATAAATAACTCCTCACCGGGAAATATAACCTTAATCAAAGCATAGATATTCTGTATATTGAAAATAATTACTCAGGTTAGAATGATACAAACAAGGAAACAATTACAATCCTTCACACTTAGTAGTGTTTACTATAATATGTAAGATATAAGGAAAAAAAACGTTTACTGACCATAATATTATAACTGAATTAAAGACTTTGCAGCATAATTTAATCGTAATCTAGTTTAACCTTCTCGTGAAAATATTGTGTAGCTATCACAGTAATAGGCAACAGATATAGGAGGCATAAAATTGCTAACTGATGATAGAAAGTCACTGCACTATGCGCATTTACGGCTGCGAGTGGACACGATGACGTCGAGACAGACAAGTGGGCGGTATCTTACATACGGTAGTCAACTATATCGTATATGTATATATATAGGCTAATACAATAAAATGAAATAATAACAGATACACAATATATCGAGAAAACGATATACACATACAAATTGTGTAACTACCGTACCCAATACCATAAAAATAAGTCATCCACCGTAGGCTGCATCATCACTTACCATCAGGTGAGATAGCGGCCAAACGTCAATCCATTGAATGTAAAAAAAAAAAAAAACTTCTTTTAATAACCTACAAGTTCATTACGGAGTATAGTTACTAGTTAGGTGTTATTAGTTTCATTATAATGAAATATTAAACACATCAATGTGATTACATTGTGTTATAAAATTAGAATTGTGATACGACCGTGAACCTATGATCTGTGCGTGATAGAGATGATAAGAAACCCACTACATCTGTGTTGTGTCGACAAAATCCAATAGATAATAGGTATAAAAATTGCGGCTAAATATGTTACAATAGAACTAAGAATACACCTTAGCAAATTCCTAAAAAATATTGTCAGGTATTTCCTGTAATTAAAATCGGTGTAACTTGGTCCTAACGTAGCGTAAGCGAAATAAAAGAATGCGCTTTTGCGATAATTCTAGTAGACTAAGGACTTGTTTCACAATGTCTGGGTATCCCCTATGTATGAACTTTGAATTAAGAACGTAATTTGTATGCTTATCTATATAATTATTATATATTATATAGCTACTTCCGCGCGGTTTCACCCGCTCTGCTTGGCTCCTATTGGTCATAGCGTGATGTTTTATAGCCTATAGCCTCCCTCGATAAATGCACTATTCAACACAAAAAGAATTATTCAAATCGGACCAGTAGTTCCGGAGATTAGCGCGTTCAAACAAACAAACAATCAAACAAACAAACTCTTCAGCTTTATAATATTAGTATAGTATAGATAAAAATGAATTGTTGTTCGTTAGTGTCGCTAAAACTCAAGAACGGGTGGATCGATTTAGACAATTTTGGTCTTGAATTATTATTATTTGTAGAAGACCAGGAAAGGTACAAAAGGTGAGAAAAAAATTATTTAGGCGGTACGAAGTTTGCCGGTTGTCTGTCGGTAGTCTGTCATATAATTTTATAGGAAATTTATATGAAAGTGATGAAACAGGCAGGCAATAAGAAACAAAAATACTGTAGAATTTATATTATAGGTATGTATTAGCAGTCAACTATAACACTCATAATTTTTGCCTTTGATGCTCTGCACCCTCGCGTGTGCTACAGACGGATTATGAAGAAATGAAGAACTTAAACTTCTAAGTAGAAAGTAGTGAAGGTACCTAATCATATCAAAACTCTTTAAAATATAACCCGCTATAAAAAGGTTGTCTAGAAGAAATCCCCACTGTGTGTCAAGTACGCATATTACTTAAAATGTATGTTACCTAGGCTGGCTGCTGCCTATGTGTACAATAAAGCAAATATAATTAATTAAATAAATAAAAACTAATGTTCCTTTCAATCTTTTCTTTCAATATTATAAAGGCGAAAGTTTTGTGAGTTTATGTATTTGTTTGTTACTCAATCACGTCAAAAGGACTGAAGGAATAAGGGAGATAGATTATGAAATAAAAAACAATTTTAACAAAAAAAAACCGACTTCAAAAAATAAATACATATTCAAATTAATATGGAAAACACGTAAGCTACTTTTTATCCCACGAAACGCAACGATGAAGCTATAGTAATTCAATAAATTCCCTCTTTTGCGCATTTCCGCAGTTCGGGTTTCAAATGTCGTCAGTACAAGCAATTTGATGCTCCTTAAAGAGGTAGGGGTTAGGCAGAAAAGATCATAAATTTATATAGTACACTCCCACTTTTTACCAGTTATCATTAGTTAGACGTAATAAATTGTAAATGCTTTCATCGTTTGAACATTTTATCGGACTACGCAATAAAATCTGGCATTAAGCCGACTGCTGTCAGTTATATTAGTTGATATTAAAAATAATTTGTTTACCAACTAACCATTTGCAGAAATCACCGCCGCGCGGCGTATAAAAAATAGAGCGAGAATTTATTACTGTAAACAGATGATTAATTATCGTTATTAATGTTTTATTTATTTATTGATCTCCACGCAATAAATGGCGGAAAGCCGAGACATAAAGAGTAAAAATGTGTTATATCAGCACCTTACTCTTCACTTAACGATTTAATTTAAGGGAACGACGGGGACGACCCCATCAACTCAAATTCCTAACCCCTAAAAGGCCGACAACGCACTTATAACGCGTCTGGTGTTTCGGGTGTCCATGCGCGGCGGCGATTGCTTACCATCGGGTGATGCGTCTGCTCGTTTACCGCTGTATAACATAATGACGGGAACATAATATAATGAATCCTCCGCATTGCGCCTCAGCGCGCCATTTCTAAACTGTTGATAAAACCCAAAATGTTTATTTTTATGTATAAAGTAAAACAGTATAAACATTCGTATCGATTGACCCTATGTTCTCTGCTAGCTTAGGAAAACTTATGGAACCCTAAGCCTAATTTGCTATTATAAAATGCCATTTCTTAAAAGATATGTATCTAACTCAGTGGGCTACATTTCTATCTATAGAGGCTTCTAATGAACAAGAATTCTTTAGAGAATGGCCTGAGGGATTCTGATAGACCGCAGCCAGATTAAAACGAAACTTAAGGTCATTTTATCGAAAAATTAAATTACCATACCATACCACCGTGACCAAGGAACCAAGGAAATCTGTTCATTTTATGAAATAATACTTTTTTTATAAATACTTACGTATAAAGAAACCCTAACTGCCAAGGTTTGTAGGTTGATTAAGTTTTTTCTTTCTCATTAATCTTTAATCTTAACGCCCATGATATAATTTATTTGTTCTATAAAATATGTATATCTGCAATTTAAATATTAATAGATTCAGCTACTTAGAAATCCAGAGCTGCGGACTACCTAGCGGTTTTACCGGCTCAAAAAGCAGAAGTAGGAAACGGGTGGTTTTTAGTCAGTAAGAGTCTGGTACTCTCTCTCGCCTCACCCAGGGCGGGAGAAGACATTGGATGATTATTGACCCTTAAAAAAAATGGCACTTCGAAAATTAGCCAAGACGTGCCGTGATTGAGCTAAGTACGAAGATGGTTGGTAGACCACAGCTGACGTTTCTCACGAAACTTTCTGCCTCGCACATCTAACCTTTGGATATCTATAACCGGCGATATTTCCGAACCGATACGACCTTCAAACCAAAAGAAAAGAGCGTATTCCTTTTTAAAGGCCGGCAACGCACCTGTGCCTCCTCTGGTGTTGCAGGTGTCCTTGGGTGGCGTTGATCGCTTACCATCAGGTAATACTTCTACTCCATTCCATAAAAAATGCCTACATACCATTACATACATACATTACTTAACATACTCATAACAGACATACCTACATAAAACGGGTCGTTCTCTTACAGAAGGGATCATCTCAGACATCACTTACTATTTTGTAACCTGACTAATCAATAATTCTATGCAAACTCTTCGACTTAACAATAAAGTGACCATATTTCACTATTTCAAACATTTACTGTAATTATCTCAATCAGCATCAGCTTCTTTTGTCATCTACCGATATTTTATTTTCAGTTCCAGTCAAAGTATTCCATTCGTAAATCGTCTCACACTCATGTATCCCAACTAATGTCCAGCTTTTGATTCTAAAACATGTGCACATAACTTGTTTAAATTTTAACACGTTTACCTACAGTTGAAAAGGAGTTACTAAATTTTAGTGACTTAACATCGCGTACCGGTGAAAATTCAAACGTATTTTCTACATAAGTCTAAAACAAAACTTAAGTATACTTTATACCACTATCAAACAGTACACATTAACACTACAACACGTGGTGTGTGCCAAACTTTTGATAATGTTGTTATATTAATTAATTAATAATAATTAAATAGTTTCTCACACGTATTTCACGATAATACTAGCATCCCGACCGTACTTCTCACTTTCGACCGACCACAACAGAATAGATTCGATAGACGTCACTTATATTCTATCAATTTGAATTGTCAACTAGCCGGTGCAGCGACCCGCCACTATACTATACATAGAACGACCTACTGTTTGCAGATATTATGGAATAATTTTCCACAATTTTCTGTTATAAACACTTTCCTTTCCACTCACATATGCACACAATGTTATTTTGCAAGTATAATTAATATCTTAGCTCAATCTATCCCAACAAGATTCCATAGTTTTACTAAAGTTTACTTCAGAATCACGCACTCTACTACAACTAAATACAGCTAAAAAAAAATACAAAAAAGGGGAAAAATACATTACATCTTCATCACGGTCGCTCAGGCAAGAACAGCACGAAAAGCAAGAATGGCAAGAACCCATTTCTTAATGAGAAATCTATGGAAAATCACTAACTTTCACTAAAACTTGAAGTGTCTCGATGTTACTGAGAGCAATTCCACTCCAGAGCGATCCAAAGGGAACTAAACTATTAAGGCAAGATGCAAAACAAGAAACCTAGCTTATACAGAGTGTATCAGAGATGTGAAATAATAATTTCAATATAGAAAGGGTTTTAATATATTGTTAGAAACAGTATTATATCGAGTCTAGATATGATGTTTTGCACTTGTGTAGGCTTTGAAGTTTTCATGGAAATCTTTGTAATGAAAACCCTAAGTTATAATTGAACTAAGCCTAAAAACTAGAAGGAGATTGTAATAAAACTTATAACCTGATTTCAAGTACAACCTATGCTAACACATCATGTATTTTCCCAATCATTTTTATTTAAAACGCAGGCGGATTGGCACTGTTAAAACATTTACTTTCGTATTGAAATCAGCGAAATTTCGTTACATTTAAATCTAAAAATTTAATTTCAACACCCTGTATAAGCTCGAATCAAAGTAGGGTTCAATCCAGAATATTGAGCGAAGTAACTTAAAAAACCATAATATAAGAACCTGTTATTATTAAAAGCCCCAAAATAAACCACGTACTTAGTATAAATGCATGAGAAAAATTGCATACACGAAGATGAGAGGTACAAAAGATGACCATGGTCTTGCCCCTAGAGACAGTCAAAATACGTTAAAAGAAAGTATTGGCATTCAAGTGCAACTTCTCATTTAATACATTAGTATTCCCACGACAACTTGCGGCACGTGGTTCCATAAATTATTATTGACGAGCTGCAGTGAATTAAGATGTTTTCTAAAGATGACCTTGGTCATGAAGGAATAAAGAAAGTTTGTTGAAAACGAATTAAACAGCCCTTGCGAAGGCAACGTATTTTGCAAGATTGAGCTTGTAACGGTTTGATTTAGTATGCAGGATATTCTAAGGTAAAGTGGTGTGGTTTTAAAGGTGTTATTATTCTTATTCCCGTTTTCAATAACGTCTCTTAATGTTTAAGGAATTGCTAAGTTAAGACAGGAGAGACGTAGTGGCAGTTTCAGGTATCATGTAAAGGAGAATGCCCATGGATAGGCCTAATTTGGTGGTATGACGTGTCTGATTGAAAGAGTAACATAAAAATATTATTTACTAGCTGACTCGGTAAACTTCTTACGACCTAATACATTATTTTTTCTCACCTTTTAAACTTTCCCTACACTTCTACAAATAATTCAAGACCAAAATTTGCCAAATCGATCCAACCGTTCTCGAGAAAAAAAGAAAACTCGAGAATTGAAAACAAAACCAAAATTGCTGTAAGTATACAGCAATTTATGTTTATATATAGAAATACATAGATTTGTTTGTGAATTAGAAAATAAAGTTATAATTAATAAAAAAATAAACATGACATAGACGTCGGTTTGATTAATAGACAAGAATTAATGTTACCTACCACATACCAAAGAAAAATAAAATAATAAAGATGACGTATTTTAACGAACTAATTAATTGTTTTCAAAATACACCAAACAAAATTAAATGAAAAACAAATATTGTTTAAATAAATACTCATATCCTAAAATTTTCCACTGGGGCCCAACTCCTCAAACAAAATAGGCACCTTATAGTTCTCCTTTTAAACAAATTCAGTACTAGGTCAGTACTCTTTAACACTATGTAACTCTTAGATAATAATATATAGTTTAAAATGATTGATGATAACGAGCATTAATGATGAATGAATAAATGGCCATGGTAGATAGTATAGAAGTTTGTAATTATATTAATATACGCTTGTTCTTACGCTTACGTTCGAAAACAAAGTGCAGAACATTGCTGTCTACATCTTGTAATTACATAAGCCTCGATCGAGGCACAGATACGACGTTAAGTATAAATGGCATGTGCCTAATGTGACCCAGTCTATGTATTTACATATTCGTTGTATTGCCCTAGTTTCATATGAAAGTTAAAACGCATTTTGAAAACTCGTTGAGTTTATAAATTATACGCATGAGATATAATTTCTATATAATATCTATTTTTCTTTACCATCTAACTTTAAAAGTAAATAATGTACATGATACGGCCGCAAGTTACAATAGTAGTCATATAACTGCCATCTACCGCAAGCAGCTGGAACTACCGTAAGCGGCATATTATCGAAGGAGTCAATTCGTTTAATAGCATCAACGCCATCTAGTGAGTAGAAAATCTTCTCCAGAATAGTCATTGTACTTACTGCTTTTCTTTTTTCAGCGCCCTCTATCGGCAGTGTCTGACCAGGCACGGAGGCTCGTCCGCGGAACATCTCCATCACTTTTGCCATGGCACTGGGACGGCGAGTTGACGCCGCGGTTATTGTGTGGTAATACTGTCGAGGAAAGGAACATTGTTTGTAAATAAAGCTATTTAGTACTTTATACGATACGAGTATGTATGTGTATGATAAGAAATTCAGCTTGAAGCTTGTTTTCAAATATATCTGCATACTGTATTGCTGCATAGATCATTACATAGCTCTTCAGATTGAAATCATGACATTCAAGGTCAGTTGTACACCAAAGTATACATTAGAAGAACTTTAACGAAATCTAAATCCAAAAAGAGAAAACTATCCATTGTATTGAGATAACATCAATAAAACCTTAATATTAAAAGCCACCGCCATACATATACTTATGAAACCACTAACAAATTGGCCATTGAGACTGATAGTTTCAATGGTTGAGAACAAAAAATAAATAGATTGACAGGCCCCGTGCTAACCTATTTCTTTCAATTGACACCCATAACTAACAAGAAGCTACTACCAATTGATACGCCACATTTTTCGTTAATGGGCGACAAAAAATATCGTAACGAATACCAATACTCGACTTTATGTTATATAGGAATGTATTGTTCTACTAATATTTGTACCTAGAATCGACATAAATTGACATAATGTATCTGTTTTATGTTTTTGTACGTAATTCTAAAATAGGTACTTCAATAACTAGTTTTAGTTTAAGTAATATTTGCTTTTTAAGTTTAACACTAAAATTGCATTATGAATTTATTTATTAATTTTATTCTTGCTGTTGTAAATCATAATATTTTAATAACCAAGTTATGACAGTTTATTGTTGTTTTTATAATTAATAAGAATAATAAGACCTACTTTATAACAGTTTTTATTTGCTGTTTAAATCCTAATAAAATATTATTTAATACATTTTATATAACAGTTTATTCTTGTTTTTCAATCATAATAAAATAATACTTAATAAAAATTATATACCTATTATACAACTGAGTTTAACTATTAGTAAATACCATAGGTATTTGACTATGAAGAATTTGCAAAACCCATAAAAGGTGGGCAGCCGCATTTGGAACCATTTTTATGTAACACGTAATTTTATTCTGTTACATATAGTACACATGTATGATATTAGTCTACTTACCCTCGTGTCACTACCAGGGTGTGGGTGTGCTGATCCATCCTTAGCCTTCAGCACTGGAGTAGCCAATGCTGGCTCCACCTTCGGAGCCTCCGGTTTCGCAGGTTCTTTGGCAGGCGCGTTTGATTTGGTCATATTCTGGAAAACAACATCAAATATTTTATTAATTAGATTCTATTTTCGATGAGAGAATGGGCTTTATTTATTTTCTACTCGAAAAATGTGTCAAACTACTTACTTAACAGTAAGCAACAGTAACTTTAGCTAAAGTTATATTTTCTACTAAAATACCCCTTTAAATATAAAAGAAGGTATCGATTTGAATTTCATTGACGACATCCCGAAATACAAACATCTCATGCGCATAAGAATAAAACCTATTTAACCACAGCCGTTATTAGAATAGTAACAATTTTTAGTATGTTATTATTATAATGTTTTATTTTAAATCTAACCATAGTGAGTGTAGCAACACCTCAACAACAGCTTTTCCTTCCAACTATATAACCGAATTAACTCTCACATTTTATAACCAAATGATTAAACATACATAATAGATATGTATAATTAATTGGCTTTTGCCTGCTGCTTCGCTCGCGTTAAGAAGTATAAAAGTTAAAGGAATTTATCAAAATCCTTCTTTATAGGCCTACGGCCTGCCTACGTCGTAGTAGCTGTATGCATGCAAAGTCCCAGCCCGATCAGGTTAAAATTTACATAATTTTATACAAAGTTTCATCCCCTATTTTATTACCTTGGGGGTAATATTGATCAAAATCCTTTCTATGCGGATGCCTACGTCATAACATCTACCTGAGTGCTAAATTTCAGCCCGATCCATCCAGTGGTTTGGGCTGTGCGTTGATAGATCACTATGTCAGTCAGTAAGTTACCTTTGAGTTATATGTATTTACATTCGATGTTTCTAAAAAACACATTTAATAACGACATTTGCGACACTATTCCTTATATAATATTATAATGTACTTACAAAACCGTTCTAAATACCATCATTCACATAACAATTGTATTGATAACACAGTGTCAATTATGTATCGCGCAATCAGAACCAATGTACTTAACATGAGTACTGGAAATAGATTTAACGAAATGACATCATAGCTGCTTCGGTCTCCATTCACAGGAAAAAACAGTTAAATGTGTGTGAATGTGGACTGTTGTTACTTTTGTATCATTAAGTACACAACATGAACTATGTAGTATCATAAAAAGAACTAAAACATCCTGAAATATTATGACATTTAAGCGTATAGTTTTAAAATGTAATAAATTCTGAAGGTCTACGTTACTTTAACTACTTATAAGGCCACTGTTGACTAAAGTTCACTTTTCGCACGGAGAAGGTTTGAGCATTAATCGCCATACTTGCTCAATGCGGGTTGGCGATTTCTAACTTATAATTAGAAATTATAAGCCCGGGTTTCAAGTGGTGTCTAAATAATCTTACAAGGTGATCATAACCTAAATATGCAACATAAATTAGTAGACAATATGTAATTGGGAAAAGGATATGGAGAATATAAATACATATGGCGAATCAGTGGTAATATTAGAGATGTATCTAACACTAGAGTAAAATAAGCTGACAGTAATGACTTTGAAATGCGACTGTAGAGGAACAAACTTATTTCTTGCTATCTAGATTACATCATTGAAATCAAACGAGGAATTTGTTTTGGAATGGAACGAAAAGGTAAAAACGAGCTAAGTATCGTGCTATTACAGAGACCTACATCCACTAGATATGTCTATGATAGGAAGGTTCCTTTAAGTTATATTTAAAAGGAAGAACAACTGACCTGGACAGCCGCCATCACTTGTTGCATGATCGAGGGTTGTTTCTTGACTTCACCTCGTGGCGTTTTTGACTTGAGTATATCAAACAGCGCAGGCCTCCTGCTCACCCCGGAGGTTCCTAGAAACAGTTAATTGTTACGTAATAAGTTAGCAACTACAAATAAAAGAAAATAATTACTCATACTTTCTTCTCTTCAATCCCCCAACTCCAAATCTGCTGGCAAGGCACTTGTGACTCTTCTAGTTTTGCAGCTGTTCACGGCTGCCGCTGATTGGTTACCATTAAATAATCCATCTATGTTAGCTTTACTCTTTATTCCGATATTCTTACACGATCAGTGCCTCCATGAGAGAAATCTTCTAATTTGTAAGATGCAGGCGAAGCCGCTGACGAAACATTAGTATAGAAAATAAATAAAAGATTGTTTACTCACCATGAATGGTTTGCTGATACATAGGATGCGCCTGACCGTCATCGCTAGAGCTTCTGCGCTTGCGCTCGCCCACAGATTGTGTGCTTCTCGTAATCGCTGCATCTAAGCGTTGCTCTGTAATGTATAAAATTATTGATGAATAAACACGGATCTTGCACGGCTCAGATCAGAGCTACTTCGAGATGAGATTAGTTGTCGATGAAACACGATCACATTCATTTCTAAACGTCAGAGTAATTATTAGTTGAATGTCAATCTTTACCAATCTTGATGATTGTACATAATTAGTCAGCGAAGGCAAATAGATTTATTATACAAATCGAACTTGTCAGCAACTTAATAATATAATTTAGCAGGTGTGATATTAAAAAACTAAGGAAAAAAGTGAGTTACCAATTTAACTGTCAGCATGAGTCATCTGCATATAACAAACCTCCTCAGAATCGGATATTTAGTGCAATCGTTACAGAGAAGCGCATTTTATAAGGAAAAGTATATCAATTTCCTAAATTAAAGTATTCAGAGAAAAACTCCTTCTGGCGCAGTCGGGTAAACATAGACAGCTTAGTAAACGGAGTGCATTACGGTGCCCTTAAACGAAACTAAATAGGCATTGCTGGCACGCAGCTGGTTCTAACCGAAATGCATTCATAAATCATAATCAACCTCCAAATAAGGGGAGGCGATAAAACATTCAAACATTGTATGAGTATCTGTGTCAGAATCTACATATCGACAGCGGTCATACGGTTACATTACAAAACGGTTTCCATTGATGGACGTCACTCTACATTACGCCTACCATCGTTACCTTCCTGATTTCTACTAGAATAGCATGATAACAGCCCGCCATTGTCTACAATTTCAACTAAGTATTCTAAATTGCATCATGCGATATGAAGAACAGAAATAAAACAATGATCCGATGGTAATGCAAAATGACTACAACGAATCGATGTTCTGTATTGGTCATTTGAGATTTCCCCGCAGCAAACCTTTATCCTAAAAGGAAATACCCTTATAATTTTTTGATGAGCGGAATTAATGATGACTCGACTCTTCACCACGTGCCTAGCTGCAGACTAAGCTACCTACAACTACGGACTCTAATGCCTAATTGAATATGGTACCGTTAAGCCTTTTCAAGGTCACGTGTAGCCGGCTTGTGTTGTTACACTTATAGAAATTACGCACTTCTGGCGAAACTACAACTACTGGGAACGCAGCGACACTTTATACATAGAACGGACCTAAATACACGTTATTTAGGAAAACTTTGCTAGAAATATTTAAATGTATATATATATATATTTTAATATCGTGTACATGTCTGAATGAATGCAATCGAAACTATCAAACGACCCTTCGCAACACGCAGACATCGTAAACAAGATTACAGCAATAATTCTTGAACAGACAGCGCATTTCATATTTACCTAGACATATAGATTAGAATAAAGTGTGACTGGAAATAAATTTGTCGTTAAATGTCACAAGTAATTAATTGCTTGTTACCAACAATGTTTTATTAAAAGCATTGTTTCAGGTATTAATGGCTGAGCTATAATGGAGTCGAAGTATTTAAGTGAGCATAGAAACGTTATGCATTATGTATTGTGCGCGGTGTGGTGTGGCAAATTCCGTGAGACTTACACATTCATAACGCACAGATTCATGAAACTCTATCATTGTTTAACACCTGGAACAGTTCTAGTAATTAAATATAACAAGCTCCGGGACTAGCGCTCACGTGGCTTCGTGGCTTTCATCTACAACATATCGCTGTACTAAATCATGTCTAAATTTCAGTAAAAAGTTGTTTTATCGCACGTAGTCAAACATCGGTATGATAATGTTCGCTACTTATGCTGTAACCACAGCTAACTCAAGGCCAGCGCATGCTATTTTGCATGTAAGTGTAACAGATTCATATTGTAGTAGAATCTGCGTAGGTACTGCATTAATTTAATTTACCATATTTTCTTTAGAGTTTCCACATGTTGCTGTCAACTGCGACAAATTACATTATAATGTCAAGAATTTCTGAACATATTACTTTAATGAGGTGTGTAGTTTCTTCAATTTTGTGTGACGTTCCAATAATAGACTCGCTAACTATACAAATAGATTCTAAAAGGTGATGAGATTTTTCATACTAGTACCGCAGATGGCCGTTTAACAACAAGATCTGCAAAATATATTACAACCACGACCTTTGTTTTTAAAATAATTTTAACCGATAATGTTTCAACTCGTAATGTACAGTTCATTTCAGCCTACAAATAAGTTCCAAATTAATTTGATGGACCCACTTTGTTTGAAACTCATAGTTTTATATATCTTTTCCAATTTACGCCTCTTATCTATAAGTCTTGGTTCCCAAGAGACCAACAACAACAACTTGGCCAACAACGATAAAAATTCGATCGAAAGAAGTTTCTTTGAACGATTTTAACAATTTATTCTACACGTAAAAATTTGGGTTTCTCATTCTTACAAACAACAGGTCTTATTATACTTATTGAGAATATTTATTTGTGCATGTCTGCACTCGCTGTGTACTTTCGCTGCGGATAAAAATAATTACAGCAGTGCATTTAATGCGCACCAGCATGCTTATAGGTGCTACTTGTCTCCCACAGTTCATACCAACAAATTCTCCGACAAACAGGGAAATTTATAAAAATCTTTAGTTAAACACTGTTTGGATTCACTACACAAAGTTCCTTATTATTAACATAGCATAGTAAAATTTGATAGTATTTTCATAACATGTTGATCATACATCACTTTCGTATATCCTCAATGCAGAGAAATTTTATATTGATGAACTATAATAAATAGCCACGAACGATACAATGCTGAGCTCGGTAAGAGTTTCGCGTTAACAGCGACCCTTACGACTAGCTAGACGGTTGGCCAGCGGCCAGCACGCGCGTGCGACTCAAATATGTAGGCGCACTCTGGCAACCATTGCGGGATCCACTATACTTTTCATCGATAGTAAATATATATTTACTAACTGTGAGTTACATAATCTAAAAGTTTATTGGACAACACAATTAGCATAAACACATCGTAAGATTTTGACAGCCAGGTATTTTACAAGTAGGTGAGGCCCAGATAATGCTAATGACAGATAAAAACTTACCGTAGCAACCACTATCATAACATTAATGGTGTCATGATAGTTGCGTGCTGGACCTACGCCACTAGATATCGCGGTACCAATTTAGCAATAGCGAAGGAGGTGCCTTGATTGTAGTTTTTTCATGTACCTATTTACAGATAATCGCACGTACCCCGTTTCTGTCTCCTGTCGTCGCTACTGCGGCGGACATCTTTTTCTTTCCGAGCCGTTGTCTTCTTTGCGGGTTCTTTTTGTTTGGTCCCAGTCGCGGAACTCCAAGTACCAGAACGTGCCCTGACTTGTTCTGCATTCTTCGCAGGCACCTTAGCTACATCCTCCGATTTCTTTGTCGTGTCAACTGGAATGACCGCAGGTTCTTCCTTTGGAATCACCTGCAATCATACAAATAAATAAAATACCTAGCATGTATCGGCTGATTACAATACTAAAATTTATTTAGTAGTAATATACTTACTTTTTCTTCAGTCCGTTTAACCCAAATATCTTCGGTACTGTCAGGTACACCATCAACTGTAGATCTAATTTCAATTAAACTACTATCAAAATAATGTTTGTCAAGGTGGAGATTCTGTCCTGCAAAAATGGAACGCACGTTCGGGCGCTGCTCTTCTGCACCTTTGGTGCCAAAGTGAACTGTATGTGCATTGTGCACATGCGAACGCAGAGCGCGCTCTACAGAAGGCGGCGCCGTCGGTGGTTCCGTTGTTGTCACGAGGAATTTGTGGCGAGCTCCCATCACCGTCCTTTTCGGGGGTTCATGTCCGTCAGTGGCCACATTGCTCGTATTAGAGGTCACCTCACTGACGACATTAGCATTCTGATCTTCTGATTCTGTTGTACTGGTATGCCTGGCAGTGTTGCTTCGTCTATTTCTAAAAAGTATATCCTCGTTAATTCCAGCCCAGATATTAGAGGAAAGCAGATCAACATCTTTTTTCTCATCATCTTCGTCTTCCTCACGACACTGTGATAACCTTCGACGTTCCGGAAATGGAAAAGGAGAATTTGAATTCCGGCTCGATAAATTATTGCAATGATTCATGAAATAGTGTTGGAAAAAACTATCTGTTTCTGGTGTATCATTATCGTCCCCTTGGATTATATCCTTGAGAGCGGCTAAAGAGGTGATGGTGTTGTAGTTTATAGCATTAACTAAGTCTTCGCTATCGGTGGAGCTGGCCGAGACGCTGCCACCCCCGTCATCCTCGGCCAGCTTACTCATTTGTTGACATACATCATCTAAAGTCGTGACTTTGTCACTTTCTTGTGCTTCAGTTTTTTTCTTCTTCTCATTTTTACGTCCACTTTTCTTTGCTTTTACATTTGAGGTTGCTTTTTTTTCGGTATCCATTGAACAGCATGCGTGCCCTTATTGGTTGGCCAAATTTACGATATTTATGAAAGCGGCAATTTTCTTAAGGCACTTACTAAACTTACACAGTTAATTCACAATAAGTCACATGATAGAATAATTTTACTGTCACAAATTAAGTAATATCATAACAAGTTTCGTGGCTCCCGTCACCGAACATAGGGCATGTCGTTGTCGTTTGATTCCGAACTATGTCCAAGGAACATTCTACGAATCTGGAACAAATAAATACAATGTCAAAACTGGTCAAGTTTTGGTTAGTGACTGATTAATTTTAACTGCAAAAGATTTTTACTTAAAATGTGTGTTTGTCACTGCGTAGTCTTGGAAATATTTTTAGACTGGACACGAATACTTAGTATCTATCTATTTTAGGGAAAGGCTTTCTTATTGGCACATTTGTTAATTTATATGGACCTGCGATCGAAGTTCTGGTTATCCCAGAAATAAATATAGGGCTCTCCTACTACGTGTACCTAAATAATGCAAAAAAAACTGAACAATCTAACTCTTTCACAGGAATAATTCGATATCCATTAAAATGCAAATGGCATTCTACAAAAACGTATGCACTTATGCAGGGTTAATTTATTCGCAATACCACTTCACTCCGTTATCTAATCAAACATTGTTATAACAACATACGAAGTTTAAGGCGATGAGTAAATAGTATGATTTGTTAAATCTCTATTCAAGTGTCGACAATGAAATTACATATCGTCACAGATACCTGTGTTATTCCGTAGGTAGATGATCGCATGATAATTTCAAATATATTGTACATCTCTGGTAGACGTCATACATGGGTACTCAATCATACCAATACTCGAATGTATGTTGCTAAGGATAACATAGATGTTAGTATATGTTTAAGTACATAAGTACGACATTAATTTTCTAACTGAATAAATAGGCAACCCATCTGGTATTTAACGAATTTTATTTGTACAGTGCTATAACCTCCGACAATATTAAAAGACTATTCAACAAGTGACGACAAGTCAATTCAGTACATAGAAACAGATGATTGATATTATTATTACTGTAATTGATTGAGAATGTGAATAACAAGGAAGTTAGTATTGACGCATTGACGTTTGAGTACGATAGATTGACAGGACTAATTACATGTACGATAGCAGTCCGCCTAAGCAATTGAAACTGGAAACTAAAACGGATAAAACTATTTTCTGAACATAATTTTCCTGAATTACCGAATGAATTACCTGAATGGAGAATTAAAGGGGAGGAAGAGGACCTTTGTTCAGTAGTGGACGTCTTATGGCGGATGATGATGATGACAGCCAAAAAGTAGAAATCTCTCAATGAATCTGATACCTAACTACAAAAAATGGAAAATAATATTTATTCGGGGACTTTTTTCTGAATAGTTAGATACCTAGTACAATATATTTATTCAACGTAAAATAAACAATGTCCTATCATTAACATCAACTAACTAGTTTTAACTCAAGTTATCCAATCCGTGATTTGAAGCCATAAAATTAAAATATCGAAGGAGTATTATGGAGTTCAAATAATTGTTCTCGCTTCACAGTGATAATGTCAATCAAATAATAAGTATACAAACACTACAGACGCATGGTAGAACCGAACAGCATCCATAAAGTAATTAGACGGGATCAAGAAGTCATCACATGACATCTCGACGTTCAGTTTTAATAGACGCACGATGGATGACCGTGTACCGAATAATAATAGGCCCAGAAGTACTTACATACTTTGTAACAATGCTATTGTCATAGCATCTGCTGCATTTACTTTACAAGATAGCTGGTTAATGAAGCAACGGCTAGATGAAGCAATGGACGTCGCAGTAGCTGTTATCTCGCGTCTCTGTGCTAAACCTACACCTCCTACGCACACTCCCAAATAAACAGCTACATTACGCTGTTGATTACAAATGGCTCAATATTGAGATCCTAGTGACCTTGAGTCATGCTATAAATGGATTGTATACTGCTAATTAAATAGGTGAATAGCGGTGCACGAAGAACAATGTGTGCAAAACGGCAGCACAATATTTCACGACGTGCGAATAACAGTGGTAATGGGTTACAGACAGATTGTATACATAATATATCAGGTAAATGAGCAACAATTAACCCGTATATTAATAAGATGTTACCAAGACCTCGTGCAGGTAAAAACGACTTCAAAACTTTTATCAATATTATAACTAATGTAACAAAGCAGTCTTAAGACCCACTTAGTTGTACAAAACAGAATTCTTGACGATTAAATTAATTTTACTAGTCAAGCCATGTTGAGATTAATGAACGATCGATGCTAATGCGGGTGCGCAAGGACGCAGTCACAAAGTGCATAACAACTAGCAAGCAAAGGTACTCAGTGTTACGCCTAGGTAAATTAATTGAGAATGTAATCCATGAAGGTTTTAGGAGTTGATTCAAATTAACTAGTTATAACTTTGCACAAAACTACTTATTAAATTCTTATTGAATCTAGCCAAAGATTGTGATCATCTTCAGGTAACATACTGTGAAGAGTATAGAACATAACCATAATCCTCAAAAAAGTCAACCTCAATATCAGTGGAAGAAACTCAATTGCCCTGTAATCGATTGGAAGAGAGAAATGTGTTTAATTTTAGCATTATTTGTGTTTAACCTCGAGTATTGGCTGTGAATTACATATCGCAAAAGCTAGCTATCGTCTGCCATAATAAATATTCAGACAATAGAATCTAAACAAACACATCTACGTAATGTCTACGAGTATGTAAGTAAATTACGTCACTTCGCTAGCAAATACTTAGTATGTTCTTCTCAATAAGACAATTATAAAACGTGAACACGCCTCCTTATTTAAAATTTAATTAAAAATAATGATAACTCCAGGGCAAATGTCCGACAGTAAATTTCAGAAGCCAGAAAAGATCTTGTTGTCTAAAGAAACACTAGACTTCCAATCCAATAATAAAATCCAATAAAGAAATGGATCATCCTCATAATTATAGGTTTTGCTGTAGTGCATCATTATGAGATTAATAAACTTCAGAAAATAATCATCATTTTATCAAACGATCGGAAAATAATAATAGATTCACAGAGTATTCATATCTTTCCAAGGATACTAAGGTCACCATGATGACATATCCAAGAAATCGAAGAAAAATTAGAGACATTATTACGCAAAATTTATGATATTGCGAAATGTATTAATTTTTTATCGTTTCCGTAGCAAGTTAGGAAACTAGAGAGTGAAATAAGCTACTTTTGTATGAAGCCACAGGTGTATGTATTATTTGCAGACCCAGAAACAAATAAGTACTATAATAGGAAAAATTAGAGCAAACCAAGTATTTATCTACTTATCTAGATATCAAAGTCTGTACACAACATATGGTTTACGTCAATTAACTTATCTTAGAATCAATGTGAACAGCACAATGCGTGACTTACAAATAAACGAACAGACTTGATTTCTCATTTCACAGTTTCAATGTAGAAAACGTATATTATTTTATAATACGTTTCTGCGTGCGTGCAAATTGTAACAGTATAATTAATTGTGAGTACAAAACAAATATGTTGAATACATTATACAATTTATTATACACGAGAGTGCTTCAAAATTTTCCCGAAAACAGTATTATAGTTGTTCAATTATGCCCAATTTTCCTTAAGCCTAATAATTATCACGTTACAGTTTAATTGCAGTTTAAAATCGCAATATTTACCCGTCAATAGCAACCATTTGATTTAATACCTAAATCAAAACGAACAACGCGAAAACAAATGGCAGTCCAGGAAAGTAGCAGTTAGTTTACCAAGCAGTGTAAATAACAGACAATGCACAGAACCCTGATGCCCGCTGACCGTGAACGAAAAGGGTTTATTGTTGCTAACGACCAGTGCGAACAAAAGGCACATAACCGAGGTATATCCTCTAATGCCACATATCAAACACGTGTGAGCACTAAGATCAAGTTACTTTCAAATACCCTGGCCGCGTTAAAAGCTGAATGTAAAATTATCTGCAGTTCTAGCTGTACCTAATAACCTAACCGTTGTATAAGTAGGCTCACTGTACCTTTGTTTTCCCTCAACGTTCGTAATAAGTACCTAGCATGAAGCGCATTGGTATAGTACATCATGACCACAGAAATATTAAAAACATATCACGTCTCTTGCATCTGTGACGGATTCATAGCATTACGTGTGTAAACCATTCGTTATAGGAATTTTAGGTAAACAATATGTTCGTGGCGCTTAATCTTGAATAGATATTTCATTTCTAGGGTCTTCTAGGGGCCAACCGCTTTGGGATGCGGGCGCTAGTAAAACACAGATCGATTGCCCAACGTGCCCATAGAAAGTATGTTAGTGCCAAACCATTGTACATTCAGTTTTTGACAGCTAGTTACTATGATTAGTGTGCTGATCCTAGTCGATAGATAGTCCTCATTGTCACGCAAAAGTTGAATTAGGTCCAGCCATCAGCCTTCACGTAGCCTTGTATCAGCAACGTGACCAATCCCAAGGAATGCCATAGTTACCTGATATTATTCCATCATGGCCGAATGCAACTACTTAAATATGAGTTATGAATTAATATTCAGTCAATTAAACAACACGATACATTTCAATTAATTCATAGAGTGACAACTGCTATCATTTACTAGGGTACTTGCTTGGGTAGCACCGACCAGTAAATACGCAATATTGCGTACAGATAAGAATCACAGGCATTATACTGCTCCTATTTTACAGCTCACTGCTAGATATTCAAGATACATATTTTAAAAGACATGCAGAACACACAAAGTTAGTAACTATATTTGTGACGTTACACAAGGACATGAATTGGACCCAAATACTTAATAGGACTTGCAATAGCCATACGATCGACTAACTACTAAATATCAGACACTTCAATGTCATCCCTTCATAACTGAACACCTTACTCTACCAATAACAGTTTCTTAAACATCATTTCAACGACATGCGGCATACTTGTACTCGAAACGATTAAGAGGATGATAGTCATTAAAACGTCATCTGACGTTTTTACAGCGCACTCCGCATCAATGGAACACCATATTATCATTATGAAAGAAGCTTTATATATTTATGCATGCGATACACAGAATATAGAGTACTTATTCTTATTATATTTTGTTTATTATCAAAAAATACCTTCCGAGAAACTGAGAACATCCGCCAGTTTTTGCAGATGAAAACATTAATAAGGGTAAAATGACGTTTGTTTTAAAACTACTGATCTAGTTAATCGAATTGAGATTGTTTTGGAAGAAAGTGAACTAGGGGCCGATAAATACGATGGAAATCATGGAAATTATAAATAGGTACTGCATGCACGATAAATGGCACGGTTTTTCCATTCGCTGGAGACTGGGCAAGAGAGCACTGGGTCTTACCTAGTTGTCGTCAACAACATAAACAATGAGAAATTACTGGCGCCTAATACATTTCGCAACCGCTACTGCCAAATCTTAACGACATCACGCGTCTATAAATATCTACCTACCTATGTAGTAAAATCCCACCTACTGCTCATACAACAACACTCTGCAAACAAAAACAAGTGTGTCCATCTATACATAACTATAATAATTATAGTCGTCATACCTATCTATTTGTTTACACACATACCAATCGCATAGGAATTGACAATTTAAAAAGATATGATAATAAAATTGTTGGCAGTCACTCCGCCATAATTAGGTACTAATTATTTATCTCTTATTATATACACTGCTATAGAAAGTACCTATCAAAGGTAGTTATCAAAGGTACTTTCTATAGCAGTGTCGCCTAACGGACAGCAAATTTAGAATAGTTTTAGTAACTAATTACCTAACAATTTCAAAATATACAGTGGTTCTTATAAAAGTTCTTAAAAAGCGAGTTAACTAACAACTATTGGTGATACTGAAAAAACTCGTCGAAATATTTACTATTACGTTAACTCAACAGGAAAGAACTTACCAAACCGAATGTTTGTTTGGAACGGAAAAATTCGCATACGGCAAAAGATTAAAATCGGCCGTGAAAATTATCTCATTACCAGCCGTAGGGCGCTCAAAACACAAAAGTGTTAAGCATCTATGAATTCCTGAAGAGATATGATAGTTGGCAATGATTGCCATCATTACAGATAGTGAAAACCGAACGGTTTGCAAATCCTACGCTATTTTCAATACTTCACATAGTTAGTTAAACCAATGTTGGTGGTATGTGACATACAAATGGTCTAATGGAAAGCCAATTAGTTAGTTAAATGTATAGCAAAAAAATTACAAACCATTAAAGTAATCGAACTCAATAATTGTGAAGCCAGTTGCGATTACAGTTACTTTGAGTGGAAATATTAGTAGTGCAAATACATTACATAACTACACGGAATATTTTTTGGACTGATCAGCAGTGCACGTCTTTCGGTGGACGGTGATAATGATGACGCGTAATATTTTTTGGACCAAGTATAGGTACTACTACTAGGTACCGTGATTTTGCCAATAGTTTGGTATGACATCACATTTAACAGGCGTATAGCTTTTTCTATCTGTGTAAAATTCTTATCATGCACTGTTTGAATGACTAGGTAACTAGAAAACATTTCCTATGGATATACCTAGGCTCTTCGAAATCAGATTACACATGTTTATCTTATCATCACTCATTATAGAGCTATAGTCTTTATTTATACATTTCTCTGAACAACTCCATAATGAACAAACAACAAAGCAGAGGTTTAAAAAATAACTTTAAAAAAATGGAACAAAGTTTATCTTATCAACCGAAATATTTTAAAATACTTCGCGTATTGTGCTTAACGCTTACTTGGTGTAGTTGTTTCAACTCGTGTGACATTGATTACATGTTCTAGATCCAGTATAGAGAACGTTATGGACGCCTAAAGTTTACCTTTATTTTCAATCAACACTAGGTATTAAGGTATTAAGGTCAATTTATAACTCATAGTTATAATTAAGTAATGTAGTATTTTCGCAAGTTATCATGAATTCTGAAGCTGGCTCGCCTTCTAACCCACAGTTATCGTAACAAAGCCAAGGCGAGGCAAATTAAAACCTCGATGCTTCGCGCAAACGATAACAGACGTTTCGCGAGGTCGCACAGTGTAGATCCGGCTAATCGCATGTGATGCCCACACGTAGTGACGTCACATGGGTCTCACAACGATGATTATGTTACTTTAGCTTCGTACATCTTCACTGCCGTAAATTTATTTGCTACACGCATTGTTGTTGGCGCAATAAACCGTAATACGCGGACACAATCATGCAGTTATAATGCGAACTGAAGTGAGCCGTACGGAATACTGTTTCGCCCAGGTAATCTTGATCTGTGGACTCCTAGTTGTTTTGTTTTTGTCTAAGATTGAAGTATGATGACAACATAAATTGATATGTTTATGTTTCATTTTACTGATTGCTCTTAAAGTTCTAATGGTAAATATGTGGATGTGTTTTTTTTTTATTTTTGTATCACATGACTACCTATACAGCAGACAGGAGATTAAACTAAATAAATCACTTATAGTTACAAAAGATTAGCAAGTTGGACAATTTTAGGTGCTTAGTTACTGTCATTGTGTCCTATTTTTTATTTTTAGGCATTTATGAAGTTGTTGACTCTTTAGTATAAATAAACGTTTTTATCAGTTGTCAGTAACAATATCATAATTCATAATATTATTATGAGTGATTTGGATGTGTTTTGATTCTAGGTAACTACATAACTATATCTAGGAATCTTTGCAATGTTTATTTTAAATGAAAAATATATTAATGTAGGTAACCATTAAAAATGTATAAATACGATTTTTTTTTTTTACTTTCAATACTTAAAAATGTTATAGGTTTACTAATATGAAACTACTATTTAAGTATTTATTTTCTTTTATTTTACCCATAAACTAAGTAGATATTCTTTACCTGTCACATTTTTTATTTTATATGTCAATATCTAATTACTTAGTATCAACGAAATAATTTCATAACAAAAAAAAAATAGAAGGTACTTAGGTCAATACCTACTTTAAAAGTATGTAACTAAAAATAACACTACAATTTATAAAATTAGGTACAATAATCTTGTTGGCTAGATTTTCCCTGAACAGGAAGGCCAAGATATTATGTAATATAAGTTCATTGAATTCAAACATCAATTGAGGTGATCGATCATCCGATGTAATAAATTCATTCTACCTTCATTTTGTTTTATTCAAACTATTTCTACCATTATGTTACATTCTAAAACTTAAATAATCACTGTTGATTCACTTTCATTTATAATAGCAAAACATTATTACTTTTAGGGAACAAAATACTTTGTATCATTAATTATTTCCTTCACTGGTATAGATTTCCCGGGTTATTTAAGTTGTACTGCAAGTTACCATATCAAACAACGCATGTTATAAGATTTTATTCATTTTAAAAGGTTAACTAACTACTGACTAATCCCCTCATAATAAAAGAAGTATATAGAAACTTCTTTAAATGCTTCAATGTGTGTGTCTCTGTCTATTTTTTTAAGGACTGCCTCAACATAAAACCTTTGAGGGTAGGTATCAATACATATGCAGTGTATCTAATAACAACTATCAGTTTTTTAATGTCTGACATTATTAGGGCACTAGCAGTTAATCATTTCAAACAGTAATCACAGATAAAACAAAAAAATTAAGTAACATTTTTACTTATAATAAACTTTAAAAATCACAAATTAACAATGGTTCAACATTTAACTATGAGGTAGACTAATAAAGGAAGACTAATAAAAATAAAAAGTTAGCTTCCCAGTGAAAGTAAAAATTTTACAGTTCTGTTGTCTAAATCAACTTCTTTAAACTTTGTACAGAATGTTGATCTTTTTAATGTCTGACATTATTAGGGCACTAGCAGTTAATCATTTCAAACAGTAATCACAGATAAAACAAAAAATTAAGTAACATTTTTACTTATAATAAACTTTAAAAAAGGAAGACTAATAAAAATAAAAAGTTAGCTTCCCAGTGAAAGTAAAAATTTTACAGTTCTGTCGTCTAAATCAACTTCTTTAAACTTTGTACAGAATGTTGATCAAAATTATTTTTACTTACAAAAAACTAGCTCCATCTGCTCTTTTAAAAAAAGAATAGGCATGTTCTACTCACCAAGTTTATACACCAAATGGGGCCAACCTTACTAATGGACGTTATTATTCATACCCACATTTAGATGAATTTGAAATGTTATCTAAACCCTAATGTGGGTACCTATTCAACTTGAAAAAACAAGTATATGATGGTAACACTTGTTGCATCTCTAGGTAAAATAGGGGTGTACTGCAAAATTGTTATTATATCTAAATTGTAATGAAATTATAACAAATACTGTAGTTATTAGCCTATAATAATATTTTATCCAAGACTACGCAAGCGACTCATAGAATAAACGAAGTAGACGTGACCAAATAACTAAGAAACAAACCGTAAACACATCAATAACACACACTGCACTTAATTCATAAAATAAACTGTCCCATCACAAAAAAATAATCCATTTATCTTTGTAAATTACTTCGATATTTTATTGAGAATTTTCACAAGTAATAATTATCGAGTTTTGTAATATTCTCCTACTCGATCGAAACACTTCATTTTCTTTTGACAACTAAAAATCCACAGACAACTTATAAAAACATGATCAGACGTTGCAAACGTTCGGATACGCACACAACACGAGATGACGAGACAGATAATATTACTTCAAAGAAGTCATTTTAATATTGTCTATTCCTCATCTACAAAGTTAGAAAAAACTTATTACAGAAGAGGCATCACACAAAAAATTTACGATTTTATAGGATTGTTGCTGGTCTATTGTTATATCAGCATGGTTCTTAGTTGGCAGTGACTGGGTGACCGGCTGCTGTACAATGGGCATCGGGCATTCGGGCACTGCCAATGGCATTTCCTCAGAAAAATGGCCATTATTATCCTGGAGTCAGGAAGTTTGTTGTTGTTTCCACCCCCGTGCCTCGGAAAGCAAGTAAACTCGTTGGTCTTGCGCCTGAACTCTTTTCGGTGGGTCTGCCGTCGCTTCGGGTTCCAAGAGTGCACCTGTGTTTGTGCACACCCTTGTGTGTAGTTGTGTCCAGGGTAGCGTAGAGTAGATTTGTCGAAGTTAGTCAGATTGGCCACCATGATTAAAGTTGATTTGAAGGTTTTAAAAAGTTGGCGTTACATTTACGAGTATGACTTTCAGGATTTTCAGATTACTACCCAATGGAAACAGATAGTTATGGCTCCTCTAAAGAAAAAATCGATGATGTCGCAGATAGCTCAATAGCTCTTATTCCCTCCCTGGTCGTGGAGGACGGTAGTTCTATATTCTAGTGGAACCGAAAATTAACCATCTTCCCCTAAAATTATACCTACTTTATAATATACGATATTTATACCTACCTAACTAAAAAAAAAACATGATACCCGAAATTTTATACTTTAATTTCAATTTATAACTTTAACTACTACCTACATAATATTATTATGTACATTAACGCTCTACAGTAGATTTTAATGAGCTTTCAAGTGGATTTCGATATCTAACAACGGTCAACATAACCAGGTAACCTAAGGTACATGACCTTTCTATGTCCTCTTGGCCTAAACTTTTGTTGGTAAGCAGGTACCTCCGTGCACATTAAATAATTGTCTTATTAGTGGGTTTAGGTAACTGTCCTC
This sequence comes from Spodoptera frugiperda, assembly GCF_023101765.2. Lineage (NCBI taxonomy): Eukaryota > Metazoa > Arthropoda > Insecta > Lepidoptera > Noctuidae > Spodoptera > Spodoptera frugiperda. Next base: position 5,662,242 of record NC_064236.1, read on the forward strand.
GACAGTGGGCATATTCGATCACACAAAAAAGTAGGTGATTAATTTATGAATAAGGTAATATCTAATATTATATCCAGGTAGGTAGTTTTTAAGTAAATACTTTTTTCAATGCTGTGCGCAACAGTGCTGTTTTTTCTTATTTGAAGGCATTTATCTCCAGAACTACTGCATACATTTTGAAGTCTTTTTTATTTATCGAAGAACGAACATTAGGATTAGGTAGATATTTATGTAGGAGTTGTTAGGTCAGATGTGCATTTATGAATGAAAGTAGTATTTTATTAAAGATAATGACTTTTATTTCGCTGATCCAATAAGGAACTAGTAGCTACTAAATAGTTAATACATTTTTGGTCAAGGAATAAAACACAGTCAACTTTTTATACAAATGCATAATTATCTAAAAATAGGTATTGATTGTATACATTTATGTAGAGATATAATACTATCTAAGCATGCAGTGGATTGCTTAGCATAACGGTAGGTTTCTGGATACTCTGGTAAGACAAATTTTTCCTGAAAATATTAAAATTGGCATTAATTTTTACTATTAAAGAGATAACAGTAATTTACAAAAGGTCTGTTACTGAGTTACAGTCAAGCTGATTTTCAGGCGTCAGAGTGCGTCTGACGCTGATTATTATAAAGCACCTATGATATCGATTATTAAACTAATTAACTAAGGAATATTCTTTTTCATGGTTCATCCGTTACCGGTGCTATGGTACATTTGTGACCATCTGGTCAGATGCCAACGCTGAGTGACATACATGCATATTGACCTGTCAGCGCTGACGATCAGCGTGTCTGTACAACCAGCCAAAACCTGATTTAAGAATATAATACTAACCTTCCAATATATACTGACCTGTATTGATTATAAACACGAGCAAAGTGTATTTTGTGGACTACGTATATTGTTATAAATAGACACAGGCCAACTATAAACGAGGCTCCAAGAAGCGCCGGGAACTGTAACACAATAAAAAATCTTAATACGATTTAGAACGTTGGTACACAGATAAGGTTACATTAAGAGTATGTACCTCTATCATGAATTTACATCCACAATATTTGTCGATACCTCGATAGCGACCGCGTAATATTTTCGTAGGGATCTTAGTTTCGTAATCTTAGGGATCTTAGTTTCGTATGTGCTATGCTCGCTAGTGGCGCTGTAAAGCTCAGCACACCCACACCAAAGATTTAAGTCATCGCTGTCGGGTATCGACAACTACGGTAGCAATAAACTCATGGTAAAGTACTGATGACATACATAAATGTTCCTAAACTGAAATGGCAATTTACTACATTTTTTGTGGCACCATGCCATCATGCCATCAGTGATGGAACAATACATTCAATACTTGGATTAAGTGAGAAAGATCATAAGCATATAAATAACACAGTTTAGCAACAACATATTGTTTTCCTTGCATATATTATGATTTAATATACCTACAAGTATTCGACTAATTTAGTTTTATACAAGTACTAAGTGCATGCCTATTAAATTATTGAGAATCATAGCGGGAAAATAAAGGCAATTATTATAAGTACTAATATTGTCTTGTGATAAATAAGACATTAGTCACAAATATTGTTATTCAATAACAACACAAACATTACTTAAGAATGTTGACATTCAATACTACCAAAATAGTATAATCTGTTTATCAAATTACAATTACATTCTTCTAATGATACTGTACATATTGTTATATAAATATAGTAAGGATATGGATAGTACTGATAGCGATAGTACTAGTAAATATTTATCTGTAGACATATTTATAAAGCCCAGAGTCCACATAGGCAGGGTCGTGATGAGAGAAAGAACAGATATGTTTTTTTAACCACCAATAGAAGCTCATTATTCCAATACTTCTTCTAACATCAGCATCAATAGATATCACTGAGTGGTTGTTTAATAAATATCTCTGCTCCATTCCTCTCATCTGAGGCTTTTGTGGAGCCTGGCCTAATGGTGCCTTTCCACCTGAGATGTGCTATGCTATGTTGCTGTGGATGAGTATTGCTTCCACCATTCATATTTATTGGTACACATATTTTAGCACTGGTTACAACGGAATCAGCTAAGCTAAGTTTTTATATGGAAAGATGCATACTATGGATGGCTTCACTACTATTCATGCATGGCATACTAAAACTACGCATCTTCCTCGCACAGTTTAGTATCGGCGGAATATTCACATAGTTTCACAGCTTAACTATTACATCTTTGTATCATAGCTACCTAGCATAATCATTGGTGGAAAAGCACCCTAAATCTAAAATATTATAATGAATATGATTTTCAGTAATCCCTCAAAGCAAGATGCTTTAAAAGTGGAAACCTATGAGTTTACTTTCAAATATTTTCTTAATATAACAGGATTGCTACACAACTAACTTCATACACAAAATAACTACAAGACTACAGATCTATCTAACTTCTATTCTATAGTTCTAAGAGTATGCAAGTCGGATACATAGTTTATCAAGATCAGTTTACCTATTTTGAAACTTGACGACCTGAGTTTAACAAGACTGAAAAATATCAAATTATTATTAATCACTACGGTAGGAAGTCAAGTTTATGAATCTCCTAATTCAGTATTAGCTATTTATTTAACTATTTAAGTTTAAGTATCTATTCAATTGTAATTTCATGCCACTTGTGACATATGTTGACAAGTTTCTTACCTGTTTCTTACATTCTTCTTCCCAGTTAACAGATACAAGGTTATCATACAATTTCTTGAATCTTTCCACCGGACAGACTTCGCCACAGAATGGTATCTTGAGTATATATGGTTCTACAATCTCTGTTGAGTTCCTGTATGAGATCCTCACAAAGTGTTCCCCTGTTTTATCTGAAATTGAAAACCCAGTAAAATTAACACTGGTATACTTATAATAGAAGTTGAATAATAATTATTACAATAGTCAAGCTAAGGATTTCGGATTCGATTTCCGCTTCCGACAAATTATTATTGCGCTTTTTTCGTAATTTTAGTACGCACGAAAACCACATAGTAGTAAGCTCAAGCTCAATCAATAAAACATGAACCTCAGAACTGTTTCAAAGGTGGTGTATATTACAAAACTGGCCTCTTTGAGAACAAGATGAGTGAAGTTACCAATAATATGTCTGCAATCTATTGATAGAATTACTACATTAACATAAGTACTACTTACTTGCTTTCACTAATTCAATGAATATAGTTGATGTGTACACTGGGCAGTTTCCATCATACAGGCCTAAGGCATTGAGTATACTGCCCACGGTCAGGTCATGTCCACTGTACATCACCACCTTATGGCTCTTCTTATCACCAGACAAAGTATCCGACATATGTGTCATTATATGTTTGAGCAATGGACCTACTTTCAATCGGGAGAGAAGAGGAGATCCTGTTTCAGTCTTGAAGCTGTAATAAGAGAAGAAAATATATTCTTAAGTGGAAATAAGGCAGATTTTTTATTAAGAAATCGTTGCCCCTCTCTGCTATTGTCGTGTGTAGTGGGTGCGTTTACAATTTACAAACACACAATTTCGCATAATTCCCATTCCCAGAACAACAATCTTTGAATCACACAGAGTTGCTGCGTGCTCCGTGCAGGTATCGAACGCGCAAAACGTCGCTCTTCATGCCCAGTCACTGTGTCGACCCTGCGGTCTGCCAATTGAATTTATTTTAAGTAAATCATTACAGTTTTTACTATGTACGATTTGTAAACAACTTTTTACAATTCACCGCTGTCGTAAAATGCATTCATGGACTTCCTACTGCAAGTCATCAACGTTAATATTGCATCAATTCGCTCGTAGCGAGCAGGGAGATTGGCGCCTTCCTTTCATTTAGTGATTAATTGCTTCCTGTATGTATGGAGGTATCAGGACGCCTCGTGGCTAGGGTTGGTGTGAAATCAGATAGATATAGATTATAGATAGCAAAGCGCGAACATTACAGATATAATTGAACGATTCCATGAATGCCTATGTTTTTCATAACAGTGTGGTGGGGGGTGCTTCCCACGGTTATTGTGAGAATCAACTACGGACTAAATACATAGGTATTTAACCAGAGACCAGGCAGCAGTGTTATCTAATAAACATGATTTTTGAAAACTGCAATATTCGCTCGCAAGCTTAGATATAACGCCAAATTTCCCTTCTGTAAAGGAGGCCTATTCTAGCAGTGGACTTTCAAGGGCTGTTGAAGATGATGATGATTGATCATGATCAATACCTATGGTGTTTATAAATACAATAAAGTATAGAAATCACAAACCTGTAGCACGCTGGTTCACGCATCTCATCAGGGTATACAGATTGCGTCCAATTTGGCAATGTAAAGTTATAGAGAGTCTCTATGTATAAAGTACTATAAATATCAACAATATCATAATAGTCTTTCACCTTCATACCAGAATACGCTGACAGATAACTGAAAATAAAAAAGTTATATGTTACATAACGTCGCTTTACATTACTTAATAGTTAAAAAGGTGTTAAGATATACAATTGATGTAAGTATTCTCATAATGTTGTTAGAATGAACATATTTTGTAATATGAGACGTAATAACTCCAAATTCTAAGTAAACAATACCTACATAAAGTGCGGAATCGATAATCGCAACAATGGCTTGCCTTCTATAGCGATCGTGAAAACGAATCCTCGTGCAAACGAACAGTGAGGCAGTCATTAAATTGATAATATCATATAGTTTAATAACGTAATAGCTGTAATAACACTATCTATTTTAATTGTACCACTTTCGCAAATTTTTCCTAATGTTATAGGTATATGAATGCATCCCAAGGTTGGTTGGTCCCAAGACCTTATCTTGGTCCATTGTACAACAAATGCTGTAATTTGTTAACTTTATGTACACAATGTAATTTAAGTTATTGGTATATGATAAGGAGTTATCTATCTAACATAACATTGAACATCAAACATAAAAATTTTCGTGATAATAAAGTACATTGTGCTTTACAACTTAAGTTAAAATTGTCTTTGATAATAATTATATTTGTCTGTTGACCAATATTAGTATACCTATTATTCTTGTTATTTATTTATTTATCTAAAATACATTGCGTTATCATCTATTTATAGAAAATATAATACTTAAGAGGAAACTAGAAGTCTATGTATTATTACTCATACACTTTATTGTTTTATAGTTTACTTATATTACACAAACATAACGCCTTTGATCTCTGAATATGGTGTGCAAAAATGTTATAACACCTGTTTATACCAATTCAGTATCATAAAACTCATATCCAATCCTACTTCTTGAAAATGGTTATTTATAAATATGAATGTTCCTATTGATTATCACAAAATCTGATCAAACTATCTTCTAAAAATCTGATATGACCCTCAGTAGGTTACGGACTTATGGAAATCCTGACACTCAGCAATATCCTGTTAAGACTCGGAGCTGATCATGTATAGTAAAAATGTTAGGAGAAAAAGAGAAATATGATGAACTAAACTTTTCTAAATATTTATAATTTCTATGTTATGATTCACTGTTCTTAGCTTTATAAATTTTTATCCAACTCAGGTGTTGTGTAGTTTTTATATTGTAACAGAAGCAGATCATAGAAATAACTTACTCCATCAGATGCTGGTACTTCCTCAGTCTTTCTTTATATGGCTTTGAGTGCATTACCCTCTCTAATTCCGTGTCATAAGCAGGACACGGCTTCCTCATTGCAAGGAGTTCATCTTCTAGTTCAGGAACTGTGTGTACTGGTATGGGTTGCCAGTTTATTTCAGTATTCCACACAGTTTTACTCTTTGGTGGGTACATGCCTATTTGAAAATGAAATGTTTGTAAATATTCAAAATATTTTTGAATGATATAATGATCATGCATATTGTAGAAAATTTTTTTTCGCACCTGCTAGATTAGCTTGAGCCGACATAAGAGTGCGGTCTACATCTGTCGACCGAATATAAATCTCGGTAGGGTCAAATGCGTCGGATAATAAATGCTGGAAAAAATCAATTTCATAATTGAGATACTGGCCATGAATTGTCTTTGCTAGAGCAAAATTACATTTGCCATTGCCAATCGTATTCAGAATTTAAAAATTATAGAACAAGGTTGAGAAGGTCGCTGTTGCTTGAACTTGCATAATAAGCATTGCGTGAGTGATACTAACAATTAGACAGTACACACAGCACTCACTTTTACCTCTGTACTGTTACATGAGACATAACAATGTGCCAATAATGGAATAATAAGTAACTAGTTTAAATAACATAATGAACAGTGAGGTCAACTACTAAATGTATGCCATAAATACCTATCAGTTGGTGACTTACTTATCAATATCTTTTGTTTTAGAAATAAAAATTTAAAGACAATTTTTATTATCATGTTGATTATTTTAACAATCTTGAAGTAGCACCTCAATGCTCAGATTACATGTGTGATGTTGCTATTTATTGACGAGATTAGTGCTAGCTTTGTTTAAATACTTTGACAAAGGAGGTATCATCTTACCGAATATCTTTGCCTGAGCCACTTTCCCAGCGCGTAATGTTGCCGCTTCCCAACATTAGTCAGCTCTCCAAATTTCACAGGCCACAAAGATTCGTTCCGCCAAGGATCTGTCGGGTAGGGTTGCACTGGAGTCCTGTCCCCATGTCTAAATATAACTGCAGCATACTTGACGCTCTCATCAGCCACAATATTAGTAGTAAATATCACAAATAATAAAAATGAAATCATTTTCTCTACAATATATGTATTAAACTATAGTATAAAATACAGCAGTTATAAAGCTGTGATAATATTAATCAACTTTCTATATAATTAAACCTTCCATCACAAAATATTAGCAAAAATTAAAAGAAATTGCACAAAGTAAACTGTACTGTTAGTACATTGAAGTATCAAAATAAAACTGAACGAATGAAGCAAGTTGTAATTTGAACTGACGACTTGACGAGTGACGAGATTTTGTTCCACAGACTATACGAAATCAACATAGTGTTGGGTGGCCTCGCTGTTTAGACGATTTTTAATCGATTCAAAATAATACCTCGTACTATCCTGGCGCAAAGGAATACAGTGTTCCACAATATTATAAAAAAGCAAGACGTAAAACGACCCTATTTTTATTTTTTGTAGGAAATAGTTCAAGTCATAATTAAACGATTCTATTTGATTGTATTATTTTAGTCATAAAGAAAGTCTCAATGATTTAATGATTTTATAACTGATGATGTGATAATAAAGCTAAATATTTGGTCCTTTATTATTATACCTGTTTTTTTTTAAATTTTTAACAATTCGAAGTTTAATGATAAATATGGAGGTGAAGTACAAGTGTAACTGCGTTACTTAGTAAGATCGTCTAAAAACCTTAGTCGATTCGAAAAATACTTTAATTAATTCATAAGAATTTTAACTCAAGGAAAATAGATATTATTTTTTCTTGAGTTAAAATTCTTTAAACCAACATTAAACGAAAAAAAATTTAAACAAATAAAAATAATTTGCCGTGGCTTAGCATTTTCTCAGTTTCTCAGGCAACTCCTCAAATGGCCCCTTTTGAGGAGTTGTCTGAGAAACCTTCGCTATTTCTTTCCAATTATTATTTATCCAGATTGCATAACTCTTACCTACCCTTAACACTTTTGTTCATCTAAAAAAAAGCTGCAGTGTCTATAGTCTAGGTTTACCCACTATTTGATATAATAGACCTCCTCCTTTTTCTGCTATGCTGGTGCATCTATCATCCATTTGTTTCCAGCTTGTTATCACAAGACTAGTTTTGGAAATTGGTAGGATATTCACACCTAGAAAAAAATGCAAGTAACTGCCCTTCCGATTGTGTAGTTGCGTCGATATCGTGCCATCGGATAATGTAGGTAGGTACTAGTTGTAGGTACACTATAATCCTTTTTGCGCAGTTGATCCTGTAATTGAGATTGGCAGCCTTGCACCGTGCTCATGCGCCGGTACCGTGCCTGATCAATCATCTAGGATTTTTTCTTTTATGCAACATACGTACGTAGATATGTAGTGTCTACATTTATAAAACCTTGAGGCTACCAGCCATTCTCATTCGTACGTATTATGAAGAATCTGTTACTACTTAAAACAATATTATGGCATCCCAATAATTAATCAGTACGATAGTAATGTAGCGACTACGCAGCGCCTGCGTAGTCGCTACGCGGGTGCTACGTAATGGTTACCAGATTCGTAGCGGCTACGTAATGCTACGTAATGTATGGAGTACTGTTCTCACCTTTGGGACGGCTCGGCTAAATGCCAGCTAGATGCGCTCGAACACATTGAAAGGCGTGCCAAGAAGCTCATCAACGATGATGCGCTTGTGGAGGCCCGGCTTCAAAGCCTTGAACACAGGCGCAAGGTCGCAAGCCTTTCCGTTTTTTACCGGATACATTTCGGAGAGTGTGCGGGGGAATTGCACAACTTGATTCCCCTAGTCCTTTTCATCATCGAACCACAAGACAATCGGCGAGGCGTCACCGCTTCATGGTAGATATCCCACCAACTCGCACGAAGCGCTTCGCTTCAAGCTTCCTTGTGCGAACTGCTAGGGAGTGGAACTCCTTGCCGGAGTCTGTGTTTCCTGATGGGTATAACCTGGGTGTCTTCAAAGCCCGAGTGAATAGGTTGCTTATGGGCAGACGTGCTCCACCGTAGGCCGCATCATCACTTACCATCAGGTGAGATAGCGGTCAAACGTCGACCCATTAAATGTAAAAAAAAAAAAAAAAAAAAAAAAACGCAACTACCTACTTCGCATGGTGTCGTTTCATCTTAAATATTATGTTGTTATATTTTTGGTTATTTGTTACTGTAACTCTGGTATAATGTGTCTACTACGGTATCATACTTTCCCATGCAATTAAGGCGCATTTTGCCTTTTTTATACATAATGATTCGAAATTCTCCGTACCCGAACTCGACTCGCAATAGTCCAGCTTTTTTATCGTAGTGTGGACTAACTAATGATTTAAGGGTGCTTTTTCACCAGAGATGTGTAGTATAGCTATGCTACGAAGATACATCTTCGTTAGCTATTACAATAGCTAAGCTGTGAAACTTTGTGACCGTTTCGACTAAGCTATGTAGCTGTGCGAGGAAAATGCTTAGCTCGTAGTAGGGAAGCTATCCATAGCACACATCTTTCCATATAAAAACATAGCTTGGCTGATTCGTTTGCGTTCCGTTTGCACTAGTGTTAATCTATGTGTACCAATAAATATGATTGATGGAACCCAAACGCATTCATAGCAACGTAGCATAGCACATCTCTAGTGGAAAAGCTCTCTATACAAAGGTGTATGTAGCTAGTTTTAATTTTATACATGAGTATGTGTATAAGATTAAAACATAGGTAAGTACGTATCGTGTTAAAAACAAGTAAATAAAACTGTCGGTGTAAATAAATCTAAGAGACTGTCCAATGTCTGTTTTGATATTTTTTTTTTAAAACCGAACTTTTTTGATTAATTAATGTTATTAACGTGTTTTGGCTACGGTGTTATAGCTTTATTATTTTTTTGTGTATTTGTTTGGTATTTAGGTACCTATTTCACGATCTTCCCCCCTTCTCCTTCACTTGTTGCTTACGTCTCAAAAAGAAGAAATGAAGACATAAAACATCAACCCTCGATTCCAAAGCTCTAAGTCCGGGTTCCCATCACTGATAAATGATAGCTATTTATTTCTGCAATTAGGTTACAAAATAACAATTTTACACGTCAATATTACTACAATATCCATATATGCCCGTTGCCGTGAGCTGATACGCCACCTAGAAACACAGACAGAAAACATCAGCGTCATCACCAAAAGAAGATTGTGTGCTGCTGAAAAAAGAACTGCAACTGAATAATAGAAGGTTAAGAAAGATGAAGAGTCTCCCGAATTATCATAATCCCCAGATTTAGGTGATGACCAGGGAATAATAGGGAATTTGAAAAGGGTACTGCATCAACTACAGGAGTCTGGTCACAGTTTGAAAACAAACCCGGATCCAATGTACAAGCTAATAAGCCTGACATGACATGTCAAGGTCATTTGTGGTTGATTCACAAGAATGTAAGATTTTTATGTTTTTCTTTTTAACCTACGTTAAATTTATATGCATTTTTGATAAATGAGATACAACAGGATATAATTAATACGAAATAGATTTATGCATTTAAGCCCCTTGGATTAATAAGTACTTGTTATTATAATCCTAAGCATTATTTTTGTAGGTAGGTAGATAATTTGTATGACAACAAAATGGGAAAATATGTGTTATCTCCTATTTTACCAACGATATTTATGTCTATATTATAACTTTCGTGACACATACTAAATCAGTTACTATGTTTTTCGGCTTTCGCACGTAACTATTACAGGCAGAGGGCGCTTTGGGTGCGAAACTCGAGATTAACCATCTGTGAACTCGAGTCGCCACTCGCTAGTCGCAGCGCGACTGTGGCCGAGTCCTGTGTCTCGAAATGCTGTTCTGGGCAGGCTCATATTCAGCCTCTAAAATGGCTTGAAACTCGTCGAGTTCTTGTCAAATGGTTACGTAAATAAGCCGTTAAACATAATAATTGATATGTATGTCAAGATGGAAGATCTCTGTTGATAGCCTCTGTCCCATCTAGGCCACATAGGTCTTTAGAGTCAAGAGTCAAGTCAATGTATCACGGAGGCTACACTCTGAGTCAGTTTAATCACACTCACTGTTCAGTCAACCAGTGAATTCAGTAAACATTTTTTTACAAATACATAGTTATGTACTTCGGAAAGACTCGGCATTATCACACTTTCTCTTATCAAACGATTCTATCTCAGTCACGAATTTCAACGAACTTTATCTTGGATATTCCACCCACTCGGCGAAAGAGTTTCACTTTGAGCTTCTTTATAGGAAACGCTAAGGAACGGAGTTTATTGTGAGACTCCCAAAATCTGTGTGTCATACATAAATCACAAATCTTTAACTTCATCATCACTTACCACAAGATGAGTTAGTTTAGTGGCCAAACACTAACTTATTATTTATTATTATAAGAAAGTTAATCATTGATCCTACGTTATATTTGGTAAACTTACCAAAGCTCTCTCAAATAATTCTGAGAGTGCGTTTCCATTTGGTCTCGTCTTAGCAACAACTTGTGAGAATGTTTATACTGTAGTTATGTATTACTTGATAGAAACAGTTACAATAACTGATCAGCTCTTCACCCAGAGAATGTAATGTTACTTATTAATTATCAAATATTACATTACCTACTTACCAAGTTACCACTGTTACTTAACACAACTCAAATCCTTATTTACGATGAAGTCATCTTTTACTAAAGTACAAAAGTCAATTTTCTTTTATTACCTGTTTAAAGGAATGTGCCTGTAGATGGGTATGTACCTACATAATATATGAACACCGTAATCGCTACGGTACAGAAGTTAGTGCTTGCTAAGATGTGAAAGGTCACTTCAACTCACATTTAAAATCAACTAATATATAGTAGATAGCTACATATATTACATTATGTAAAATAAAAGATTCAACTCATTATTAATTCAATAATATGTTAAAATATAATGTTGCAATTTGAAGAACATATTAAATTAATAAAAAATAATACACATAAAGCCGTCATAAAATTATAATTTTACTAGTTATATATATACATTTTCAAGGAGACCTTTCCTTAATGCATTGATTAATTAATTAAACTGTGTATTGCGTAAATTAAAAATGCCCGATTAAGACATAGGTACTTTTATTATTTTAAAACTGCCTAGCCTTAATACTATGCCTAAGCGTTAGCTGTGTTATACCGCCCCATTTTATGTTAATACAAGGTCTTTTAGCATTAAATTATGATTTTTCCTTCTTATATCAATACCCATATTATTAGGTAATTGCTTGCATTAATCTCTGCGACATCAGAGTTAAAAATAATTCATTCTATAATAAAATAACAGGTAACTTAATAACTCAGTTATTGGACTTGCTTGGTCTTCTAATGATTGATTTTAAACATCAATATAAACAACATCTCCAGATAGTATGTAGATAGAAATAATAGAGGGTAGAATGGAAATAGACCACTATTATTTGGTTAAAGCCTTAGAGAATGCAGACTCTTACTGACTAAAAAGTATCACACTCCTACTCCTGCTTTGAGCTGTAGCCCCGTAACCCTTTCAGTTGTCAACAACCCCGGTATCTATCAATTTTAATAACCTATTTTAAAACAGAATATTTGGATCAATCTTCATTTTTGACAGAAGTTCTACAGAGGCCAAGTGAAAAATATAAAGATTTAGAATAAATCGGTAGTATGAGATATATCTACTCATAATCGGCGTGAGTGTACCTATAGCATTTCCTTTTAAAATACCTAAATAATAAATAGTTTCTACACGCTATTTTTCTAATGTGTTTTTATATCCTGGTTGTATAATTCAAACTTTGATATGGAAATGGGAATCCGATGTGGCCAAACAATTGATTGCTAATAGTCATAGAAAAGTACAAAACATCTAAAATAATCATATCCAGAAAAATTTTGCCAGTTTAAGAACACCCAGGTACCAGGTACTTACGTAGGTACTTGATAGAGGTAACAATTATTTATTCTAATTTCTTTATTGTGCATCCACCCAGCGTACCTAAGTATGCACATAATTATATACACCAAGCAAAACACACATTCAACTAGGTACATATCTTATTTTTATATTTCCTAAAATTGGAATCGTGCCTAGTTTTTATGGCTGTATCCTTGAAATATTTGTGACTAGAGTACTAATGCACATGGCGTTAAAATAATATATAATACGTACACTGCATCTCTTTTATGTACATACATAATGTCATTGTACGACCAACGCATAAGAGACACGGAAGCGTTTTTTCCTAAATTAATTTATCGACCATACGCAATAAATAGTCAATTAAAAATAGGTAATTCGGTACCCTTAAGGGCAACCACACCAACTTGAGTGACATGTGCAGGGCCACGGCCCCAAGCTGTGATATTTTCCGGCAAAACAACTGATGTCATAAAGCTAAGAAAGTGGGTTGCCTGAGAAATACAGAAAGATATGAATATTAAGAAGATAAAACTGTTACCTACTGAGATTCTGAGACGAATCTTGTGCAATCGCCACATAAAACATTACCTAGGTATTATTTGTCTCTACTGAGGTAGGCACTAAAGATGTAGATCTCTAGTCACTCAAGGAACAGGTTGTGTTTTTAATAGATCAGTGATCTGCGTAGCTTGTTTTAAAAGCTTCTCATAATGCTTGTTAAAGCTCAATGCTCGAACGTACCTTAATTATATTTAAGAATATCTAAATAAACTTCGTCACAGAAACATCACCATCACCGAAATATATCTCGTCTACGTGTTACATAATGGAATTCCGGAGAATCATCTCACCTATGACCTCAATGAAAGTGGCCGGCGGCGTAGTGACCATAGCACTTATTTATTACCTATCACGCCGTTCCTAATCATTCAAGCACAATGAGTACGTCTCTCTACCAATAAATCTCTTACTTTTATTACACAATCGGCGACGATTTTAGCATCCTTTTACTTTCCCTCAGACGACTAACTTAATTAACGAGCAAATCATAAAATACAGGTGACCTATCTAAATGTAAAAGTTCACGATGCGCCGACCAGGAAGTCCTGTAAAAAGGTCAATAGCGATATATTATTATTCACGTATAATATAGCTGTTTCTTAGAATAGTACCGGCGCACCGTTAGAATAGTTTCCTAAATTATGCTTTGTAAGCATGTCACGATATGGTGCAGTGCCGACGATTCGGAGACGTCACAACAGGATTTACCAAGTGTAAGAGGCTACAATTGAGTTAAAGGTGCTATTTAGACAATGTGCGGCATGTGGTTGCGCGTGCGCCACATGAATTTAAATCAGGCTAGTGGTGCCTGCGCCGGCGCCGGGCGGTGGTGGCGGTGGCGGTGGTGGCGCGGCGCGCGGCGGGCGGCCACTGCAGCGACATCCACTTGGAGTGTAGGTACCGGAGGTGTTCGTGTTTCAACGGCAGATCAAGCGTGGCCTCCGTCGATTGTAGACCTGCACAAAGCCGTGCCGCGGAGAAAGGACCGACACTAGTGCCACTTGCGACATCACCGCTTCCACCACACAAACATGAAGATTCTACCCCTGTGAGTAACGTTAACTTAATATTTATTATTTTTTATATCTTCTTTATTTTCATAGAACTTTTCTTGGGAGCCTTTCAATAATTAAGCTCTGGTGCAGCTGTGCGATTGCTTTAGCGATGTCTATTTATCTGTATAACTTAACACTAGTTGCTACTAACTTATAATGTCTTAAGTGTCCCACAGAGTATTATATCTTAGGGACCGTTTCGAATAATACTATTAATTAAATATCGTTTGTTGGGGATTTCGCACGGCGATATAATTTGAAAGGCAAGTTAAGTGAACGATTGTGTTGGATCCAGTGTTGAGTATTGCTTTATAACTTATGACGAAACATAAAAACGTAATCATAAATACAATATCAACTCAGGAATGTTTACGGCGTGTGTTGCCTTTCTAATATCATTCTCAATGGTCAAACGTAATACGAACGCACCCTTGTACTTAGTGCAACTGACAACTTGCGGACAGTATAATGAATGCCGCCTACGACTCGGTCAGCCGTCGTAACTGTAACACGTTACTCCACTATTATAAAATCAATTTTCACATATCTAGTGTGTCCTATCTGCAGATTGGGCAGGGTGGTCGCAACCAATGTTTCATAATTTGTTGACTTATAAACCTCATTATAAAGACCGCGGCCTGACCCGGCGTAACAAACTAATTAATTTTCAAATTAATTGAGCGAAACCAAGAACCGGTTGTATGAATGAGTCGGTCCCATGTTGAAAGTTGGTCCCGCGACCTACGATTAGGCAATGTAACGTTATGTAGGATGTGGCAGACGCAGCCGTGCCTAGGCTCCCGGCAGAGGCACTTGCAACTTGACGGCTATCATTGTTATGTAAAAACCGCATCATCTTACGTGCATGTGTGCGGATGAATACCCCAACGCAGGTTTAGCCACAACTGACTTCTCGCTGCAACATATGACAACATTTCCTTTACGAAGAGCTCAATTAATGTAGAGGTTCTCTTTATGTACTTATAAAGCTACCAATTAGCTTCGATAATTAATGAAACATTGTGATAAAAAGTCCTGGTTCGATTTCAGCAAGCGTTCAAATTCCAGGTGCACAAGAATCCGATAAACGTGTAGCTAATGCTTGTAATAGTCCTTGATCGTATTTTGTCGGCCTTTGGAATGTTTAGAGTTCAAAATAAATATTCGCATATAAATTCAGAAAATATCTTGTTCTGCATTAAATCGCCGTAAAAAGTTTTACAAATCACTTTGTCTGCGCGTGTGTAGCCTTTTAACGAAACGATATGCAGAGCTACATTTGCTTAACTTAGAATATATTGATCTTATTTTACATATTCCGTGTGTTTTAAGCCAAAAGTGATAAAATATCCTTTGTAGCAGTGAGTTTATTAACATGAAGATTTACATACCCTGTCGTAACATCAGAATAACATTTCGAAAATAACGACTAAGAATTGCAACAATTGCGTTGTGTTTAGAATTCACCAAATTGCAAACTTTCACGTGTCTACATTTAAAATAAAAAAAAATTGCAACATTGTTTGCATAAATTAGGCTTCAAAACGGAAAATATTATGTCTGGATAATTGAAACAAGGTTTAAGAATTAGTGTTTCTATATTTCGCAATGTCTGTCGGTAGGTACCTAGCTATTGATAATGAATGCAACCACTTCCAGTTGCTGGCCTCAATTAATATAGATTATAATGTATTAAAATTCTCCGTCAGTTTCATGCAGTTTTCTGACTTATCGATAAATTTTGGAGTGTTGATATATTTAGCAATAAACGTTCGTTTAGACAATGGCACGCGTGGGTCGCGAGTAAATAGTTGTGTGTAATCTTCCCACATCATACATCAAGCTGAATCATATTTTAAGGAGATGCGCATAGATTAGGTCACACGTCGAAATGTGCGCGCAACATCTGTAAGACAAAGGCGTGACTGGATGCAGATGCACTCAGTAACATCGAGCACTTGCCCAACGCCGGCATTAGCGCGCACATAAGACATTTGGTAATAAAACAAAGTTGCTCAACTAGACGATTGACATTTGCCGATAAAATCAGGAGACTTGAAGTATTCAGTGTTTCACGGTATCTTCTCAGATCGTATTTATTCTGACAAAGAAAAAAACCATTTTCAACGAGACTGTTCAAACCTACCAAAAGCTTTCGCGGTGATTCGCATAACATGAACAAGTTGCTCAATAGTTACGAAGCTACATTCGACTGTGAGAAGATTCGTGCGCCGAAGCTCTCATTGTTTCTCAATTTATTGGACCAATGTTAGATCTGTATTAAACGTGTGATCTTTTATTTACAACCAGTTATTTTTGAGAGTATTGTTTTACCGATTGCCGAAATTCGTGGGAACAATGGTGCAATTAGTTTTTGGGTCATACGAAGGTGACCATATAAACTGAATTCCTGTCAAAAGTGCGTAACTCCGTCATGGCTGGGTGCAGAACGCTCACGAGTGCGCCTGGGGGCACAGTACTACTGTTTGCCGCATTGCACTGCGAGGTCAGCCTACTTTTTACCACTTCTGGTTTCTGGCCGACTGACCTTGACGTGATTTGAGGTTAAATTTACACATTCGGTGCACCTACACACGTGCGACATAGTAAATTACATTGCCTAGTATAGAAAGCTGCACTTTTCCAACGTGACTTGAACTGCAATCAGGTACATGGTTTCTACTCAATAGCCAAATGACAAACAAAAGTTGCGCACTCCTTTCACAAAATGCAGCGGCACGTTTATTGACGCGCTATGAAACATTGTAAAATAACAGTTGCGTTGATTAGTGATCGTATGAATGGCCCACGTGATGGCGCATAACTTTAGTTGGACAATGCGCGCGGGTGGCACTGTTCGATTGAGAATTATATAAAACAGAGAAAGCAAGGGAAGTCGTGTCGGAAGCGGATACGGAATTGAAGCGCGCTCCACCTGACCCGACCCTGTGCGGGACTTGTTATACAACTATCTATATAGTAAAGCGACGGGTTGACCTTTATCTGAGGCAGCAGGCGCATGGTGGAGCCTCCGAGTTCTCACACACTCGGAGCTTCGCGCAGCTCGCTGCCGACCCGGAGGTGGTCGTCATGTTGCAGCGCTCCGCGCTCGACATTCACCCAGCCTCGGCATGCCATGCCTCGTATTTGACATTTAACGCCATTGAACTATGCATGTATTAAACATGCGTTAGCTTCCAGCAAAAAACTCATTTGGCCAAGTTGTTCGTATGCATGCGTAGACGTTAATTTACATACAGGTACATAGGAAGTAGATGAAGCGATGTCCTCAAAACCTCTAAATCGAGCTTACAAGAGTGACAACCATTATGTCCATTATGATAAGAGAGTTGTCCCCTTGAACTTAAATATAACCTGACCTTTTTATATATAACTGCTTCTAATATGTTGAAAGGCTATTTTCTATTACGTGATTCGTATATACGTAACTTTTATATTAGACAGGCATCTATTAGAGTTATGTAAAAAATATGTTTGCGACAATTATAGCAACTATTAGTTACACCTTTCGAGTATATTTTGTGATGTAGTGATAAATATTTATATAATAATGTTGCACGTCTCGTATAATAATTGATCATACAAGGATGACACAAATTCTCTGCGCATGACACTCGTGACATATGACATTATGAATTCGAGGAATCATTCGTCTTTCTTAGCTGTAGTCGTAGACTCGTAGGTATTTAAATTACGGATATCAAACACGTACATGAATAGGTACTAGGTATGTAAGCTTCTATTATAGATATCCCTGACATTTTACATCTAGTTAAATAACTATGCAGAAAAGTCTCGACACTGACATGACTGGCTGTATTATTATTACCTGCTTCAAAACTTACAATCGATTTAGTAATACATACATTTTTAAATTAGCCAAAATTCACTAATTGCCTAATATTATATGCACGAAGCATATTGATTGAGTAAATATTTTATGCAAACATAATTAAATATGAATCTGCATATATATGATGCATTACCGTATCTGATGGTCGAATATAAATGGAACAGCGTTCGATTAGAGCTGGTTCACTTTGGGCTAATATCTTTCGAGACTTTATCGTAAATATGCGACAGAATATTGAGTAGTGTATTAAATATCTGTTAAAATACACCAACTGGACTGAGTGTGGTGTCGTTAGACCTGGTTTGAAATTTAGTAAATGATCACTTTGCGAACTAGATACCAACAATGTCAGGGTTGTATTAATTTAGTCAGACAAGGCTGTGG
Organism: Spodoptera frugiperda; assembly: GCF_023101765.2. Classification (NCBI taxonomy): domain Eukaryota; kingdom Metazoa; phylum Arthropoda; class Insecta; order Lepidoptera; family Noctuidae; genus Spodoptera; species Spodoptera frugiperda. The sequence goes on from NC_064236.1 coordinate 5,680,742, forward strand.
CTGGAAGGGATACAAGTAGCGTTAGGATAATAACATGAAATAAATGTACGTCTTTCAATTATGTATGCTGATAGGTTTAGGAAAATAGTGCAGTGGCAATCTATGTAGTAGTAGTATGTAATTACGGACTGTCTTTAACTATACTTTGAGATAACGAAGGCGATTAAAACTACGACATAATGTGAGTCAAATGGTACTTAGTTAGAAGAAAGATACAATTTAATTGTGAAATTGTTATTCTTAATAGTGCTAATATTAATAGTGATACTGCATAACAATCGAAGAAAAGTAAATGTGTCAGACATAATAATGTCTCATTGCAACATCAATGTGATCTAGTCGTCACGTCGTCCCGATATTGTTATATCAATCCGATTGCACTTTCCGACGCTTCGGTGCATGTAGATGCAGTTATTGCAACACCTAGTTGCAGTGTGAACTCCGAATTAATATTGATTTACCTTAACTATCCATCTATTTGACTATCACCATACTTTTTTGCCATATGTATCTGACAGGGCGCAACACGGATATCTGTTGATACAGTAATCAACAAGACATTCATGGACACAACACATATCGACGTCACGGCCAATTGAATAATTCCCAAAGTGGAAAAAATAATAAAGAGTCCGATTATAGATATCGTTTACCGTTCATTTCCATTTCGTCCAATATTAGCTTAATTTATTCGTATAAACCTCATTAGCAATCTTCTGGTGATGTCTACCAACACTTTTATCGTTCGATAGGAGTTATGTTATAGCAATCGGTAGATATTTGCATACACGATAAAGGTGAAAAAAGTGTAGTAATATGTAACAAACAGGTTTGTTACACAAATGTGTTACTGTCACGGTCCTGATTTAGCGTTACCATAACACCCCCCTGTAGAAAAAATGTGGTTCATCGGCTAGTCGTATGTTGAAATATGAATGTTTTATATGTAGGTATAGGTGGCTGCCATTAGTTATGCGGTGACATAGAATTCTTACCGACTAGTCCGTCTATTGGTCGTAGTCGCGTACGTATAACTGGATCTAATCTATAACTACGATGCAACAGAACGACAGCGCATTCAATCAACGCTATTTATCCGTTTATAGCTTTGTTTTGTGGTCAGATTGCCTGATGCATGACGGGGAAATTTTTGAGAGAATTCTAAGGAATGTGGGATTCTTAGTTATCTAAAACTACACTGATGGTCAAAGAGCGCACTGCATCCTCTAAATAGACCATTCTGGAACCCCTACTATATATTATTTCCGGTCATAACCTATCCCAAGGGGAGTCTCGCCACTTTACCTTGAGCCTCGCCACTATAGATGTGAGATACTAATTGTCTGACCTTGCTTCGTATGTGTACGTCCGCATTCCAGGAATAAAAGGCGTCATGTCATTAAATGTAAATTTTATTTTAAGAAAATACCATATTCGTTTCAGATTTATTCTGGTGGCTTGCGTCGTGTGTTCTGCGCTGGCGCAGGACGAGGAGCGGCCACCGGCACCTTCTCGGGGCTTGCTCAAACGCGGCTCATTGGCTAAGGGAAAAGCAACAACTACCACAACCACAGCTGCACCTCAGGTACTTTATGCACTGTTATGTTATGATACACTTTAAGTGGTATGACCGGTGGTAATATCCATTTTAGTGCCGACCAAATACTACAGACCGATAGCCTTTTAATGTAAAAGTAGATACAAGATTATGTGTAAAGTATAAATTACTATTATGTACCAAATTAATGAGGTTTCCGATCACAGCATTAGTCTATTTTCGGGTAAAATGGTATTTGATTACCTACCTCGGTTACGACGCGGGCTTGTTGCGGTTACACAAGAGCGTCGACTCTCATAAACACAACTACTAATAAACATGTAAAATAACAATATTGCACTTCACACATCCTCGATTCTATTGAAAGAAATTGCCATTTTATTTTGCAAAGAATCAAAGCTTAGAAAGTCCACTTAGCGTAGTTTCGCAATAAATTTCCGTCGATGCAAGTTGTTTGGCCAGACGGAGCACAAATTGTGTAAATATGCATGCAGTTACTATTACCCTATTACATATGTTATGTCGTGTGTCACGACGCTATGTGAAGACGTCTGTCTTTCGCCGCTAAAAGGTGGAAGTTCACGCGATTTCATGCTCAATTAACTTAACAATACCAAATTATCTATTGGAAAGCGTTTCATTTTGGTCTTGTGGACACATAATAAGATGAATAGTTTCATGTTTGAGCTGAAATTATGACGCACATACAACAGACGGTTGGGCTCGATTCTTAAGTTTTGAGGTGACGCAGGTACAAGTTGCGCAAACATCGAATAATAAAGTTTTGTTGTAGCTTATGTGTCATTGTTTTTTGTAATAAGTTTGTTGAGGTTTCATTAGTGTCTATAGAGTTAATAGATGTTCACAAAGGTTCTGAGCCAATCCTTGCCTATGTACAATTCCTTTTACCCACGTGACTATGGTTCCTAGATAAAAATGACCTTTTTGACCTTCACGTCCTGTTCTCCGACGCGTTTGCCTTGACCCGTCTTTACGTCGTATCGTAAAAAAGAAGGAAAATGTTATATTTATACCGTTCAAGAATTAAATACAAGTTTTGGGACGACAGGTAAATTAAACATTTGCTGATGCTATAAACATGCTTGTAATTCTTCAGTTAAATTAATATTTTAATATTTTTTGGCAGATTATTTTGCAATATGTCAATACTGCGGAGGTTTTGTTGAAAAACCAGGAACCTTGACTGTATAATGTCGATGTTTGGTTGACTGGCTTACTAACATGCTACGTGATTCTTTTGAGGTCTATCATTTAGTAATTACTACCTAGAACATGAGGTACTTTGAGAAGAGTAAACAGTTTTAAAATGAAGTTTTGCCATTGGTGTGATTATTGTGTCCGATGCACCAGTGTTTCGCAAAGGATGTCGCTGCATGTCCATCTAGTTCAAGGCGAGTGGGGCGAGTGTCCGATGATCGGGTCACCTTCGCGTATGACCTTTGCAAGACCTCCCTTTCCTTTGAGGAATTTCTACCTGCAAGTTTGGGCCACCACCCGTCCGCTGAACTGGTTTTCCCAAGGAAATTTATTACGTCCAATACGAATGGCAATCTTTGCTCGTATACGGAAAATGCACGATTAATTAACGAGTTTTTTTTATTGAATCCGGTTTTTTAGTTGTCTAATTGTTAATTAATATTATGTAATCGACTGTATTATAACAGGACCGGTGATGAAAAGGTCACGGATACACGTGATACGATCCGTTTCTGCGAGTAGCATATTTTAATAAACAGTTCTTTAGCACATTTTTAATTGTATTTATAATTCTAGAAAATAATCTTAATTCATTCTACCTTCATTTAAATGAATCGATACAAGTATCGCGATTGGGCTGTAGCCCACAGGTAAACGGCCCCCAAAACAGGTAAACGAAAACGAAACGCATTTTGCTTGATAACGTGTTAATGGAGCAAGCATAAAATTTAATGAAAACATTTTAATTCCTGTATTAATTGAAGTATTGTCTTTTTACGATAAACTGACTTGCAACCTTTAAATATGAACGCACGCTGACAAAAAATTAACCATTCGCTAGGTCAATGGCGGACTCGCATGCATTCGCAAATTAAACATTCCTCCGATAAAGATCGATATTGGAAAACGATTTTATGATTAATTAACCGAAATCGAATCTATTATCATGTTTCGATTTTGAACGTTTTACCAATTATAGAGAATGTTGGTATCCGTTGAACAGAAGGCCGATTTCCATTTAGGTACGTAGGTACTAAACAATTACGATCGGTAAAATTTTATTTATGTACCATAAATAATTGTAAAGCTATTTGTAATTAATAATTAACTGCCGTACATATAAATATTACACATCATTCTTTAGATTTTGATACCTTCTCATGATTATCTGACCAAGGCTTCATTAACAATAAAAAGTGTTTAAACAGACCTTAGCATGATGTTTTATCACTAATAAATGAACTATCCGGCATTAAAATATATTTGAAGTTCGTACCAGTAGTCCTGACGACTATAGCACGTTCAACCAAACATACTTGTAACAGAATAACTTTTCTACTTTACGATTTTAGTACAGTATTAGTGTAACATAGAATTTTTTATATTTCCAGGAGGAAGGCGATTATGAGGAGGAGGGTGAATACCCCGAAGAGGGTGAACAGCAGGAGGCATCGACTGAGGCTCCAACATCCACCACTGAGGGCAAGAAGCTAGTTGGCAACGGCGTCAGGCCGTTCAGAAGCAACACTGAACTCCTTGAGATCCTCAAGAGGAAAAGGGCTCAGGCTGCTGAAGGTCAGTACCTTATAAATGAAGATTCGAAGAAAGAAGTGGATACTACAGATACCAAATTTGTGAAAAAAGGAGATACTTTTGTATCATACTTTGTGCTATGAACTATTAAAATTACAAATATAAGCTACACTGCTCAAGCAAGATTGAATTCTATTTTCAGATCTCTCGAGTTTAAAATTGGTTATAAATTAACAAACAATTTGTATTTGCAGCCAAATTGCACGCTCCCTCGACCACGACATCGTCGCCAGCTCAGGATTCTCTTGACCCCACCAAAATTAACTACAGTTAGTAGAACTATTTTTAAAAAAATGTCTAATTCACAATCATCATGCACTCTGATTGGCGTCATTTGGGTGACAGGGTTTATTTGTATGCACAACTTAAAAATCATACTGACCATCTTCATTAATTTAATTAAAATTACTAATAAAATTGCAATTGAAATGTTTGTTTTTCAATCGCAGACAACAAGAGCAAGAAGCGCTTCAACAATGCTCCTGTGACCAGGGAAGTCGCCAATGATGAAGCACCAGCTCCACCCAAGCCAAGCAGAGGCCGCTTTGGAAGGCGTAAGTAGAACTAACCAGTACCCTTAGTACAAGTTTGCTTTACGCTTAAAGTAATGGAAATGAGAACGCGTTCGGCGTTCTGATAGGTTGGTTTATTAAAACGTACGTACTAAAGGTTCTGAGGATTTGCTTAAAAAGTTACCAATAGTATCTATTGGACCCAGAAAGTATAGTTTTGAAATACATACAATAAATGAGTGTAGACGTTTCAATGTCTTCATATTTTCAAGGACAAATAAAAATGATCTTTCTATTTTGAAATGATTGTGTCATGTTGGCAATAGTCTGCCTTGTCATTGCAAATATGTATTTTGTCACAAAGAAATAGTACGGTAGTGTATCACGAAATAAATAATTATACTTATGACTACCTCATCTTAAATTGGTATTTTGAAAATTATCATAGCAATAATAAAAGTCCCATAAAAAGGCTACTTACCTGCCATTCACGCAATACGGGAAATAATTTAATTATGCGTTGTACTCCAATTATTTGACCTTGAGATCTCGTCCCCTCGTTGCCCTTCATCTGCGTTCTGGTGAACGTATTGTAAAAAAAAACTACAGGTAAAACAAACCTACCTATTTTTTTGACGTGACGGTACGGTGCGTACTTAGTAGGTATTTAGGTACTTACTGTTATAGCAAGTACCTGCACATATATTTGATTAACCGTTCGTTTGCGGCTATATGAGACAACAATAGAATACACATTGGGTCTCGCACTGATCACTGCTTCAGCATACGACGGGTTAATAAAATTATTCCTTCTACTAGTTCCTAGTACTCAAGCTGGAAGCGAACCCATACCTAAGTCCCGTGAGTACGTCATTCAACGGTACGGTTAATCTTCGAATCTGGTAGTTAACTTGTATTGAAGTAAACCGTGATCCATTTCGGGAATATGCCTTCAATTTAGCAGGTCATAAGTTCCATAATTCAGTATAGATAGTCAAATGAGGTTGTCCTTCCTTATATGTATTTAGGAGTCACCAGCCCACAGCCCATTAAAGTAAAACAGTGTAAAACGATGTTTAACTAAGTGATATTTTTTGTTAATACAGCAGCCACAAGGTCAGTCCAGGAAGAAGAGGAGCCACAAGTAGATGCTGCGCCTAAAGTAGTGCCCGGCAGGACGTTCAGGCGAGGCGGCAACTAACTCTTCTAACATTTACATTACTCCCCTACCCACCATCCCGTTCCCATAATCCCCTCTAATCAAATTTTATATCTGAAAGTTTACCACAACTCGGCCCGACTGTAATCTAGAATGTATTGGGTAAGTGTGGCAGCGCACTTCAATAATGCGAAGTGATTAAAACAATAATAAACATTACATCAGCCCGGGACTGTCCACTGCTGGACTATGGTGTCCTTATCAAAAGAGGGATTTGTCTGCATGAAGTACATTACAACTAATTTATATATATTTGAGCCACCATCAAATAGGTACTAGAGAATACATTCTAGGTTACAGTCTGGCAACGGGTTTAGATACCTTTTCGATTCCAAATTCATCACATTAGATGGATTAGATTACATTTTTATACTTGTGTAAATTATAAGTGTAAGTAATTTTTAAATAAAATAATTTTAAATTTTTTGTAATGTATTTAATGTGCGCGTTCCAAAGGAGTTAAGAAGAAGAACCTTAATTCTAGTCAAATAACAAAAAAACATTAATTTTATGTATAGAAAAAAAAACATAACTATAGGTGTACTCTAATTTAAAGGACCAATGATTCAAAAATAGGTAAGGAACAGTTTATATCTCCCCTACATACATCCTTATATGCTGAAATTGAAATGTTGACATATTGAATGTCAGTTGGCCATAGTTTTCTGGTATGGCACATGACACTAGCAAAATAACCACACATCCGACTCTTAATACTTAATAACATATAAATTAATATAACTAAGGTAAAAAATATATTTTTTAATTACCATAAGTTTTCTTATAGCAACTAAATAAGGTTTCGTGTTTTTCACGCCATGGGTTTTATATTATAACAAATTGTTGAGTTGTAACTTAAAATCTAATAATAAACAAAAAACAGTGCGTGACGCGAGTGACGCCAGGAATATATGCCTTATGTTGTGGTAGTAGCTTATATCTATCTTATATCTAACAATGATTGATTGAATTGAACACAATTCCATGCATTGGGGCCTACTCAACTATATTTTCATGAGGTTTATTCTCATCTTCCCCACACGAAGATGAGAATTTTCATGATGTCGTCCCCCGAACTTGTAATCGAGAGAAGATGGGAAGTTAAAGATTTGCTTGATTCGTACCCTCGAAATATTTTACTTTATTATTATAATATGGCCCCGCCTTGCCACATCCCCACGTTTTTTTCACCCAAACCACACTCCCCCAAGCATAATTTGGTCAAGGACAAATCAAACTTTAAATGTTCCATTCTTTCACCCGTTACAAGATCGAGGAATCTATTGTCTTACTCTTACATATCTAAGTAAAGTATTAACCTGATTGACTGATTTATTGTTACGTGGATAATGTTAGTTGACTGTCATCCTAAAATGGTGCTTGACACTAGATTACTTAAACTAAGACACAGAAACTATATATCTTGTACGTACCTAATACTAAAAAAAAAGACTTAATGCTAAAAAAATATCGTTGTACAAATGTATACCTACGTCTCAGAAGCTGGGTATAGATAAGTGAAAGTAAATGACGAATTGCTATTTTCACAAAACTTAATGATAAAGAACAAACTAATATTACAAAAACATTGCATGTGTATGTGTTAGTCATAGTCTACTTGTTTAAGACACGTGTGACTTCGGCCAGTGGTGTGTTGTAGGTGCCAGGTTTGACCAGGTTTACCAGCTGCTCAGCGATCTCCTGACCCACACGCACTTGAGCCTCCTTCGTAGATGCTCCTGTAGACAAATCAGGTGGCGTTAGTAAGGATTTGGAAATCATTACGGAGTTATTATTTTCTAGAGGGATATCTTGGACGTTATATGATGATGATAAGATTTTAATTACTTAAGTCCCACAGATCAGACAACAGTGCCACATATAAAAAAACATACTGATAAAAGCCCTAGGATGGGATATAGGATAGGACCCGCGAATTGAATCCGATATTTAAAACTATATATTAACGTAATTTACAAAATATACAAGTATATAAGGATGGAAATCTCTATAGAATTTCGTATTTTAGATTAAAGATTAGGCAATTAGAGATTGGATATCAAGTTTTAGGCAAAATATATATTTTTAAATAGGTAACTACGAGGCTAAATTAATCTTTTAAACATGCTCTTTACTTCAATTTGCATCATTCTTCACGGTTTATGGTAGTTTAAGTTATATCGACGATAAATTACACTTAGTTTCAGGTCAAGTGCTCATGACGAATGCATTAGGATTTCTAGATTTTTATATTAATTACTAAATTATTAGGAGTTACTGTAACCTTATGAAATTGAATTATCTACTATAACGTAATATAAAAGTCTTGAAAAACTGTAAGTCTTGATCAAGTGTAAGTTGATTTCGCGCACGAAGACTTCTGTGCTTATTCTATTTTGTTTTAATAGGCATCTGTTATAGTGGCAATAATTTATCATTTGTGAAAACAACTATGTAGTTATCACCGTTAATTTTGTTTATCCTAGTGATATACCTAAGGACGAACGGCTATCCGTTCGTCCTTAGGTATATCACGCTGCTCTATAGCAGCGTTAGTATCAATAGGGATCCTTATTAAAATTCTCGGAAATAAACCCTAAATTACTGATACTTGGTCCATACAAGATTCTGAGTCCAAAACAAGTTCGTTAGTTTAAGGAGGATATAACATACCTAAGTGAGGAGTAGCAATGACGGCTTTGTGCTGAATGATCTCCAAGGTCAGGGGATCAGTGGGGGGCTCCTGTTCAAACACGTCCAGAGCGGCACCTCCAACCTGAATGGGTATATCAGAAATTATAGGGTTCAGAATAATAAGTAGGTACGGTAAATGTTTTATTTTTATTAAACTTGCACTACACTATGCTTGCATGAACGTTGTTTTTTTTATAACGTCACGCCTTTTAATACCCGAAGGGGTAGACAGAGGTGCACAATATGGCACATAATGCCAATGTACACCCACATTTCACAATTTATGTTGTAAGTCACATGTAATTGGTGGTGAGCCTATTGCCATATACCGGGTACATTTTTAGCCTCCGTGCTACCACAGAAATTTTCGAAAACTGAAAAAAGCCCAGTAATACTTCGCCCGACCCGGGAATCGAACCCGAGATCCCTTGCCCGGCAGTCGCACTTGCAACCACTCGGCTAACGAGGCAGTCTTCTTCTTCTTTCTTCTTTGAGCTATGTCGATTGGTTCTCTATCAAATCACCTTGTTTCGGATTTGATACTTAAGGGTCTCAGCACACATATGGGATCGGAAAGGGATCGTCACCGTATCGCCTCGAGCCGTTCAGAATGGTTTGTATTAAACTCCCTACTGCAACGCACACTAATCGGAATAATAACGTAATCGCCTCGCCTCGGAACAGGCTCCGAACTTGAATTCCCGCGCTTACGGCTCATCGTCCCCGCGCTTACGTTTCTCCGTCCCCGCGCTTACGTCTCTCCGTACCGACTAACTATCGTGTTAGTCTAGTCGGTGTCGCCTAGCCGTAGCCGAGTTGACGTACAGGCGCTGCTGATACGCTTTCCTTACGTGCATACGGTAGGTTGACGCCTGGTTGACAGCGAGGCGAAAGGCGTTACGGTTACGATCCCTTTCCGATCCCATATGTGTGCTGAGACTTTAAAGAGGCTCCACAAAGAACAAAAAAGAATAAACTTACATGGCCGGAGTTGAGCCCATCAAGAAGGTCACGTTCTTGAATGAGACCACCACGGCCGACGTTCACGATCTTGATACCTTTCTTGCACTGTCCGAGTACCTTCGCATTGATGAAATCTGTACAGAAGAAAAAAGAGTTAGGGTAAATCCGCAAAACTGCGTTGCGGCGACGCATCGCAAAAATCTACGGCGCCGCAGAACGTATGGTGGATATTTCCGATGCGACGGCTCGTCGTAAGAGTATGCATGAGAGCATCATTATTCATAATGGTCAGAAATGGGTGCACCCAGTATTTTCTTTTCTTTTTCATAATACTTCTTAACGCAAGCAGAAGTATACAAGCGGTTAATGAAAAATGCGAATAATTTCAGTGAGGATACCCGCACCATTTGCAGTGTACCTTAAAAATATTTGCTCATGTCTGTACTTGACTGATGTTAAGTTGAACTACGATTCACTAGCGTCATCTTGTGAGCGCAAATTATAAAACTACTTATTGCAGGGTAAGCAAAAATTGTCTGGTTCATTCAAGTCATATGACTGGTTTGTTTAACAGTAAATTTAACATTAATTTCTGAAACTCGTAACTCACATCAAAAACGGTTAAGCCGATCGGGAGATAATAACGGACAAACATACACACATACAGGTGAAACGGTCAAATATAGGTCTATCCTCGAGAGAAACTATTACTAGTACTGAATTGCTATAAGCAGAAACTCAATGGTTATTCTTGTTTAATCTATCAATTTGATCATCTTACGCAAGCATTGGTACCTAGATACAGACTACTGACGAAGAACAATAATAATCATCAAATTATTTAAGTCGTTAAAGCAAAAAGAATAAGATACGATAATAAATACATACACATGTATAAAAATTTATACTTATTATACCTATACATTTATGTAGGTATGTATCAGTAGAATATTGAGTAACTGTAATCGCAAACTTACTTCTTGTCGACTCAATGAGAGGTGTGTGCAGGGTGATGTAATCGGCAAGCGGCCAGATCTGGTCCAGTTCCATCTTAGTGGCGTGGAAAGAGGCGCACTGTTCTGCCGTCACGAACGGGTCGTAACCTATAATCTGAACAACGCATAACCTTGTTAACAATGCAAATCATTCATAAGAAAACAAAGTGGCTGTCGCTTCTAATACTAGTACTAACTAACAAATATTGACAAATAAAATGATTTCGCTCATAGCAGTCATCAAAGTCTTATTCGAAATGATATAACAAATATGTAAGTGTAATAGATGTTGGTTAAATAAATAAATAGCAAGCAGCCGCATATTATTCCTTAAAAATTAGCACAATAAACAGACATCAAAAGTCCCACAAACAAAGAAACAAAACGGAAAATTAAATGTTATCAGAAGGTTAAAAGCTATTTGCATCAGTCTGTATTTCGTCAGAAAAATTAAAGTCTCCATTGCTACAGCTTCCTTATCTTATCTATCGGTCATTTACTCATCGGGTTCTCAGTGTCAGTGGAATATTAGTTTACTAGCATCTGTTTTATCAGCTCCCGTCGGGAATCGATCGACGCGACGATCAATTTCGTCAATATTGTCTTTGACCTTCATCCAATTTATTCCAATGTCGCTATTTAACTAGCGTTACCGTCCGCATTATTTTCGCTGCGAAAGCGAAACATCTCTGCTATCTACAACGATGTTAGTTTTCCATGTTGTGGTTTGCTGTCAAAGTGACATTATGTAGTTTAAAAATGTCACTGTGACGGCTAAACACGCCACGGAAACTTGCCTTTCGCTGTTTTTCGCACAGACCTAGAAGGCTAGAAGTAAGGAGATGCGTGTTATTTACCTTCATGCCGAACGAGTGCATGCGGATGGCAACCTCCCTGCCAACTCTGCCGAGGCCGAGGATGGCGAGAGTCTTGCCGTTGAGTTCAGTGCCGGTGTAGAGCGCGCGGTCCCAGCGACCAGCGCGCAGGGCGGCAGCAGCCGGCACTACATGTCTTGACAGGTTTAGGATCAGACTGCAAGTCAGCTCGCAAGCACTTAGGGCGTTGGCTCCGGGAGCGCTAGAATAAAAACACTATTTTCAAACCTTGCACTGAAGTACAATTTCATATTTCAAGAAAATTTCGAATTCGAATGGTTGTTTCGAGACCGACACTAGCACATATACCTAAGATACATTTTACCACGTGGAAATAAAATTATATGTCATCTTGTGCAAACCTAGTATACACATTACGAGATATTATTCTGTCACGTGGAAATTCCCTAAAGGTAACTTTACATTAAACGTTATCTTACTTGATAACACCGATTCCTCGCTGTCCAGCGGTGGCGACGTCGATGTTGTCCACTCCTGCTCCAGCTCGACCAACAACCTTCAGGTTCTTGCCTGCTTCTAGAACTTCCTTGGTGACTTGTGATGCAGATCTGACCACTAACGCGTCGTATTTCTGTTGTACATACATATTTATAAAGATTATTAACATAACAATAAAATGGCGTACCATCTTTGACTTTGAAGCTATTTATATCTACATCCTCTCCGTCCTTTGGCAGTTTACGTACATTTCTATTTGTAAAAAATAAAAATATCATTGTATCAAAAATATGTCGTGTGTAATTGAAATAGATGTGACTATAAAACACGTGTAATAAAAATCTTATGACGGTCGCGTTGATCAATTATATGAATAGTGATAAACGGGAGGTAGGACGCGAAAAGAATTCAACTACTAGCATTAATTAATAATGAAATGTAGGTAGAGGAAAATCTTTACTTGAAGGTAGAAGTAACTATACAAATATCAAAACATGTAGGTAGTTGTGTACTGAGGAAAAAATATTGTGCATAACCAATAAACCATAATTCAATACAGGAAAAATCCATAAGAGTGCAAGTATAAGCTACAATCGGCCTAAACAAGGCTTATCAAGAAGTAAAGGAGATTTTATCCACCTGTTAAAACGATTTGTATAATCAAAACAAACTTTGCACGCAGATTGCTATAATCGCACACGCGGTGCAATGACCTTTTGTCATTTAAGAACGTTGATGATAAACAAAACGAATGAATTGAGATATTTATAATATGTATTTTTGAACTTCATTAGTTCTGGCCCGTGGTTTTTCTTGCATGTCTTCCTATGGCCAGATATTGTAGGATCCCCAAGAAACAATGAAGGTCAATTTTTCTAATTATTTTTGTAGGTAGATCGATAAAAATGTGCTCGTATTACATGATGAAAGATTAAATTTTTTTCAAATTGTAATGTGGGTAGACGTAAGTAGACGTGGCAAAAACGTGGTCACAGAAGATCTTACCGGGATTTCTTGAAGGAGCTCCTCCTTGGTGATTTTCGCTTTATTGACGACGGTGATTCCGTGAGAGTTAAGAATCTCCGTGCAGTTTGCACCGACGCCGTCGACCACCAAAACTGATTTGATCTCCATGTTTCAACTGAGAACAAAGAAATTACACTGCAAATCACAATCACGTATGAGGATAAATAATTTTAAGATAATATACAAAACGCATACTTCGCTCGTGGTCTGCAAAAACACGCTGCATGCATACTTTAAAAAGGTTTGCGCGTATACGAAGGGTGCCGGCGAATAACCGGTTTAGTTCTTTACTAAAACTAAATAACGTGCCTATATTGTACTTCAATGCTCATTTACTACGACGAATATACGAATATAAAGTAGACAATTACAAAATTATTTTAATAGTACATGAGGGTAATCTGAAATTATAAAGAAAAAATTCCAACATGGTAGTTTAGTTACAAGTATAATTAAATTAATTGGTTTCTGCCTGTATACCGCGTGGAAAAGTAGGGAAACAATTAGAAATATAAATAAAATGTTATTTGTTTACTGTAATATTTACTCACTGTGTTTTATTTACCGACTTCACAATTGATTGTCCACGAAAAAAGGTCATTAAGTTAATTGAGAATAATCAATGTGATCATACAATTAAATTGTTATTAGATACGAAATAATGTCTAATATCTAGGCACAATACACGTAACTAGTAATATTTTCCTATAATTGTAATAAATTATAGCAACGGAAATATGAGTATTATATTGTAATTGGTAATACTCACGTAGGTGTTGAGTCCCGTATGTAGTGTTGAGCGGCTGGGTGGTCAGCGACTGAGGCTAGGGACAGCGTGTAGCGACACTTATCTTCGTTAACGTCCAATGAGCGAACGTCACAGCCGGCGTCTGCGCTTGCGTTTTGTATGTCGAGTTTGCACTCGATTCTCGATTCCGATCAACTAACTAAACGCGACCGTGTGCGGCAAATTTACCGTGTGCACTGTAACGAAAAACACCTCGGCTGGGCCGTGTGACAACGTTGATAAATGGTGTTTACTTTTTAAACTTTGCTAATTTTGATGATGAGTTTACTGATCTGCGTATTCCAAATGTAGCAATACTTTTATTGGCGCTATCAAATAATTTATTTGTTTGTTTTTTACTGTGTGTAGGTCGCGTAGGTATATGTTACTGGTTTGTTTGTCTGCTGTAATATAAAAACAACATTGTTCTCAGCCGTGATGTCAAAGAAGGACATGGTTGCGTATCAGTCTTTGTTTGCGTAAACATGTTTATCGCTGGCGAGCTCGCTTTCGATTACTCATTATTTCATAATACGATAAGAATAAAGCAACGGAAATCGAAAGGGGCAAGAAAATACCTACTTTAAACTTAAGGTCTGGTCTAGACATACAGGTTTTAATTGTATAACTATTTATTAATAAGGCCTATAGTATAAAAATCTAAAAGCCATAACGGTAATCGGTTTTGTTAAAAAAGTTGTACGACTCTCAATTACGGCTTATTTTGTAGTGCAATGTATGGCAGTGCGCAATATTCACTAAACAGTATATTTGTGCGTAAGTATGCTCTTGCCCTTATAGGCTGGGCAAAGATTTAATAGCGTACAACGATAAGATATGACAGTTAAGCCAAGTTAATTACTAGAACATTTTTAGTATCCAATTACGAAGTGTTTAGAAGAACACCTAATCGTTTGCTTTCCATGAAATTATAAGAAACTTTTTTAAAACAAGCATGCTTTTTTTTCTTAATATGTAGATACAAACTAAATATTTCACATTAAACAAATAGGGACTTTCCTGGTCGAATTGGATGAAGCTGTCGTGTCGTTAAACGTAAAAAGATGGCACAAAGTTCACCGGGTCAGTAATGTAATCAAATATGTTTAAACAATAACTAAATAGGTTTGGAATATTTTATTCCCCTAAAGGAATTCCCAGAAGCATATTTAGTTGCATGTACATTACTTAATCTCGTACTCAGATACATTTAATGATTACTTAAACTATCGCTTAGTAACGATTTTGTTCCGAAAACAATAGCTAAGATAAGTAACCATTAGATGACCCTGAGAATGACAATTTGACAAGGTACTTTAGGAAAGCTACAAATACCAAATGACTATCATTTTCATTTCCAAAAAATTGCTCGATGGTTTCATATCATAGCGTAACATCACGCCTTTTCACCCTAAAGGGACCGGCGGGATTGGAACTTATACTTTTGCCCTTATGTCCTGAAAAGTCCTATGCAACATGTCAAGTCTACTAGCATTAACGGACACTACAGATCGTGATGACCTGAGACCTGATACTTTTTGCTCGGCAATTGCTCTTGCGACTAAATAGCTAAGAGAAGTTCCATACAAATATTAGAAGTCATCTAGAATAAACTGTCAAATCATCAAAAAGAAGGTTATTTTTTATTAAGGCGAGTCGTTAAAACATTGTTTAGCTGATTATGGAAAGTGAATTATCAGACAAACGTATAATAATATGGTTTAATTACACTGAGAAAGAATTTAGAAATTTAATAGCAAATATAGTTTGATCAACAATTTGTAACCACGAAAATAGTAAGAGGCATCAACTACCAACTTCTTTTAAGGTAAGGCGTCCATGTTTTGAAGTAACTTATTAATATTGAAAACTTTACGCTTTTGAGGACCTAGAGGACCGAATGGGCTCGACCGGAGTGATACCACGGCCTAGCAGAAAACCGACATGAAACAACGCTTGCGTCGTGTTTCTTGTGTGAGTGAACTTGTAACGCCTCTGGTGTTTCAAGTGTCCATGGGCGGCGCTGATTGCTTACCATCAGGTGATACGTTTGCTCGTTTACCGGCGTGTTTCATAGAAAAAAGGATTCTATGTTACTCCCTAACAAGATATGTTCCCCATGGATGAATGCTAACCAACAAAGAAGAATTTCCTCTTTATATAATAATAGTATATAGCCCATGACAGTCCGCCGTTTGATGATAAGCCCCCCCGACATTAACAGGTGGAAAGCGCTGCTGCCATATCTAAGTCAAAGTCAAATCATTTAGGTATTCCAATTAAACCAAATCATTTGATTCTAAGTACTTTTGAAATATCACCAAGTCTAGTAAACGTAAGTCCTTTAGTCGACTCTTATGATACCCGCGGGAAGAGTAGGAGTTGTAATGGTAATAAATGTATTATGGTCTGCCAGCGGCTTGTGAGAGGATACGAACTATGGGATCAATCGTATCGCAGCAATAGTGTAATGCGCCCTCCAGCTAGTTGGGAAGGGGGTGATCCAAGGATAGCAAGCTGGCCTGTACTGGTTGAACAGATATTATTCCAAAATCTGTGGGTCAAACTTATTGACAGAAACTCCTTAAAAATAATTTTCAAGAATCTGAAATTCAGTACCGTACTTATTTGATGTGGTGAACTGCAGATTCATAAATTGTAGGTCCAAGGGATATAATGTGGGGTAAACAAAATACTTACTATAGGTATAGTACTCGCTGTAAATCGAATATTGAGTTAAAGCGAGAGTGGTATCTATTACATAAGTATTCATTAATTAATAACAATATTTATTATTAGTCATTAGTCCTTAAGTTACGGTTCCAATAGGATCCTTAATTGGTTCGCATATATCTAATATTATTAAATAACTGTATCACACTAAGGGCCTGTTTCACAATGTGTGGATAGCCGCTACGTCCCAGATGAATTTAAATTAAGAACGTAATTTGTATGTGTGTACTATCTGTCACATTAAGTTTATCCACTTATACGAAGGCAGTGAAACAAAAACAATCAATTACATGACATATCAATGGCATGAAGGTGTGTCTGTAAGTAAAGTGAGGAATATAAAAATAAAACAAAACAGTTCAAATGTTATAATCTTAATTATTAATTTTATTATCACACTTACGAAAGATACAAAAACATATATCACGATGGCACTAGCAGTCAGTGCTTCAGCAGACGTGTAGAGTAGTATCGAGGTGATTGAGACGGCGACTACATAACTTTCATATTATACATTTAGTACAACTTATCGCCAATCATCAATCAATAATAAATACACACGAAAATAAGTACGGCAAAAATTCTATTAAAATGTCTACGTGTTTGAAAAGTCAAAAACATGATATAATAATATTACTCTATTTAGGCAATTTATGAATAGTTCATAATCTAAATTGCTCAGAGATAACACACTTTGATAGCTTGCTTAACAAAGCTTGACGGTAATCTCGCAATCGTTCTTAAATAATAGTTTTTACAATTCACTTTACAGAAATTAATTCAAGAGAGAGAGAGAGTAACTTTAGAATGTCTTGAAAACGTTTATATAGGTACTGTTGATGTTGAGAAACACTATTTTTATACATAGAGATGGAAAAATCATCATTTAATCAAATGATTTGGTTCATATTGAATTTTCGGAGATTTCCCTGTACTTGGAATCCCGTTCTTACTCGTAACATTATCTACTACTAATATGTACATAACACTTGTAAAATAAAAAGGATACTAAATAGAGAGTACCCACCAGGCACATTTCTAGTCAAGAAAAAATATAAGAAACTTATACTATTTATAGACACATTACAACTACAATAGAAAAATGTTTGATATTAGGCAGATAGTACGTAGACGAAAGATGCTAACACCTAAGTAGTTTCTGGATGAATTGACTAAGATTAATGACATATCATAAATGCTGAACTTAGCTGATAATTTCTAATAGAAGAAAACTTTTAAATAAAAGCGGATATGATGAATAAATTTTGTAAGGTGGCCGAGGTACTGGAGTGGATGCTACAATCAAGAAAGAATCCTAAGTTTCAACATTATGTCATTTTGTATGTAACCAGAGATTATTAGTAATTGTAGGGTGGTTATTTGGGATGGTAGATGCCCCGGGCGGGTCTGGCAGGTCGGCCTCCGATGCCGCCGGCCGCGCGCCTCTTGGCAATGAGCGCGTCCAACCCACGTAGTGGTGGCGCAGGAGTTGTCTCCGCTGGAGTAGGCTCTGTCTCAGCTTCTCCTTCACTCTTTTGCTCTGCGCTGGTGTTCTCTTCCGTCGCCTCAGTTGATTTCTTAGGAGCTTCTGTAGTTGCCTGCAATACAAAAAATGCAGATAAGCAAAATTGATGAAAATCCTGTTACCAATCTGTCTTTGGTATGGGACGGAATGAATAGTGACGATATCTTCATCAAATTAATACTCCAGCTCAAGGTTTGGTTTGTTTAGCCCACCCGATTTTGTTAATCAATTATGTTCTTTGTGTTAATATTTGTCTAATCGTATTTATCTTATATTTGCACTTTTATCTATCACATCCACGGTTATCATATAATAAATAATAATATTTGGACTTACTTCAGTGGAAGTACCCAACTTCCTCTTCAGAAGGGGGTTCACACGACGCGCAGGAGGAGTCACTGGAGCACGGGGCTTGGGGGAGGGGGAGACCTGCAGCCTGTTGCGAACTCTCAAACTGCTGCGGGGAGCCTCGGGCGCGGGAGTTGGGGACGAAGCCTGTGGATGGAGATGGAATAAGTTGGAGAATCTAGATATTATCCACTGTAGGACAACTTAGTGGGACAACAATTACTGGGTCTTTATTCATTAAAAAAAGTGAATCAAATCCACTCAAATTTCCGAGATCTGGAAAATACAGTTGTATTTCTTAAGTGTCCGCTAACGTCGGTCACCTGTGACCATCACGGCTTTCAAAGTGTTAAGCTACTATAGTTTTTACCTCAGAATCCGCATCAGTGGCGGGTGATTCAGGGGCTGATGTCTCAGCGGGTGCTTCGGAGACGGCTGCTTCAGGAGCGGTGCTCACACCTCTCAGGCGAGGGCTGGGTCGGAGGTTCAACCTGGGTCCGGGACGGAGGGACGCTGGTCTCACACCAGGTCGTCCACGTCTAAGTAAGCAGAAATATGACATTAGTGGAGAAAGATCAACTTGATCATTGTTCTCACATAGTTAAAGCAATCGAAACAATGTAACCAAGAATTGTATTGTGAATCTGATAGAAAAAGAGTAAACTATGGAGTTTCTTGCTCGTTCTTCTGCATAGGAATCTACACTTTGGAACGAGCAAATAGCTTCACTAGATATTTGCTTTGACGTTCAAAAGTGCCTTCCTGGTCTATTTGGAATAAATAATTTTAACTTTGACTTTGACTGTATCATTAAGGTTCCAAATTCTTTGGAGAATAAGTTCTATGTTCTTTCATTTATATTTACTTACCCAATAGTTCTGGAGGGAGTGGGTGTAGTCTCAGATACTTCTCCGGAGCTGGCGCTGGGTGTCGTGCTGTCTTCACCTGAAGAGCTGGCGACGGCAGCAGTGGTGCTGGTGGTGGAAGGTCCTCTCCTCAGGCCTGGACGTAGCCTGGGTCTGAAAGTCGGTCAATGAATTCCGTCAGTATATTTGTAGTAAAACTAACAAAGACATTGTTAGGCAAAAACCAACTCGATAATATTGATGTTTTTCTGGCAGTAAAGACTAATTGAATGTGGACAGCATGATGTATTTTCCGTTGATATGTTTTGATAAAACGCCCTTAGAACGTTAAAATATCTTAATTCAAAATGTTGGACGGTACTTTTCTGGTCATCTATACATATAATGCCTATACATACTAATTAGCCTTTTTGATTTTATCTACATATATAGGTACATATTTTCTCGAACTTTTATTTTCTTAGCCTTTTCCAAATAAGGTTGGGATCAGCACCGACTTTTGATCCAATTTAGCTGAAAGTCACCTGAAAGGAATTTAGATCTATTTTGTAGATTATTACCTGGGTGCTGGAGCTTCACTGGACGCTGCTGTGCTGCCGGACTCGTCCGTGACGGGGGCGGCAGAGGTGGAGGCAGGCCTGGTGCGGCCAGCGAACAGGCCACGACGACCACCGAACGCCTGCAACAACCAACACCGACCATAAATACACGAACACCTCCAATTTAAGGTCACTGTTCGCATTTCGGTGTACAATTTAACTTATTTATGTCTGTTACTGTCATTTTATAATTAGCCTTTTTGATTTTATCGTACGTTTATTTCCATTCAATTGTGGCACTTTCGTAACTAAAACGAAAGTAAAACTTAACTCAGATTTTATTAAGGACATGTTTGTTGCAAGTTTGTATGACAAATGTCATGTTGTAAGTACCTAAAGATTCGAAATGTACAGTTGCTAAGGAATAAAATGCTGTTCATTTAACGCACGAAGACAAAGTAACAAAAATGCCACGAACATCGAAGTGTTATGGCACTTTTGCTACACCGATAAAATCAAACCACATCATAAAACGAGTCCTAATAATTAACATTTGAGTTTATCAAAACATTCTAATGGATATTTCGTAACGCGAACTTAACCACAGTATTTAGCTAACAGAATTCGCAATGCAAAACAGTACAGTCGCTCTTAAAGCTATTAACTTAGATTATGCAGTAAGGGGTCAATGAATATGGATGCAGACCTTGGGCTGTGAGACCGGTTTCTCTGCTGGAGCTGCAGGTGTGGAGGAGTCTGCGGCTGGGGCTGAACTGCTGCCGGCAGCAGTGGTCTTGCGTCCTACACCGGGCTTGCCGAAGCGACCTGACGAAAAACACACATGTTGAATGCATACCTACGACATTAACATAACACATATTTCTGGACATGACAATGATGAAGAAAAGCCTTAAGAAACTATTGAATATAATTGCCAGCACTGGTTGTCGGTTGATTCAGATGATTCAAGGTCTAGACATGACACTGGTTCTAGGACTCTGCTCATTACTTTAATCAGTTTGAGATTTTTGGTTAAACTCACTCATTTATATACCTAGTACAATAAGACTGAGTGTAAAACTATGTATAACTAGTACATTTAGAATTGCAATGTCGGTCAGTCTAGTACAACGTTGTCGATATTACCAACGCCTGCCGCGTCATGGCCAACGAGCTGTACTTGTTAGAATTCCTAACGAAATTACGTCAATGTCTTTTAAATTATGTACTTACGTTCATATTACGTTTTATACATAACACAGACTACAATTTGATACCAATTATTAAGACTATCTACAGAAGATAAAACGAAAATTAATTTTCAATAACCTATTAAAGATCCACGCCTATTTAAAAAAAAAACCTGTAATACTCTGTACTGCATGTTGTTCCTAGTATGTAGTAACTATGAAGTAATTACATAAGTTATGTAATCTGATGTAAAACGATTATTTACTCTACACAATACTACAGAAACTTGCTCGTGGACAATCAGATGTTTTTTCTTATAGGTCATGGAAAAAACACACACGTATCATTGTACTTTTAATTGATTGTGTTGATGATAACGTGGTTATTTGCTTCATTTAGTACCTATGTTTATCGCTATACCTAATAGCGATGGTACCAAATATTCCTTACCTGAATAGATAAGGGCGCTTAGTAATTATTCTATTAAACTTAAGCTGTGATTACACTAACCGCCATACTCAGAGTATTTATACCCAATTGTTTTCGATACACAATCGTTACTGAGCAATAGTTTAAGTAATCATTAAATATCTTCTAGTAACTGGTCTACCTAACTTTTGTAGCAGGGGCAGAGGATGTATGATTTGTTAGCTTTTAATTTAATTAAAAGTAAATAACATTTCATTTACTTTAAAACTTGCGTTTGTATTAATTCCTGTTAATAGTTGACTAACTGGAAATTTAAATCAGTCTTTAAACCTAAGCCTTGTTTGGATAACTAAGTATAAATTGACAAGAAATTAAGCTTCTAAGCACTTAAGCGTCTTTTATACATGTTTTAAGTTGTATAATAGCAATCATATTATGTGATTTCAGCTTTATAACAAATATTTAACGACATAGAAACAAGACGCAAAAAAACTGTTCTTGATAACTAGTACTTATCAGTATCATATGATATGATAAGAACATGTTCACGGTGAAGATCAAGGTACCTTTGTGGGCTATTTTTGGTATGATAACATGTTTAAAAACAGATGTCGTTGGGTTAAACTTATTTACTTTCGTTATAAAACTACTTTTTTTTTCTTTTTTCAAAAAAAGAAGAATTATATGAACTATTCTCTTGCAAACTATAACCACGTTACAGAAGCAAAGCTAAATAAATATAATATAAATAACTAAATGAATAATAAAAAAAAACATTTAAGAAAAAAAAACAGTTACGTTATCACTGTCCAAAAACCGTTTATCATAACGTATCGGCCGACAAACAGTGCTGTGTGCTATATAATGACGCAAGAGCATTGAGACGTGCTATTCTTCCCAATCTTTTGTCATCGGAGTAAAAACGTGTAAAAATAATCATTATGAGAAACAACACTTCTAACACATACATAATAATATGTAAGAGAAGTATGTCTTTACAAGTACAAGGCCCTGTACGCCCACTTATACAAGATACCCAATATCAAGTAATTCGCATAAAATGCATATTCGCTACAAAAACATTCGCAAAGCAACAAATGAATAATAAACATAACTTTCGCAGTGGTACGGCAACAGCATAAATATCTAAAGTAAGCATTCTAAGAGATTCGCGAAACGATGGCAGTCTTCTACATTTGTTTAAATGAACTCTAAAAAATGTCCAGAATCAACAAACGCATGATTGTTTTCCTTTTGTATAAACTTAATTATGTAATGAGTAAAACACTTGGCACAGTTATGAAATATTTTGGTGACGGATAGTGAAACTGAAATATATAAATTTCACTACTTTCGGTTATTTAAACGGTTCTAAAATTCGTGAAAGTTACGTATATCCTTGGCTCATTTTCAAAAGAAATTGCATCAAACTATATGTTGTACATTCAAATTCCAATGAAAAATTACAGTTTGCTCACACGCGTTTGTTAGAATCAATTAACTAGTTTCAATTATACCAAGTAGTGGACTTTCGCCAGTCGCGTCGAGAATCTCGAACTGGATCTGTCTATGTAGTTCATGGTGAAGCGGTTAGTCATATTACACAAGTGGTCGAAAGCAGCATGATTACCTCGCACTCTGGTTGAGGTCTCTACTGGCGCTTCGGTGGCGGCGCTGGTGGTAGACACGCGGGTGCGGGCGCCAGCGCGACCCTTGAACCTCGAGGGTCGTGTGGGCACAGCTGGGGTGGTGGTGGTGGGGGCCGGCGTCGTGGTGGTCGTGGTTGTGGTCGTGGTAGTGGTTGTTGTCGTTGTTGTTGTTGTAGGGGTAGTGGCTTCCTCTGTAGTGCTCATCTCTTCTGTCGTTGTCCACATGTCATCCTCAACAGTTGTAGATCCATCGAAGCTAACCTCATTTGTGGGGCTAATGTCATTGTTCAAGTTCTCGCCAGCCAAGTACGCATACAGGTCGAGGGCCACCTTCTCCATCGCTGTCATTGTTGTGTACTCAGTGGTGTCCTGCTCGTAGGTTGTGGTCTCTTTGTAGTCGGAGGGGAGCTTGGAGTCATCTAAGATTTCCTGGTATCTGATGCCCGACGATAAGCTGTGGCCTTCCCTGGCAGACTCTTTGGCATATGTGGATTCTTTGGCAACAGGTGTCGTTTCTGGTACTTCCTCTGTGGTGGTGCGGCTCTCTGAGGAATATCTGCTTGGTGGCTCCTTGTACTGGGACGGGGATGGAATATCTCCAGAGTGAGTCTTGAAGCTGTCCAAGTCAACAAGTTCCGAGCTCGGGCGCCTGTAATGGTAGTTAAGTATTTTATTGAAGACGTTGTTACATAATATTTGTTTTATAAAGTGTTTGAGTGACATTGTTTGTGAGTGAGTTACCTGATGTGCGCACGGGTCCTGCTTCTGGTCTGACCGATTGATTCATCGGCTACATTGTCGCTTTGTGATCGTCCGCGGTGAATTGTTTCGGATGATACTTCAGGTACGTAAGTTGTGGAAGAAGCTGATGCTAAGTTACGACCGCGAGGCGGGAAACGTGTGCTTGATGGCAGTCTAACGCTTAAAATATCATAATAATTTTAATTTAATGTACATTCTATAACAAAGTATGTGCATGTGCAGTATTATTGGGTGTACCGTGTCGATAATAGAAGTGTGAGAAAAAATACCTGATATCTTCTTCCGCTTCTTCGGAAACTGGAGCAGGAGCGACGGTGCGACTACGGCCGCGTCCTCGTGTGGTGGCTGGAACTACTTCGTTTTGTATTTCTGGAGTAGCTGCAGTTGTAGTTCCAGTCCTGTCGATAGTACTGTACTTATTCTTGGTTTTGCTTTCGTTGGCGATGTGGTTTTCGCTTTCAACTTTCTCGGGACCATCGTGAGCGTTGTGTACAGGACTGGCAGTGGTGGAGGAAGACCTTTCCTTTCCTTTTCCTTCCTTTTTATTTTCTTCATCTTCATCATAGTAATAGTAGATGTATTCATACTCGTAATCTTGTCCATTAGGACCTTTCTTAATTTGGATTCTGGATTGGGGTTTTTGTTCTGAACCCGCAGTCTCTAAGTTGACGCTTGACGATAGTAATCCACTGTTGATGTCATCAATTGTGTCAAAGTTAATTGGAATGTAGTCGTACCCTTGAGTAGTGGAAGGCGGGGCAGTAGTAAGGATAGGCTTTTGGGTGGTAGTGCCCGCTGTTTTACTTAGTTTTCCCGATTCAGACATCGCTTCTAAAGCAACCGCCATTTTAGGGTTTGTCTCGACATCTTTCAAGTTCTCCCGAATTTTAATGTCTTCCAGCTTTGACACAGGAACATCAATTTCGATTGATTCAGCTTTGTTCTTCAGCCCCTTTCTGAACAAAGCTTTCTTGTCTTCTTCGATAGCAACGATACCTTCAGTCGCATGTTTGGCTTTACCGCTGTGCAACTTCTTGACAATCTTCTCACTGTCATCTTGTTTAAAGTTTCTGTGATTCGGGTGCTTTTCGGGAATTTTGTGTGATGTTTCGAAGTTTCTTAAAGGAGTCTGTTGGCCTGAACTGACCAGCACGTATTCCTCACCGGGCCGAGGCTCCGTGATGATGTCTACTTCGGCGAAGGCCGAGTAGAACGTGCACACTAACAAGCATCTGTAACAAAGAAATGGAATACGTAAGATCTCCATCAGCATGGTAAGTTACGAAAGTTCGTTACAGTACAGAATAGGAGTCAGTGGCCCGTGACTCAGCAAGATGACATCTGGCAGCTGCGCCTACGAGGCACGAGCTTGCGACCCTGCACAAGGAACTCTGACTCACCAACAATTTCATCACTGAGTTCCAGAAGTGGGTATTGTTTGTCTACCAACACACTTTAGCTGTTACATGAACGTTTGTAATGTGTATGTTTAAATTGACGTATTTAATCACGAGTATGTACGGTTTATATTAGCACACTTTTTGTACATGATTGGTTTCATAACTGTAATCAATTTGCATAGCTATCGATATTTCTGGCACAGTTGCACGATGGGGAGCAAAGAAGTTGTGAGAAAATACATCTAGATGACTACAAAACAAGCATTGTCGAACATTGCAATGTTGCAAAAGTGATGTGGTCGTGAGAAATGGCGGCGAAAATCAGAACGTGGGTGTATTACGCATTTCGATTCAGCGCAAGTGCAAGTCGATCGATGAGGCAACTGCGAATGACGTTGACGAGCACTTTCGCATCGAGATTGTATCTTACACGAGAGTACTCTCAGATAGCGTGACTTCCAGTGTCTAAATCAACAATCAATAGATTAGTTTCAGTATTCATTATGCTCAGTAGAACTGAGCAATTCGTCAGCGCAATAACCAGTAATTTACGAGTAAGCCGTCTTATGTTATCCAAAAATACCGATTATTATTAATATGCTATATGATTATCACCCTGTCTTAGTACCGCAGATAGCAAAAACAATACACGTATCTGATTAAAAATAGGATTATTCATAAAAATGTCAATGACCATGTGCATTAGACTTTTGTCAACATGTCACTGTAGCAAAAAAAGTGCAATGAATCATATCCCGGCTACTTAATCGAATGGCAAATCCAATTATCGGTGTCGGAAGTGTTTGAGCTTCCGCAAAATTTCTTGTGAGCCTCGACGGCACACGGAAACCGATTGAGGGATAACTAGCGAACGGCACTATATTAGTATTAAGTCCATCGGATCGCATTAGGCCACCTTCATTTCACTGCGTGCGAGGAAGTGTGTGACAACGCATGCCAGTGAATGCGGTACACCGACCATGACTGGTTGCGATGCAGCAGTCACTTTACTTGAAGGTTAGTGTGAATACCGAGTGGACAATAACACCTATAGGTACTGTGTAAGTACAATACTTCAAACAATCGAAGTTTTGCAATCTCTAGCTATTTATATATTCGATGCAGAACAGGCAACAATTACTTTAAATTATATCCACCACAAATCACTTAATATGACATTTTATTGTTGCTTTCATGCGAACAGGATGTAGTTTACAATATCCATATTTAAGAATCGTACGCACTTAAGCTGGGTGATAAAGTGGTAAAAGAGGTGTAGCCGCTTCCAGCAAAACTTGTACTTGAATATCCGCTTTCCATAATAACAATACGTAATTTCCTGTATGTCCATTTGACGTCACACAACATCGTTGAGCTAAATTAATCTTACATAAATATTATGGAAAATGATTGAGATAATAAATGCAGCCTCAATTCCGCAGTGGAGTGTAACCAGATCAGTGCCTACATTTGTACCGGTTCAATTTCACTAGATGTAAGGTCGCGAGCGCAAGGCTAGGTGAGCGTAACACAGGAACGATACACAAAGACATGATACCGCGACACTAGTCTCCGCTGTAGCCACTACATTAGTTTTATTCACACCATGCGAACAAACTTAGTCTCTTGTAATCAAGGATATTCCGCCTATTCTGGTTCCACAAGTAATGTACGGTGTAGCTTATGATCGGCTACATACAACACGAATACTCTCATGATCTTTAAACTTTGCAGAGTATCGCAACGTGCTCCAAAGGGTTCAGAAAGTTCAAGGCATATCTGTCTATTTGCACTATTTGGGTCCTAGACGTGTGAACCTGTGCTAGTGCTTATAGACAAATGTATATGTGTAAACTTCTACATACGTAATATCTAATAAGTATTAGAATGGTAGCATAACAGATTTATAAGAGTGTTATGTTTTATTTTCTAAATTATATTTAAATTATTATTTAATCTCTAAGGTAAAATGTTATTTTATTTTTGTTTACAATGTTCAGAGCCATTTAAGGTTAACACCTTATGTTCTTAAAATATATCACAAATTCAGTTTAAAATAGATTGGCCTTTGTCTAAGTGCTGTGACAAATTGTACTCCACCTGAAACTTTGCACAACGTTTCTTTTTATAGCGTGCGCCTGAGCAGACTCGTTGTTTACGCGATAGAAAACATCGTTTCATAACGCCAACTAATTACATGTCAAACTTGTTCACTCTTGTTAGGTTTCTAAATATTTTAATTGTTAATGATAAGGTAGAAAGGTATGCTGGAATTTGCAGAAAGTAAAGAATTATGAGAACCCTCTATGTAATAAAAAAGGCAGCATGTCGAGTTTTAGCGTCAGCACATTCATCATTTGTGCTAAGTCAACGCTCGTGACTCGATTGTATCTGGGTTCGGCAACCCCACGCTTCCTCCGATGGCGGTCGCGAGGCGCGTGGTGCACCGGAGGAAGCCACAGCATGACGGTGCAATCTCCCGGGAAATTGTGAGATCTGTGCGTGACAAGAAAGTATTGCCCGCCAACTCTTTCACTGCTCATCGCATGCAATATTACCATCTTTTGATTAAATACCACCGCAGAGGTAAAGGTTAAACTCTCTCCCAGCAAAAACAAGTTTTGCATATCTATGTTACTAATACTAAACTTGTCTGCAACTCGTTCGTCTACATTGTTTCACTTTCCACACATAAGTTTAGACAATATCTCAATAAAGGATGTTCTCATGCTTTATGATGGAATTCTTGTCTCGAATGCCTGAAACTCGGTTCTAAATATTTCTTAACGTCTCAAAAATCCCAAGATTTGTGGAACAAAGTGACTCTTAATAGGACTGTCGGTCGCAATTACGCAAGACATCAAACAAATCGTAATGCAATGACACTTTATAATTACAAACATACATTCTAGGAGGTTTATAATGATCGTGTGAACATTCAACATTAAGATAATGAATATCTGACATAGCTTCTAGTTATTGTATACAAACTTACACCACATAAACATTGGGCAACTGTGACGGATGGTAGATGCAAGGTTAAGCTCATATATTTTAATTATCTTACTCGTTATACGTATAGTTAAGTTTACTGAATGGTACCTCTAAATGGCAACTTGGTCCATTGTTGAATTGGCCATGGAGCCGACGAAAATCGTTTATACCAACAAAATTGAATATATTTTATTTCGTATTGTTATTCCGATCATAATAATATGCATAAAATACACAATATCTCAATTGTTTTCATCTATAAAACAAACAATGCCTGTACAATTCTACCTGCAACAACCTGCAGACTAGCTATGTAATTTCATTGAAAAGTGACTGAATATCAGAACTAGCTGTAAGATATAATACATACATATATGTTGTCTGTAAATTCTGTAATCCGTATGCTTGCTACTTCTTTAGTAGACTTTAAGCTTACGAGCAACCATTAGAAGATACTATTCGTTTTACTTTCCTGTAATAAAACTGGTCACATTAAACATGTAGAAGTAGGCTGTTTATATTCAGAAGTCCGGTGGAAAAACGGGTTTGGAGGAAATCTTGAACCGCCTTTATGCAGGTACATACAACATATTTGGACAAAAGTGGTGATTGTTAGCCGTGGGAGCTCGGAACCCAACCGGGAGGGGGTCAGGGACGGCCCATATTCCCACACATTCATATAAAGTACCACTATCAACTTGTTCAACATCCACACAAAAAACTACCAACTCCATTTGAAATATCCGTACACAATATAAACTCCAACTCCGGAAAAGAAATCAATTTTATTCAGAAAAAACCAAACACAATCTGCTCAGTTTAAATTACCTACAAAAAAATAAAGAATACAATTTTCTTTCTTTTTTTGTAAACAATTTGTCATTTAAGAGCGGAATACTAAAAACTAAGCTGTAGTACACTCGGTTTCGAAAATCTGCTGCGCAACATTTGATTTGCATAAACAATTTCTAAAGAGGACATCTCTGGGTGTACCACCGCTTTAATAGAAGGTATTTATAATTACTACGATGTCACTAAAGATCAAGGCAGATAATTATGATTTTATAGTGACTAAATGGTGGCGCTGCTGTCGTAAAATGACATTCATCCTCACGGATGTGAATTTTGCAATTAGGTTCAGATGTCGAGCTCACATAATTATGTAATTAGGTAAAGCCGTATCCTTTCAAGTTAACATAATTATAACCTAGGTTATACTAATAATGGTAATTAAAAAGCTCTTATGGTTAGAATGTGAGATTATAAATTATAATATCAGTTTAGAACCAGCCGAACTAAATAATATTGCAGTGTATAAAAATATTTTTTCAGCAACACAGACTGATAGACCCGAACAATTACGTTTGCATAACAAATAGCAGTGTGTATAACATTATAAAATCCGTCACTTTGACATTAGCGTGTGCAGTTAGCTCACAAGTCACAGATTACGAGATGTTTGCATAGGTGCGCAAGCGCATGGAACATCTCCTAACTGCAATTTCGATTGCAAGCAGTTAGGTAAGAGCCGCTGTAACGTTAGGTCGTGCCAAATTGTATTATAATCGCTCTCCACTTGATTCTTTCCTGCGTCTACACAGGTTTTGAGTACGTCAGCTTTACGCGACTCACCTTGAGTTTACAAAAGTTGTTCTGCATATTTTTTGCAAAACCATTTTTTGAGAATCTCCATAAAAAGTATGTAGCTTGAAAATATTTCCACATTCTTAAGTCTCTTTTAACTTCAAACGTATGTAGCAAAAATATGAACTTAAAGAATACTTGGCGCTAGAAGTGGAACGAATCTGTGCTAAATAGTTTGAATTCTTCGATAGTCACGGATCTGTTGGTATAAAAACAACTGTTGCAATAACAGCCGTATCAAATTGGCATTAAAGCTCGCTACTCAATAAAGCTGAGTAGTGAGTGGTATTGAATGACACATACATACAATGCATGATATTGTATTGAAATGTTTAATTCGAGGCACGTGCCCCGTCCTGAGAACGTTCTCAAGTACCGGCGTCACGTTGGGCTAGCGCGGCGTGGGCGCAGCTCCGTGGTTACATCGAATACCAAGCGTTTAGCGCTGGCATTCCACAAAGGACACGCACAGATATGCACACACATCATAGATGATAACGGATGCCGTCAATGTTACTTTAATAAATTACTTGAACGATTTTATTCAAGTCGTGGCAAGCTTTAAAAATCCTAGCGGTTTCATCACATGTCAGTTTTTGCTGAAAATATAAAAGGTTAGATGCGGTATTTCATATCTACCTACTATAAAGTCAAGCATATTGATTTGCTCTTAAGTATATCTTGAGATGTTCTATGTTACAACACTACTCAGTTACTTAACGTGACCTAAGGTCTTAGGTAGACGATAGGTTAAAGATCCAAATAATATCTACGTAATCAATTTGCTTTAGACATTTGTGTTACCTAATTCTTCATAAAACAAATCTAAAAGCTGCTTGCTCGATCTACTCAACATGTTGATAAAATTACACTCTATTGGATATTTACGTTTGCGCTTTCCACACACGCAAATGCTTACGAAAACTAATTTGATTAAGAAAAATACGAAGGAAATGAAGAATTTTCTTATTTAATCGTTCATTGACTTTAGTAAGTAACTGCAGAGCGGGCAGTGGAAATAAATGAGTTCATTTCGTCATTGCGTTGTGTCAGGGTAATAAATACCGGCCGATGAAACCGATACCTTGTGCAAACGGATATGAACAATACTCGCGGCTGCCGGAATGAACTCGAGCTTCAACGAGACCGTATCAAAATATAACTTACAAAAAAATATAAATGTCTTTGTTCCTGAGAAAAAATATTAAGCTCGTTTTTCCTTAAGTCTATAGGTATATAGGTACGTACGTGTCTTGAAGAGCTGCGGTTTGTAACCGAGACAACTGATTCAGAGTACTTATGCTCAAAATTCATGTTCATTGGCAAGTATCTTAAAGTTGAATTTTTTAGTAGTGTAACTGCCTTAGATTCTACTATCCAAACCTCATGTTTTGTTGTCTGAATTTCTATAAGCGTCGTACCAAAGCTCTTGTTAATAAAATGAATGAGCGATAATTTACCAAAAAGCCGCTAAGTAGTTGCGTGCGTTTAACATTTTAAATAAGCAATTAATATGTATGTATCAAGTATTTAGAACGCGATGAAGTTACATAGCCGTGCGTTGTTTAAGTATGCCGTAATATTATAATAATTCGTGCGTTTTAATAATGTTAATGGTATTATAATAACATTTAAAACACGTTCGGTTATTTATACCGAAACGGCCACATGGTGCGCTACGCACAATAAAATTCAATCGAGACATCTCATATATTGACCCTAAAGCATTTGTCAAATGTCACATTTATACGTAAAATATAAAATTAGTGTGAGTCAGAGAAACCCGGATCTGAATAATAATATTTTCACTATACCGACACTAGGCTTACATAACCAACTGGTTCTCATTAAACGTTAGTTAAGTAATATTTGTCATTTAACACGCAATACATTTCATTGTATTTAAAGTAGACGTATCAATCGATTGTATTAGTAGAAGTCACGCATCTGTCGCTACTCAGTGGAGTAAGTGTAGTAACGACACGCTGCGAGTAAACAAATTGCAAATAATATCTGCAATGTTTATTAGAAAGTGCTGTATGTACAGTAAGCTGTTAATCGCTGATCGCCGTTCGGGGTTACAAAAAATCGCAAATATGATTGAGAAAGGCTTGCCCAAAATATTTAGTGGATTTCGCAAGTCCTTGCCATTCGAAATTTACTATAGCCCAGTTACGCATTGTGCGTTGTTCCATAATGGCTCTAAGTTTTCGAGTAATTGTTGGAATTTCGTAAATCTAACATTGAAATAGTTCGCGCTGGTATCGACGTCAAAATTGTTATTATAATCCAATTTGTTATTCAAACGATTTTCGAGATTTGGATTCGATTTCGCTATCTAACCTAATTCGAAAGAAGTATGAATCAAATCGATCAGAAGTTTCAAGGAAACGAAATTATTTAATGATACGCTATTATTGGAACACGGAAAGCGAACCTGTTAAACTTAATGTTGGAGGGAGCGCATAGAATTGTTGAGAGCATTCATATTTCAAGAGCATTTCTGAACTTCCTAAAGGCGGCACGTGAATGGAGCCGGCGACAACGTCGGCGACACTCGGAGTGCACCCGTGTCCTGGCACAAGGTCTGGTCTGCCTCTCGTGCAGCCTCGAGGTCACCGGTGAACGTAGCCACGGGGGCAAATATGTGCGCGTAATCAATTGCCTATTTATTACTCATGCTCGCTCCTTTATTCACCACTGAATTGAAAGAGACGCCAAACATTTTATCATGTAAACTAATTCAGCACGGTGCTTATACAATGCTTGATGAATCACGATTCGTGGCCTGCCTTTGACATTTACTCGTCCAAACTAAAACCAAAAAGTGGGCACATCATCATGGATCGTGACGGATCGTACATACGCGAATGTGAAACGAAATCGAAAGGGTAACGCATAAGTTTACACAGCTTACTTTCAAATTCGACAATCACGAGATTGCTCTAGTGTTTACATGTCGATGAATAAGCCGCAAGATGACAACGTAATAATGATAAACGTTGAGAAGAGAAAATCATAGACAGCGTCAAGTCTAACACGAAAATTATCGTCATATACCTAGGTATCTTGTATTAAACAGCTGAATTGGTGCACAGAATCAAAAATACTTGGTTGACTCATCCAAATAGAATTGTATCCGTGAAAGACATGGAAAGGTTAACTCGGCATGAGTAATATGGTTGATTAAGAAGTTCGATTTGACAATAGATAGGTATCTATTGTATGTGATCCGTGATCCTATGTAATATTCCGTAGCTGTCACGGATTATGTGAGTATCATGATAAGTAAAGGTGAGCGTACGCTACGGTACTTAGGTTCGTCAACCCTAGGTGAAGTTGGATTACGATCATGAAAAATTTATATGTAGTTCTAGTTAAAGGACACCGTGAACGATGACGTGGGCGGGGCGGGACGGCGGCGTGACTCTACGCTACCGTACTTGTCACTACCAGCTTATTTCACACTTTATCTACGACACACAATCCACGGAGACAATGAACACAGATAAGTGCATGTCTGAATAATAAACAATAGACGATTTTCTGAACTAATCTGGCAGGAAGTACGAAATCTCAACGAAGATAAAATGTTATTGTTCAGAGCAAATATTTTGTACGGAGTTTTAATAATTGTTTTCTTTGATCCGTTCATAATGTTACGTCTACTAAGATGTACAGTGATTATCTAATATTACGGCATAATTATAATTATTCACAAGTGTGTGTATGTAATGTTCATAATACAATCAACCTCAGGTCATTGCAATAGATTACGTTGATGCATGTTTTTGTTTCGACTCATAAATCGTAACATTGCAACTTGCAGCTAGGTAACTACAAACTGCCGACCAAAATATGCCGTTTATGAAATTCTAATGATCCAACATGTGTACATAATATAATTATTTATAATGCAAATGTCACTTTTGGCAATTTTAAATGTCAGTGGGTCATAGAGTCAAGTCTCGAACCCCTAGCTCAGTCTCAAGCGACACGACTCTCAAGGTCTCAAGCGAAGATTAAACTAAGATTTCATAGAATTTGTGATTTAAACAACTGGCTATTTAATTAATTACAAGAAACACACCTATATTGCAAACTAGTCGTATCGCATTATTTATGCGTGGAGCCAACAATGTAAATTAAGAATGGGTTTTTGCATAAAAATGAAGTAAACCTGGGTTATAAATAAAGTTTAGTGGTCGAGTGAGTGGCGACCACTTGGGTATCAGTATCACGCAGGCCGCATGCCCGGAATCACAAAGTGTGGTATCCGCGACACGCACCGCGCCTGTCCGCCGCTGACACCGAAATATTGCCATTGCACTGCACGAGAATGTATAATCCACACTGTGAATCAACATGAACTTGGAAAAACAAACACACAAACAGCTACCTATTCACCCATTCATATTATACGCACTCCTTTCCTCCCGGCATTGGGAGCTCATAAACCCGACAAGGTGCAAGTATTTCTTGCCAAATACCTACGCTTCCCAAGCAGAAAATCAACTTTTACCACAATGCCAGCACATAAAACATGTTTCGTAAACAGGAACCGTTCATGCGTCGGTACCTACCGTGACTGACGGCGCAACCCTTTTCTTTTAAAGCTTGACAAAAAGTATCGAATGTTTAATGAAAACCTTCTTCAAATTATCATAGCGATCATTGACTCAAGTTACACGGCTCAGTTCACTTCCTACTCCGGAATACTTTGCAACTATGGGCACTTATTAAACCTGTCAATCAATGAGTATGTACAGACAATTAACGCAACTGCTCGTCGCGTCGCCGGGTCAACAGCTGACCGCAATGATAGCTTTGTTGAAAACGTGCTCAGAATAAATTATAATGGTCAACTTCACCGGCTACATTCTCGTCTAGCAATCATAACTCACACACCGTGGTGTTACTGTGGTCATTTGTGCCGGCGCTCCGTCGTGGTAATGTTTCGTAACGATCACCGCAGATCATGGGCATAGAAAGAGCCAAGGTCAAAAAACTGCGTTCCATTCGAGTGTTGGAGCCAAGAGCCGACCACGTCACTCGCTGCAGCCGACCACATTCACGGTAATTAATGGGATTCTCCCGCTGAGTCTACAGCCGTTGCGAAACACTACTGAGCAATAGATAAAGGTTAAATCCCTCGAGTTGCTGCAGTGATGTGCCTAGAAAGTGTATATGTTGCATGCGGTTCAACAATACAGCACACACATGCACGCTCGGCTGTAAGTACGTAGAAG
Organism: Spodoptera frugiperda; assembly: GCF_023101765.2. Classification (NCBI taxonomy): domain Eukaryota; kingdom Metazoa; phylum Arthropoda; class Insecta; order Lepidoptera; family Noctuidae; genus Spodoptera; species Spodoptera frugiperda. The sequence continues at coordinate 5,715,970 of NC_064236.1, forward strand.
TGCTACAGTGCCGATATTACGGGATGCCGATAAGTGGCAATAACTAATCGTTATGATGTTTTATTCATCCGTTATCTCACTTCGCATTCCACTAAAGGTCATCGGCAGGAAAGTGAAACTGGTTGAAGCCGAAAGTGATGCTTACAAAATTCGAAGACGCACATAAATATCCGATTATGTTCGCAGTGACGCGGTGCTGGGCTCGGGCTCGAACCCGGACCCTGGCACTTAATGTCACTGATGTTAATCCAATGTCACTTTGTTATGAAATGCTTTTAACGTTTTCTCCGCGAAAGATGCACTAACCAAACTGACGAAATCAATGATATAAGCTTTGTTATAGGTATTTACGTAAATTTTGTTAGCTATTATTGGCAACACTATCACTGTCTACAGCTATACAAAGGTTCGGGTCGTCGGCAGTCGTATGTATAATCTATTTATACACTACGAAATAACACACAGTTATTTGCATTTTTACTGCATAAAATCATCTAGGAACATGAAATGTGTTAATAAAATATTAAGCAACTCGTAAAACCAGCTGAATAAAGAATTAGTAATCCATGCCGTATTCAGTACTAAAATGTCACAAAATGAATGTCGTTAGTATTTTAATAGAGCCTTGTTTCAAGGGAACGAACGTGCCGTCACTCCGACAGTCATAAAATCTGTTTCCTTAACAGAAGCTTCGTTTTAGGGAAAAACATCGTGACTAACTACAGACGGAAGCAATGTTTTGTCTTACTTAAATGGTAACTTCATGACTTAAAACTTGATTCATATCAGGCCCTAAAACAGTTATGAAACACGGACAAACAATTATGTTTTCCTCGTGTATTAGTCGTTTCCCTTTCGCTGCGTCCGCAAGTCCGCAACAAAAGTCCAACGTGCTATCGATATTAATACGTTCGTTTTCTAATAGTTGCCAGTCACGAAGAACAAATAAATGTGGCAGAGAGTGTGTGATGATTGAGTGAAAATACAATTTCAATATAATTGCAAATAAATACTGCGTTATATTACAAGAAAGGAAATAAGAGTCATTCATCGATGCAACTAGCCAGTCAGAAGAAGCTGGACCATTTCTTGATCAGTGAAATGTTACAGTTGTCATAGGGCGTTATGTAAGACAAAGCAGCAATGCTCTGACTGAATAGTGCTTGAGGCGAAGCTAGTTTATAATTTTCTCCAAGACATTGTGTCGACCGCATTTTTGGCGCATCGATAGTTGCGTGCAGTTACCTCACACCATCGATTCTATCGTTGTAGCCGCCACTATTGTTGGGCACGTGCCGAGAAAAATGCTCCTACAATTTACCGCTACAAGCCTCACCGCGTTGAAACTATTAAAATTAAGCGTTGCGTCAAATAGTATCGCGAGCTAATGTTGTTGCTGAACCGGTTCCCCAACGAGTTGGTGTACCCGGGAATAAGCAATCACAGCTATCAGTTCTATAAGATTCATACCTAAATTGATTAACTACCTTTAAGTTTTCTGCTAAGAGCAATATTTCACCTTGTGCTCATCACCATTACAGTCACAATAACATTGCATTGACAATCCATTCTCAATTATTTCACAACACCTTTAATGAAATATTGTGATGTCTAAATTTTGCAAATTGATTTCCCATCTTGATTGGAAATCCAAGGAATTTCAAGAATAATTTCATTCCGATTGAATCAATCTAAAGTTAACGGGGACCCCCTGACGAGGGATAGATGACCATTAAGTATTGATCAATACTAATTGAACGAAACTTATCTACGCTGCTACACTTTCCTTAGGTATATAGCGCGAGCCTGTTTGGTGATAAAATGGGGATTTTAAACAAAAATTACATAAAATTCAACGGAACAATAAAACTAAACATCACATGCAATTGAGTACATTTACAAGCAACTTATTACTCGACGAACACACATGCATGCATATTGCCACATCTATTGGCAAGTTTGTGCACATTCCGATTGAAATCAATCTCTCGCCGTAACTAATGAATTGATCACTGAAAGAATTTTATGGATATTAATGCTTGTAAACTTCATGAAGCTTCACATCCCGATGTCAAAATCCCGTTCCAGTTTTTTTTTTTTTTTTTTGAATAATCCTCTAACAACTGTTTGACACGCTGCAACTCCGGTAGCCAAGCCAAGATCTACACTAAATACAACAATGAAAACACCGAAACATTGAAGTCCAACACGTTTCAGGAACATATATGTACCAGTTTTGGAACGCCCCACAAAAAATAACCCAAAAGATATTATTATGAGAAGACAAAAAAATATTAACTTATCTAAGCCACATTGTATGAAGATTCCTTCGAACCCCGTCACAAACGGTTGCTAGGTCGTGACCAGAATCGAACCGGCTACCCTTGACATATCGACGGATAGAAAGTGCAAGTAACAAACTGGACCGGTCAGACTCAAGATTATTGTTCGCGAAACTGATGTAGTCGATATGTTGGACATTATGACAGGAAAGTTGGCTAATACCATTGAGGTCAAGTTGAATTCTGATTGGGAACAGCGTGTACTATTGTTTCTTCATCAGATAAGGTTTTGTTAGTTAGGATTATCGTCTTACTAAACTTGTCTTTAGACGTACCAAGCGATATTAGATTCGTTTTTGTTCTTGTTGTTTAGAAAACTCCAAAAGATTGTTTGTAGTACTTAAATCCAAAATTTGAACCTCCAACATTTAAATTAGATCTAATTCTATTAAAGTTTTTATAAACAAGAACAAGCGTTATTTCTAACCTCGTAAGACACATAATATAGTCCACTACAACTGATCTCGAGACACAAATATCTACTAACATAAGAAACTGTTTATTCCGTCTGTCAATGTCACGTCTCACGACCAGCCGGTCACCATTTACATCATTATGTTCTATTCATTAGTCGCTATACTTATCCAATGACCGCCAAAGGAATTTTAACATCGAATCACGAACTTTGCCTTGAAAAACCCAATTTCAGAAGTATTGGAATTAGTTTAGAATCTTGGTTAATTATTTGGAAGTTTACATTCGTATGTTGTATGATTAACGGCTAAAATTAATGATCTTAACCCAAAATGTTTTGATCGATGTAAATTTGAAGAGATTTTAAAAAGACTTTGGAATGAGTTAATTGATTGAACTAAAATAATAAAATTACAGAAATAAGGTAATGAGTTACTTTTATTTAGAACTACAATGCAAAACATAAAAATAGCGTCTGACTTATTTTTATATAATAAAAATATAACCGCTATATCTATATCAATACGTAAAACTATGAAGTTCAATAACTATCAAATATTTATAGCTATAACATCTAAAGATCACTTCTCACCTCATTTCATCTCGCGCACCGCGTGGACTATTATGTAACCAGAGTATTTGTTTTGCCATAGAGAAAGTCAATAACAAATGACGATACCAAATGCTAATAGCGTGTGTAACTATCATTTTATTTGGCTTTTAAAAAATGTGTGCTATGTACATTCTTTTTTTTTCGAATATAACTCTTATTGCATGGCAATAAAGTGTGTATTATTTATTGTTTTATAGTTCGAACTGTTATTGAAACTGATCCATTACAAGGTATGCGAAGATTTTGTTTTCGTTTGAGCGTGAGGGCGAAAGTTGTCGGATGTAAGATGCGAGCAATGCAACGTCACACTGACAGAACACTTTTGCTGTCGACAAGACATGGATAGTGCATTTCTTGAAGACTAAGTTTACTTCTGTAATATTTACGTTCAAACAGATATTTCTTGAAATAAAATTTCCTCGAGAAGACTTAACCAACATAACGTTGCATAATTTACTATCCAAATATTTAATTTTGTTGAATTTTTATTAATCATTATTTTAACACGTGCGACACCGGCCTAGTGAATTAGTATTTTAGTCAACTAATTTAATTTGCTGATTTCTAACAGGTTTTCAACAACATACAACATTCCTAGACTACTATTGCAAAAAAAATGTGTCAAAAGCTAATTAATAAGTAATTAGAGAGTGCAATTCACACTATTACCTAACTGTACTTAAGTCTTTGACAGACAATAGAGAATCCACCAATAGCCCTATGGCGTTTAACGTGTTAATAAAAAAGATTCATCCCATCTGTACAAAAGGACATCGAGTTAAACAATCACGATTGTCGCCAGTTACGTAAGTGAGGAGTGCGATGGGCTTTAGCGAGATTCACACATAAAAAGCGAAAGTGAAGGTCGACGCTACAAGCCGCGGCCGGCGTGCGGCGCCCGCGCACCGCCACGCCACCACCTCGTCACCATCTTTTGAAACACTCGCATTAATATTAAACAGACATGTTTGCTCAACATTATCTCCATAAAACATCATCTAAATAAACAATACATTAAAAACTATAAAATTTTACTTCTTTATTTTTCTAACTCAAATCCATAAAAAACAAACCACTCAAATATACTAATATCCATTTACAATTGGTTGATTTTCTCAAAAAAGGGCTGATATAAGCGAGACAAATGAATTTTCATCGTTTTCTTTTATATGTCTCTCGTAATATTAATACAGCGTTTAAAATCAATTAGACAGATGTTTTCTAAGTACGCGAAGTAAAAGGGCTTTAAATAAACAATAGTCATGAATAGTAATGCGGTAATTTTTTGCCCTACGACAAGTGGGCGGACGTTACGTTTAGCTTCGTCCGGCGCCGGAGAAACTAGACGCTGCACGGACATCCTCGCGAATACAGATAGACAGACACCCAACTATAATCATATACTATACACATATGTATGTGTGTTGACTACACTAGGTACGTGTGATGAAATAAAGGAGCTCTTTGAAAAGAAAATCTATTGTGGCGCGAAGCTCTCGGGACATAATATCTGTTGTTATGTCTAAGCGAAACTCGAAAATAGCTCAATCAAATGTGATATGTGTCTAGTAAGCTCATTACAGACTAGAGAAAACAAAATTGTAATGGGTGATGAAAAGATATTTGGAAAAATGTTCTTGAAAATTCGGGAAAATTATTATCACTCGGATAAAACTGACATGGAAAATATTTATGTAAAGGAAAGAAGCCGACTGAGATTTAGACTGAAATCAAAATTCTTTTGAAAAACTTTGAAACATTCTTATTTTAAGATTCATTGTATGTTCACCTTACCTTACCTTACAAAACTTAAATAAAACCTAATTAGGTGGATAAATAAATCTTTTTAATGAGGTAAGCTGACTCAATTAACCCTATTAAACCCTAGTAATTAATATCGAAGTATCGCATAACGAGGCAGTATGTGTGTAATAAAATGATTTCTTACACTTTACAAATTTGTGAAACAGTCACTTAATTAGTGTCCGGAAAGTATGCAGTAATTCATGCATACGATTATAAATACTTCTAGAAATATAATAAACTAGCTTCAGTCCGCGACTTTATACGCGTATCCCATCTTTTCCCATCCCCGTGGGATTTATTTCGGGAAAGTATTCTATGTCTATCTCCTGGTTCTAAGCTATCTCCTCCTCACTAATTTTCAGCCAAATTGATTAAGCCGTTCTTGAGTCATAAAGTGTAACTAACTAATACGACTTCCTTTTATTTGTATTTCCTATTACTCGTAGTTAGTTTCCTACAAATATTATAAATGTTAATTGTGGGTATGAATGTTTGTTACACTTTCACCCAAAACTACTGAAGGAATCGGAATGAAATTTGCAATAGAGATAGTAATTATAGTTTGAAATAACACTTAACCTTTTTGTCCTACGGCAACGCTATAGTGATACATAGACTTGATATTATGCTACTATTTACCTGGTATTACAATTACAACTTACAAAGCGACTTTTGCATCTAATTCCCATCAATCTGATAAAGCAGACATGACCAAAATAATGGTGGACCTCAAGAAAGCAGTTGGAATCACATCACTTCTCCAATACGTAATAGATCCTCTTTATTACATGGGACTGATAAACAATAGTCAGTAAAGTCAGTGCATTGTACACGCGTGTGTTCCATTATAATTCAGTGAAACGTGGAAGTGTTAACAGTATATTTAAAACAATAAAACACTATATAGTTGACTGGAAGACAATAGAACGCTTTTACGCTTAGCTGGTCTATGAATAATGTACCTACATATTTATGTACACTATTAATCACACAGAATGATATAAATTGAGGAAACGTTTGTATGCTTAGCAATTAATTTATGAAATATTGATTCGAATCGGAAATGTTATTGTTTTTATTATTTTATTTTTACAACTAATTCCGAATTCACTAATGCGTGAACTTTTAAAGTATTTTTATAATAAAGTAAGCTTAAGGCCGCGTGGTGTTAAATGAGAATACAATATCTACAATTGTTATTGAAAAGTAAAATAACGTACTAACTACATTTTCTAGAATAAATAAACAATAATGTTTGTCTTGAATTGAATGTAACAACAAATGCTACAAGTCTTGAGCTGGCGGAGACAAAAGACAAATTATATTGAGCAATGCGCCGGCCAATGAGAACAAGCGCAAAGACAATAGAACAACATGAGCTATGCCTTCGATTCCAACTCCAGCATTCCTATGATGAAAGGGTATGTCCATTTATACATTACATTCTACCAATATCACATACATATAAGTGTTTTATATAAGAACACTGATTGTACGTCATCAATTAGAATTATAGTTATGAGCGAGGCTTTTACATAACAACGCTGTCACACCTGTCGTATATAAAATACTTATATTACATTCCTCATTGGAGACAAGCTGATTGAACCGGTGTCAAATGTTAATCGTATAATTGGAATTGAGAGTCGAAAGTTTTCTAAGGAGAAGAGCTATGAATTTTATCTTAGCTTGAAGTGTCTAACTCAGGGTATAAAACCTTATAATAACTAACAATTAACCTTACAGTACCTACGAAAGTACGGTACATGAGTAATGTTAATACAAGACTTCTACAGAAACTGTTCCCACGAAATGAAATGACGTATGTGACCGACCTTCAACGTGTCTCCAAATAATAATAGTGACCCATTCTCCGATCGAGTCGCAACTGTACCGGATCGTAATATAGGCATAAAACAAGATTATTTAGTATCGTATATCGCGTGTCTCATAATGACTTAACATCTGAATTAAAAAGTAATCAGAAACAGCTTCACGACCATGAACTATTAACATATAGGATGTGAATGCCAGTAACCTATCAGATTCTCATCTATTTTAGAACGTATCTAATTATAACAACAATAACTAATTAATTTCATAATTAGGTCTAGGTTGACGTGGGTTTCGCCTGGGTGTGGATGAGTCAATCGTAACAAAAGCTTCTTTAAGCTATCGTCACTAAATGCATACTAATTTGAAGGCCAGCGTTATACATAATTAATGAGATATCATGCAATTTCTGTTAACACTCACTATATTGGATATATTTCGAAAAAAATACGTTTAAAGATCAAACTGCAGTGAACTTGTAATGTGTAATGCTAAATAGAAATTTGAATACAGACGTGTTAAAAGTTTAACAAACTCGTTATAGGCAATCAAGTATTCTCAGTTAGGAGGAGCGTGACCACAAACATCTTTATTATGTGGCGGCCGCGGCCCGCGAACCATCGAGCCAATGATTACCTATTGAAATGTAACAGACATAACTCGGAACGCGACGTAAACACCGATCGTCACGTTTTATGGACTTTCTTTTAACACATCGTCGACGTATCGAAAATCTTTTAGTAAGGAGAAATTCCCTTTCTAATTTGTATTCAGTAAGAAGACACTTAAACGATTTTAGCATTGGATACGATATGTTACGTTAGTTTTTTAATAGAGAAAGTAATCTAGGAATGTTTTATATTACCTAATTAGGAAGCTGAGGCAAATAATAAAGCGATTGTCTCACCACACACGTAACATGGGACACGCAGATTAAATGTTCAAATTGCTTTCCTTCAAACAATGACCATTATCTGCTGTACAATTAAACATTCTATTACATAAATCATTAAATGCACGTTAGATATTATTATTGTTGCGTAAAAGAAATGACGATTGTTTTAGACGGATGATAATTTTGTGAAGCTAGGAATGTTTCATGTTTGTAAACTGTGAGAACAATTGTTGCACTCCATTTGTATGTTTCTATGAGAAGAATGATGTTGCTAATTAGTTCCAGCTTCAAAGAATCCGATGCGTTTAATCTATTAAGTATGCTTTATTATTTTGCATTCCCAAGCTGTTTCTCACATATCTATCAATACGTATTTATTTGTTTGTATCTCGTAAATAAAATGTTAAACTACGAATTATATATTTTGTTTCGCTTTCAATATCTACGCAATAAAAGTATTTCGTGATCACTTAAAACGCAATACGAGAACTTTACGACCGACTCGACCTTGCTTTTAGTCGAAGAAATTATGTTAAAAGCATTTATCATAACTCCATTTGTGGTTTGAACAGTTACTTGTTTGTTTTTGTACTATAATTTAGTTGTGCACCTGTTGGCGCCACCTTAAATAATAATTCTTATTACAATCCACAAATACTCCTAGCAATAACTACGATAGACTAAAGAATATCAATAAAATTTCTCCATTCAACAGTCTCCATTTTTAATTTAAAGAAAAACATTACTACCAGCCTCATATCTAATTATAAATAATATTTTCGAGCAGGTACAAAATGAAATGACAAGGGAAAGGGTCAATGATCGACCCTTCGCGGCCCAACATGTAAACTAAAGTACTCACTCAATCCCTTCTGACACATACTTCTGAAAACTTGAAAAAGGGATTGAATTCTTATTTTCTTTTTTATAAGTCCGCAAATACTTTTGTTATTTTTAACCGACCTGTACATACAATTGTTGACGGTGTTTACTTGCCAAACGAAATGTGATGGTCATTTGTACGAAGGAAAATAAAGGTTTCTGAACTATACACGAAGAATTACTGATCTTTAGGGAATAACTGACCAAGTATTCTTGAACATTTGTAGTCTCTGAAATTTTCAGGAGAAGCCTGCATTAGCAGAAGAGCAAACTGAGTTTTCTTTTAGGCTAGCAATGGCAAAAACTAACCGGTCAAGAAACCAGCTATAAAAAAATAAATATATTCCTAGAAACTATCGAAGATTACAATAAAAAAGTAACATTTAACTCAACGTATGTAACCTGAGGTCACGCCGAACCGCAAACTAAATTCGTCGATATCATTCCAATTTAATACAGCCTTGATAAAATTCAAGATAATTTTAATTTGTATACGTACCTACAACCCGAATCGGCAGATCCGGGAAAACCTACCACAAAAAGCTTGAAATGACACGCAACAGTTTTTGAGAACTAATTGAAGATGTTGTAATAATTCTGCTTTAATTGTACAATTAGCAAATTTGTCTAAACACTACAATCAAATAGTGCTGATTTGTGATTTACGATTTGGATCTGTGCACGCGGTGAAAACTGTGAGGAGGTTCGTTAGCAACGCTTTCGTTTATCACACGCTTCTGTGTATTGTGAACAATAAGTCGGCGCTGACCGATGACAGCGGCGACAGGTGGGCAGGACTTAATATGTATAAGTGCCGCATCCGCGACGCCATTTAACATCATGTTGCAACTGGAGAGAGCTTTGACAATGGCTCGTGTAACGTGTTAGATCACACTCGTCACACGCACCGCCACACCCACGACACTTATCTCAAAGTATTACAGAAGTCGTCCCCTCGGCCGGTCACTTAGCGATGTTTACATCACTGGAACTCGTTAATTTGACGATATTTTACTGATGCCTTTTATATCAGCACCCGCTGAAATGACGCCGGGTGTGAGCAGTGAATGTATTAAGGCTCTCACGTTGCGAAATCTCTTCACCGGCAACTTGTTAATTTCTAAACTCAATAAGTCTATCATAGTCAATAGTTTAGTATCGAACATCTCTGGCCGGTGAAAAGCTATATTCGTACATTACTATGTAAATGTTTATAAGCAGTTGGAGAAAATCATGAAATGAGGAAAACGCCACGTAACGGAGCTTACACTCGACATAAAGTTGTAGCCGCAAAACACCGGCTGAAGTTTTTGCAGCAAAAACAACGGAACACAATAGATATTTAGCATTTGTGGTTTATTTGCAACACGCCTTAAGAGACATGAAATAACGGGTTCATTAAGATATTTATAGATTATGAAACACGGCGATATGCAAATAAGAGTAAAGTAACGAGGTTCGAGTGCTGGCGTGGAGCGGGCGCCGCCTGCAGGGAGACAATATGCGCACAAAGTCGTGCATATTTTAAAAGCAATGTTTCGCAGCCTTCATTGAGAAATACGCGCCCTCATTCGTGATGTCAGTTGGCTGCCGTTGAGCAATGAAAACCTGATTTCCACACGAGAAATCAGATCGAATTTTTGTCATATCAATCGATGAGTTAGCACTATCATAGCTTCTTAACGTATTAAAGTCATGTCATCGAAGTCAATGAAAGTGGCCGGCCGAAGGAGACGCCGCGACTGCGTCCACTTATACTTTTATTTACGCTTATCTTACAATAATTATCAGCTTCGATATTAGAAAGTGATCATGTGGAACTAGCTGTACGCAAGACACAAGAGTAATTATGGCATTAACAGTAAGAAGCGTGGAGTACTCACAATGCTATCCTGGCGGTCATGTTGTCTGCGGAGATGTGGCGGACGCCGGCCCGGCTGCTCGGGCTGCTGCTGCAACAGAGACGTCACGTCAACACACGCGCCTTTCCCAAGCGACACAAGTTGCGACAGTGAAGCTCAACGAGGAAGCTGCATCGCACATTTAAATGCAACGCTAATGTCAGAGAGCGCTTAAATGCCAATAGCGGCGACCTTTCGGTTTCGACTCGGGTTGCGCAAGTGAGAATCGCCGGTGATCGTGTGAGAAAGGCGAGTGCGTGTGGGGAAGCAGGTAGGGGTGGAACGCACCGGAGGGGGGGAGCGGGTGACACCGCTGACGACGCGCTGCCGTTCGGCGACTAACTTCGCCGGCGCGCGCGCACCTCTTACTTATAGCCGTGCGCCCACCAGCCGCCGAGCGCGCCCCCTCACCCTCACGCCGCTCCCGTAACCCTCACGGTCACTCCAACCCTCTACTGTATGCACCACTCCTGACCCAATACCTACTTGAATTTTCAGGATAGACTTCAATAGTTTTGGATCAAAGTGGCCAACTCTTCAGAAGGTACTTTGACATTTGATGAACAATAGTTGTATAACAGTATCGTAATATTTAAGCATATTCAAACATGCGTGATGACTAACTGAAGAGTATACAATTTATTATACATAACATTTCATCGAAAATCAAAATTGATGTAGCTTCGCTACGCGCTACGAAAGACATCAACGCGTTAAACACCATGCACACAAATCTTGTAAAATAATAAAGTTTTATTAAAATGGCTGTACTTAATGACTGTATGCTTTTTTAAGGTCCAGCATTGTTTGGAACCTGATGCATTAGATAACCTAAAACCATCAATACAAAAAGGTGTCATTGTCTATTATGCAATTTGTGTAAACACGACGAACGATATCAACAAAGCAATAAAAAGCTGAATAAAAAATGGCTGGCGGGCAGATACACACACGGCATTGTTAAAATTTGCCAAAGTGCAATTGGTATTTGCTAACAGTCCACGATATGTCTTAGCGGTTTTCCTTGTAAACTCACAGTAAAAAATCATTGAACTTCTTAGCTAGTAAATAACTGTTATCACATTTTAGCTTGTCTTAGACAAAGTGCACATCGTATTTCTAGCAATTTACAAGTGTCAATTAATAATAATATCCTCAATATAAGTAATTACGAGTTTTGTCATAGGATTTTGTAAATTTCTGCAATATTTTATGTATTCTTCATTCTTCTCAACAGCCAATCTAACCATTATTCAAATATTTTTCTATCGAATTAAGTGAAATGGTAATGATTTTTCGTTCTGCAGTAAAACAGTTTTTCTTTCAGTTGTATAACGGGGAACGATTTAATTTATTGTTTGTTTACATTAAATACGCACGGAATCTTAGAGACCTACGAAAAATTATTTTACTATTTAAAAGGTTAATTTTCAGGAAATGGTACAGGATTATTTTCCCACAAGATCAAGACATCGGAAGTTATATGAGAAAACTTACTTAATATCTATGTAGGACACTGAACTGAAACTTAAGAGTTTGTATAGTCAAAGTCAAAATTATTTTTTCGTCAGTCAGTCCTCTAGTAAAGCTATTTGATTGTTTCGATGATATGATTTTATCATATACGATTCGATTTTGATTTTATCCTCATTTGCAACAAAAAGTGTCGTCAGTCTTCCTTATATTTCTATTAGATTTCCACGTGAAACAATACTTTGTTTGCTACACAAATAATAATTGTTATGCTAGAACTAGACGCGCTGGGTATGTGTAATTATGTTTGTTAAATCACTCATAACGTTGGAAAAATGTTCGTATGGGTGTTGTTTAAAATATTTAAAATCTAAGAAAACAATAATTGTTTATTGAGTGCAAGACGTCTATGCACGCGTTGACATACGTAAAATAGATAGATGACTTACTTAAGGTTGCAGAAAATAGATATGTTCCGGTGCTGCGGATAACCTTACGGCTTATCGGGGTTCCGGCTTAGTAGTAGGAGTGGGAACAGGGTGATTTTAATCAGTAAGAGTCTGACGCTCTCTCTCGCTTAACCAGGGAGAAATAAGACCTCAAAAAAAAAGTAATAGACGAGTCAAGCTCGTTGCCAACCGGAAAATCTGGAAGTCACTGGGTTACGCCTATTTTTAGTAGTGGACGTCTTGTGGCTGATAATGATATCAGCTGAACCTTGGGCATGATTCATATCATGCCCAAGGTTCTACCCCAAAACAGGATAAAAATGGTTCAAAGTAAGCATTTATTTTGGTGAAGGTTCATATCTGACGGAAAACGCGCCGTGTATGGTCAAATAACACCAGAACAGACACATGTATAGAAAAACAATGAACCGTTTATCAATGACACGTTAGTGTGACCGATAATATGCTCGAAATATACTTACACTTATATATGTTACATTGCACATGTAATTACATACAAGAGAACCGAACTCGAGACTTGTTGCGCACTTCTACTGCTTCAAACATGTCTACAACTTGATAATAGTAAATTAAATAATCCTTGATAGTTTTCATAATAGGTACCCACACACACACATACATATTTGTGACGCAAACCTCAACAATTAGGCACTATACTAAAAAGCCTAGATGTGTTATGTAAGGACCATTATTGATTCATCGTTTGTGTTTACATAAACTATACATACATGCGCATACTATGTTAAATATATGCAAAATTTTATTGATACGAAAGTTTATAAGAAAGAAGTGATAGGTCACGCTTCTATTCGTCCTTAGCATAGAAGGCAGGGCCGTATAAAGCGCACGCAGGGCCCGTAAGAATGTGAACATGGGGCCCTTGAGTTACATTGCCTATTGAAACTTAGGATGTTAATAATCCATGATAATAATATTGCCTTAATAAGCGGTTTAAGCGCAGTTGTTTTCAACAACCCCTGCTAGTAGGCTTCGGCTTCTCGCACGCTTTCTAAAAGTCCGGGACCCTGTAGTCCCGTGACAGGAATTAAATATTAATAATATGGGTACCCAATATAAAAATAAATATTAACAGGAATTACTGGGTGTTTTGATTAATATAATTATACTAATGGGACAGTCATTTTCAGACAAACTTTAAGTAATTTTTAAAGTAATGTTTATGAAGATAATAATATATAGGTATACACTTTTAATAGGCGTATTCACTTTAAAACTTTTCTAAACGCTGTTAAACTAAAATAAAATGATCACAGGAATCAGTAAGCAAGGAAAATGCAATCTAAAAGTTGTTTACAGAAGCTAGTGTAATAACAATGCGTGGTTGGAATTACAAGTACAATTTGAAATGTTTACGTACTTGTACACACATATATCTATGTGTAATATAAAGGAAATCGGTTAGTCATGAGTGGCGAAGATTCACTCGAAACTTGTCGCTATCAAAAGTTCAAGTTGTTTGGCAACGAGGAACTCAGACACAGGTATACACACTACATAAGGCATGCGAAGACTTTTTATTTTGTTTATTACACATTTAATCTTCACTCTTCACGCCTTTTCCCTTGTGGGCCTTGCGAACATTCCATGCACTGGCGCCACAAAGGATCAGTAGTCAGTCCACAGACGTAAATATGTACGTTTCGTTTTTTTGTGTCCAGAATTAACCGATTATTCTTTTTTTAAACTCGCCTGTTGTGCTCGTATCGTTGTTCGAAATTTGACTGTACGTATTCCTTTTTTTTATTATAAAAATGTTATTATTATATCGATGGACAAGTTCCGCAGTGTTGTCTTTTTTCATCTTGCTTTGTCTTACATATAATACACAATAATGAGCAAAAATTAGTAAAGAAATACTTACCTTGTATTATTTTCAATATTGTTTAACTGGGCCATTCCTATGTACTAAGCAATGAACGATGCATCAGCGTTAGTGGCGTTCTTTCACACTCAGTGCAACTCATGTGAATTACGAAACATTTCAGAAACACTTGATACCTAATTTACTCTGACCGGCTCAAACAGCGATATCTAAACAACCGATGTAAGTATGTATGTGTTATGTGCCTTATACATAACAATGATCTGTCTATAATAGACAGATACACACTGCAAGCCGGTAAGGTCGTCGCATTAGTCTCAGAGGTTGGTCGACACTTGGCAACAATAATTACTGAGTCAACATCCCACATGTCAACAACCTCGTGGTTTCCTTATCTTCTTCAACTTTCACAAGATACATATTATGTGGGACTGTTATATCAATTACGTTTTTCTGCGATGCTTTAAGCAATTAATCCCTGTCAAGTAAGTACTCAAAATAGACACTCTTTAGTACAAGAATATCGGAATATCGGCACGTTTTGATAGACTGAAGACTAAAATAAGAATAGGATATACATCCTAGCATTTCCACCTGACAAGTAAATAAAAGACGAAACAATTAAGTCTGACTCATATATGAAAGAATAAATGTATCGTAAGGCAACGAAATGTATTCAAAGGAACAATTGTTGCATTCAATACAAAAATTTTCACCTAAATACGAGTATGTATGAATAAGTAAAATGATCTAAACTGCAAATATCAGTTCAGATGACACAC
This sequence comes from Spodoptera frugiperda, assembly GCF_023101765.2. NCBI lineage: Eukaryota > Metazoa > Arthropoda > Insecta > Lepidoptera > Noctuidae > Spodoptera > Spodoptera frugiperda. Next base: position 5,731,224 of record NC_064236.1, read on the forward strand.
ATACTCACACTCACATACATACAATAAGTAAGTAGTATAAATACGTACGGTACTACAATGAAAATAAACTAGATGAAGGAAATCAAAGTCAAAATTTATTTATTTCAAATAGACTGGGAAGACACTTTTGAACGTAACGTAACGCAAAAATTACAATATAAAGAAATCAAAATGTCTGTCTGTCGGTCTTCCTCTAGTGAAGCTAATGAAAGTGTGTAATGGTTTTTCCAAAATGTAGATCCAAGGCTGACACGATTTACGGCGACCTCTCGCGCCCGGCACTGGTTCAGGCCATGGTGCGGAGCGAGAGGGACTGGGATGCCGTCTCCTCCTTCTGCGAAGCAGTCATGCTAGCTAAGGAGGAGGCGGGGCGCGTGAGAGAACAAACCTCCTCACGCCCCAGCCGTCGCGAGAGACACTCCGGGCGTCGGGGATCGCGGGACGATCTCCAGCCACCGTAAGTGCGGGCCTGCGGACGGCGAGCAAGGGTAGCTCACCGCCCGAACAGAACCAGACCCGTGCGGCGCGTCGCGTTCCGCGCGCGCCTCAAAGAGCCATCAGACCACCACAGATGGGGCCCAGCAGGGCTGATGCCTGATCCGGAGCTGCGGACTACCTAGCGGGTTTACCGGGGCTCCGGCTCGAAAAGCAAGAGAAGCAACGGGGTGGTTTTTAGTCAGTAAGAGTCTGACACTCCCTCTCGCCTCGCCCAATGCGAGAAAAGTCATTGGATAATTTTCCCCCTCAAAAAAAAAAGGCTGACACGATTTGAGCTGCAGACAACGTAAATGGTTACCGGGGGTCCAGCTCAAAGCTGGAGAAGGAACGCCGTGGTTTTTAGTCAATAAGAGTCTGACACTCCCTCTCGCGTCAACCAAGGCGGAAGAAGTCTCAAAAAAAAACTGACAGGATTTATTTAGCGGCAGTAAAGAGGTGGAAGAATGTTATATTCGCTAGCCAGGTGGGGAGCAACCAGAGTAAATAATTAAGATGAATTCACTGAACAGTAAACACCGACAGATGTCAACTGAGTACCGGATTTGTAGCTTTTTTGCTGTTATAATGCTGCAAGGTCAAAGACAGTGCGATCAGCTGCAGTACAACCTGCCCGTAATAGCCGTGGGTACGATTCCCGCACCAAACAATGCTGTGCTCATACTTACCATTTACTTTTAGTTTCAACTAGCTTCCGCCCGCGACTCCGTTCGCGCGGATGTGGGTCTTCGCGTGGAAGTTTTATTTCTCCATTTTGAGTAACTTTGACAATGACATCTTATAAATATCTATTGGACCCAAATACGGCGAGGCCCATAATAATTAAGGATATCCCCCTATTGAGCTACTGCTGTTGAGCTCGCATTCTGTAGAATAAAACTGAAAAATAAAGATTTTTTTTCTACGTATTTTTTCAGGATAAAATGTATCCTATTTTATGCCCAGGATAATAAGATATAATTATACCAAGTTTCATCGAAATCGAACCGTTACTTTTCACGTGATACCTGAACATACAGACAGACAGACAAAAAAAAATTAATCACATATTTGGGTTTGGTATCGATCCAGTAACACCCCCTGCTATTTATTCTTTCAATATTTTCAATGTACTGAATTGACCCTTCTACCGATTTATTATAATATGAATGAATGAATGAATGAATGAGAGTGTTATAAACGTAAGAGTAGACAAATATAATCAGAAAGCTCCGAACTGCTAAGCTATCGGGAGTTATACGTGTTATAGTGAGTCAACCAAAAAAGATAGACATTTGCTGTCGCGGAACATTTTTTAAACAATTTTAAGGAGAACATTTCCGTCATACATGATTTCTGTATAGCTTTAACCGTTAAGGCTACACACGCGACGGAAGCTTAAAATATGGAGTAAGTTCTCCTGTTTAGCCAACATTTCCCTTCACTGCTCTGCTCCTATTGATCGTAGCGTGATGAAAAGTATACTATAACTTGCCCAGGAGTATGAAGAACAATTGTACCAAGTTTCGTTGAAATCTGTCGAGTGGTTTTTATTTCTATAAAGAACATACAGACAGACAGACAGACAAAAAATTTTCTGATTGCATTTTTGACGTCAGTATCGATCACTAATCACCCGCTGATAGTTATTTTGGAAATATATTTCATGTACAGAATTGACCTCTCTACAGATTTATTATAAGTATAGATATAAATATAGATAACGTTAAGTATCTTTCACCTATTAGAATAATGACTTACACAAATGCTACATCTGGATTTGTTTCGATGTTTCTTCTCAAATTACTATTTGACATAGGAATATTGTGCCTTATCTAGCCAATTTTGAACTATTGACATGTAAAAGTGTGAGTGAGGTTACCGGAGGCCCAATTACCCCCCTTCCTAAACTTCCCAATCCCGGATTCCCCAACAACCCTTAAATTCCTAACCCCCCAAAAGGCTTATTCCATAAAGAAGTGTTATTTTGCAATAGTTTCTGAGGATCGTGGTCAGAATTAGAATTGCATCTGCAGCAGATGATCTGCTTCTACCAGCTTATGTCTAGCGCATTTCCTATAAGGAATCTTTCACTTTATTAATCCAACTTGATGGTAACCAACCACGCCAAGTTTGTCAATTACTAAAATTAACAGTAACAATAAACTTACAAGGTACCTAAACTTTCGAATAAAGATTCTCTCGTACAATATATTACATCACACCAATACGATTGTTTCTCCGTGCGTAGGTATATAACGACTAGTTTCCTTAGGTACAGTTGGAACACATAGGCACTACAGCGTCGCCAAAAAATGGGTGTGCAACAAAAAGATGATGTCATTTTGATTTCGCTGTAAATATGGTGAATAAAAATTTATGTGGTTAAACCGGTATAAAGTATGCATATTTTTAACCAATTTTAGAGTTCCGCGTATTAAGGGTTTTAATCAGGATTCTAGTAGTTATTATAAGTATTTATTTGTTGCAAAAAATCAAAAAACCTCGTCTTTTAATTAATCGTTTTTTTATAGATTGTGTCTACTTTACAACTTTATACTTACAACAGTTGGATAGAAAGCCAGGTAATCATCACCTCGTCGGAGGATCCACTTTTTCTTAGGGAGCTTTGCCCTCTGTTCCCTAAACACTTATATAACACGACTAGCGTGTAAGAATGTATTCTGTTCAACTTTTCGGTGCATAATTAACAAGCGTGTCACTTTTTACGCCTTCGTTTATTAATAGGTACTTTATTTACGTACAATTAAGTACCTATTGTTTACTTTTGAATGCAAAGAGAAATTCATAATGTCATCTTTTATAATAATACTTATTATACATATATATTTTCTTTTCTCACCTACGAAAACATACCTACGATAGCGAGGCGATGTTTACTCACGAAAGCGATTATAAAAGATTTCTCTATATATATTAATATAACATAAGGCCTATTCCCAGATAGGTAAATATGTAAATAGCTAAAAGAACTATTTGAGTTCTTTTAGTTATCGTAAGATATTATATAATGTCACTAGCTTTTACGCATAACTAATGACTTTCCTTGTCCTTATTGAAATTTCGACTCCATAAATTGCATGATATGTCATATTTTAGCTTGTAACGATTACCAGTTTGTTTTTTCTGATCCCTTGGTGAAACGTTCTCATGGAATCTCTTCGCCTGGGGAAGACAATGGAGACTGTTATACTCGACTGATTAAATAATCCACCCTAGTGTTCTATTTCACACGTGGGTACGAGAGTACAAGGGAACGAGAACCATATTCCCCCGCAGAACAGTTTCTGTCTACCCCAGTGAGCTGATGATGAATTAATTTGCGTAATTTCGGGTGTACATGGGCTGTAAATTAAGGCTATCGCCTGCATTTACAGAGCCACGTCATTGCACTTCAATGTTCGTAGCAAGTAATAGTCTTCCATAAATTCAGTCAGTCAGTCATTTGGTCACCAATTTGCAAACTTTAATTACATTTGATTGACTTATTAAAGAAAAGGCGCCGTACATCCATTACCAATGATTATAATAAATTACCAAACTGTCAAAAAGTTTAACATCTTGACGTTCTTTTTAGTGGGGATCGTCATCCAATGACCTCCAAGCGTTAGACTATTACTGACTAAAAACCATCCCGTTCCTACTTCTGTTTTTCGAGCCGGAGGAGCCCCGGTAACTCGCCAGGCGGCCCGCAGCTGCGAGTGGTGATCAGCCCTACTGGACGCCCACGGAGCGCCGTAAGCACGGGAACATCTTCACTTCTGTTAACCCCTTCGATAAGTAAATTGCTAAGTTTTATATTCATAAAATTCAATAATTTATGGTAAGCCTTGAAATGCTACTTTAAAATCTATTTAACATTATAGCTATTCCGAGGCTAGCAAAAGCGTTTCTATTTATAGAAAACTATTTCCATTATAAAATTATATAGGTATAGGTAGCTGACACACATTTGATAAAAAATAAAAGTAGTTGTGAATATACCTAAGTTTTAATAAATACTTATATAGATCAAAATTAAACTAACTAACTATTATTAAACTTCGACATTCAGTGACAAGTGAACTAAGGGCCTCTTTTATATGTAAAAACCTATTGGTTTTGCCATACTATTATGGTGGACACATCTCTAGTGGAAACGAACCATTGTTCTTAATTTTTGTTACTTGGTACCTAATCTTCTACTACAAGATTAGGTACCTTATCTCATCATTCCTATCAGAGATAGTCATACTTAACGATGTCTCAATATAAAACGTTACGTAAGAATAAAATCAAAATATTATGTTAATTTACAATTTAGTTGCAACATACAACGCAGCAACAAGTTTGTTGCTCTTCAAAATCTATTTTTGCCGTCCAAAAACTTTGACCCACTCGAATATCGAATTCAAAAACATCGTGTATAACATATTCATATTGTTATCAATAAACTAACCGCTAACTGTAACATATAAACCATAAATATAGTTATAATTATTATAGATAATCTTTAAAATATCTGGACTAAGAAGACTGTTAGAATTTTTCTGACTAACTGCCGTACCTACTCAATGACATTTAATGATTACTTAAACTATTATTTAGTAACGATTTTGTTCCGAAAACCATTGCTAAGGACTGGGTTAAGTAATCATTAAATGACTCTGAGTACGGTGGTAAAACCCCTTTGATTTCCATTCCTATCTTAGGTTTGGTGAAAGAGTGGGAACGTCTCATGTTCACGCGATCTTTTCAATATATTTAGCTACAAGAAACTTATAACGTCTTCGTCCAGTTGTTTAGATTCAAAATAATAGCTACCTATTCATTCCATTACGAAGATATTGTTCTACTAGGTACTTCCATTTTATCTTTATTGCTTATACAACTTCCAAAATCCTTAGCTCTGTAAATTATATACTAACACACTTGATATCTTCAGTCTCACAGGCATATTAGGAACATAGACATAAAAACATAATTAATAATTGAATTACATACTAATAAATAAGTCAAAGCAACCAAATTAACTGCATTTTTAAATTAAGAATCATAATGACAAACTATTATATGAAGACATTGATATTTTCGAGATGGTCACCAGTGTTATATGAGATATTGTGTGAAGGTCCTTTAATGGTCAGCAGTGGACACTAACAATCATGATACGAAGTGATTGGAAATCGTTAGAACAGTCGCCATGCCTCACAAGGCTACTGATCAAAGTCAAAAACATAATGATAATTAGTGTAGGTCGTGTGTTTGAAATTTTGATTCCTATTCGAATACCTAGGTTGGATTGATATTTGACAGTCAGTATCGACTTGTGAATGCATCAAAAGTCAAGGACTAAAGACTTATCCGAACTAGTTTTTGGTCCTCTTCGCTAACATTTGCATATTTACATTAAACCACATTTATGACAACTCTGTTACCGCTCCCTAGTGATCACATAGCAATAGATTGCTACAGATTTATTCTAAAGTCTATTCGATTTAAGATCATGAATAATAAGCTCTTCCTCGTTGATTGAGTCGCCAGTGGCCGCCAAATGTGGTCTTGAGTCTGATCCTCGGATCCCTATCAAAAAATAACGAGTACGAATGTGTTGTGAAAACTAAAATACCTGCTTAATCAATGTCAGACTTATTTAATGACAATATCTTGTATTAGATACATTTACTTTTAATGTGTGACTTTTTTAGCTATAGTCAGCCGGTCTTTTGCGATTCCTAGTTTCGGTATTACTGATATCTTTTCCTCAATAGTTTGCAAGTAAATCTGAAATTAACGAGTTGAGCACGTATTCATTTAGCTGCTCCAAACTCAATACATCGAGGTACCTACTCAGTTATGAAATACCCATGATTTTGATATTTCCTTAAATGGGATCATTTAGATTGCTACAGTCTGTTGAAAAATCAATATAAGAGTATCGAGGTACTTAGTTATGAAATACCTATGATTTTGATGTTTCCTTAAATTGTATCATTTAGTTACTACATAAGTCTGCGTAGATATCTTCAAGTTATATACATATTATTATTTATATCGTCCATCCTGGCAGTACGCGGATTAGTGGCCAAACGCAGACTTATCAACGTTAAAAAAAAATATCATGAACCACTACTTCTCTAGTTTTTAGCTTAAAATATACCTTTTAGGTTTAAGACATTTACTTCTCATAATCAATTTAAATTAGCTTGACTGAGAAATACAAAATATACATAAGTAGGTACAGAAAGCGAACTAGTGCCAGAACAATATACCCGTATTTATAAACTAAAAAAATATTACATTACATACTTAAAACTGGTTTAACTCAATGCTTAGAACATACACAATAAATTCACTTTGAGTAGACGAGGGTAATCTTAGAAATATTGGGTCGAGAACATCAAGTAGTTTGTTTCTACTAATAGGAATTTGCAATAGCAATGGTTTTATTATGTATCGAAGATTCGAAACACGTCAGTTGCCATCACACCAATGTAACGTCACGCCTTTTTATGCCCGAAGGGGTAGGCAGAGGTGCATATTACGGCAATAATACCACTGTACAATGTACCTACTTTTCACCATTTGTGTTATAAGTCCCATGTAATAGGGATTGAGCCTATTGCCATTTACTGGGCACAGTTCCAGACTCCGTGCTACCACTGAGAAATTTTCGAAAAACCGAAAAATGCCATCACAGATGTATAATAAAAAATCTATAATGAATAACTTAACTTACTTACTAATTACCTAACGCTGTGTGCTTCATTTCATGTTATGATAAAGAGTTACCATAAAATAACAATTAGGAAACTTCAATATTTATATGTACTTACATATGTATGTGTGTACGCAATGTATGCAAGGAGTTATGGAGTATTATTAGCTTTATTTATTTATAGCAGGGTTTTTTTTATTAATTACATGGTATATAGAGCTTATGAACTGTATTTTTTATGTTTCGCTAGGCATATTTATTTACTTGAATAAAGGAAATGACTTTATTTCTTTTATAATAATCTTCTTTCTTTTATATTTGATATTCTTACTTCCGTAGTGATAGTGCGCGGTGGTTGCGAGCAAATATTGTTGACATTTCTCAATAAACGTTGTGTGTATGGATTTATTTAGTATTTTCTGTGTGAGAATACACATATTGTACCTATATATATAGGTACAATGCGATATGGGACTTCTAACCCGTTAAGGCTGAGTACTATTTCTAATTTTATTGACAAAAAAATAATATGAGGGGGTTGAACCCCTAATTGAAAATATTGGAAAATAGTGATTTTTTCGGTAAAAATAATTCACATATGAATTTTTTTCTCACCAAAACATTATCAAACATATGAAAAAAGTAATGAATTAGTTAGCCAAGGTTATTAACTACCGGTTATTACCGGTTGTCGTTTTTTTTTCGTTTCTACGACGCATTCATTTTTGATATCAAAAAAAGTAAAAAAAAATATTAAAATAGCCATAACTTTTAGGGGATCAGATTCGACCACTTCGACCCCAGAACTTTTGTCGATAAAATTAGGTGTAGTACTCAGCCTTAACGGGTTAGAAGTCACACGTTTGTATTACATCTAAATTATCGAAGAAGTGTGGGATACCAAGGGGAAAAAATCATTTGTGAAATATTTTTACCGAAAAAATCACTATTTTTCAATATTTTCAATTAGGTGTTCAACCTCATATTATTTTTTTTGTCGATAAAATTAGATGTAGTACTCAGCCTTAACGGGTTACACGTCCCACCCCTATCACATTGTATATTTGATCTACGGTGATTGATATATTGGTAGGTACTACGTTTGTCAATTTAAGATAGTGAAAACGGAAAAATTATTTTATTTTGAGAAACTCACTGGTGATTTAGGTTTGTTTTAGCAGCAAAATATACCTTTATTAAAACCAGGGGGTCCAGCTATTTGGAGAAAAATCTGAGGAGTGTGGAATTCTTCCCTCACTAAAGCCGCTATGGTGGCGACCCGGGGCCTACCTTAGATCATTTCCACCGCATCATTCGTGACCTAAACGAAACCTTATCGTTATAAAATATTATTAAATAAATAGGCAATAAAGTACTATCATTTCTACTACTACCTACTTCCATTTCTTTGAAACCAACTACGTGTGATTTTAATGGTATGAAAAAAAAAACATTAATCAATATTTAGATATCTGGCTATTTAGTTTACACATAAACGAAAGCCATTAATTCTAGTTTTGTTGCTAAAGCAGTTATTTTGTATTTAGAAACAATCGTTGATTTGTTGCAGACTGTTGATACGAGATACGACCTCTAGTCGTACGGTCGCGTGTGGCGGCATTTCGCCAACATTTCTATTTCAATGTTTGTCACAGCTGTGTGATATATGAATAACCTTCACCACTTGCACTGTTTTATATTCAATATTTCCAAATAATGCATTCATCTATCCGTTATATCCATGTAGCGTTTTGTAATACTTACTTGGGTAAACGGATTTTAAGTTTTTAAGTCAACGAAATGTCAAATAAAATTTTGTTTTTTTATCTGTGGACCCTGCCTTCTTGATGGATTGATTCTAAATATAAATCTGAGTATGTCAGCAGTTTTATTATTTTATGCGAAGACTTTGTACTCTGTTTAGAGATAAATAAAATATGTACTTTGTCTTCCAAGGAATATTCATGAATATTAAGCATAAATTAAAAAAGTACCCACAACCTGTTTATTGATGAAATCACTTACAGTTTTAGGTACAGTTTCGAAAGGTTAACAGATTTTTTTAATAAATTGGTTAATGACTCACAACTGTAGATTTTCTCGATTTAATATTTTAAAGTCGTTTCTAATTGCAAGATAGATTTCTGAAGACTGCTGACATTAGAACAAACTATCGTAACAGTTGGTAAATATTGGGTATTGAGTAATAACTAAAAATAAAACACGGTCATTATTTGAAATTTTTATTTACAATGCGCGTAATGAAAATAGCGAACATTGGTACTGAAATATTCAATGCTTTATCGTTCATTCATGTTACAAAATAATGATTACAACATAGTGTGTATTTAAAAATAACTATCTAAACATGTTACGTGATAAGTTGACAAAAATATATAATTATTTATCACAATATTCTTATGTTATAAATTGAACTAAATATTTACAAATTTGGTTAATAAAGTTAACGTAAGATGTCGGCTAGCCATGTGCCAAGCGGCTCCGGGACAACCATGACACACTGCGATGAAATATAAAAAATACCGGTAGAAGACTGCAATCATCCGTACACAGAATAATTCAGGCCGAATGCCCAACTAACATCGAAAGATTATAAGGTTCTACATACTTAGCGTGCCTACACCGTGCAGGCCGGACCCAATCACTCGGAAGGAGGAGTATCGACCTCTCCTGGATCCGCCACTGACATCATGGCACCATAGACTATAATGAACACATCACAAGACTAACGACTAAGAAATTTATACTTAAAACATGAGAAGAAGTAGGCTATATCGCGATCCCCGGATTAAAGCAAAAGGTTCACTAATATAACGAGTTCCATAGGAAGAAGGGGCTTTTTGTTCTGTGGCAGAACTCAGTTGATTTTATTATTATTTTTTTGAAAACTTGAAATATTTTTCAGATATGATGGACATAAATATTTGTCGAATTTGTCATGGCTTTATAAAATTATTGGCATCGATTGATAATAGGATAATTAGTGACCAATTAAATTTGGAGTACAGACCCGCCACATCACGTCAAGAATTGCACTGCCCGTACTGCACTAACCCACGGAGTAATAAAAGTAATAATAAAAACTTACACGATTCCACAATACAAGCAGTTGCAATTCGTCAACGATGTTTACGTGAGTGTCAGGTCCTTACGAGTAAAGATACGAAAGTTACATTAACATTAGGTAAATATAACAAATATATCGTTGTATAATATTTACAAATTAGCATTCGATAAAAAAATCTTTGCTGTAATCTAGTCTTATAATTTTCACAAACCACGTTTTGCTTTACAACACAGATCAGGGTAAATACATAATGTAAATATCAACTTTTCGGCGGACTCACAAATTGAGCGTTTGAGTATTTCATATTATTTTATCATTTAATACAGGGGTTCCCAACTTTTTTCTGGTCAAAGACCACTTTTATAATTTATCTATTCATTTGGGACAACACTGATTTTTCTCATACCATCATAAAAATAGTGACTTATGGATTATTGAAATCAAGCGATCTTCTCAGTTGTCTCCTCTGAGATGTGGTAGCATTTATTGGACAGAAGTGTAGTCTTGTGTAATTATTTTTCCATTCAGTGGACCATTTTTTGTCTTCTGTGTCCACGGACTACAGGTTGGGAACCACTGCTTTAATACAATCAGGTTGTCGTATTACCATTTCGAATCATTGCATCAATACAACATGAAGTTATCACAGAAGTGTGCGCTGACGACCAATGCGGAGAAGTGCTTGTTGGGAACGCGGGCGCACTCGTTACACCGCCGCGCCATTTACTTGATACTAAAGCCACATAAGGATTTTAAAATCGTTACAAACTAAATGCTTGTTCACGGTGCCGTCACGAAATATCAAACATGACAAGACATCCAAGTGTTCACAAAAGGCAGGTGCGGTGTAACAAGCGGCAACCGCGACCCCCTCTCTCTCTCTCTTTTCAGCGCTCGCGGTTTACATGTAGCTGTAGCGGTTCACTCGCGTGATCCTACGTGAACAAGCCGTTAGCTGTATCTTCGTGGTCGAGTGCGCCCGACATACAAATATTATTACATAACAACAGACCACAACGTATCATTAATCTATTACAGGCTATTTATTTAAGGCATTGCTTTGCTGACGTTTGTTACTTCTATAAAAATATAAACGACCATAACATTGGCAATAATATAATTTATAGACAATTTTAATTGGTGCATATTCATAGGCGAGGCAATATAATGTGTTGCTTATTAAAATTTATAATAATACTAATAATTTTAAATTGCTTTTACGAAAATAAGCCATTTTTATTAAAATATTACATATTCCTTATAAGGTACAATACTATGCTCTACATCAGTTTTTACAATATCAGAAAATAAACTAAGATTATTATAAAAATCAAATCGATTTAAAAATGTACAACAAGGCCTCACAACTGCAGAACAAATAAATATCATCTTTCGTTGGAGAATGATTTAGTTTTAATTATTTTTATGGACTTTACCTTCAGAGTGGCAATATGCGTTATTGATTGATATCTTTCAATAAATCAGAAAACGGTAATATCGAATTTAGAATCGATTCTAACCTTTTGACATATGTCTGGTACTTTATTTTGGATTAATAGCGATTGCCCTGTTGAAATGAATATAATTTGGTGAAGGCCACGTTGGCCTTTTCTCGGACATCCGTAATTTAGTGCAACCAATCACCAAATAAATCGAATAAGATGGCATACACGTACACGCATTGACGAACGTCACATAGTACTTATACACATCCTACAGCACCGCATTGAAACCCTACAGTTCCAGTTTAAAACACTACATTTTAAACCTTATGACAATAACTGTAAGGTTTAAATGCAACACCGCACACGTAACACATACAGAAAACAAATCATATAAATATACTTTCACGCAAGACTACTAAATGACTAAAATTTAAAAACTAATTAGAACTAAGGTAACGGTTTAATTGATAATAGTAATCTGTATAAACATGTATTTTAAACAAACCCCTGTCGCAAGACGTGGTTGCAAGGTAAAACAGTAACTGGTAAGGTTATCAATAGACCATATTAAGTATTGGATAATGAAGCATATCAGGATTCAAAAAAGTTATAGATTAATACTTAAATGGGAGAGTAATATTATGCATTTTTTTTTTCATTTTTTTATAAATGGAAGTTTAGTGTACCAAAATCTAAGCCTACAGATTATGTCTGAGTATCGCCCGAGCGGCAAAAAGAAAGCAAGAGATGGAACATTCACAACTAAACCAAACTCTAAAATTACATACATAAGTTCATTTATCACAAGTTAGCAATAATATGGGCAACGTGCTTACACAATTATAAACTATCGATTGTATGTTGATATAATATATGAGTTGTATGTAATGTATATGAAAAATATCAGCTAATTTTCACTATCTATCCGTGGACTCTAACAGCAAACAGCACTATAAAAATACGGCGTTTGTTATGTAAAAAATATATAGCATATTATATAATATAATATTTTCTGTTTACAATATATAAAACTTTGAATGAAAACTTCTAAGCGTGCACTTGGGCTTCGGTATCTATGGCTAGTCTGCTAGCTGAATATATCATCTAAGTAGGAAGACTTTAAATGGCTTTATAGCGTCCTACACCTGTCACAGCACAGGACGTAAGTTTAGTAACACCCTGGTGACGCTTTATGACCTGATAAAAGTTAAAACCGCTTTTTAGATACAATCTTTCTCCGTTAAATACGTTTCAAATAAGTGGTAAAGATAGGAAGAGAATTAATGATTTAAGTCATAAGAAATGTTTACTTTGGTGATAGCAACGGTCGAAGTGTTTAGTATTTCTTCATTAATAATAACCCTAAATTATTCTCGGCTGGGGCCACGACTGTTTGGTTACCATGGTAACCACTGTGAAGTGTTGCAATATGCAATGTAGGGTTTGTATTGTTTACACCGTACAGCAGTAACGTGTAAACGGGTCGATGGTACAACGTTTACAGTACCTAAATAGTTAATAATACTTTAGTGAACATTCTAACAACCGTTGCGAGGATAATTATTACGTCTAATTATAAAAAACTTTAACAAGAATCGCCAACAATTTAATCCCGAGGCTTCCATTTTAGGAGTGACTGAATGTTTGAGGTATCTTTTTAGAACCAATTCTATCAATCTCTTACAAAAATCTGTTCAAATCGTCTTAGGAATTAGGAACTTGGTACTACGTCATCACATATTTTCTCCAACATTAGAAGCTACAGACATTAAACTGTGCGTATCAAGAAACCCGATGTTACATATTCCCAAAACTTAATATCAAACAATTGTATAATGACAAACACGAAGAGATAAGATCATTGGAGGGATAGTATAAAACATCAATTATAGCTAATTTCTCAAAAAGGAGGAAAACATTTCAATATAAACTTAAGCTCATAGGTATTACAACTCATTCCCTTAGATCATCAAAATACGAACACAACTTAGTTCCAACACATTTATAGCTTCGAAGAAAGACTTCAGCATAAAATCAATGGAAGAGGCTGAATTATTGCTATCCTAGTAATTTGATTAAGATTAATAATAAAACTACATACGATTTACTCACATTACTACAAAATCACGCGAACTAACACTACTAACATATCTTACTTTTGTACCTTGCTTTGTAATTACAATCATTTCGATTAATTTTGTTCCTTTGTAGTAAAACTGACAAATTATTTCACTTTGTTAAAAACGCCCACTACTAGCTCTAGCTGTCTATTCCACATGCGTCACACCTAAACATGGGTAATCTAGCTAATCTGTAACTACAATTAATCAACAAGTATGAATTACTATCAGTTTCAGTTTCTGTGATACAGTGCTTTGCAGGGGTGGAATACCTTACCTACAACAGAAACGTAGCCAACATGCGTGTAAAAATCTTACTTGTATCAACATAATGTATATTGCTATATACTTATTGAAGCTAATTCCGATTTGTCTCCCTCTATATCTAATATTCAAAAATATGCAACAATTTGTGAGGTGTACATTATCTCTGTTACTAGGTGTGCATATGTATTAACGAATATGTACAATCGTTTTTATTTCAATAGGATTATAATACTTACCACACATAGTGTGATGCAAGGTCACTTTTTAGTGTATTTTTTTCATTTCAGGCACTGTTTCAGGTTATTTTTGTAAGAATTAGTAACATCTTATACTAAGTGGAGCAAGAGTTAAGATGGCCTTGTTAAAGTTCATAGTGAGCTATGCACGGTGTCTTTATGCAAGGCCGGGTGTCTATATTTATGGCCATTACTCTCGTGTCATCCAGACTTCTGCATTCCCAACGAAATTACTGTATGATAGTCACATATGATCTTTAATATCAGTAAATCTTCCAATCTTATATTAGGCACATATATAAATACAACATATATAAAATTCATTATATTTATTCAACGTCTTAAATATCGGAAGATACCCTAAATAGCAATCGCTGGTTTTGGTATAATACGCATCCAGCGTTTTTATCATAATTGGAATGGAGTTTAGTCACTGGTAATATCAACTATTATAATATATATTCCATGCTCTACCATCAGCTGTATATAAGCCGGTAAATAAAACTCTACAGCAGAGCGCAACAACTTCTATAGTTAAATCTACATGGTAAATATTTATAAAAAGTATTATATAACAAGTATTAGTCTTAATTGCTATAAAATATTACAACTTTTAATTATACTGATAATTTAGTTTTCTGTCTTTCTGGTAGGAAGACAAAGTAGTTTGGTTGTGAGAAGCCGTGTTTTAGGGCAGGTACTTATACGCGCGTTTATACTCTGCGCATGAGAAGCACTTCATTATTCCCTTGTCAGTGGGTGCTACGTTGCTATTTACTAAATATTATGTATACTAAATATGTTATAATTACCACTTGTAGAGCGTAAGTCACGGTTTAGGTTTATTCCCCAAAGGGTTAGGCGGATTTTTTTTCTTTCTTATAATATCTCTCTTTGCGTTTCAATCAGGTAATGACAGTACTGTGTCCGGCTCGTGAATAGAACTCAGGACAGTTCAGTAGTCGTGCTTGCTTCCTCGACCAGCGAGTTTAATACATTATGTTTAGACCAAAGCCATTTTAACTCCTGCCCATTCGCAATTCCTCAGAGATCGGATGTGCAGATTTTATCAAAAAACGATTGTACTATTGCACTATTTAAGTTATGTTATGATGTAAAAAAATAAAGTTAAAAGCTTATTAATGATTATGATAATAAAAATATTAACTATAGAAAATATTTCATATGATACACTGGAACAACTGTTTAAAACTATGGATTTACCTTAAATATTATTGCTTTTATTTTTATATATATTTAGATTACAATAGCTAACAATATGTGAAGTGTGGTATTACGAAGCGCATGTGTTCGATGCGATGAGACACGCGTAGTGTTCGTGTCGGCCAGTGGACTGAATTCAACTTGAACTAAATTTTCGCACGCTAATTGCGCGGCATATATAACCTAAATATAACTAACACATTGTTCCCATGCAAACTAATATAAATGTAAATGATCGTAATGAACAAATCATACGCTGTCCAGTACTAGATATAGTGACGTAAGGTCGAACTTCGTGCATGACGAGCTAACTGTGACCTGTCGTGCTGTACAGATTCATACGAGCCTCATAACGAGACGAAATAATGTGCGCTCTATACCTAACAAATATCTAAAGTGTCCTCAAACACAAATCGATAGACAAGCCCCAGTCGGTGGCACCCTTTCCCACTGACATATAATTTTGAGCAAAGTGAGCCGAAGTTGTGGTTCAAGGGTTTATTGCTTTCAGTTATAGGAACACTAAAGTATTGTGGACAACTTTACTCAAAATTAATAAATATAATAAGCTATGTCAGTCGCCCAATACAGACTGAACCACACGCATTTAGATGAGTCGATACAAACTGGACACAAAACATAATGTACTTACACCTAAATACAATTCAATGATATAATAGAAATAGAGATTAATTACAGTGCATTGTATACGATACATATTACCTTGGCTAGTATAATTTAGGACACAAGAACGTTATGGCAATATTAAAAGTTTTGTGTCCTATCGTATTAGAAAAGCCAAGATTATTGCATGCATATAATGCCGTAGAAGAATATTTGTTCGCACACGAGGCGCAGTGTAAGCTTATAATGAAACGCTCGGTGGTGATGATACACGAAACGTTTACGATATGCTTAGACGACTTACGCTACGACCTGCGTACGAACAAACAAAATCAAACTATACCTCTAACACGCCTTTAGAGCAATAGTATTTGTCGATACTTGATAGTGACAACATAAATTATTTGTATGACAAAAATAGTACCAGTGTAAAATTTTTCATAAGTACTAATGCTTTAAAGTCATGGTAGAGGTAATGATAGTAGAGAAAAGCGTTAAAATTACGAGTAGGTTTGTGAAGCGACTGTCTAAATAGCGTGGGTGGTCTATACCCAGACGGGATACTTGACGCCACGCGGAGACAGTGAGCACCGGTGTTATGGGCGGTGGAGGAGCGGCGTGTCCTCGCCCTCCGCGCTGTCCCACCGCCCCGACCGCGGCCGCTCGCTGCATTTGTTCGTACAACACGACACGTTCTGACCCGCCTGGAATGTTACATTAAGTCATTCTAGAATATTCCATTAAACTGCGATGTTTGTAATGAACAACTTTGTAGATTTAGTTCTCAGTTTCTAAAACAAGGTATAACTTTTTTGTATCGCTGAACTGTTATTGTTTTATTCCTGTTTAAGAACCTGTGAAACTGGGAGTTACTATATATTTAAAAGTATAATCTGGTAACAAGTTGAACAAACAGATTGCTAAGAAGTAGAGCAAATCCCAATCAGTATCAATATAACTGCGAGACAATTGGCAACACAAAACAGTAAGCTAAAAAAATGTGTTTCATCGCAGTCCGTATTCAAAGAAACATAGTCCTCCACATCACAACACTCTTCTTATGACCCATTTGACAGAAAATCTATTTCATTACACACACCTGAGTCAGATGCAGATCGTACAGATGTAGCGTGCTAACAGACATGTCCTGGGTGTCGTCTCCAGGCTGCCTCGGTGCCTCAGCACTAAGGACGCTGGTACTCAGCACCGAGCTGACTCCCGCCAAGCCGTGGGGAGGGTTGGACTGGGAGGAGCGGGTCGGACCAGAGGGGGGAGCGTCGTCTTCATCACTCGTCTCGTCCATGTCCTTTAAAGAAGAAAGTAGATATTAGAGCTTTAAAATAAACCGAATTGTGTTTAAGGTACAGCTATTCGTTCATTAGACTTGTGTTCATGTGGTTGGATAAAAGAGATTAAGATAAAACTTACTGGCAAGCTATAGGATAGATCTGTGTCCCAAGCATTGCACAATTTTGACGGAAAATTTAGTGGAAAATATCGCCATTCTATCTCATTGTCTCACATTCAATATTAAGAGCATCTTTATTTTCTTCACAAAACTGCACATGATCTGTGTAGTTTTATTCAATTCAAAAACGGTAGAGAAAGTTATCGGTAAAACTTCCATACAAATATTATGAGTAAATGTAAACTTACTGGCAATCGATACTGCTGCTTCTGTTGTGGGTAATAAGAGAGCACTGCTGGCAACGGCGTTATAGCACCAAATAAACTCTGTTGAATGTACGAGCCCAACATCGTTTTGTTCTGAAACAAACAAATATTTATCAAACTTGTTGTCTTATTGCAAAGTATTGTCTATTAAGAAACATATCGCATACAAACTGTTTATTCATTATTTTGAGAAAATACACAAGTGTCAGTTATGGTATAGCTCAATGATCCAACAAACAGTATCAACCAGGAAAACTTTAGATGTATACTTATGTAAAGTCATAGGGCTTTCTTAATATGTTAGTCATTGATCATATTCACTTAATGTACTTACGAGTCTTAAGTAAGGGTCATTATATTATAACATGTACATTATTGACAAAATAATATTACATATAGGTAATATCTACTTACAAGATGATTGTTGGCAGGTATAGCGTGGTGCATGCTCTGACGCAATGACCTGAGGAACTGGCGCTGCGATGGTTCGGTGGGTTGCCATCCAGGGTGGCGGCAGGAGAATGCTACCAGTGATAGCTCCGTCTTGCCACCTTCACCCTGGTCGTATTGCGTGTTGGCTGTGGCTCCTGGAAGTGTTCGTAAGAGTTAGGCCCTGCTTCATTACTTATAATTGGTTGAGTTGATATGAGTTTACGTAGCAGATATTAAGACAATTTTCCATAATTATTAAATGTGAATCTAAGTAGGTAAGTCAAACAGGCCCATTATTATGAACTAATGTGAATTACTCATAAATAAATGCTTCCAGATTTTAGTGAAATTAGTTTAGTAAAATAATTCGTACCTTTCAATTTGCCGGGTGTATGCCAATCTGGGTGACCGTGTCGACGGATATCAAGCTGAAAGCAATAAAATGTGTTAATAAAGAAATCGTTTCAGTAATTACAACTTTCGGTTTTATGGTTATGATATTTGAGTCTGAGCTAGTTAGGAACCTGGACCCACTTCGCGACGAAGCCGCGCCGCCCCCGCTGCTTATGTATAAGAATCCCAGTGTAAACTGCAACTAATAGAGCTTTTTTCCATTAGTATCAGTTCAATATTAAGCTTGATCCGTGTATTAAAATTAGGTAATTTACTTTTTTAACATGTAAAGGGCAGGCATTACCTGTGCGAATGAACAAACGTCGCCGATGCCAAGTACGCTGACTGTAAAATTGCGGTAGAAGTCGACGATGTCAAGAGCTCGTGAACGAAGCGAGAACAGGATCAATGGGCACAGCAACGGACTCAGCAACTCGAAGAAGATGTATACCTGTAATAAGGAATTATTATTTTAAATATATTATAATACTCCTGTATGAATTCTTCTTTCTAAATTAATAAATACAATAATCGTTTTTAGAAAAAAGGACTTTTAGTTAAGACTTCTATAATATTTTCTGATCGTTTATCATCGTTAAATATACAAACTAATAGATAATGGTTATAAATAAAAATCGTAGATGTAATCTTGGGTAACGTAGCTTACTCGTGGCTGGTGATTTAAGCCGGCTTCATCTAGTTATTTAAGAAATTGACGTGTTAAAAGAGTTACTTTGCAAAAATAAATATCATTTATCAAGGGTCTGTGAGAATTATTGTAGTTTAATTACGTTTCTTGAAATCCTTAGGTTATTCAATACACTTACGGCTCTAAACTGGAAGAGTTGTTGGAAGTGGGCGGCAACATCCTTGGTATGGGCGCGCCCCCTCCAGGCGGCTGGAAGGTAGTGCACGTGACCGAGGACCTGGACAAACAGCTCCTCACCCCGAGCGGGTCCCGTACACCCACCGCCCAACCGTTCTTCTTCTCCTATTAGAGCTCTGAAAGTGGAATAATAGTGTAAAGAGCCAGGCCGATTGTAATTGACCGTAAATATGAGTTAGGTAAACTCTTGAGTTACAGAAAAGCAACAAGATATTCCTATACCAGTTGCAAAAGATAAGAGGAGTAATGTATGACGGAGCCTCTCCCACGAAACTATATCTCATTGTCAATACTTATAGAACTATTCTTTGAACGTCCGACTATGTAGGAAACCTTCTCTCTATATCTATACGAGCACTATAATACTATGTTTTAAAAATAACTAAAGCAATACAAACCTGGCACCAGCTAGAACACAGCCGAGTATGGTGATGATACTCAGCACGTGTTCCACCGTCAGTACATCTTCATCGTACACCGACAACACAACCAACACGCCCAGGATACTCGCTGATAGAAACACGACGTTTCTGAAACAAGAAGCAACTATTTACTGACTGCCTCTTTGGTCGAGTGTTTTTGCCGGGTCGAGCAAAGTATTACTGGGCTTTTTTCGGTTTTCGAAAATTTCTCGGTAGTAGCACGGAGTCTGGAATTGTGTCCAGGCTGACCCCCTATTGTGTGAATAGGCTCACCCCCTATTACATGGAACTTATAACACAAATAGTGAAAAGTGGGTATACATTGTATAGCGGCATTACGTCCCGTAATGTGCACCTCTGCCTACTCCTTCGGGGATAAAAGGCGTGACGTTGCTTTTAAGCAACTATTTAAACACGAATACTGACAGAACTTGAGTGGGTATTGGATTCAAAGGTAATGATTAAAATAATGGTAAGTGGATGCCCCTCGGGGTAACTATGTGCCTGGAAATAGTATAAGCTGGAGTGTGATATATGCTGAAAACAATCTGATTCCTTTGTCACATATTTCTAATATTGATAAAAACTTATAACAAATAATAGATAAAACTTTAATGACCTAGGATCAAATGCTCCAAAGTCAACATAGGAGCTTATATAACTATTATTTTAACGTACTTTATGACCTTACAATATAACTTATAATTATGTAAATACAACGACATTCAGACAATGTACAACAGTGACGTCACTCGCTACATCACCCAACACGCGCTGAGAGTAAATACAGGAACGGAATAAGTGCCAAATTGCATGACTTTTATTTTAGTTAAAAATACATTGAGGCGTAAAAATAACATGGCGTTGTTTACGCAATATATTTTTACTAGATAAATAAAATACTTTGGCGTTGTTACAATTTCTGTAAAGTCACGGTTTGAATAATGTGTGTGGCAGTAAATGTGGTATTGACGTAATCTTGTTTAGTAATTACGATTTATGTGTAGTTGGTACTTACATACGTTTTGCATTGACATTCGAGTCTTAGTTAACTGTTTATCATGAGATTTTATGACATGTCCTCTACACCTACACACAAAATCCTACATTTTTGTACCATTGGGATATGTAGAAATGATAACAAAATTTGTAGAAACGTTCTTTATGATCGACTAAATGAATAGTTCAAATTATGTAACTCTTAAGATCATCGGTTCAGATAAAACTTGTACATAAACAACCCTATGTTGAAAATGAACTATAAAATTATCAGCTTGACGACAATTTGCACTATTTAATTACATTTCCAAGTGCCCATGAATCAAATCTGCTCTACAACTATTTATTATTTTAAGATAACACTAGTGAATACTATTTATTTGAAACACTAGAAGACATTTGCGTGTGAGTCAATGAATTATGAATCACTCGAGCCGCGCGTGACACTAGCCTAGTTTGCCAATAATATGTCTATTAATCTTGTTTAAATTACCTAATTAAAATGCACCTATAAACAAGTAATTGCTTTTATCATTTGTATGTATTCGGGTTACCTACTTTAGGTACTGCATGTTGAAAGCAAAATGTATTTTGAGAAAAACTGGAATACTATTTTAATACTTTTTCATGGTCAATGAATATACATAATGTATTAGTTAAAGTATTTATACATTTTGAATGTTATCTTTTTTTACCATTAATGAACTGTACACAAAAATATCTAACATCACATGAACCAAATTGGCATGGAAGTTGAAGTAATCGCGTCTGAAGTAGGAAGGAGCAGGTCGAAACATGACTTCTTTTAAGTATATTTTTTTAAATTACTGACATAAAATGGGGAAGGAAAAACATAATGAGGAAACCTTGACTTATAAAAGGAAATTATAAATTAAAATTATCTAATATTTGCACGCTTATTAGGTAGAACAAAGAGATCTGCATAAGTTAAACAATATAACACCCTGGCTAGGTACCACAGAATTGTTCAGCAAATAAATTGATTTGAAAATTCACCGATTACCTTAGAGTAAGATTGGTGATTCAAATCCTTCCTTCTATGTGTACAAATATGCCTTTCCCCATGCATGGGGCAATCACAGGCTGATAATGAAGAATGAAGATGATCAAAAATAGTTTCAACACTGACAAGTACTAGAGATTACGGAGATCTCTAGTTTAAATAGATAAAATACCTTACTTGGCTATTACAGTGGTGATGGGTGACGAGAAGCTCCCAAGGTACTTAGTTGCTGGTTTGTGGGCTCTGTTCAGTCGGTCTCGTAGTTCGTGTTCCAGCTCGTTAAAGTGACGCAGCGTGATGCGAGCATACAGCGACCATGTTCGGAGACCCAGCGACGCGGGCGAACGTTTTATTAACTAGAAATCAATAGGGAAATATCAGTTGATAGGTTAAGGTAAATTTAAATGAGTATTTCTGTCATGACTACATAATGATTGCAGTGTCTGATTGATCAGCTGTGTTTCTTCAATTAAAACAAGTATTAAACGATCTGCTAAACAAACAATGTTTCACCTTTATATCTCAAAATGTTCACAAAACTGTCTCTGGCCTGTCATGACAGATTAGCATCCCATATATGAGAATAAGAGCACAAATTTCACGCTCAACCATGTTTGGGCTTAAGCACAGTAATAAATATCTGTCCATCTATCTGTCTGTTTAATTGCTAGTCTCTCTTGCTAAAATCGCTTGGGAGCTGATTACATTAGACTATGCGTGAACGCAATAATACTGAACTGTACGATATAGTCAAGGTAAAGTATTCAATGGTAAATAAACTACGCTTAGTTTCTTATAATTTGAAAGGAACAAACCTCGGCATAATTGAAAAAGAAGTATAGTATCTGCCACGCCTGTATAAGAGGCGCGAGCAGTAAGTTCACTATCGCCAACCATAATATTTGTCTCTCAAGCTGACGTGCTAGTAACATTCGTTTTGAGTGATCCTTATAACATGCACGGAGTTGCCAACAGTTTTCCCATGGACTCCACGGACTATCTGCGGAAGGAAATCGATAATAAATTAATACTAAGGCTGCTATACGAATATGTATTTATTATTTATACAACTGTGAATGAATCAAATAATTGAATGTATGCATTCTGATTATAATATATAATTTCGATAAGGCAAATATTCTTTTTATTGTATTAAACTAAACAGATCAAGGATATTTTATAATACCTACTTCTTGCAATAGTCGCATAAGTGATAAAAAATACTGAATGAAATGACAAGAGACAAAAGGTGATACTTACAAAATAATAAAAACTCGATATTCCACTTTAACCCTCGGGATAAATAGTGAAAATCACCAATACAAGGCACATGTATTTGCAGAGGAAGTAAATTTTTGTTCACCATTGCCACCATATAATTTGTAAACCTGTAATGAGGAGAATTTATCATCACACATTTCAATAATTTACTGCTTGCATATTATATTTTAGACAAAGAAGTCAAAAACGCTCTGTTTGTACGTATTGAGAAGTTTAAACTATTATCAAGATAAGTCCTATTCCCAAAGACTTATACTCCAGGATCTCTGGGCTCTGGCTTTTGAGCCGAAATAGGAATGGGATGGTTTTTAGTTAGTAAGTATCTGATACTCCCTCTCGCCACGCCCAAGGCGGGAGAAGTGATTGGATGATTTTCCCCCATAAAAAAGGGATATATAAATGCCTTAATTATTAAGTCCATCATAGTCGTACAACCAGGCTGCACAACCATCAGAGTATAAGTAAACAGTTGTAACTGTAAATCTGGTATCAACCTGAATGCAAGACTAACCAGAATGATTCGACAATCGAATCATCTGGTCACATAACCATTATTTGTTTCAAGCTCTATAGCAACCAACTGATTCCGCAACCATTTGTGCCAGGGGTGGTTTAACTTTTACATCATAGGTTAAACAAAAACTGATCTTTGTCTTGGTGTCTAGGTTAGTGTCTCCAGCTAGACAACCTGTTTGCAAATTGTTCTTTGACCATGGTATCCTAATGAGACAGGGTTCTTAATCTATGAACGTTATAAAATTACAAAAGAAAATCTAAGTCAGCGCGGTAAGTTTTGCATGAATGAGTAATTAACATATCTACGAACGACTTCAGAGAACAGGATATGTACAAATGGTAGTTAAGGCGTGGCAGGGAAACTACATGGCGAACGAAACAGTACATTATTATTGTACCACTTTATTTGTACGTAACTTAACATCATCTGAGTTTGATAACATGTCATCTAAGGTAATACCTCCATTTAACAACAAACTCAAATTATTCTGAATTATTCGGAAATGCAAGTCAAAAAGAACTGGTTTTGTTAAGGAAATATATTGATGAATATGTAGGTATTCTGTGGAGTAAATAAACTCTTGCAATGATAAACACAGATAAAGAGAGAACTTGAGTTGACAGAGTGCACCCAAAGCATAAAATAAACATTGCAAATCTATACATAGGTAGAATAAAGCATAACCGACCGCTGTTTGTAAATGGAAAACATATAAAAAACACCCTTTGTTAAACCTACAGAAACTAAAAAAAAAACATTGGTGCATCTGTTTGGTTGACCGTTTGGGTTTGGGTACGCCATTTTCGAAAACAGCTGAACCCAACAAACCTTTTTTTGGATGATATTTTTACTTGCATATTGTAGTAGCTTAACCCTTAAACTGGCAAGCACTTTTATTTCTTAAATTTGTCATTTTAATGTTATTTTTGTATTTATTATGATCCCAGAGGAGTGAAAAAAATTATGGAAAAATTCTGTATATTACAGTTTTCGCGAAAACCTGTGTACTTCAGAGAGTACATTGCCAATTATAGTGTAAACTACGTTTGTACTACGTGTAGCACACTGCCAATATATCACTAATACTCATTTTGTTAATTTATTACTTTATTTACAAAAAAATCATCACAAACAAAAATTATTTAGTATGAAATTGACGTCATCAGTCACGTTCATACTCTGCAAGATTATTTCGGAGAGTGCGAGGTGGAATTGCACAACTTGATTCCCCCTAGTCCTTTAAATCATCGAATCACAAGACAATCGGCGAAGCGCCACCGCTTCATGGTAGATATCCCACCCACTCGCACCAAGCGCTTTGTTTCAAGCTTCCTTATGCAAACTGCTAAGGAATGAAATTCTTTGCCGGAATCTGTGTTTCCTGATGGGTATAACCTGGGTGTCTTCAAAGCCCGAGTGAATAGGTTCCTAATGGGCAGACGTGCTCCATCGTAGGCCGCATCATCACGTACGAACAGGCGAGATAGCAGCCAAACGTCAACCCATCAAACGTAAAAAAAACTCAACTTTTGTTATTATAATATATAAAATATAGAAATAAAATACATATTGATTAACACTATGCATTTGGCAATGTACTTCGTGTATACCAAAGTCTATTTCGTACTGATCTGGCAACGGTATTCACGGAGTACATACTTTGATTCTAGCTTATAATATTGTTATTACGTAAATTAGAGCAATAATATCGAATATTTTATGTTACTTGTTAGGCTCCCTTGTGCCTCAAAGCCAAAAACCCAGAACTCCCAAACGAAAAAGTAAAGAAAACAATAAAAACCTTACCCGGGTCGCAGTGACACCAGACCGTTTCGAAAAAAAATTGAATTTGACAAATTATTTTCGATTTTATTACAATTTACAATAAATTTCTTCAAAGATTGACAATTATTGCTACTTATTTAATATAAAAAATTTAGGTTTTTTTAAATATTTGGGTCATTAGATTTTTTTAAAGTTTATGGTATTAGTGGAGTACAGTGCCAATTTAAGGGTTAACTTAAAATTTTGCGTTGAAATCGCTGTGTGATATCATATCAGCGGTTGATGCGCGTATGATGTCGCAGGCAAATCTTAGTGAATATGCACTAACTGTTTCTATGTATAATTCATTTCAAGGCAGTGTAAGGAACTCAATCTGGGACACATATTAAGTCATAACAGCTATCTTACGCGGTATATTTGAATTTGAAGACCTTTTCAATAAAAGATTTCTTTGTTCTCTTACGGTGTTGCATAAATCTTTATTTTTAGCAAATGTATATGCACATAACTGTTGTAAATAAAGATAATTATAGTCCGCACAATGTAAGAGGTCAACTCTGATGTTTGTCAGGCTCTGTACTGCTATAACTTGTAATGGAAAAATGAATTAATAATAAAATATATAAAGAAAATCATAATATTAATTCAATACTTCGTTACTCATACACTTTCATATAGGAGGATATCATCAATATGCATCAAATGTATCTTTATATTCTAGAAATGCATTTAAATAGACGAATTAATCAAAGAATAATATACTAAGAGGCCGACATTACAATTTAAACCTTCAGGTTGGTTACCATAGGGATTATACGTGTCAGTTGCCCGTTTTCAGATCTGTCGTAATCAAAATTCTACAAAATTGATTATTGTAATAGATTTTGTATACATACTTATATTACGAAATATTAAAAGATAGAATATCAAAATCGAATCATATATTTTTTGGCTTAATTTAACATACGATCGATGTTTTGATATTGTGTATCCTAATGGTGTAGATCTTTAAAAAATCCTTTTTATCTTGATTTCATTGATTCGTCAATGTAGTCTCACGCTATTTCGGAGGTTCTTGAAATATTATTATAATACAAACTATAATTATTTTTCCCGATATGTCATAGGAATTGGTCATAAATAACAAACGATCTGATTTACCACTGACTGCAAGGTAAATGTTAGGTTGTGCGGACTATACGATACCTATATGAACCTCGTTTGAGATTGTAACGCCCGAATACTGAAATGCTACTCAATTTTAAGTTGTACTTAAATATCGTGCTATCTCTCATTTTATAAAGATTTGATAGGACAGACCTAGTTTTGTTAGCGTCTTAAAATTGAGTAGCGTTTAGAAACTCATACAACTGCGTCCACTGATCCGCATCGTAAGGACCGCATCATCGGCAATGCCCACATACGTTGCGTGCTGATGACGTCATACGGAATGCGTGCGAGAGTATTCGGACATATGTATGAAAAATCAGTATACTTATAAAAATCAATGTACTGATAGATATCATATTCGCTGGGATGTATGCACGCGCATAACTTCCGAACGGCTGCTACAAATTGGATAATCGTTTTTTGTTGCGTTCGTTACTGTCGGGACGAGGTTTGCATGATATCTTTCATGCAAACCTCAACCCGTATTTAATAAGGAAAGGAATAACAGTCGTTGCGAAGTCGGGATGGGCCGCTATTGTAGTAAACACAAAGCCATATCTACATTAACGCCGCCATTTTGTTTAAGGACCAAAATGGAGACGGTGTCTAGAAAAAAAAGGGGTCCACACGGTCGAATTGAGTGACCATCTCCTTTTTTTTTGAAGTTGGTTAAAATTAAGGAAAGAATATTTGTACAAACCTGAGTATTCGATGATAAATATCTAGTTCGTTGATCTCTTGCTTGTGGACACACATGTGGTGTTCTGGCTGGGCTTCTCTCACTCTGTCTTGAATTGTGGACCAGTTGATCCATACTAAATCACTCTGAAACATAAAAAGCATGGTTTTTACAATAACATATTAATTATTACTTGTTCTATCGTAATTCAAGCATAAAGACGAAAGAAGCAGAAAGAAGGTTTTTTTGGATGTTAGGTCTCTATTAATTTTTACTACTACTATAAGCTAATTTTACTTAACTAAATCAGATGACTGATTTGATCCATTAAATATAATAAAAAAAAACTCACCTCTTTTATTTTTAATGCATTATTATAAAATAATTTGGTATCATATGCATAATATAAATGGTATATTGATATAATTAGCCTCATCAGCCAAATAACAGCACACAATGTGACGAGACACCACCTAAAATATAACATTACTATTAAAGTATTTAATTAAAGTAATAAAGTAAGACATCAACTAGTTATAGACAGACATTTGCTTAGGCACCAGTATGGTCATAATTCATACCTTCACAAGCGTCTACTGAAATACTATATATGAATAGAAAATCGCATATTATGTAAAAAATTTCTATAATAAAAAAAAGAATGAATGACTTGTAACTATCATGCCAGCAGAATAATATAAACATTTAGATTTAACACGTTGACTGTCCCATCTATTTTGGATAATCTCGTTGGTACGTCCAATGGAACTTAAAATATTCTACTGATAAAAAAAGTATAAAATTTCGATGGAACATTTAAGTCTTATTTTTTCAAGTCTTTGTTCATACGTCCCTAGAAAATTCAAAGTTCTAGCTCACACGTCCAACGCAGTAAAGGCAGTTCAGTTGCCACTGACTAATGCATTGCATATAATGCACGGACGTCACAGCCAGATCATATAATGCATTACATGTAATGCACAGACAGTCAACGTGTTAAAATCTAGCTTTTGGGCAGTAAAAACTTTCATACTCAAGAACACTATAATTATATATAAACGTGACAATCAAACGGATCTTGGTTTGATCTCTGAAGGGCAAGGGTAGAGTGAACATCGTAAATACAACATCCACTTCTCTCCAGTCATATTGTAAGTTCCATGTTACAGGAGATGGAATATTCCTGGCAGTGCTATTGTAGTACTGTTATCCTGAGGAGCTTTTGAAATGCCATAGTAACCCAACAGCATGTGAACCCAGGGATTGA
Organism: Spodoptera frugiperda; assembly: GCF_023101765.2. Classification (NCBI taxonomy): domain Eukaryota; kingdom Metazoa; phylum Arthropoda; class Insecta; order Lepidoptera; family Noctuidae; genus Spodoptera; species Spodoptera frugiperda. The sequence continues at coordinate 5,759,949 of NC_064236.1, forward strand.
ACCCAAAACCACTTGCTTCTTTAATGACTTCTGATCAGTGTCGAGTCTTGTGGATTGCCTCTAGGCAATCTTTTGTAGATATCTCCATGAAAGACAAAAATTCTAGAATTGAATTCAAGACTATGCTCAGCTGTAACATTCGCTAGCAAAAATGTCATAATGTATTTACTTAGTTCTCACAAGTTGCATTAAATAATAAATGTGGAATATTTAAGCTTAACAAAGTTGTTATTTTCAAACTTTATAAAAATAGTACTTTGTTTGGACCTGGGAATTGAACCCAAGATTCCTTGCATAGCAGTGCAATGTATTATTAGTAATGTATGTACCTTACTAATAAAAGCACTCAAATGTAAAAATAAATACAATAACATTTCTTTGTTATTTAAGTAACTGCCAGAATGTGTATAAAGACTAGTATGTATTTCCCAGTGAATTATGTAAATATACAAATAATGTTTTCTGGCATATATCCAGAGTTTACAAACTATTCTTCTCTATAAGTGTTTAACATAGGTATATTAGTTGTTATCGCACAGCAGCACCTAATTGCACTACTCAAACAACCAATTTATAACAATTGGCAGCACAAATTAAGGTTGCATTGATTGTGAATTGAGTTCAAATATAGTGCAGAATGATTTGGTAATATTGCATGTCAATATATAACAAAGACTTGACATTGTTTTTAATAATATGTCACTACATTTAATATTTATAAAAATCAATTATTGTTTGTTAGTCTTGCTAAAATTCAAAAATAGCTGGACCGATTTTACAAATATTGGTCTTTTATTTATTTGTGAAAGTCCAGAGAAGGTATAAAAGGTGAGAAAAAAAATGTTAGAGGTGGTATGAAGTTTGCTCGGTTAGCTATTAAAATATGTAATTTGCATTGGCTATTTTACAATGTGTCGCACAGCAGTGTTACAAAAATATCACAAAGACCTACAGACATAAGTAAACTGTGTAACTTACCATTTCCAGGCTACACTCTGCACACATACAGCTGGTGGAAGAATAACATCATTTAAACTAATTTTGTCACTTCTATTAGCATCTGGGCCATTTCTAAATAATTTTGTATAATCTACACAATACACCAAAAATGTGGAAAACCACACTATGAAAATAAATTGCAACAAATAAAACAAGTCGGACATTATCATTGGATAAAATCCACCACGAACATAGTATCTGTACATTCTTGTAAAAAATGAGTCTAGGTCCTCTATGTGGGTCCATCCTCCTGCAACAAGACAACATCCTGTTAATAACAGAACACTGCAACAACAGCTGTATTACAACCTATTACAAGGCATCCTAGTTCCTAACTGATGATGCAGCAATAATTTCATATAGCCTTGTAAAAAATACAACGCCAAAACATTTCCTAGCCTCATACAACACATGGAACAGTGAACAAAGACTCACAAAAAATAGCACCATGTGACTACTAGCTCACCTTTGTTTTTGGGCACTTTGTGGATGATAACATTGTTAGCATCCTCATGCTCGTGGTCCAGTGTTATAAAAGTTGGAGCTGCATTCGTGGTCTCCGCCAGACCACCCAGTGGCGGAGTTAATTCGTTGTCCAGAGCGCTGTACGTAACATCGCGTTTTCCAAAATGTGCCATAATAAAATAACAATATCAACACTACAACACGTTTCTACGTCTAATCACAATACGCAGAGGCCATTTACTATCTAGACATTCTTGACTTTGTCCCAGAAACGTAAAAAATAATAACACAATCAACTTTGAAATCATACAAAGGATTTTTGTTTTTACAATTTTCTTTAAATTAAAGTTTGTATCTTCTTTAAAATTGTTTCTTTTGATTAAATTAATATAATATGTTTCAAGGATACAAAGAATTTTGTAAGACCCCAAGAATAAAGAAATGAATACACTTCACAAATGACGAAAATAAACCACGAATGACAGCTTGATTTGATGTACTAATTTTCTCAAACAAATATTGATTCCGTTCTACGCAGATTTTGACAGTTATCATTAAAGCGCAGTAGAACTTTAAAAGTACTCCTAGTGGAGCACCTGGGGGTTTTCAGATGGGATTAGAGTTACAGAGAATGAATTAATATTTAATTTTTGTAGGATATTGTTTTTTAAACTATAAATTACAATGTTTACTCAAAATTTTTTGTACACTCCGTTTTTCATTGTTTAATAAAGGATAATCTACGTCCGCGAGACGTACCTATGGCGCGTTAAATTTTTGTATTTATTTATTTATCATTAATCGTAGAGTTTTGACCGTTTATGATAATATATTTGGCAGTCAGGCCTTACAAAAAAAGGTAATAGTCTCACGATAAATACTCAAAATGACTAGTTACAGATGAGAAGTCCGCGAGAAATATCTCTATCTTTATCTTTTGTGCCACTTTGTGCATAGATTGATTATGGCTACGTATTGCAGCTTTTATTGTGTTTTGGTTCGATTTTGGGGACTTATTATTATTATATGATGCTTGAAAGAAAAAAATTACGATATTCGCCAAATTAAGAGGATATTATGAAAATAAAGAAGTTTCTGAAGTCAGAATGTTAAAATGCTTGTGACAGCTGGCAATCAGATAATGATGTGCAAAGTGGAATTTGGTTAATTGCTATGAATGGGTCAAAACCTTCTGTGATATTAACTACCTAGGCTTTGAATTCAATACAATGAACTCAACTATTAAGTTGCTTATACCTACTGGTTGTAAGTATTCTTGTAGTATAGTCCTAGGTAAAAAAAAACCCAAATAAGCGGACTATCAAAATTATTACCCGTAGAAAACTTGTTTGCGTAAGAACGGATCTCGTGAACTTGTAATAATATAAAATAATAAATATGTATCTAAATTAAGTGTAACTTAAAAAAATCAAGTATTAAAATGTTTGAGGATAAAAGTAAAATGAAATAGGTAGTCCCTAAGAATAAAAGTACCCAGCAGTTTTGGTTTAAGTATTTGTAGTGAAGTTTACATAATATATTCTATTATATAAAAATAAGTCGGGTTTTCCTTCCTGACGCTATAACTCCAGATCGCACGAACCGATTTCCACGGTTTTGCATTCGATGGAAAGGTAACGGGTTCCGTGATGTTTATAGCAAAGAAAATTAAAAAAAAAAAACAAGAAAAGAGCAGGTGGCGAAACGAAGTTCGCTGGGTTTGCTAGTTATTTATATAAGTATATCGATTTAAAAATCATTAAATTATTCTTTAATTTGCATAAATAGTATATAGACAGTACTTTGTTCTTTAAAGAATGAAAAAATATACGTTGGTTTAGTTAAAAACGCCGTTTGAATATCGTACGTCTCGGAGACGTAAGATTATCCTTTCCGCCAGTGTGAATATGATTATCCTTATAGGGTTAAGAACCTACTAAGTTATGTATAGTTTTTTAATCTCCATAGGTACTTCGTTCTATTAAGATTTTTTAAGTTATAGCTAAGGTATATACTCGTACCATGCAGCTGTTCAAATAGTTTACCTATTTACTATTATAATACTGAGCCTAAATATAAAGTAGGTACTAACGTAGTTTATAATTTTATTACCTGGGCAGCTGGGTAACAAAATAAATCGATTTTTGCTCAATCTCAAGTAGAATTATATAAATATTGCACTTATTACAGTATTGTACAATATATCATGCGGTAACAGTATCACATATTTGAATAATAATGCTAAGGATTTCACAGTGCATCAGTTTAAAAAGAATGTACTATTTGCTTATTGTGTTTGGTGTTCTTCAGCCTATAATACAGTACGTAAATTATATAATGTACCTGTTCTATACGTTCTACCCTGAGGATATCTCAGACTGATAATGATAATTATAAACCGAGGATACAAATCGCTGATGGTAAGCAAAAGGTGGTTGACACCTCGCGTGACCACCTATTTGACATCAGAGAGTTACATGCGTTACCAAAATAAATAAAGGGGTCATCTAAAATCTAAATAATGGAGATGATGTCGCTGTCCTTTGACACGACGATAAAAGGATGCAGTTAGGATCAGACCAAACAATTCCTTGAAGCACTTTCGGAGCAGAAGATGTACAACGAAGTCTCATCTCTATGCCGTTTGTAGGGTTTCAAACTGACAGACCGTTTCCAACTATGAAATATCTTAGCTAGTAGCATTCGACGATAAATGCAACAATTGACTGCAGGGTTGGTGCAGTGGTTGGGCAACTAGCTGCCGCGCAACGGGTAGCGGGTTCGATTCCCGCACGGAGCAACTCTTTGTGTGATCCACAAATTGTTGTTTCGGGTCTGGGTGTCATGTGCATGTGAACTTGTATGTTTGTAAAACGCACCCACGACACAGGAGAAAATCGTATTGTGGGGCAACGTTTTTTTAAAAAAAAAATACTAGATATCAAACACTGGATATCCCTAAAGGTCAAAGTTATTTTCAGATGCTACATAATTAACGGTAGAAGAGACGCAGACCCTCGTCTAGTAAAGAACGCAGCTAAACCGTATGTATGTTTTTGTCCTACAAAGTTCATAAAAAATGCATCTTTGCAAAAAGAAAATAATCCCCATTTACGAAATAGCTCTTTCGAATCTGAACTTAGGTAGGTACTAGTAGGTTAGGACCAAGATAAACCAGGTGACTGGATACCTTATAGGTAAACCCCACCACGAAGTTGAGATGAAGAAGTAGATAATAATAATAATCTTGGTATGTTTCTTTTTAGTGCAATCTTCGGTTCATATAGTTACGATCCAGTGAAGCGAATATTTGTTACGCCCCTCCCAGAAGATAGAGTCTATAAATCAACCGAGACCAGCCCCCCTGAAACGACTACTAAATCCTTCAGTGACTGCCTAGGAACAGAAGCAGGAGGAAGAAACACGCCAGGAACATAAACTAGGCACTCTCAATGACTGTCATCCAGTATATAGGAAACATGTTACCATTGATTTAAAGAGGAATTAACATAGCCACCTTATAATAGAGAAGTAGGTGGCAATAAACCTACCAATATCTAATCCTACTTCTTACTGGGTAATATTATAAATGTAAATGTTGTGAATTTGTGCGTATGTTTGTCACTCAATCACGTCAAATAGCTTAAGAGATCGGGATGAAATTTGGAACAGGGGTACATCATGGTCTGGAACAACCCCTAAACTACATTTTATCCCACGAGAATGTGGGCAAAGGCGCTGGCAGAAACTAGTAATATAATTATAATATGCATTAACGTAAATTGGCAAAAATTATATTAAAGGTAATAATATAGGTATAAAACATCGTATTTTATTTTCTACTGACTAACTACCTACATAGGTACGTAACTATATCTGTGTACCTCTATAGATGTTATAGTATTCAAGTATTTATTGCATTCATAATGTACACAGGTGTTAGAAAATACAGTAGGTATTCAGTCACAATTATGGACCCTGTCGGGCACAGCAAAATATAAAATTCGTAGGAGAGAGGAAGGGCTTTATAGGTATTTATATTGTGGTCTATCTGTAGTTTTTTACCTAACATGATAGGTACCTACTTTCTTCAGTTTTCACTGATTTAGTTTATGTTAGTCTAAAAAGTTAGTTAAAACACTTTCATAAATGCGGCAATCTACAGGAAACCATTGCTCTTCACTTCTACTGTGGATGAATTTAGGTACAGACCGAAGCAGTGCCGGCGTTAGGGGGCGACATGGGCCGATGGCCCAGGGCGACAAAGTGTGGGGGCGCCAATAAAATTAAAAACTACTACTAACACTTGATATTGCTTCCCTCAAGTGGGCGCCACATTATTTTCGCCCGGGGTGTCATTGGCCCGTACGCCGGCACTGGACCGAAGTAAGTTGAACTACACCATTCATGGGGATTTGGGCAGTACAGAAAAACACATAAACATTGTGCCACTTGTTTATGCCCTCATGAGCCATAAAAATCAACAAACATATGAAATTTTATTTAGTATGATAAAATCTGCATTACCTGATTGGAATCCAGAAATATTTAAATGTGACTATGAAGTGGCTCCGATGAACGCAATGCGAAATGTTTTCTATACATATAATAAAATCGTAGAAAAGTGCTGTCTGTACATTGAAAATAAAAATAAAAAAAATAGCAGGGGTTATTGTTATGTCGATGTCGAACCCAAAAATGTAATTAACTTTTTTTTTGTCTGTTTGTCTGTTTGTCTGTTTGTCTGTTTGTCTGTTTGTCTGTTTGTCTGTTTGTCTGTTCGTCTGTGCGCGCTAATCTCAGAAACGGCTGATCCGAGTTGGATGCGGTTTTCACGAATATATTTTGGGATGCTTAAATTTACATTTAGTGTTTGTTTCATGTCAATCGGTTCATAAATAAAAAAGTTATGTCAAATTAAAGAATCACGTCGAACATTCTATGCTTATACCATTAATCTCCGCAACTATTTGACGGATTTGGTTGAAATTTGGTACAGATATAGTTTAGAACCTTAGAAAGGACATAGATACATTTTTATTTCAAAAATCAAAAAATAAAATAAAAATAAAATAAAAATAAAATAAAAATAAAATAAAAATAAAATAAAAATAAAATAAAATAAAATAAAATAAAAATAAAATAAAATAAAATAAAAATAAAAATAAAAATAAAAATAAAAATAAAAATAAAAATAAAAATAAAATAAAAATAAAATAAAAATAAAATAAAAATAAAATAAAAATAAAATAAAAATAAAATAAAAATAAAATAAAAATAAAATAAAAATAAAATAAAAATAAAATAAAATAAAAATAAAATAAAATAAAAATAAAATAAACATAAAAATTAAAATAAAATAAAAATAAAATAAAATAAAAATAAAATAAAAAATAAATTTATTCCGGACATACAGCGCCATCTATTGTTCAATTTCGTACTTATAGTACGGAATTGAACTGAATTGAATTGAACAATGTCGGGCTGTTCCTATACTCCGTAGATAGATGGCGTTGATCGCGCAATGGTGTAATTACAATTGTTCAGTTCATGTTATTGTTTTAATTCATTGGAAATTTGTTTTTACAAAATAGTAAAAAGCAATGAAAAATATAACATAATACAACTTTTAGTACAAAGAAAACGCTCTAACGGAGTATAGATAATTCTATGTCGATCGTTACACGACTTCGGTTCATGTTATTGTTTTAATTCATCGAAAAAAAGTTAACAAATAGTAAAAAGGTATGAAAAAAATTATATCAATATAATTAAACTTTTAGTACAAAGAAAATGCCCGAACGGAGTATAAATAAATAATCCAAGTTGTCTTTATCCTCGATAGATGGCGTTGGGAGCGAAATAGATTGCGCTATGGTTTTGTTACAATTATTTGGTTGGGTATCGGCCGAGCGCTTCGGTACTATTGTAGAAAATGTGTATTATATTATCAGTCGTATGATTATTTGTCTGTAGTGGTCCTGCTGTTTCGTATATTCTAAATTGGTTTCGTTGTATTTGTCAATTAATAAGTTTATTTATTGGGTTTTCCTGGTTTTCTGGTTAAACTTTTTAACGTAGGTTTAGTTTGATATCGATTATTAGTAGTTACTGTAGTTAGTTTTTTTAATAAAATTGTAAGTCTAATTTATAAATTAATTAGATTAGATTTAAGTCGTTTCTTTTAAATTATTTAGTTTAAGCTTGGTTATTATAGCATAAAGGATAGGTTCTAATATAATTTCTTTTTTAATTGTTATAAATTCGTAATTCGTAGCTTTCTTTAGTTTTAAGTTAGTTTTCATCTTAAGTTCGGAAAGATTATAATATTTCTTTAGTTAAAGTCCGTTTTTAAACTATTTTTTCAATGCCCTAAGTGAGTATACATCTATTAAAATCAAACGCAGAGCTCATTATGTTGATTTTTGAAGAGTTCCCTGGAATATCTTCCACATCTCATTTTTGAAGAGATCCCGCGAGATCGGGAACTATGTGGTTAAAACCAAAAATTTGCCGGAAGTCACTATTCCACGCGAACGAAGTCGCGGGCAAAAGCTAGTTGTAAATATATCTATTAGCGGCTGTTATTTCCATTTCACCCAGGCAATATGGAAAAAAGGAAAACAACTCAAACTAACAAAAGATAAATTAACCAGAAGACAAGTTGCACTTAGCACTGCTTTGGCTTTGTTACCATCAGATAAAATCATTGCGGGTTGGTTTTATGTTGCCTCTCAAAGCCCTGATGATGATGATAATAGCAAGGAGTTTAGAAATTACATGCTCAGACAATGGCTACAAGATGATTTTATTAAAACGTGGTGTGTATTTGGACAGACTCATCGCACTACGAATTTAGTCGAAGCATGGAATAATAAAATAAAAAAGCGTGTGAAAATAAAGAAACCCAACATTATGAAGCTCCTCACAGCGTTGGCTGAAGATGCATCGTATTACGAAGTTCTTGCATTGGGGGTTTCTGAAAATAAAGGTATAGCGGAAAAAACAAAAAAAAGCATCAATCGCGATAATTATATACAGGAGGTCCAAATGGAACTCATTAATAATGAAATTACGATTGGGCACTGTTTAGAAAAACTTAAGTGAGTGTAATCTTTGATTTTACAAGGTATAAGAAAGAAATATTTTCATGCTACAATTTTAAATTAATGATTGTAACAATCTGTGACTTTATTAGGTATAAGAAAGTTACATTTTTTATTTTAAATTAATAATTGTACAATCTGTGATTTTATTAGGTATAAGAAAGTTATATTTTTAATTAATAAATGTAACATGATTCATATATTTTATTTTTTTAACGTACCTACCTAATGGGGATTATTGAACTTTTTAGTTCACTTATCCCCATTAAATAAAAATTTTGGGTCAACGGGGAATAGTGAACAAAAAGTTCACTAATCCCCATCAATGGGGATCATCCAACGGGGAAAAGTGGAATAAGCCAAAAACAAGGCTGTTGGACTACTGCCTACTTATTTACATAGATAGATAGAATAGACTTTATTGTACACTATTGATAAAAAATACAAAAAAGCAAAAACAAATAACATAATGGGCACAAAGGCACTGATATTCCAAGTATTGAAAGCATTGCTAAAATCTTGCAGGGTCAGTAGTCTGTGGCTGCCTTTATCGATGGTAGATCTTATGTCCTTCACGGTATTAATTAAGGCTGAGGTGACACTACGTCCTGGATGAAACTCGGATTGGAAAGGGTTAAGTACTAAGCTGTTTAAATGGATGAGGCACTCAAGGACATTGGAAAGGAATGAAGATAGGACGATAATCGCATCGTAAGGGGAAAACTTGTGCTTCCAGAAGGAGAAACTACTGTGCGGTTATGGTTATAGAAACTTTAGAGATTGGAAAGGCGAGGCATTAAGCATCCCGTAACCTCACTCGCACTGCATGGTATCCAGCACTTAGGTCGAGCCACAGCCGGCCCATTCGTACCGAATCGCGTAGATTCTCTCTCCCACATCACAGATTTTTATAGGATGGCTTTGATTCAGCTGTATTCCAAAAAACTACAAAATATAAAATCTAAAACATCAATTTTATTATCTGAGTAATAAAATAAAATAAATCGATTTTTACTACACGTTAAAAAATGAGCATTATGGTTTGAATAATGTTCAGTATTCCACGTTGCACGTTAAAAAATGCTTGTTCATATAATTTTTGTGTGTGGTGTTCTTCATCCTATTTTGCAGTACGTATAGTTCCCTCGTGTAACTTATAATTTGTATTTACACTAGATATTTATGTAGGTACCTAATTCAAATATATTTTCAGTTACTACAGTGTTTTCGGTAAAAGAGAAACGCTACAACGTTATGTAATAGAGGAAGGAGCGAAACCGTACGTATTTTTCATACTAGCTATTAGGTGTCTATAACTTGCCTGCTTGGAATCCCGTGTAGGGTGAAGGCGGTGTTTATAACTTATTCCAATGAAGACTTACCTGGGTATAAAGACCGATATGGAATATCGGGAGAGGCATACACATACTGTTGGAAGTCAGCCCTTACGCAGCGCAGCGCTGATAAGACTTAGGTAATACGAGCTTATTAGTATCTTTTTTATTTGTAGTCCAATCTTCGGTTCGTATAGTTACGACCCAGTGAAGCAAGTATTTATGCCGCCCCCCTCAGAAGACGGCGACGAGGATCTGCACCAGGAACCCCAACCAGCCCCTCCACCGGTGCTCCAAACGATACCAGGACCGTCGACAATAACAAATTGTCTCAACGACACTCGTCGTCCTATATTTAGGAAACATGTGTCTGAAGGCCCTGAACCTACTGGCATGGGAACCGAGCCCACGACGGTGTCAGTGTCCGTGTCCGTCTCCACGAACGCGACTCCTGGATTCCCCGTTCCCGTTACAAACTGGTGGGATAAACCGAACACACCCAAAACAACTACACCGAAAAATATAACTTCAAATATAATAAATAAGTAATAGTAATATCACTTACAATCATTAATCATTGATAAATGAAAATCATTTACCATCAAAAACATCAACCTGTGAAAAAGTCCAAGTCTCGCTCTCGATTTATCTACCGTAAAAAGTTGTAAGATCCACAACTTTTGAAGCTTCTATGTATGTTAGAAGTGCCTTATACTTTTGATGATTTGTCAGTCAGTCAGTGCCAAATTTCGAAACATTGACATATTATAATTCTTAAACTACTGGTTCAAATTTAATGAAAATTTTAATATACTATGTTTGTACAATGCCTGCTTAGTATCTGAATTCAGGCTTGCTTTATCTACAACTAAGTTATAAGCGGTCGAAATTGGCCTGAATGGCTTCGAGAAAAGGATAGTATGGTACGGCCTTTATTTGCTTGATTTGGCAGGGGCACTACCGTGCCCCCAGATTTTTTCACTTCATTGTTTAGACATAGTTAGCTATACCTATACGTACATAAGTATCATGTTAAGTCGACTTTTACCATCAAATGAAAATTATTTTTAGCAAATATGTTTGTAAATGTGTACCAAAAGTGTTGCTTTAAAAATTGTTTCCGGCTGTGATTAATTAAAATAATGGACCCGGGGACGGCGGACTTGCAAAGGCTCCGTCACCCCCACCCTGTTCAACAAGACCTGAGACGGTGGCGATGTGTCTACGTACACTTACCAATCGGGGTCCGAAAGAAATCACAGTCCTCTCCCTCGTGCATCAAATGTTATATGGTTCTCAACTCATTATTTAACGTGTAGTAAAAATAAATAAAATAACCTCAACTATTGTAATAAAAACTTTATTTTTTCTTTATAATTCATTTTTAAATCACATTATGATGTTTGAAAATCAATTAGCTCACAATCTCCCAACGACGGAGAATGGTGAAAAATGGATACCTATTACAGAAAGATGAATTTCAGGGTGAAATTCGACGACTGAAGCAATTCAGTGCAGCACTATATAATCGTATCATTGTCATGCATAAAATGTATTATTCTCAGGTACGGCTTCAAAGAGAGATTTTAGCGTTTAAGTTGATCAGTCACTTAACGGCCCAAGATACGGGTTAATAAAATTGATGTACCTTAGGTACCTACTTAAGGTAGGAAAGCTGATTATAATCCCAATGTTCGTAGTTGCAGCCTTGAAATGTATAAAAGTCCATTTAGCTTACATCAGTACCTATTTATTGTTGACTGAGTTACATTTATTTTATCATAATAATGTATTTACACACAAGAACCATTTTGGGTAATCCCAAAGACTAGTATGTCGTACATTCGAATCTATTCTAAACTAAAAGCTTCTTCTAAATACAAAATTCATTTCGTAATTATATTTCAGGTAGGTATTTCACATCTGTGCGTGTTTCCTTTACAGTTACAATACATTTGCTAACCCTAACTGGTTATTACATAACTTTGACTAAACATTTGGTTTAACTTAATATTAGATGTCTATTACCACTGGTCTAAGGGTGCTTTTCCACAAGAGATGGGCTATGTAGATATGCTACGAAGATATAATAGCTAAGCTGTGAAACTATGTGACTGTTTCCACTGATACTAAGGTATGTAGAATGCGGGGAAGATACGCAGCTGGAGTAGCAATGTATCGATAGTAGGGAAGTCATCCATAACACATATTCATAGCACGCATTTATCCATATAAGAAATATAGCTTAACTGAGTCCATTTCCACAGAGTTAAGCTATGTGTACCAATGATTGGTAGAAGCCAAACGCATCCAGAGCAAAGTAGCTATATACCACATCTCTGGCGGAAAAGCCTACACTGATGATTACTTAATATACTTTTGTCAATTATTGTTCAAATATCTTACATATCCCACTTTCCTTTCATCATTACCATCAAAACATGGGATGATTTTCTTATTTTTGTTCCGAAAAAAAAAATGCTAAGGATTAGATTAAGTAACCATTATTATAACAGTCTGCCGCATGTTCTAAAGTGCCTCTTCTCCATAAAAGTATACTCGCGTTGCTTTAAATTTTTTTCAATACGTCTTATCATAGCTGAGCATGATGCAATACTTGAACAATAATTCATACATCTAACCATAACCTCAGTAAAATAAATACTACTAATACTAATCCCCTTGTATTTTGTATCAGCCACGCACTTTCTTTGTCATCATCAATAGCCTATAAGCCTACTGGCGAGCAATGGCCTCTTCTCACAAGGAGAAGGTTTGAGCATCAATCATCAAGCTTGCTGAAGGCAGATTGGCGGCGCGGCTCAATATCCCCTTTACCTATATTTAAATTACTTAAATACTTATTACATAATCATAATTTACCTACTGTCCGACAAAACATTTTTGTAAAAGTTGCAATCACTAATGTAAAAGTATAAATTATCAAACATTGAAATATCGCTTTGGCTAACATTTGCCCACGTATTGCTATTCTATCATAATGAAGAAAATGGATATATTGTTAGCAAAATTATAAACGAAAGTGTTTTGTCCCAGTCCGTCTTTAAATTACAAATATCAAATTTTACCTTTTTGATTAATTACGAATAAATACAAAAGTTTTCTTACTACAATAGGATATTTGACCACAAGGACTAGTCATATACAGATAACAAATACAAACTTCGGATGGCACTCCATCATATAGAGAAACAATATTAATTTGGTATTTACAAGCCATCAGCGACATTTGTTAGCCAGTCTTTCAAATATAAATTTCTTGATTGTGTATCACACCATAAGCTGAACCTCCATATAATACTCCCACTAGATGCTGGTAAGCTACATAAATACATGTGTGTGCTATGTCAAAGAACATTAAACTACATGACAAAACCTTTACTCCACTCCATATAGTATTACTTGATTCCTTGTCTTCAAATAAATAAATACATTGTACAAACTACTTAATTGTAAACGAATCATTCACTTCTATTCATTACCAAGTTGCTGACTATATGACCGATACCAAAGACCACAGATAAGAATGCAATGCCAAATATCGCTCGGAAGTACCTGTAACAAAAGAAATAAAATAAGACTTGCAACAGTTCATATTTTATAGGTTGTTTAGAGGTATGAAGCATGAAGCTGTTAAGGTAGGTTAATCAGAAGATCAAGCTCAGTAGCTTATTATTGGATAGGCCTATTCTGAAATCGTAAAACGACTCTGGCAAAGCATATGTATTTCAAAAATAAGCTTTAAAGGGAATAGAAAATGTGACATTATAATACAAAAGAATAGTGCTTCCTAAATAATATCAATTTTAACTCACCATGTAAACTTAGACCTCTTTAGCAATCTAATTATGGATTCCGTTTGTTGCCTAGTGTTCTCGAAACTTCCAGAGTTATCTATTACAAAGTGGGACTTCGCCACCTTCTCTTCAAGGGGCATCTGACAAGATATACGTTTCTTAGCGACATTTTCCGAGAAATCGTTGCGTTTGCACAGCCTCTCCAGTTGCTGGTGATCTTCACTGGAATTTACAACAATACAATTAAGATTTTAAAGGAAATTTAAACAATTCAAACAGCATTTTAATTTAAAACTTTTAAAACATTGTAACCAAAATTTGTACTACTATTTACGACATTTGGTGATCATTTACTACATATTTTGGTATTTAAGTATAATATACGATTAACTGAGCACATAACAGCAACACATACATATTTATAAAACATGAATGTGATTTAATAAATACTTGTTTACCCCAAGGCAAAATAACAAGTTCGACATCAACACTAATGTAAACTCACCAAACAACAGTTATAATTTTGTGCATGAAGGTCAACATCTTCCCAGTCTCAAACAACAGTGGCACTTCCATCACAATATAACTATGGCCCGAGAAGAAATATGAAATGGCCATCTTCATCATTGCTCTTTGTATTCTAGGGTGTGTGATGGCATTTAACTTTTTTCTCTTTTCAATATCATCAAAAACAATCTCCCCTAGTCTAGCTCTGTTCACATTGCCATCAGGGAGAAGCACTTCATCTCCGAAGAAAGCTCGGAGGTCCCTCCATGCTTTTGTACCAGGCTGCAACACTGCAAATTAAAAATAAAATATTCCTTAGTATATTGTTATGGAAATTCATCAACCCCAGATATTTACATTCTACATTGAGCTCACAGATCTTTGGTAATTGCCAGCATGTTTATGCAACGATAACCTTAAGATAACCATTTAAATTAGCAATAACAAAGCAATGCCTGCATCGCTACTATAAGTTTTGATGGCATATTGACTTAACGCAGAGCATTCATTAATGTTTTATGGCTTGGACCAAGAATTAATTGGTCTTTTACTCAATCAAAATTGTACCTTTTGTGACTTTACAACCTTCTTACTATGTATTGATAATTAAATAACTAAGTAATTAAAGATGGCTTTTATATCCTGCAATAAAACATGCCCTTGGTATTACTGTTGCTTTTAAATTAACTCTACACTAGTTGCTTATTGGTAGGAATATAATAACTATTGAATTATTGCTATAAGGTAAATAATTTACTCCTTGGTATGCCAGAATGCAGACCCACACAACACAATGTGTCTTCTACTGTGTCTTAGATACTGGCATACAAGAGATTAAACATAATAAAACCTGTGTCATTTTACAGTGTTTGTTTTGTTTTATTTTGTGCTAAATGAAATATACTTCTGACTATTCAATATTCTTTATGTAAAACATTGTCATTTTAACAATAGGAAACATTTGCATATGAAGCGCTAGACAACTAGAATAAATATTTCAAAAAGTAGGTCATAAAGTTAGATGCACTGTGTGCTTCAGGTTATTTAGCATTATGCAGAAAAGTTATTTTTAACAAAAATTTGGTATTTAAATATCTTCTAGTTTAGTACAATTTTCACAAAGATATGCATACTTAGTCTTATTCATAACTAGTTTTTACCAGCTACTTCATCCATATGGAATAAGGAGTTCTAAGCCATTTTTTTTAATGTGTATGTATTTCTTAACATAACAAGAATTTGAAATGGCGAAATAATTTTTGAATTTGGTCTGGATGTTTTAATAGTGCACACATTACATTATGTAATGTTACAAGAGCCTAAACTTATAAGATATACTTTTCAGAGGTACATACTCATATACCTGCTACAATGTCTTGTAGACTTCATAGAAAATGTACCTTTATGTCCCAAGTCATAGTTTAAATTATTTTAATTTTAATTACCCCTCTCTGATTATTTACAGCATGATTAAAAACAATGGTATACTTAAGACTTTCAATTCAATTTGGTAAAAATACATTTTCAGTTCCAATTGCAACAATATTAATTTGAAATTTAACAATTTGAATTGTTATTTTAATAATAAGATGTTTTAGATTTAATTTGATTACAGTAATAATCTGTTATAACTGGTAATTGTCTTAAATTGTCTATTACTCATTATAACTACTTTATTCTTATTTAATGAGATGGCACACACATGTATTCTATTGTTTTATTTTTATAGCATCATATTCATACTCATTTATTTGCTTTCCATAGTGTATGTACATAGATGTTCTTAAAGGTAAAAGTAACAATTATGGACCCAGTTTGGGCACAGCAACTTTAAAGATATAAAAATTCAGGCTTAATAGTTATATAATTTTATATTATTACAGTTTATTTTCTTCATTCTTTTATTAATCTATAATAAAAAATAAGTTCTAAGGTTTTCCTTCCTGACGCTATTACTTTAGAACCCATGAACCGATTTCCACAGTTTTGCATTCAATGAATAGATCTCGGTCTCCGTGAGGTTTATAGCAAAGATAATTTGGGAAAAGTAGAAAAACGGACCATTGATTGCAAGTAAATGAACGATTGCAAGTAAATGATAACTTAGGAGATAACATTTCATTTTATATGATAGAAATATTTCTAAAAACATAATAATTGAATTTTTCAAAGCCCAAATTATATGTTGGTGTGAAGAACTTAGGATATCAAGACATGATAATTCGTATAGCTATGATGAAGTAACTTTTTCGCTTGGCATTGACCTTTAAACAATTGCTGGGCAAAACATTTCGCCATGAACATTCGGCTGAGCCTTGCGCTTTACTTAAAGTACTATTAAAGTAGGATATACTCAAGTAATGAAAGGCATTAATTACCTTGTCTTGCTACTTCATCAGCGTCAATTACTGCTATGCCATTCGCTCGAAATATTGAAAGTACTGTACTTTTTCCAGTCGCCAGTCCTCCAGTTAGGCCTACTATAAACATGTTGCTTGAATAATTGATCTAGCAGCTATGTAGTATACTGCAGAGGATAAGCCACATTCACCGCTGACCCGAAAATATAATTAAACGAATTAGACACGTTGATTAATAAACAATCTAGCGAATTGAACGCCGCGGACCGCAGCTTGATGTCTTTGACAAATATGACAGTTGATATTTTGACAGTTTCCAGATGGGGCTGCCATCTCATGAAATAAAATTAACTAGTATTAGTTAAAAAAAATATAATTATATAACACACACTATTCTTAGTAGTAAATAACCCATATTAAATAAATAATATAATAATTAAAATATTTACAAACTTAAAAATACCTTAAAAGAAATTGAAAAGAAATAAAAACTAACTTAAGGCGTCCAAAATATAAACCAAAAAATAAACATCAGTCTCTCATCAATAAAATACTAATACTTCATTGTTTCATCTTTATCTAAAAATTATCTTACTTTATCCATAGTTTGGTTAGTTAGTCGTTACGATAGTCGTTTGGTGCAATGCCTTAGTTACTGGCTCTGAACCAAAGTGATGTACGTATGTCACGGGCCACGTATTCGATTCCACGACGTCAGTGATGATGAATAAAATGATTATTAATAAATTATATCTATTCATATTATGTATTTTGATTCCCTTAATTCAAAGATTTGCTCGAAATGTTGTAATATTTATAAAAATGGCAACCGGCATATCAGTGACACTGACATTTCTTTGACACTGAATTATATTTTTAATAAATTTGGTATAGACCTTTTGGCACTGCTTTGGATTTTATCTACTATTTTAATTTACTATCTATTAAGCAAGTGATTACAACAGAATATATTTTTTTAAATGAACTGTATGTTTTATGTTACGTTAATCTGCGAATTAATGATTCGGGAAGTACCTTCGGATAACAATTTCGAGTTGAATGATTGAATGCATTTATTGTTTCCAAATAAAAAATAAATTATGAGTACAGTTTGGAAATCAACAAATTTAATAACAAGGTAATTCTAAAATACTTAAAAAATAAAAAAGAATACTTAATCTTATTCCTATACGAAAAATCTAAGTATGTTATATTTTTTATTTTTTTCTCTCCATAATGCTAAAAAAAGCTGGTTGCTGGTTTTCACATGCACATTTCATAATTTCCTTAGGATGTCAGTCAATCTAAAAATATAAAAAATTACTGAAGAGGCAGCTACTTACAAGAAAGACTTTTATTTCCTATAAACAAAAAGCACTAGTCATGTCTGTAGAGCACTTTATTTTAGTTTACCATACTTAGATTGAATAACGACGCACACATTATAATAATTTAATAAATCAGCACGTAGGTCAAGCCTGGAAGCAGATTATGCCTATTATTTATGAGATACGTAGGTGAGGTGGTAAACCATAAACGAATATTACACCTACATAAATGTAATCTGCGCCGCCCATGGTCACCCGCAGCACCAGAAGCGTTACAAGTGCGTTGCTTACCATACGGGGCAAGGGGAAGATTGGATGGGTATCCAGTAGTAACCCCCTCTTTGAGGAGTGGCTAGAGAGGCGTCACGGCGTACTCACCTACCGCCTAACGCAGGTGCTTACCGGACACGGAAGTTTCGGTAGGTTCCTGTTTCGGATTCGGCGGGAGGAAACGCCCGGGTGTCGGCATTGCGTGGATCACCCGGAGGATACGGTGGAGCATACAGTAGCGGTGTGCCCTGCATGGGCTGAGCACCGCCGTGTCCTTAGGAATGTGATCGGCGACGGTGACCTCTCGCGTCCGGCTTTGGTTCAGGCCATGGTGCGGAGCGAGGGGGAATGGGACGCCGTCTCCTCCTTCTGCGAAGCAGTCATGCTAGCTAAGGAGGAGGCGGAGCGCGTGAGGGAACGATCCTCCTCACGCCCCAGCCGCCGCAGAAGACACTCCGGGTGTCGGGGATCGCGTGACGATCTCCGGCCACCGTAAGTGCGGGTCTGTGGACGGCGAGCAAGGGTAGCTCGCCGCCCGACCAGAACCAGACCCGTGCGTACGGCCTCAAAGAGCCAGACCACCACAGATGGGGCCCAGTAGGGCTGATGCTTGATCCGGAGCTGCGGACAACGTAAAAGGTTACCGGGGCTCCGGCTCAAAGCAGGAGAAGGAACGGGGTGGTTTTTAGTCAGTAAGAGTCTGACACTCCCTCCCGCCTCACCCAAGGCGGGAGAAGTCATTGGATGATTTTCCCCCTCGAAAAAAAAAAAAAAAAATTAATCCTGTAAAAACACAAACACAACGTACCTAAGTTGCTTGATGGTAGCTTTCGTCAGGCCATGTATCACTCCGGTTGAGTCGACTTATTCGGGAACTGTTGAAATAAAAGAACCCAGAGCGCAGAGCAGAGTGCCCAATTTTAGGGTTCTATTTATCTTCTTATTCTTTTCCTAAGCTCGAATACAATAATATAGACAAGTCTTACTTACTGCTACATACCGTTTGCATTACGCGACATCTTTTTTATGGTAAACGAGCAAAAGGATCACCTGATGGTAAGCAATCTCAACCAACCATGGGCACATAAAACACCAGAGGCGTTACAAGTGCGTTGGAATTTAAGGGTTGTTGGGAAATCAGGGATTGGGAAGATTGAGAAGGGAGGTAATCGAGTGTCCGGTAACCTCACTCACACAACGCAAGCGTTGTTTCACGTCGGTTTTCTGTGAGGCCGTGGTATCCGTGGTACTCCAGTGGAGCCGGCCTACTCGTGCCGAAGCATGGCTCTACCACATTTGTAATCGACACGTTAAAAATGACTGAAAAGCGCCATAAATGCTTATCGTACGAGTTCAGATACAGATTCTATGAAATACAATATAACTAGGAATTTACCAATTTGAAGTCTTTTGATACATAACAATAAAGCTTAATTTTGGAAATCTTTATTGTTATGTTAAAAATGTGTTAGTAACCATTTCATTGGGGTCTCTACTACCCCTCAAAAGTGTTAGGGTTGCAGAAAAAGGAGGGTACCGCTTCTACAACACGGAGGGCCTCATTATTTTGGTCGATAAACACGTGGGCGGGGAGTTTTGTGTTAGGGCGGAGTCAGATACCGCAGCACCATCCCTCTGACCCTCAGAACGTCACAATGTCGCTAACTGTCATAGGTAGCACAACTCCTGAATTGATGATACTGATAAGCCTGTGTAATTAAAAAGAATTCCTAGTCATGTGTTTTGTGAATAAAAATTTAATGTTAGTTGTTTAATATAATTTTCTCGAAATGAATGGACCTAATGGAATTAGATGTTCCTCTATGGAAAATACGAGTGTAGTGCCCTTGCCCGTGGGAGGTTCACCGACTTCAGCAAACAGTTCAGACAATTACATGTACGATGATTCTTCAATGTCTGACGGAAGCCTTTACGCTAGTGACCAAGAAAATTTATCAACTCCACGAAGAAGGTACCATGCTTATATTATTACGATAATCAATTATTTATTACAAGTAAATGCTTAGAATTTATTATCGCCTCGCAATTTATCTGCCTTAATATTTGTTTCAAACTGTAGTTGTAATTATGGTGTATTATTGTCCTTTTTATGTTTTGCGTTTATTTTTATTTTGATCTCCGCAATTATATACTTACTAAATAGGTAACTAGCCCATTCTAGGTACTATGATTTGTTAGGATATTGTTAATTAAGCTGCTAGTGCGACTTCATCTCTTTGCTATTTTCGTTTTTGCACACTATTTGTATTTTCTATCAAAGATATTTATTTCTCAAGTCACCTTTCTCCTGTCTTTTGTCCCAACGATTTTGAGGTCGGTACTGACTTACAGAGCCCTAATCAGATTTAAACTAATATCATTATTTTACAAGACACCTAAGCCACTTAAGTAACAATTTCTGAACCTTTGTTGGTGCTACTTTTATCAACACAAAGTACCTATGTATTTTGAACTAAAACAATGGCTACTCAATTATTACTTTTAAACCGTGAAAAATGCAATATTCTCTAGCCTATTTACACAGAAAATAATGTAATTTCGTTTTACTCTTATATTTTAGGTGAACCTAAGACTTAATCAGATCAGAAAAGACCAGCATTGAATCAATTTTCCGATACATTGTGAGCAGACATTTTAATGTGTGTACATGTGTACATTTGAGCTTGCATTATTTTATAAACTTACCTATTTTTTCATGGGTAAGATTTATTTTAAATAAACCGTTTGAAGACTGATGTATTTTGCTTAGTAGATACCCGAAAGGCATCATTATACCAGATCAACTTAATTACAATTGCGTAGAAACCTTATGGGCGTACTTAGCATTCCATCAACACTTGTAAATGAGATGTCTTCTTTCAGATCAGACTACAGACGGTTGCACAGACGTAGATCTTCACTGAGATGTCCCCAGCAACAGATCCAGCAAAGACAGGCAGCCAACCTGCGCGAACGCCGACGTATGCAATCTATAAACGATGCCTTCGAAGGCCTACGAGCTCACATTCCCACCTTACCTTATGAAAAAAGGCTATCGAAAGTGGATACCCTGAAGTTAGCCATTGGGTATATCAGCTTTTTAGGCGAACTGGTCAGTATTTCTCGTAATAGGACTAATAGGTAATAATAGTTAGTCGCCTACCTACCTGCTTTAAAATCTGGGTTTTATGTGCCTCTGTAAAGGCATTACCTACCTACATAAAGAATGTTGGCTAAGAATGACCCTAATATGAAAGATATTTATGAAATGAAATAGTTTTATTTTTATTGAAATCGTAGCACAAAATTTTATTGTAACATGTAGATATTGTGCACAGGTACGAGTCGATCGCTGCTCCTCAGAGACCATGCTGTCAGGAGTGGCCAACTCTCACAACAAGGAGGAACAAAAGAAAGTTATTATAAGAGGTAAGATTCTTACCATTTAATTTATACATACGCGAATAATTTTGGTAGGTAGGTAAGTACTTAGCTACCTATGTCAAGTAGTCCTGTGTTTAAATACTTAGGTACTGTTTTCAAACATTTTATTTCATTCTGAACATCTTAATAATTTGTTTATCTCATAAAATCATTAGCTGTGCGGGGAGAATTAACTCGAGTGACATACTAAATTAGCTAAAAAATCACGGTTTACTCACGTACAATAACGGAGAAAATCTCTACAAGTTTCGAGTCACAGAGAGACTCTTCATCATGGGCAGCGTGCGCAAACGCGGCGATGTCGCGCAGCCTACATAGGCTGGTTAGAGTAGAACAGTAGCGTTTTTTAATTTACACGAAATTTTTAAACTGCGTCACACTCACAAACGTGGTTATGGCAAACCCATGTAGAAGAAGCTCATAATCCACTGTAGAATGTCACGGGCTACCGTTGTTGTTGATAGCACCGTCAAAAGCCAGATACAATTCATGGTTCTATCGAACTGCTCTTCCGCAGTTTAAACGAGTAACGGTCTTAATACTGCTTCCTCGAAAAATATTTTCCATTTTGATAAAAGTTGGAAAAAGTGTGGTCTGCATTCAAAGAACTGCATTCCTTTTATTGGGTTTTAAGTTTGTTTTTTCAACTTCCAACAATTTTCTGTCATCCGTCATTTTCTGTCATTCAGCAAATACCCTCTGCTCTCGAGTATTTATTTCTCATTTTTAGGGTTCCGTAGCCAAACGGCAAAAAACGGAACCCTTATAGATTCGTCATGTCTGTCTGTCCGTCCGTCCGTCCGTCCGTCCGTCCGTCCGTCCGTCCGTATGTCACAGCCATTTATTTCCGAAACTGTTGGGCCTACATAGTTGAAACTTTGTAAGATGGTGTATTTCGGTAACCGCTATTAGAATTTTGAATAAAAAATAATAAATTTAAAAATTAAAGGGGGGCACTCCATACAAGGAACTGATTCAAAAAAATATTTTTTTCAGCTTACATATCCGTGATGGGTGTCTATGGATAGGTCTTTAAAAAAGACATTAAGGTTCCTAAAACCACTTTTCGTCAAAATCAATCGTTTGAAAGTTAGACGCTTCCAAAGTGGAAAAATTATTATTTAATAATAGAGTGAGAAAACTGAAAAAAATATATGCTGTAGATTTCAATGGAAACTAACAACGAAAATTAGTTTGAACCAGATATCATTATTAGTTTTTAAGAAATAAAACATTTTCAAAAACCGCAAATATAACTTTGTCGTTCATACAAACACTATGTAAAACCAAGTTATTTTACAACTTTTATATTATGTCATCTACTTGCTGTTACGGAACCCTTCATGTACGAGTCCGACTCGCACTTGGCCGGTTTTTATACTTTTTACAGCGAAAATTGTAAGCTTTCAATAGCTGTGAGAAAATTCCCATTTCAATAAAGAAATATTAGACCGTCAGTCCTTAGTAAAATGTAGTTGCTAGTTTAACACTTGAATAAATATAGAACCCCTAGGTGTAACAACCATTCCTACCTAGATAAACACTTTCAATAAAATCTCATTTAAGATAACAGTAGGTAGATAACATTCGCACATTTCGTTTCACATGGTCAAGTTGACACATTTCGCACATATCTAATAATCAATGAGAAAGTTACTAATTTAGTAACAAATTGTACATCAGATCAGGCATCACAAATGAAGGCATGCAGATGCACTGTGCCCATTGGAGCGTGCACAAACGATGCGGCTCGGGGTCATGCAGTGACGGCACCAGGACCCGACCCCTGCACTGTTCTTGCACCTTTTAATGATCGATAAACCACTAATACAAGTTCATTATGCACACTCAATTAAAGCCCATGAAATAAATTCATAGTTAAAATAAAAACACGGTTTTCACTAATCATACACCAGCAACAAATCATAATGTCAACAGGAGAAATGAACTTAGATATTTTATGAGCTCTGCACAGAAAGGTTCAAGGATGTAGGTCTTTAGGGAGGTCTCATAACAGGCGTTGCACCATGGAGGCTCCGGAGTTGGTCTACTATGAGGACCCGGTGCCTCCTTTAGGTGTAGTGTTTTAGTGAGGTAGAAATCGCCCACTCCTTAGTTTTTTTTTTCCAAAAAGCTAGGTGCATTGTGAGGGTTTCCCCCGTCAACATAAAGAAAAACATATCTAATGAGCCCAAAGTCGGTATATTTAGATTTTAGTAGAGATAGCTCAAACCTTCAAATTTTATCATCAAACCAGCTAAATGTTACCATAATATTGTATAGTTATTTAGTCAAGGCGCTTTTGCCAAGTTTCATGATGATATAAAACAATTAAGTTGTCTATCTAATTCAAATTCTAAGATTTTATTACCTACAGTTAAAATAGCATAGGTAATGAACTATGAACTAGTTAAGTTTACCAAAATGTAGTACCTACCTAAGTAAGTAGGTACTGTTTTTGCCAATCCTAGCTCAATTTGCAAAGTCCACTTAGCAAAAGGCCTACCCAATGACCTGTTCATTTCCTTGTCTATTTTTCATTTGGGGTGTCGGTGACGACGTTATTCGTTAAAAATTTTAAAAATCGTCAATCATCACTTTTTGATCGATGCTTAATGCTTAATAATCGTCGTTTTCACAATCAGGTTTGCCTGTTATCGGTAAAATTAAAAATAATATTTTATTTCTAGTTATTTAAGGCGAATTCAAATTTAAATTGTTTCATTTACCGACGACATTCTCACTGCCTCACCCTATGGCCTCACCTAAAGATTGGTTAACAATAATGCCGGTGACATTAAGCCCACACTTGTACAATAAAGTTGCAAAAAGTTAAATAAATATAATAAAATTTAAGTAGATATTTTAGGTAAGGATGGAAACCACAATAGATATGTAAAAATAAAATTAGGGGCAAAAGTTTTTTAAATGCACTATTAAAAGAAACACATTTTATGTTCTCATCAGCTAAAATCATTTGACAGTGGTAAGGCATTTAATTCATTAAAATATCAAGTTAGCCGCCATTATGTTACCCAGATCATTACGGGCTAGCGACACGAGGGGACACTTCATTTACAAAGTGAATGAGAAACTAGAAATCAAAGAAAAATAATACAAACAACTGAAGGTGAGGACTGGAGCGGGCCATTATGTCGTCATCGACTGAGCAATTTAACTTCATTACGTTTTCTTTAAGCACTTTAGAATGTTAAGGTGAAATGCATATCTCAGCCGCTATGGAATTAGAAAATTCTTTATCAGTGACGAAATCGACAATACCCACGTGACTCTTTAGTTACTTTCCATTAATAGGTACTATACTCTATTGTAAATTTTAATGATCCGTGCTGTACACACTAATTTATTTATGTTACTGTAATTTTACCTCGCTACTACAACGGTCCCAGAGTTCCCCTCGAAATGTGTCATGGAAAGCAATAATTACGTCACATATTGCGTGATGAACGAATTTTACAGTCCTCTCGGTTGGTCCAGTAGCAGCGGTGCATTGTATAGTTCTCACGGTAACATCGCGTGATGGGTGCTATCTCGTGTGGTCGTCCCGTGGGATCGCACCTTTATCATCCCACACATCCCGCTACCGTGACAAACGTGTCATTTAATTTATCGATTATATTCTCTCCCACAGTGTTGACTGACATCTGACATGGTCAATACATACAGTACCTAAATTCGTTTTCGTTAATTATAGTGCTATTTGTTAATTTTTTTTATAAAAGAATTACTTTAAAGTTCTCCTTTAATGTATTCAAAACAATACACCCCCCAATTTGACATACAAGAAGCTTTGCAGTACACTTGTGATGCTTCTAAAAGTGTAAACAAGGGTGTAAGCAGCATATTTGCGAATCACGCCGTAGCAAATTGAAAGATCGCCCTGCGCTAATAGGGGGGCTGGGTACGGAGTGTATTAGAACACAATTAAGTTCTCTATGCCACTTTAACGGGGTCGACCCCTTATTTTTATTTTGCTCGCACTTTGAGACATGCCTATCAACTTCTCTAGCTTAAACAATACATAAAATTCATCGATATTTTACTATGACAGAAAAAGCATGCACGTTCCTTAATCTATCAATTAGTGTCATTTGCACGGCAAATGTAAGCGGCGTAGGTATGTAATAGTTAGTAGAAAATTTGCCTTTAACACTACCGACAATCAAAGATTTAAATCACTGCAGCCAAACTGCCCGCATCCAAAAAATTACGCTTTGATAATCTACGAATACTCGACAATACAAGTCCATTATTTTCATATCAATATCAAAAGCGTCGACTATGATGACTATGGACCCAAACACAAACAAGGGCTGATAAAATACTCTATTCCGATGTGTGAAAGATAATGACTATACTACAACCAATAGTGGCCGATGTATAATCTCTTTTTCAATTATTAAAAAGCACCTTATCAAAGTGTAATGTAGGATTTACATAGAGATTATACCGCACGTGCGCCTTTTCACACTCCCGTCGCGTGTCGATGTACGTTTCTGTATTGTTTTTTTAAGAACCCCACCAAAAAGTATAACAATGTTATTACCGACTGGCACCGCAGGTGTAAAATAAATTTAAATTGTAGAACAAAGAATTTTGACACATACTGTTTGTTACGCTTGGTATTATTGAATTTTCTGAAAATAATTTTCCAGTGAATTTCATTTTTTTAAATTATTTTTACCACAAATAGATTCACAAAAATGCCTATCAAACTACTGCTCGCTCGCCAAATATTTGACGCTACCGGGGTCCCAACCGTCGAAGTGGATATGGTAACAGAACTTGGGTTGTTTCGCATCGGTGTTCCATCAACTGATGTTAAGAAAATAGCTGAAGCCGTACAACTTCGAGATAATAATCCGGCTGAGTACCACGGTATGGGTGTTCTGATGGCTGTCAAAAATATAAACACCATTATAGCACCAGAACTCATTAAGCAGAACCTTGAGGTTACTATGCAAAAGGAAATAGACCAATTCATGATCTCTCTCGACGGCACTGATACCAGGTCTAGACTTGGTGCCAACGCAATCATGGTTGTGTCGTTAGTAGTAGCCAAGGCTGCAGCCGCTAAGAAAGGACTGCCCCTCTACAGACATATCTCAGACATGGGAGGAGTCACCAGCATCATATTGCCGGTACCTCATTTTACAATTCTGACAGGAGGCATATTATCCTCTAACGCACTGCCATTCCAAGAATACATAGTAATGCCTACTGGAGCCTCGTCTTTCGCGGAGGCGATGCGTATTGGCACGGAAATATATACGTACGTCAAGAACATTATATTGAGCAAGTACAAAGTCGATAATGCGTATGTAGCTGATAACGGCGGGTTTTCAATTCCATTACAGAGTCACAGAGATGCCCTTCTTTTCCTTTCTGACGCAATCAAGCAATGTGGATATGCGGGTAAGGCTGAAATAGCTCTCAATGCGGCCGCCTCGGATTTATATAAAGACGGAGCATATGACTTAGAATTTAAAAATCCTAATTCAAATCCGCAAGAATATATGTCGTCTGACAAACTCGCCGAGATATATTTGGATAACGTGAAAGAATTTGGGGTATGTTCCGTTGAAGACGCCTTCGATATGGACGACTGGTCTGCGTGGTCCCTGCTTACAACTCGCACTACAGCTCAACTCTTTGGCAATGATCTAACACAGACCAACCTAAGACGATTTGGCCTCGCTATCGAAAAAAAGGCTGGTAATACACTTGGTTTGCGAATAAATCAAGCAGGTACTTTGACTGAAATCATTGAATGTTTTAAGTTGCTGAAAGCTGCTGGTTTTGGCGTGGTTATATGTGACAGATGGGGAGATACTAATGATTTGTTTGTGGCTGACCTGGTAGTCGGATTGTCTGCAGGCCAGATCAAGTGCGGAGCTCCAGTGCGCGGCGAACGTGTTGACAAGTACAACCAAGTTCTCAGAATCGAAGAAGAGTTGGGAGCGCTGTCTAAATATGCTGGTAAAAACTTTCGCGGACAAGCGAATTGAATTTGATAAATATTTGTTGTATTTATATTGATATTATTTATATACCTAATAGAAGCTTAAACACATTTCGCCTAATTATTTCGTCCCATGAAGAAATATTTAACCTACAGTTAGATCCTACAAAATGGTTTGATACGGTCGTTATATTAGGGACCGTGGGCCCCTAGTACATGATGGTTAATATTTAATATCAACTAATGACAGAAATCAGTAGTATTCGGTAATAGTTCGTGGCGACCGCGCAAATCACCGGAAGTATCCACTCATGTCCGATGTGCCATAATTTGAACTGATATTAAAAACAAGTGGAGTACAGTCATCATCAAAAGTTTTATAATTAACGAAGTTAGACATACGGAGGTAGCTCCGTAGTCAGTGTGTGCTTGGAAAACCTAGTCAGCCACCTAAGTTATTGTAAGACATTGTACCTGTGTCCTGTGACTCGAGTAAGACAAGTTATTTCTAATTCTAGCCCTTATACACGCCACACTTAAAATTACTAACTTAAACGATGGTCACATTTGGATTACTGTGATTATTTTAAAAATGAATAAAAAACGAGTATTCTGTGAGCCATTTAATTTTACTATACCATTCACTTAATAATTGTTTCCTTATCTGTACACAGAGTTCTACCCCAGGTTTGGTACCATTCATTATAAGGGAACTGGCTTATAATTACTAATGATAGTAGGTAGGTATCGTCGCGGCATGGTTATCTACCAATAGTAATTAAATCTTTTCAAATAAATTTTAATCACGAGTTATGCACTTGTAATTAGTATCTAAGAATAAATGCACTGGTAATTTGTAGGAATGACATCATACTGATTAATTTATCAGAAGCATTAAAAGGCAGGCAGGAATACACAAATTTTTCTATACCACAAAAAACAAACCCCATTATTCCCTTATCGATAGAAATATCAATGAATTTGTTATCATAAGCGCAATACAATGAAAAAAGTAATCGACAAGGACGGGGCAACCCTATCGGTTGTGAGTGGTGTCGGGGGCCTTAGGGCCCTAACAGCGCGCACGTGTGCGACCCTCGTGTAACACACCCTACGCAACACGGGGCCTTAACGCATTTGCGAACAGTTTAGTTAGCCCCCTTTACGTCTCACAAAAATAATTGTAGATAAATAAACCTCAAGTTGAAACGCTTAGGGGTTCCGAGCGATTGTGCGCGCGAGTTACAGTTAGACGATTAGCTATTGTTGCTCTTGTATTATTTTTTTAGATGAAGTATTGAGTGAGAGGGCTGCTTTACATATAATATAATGACGCATTAACTACTGAAACTTCATTCTAGGTTTCAAAATTCATAATTATATCGACAAGGGGTACTACGCGTGCTACGCGCGTAGCTATCGCTACGAGGAGCGTAGCCCCAGATTTCGATCTTTCAAGAAACGAGATATTCTGTTCCCTACTACGTATACTATGATTTTTATTAGTCCGTGTTCATAGATTGATGCTAGGTTAACGTTGACTGACCTCGTTGGTCCAGTGGTCGCAAGTGCGACTCGGACAAGGAGTCTCTGTTCGATTCCCGAGTGGGGCAAAAGTATTACTTAGCTTTTCGGTTTTTCGAAAATTTCTCAGTAGTAGTAGCATGGAGCCTGGAATTGTGCCAGGTATATGATATGTGTGTCTATTACATGGGACTTATAACATAAATGGTGAAAAGTGGTTGTACATTGCACAGTGGCATTACGTGCCGTAATGTGCACCTCTGCCTACCCCTTCGGGGATAAAAGGCGTGACGTTATTGCTAGATTATCGAAATAAACATAAAATTATTTTATATTTATAGGTAGCAATCTGCAAGCGCATTCGTTGTCTTGGTCGAGACGTGGCGAGAGACAGCCTGGGTCCACGCTACACGCGAAAATATGGATGCCAGAGGACCCTCGAATATTCCCCAGCACCACCACTATCATTGAGAAGGAGGAACTTAGATAAATACGAATAACAATTGAATTGTTTATCAAGAATAAAACTAGACAACGATTTGTCAAAGAGCGCGGCTGTTGCTGATTCGTCGAGTTGCCTTGCCGGCTTTTCAATTTCTTTTCAATTACTGAGTTTGCATAAAGAGAAAACAAACTGTTCTATACTAACTACATGATAGCGTAGTCGTTTTTATGAATAATGCGCTAAAATATTGTTAATTCTTAACTTCTAAATTGATCTCAGCAATTAGAAAAGTATTTATTAAATAAAATAATAATTGTCTCAATTATGTCTTGTCAATTAGGTAATTTTATCAATAAATTAGTGAATAAAGTGTAATCTATTTAAGTACCTAATGTTCCAAAGAAAATTCTAAACTAGTCATTGAATACTGAATCTTAAAGTAACCTTAACTTCATTATAATACGAGTATCTCTACTTTCAATTTACACTGACGTTGTATCTAGATGTAAGATATTCTTTTTCAATAAAATATTTTATTATCATTATTTTTTTGGGATGTTTTTCTTGTTACTTACCAGTTCGATTTCCTTGATGAGTTTGTTTTTGTGAGATGAATGAACCAGCCATTATTTCCTATTTTTCCTATGAGACATGGGGCAAACGTGCATACATATGTTAATAGCTTGCTGATGGCAAGCTATTAACGCCGGCCATGGACACCTGCAACACCAGAGAAGTTACAAAAGAATTATTAAGTACGAAATAGTAAGTATCAGCCTTTCTTGAGGGGTAAAATTATCAAATGTCTTCTCCCGCGTTGGACACTTACTGACTTAGATCCTGGCCCCACTTCTCAGTTGCGCTGCGTTGCGTCTCGGCCACGCCACCATTGGACAAATGGGGCATGCCGTTGAAAATATAAGGAAAACGACGGTGCGACGATGCTGTGACGACACAACGTTAACAACGACGCAACGGACTAGTGAGACCGAGGCCTAAAAGAACCCCAGGTCTACCTCCCCCTGGGGCTGTAGACTACCTTGTAGGTACCTTGTGTACCTTGTGGGTTCCGGCTCGAAGCAGGAGTAGTAAGTATTAGCCTGGATTTGAAATCAGCCTGGATTTACACAAATGCCGATTAGGTATACCTTCTCTGTATATTAAAATCAAATGCTGTTCGTTAGTCTCGCTTAAACTCAAGAACGACTGGACTGAATTTGGCTAATTTTATGTAAGTCAGTGGAAGTCTAAGGAAGGTTTAAAGATATAACTTAAATACTCACTGGAGTATCGAGGAATTCTCCTGTATTTTGATCGATAGCTATATATATCGATAGATATACAACGTGTAACAAAAAGGGGGTATACATATCCAGGTTCCCAAGGGGAGCGGCCGATCGGCGCTTTATGCTTCCACCTACCCATTAAGTTAGTGATTTAAACACTTATTACTAGGAAATGTACAAAGAGTACTAGGAATGATTTGCTCCATTTATTATTTTAATTCAGCAATTAATGGAGTTGATTCTTGCTCTAATTGCTTACGCGTGTCTTACTCGGAACGAAGTGGATCAGATATTTTTGGATTCCTATTAAGGCTATAGGTACTTAGGTACGTTAAGTGGTCGATCAGATTACTGACCGTTTCAATCAAGATCCACATCCATTTCTAACGATAATATTCAGATCTTCACCGATCGATGCAAAACCTTGTATGTTTAGAACCCTGAAATTAAAACCAAAAAATAGAGACATTCTGTGTGGATAATAACAGATATACCCTAAATACATATAACATATATACCTATGTAACTGAACTAAAGAATTCATAACATTTTTCAGCATTTACAACAATAAATGTCTTCAATTTTCCATCAATAATACCTAAACAATAGTTATTTAATGTTACATTAGGTCCTCGAGAAAGAGCTACGACTATTGGTACTCGCTACGTGGTTAACCTACGTACATAGGTAGTTCAAAATTGTTCTAGCAGCAAGGAGTTTTTTAAAAATCAGTTAGGAAATACTTACTGGTTTTGTAAGTATTGGGTTATATTATATACTTATGAACAACAAAATAATCAAACTCGTAATAAAGCTTCAGTCTAGGCTGACGCGGCGTATTTACACAGGTGTTACTAGCGTTCCCGACAGACGTTGTCCGTCTATCATCGAAAATTTATGCTTCCACTGTAAAACAATCCAAAAACAACAACTTAGGTGATAAATTAAACACTTATTACTAGGAAATGTACAAAGAGTACTAGGAATGATTTGCTCCATTTATTATTTTAATTCAGCAATTAATGGAGTTGATTCTTGCTCTAATTGCTTACGATTTGTGTCTTACTCGGAACGAAGTGGATCAGATATTTTTGGATTCCTATTAACTTTCTATAGGTACTTAGCTGCGTTAAGTGGTCGATAGACCATATTACTGACCATTTCAATCAAAATCCACATCCATTTCTAACGATGATATTCAGATCTTCACCGATCGATGCAAAACCTTGTATGTTTAGAACCCTGGTAAATTAAAACCAAAAAATAGAGACATTCTGTGTGGATAATAACAGATATACCCTAAATACATATAACATATATACCTATGTAACTGAACTAAAGAATTCATAACATTTTTCAGCATTTACAACAATAAATGTCTTCAATTTTCCATCAATAATACCTAAACAATAGTTATTTAATGTTACATTAGGTCCTCGAGAAAGAGCTACGACTATTGGTACTCGCTACGTGGTTAACCTACGTACATAGGTAGTTCAAAATTGTTCTGCAGTAGCAAGGAGTTTTTTAAAAATCAGTTAGGAAATACTTACTGGTTTTGTAAGTATTGGGTTATATTATATACTTATGAACAACAAAATATTCCAACTCGTAATAAAGCTACAGTCTAGGCTAACGCGGCGTATTTTTATATTTTACTAGCGGACCCGACAGACGTTGTCCTGTCTATCATCTGAAAATTTATCGAATCCACTGTAAAACAATCCAAAAACAACAACTACTAGGTAATAAATTAAAAATTAATTAAAAAAACATTGGCCAGCGGACAAAATTGTGAATCTAAACCATTCTCAGATCCCCTTGAACACACACAAAAAATTTCATCAAAATCGATCCACTCGTTTAAGAGAAGTTCAGTGACATACACACTTACAGAAGAATTATATATATAAAGATGGGGAACATGATTTTCTGATGTTTATTTTAGTTGGTACCAAATTATTCACTCTCGTAAATGGAAATCACAACTATGAATAAAGTGTAAATACATGTTTTATAGCACAATATACAATTTCCCATTGTCATGTTTTTTAATAATTTAGTTTAAATGCCAACCACGAAACGTCCGAATGTTCAATTTTCTTGAACTCTGAATATTGCAGTGCTTTATTGGAAGACTTTGCAAAACTTACTGCTCAATTTAAAAAGGCGGATCATTTTGTCATTCTCTCATTTCAATTGTTAATATTAACTAACTTTCAAAGGACGGGTTAGTGGACGTTATCGATAACATTACGATAACTTTCGCAGGATTCATATCCATCCTAACATGAGAAGATATAGGTACAGTAGCGTGTACTAAACATTCGGAGGATGATTTAAGTTAGTGCGATTAGATATATTTTGATTAATACTTTTGAGTTTTTAATTGTAATTAGATCAAGGACATTGAAAAACGAAATTAGGTAGGTAAGGACTAAGGACCAATCCTAACTTTTGAATACTAAGGAACTTAACCTAACATTATTATCATTAGGTACTTATTAACCTTACCTTTACCTAGTCGATGGTCACCTAGATTCCGCACAGCACACGCTCAAGGAGTACCCAGCGTGGGCCTCGGAGTGGCGGGTCCTGGTTACCAGGATCGGACGAGACCTGTCTCTGCCTGACAGAAATTTGGAGGAAACTAGCCTCCTTTTGTGAGACTGTAATGTCCCAAAATGAGGCTGCTGCGGATCGTGGGAGTGCTGAACCTGCTCGTCACATCGGATCTTCGGGGCCCCGCGGGCATGGGTCGACTCTCAGTGCCCATCCTGCGGCCTAAGAGAAAACGGTAGCACAGTGACCACGAGCTGCCGTGTAACTGCACAGCGAGATTCAAGGGCAACCCACATCTCCATTGCGATGTGCTGTAACTCCTATGGAGATGACTCCGGATCTGGTCTATTAGAGGACTCGGTTCTCCTTACAGATGCTGAGGCTACCGGGGTGGTTTTAACGAGATAAAAATCCTACACTCCCTAGTCTTTATCCCCAAAAAGTTAGACACATTTTGAAGGCTATGCCGTCGTCACAAAAATACATTAAGTACCTTGTTAAAGCTCATTCACTGTAAAGTATTACAATAAAATTATTGATTATAGATGTAATAATATCCAATTACCTACGCGCACAATACGATGTTCCAGTAAATTATGCATTAAACCTTGTAACTTTCTGCTTCGCTAAAGCTATTATTTGCTGACTGAAGGACGGTCTAGGTCCGTCCTTTAATTATGCATAGCAATGTCATGTGAAAACTTAAAGACAGTGGACAGCTGATCATTGTTATGTAAAACCAGTTTATTCTTTATTTTAACGTAGTTTGCAGGATGTTGAGGATGTGAGTGTGGCCGTACCTATCTATATGTATGTATGAACACTTGTACGCTAAAGGCTAGGGTCATTACCCGGGGGGAGGAACTTAATTTTTAATTTGTAAATTCTTCGTGTTCCTATCCCAAGCTACTTTTCGGCACAATGTCATCTTCATGCGTAAATAGGTTCCCTATTGCCATCACTATTTTTAAACGCAATGAAAACAGAGATTTTTTTAAGATATAGGTACCTATTTACTTAGATCCAAGGTAAGATAAGTACATACCTATATGAGATATATTAATAATAAGTTACTAAGTACTTAAACGTAGGTATGGGAACCCATGTTGTGAACAACATAAGTCTGAAATGATTGCAGAGAATTCAAAATTAATGCCGACGCCATTCGCCGGCACGCCGCCTTTTAATGGGTATGTAGTTGAATATTTTACTGTAATGCTTAACCTTAGTGAAAATTGAGGCTCTAGGGCGGCACAAGAACACGATCAATATGTACGGCAGATCCTGATTGGTTGCAAATGTCTATTCCCACGGCCGTCCCACACTACCGCTGCCACGGCATTCCAGTGGAAACAAAACTCATATCATGCTCACTTTGAAACTGGCTGCGATAGCGAAAAAGCTAAAATGGAAAAAGTATTTCAACAACTTTTTGCTGAAGGTTTTTTATTCATGCAGACAATTTAAAATTGTGTTATGTCCTACTAACGCCCTGCTACACGTGTTAGACTTATTAGGACTTAAGTAGAAAGCTATATCTGTGTCCATCCCGATTAAGGGAGTTTCTATTAAATCCAATTCTGTTCGATAGACATTGATATTGTGAAATTAAGTAGGTACTCGTGAGTTGCAACACTAGCGCCCATTACATGCGTATTGCGTGGATATTGATTGAACTAAATGATATTGAGTTTGGTTTTATACTTCCTACTCTGAATGGTATTTTAACAGTTACGATTTGGTTTGTATAAAATAATTATTCAGATTACCTATATTGGACTGAAATTCAAGAGATTGGTTTCAAGAGTAAGTGCATAGATCACTGTAAGTAGGTACTTAACCAATGGGTTCAGTGTAAAATCTTGAGTTGCATATAATAAATATTGTATTTACAAATTAATTTATTATTTCAGCCCAGACTATAGTCTAGACAGGTATAATGTAAACAAATTCTCGTAACATTGACACTAACAAGTGCTCAACTAGTTGTTCATAAATATTCTATGAAAACTGGCATTGAATGGCAGAAAGTAATGATTTTCTGTGTTGCACGGTTAGGACGGATACCAGCTTGTAAATAATTCAGCTGTAATGGTGACACTAATACTATAGACCGTTTTAAGTTTTCTTTTCAAAGTCTAGTTAAAAGTTTGAAACTTTTCTAGTCGCGTAAATAATAATCGAACTGTAATATGTTTCGAACTTTATGATTTGATGATGTTGACTACCTTCCTTAGTCTTAAACTTATTATGCTTTTGTATCTGAAGGAACTTAGGTACCTACTTCTTCTAACACTTACCAAAATCTCCTAATCGATCTGTAAGTACCTACTTACCTATGAAAGGAACGTAACCGATCTTTCCTGTACTTTAACATGAAATCACAAAAATTTACCTAATACAACAAATATAGACCCGACTTACCCCGCATAGCAAATTTCAAAGAAATTGAGTTTCTCAAAGTTTAGATTTATTCACAAGCATTTTTGAAGTGGCTGCATACGTGAGTTCTTTATTATTTATTTGCTGCATGGCTAATTCCAGCGCTTCTTTTGTATAAGAAGTGGCCCGCGAAGAGGTTCGGGAGTATTTACGTGGCAACTGAAGATTGGAAAATCAGCCCTAAGTAATTATTTAAAATTAAATTAAAATCATTTGTAACAAAAGTTTGACAATCACTGCCCATTTTGGAATAGGGATATTTTTGTCTGATCTTTACCCGACATGGGTAACACCGGATTTCAGCCTACAGAGGTAGTAGACAAATCTGGTAGTTTTATCATATTATCATTGCTCAAAACTTAGTATTTAGGCAAAACCATGTCAAAATAAGCTATACTTTTGCTAAAATATGCAAATAAAAATGTAGGTGAAAGACCGGACAAACAAATATTTTATAAATTTTGCGTTTTTTCTAAAACGGCGCGGGTACACGTCTCCGCTGGCTCGAAAAGCAGGAGTAGGAACGGGAGAGTTTTTAGTCAGTAAGAGTTTGACACGCTACTACCTCGCCTCGCCCAAGGCGAGAGAAGTCGGGGTGGTTTTTAATCAGCAAGGATCTGACATTTTCGCGCAAGGCGAGAAGTTATTAGACGATTTTACCCCACAAAATGGTCTCATCTAGTCCAGGCCTATATCATTACCTATAGTATGCCCATTAACGTTCTCTTGTCTATAACACATTACTAACATTACTTACACATGTGCATCAAAAGAAAAATAACCCATTCACTCACCTACTACAGATAGGTAGTACTTATGTAGGTTACAAGATGTGTTGTATGAATTTGACCTCTACTATAAATTGTCTCGCCCTTGTTTGATTTGATAACGCTGCACGCACGTTCTATATTGTAGTGCATTGACACAATAAGTGCATAAGGTCACTTTATTGGACTAAAATCACAAAAGAATTTATCTCAACCTCTTGTGAGCCAATAACCGCAGTGATTTTTATCAAAGTAGGGTAATTTGTTTATTGGTGTTTGCGTCCTTTGTTGCACACCATTTTACTTGTAGGTAAGTACATAGAAAATACTTTTAACTATCTACCTACACTTTTCTCACAACACGAAATAGGTACCTAATGGATCAAGTAGATCTAGTAGCAACATTTTTTACTACTTGGGTGTCTTACCTACGTAAAGTGATGCACAATGCATGAGAAAAACTGAAATTCCGTTCATGTAAATTCATACCGGTACCACAATGTTATGGATACCTATCTAATAATTTGTTATAATAAATCTGAAAAGTTTATTTAGTTCTTTGAACGCGCTAATCTCTCGAACTACTGATCCGATTTGGAAAAAATATTTTGTATCAGTCCATTTCTCGATGAAACCTACAGGCTCATAACCCTTCGACCAATAGGAGTCGAGCAGAGCGATTGAAATCATGAAACCACGAGGGAAACCTAGTAATTATATGAGTAACAAAATTACGACTGTTACAATTAAGTACAAGTTTCATTTTTTGTCAAGGATGAGAATACAGACGATGTTAATAAACAACAGAAACAAAACCAATAATACCTATTATGCAATACTTACAAATATTTTTGGATCAGCGACGACCACGACAAAAAATAAAGATGTAAAAAATTTAGTTTTTTATTCTTGCTGTATGATCTTAAAACCAGCTATCTATTAGGTCTATTATAGGTTTGAGCACAGGACATACCTACACATATAATTTAACTTTCATATAAAATTCAGTCCATGAATCGATCGTACATACCTAGGTAACGCTAACAAGCTATACATAGGCAGGTTGGGTACCTAAGTACGTACCTACATTTTATATTCAAGGTGATGTCCTAGAAATCTAGATGCTAAGTCGATTCAATGCATGTTTCATATTATAATTTTGTAGTTACCTTCGACTTTTGTAGCTATTGTAAAATACTTTGTTACATGTCGAATTTACAATGAGAATTCAAAGTAGAGTTGATCTTTTACTTACCTATAATTTTGAGAAAAATATATGATGTTTGATAAATTGACAACCCTTTTAATCCCATTTATCATCTAAAATCGTTATATCAGGTGCATTTAATAAGAAGGAAGTAGGGTAGGCATGCAACTTCTTGCATTTAGTAATCGATGTTAAATAAAACTCATTATATTCAATTATAATTGTATTCTCTTTATAATATAAACTTTTCATAATTAAATAAACGTGGTTTCATGGTATTCGACTTGTAAATTGTTCTATCTATATACCTACGTGATTTAATAATTACAATAAGATATAGAACCTTTGCATACATTTGGAAATATCAATACTAATTCAACAATACGATCAATCCACTGTTTTGACAATGGTATTTTACATTTTGACCAAATAAGTAATAATATCTTGAAGGCAAACAGGTTTGCTTTTTCATACAGTATGTCATAACAACAATACACTTTTAAAATCAAAACGCTGTTAACAATACAACTGATACACGACTGTACTGTACATAATTTGAGAAATATTACTTAAACAGTCAAATGCTTCAACAGTTTCAAAGTAACGCAAATAAATACACTGCAAAGTTTCTGTGATAGTTTGATTCAAATTATCTAGATAGCCGAACAATATGCAAATACTTATATAGATACGTTTTTTACCAATCCTATATCCCGCATGGACAATAATAATTTATGTCAACCTTTTAACTAACATTAATTTGCAAAACGATCTTGGGGTATCTATTAAAATTTTGAGAGGTATAATAATGAAGGCATGTTCGGCAGTCGACGTCTTAAACTGATAATATGACAATGACGAACATTGACATTATAATTGTAGATATTCTCACCCGACCGCGTCGAACCCCAAAAGGAAGGTTATACCTTCAAAAATTTCAATAGATACCCGTTCATTGGCCTAAATAATAATAATTAACACTTACTTCTTATGTACGTATAACATACATTTAACCATTATCATTCGAAAATAGAAATTATAAGGTACATGAAATCACAATTAATTTGAAAATATTATGTTCTTTCATTTATGCAGTTGTTATTCATAAGCATGTTATTTTAAAAACATTATAAACATTGTGGCTATTCTGGACATAAGGACCTATATTTTTTTCAAATAGAAGGTTGTATTGTATTAAATTTTAGATAAACGTTTTCCACATAATATCTAATTGGTCCCATGATGGTAAGATAAGTAGCACATGTAATCATGCAAGTTATCCACAAAAATGGAGAGATACAATGTTTTTAAAATAACTCATTTACAGTTAGCAAAAGCAAAAGAAAGAGAAATAAAATAGAAATAAAATTATTATAATATCAAAGAATTTGGATTAATATATTATGTCTTATACGCAATTTGTATAATCCGTTTCCGTACAATACCTAAGCAATGTATAGAATAGAATATCCTTCAGCAAATGTACATTTCACGTAGTTTTGTTTTTGTGTCCGATAGAAAATATGTTAACGTGTGATATATTTGGCTACTCTGATAAATTCCTAACTTGAAGTCAACCAGGCAGATTATATTTTTCTATTATCATGTTGCACAATATAACTTTAATTAACAGAAGGCAATACACTAATTGCATAACGTAGTTATCCTCCAATCCCTGGACCACTATATACGTATGTAATTACCTATCACCTGTTGTAACATATAAACTGGACAATATATTTATGAGGCTGAATTGGCGTTGTAAGGTTATATTTTACTACTAACTAAGCAACAATCGTAAAAAATAAGGCTACAACTATTACAGCCCTTTTCCACTATTTAGTTGAATTGTTTTTATTTATATACTATAATTATTATATTTATCAGACTAGTTTCTAACCTAACAATCTACGGTAAATCCAAACGGTTTAAGAGCACAAGTTTTTAATCTGTAGGCTAGGCAATATCCGAGGGAACTTACG
This sequence comes from Spodoptera frugiperda, assembly GCF_023101765.2. Classification (NCBI taxonomy): domain Eukaryota; kingdom Metazoa; phylum Arthropoda; class Insecta; order Lepidoptera; family Noctuidae; genus Spodoptera; species Spodoptera frugiperda. Next base: position 5,799,778 of record NC_064236.1, read on the forward strand.
TGCTACATCGCTTGTTTAGCTAGGAAATAGGAAACATTTTGTATTGAGAAATACTTAATAGCAAACTGTAGTATCCAATAACTTACACTTAACTCTTAAAGTTTTTAATTGATCAATGTATTTAATTGTACGTGAGAATACTAATGTCTTGTTACATTTATATTTATTGAAAAGGGAAGAGATAGTTGGAGATAAATATTATTATCTAAATGTTTACTATATAGAATAATGAGTAATGAGAAGGCGATGATTGATGCATAAGACACGCAATCGAATGATATCTGTCAGTCTATGACTAAAGCCATGTTAATGAAAAGTCGCGCGATTTCAAGTAATGATCAAATTAAAATGACAGAATAGGAACAAATTAGTATTTGATTTTCGGGGAGAAGGAGGCGCCGTGATATATTTTTTTTTACATTTTACCTAATATGGAAACACGATTTATATTAGGGTTTGTTTAATTTTACTCATAATTAACAATTTCTAATGTAGACCTGTTCTAAGATGCCCCCTTCTTCCGTACAAATCACACCGAGACGTGAAGTGTTTAATAATTTTCTTTAATAACCGACTTCCCAGCAAGAGGTTTTAAAGTCATCGGAATCTGTTTTACTACCCAGGAATATCGGTTTTCATTTACTCGATAATAAATCATACGTTTATGGGCAATAATAGTAAAATCGAGTACTTAAGCATAATGGAAAAATTACTGATTCGTATAATTACGGTCGAAAGCAAACAGAGCATGCATGACATAGCTGCTTTGTGAAATAAAAATATATTAAACAGATACTATTAAACATTATTTAATTACGGATAAACATTCAACTTGTAATCTTTTGGAATCTATAATTATATGTTAGATATACCATAACATCACGCCTTCCAATCCTCGAAAGGGAGGTGAACATATACCATAATGTACCACTTTTCATGAAATTTTAAATATTCCAAATCAAGTTTATTCCTAAGAATTTTTCGATAAACCGAGAAAACTCAATACTCTGCGTCATTTACCGTGCCAAATTAAAGTGCTACAATCTAACAATTTTGAAGGAACAAATTAATGAACGTTTTAAAAATACATAGTAGTCATACAATACATAAATATCAAAGGTGTTTGTGTAATGCAGTAGAACATTTTTGTGGGTTGAATTTTATAAGTATAAGAAATGAATTGAAGGAAATTTCTAACGAAATCTTATTAAACTTCATACGATGTGGGAATACATTCTAATTGAACATTCCGTTTTTAAATAACCAACTTGGAAAACATATAGTGCTGGATAATAAGAGACTGGCCACTATTCAAGTAATGAATAATGTACAGAAACATTTAATTTAAATAGGGAACAGCTGATGTGCATATATTTAATTTAGAATCAACAGTACGCTTTTGAAGATACTCTTCTCAAATACTTCAAAATTGGTCCCATTTCAATATGACATCTGCCAGGGTTTTGGGCATCGTACTGAAGGTAGCATGCTGTAAAAAGGTGATGACATTTTCTACATATTTTAGAAGTGGCATTATGTTTAAAGCTTAATAAAGTAGGTAGCCGAAATGTTCAATAGTATGTAGGATGTTTTTATCCTCGAAGGTGTAGACAGGTGTTCAGATGGGGTGTAACAGTCACTTTTCGAAACGGCAAACCTTAATCGGACTTAGCTTGGAATTGTAGAAGCGCCAGCTACACCTCGACCAATGAGGTACTTAATCCAATCAAATTACTTATTACTTCAGAAGAATTAGAAGCTAACAATTTTGAGCAACGAAATTTAAAGAAATACATAATTAATATAATCTAATATTACAAATTGATAAGGAATAGAAATTGTGCGAAAGGAGTTACTATACATACTTATCCAATTTTGGTATAAAAATACATACCGTGTAAAATATGAATACCTAAGCGCTAATGTTGCGTAAGCAGTCCACTAAATGCATGTCGTGCCCTTTTATAGTCCAATATAATTACGATGAAGATGATTTTTTTAATATTATGGGAGTACCAGGAGTCTATCTATCACGATTATTACCGGCAAATCAGTAGTTTTAATATTAATTTCGCAAAGGCTTATTCAGCGGCAGTGTAAATAAATAACCTTAAGACACTGGTAAAACAGGCAAAAATGGTATACATTACTATGGCTACTACTATGTACAGGCCCCAGCAATAAATATTGCACATCCAATTTTAGAAAGAGACAATTTTGTGTGTGATGTTACACTTCTTTTTTGTTTGCCCCACACTAGGAATATCATCCTGCGTTTACAGGAGTAATCTTTTTTTTTTGAAATACCATGTTGACTCACACTAGGATAACCTCCTGTATCGTGGGGGCATTTATTAACATACAACACATACACATGACACCCGAAACAACATTTTGTGAACACGCTGAATTCCTCCGAGCAGGAATCGAACTCAGTCACCGCGCCAACCGTGCAATCAAGTAAACTAATATTTATCGCCGGGTCCTGTATGTAGTAGGTACTATGGCAGTAATAAACAGTCTAGTTAAGAATTCCATCAATATTATTGTCGAGATACCCAGAGAAATAAGGGATATCTGCCTAAGTAATTATGTAGAATCTACGAATCTACCGATAGAATCCATACATTGATTGGGCGAAATTTACCTACATTATTGGACTGTTTTGAAGCAAATCGCCCAAATTGGGCCCACGCATATAAAATTTTGTAAAACAATAGTATTATGTAATTTAATCCTATTCTGCATAACTGTATACTGAATGTACTGTACTATATTTTGCGAATTGATACGATCTCAGCTAATTGCCAAACGACTCGTATGTGTAATAATAAACATGTTCGTATGCTGCACTATTCAAATAATAGGTTTATTTTTTGATTTTTGGAATTAGTTCAAAAATGTATGGAAGCTGGGTGATCTCATTTCAAACTGTATAATAAAGAAAATCAACAAGATTCACTGACGTGGCAACTATTTATGTATTCCGTCAAAAACAATACAAATAAATACAACCATGATTAATATTTATAATGTAAAATGTCTAAAACGTCACGACCAGCAGCCGAGCCCAATGTAGTAGTATCAGCGTCTCATAGACGGCACATGTCTGGTCGTGCGCATCCTGCGCAATAACTCCGAATTGTACTTAGGCAATTTTTGTTATTTATGTATATGTACGACAAGCGACAGTTAACTCTTTGAACCATCAGTATTATGCTAAATGCGAAAATCTAACAAATTACCCTATGTGATATCATAATCGAGTAACGCAATACAGTAAAAATAAAATAAAGCTATTATTGTTTATTATACTGAGTTGCACGATTTTGGTACCTTGTAGAACAATAACTGTTTCATAAAGAACCTTAGACCCTAAGGCCTTTTTTCACGCTCCAGTATCCGGGGCTGGTAGCCCGGCGAGTATAGCCACGTTAGATTAATTATATATGTACCGGTACGTTCTAATGTACATTCTCCGCCGGATGCCCGGCAACTGGAGCGCGTGAAAAGGTACTAACGCATTGTTATTAATGATTAAAACTATCGAACTTAAAATTATTGAGTTTTTGATTTATTCTGTTCTAAGGATTTTAATCCCGATTTGATAAGCGGTTTATAGACAAAAGCCCACGGCAAGAATAAGACAAATCCTGAGAAATATAAGCTGGCGTATATGGACCACCATTTCGAGAAACTCTTGGCGTCGAATGGTGCCAAACTCCAGCCCATAAATACTATCGTGTACGTTTTAAGAATAATGTACAAGAGATACTTCAGGAAGGTGTTATCCCATATCTTATTATAAAACGGTGTTTTGGTAAGCATAACTTCGACATCTTTCTCCATGACCATGATAATAAATTCATTGAAAAACGTCATGTAGTACCCGGATTGAGTGCCGTGCCATAGCGCGAGGAACGCGAGCGTGACTAGCTGGCTGAGGTTGCGGTTACCGAGGAAGCGGAGTCTCTTGTACACGTATTCCGCGGCGAAGTAGTTGGTGTTGCAGTTGAAGCTGTCGATGTAGTGCTGGAACCGCGTGGCGCCCTCGAACCGCAGCAGCTTGATGTTGTTGCAACCATCCCACTTGCTCACCTGCGGGTAGCCCTTGGTCTCCATTCCATTGTATGATAGCCCAAATCGGATGCATGATGCTGTAACAATAATCAGTTATGGTCCATTTACAGGTTGAAATAGAGTACATATAGTACATTTTTTTTCTTGTCTTATATGAAGTGAGAGTAAAAGAAAATTGTTTAAATTTAGGAAGCAGATGTCAACATTGAGTTTGATATTATTGACTCACTCAATTGATTGGGATGCAATAAATTGCCAGACATGCGACATATTTAGTGAGAACAATATCAATTGCCGTAATTTCAACTAATTTATGCCAAGTGAAATGACCTTAGTGCACTCTTTGCTTCATTTACATTTTAATACTGCTTTAGTAACTAAGTACTTCGATTGTTCCTTCCTTGTATTGTTTTGAAATTGGAGTAAAAGGTTTACAACCATATTATTATGTTAAACAAAACGATTTGCATTGTCTGCTAGGTAGAATTACAATTCCATATGGTGACTGTTGTATTTATTCCTAATCAGCAGATAGTTACGTAATCAATAACAAAATCGGAGTGTCATCAACCCACAATTATTATTTTATTATTGATATAAAAATAAGTCGGGTTTTCCTTCCTGACGCTATAACTCCAGAGCGCGCAAACCGTTTTCCACGTTTTTGCATTCGTTGGAAAGGTCTCGGGTTCCGTGAGGTTTATAGCAAAGAAAATTTAAAAAAATATTAAGAGAAAAGCAGAAAAACGGAAAATCATCAGTGGCGAAACGGAGTTCGCCGGATTTTAGTTATTGATATAATCTAGGTCACATGTTGAAATATTCGGTATAGCATAGAACTAACATAGATATGTTCTATGATAAGAATAATAATAGCTGATTTGTTTACCTTCGGTGAGTAGCCAGCAGGAAATGTATTTGTACAAAGCAAAATGAGCCCAAAGTCCACAGTAGAAATGACGGTAGAAAATAGACGTTTCCCTGAACTCGTCCGACAGCATATATTTCATACTAAATACAGTAACTGAAACAAAAAAATAATGACATGTCATTTACCACCGAATACGTAATATAGACTTTTACAAGACTACTGACTTTACAATCATTGACTCTAATTTACATTACATTATAATACATCAATGATTCTTACCTCCAACTTGATATGCAACCAAATAGACCAATCCTTGAACAAGTCGTTTGATGGCTTGTGCTTCGTAAACGGCAGTTTCTTTATCCAAAGGAAACTTGTCAGTGATGTAATCTTTATAACGCCTGAACGAAAATATGGGTCCGACTAGGAAACACGCTGGGAAATATACAAATCCAATCAGCTCCAAAAATGAAGGTGAGCTCTCTAGGGCTGTTAGCTTATTGTTTGCTGATAGTTCCTGTCCTTTTAGCATCTTCTTTCCATCCCATAAATCAAAGGACAGCGCAATCAACTTGAGGGTCAGCACGCAGTGGGGCATAGTCCATGTAATATCATAATCTTCGGACTCAGTCACCACATAGCCAGCAAGCAGGTATGTCATATTGAAAGCAAAGGTGATAATTGCGTTTATCTTTCCTGGACCAAAGAACTTGGTGGTAAGATATATTACTAGAGCTGGTATGGCATTATGGTACATAGAGATACCAAAGTTGTAATAAGCCATGTCTAACCCCGTTGCTATGAAATATAAGTTCCTGTATTCCACATGTTGTCGCACATGTTTGTGGTAAACAATAGCAAGTGGGTATGCTATCAATATGGATATCAATAGCTTGAGTGCTGGTTCAGTTGCCCCTATGACTCCCGCCAGGAAGGGCACGGGGCTCAGCCCCACCCAGCCCAGCAATGTGAGTAGCAAACCAAACATTGTTGTTAAATCTGTAAACAAACGTAAATTATACTGTAGACATTCAAACCAGCAGGCTTGTATGGACAGATGCATGAATATGACGAAAGCCAAATAATTATTATGCAAGTGTTGCAGTAAGTTGCACTGAGGTGGCGCCAAGTTGTGTGCCATTGATGACAAGACATATTTGGACAACGCAAATCTTATAACATCTTTTGACTTTTGATATTAGCATTGGTATTGGAAAAAAAGAATGATTCCGAATTCATTTAATAATATTACATTTTGCTTCTTTAACCTAAAAAATGGTATAAACAATCCTACTAATATTATAAATGCGAAAGTTTGTGATATTGGATGTTTGTCACTTTTTCACGTCAAAACGGCTCAAGGGATCTGGATGAAATTTGGAACAGGGGTAGATTATCGTTTGGAAGAAAACACATAGGGGTACTTTTTATCCCACGGGCATGCGGGTGAAGCCGTTGGTAGAAGCTAGTTAAAAAAATATTTTTACAAGTTGTTTGTATGTTCTGATAAAATAAATTGATTCATATTATGTTTTGTTCGTATGGATGATAAGAGTGAAAAGTAATAATATGGGTTTATTACACATTGCTCATTTTGATAGAAGACAAAGTAAACCTTAGACTTTGACATGTACTAGTTTTATAACTCTATTTAACGAATTATTTATAGAACGATAAATATGTATACAGCACATTTATTTTGATTACTCTATGTAGTAGTATATAGTCAACTAATTTAAAATATTTTCTTGGTACTTTCGTTGGTGATTGTACATTTAGACAGCTAAATCGTTGCTGAAGTGGCTGGCAACTGGTTGCTATGCAATGTGTAGCAGGTTCACATGCATGAAGCAAGTCTTCGTGTAATGTACGGCACAAAGTGTTATAGGTGTGACCTGGTTGTGGGTAGGAAGTGTATATTACAACAAGTAAAGTTTTTTAAAAAAAAAATTATTAAGACTACCCGCTCTATTTAAATGCAGTTTATATACCTACACACTATCATTTAGATTTAATCATTAAAAGTTATAGTACTGAGTACCGCAATCTAAATAAACAATAGAAAATAAAAGCAAGATTGTATTGAGTACAAAGGTTTCTTTTAATGCAAACTAAGACCAACTATTCAATTTAAATTAAAAAATTCATGTCACATATAAAAAAAAAAAACTTTTTCAACATCTATAAATGAATAATTAAATAAATGTACATATTTCAATGTTTAAATATAAGCAAAGTTATACATATATATTAGTAATTACAAATCCAGTCATCATTACTATTAATTACTATTCTCATTGTAATAAGCTTCACCTATTGTATTAGTAACTCATTATCATAATAAGATGTACCTATTTATCGAAATCCACTTCATATTAAACTTGACCGTAATTTGGCATTGTTTTTATAAAATTAATATTAATATTGCAAGCATAATATGTATAAGTATGTAGTATAACAATTAACTATCATTATAATTAGTAATATTATATTAATGTTGCTTGTAAGATTATTGTTAATTAGTTGATAAGTGATAGAATAAAAAATCTAAATCTAAGTACACGAAGATGAAATACTCACATCACTGTTCAAGATGAACTGAATAGTACCTATGCAGTTTTATCTATCTAGAATTTGAGATAAACAAACAACTAAACACTCGAACTGAGATAAGACAAGATTTGAAATGAAAAACCTTGATATTTGTAAACTGCCAAATGAGGGTAAACAGATTTTTTTGCGATTTTCTAAATCAGTTAATTTTTCACCATCAAATGATGTATATAACTCAATATTCAATGTTGCACATAGTAGATAGATGGGAAAGGAAATAATAATTGATGAAGAACGTTCAGGATGAACAATATCCTACAGCAAGCCTTGGTGCGCAAACACTCTAATAGGTGTTATAGGATAACAAGGTCGGAGATGTCAGCAGGATTGACTGATAACAAACCAATTTGCATGTAACTAGCCTAGCTCCCCATATTGGTTAAGTGCATTTGAATAGGGTACAAACTAACACACAATAGACCTAGTTCAAGAAGTGCAATCTTAATAGTATAATGGGTTTCAACCATACACTACTGAGCTTCAAGGTGATATCTATAAGATAGAAGTTAGAGGAAGGAAAATGTAAAAGATAAGGCGCTGGTTTTCCAAATATGTTTCTGATTGAGGTCAAAATAGATAATTAGTATGTAAATCATGTGAACCACAAATTATTTACTTGAAAAGTGTTTTCACAGAGTTTTTACTTTCTAGCTATAATGTAGGGTACACATAAATATTACACTTTCGCATTGCTACCATCATATTAAAAGCAAAAACACAAAAGCAGCATTTTTTATGTTTCAAATATAAGAATTATGTTGATTTACTTATGTTTAATACATGAAGCAAGCAACCATGAAGCCTTAATGCTTAATTGCAAACTAAGGTTCATATATAAAATTTGGGCCTCAAATTTGATGACTGTCTATAAATTGTAATTGCATAATTTTTGTCATGTAAGTACCTACTTCTACTGTACTCACATTGTAGGCACAATAAGGGCAGTTAGTAATTAATACATAAGTTTTTTCTTATATTTGGCACAATATTCAGCAACTTATGATGTGGGAAAAATAGGAAATGCTTTTTGCAAAATCAGACATAGCCTGGTCCAGACACTTATCTTATATCTTTCCAATAAGAATTCTAAATTTAAATGTAATGACTTAAAAATACTAAGATCTGTTTATTTTGATACACCCATGAGTAATCTAGATGACTTTAAAAATTTACTTCATACTGCTTCAGCTCAACAACAAAGATTGGAAGTTCACGTAAAAATATAGAAATCGCGTAAAGCGATCATACACAATAAAATCAAAAAGCAATGTTGTGATATAATTAATTTTAACTAGTGCGCTGTTGTAAGTAAACTTAAAATACTTACATACAGCAAATATTCAGAAGACTTCGTATACGCAACACCAACCACCAACGTAACGTTACCTACGAAAAATTGAAGATTTCTATTCCCTGACCAAAGAGCATACAATCTTTTTCTAACAAAGTGACAACTAATGACATGACAGGGTAGACCTTCACTATGCTGTGACCATGACCATAGACTATAGTTTGCATCGGTGAGCCGACGAAACACAAACCGAAGTATTATAATATCCAGCAGGGCAGTTATCCACAGTTCCGTGTATGCAAAACCTATGATGCGCCTTTTTTTCACGAATCTTCATATTTCGAAAAATATGAGTTTTTTATGGTATCTTTGTTGCATGTGTTAAAAAATCTTGTCTGTGTGTGACAGATTGACATTGTCTGTGGACATTACTCTTTGGTGAGTGATTATTGATTTCTTTTTGTGATTATACGAGATCCTTTAAAAATGTTAATAGAAGCCAAGTGATTGTGAGAGAGTTAAGAAAGCATAAGCAATAGCTAAACAATATTTTATTTTAAGTTTTTTTTTCTTTTATTTGTTTTTCTTTTAACATACGAGATTAACTTTTGCCGGCATTTGCACCAAAGGTAACGAGGCTTAAAACACGTTCTAAATGATTTCTTAGCTTTTAACTTAGTAATTTAGTGTTGTTTAATTATTCTATATTATCATTACGTAAATTAGTATCAAAATAATGCTTTCAAATTTAACCACAACCAAATAGCAGACGCTATCTCCGTGCGTCTGTTTTGATAATATTTTCAAGTCATCGTGCCATTTTGACCAAAACAACTTATGTCATGAGTTTATATGTGTCGCGGTATGATGTGTGCTGTGATTATTAAATGAGCAACTTCATTTGAAAACGTTTTGTGAAAGTACAAACACCGCGATTATGCGCGATTAGCGTGTCATTTATCAGCTCTCTAACGACTCTATGCTTTCTACACGTTGAAGGAGAAATGCATATACAAATGTCACAAAAAGTAGTTATCTATTTACATTTCAAATAAAATGTAGAAGAATTTTGTCCTGAGTCATTGGAGCATGACTGTTCAAAGATACAATACAACAGTTTGTGGATCACACAAGATGTTTCATTCTGATCCAGATGTGCGACCCATTTAACTGCGTAATCAATTTTGGAAGTCGAACTCGTAAACAAGAAATAGTTTCCTGTGCATTCATGATACCTTTGTGTCAGTATGTATTTATTGTTTAACATGCCCCTGGTGACATGTATTTATTTTACATAGTCATTGACCCTGGTCTCCTGTACCATGGTTTGGGCTCCATGTATTTCTCTTTATATTTGTCTTACATAGTAGGCGATCCTGGTCTCTCCGGCACCATGGTATTTTCCTCGATGTTTTTAATTTTTTAATATGTATGCTATATATTGTGTATGCTATTTTAAATTTGAAAGGATATAAAATAAGCCATTGACATAGATAGGACACAATAATAAGATACCTGTGTCGCTGTTGCGGGGTGGACCGTAGGTGTGCATTAGGACTACTCGACATCACAACGTAATTCTATAGTAAAAATATTCTTAGATTTTAAACTACCTGGTGTCACAGACATAGTTCACCAATGTTGGGTTATGGTTTTTACTGCGGACTGCCAATAGACAACTGTTGTAGGTGAATCCTCCGTTAACGTTGGTCACTGTTGACCCCATGGTGTTGGCATTTAGTGTGTTACATTTCAGTGGCTAACCTTTCTCAGGTGGTAATTCAACATGGAGTCGGCTGGTGATTGGTGTCTTATAGAAAGTGACCCGGGTGTTTTCACACAACTCATCAGAAAATTTGGTAAGTTCAGCTAATCTTATATTTGTATTGTTAATTACTGGTCTTATATACAATACGTTTTGCTGTTTAAATGCTACCTATAATAATCATAATTGTGACTGTTTGAGTTTAACATAATCTACACAAACACATTTCTGTATCATCTATAGTTTAAAGATTTCTAGTTTGCGATCATAATTTGATATGATGTAATATGAGTTATATTTACTGACAAAATGACATTCTATTGTCTTAATGTAATTAAGACAACTTGTTCTTGTATACCTAATGCGCTCTAAGAAGGTGCGGCTGACAGATGCCAGTATGACGTTGACGTCTCTCTTTAGTGATGGACATTAGAAAAATCTTTTTTTATCGCTATCGATACTCGCAGCATACATTTAATTCTGTTGAATTTTTTTATTAAATGTGTGTGTTATTTAGTTGAGCAGTCTAACTACGTGTATATACTTGTCAAAATAAATATTTTATGACCGAGCCCTGAGGTGTTTCAGAGTTACAGTTTTACAGAACCGTGAAGAAAACAAGGATATATTAGTTTGTATATGTTAGATTAAGTACCACCACGCATTATCAATGGCGCCGGAAATGTCTAGAAAAATGCCTACTACATATTTCTGCTTAGATAATGTCACTGTGGTTTGGGCAGAGAGAGCCGCGTCTACAGTGGATTTACCCACATAATTAAAGGTTTTTTAAGAATGATAATTGAACGACGCACGATTTTCGTTTTTTATTCTAAAAAAACATCGACTCCATCCATCGTAGCCGTACATCCCATCACTAAACACGACTATGGCTTTACGTTATACGCATAACACTTTACTTTATTTTTCATTTCATTAGATTTTAATTGAATACTAGAACATTCCGGTTGGTTTTAATTTAATTAACTACGCATCCGAATGATTTAACATAATACGAATGTGATACAGCTAAAATATTAAGGCATAATTTTTAAATCGCAGCAACTTTCAAGAGTGATACGAAACGTTACTGAATCTGTCAGCCGCACCTTCTTAGAGCGCATTAGGTATAACACTTGTAACATATTTGCTTAATTTTTGTTTATTTCACCCATTAGGTGCCAGCGGTGTTCAAGTTGAGGAACTTTGGACAATTGAAGATGGCATATTTGAAACGCTGAGGTAGGTTTGAGCTTAGAAAGAAAATATTAGATGATTTGTTTAAATTTCTATAAAAGTTCCTAGCCAAACACATGTTATTGGTCAACTTATAAAGAGAGATTGTTTTGATTTTATAATTGTAATTGTTTTAGGCCTGTGCATGGACTCATATTCTTGTTCAAGTATCTACAACATGAAGAACCTGCTGGTCCAATTGTGACTGACAGTCGTCTCGACAAGATTTACTTTGCCAAACAGGTTTGTTTCTTCATCTATTCTCTTAAAGTAGTAACAAAATAGAAAAATTATGTGTTATTTATTCTTTGCCATTAAATGATCATTATAATCACATTACACAATTAGTTATGTTTGCATTATAATCAAACATTATATCACTTGGTCTAAGATCCTTTAGAACATTTACAAATCTTAAAACTGTTGTATTTTGTTTCTAGGTTATAAATAATGCCTGTGCTACACAAGCAGTGATTAGTCTGCTCTTGAACTGCGATCATCCTGATGTTGACTTGGGTCCAGAACTGAGCAGCTTGAAGGAATTCAGCATGTCTTTTGATGCCAAGATGCGTGGCCTGACACTTAGCAACTCTCAGACTATACGCAGTGCTCACAACTCTATGGCACAACAGACTATCTTTGAGTTCGACCCAAAAACAGCTTCAAAGGTAATCAAAGTGAACATAATTACCTATAGTGTGTGACAGACATACATTTAGACTGTATATGTATATGCTTCCCGATACCAAAAATTATTAGTTGAAAAATGAGCAGCATTTATATAGCAACTGTAATTCCTAATGGCGTTGTTTCAGGATGACGAAGCATATCACTTCGTTGGCTACATGCCAATAGATGGGCGCCTCTACGAGTTGGATGGCCTTCGCGAAGGTCCCATTGACCACGGCCCCATTGCCCCGGAACAGGACTGGCTCGATGTTGTCCGGCCAATTATTGTGCGCAGGATTAACGTGTATGTATACAAACTAAACATAATATAAATTTACATTTATCTGTCAAGAAGAGTTATGAATTTTGTTTGCATGTTATTGAAATTGAATGAAATAAAATTGGAATTCTTGTGAACCATGGACCTGGTCAACTGGTAGAAGTACTCTCTACTTTGGTTTAAATCTGATGTAGATTTTTTCTTAACTTGATCTATTTGGTTTTCAGATACACTGAGGGCGAGATTCACTTTAATCTCATGGCCCTTGTATCTGACAGGAAGATGATCTATGAGAGGCAGCTTCAAGACCTAATGGCCGAATCTCAGATGATGGGAATGGAAACTGATGAGATGGAAAATGAAATTCCAAGACTCAGAATGTTGATTGAGTATGAAGATGTGAAAATGATGAAGTATAAACAAGAAATGGCTCGTAGGAGGCATAACTACTTGCCATTTATAATTACACTTCTTAGAATATTAGCAGAAGAGAAGAAGCTGCTGCCACTGCTCGAGAAGGCCAAGGAGCGTGCTAATAAAAAAGGCCCGAAGAAACAAAAAGTATAACATTTGCCTGGGGCTGGACAGCGGGTCGAACGCGCGCGTAGTTCGCGGCGTGACTCGCAGTCCAGCCCCTCGCGCGTGTTGCCCGCCGCCGAACATTATTCTCTAGCAGATTTAGATTCCATATATAGAGATCCCCAAGACTTATTGTTTAATATAGAACCACAGCAAATTTTAGAACAAGCCATGGTGGAATCCCATGAAGTGTTAGATCGTTCCATTTTCGCGCACGCGGTGACTCGTAATAATCATGTGTTAGACTCTGATGATAGTAAAGACTTTTTAGGTGATTCGACTTCACAAACCGGTTTAATATCTGATAACATTGAAACTGAAGACATGGAACTTGACACAGACATTGCGCAAGAAATCGATCCTCTGTTGGACGTGAAGCCACCCGAACCTGATTTTGATACGGACTAAAGTCTTGCCAGTAGGCAGTGTTAGTTTAAAGTGTAAAAGTGCGAAAATAAGTGAAATATTATATTAAAAATACATTGACGAACATTACCTAGTAATAACATAGTGTTGTTGAGTGTATTCGGCTAAAACTTGCGTGCTTTGTATATAAAAAAGCTTTACAAAATTGTAATGTATCTATAAATTCATCAAAGTATAAGATATACGTCTGGGGTATTGATGTATTTGGTTATAATAAAACTGCAGAATTAAAAATACGTACATTTATTTACTAACAGTATTCGTGTATGTAACTTATAACTGAGCACAGTTCACGCCAAGCAATGTCTCAAGAACAATACTGAAACATAGGCAATAAGTAGGTAGGATTGTCACTGAGCATTGCTTGATAGTATCTTATTCTATGTAGTGGGCATTTGTTAGTAACAAGCTACAGAGTCATAGAGTATAATATCTTTACATAGTTGTGCAAATTATTTGATGTTAATAGTATCCTAACATTCATGTAATTTGTGTTTATAAGTACATAATATTATAAATAGTATTGTGTAGGGATTACTCCAACTTGTCGCTACGTAGGTAGATATCAGGTACATAGTATGTGCTACTGGTTAATTACAGCAATGTACTAGTATACATTTATAACATAGTTATTAAAATTATATATTAAAGCATACTATAATAATGTTATATCATATTTCGAAAGTGCATTTATATTTATTTAAAGTCAAAATCAATTTATTCTCGTTAACTCCGAGCTGTGAAATTATTATGTTACACATAAGTAATGTTGTCATTTTGTTTGCTTCTTATAGACCGCTGCATAATAGTAATTATTTACACCTTATTACGAAATTTACTTACATCTACATTATAAACCTAATTAACGAAAGATTTTTATGTATCAAGTTTACATGAGTAATAAATTAATGAATTTGGGGTGTGATGTGGCACTTCAAACATAGGCTAGCATCTGTTATTTACATCGGGGTACGTTTACTGGTACAATGGCGAAGATGCGGTGACATTGGCATGAACGATGATTTACGAGTAGTTATTTACAGAGATAGGTACAATATTGAGCTTAGCTGCCTGCTATGTTCGATGTCATTACATGGATTCGGAAAGCAATCCTGTCGACCTGACAAATTACAATTATATTTGTACGACCGTTGGATTTGAGTCGATTAAATCGTTGGACAGTATCACAGATTAGTTGCTTCAGTTCAATTTCGACTAAAACGTATTCCTGGGCCAAGCTTTAGGAGTTATCGTTATAGTTTGTAAGTCGAATCCAGGTAATGAGTGAACAGAGGCTGGATAAGTTTTGTAGTGTTGCGTTGTCACTGGGACGCGCTTCACGTGTTGGGCAGCAAGCCTTTGGGTTTTATCATCATGGATGCACGCTTCAGTGTGTAGTCCCAGCCTCGCCAACGGAACCACACGATGCCTGGAACACATTCAAGTTATATAGGCGCATAGGTACACAAACTTACACCAAACATATATTTTCAATTCTTCTACATAACTAATTTAGAGCAGTGGTAACATTTATTGTTAAGCTACTCATTGTACTCGTATAATGTTAAAAAGTATGTATATATTTGTATGTCACCTTGTCTGGCAGTGAGGTCCTGAGGGTCGTGCAAGTAGAGGCCGTTCAGACCTCTGCCGCAGGACTTCCACCACCATCCTCCCTTGAGCATGGACGCGCAATTCAGCGACGATCTGTCATTATCCCTGTTAGGAACAGAAAATAGGCGTATAATAAAAATAAAAAGATTGTATGGATAGAATTTTTAACTCTTTGTTCTACATATGCGTCGTCAATAGATTATGGCTTATATAAACAGGTAGCTGGTTTTCTGTATTCTAGCAAAATGCTAAGAATTAACATAGAATAAGTTTTAACATTTTACTAATTATTATAATAATGCTTATATTATTATGTGAGGATTAACCTGTATGTGTAACATATATATTTTATCAATGTGTATTCTGTGTGTAAAATGTGAACTCCAATGTTAATGTTGTAGTTACTCTTTATTTCTATTTCGGAAAAACTAACATGGTGTTGATGACTATGTACCTATTGTAAATCTATGGTTAAACACCTAACAAACTTATTACTAACATTTATACTTTAATGTAATTAATACCTACTTGTATTTTCATATTGCATTTATTATGTCTCAGCATGTATTCTATCTACTAACTACTTACCTATTATATACATTTACTTTTGCACAAGGTTCTAGTATCTAATATAATGTTATTCAAATGTCTTAATTAATTTATTCATAATGATGAGCTAGGAGAGTAGAGCTGCAATATAAATAGTTAAATAGGCTCGACTGGATTGATACCACGACCTCACAGAAAAATGGCGTGAAACAACGTTTGTGTTGTGTTTCGCCGTATGAATGAGTAAGGTTACCGGAGACCTAATCCTACCCTCCTCTAAAGGTTGGCAGGGGCACTTGTAGCACCTATGGGCGGCGCAGATTGCTTACCATACCATCAGACGATCCATCTGTCAAAGTATAAGAAGTAAAAAAGTCAGGGTACATACCTGTTGTATGTAGAGAAGGGGCTGTTGTTGGAGCCGTACCAAGGGTCGTTGAGAGAGTCACCAGCGTTGCCCTCGTAACCATCAATCTCCAGCTTGTAGTATTCCGCTTCAGAGTAAATCTTGAAGTGCGAATACTGTGCGTACCTGTATCGAAGATTCACTGTTATCACAAATGTCTGATGATCTTCTAAGTATAATGGTAACTAATAATACTCAGGCTAAATGGTAAACCATGGCATGAATATTACTCAGGCTAAACTATGGAATAGCAATTCCATGTCAGTAGTCTGTGCTTTTAACAGTTGTAACTCTAGAACGTTCTATGTAGCTAGGGTGTGATGTCATATAAAAAAACAGATCGTTACTGATCTAGTCTCGCAATCAGCCAATTGAAGTACTAGCTTATTAGGTTAATGTCGTACTATATAACACTCAATCAACTGTAGTGATGACAAAGCAGGTGATAAAACTAAGTAAGTATATTCACCCACGCAACACCTACGATGGTACATATTATTGAGCGTTGGAATCACCACCGACATTTCAGCATTTAACAGCACATCAAACTATCAATCTCCTTATTAGATTTTCAACTGTATTGTTTTGCAACAAGGTCAAATATCTATTGGACATTTTGACTGTGTGGGGTAGTTTGATGACTGTCTACTGACTTCGATCTTACCTCTTATTCCCGTCGAAATCTTCAAGTTCCACTCTAAGCATGTAGTCATCATTGTTGGTCAACATGTAGATGTTTTCGTTACCCAACCAGAATTCTTTGCTGGGGTCACCGAACCCGTTCTTGTAATCGTTCCAATCTCGATTGAAGTTTTCCGCGGGTACCCCGTAGTCGTCACGACGGTGTATCACCTGATCGACGGAAAGAAGGATTTATCGTTGTACCCAATACATAGGATGATAGAACTCATTAACTGGTTAAAGCAGACGCTACGTTATATAAGTGCAACGTGCACCGCCTTCTCCTTCGGGATGAAATGGCGTTATAATTATGTTATGTTTGATAGAAGCATTCGGTGCTCAGCATAAACTCCTTGCGAGTTTTTTCTTGTAGCTTTTTTATGGATCTGTGTGATTCAGTGGTCTTCGAAATAGGTCTAATTGATAGAGGGCTAGGGGGTAGGGTGGATAATCTGGTCTTATTAGGAAAAGCAAAAGGATTGGTAAACTCATAGTGTTTTTGATAGAATGAGTGAGGTAGTTAGTAGGTACCTATAGGTATTTATTATTAGTAGGTAATGTTATGCTAGTATTCAAAAATCTATTACGTTGCTTACAAGTTCTTACAGTTATAGGGTAAACGCAGAAAAATAGCTTAGAAAGTATTTATCTTGGAATATTTTGTAATAAAATTTAGAAACTTTGCATTGCTAATTGCTATTTAAAAAAAATTGTACAGGTAAAACTAGAGATATTTTCATAATTGTATATTACATCTACTGCTTAGAGATACTTAGGTATTTTTATAATTACTATCGTGAGATATACTACATTAACTAAAAAGAACGGATTACTCACGCAAATATACTGAGAAAAGATCTACTAGTTTCGAGTCACAGCTTTCCTCAGTATGTTGGCGGTAATAAACCGTTATTTTTACTTATCTTACTAACTGCCGTACTCAGAGTCATTTAATGGTTACGTTACTTAACCCAATCCTTAACAATTGTTTTCAATACAAAATGGTTACTAAGGAATAGTTTAAGTAATCATTAAATGTCTCTGAGTGTGGCAGTAAGGTATTGTTATAATATTTAGGTCGTAACATCATCATAAGTGTAATTATTCATCCTCACAATTTGTTAAGGAATACGTAGGTCAAAGTTAGTTACCTAAAGCTAAGTGTATTCTTAATTTCTTAGTTTAAGTTGTCTAAATCGATTTTTGAAAAAATACAAAGTTTTGTTATAGAACTGACATACATACTTAGCTAAATTATTATCAAGTCTATGTATATGCTAGTCATATACCGTAAAACAGACTGAAAAGAATCCGAGGGGTTAATACATACAGAAGAGGGATGAATTAACGTTGGGAAAATGTCCTAACATCTATTCACCCCATTCCTGTGTCTATTCACTCTTTGAATTCTATTCATTTTTATTTATTTATTTTACCGTTATAGTTCGGTATCCATCTATATTATATTGCATTTAAATTAAAATTTTCTCTCATCATTAGGTACTTTGTAGATATAATTACATATTATATCCTTTTAGAATTACATATAATATAGTTATAAAAAATCCACTGGGAACAGACAGACAGAAAGCGTAGTGTTAGAAATAAGGTTTTAAAATTTATGTGTAAATACTAAGAAATAGGTACTATTAATAGGTTTATATTTATGCAAACCAACATCGCTATAATATTTAATATACAGACTGACTGGTGAGATACGTTCAATATTTGAGGACGTGATAGTATACGAACATATATCATGAAATAAAATAACAAAAATATGAAATATTAAATAACTTCTTAGTAAACTTCGTACACAGTACACCGAGAGTCCAGTATTTATTTATTTAACTGCGGGATACTTGGACACCGCACGGACGCCTGGGTTGCGCAGCGCGCTATCAACACAGAATACATAGGTACCTACACTGTACAGCTGTTGCCTACCTACATCGAGACCTATCCCAATTTCACTTATTTTTAGAGACATTTCGATAAAAAATTAAGCACCTATTTTTTATATCAAGTTAACGAGAATCGAGTACCGAGTACTCTCTATAAGTATTGAGCCTATTTCACCAGTCACCCGGTATACTTAGGTATCCATCTGTTTTATATTGCATTTAAATTATTTTTTTCTTGGTAAGGATATACCTATAAATCATCATCACTTAGTATATTTACATGTATTCTAGAATTACATATAATATGTAGCCAATACTACATATGAATACACTAGGAACAAACAGACAGAAAGCGTAGTGTTAGAAATAAGGTTTTAAAATTAATGTGTAAATACTAAGAAATACTATTAATAGGTTAATATTTATGCATACCAACATCTCTATTAGATATATAGGTATCCATCTGTATTATATCGCATTTAAATTATTTTTTTCTTGGTAAGGATATATAAATCATCATCACCTAGTATATTTACATGTATTCTAGAATTATATATGTATGTAGTTAATACTACATATGAATACACTAGGAACAAACAGACAGAAAGCGTAGTTTTAGAATTAATGCGTAAATACTAAAAAAATGTAATATAGGCATCGCTAGAATATTATATATATAGGTATCCATCTGTATTATATTGCATTAAAATTATTTTTTTCTTGGTAAGGTTATACCTATAAATCATCATCACTTAGTATATTTACATGTATTCTAGAATTACATATAATATGTAGCCAATACTACATATGAATACACTAGGAACAAACAGACAGAAAGCGTAGTGTTAGAATTAATGCGTAAATACTAAAAAATCTAATATAGGCATCGCTAGAATATTATATATATAGGTATCCATCTGTATTATATTGCATTTAAATTATTTTTTTCTTGGTAAGGATATACCTATAAATCATCATCACTTAGTATATTTACATGTATTCTAGAATTATGTATAAATGTAGTTAATACTACATATGAATACACTAGGAACAAACAGACAGAAAGCGTAGTGTTAGAAATAAGGTTTTAAAATTAATGTGTAAATACTAAGAAATAATATTAATAGGATAATATTTATGCATACCAACATCTCTATTAGATATTATAGGTATCCATCTGTATTATATTGCATTTAAATTAAAATTTTCTTGGTAAGGATATATAAGTCATCATTACTTTGTATAATTATATATATCCTTCTAGAATTATATTATATAATATGTAAATATTAAAGTTTACTAATAATAGGTTCATATTTAAGCATACTTACATCGCTAGTATGTTGGGTAATCATCTACATTATATTGCATTCTTTCATTATTCCTTCATTCATTCATTTATTCATTTCTAACATTTTCTCGATAAGGATATCATTACTTAAAATAACGGTGTAAACCGTTATTTTAAGACGACAACCGAGGTTTAATTAATTTAGCATGTCTCACGACAGTTATTATAAAAATATTACTTAGAATATTTACATATAGGTATCCATCTAGAATTATATTTGTATTTAATACTTCTGATGAAGTCAGTGTGGACAGACGACAACCGAGTTTTAATTAATTTAGCATGTATTGTCTCACGATAGTTATTTTAAAAATATTACTCAGAATATTTACGTATATCCATCTAGAATTATACCTATTTGTATTTAATATTTCAGATGAAGTCAGTGTGGACAGACGACAACCGAGTTTTAATTAATTTAGCATGTATTGTTTCACGATAGTTATTATAAAAATATTACTTAGAATATTTACGTATATCCATCTAGAATTATATTTGTATTTAATACTTCAGATGAAGTCAGTGTGGACAGACGACAGCCCAGTTTTAGGAATAGTGTAATGTAATGTCTAGATACTAAGATTTATATGTAATAGGTTCATATTTACGTCTACTTATAATTTAAATATGTACCAAGTTTCTATTTCATCCTCTATGTATGTACGCATTTAATAATTAATCTATTGATATTTTTGAATTATGGTCGAGTATGATCGATAACCGTGTCTTTCGACAGTATATTTAAATTCAAGGCAACGTATGAATCATTTTAAAAATGTGATGTCTAAATAATGTACCTATAAAGAATAACTTTGGCACAAAAAATAGGGATGAGCTTACGGTATGAAAATTAAACTATCCGTCAGTCTGGTAATGAAAAAATATTAGAGATGCACTTATTTGTCGTAATAAAAAAAAATAGATAGGTATACCTATATTGAACTAAAATTTAGAAATACGGGAGCTCGCCATCGCTCAGTATAAAATACTAAGATGTGACTATCGGCGAAAGTTTGACTCCATAAAAAAAAGACGACAATATATTCTGTTATTGAGAAGATGACAATACTAAAAAAATTATCGTCATCCCTATAAAATTATCGAAATTAATGTTATGTGATATTATGGCATAATTATGTATGTATAATGATGATGATGATGATGTATTTTAAGGTGGAATATTGAAGGGTAATGGAAATTGACCGTAGGATTGGCACAGTGGGTTGGCAACCGGCTCCTGTGCAATGTGTCACACACGGGCTTAATTCCCGCATTCAATTGTGTGATCGACACATTATTGTTCCGAGTTTGGGTATGATATACATAATTATATGAAAATGTATCTTTATAAATATGTTTAACAGCAGCCAAGATTCAATAGAACAGATTGTTTTTGCACTACATTAATTGATAAGTAGTACCTAGAAATTAGCTGTTATGTTTACCTAATTAATAGTATAAAATACATGAGCGTCTTTAAAAACATAAAGGTACGTCTACGCTAGACGAACCGAGCACGAGCCGAACAAAATTCGTCTAGTGTGGACCAACTTACAAGCCTCGAACGAGCGCGCTAGCGAGCATTTCGTTCGTGCTCGGCTGCGTTCCGCCTGTTGTCGGTTTATGACGAACATAAAGGGATCCGCCCGTGCTCCGCTCTCCTAGCGTAGATGTACCTTAACCATCCTTCAGCGTCTCTTCGATTTATAACTATTCAGTGTATTTAAAATAACATGTATCTACCTATGTATTATGCTAAAATGCTATTTATGTAAACAAAGCGCTCCACCAAAATTAAGATATTGTTGATTCAACCACTGCTTCTTTGTAATATCTGTGTGTATTTAAGAATAAATATTTTTTTTCTTCTATGAGCAATTCATTTTTTAATTAGTCACTGTTGAATTTTGATTGCAGTTTCTATTGTTACGAAAATTGAGGAAGTATAATCTACGTATATTCACATAATATTTACCCACCTATAGGTATGTGAATAAACTGATTGTCAACCATCAAATCATAATCGTGCATTCGATTCAACCTTGGGCAAATAAAACATGACTTTAATACTATAAGATAAAATACGTTTTCATTTGATATTTACGTTTTGTTCTCCACGGCCAAGATTGGGTTTAGGTGACCTAACTAGGGGATACTAGTTATAGAGTACCCTGTTTTCCACTCTAGGAAAAATACTTAATGTATCGTCCTTCAGTCGGTGGACGAGAGGGATATATGGGACTCTCCAGGAGAACCCACTAAAAACCCAGGAGCACATCTGTGTCGGCCTAAGTCTGGGAGACCGGATAAACCTTTGCGACCAAGTCCCCCTCGCGAAGACTGCCAGTGAGAGTCTGTCATAACCTCACAAAACGCTGTAACTCCGGTAAGTCATGATCCACAGTAGATTACAACCATGACAACACCGAAATATTGAAGTCCAGCGCGTCGCAGGGATATTGACCGCTGTCTTGGATCTCACAACGAATTAAATCGAAATATAATATATACAGCAAAAATAACGGTGTTTTTAACCTACGAGACTTTAGTCTTTGGTCAGAGATCGAGTACCTACCTGACAAGTAAGAAGTTCCATTCAAGTGGCTAATTAGGGCCTATTTCTGCTACCTTTAAAAATTTCATTTAGTAAGTAATAATCTCAACAGAGTAAGATGAGAAGTCAAGGTAATATACATTAAGAAAGTTTATCCGTTATCGTGTCGGATTTCGAAAACCACATGATCACATAGACGTACGAACATTACGAAAGCGCCACTAGTAGTGCCTCTCAACAAGGGCATGTTTGTTGAGGCACCAAGTGGCACTTCACAGAGAAAGGTGTACTTGGGTAACAGTGTGCAACTCACAGTCCATCCTCCGTCAGCAACATTCTGCTCGCAGAAGACCTTCAGGAACCAGTAGGTTGTTCCTCTAATCTGCAGGTAGTACACTCCAGACTCACGCATGCCGCCGTTCATCAGGTCCACGCACGAGTACCCCTGGAAAAATATCAAACGTCATTATAGATACGCCCTAAACACCAGATACACATTGGCACATAGCGTGTAAGCGCAGCACTTATTAGGTAAGATCACTGCATTAATTTTAGCTATCTCGAAGTTGCGGAAATGATCTGCAGTGCGGCCCGTGCTCGTTGTAAATAAATGTAAATGTGCAACGCCTTATAACATTCTATTCGCATAGGCGTATATTATATTCGCGATGCCTTCGGAATGATAACTCACATTATTTCATTGTGCATAATAAAGAATAACCGTTGGAATGGCACGAGGCGTGTACCAAACCTTTAGTACTGCTCAAACAATGCCATCAATTTTAATGCTACGTTATGTATATCGTTACGCAATATTAATAACTTTCTTTCCCTTTTAGTTTTACAGGGAGATTGATTACGGTACCGGCCTGTTTGGAACTTTCTCAATAATTGCCATTTGTCTAAGTACCGTTTTCTTCGATTGTTTGTCGCTATTGTAATTTTCCGTTTATGGTAGCTAAGTGTCGCGAGTGTCTCAGTAGTACCGACCGACTTACTTGTCATGTCGCCATGTTTAAGTACCTGCATATCGAGACAAAACTATCAAAGCAAGTACCGCGCTTGTAAACAACAGGAAAATATACATATACATATAAATAGGATAAAAAGTACTTCCTAACAATACCTAAATAACCAAAAAAAATTTGATGTTACATACAGTCAGGTACGCACCACTTTCATATGAAATACTTACATCCATTTTTGTAAATCTTTGGAACTCATTCAGTTTCTGGAATGTCAATTACGTTGGCATTTACAGACTGTTCAACTGACGGTTCATTAATATCTATGTACATACAATATAGCAGTCAGGATTGCTACACCGCACCGTATGATTTTGTTGTCTAACTGCCTTCTCAGTATTGAACTATCGACCAAATCACTTAACGACACAATAATTAGGTACTTACACTCTAGAAACTATGTTTAGCAATCGTTTCATATTTAAACTTAGTAACCTTATCATGCAAATATGGCACGTAGAAACTACATCTAAAAAGTTATTTCAATTATCTTCCTTGGAAAAGTCAATTCAAGAAAATGAAAATAGAGCTGAGTGTTAATATTTATATTATGAAGTATCTAATCAACAAATAACTCATTTAAACCAAGATAGAAATCGTCGTAAGACAAAACGAATCTGATAGCAGTTTGAGAGACAGACAGTCATTCTTCAAATTCTATTTCATATATCATGATGTGTTGGTTCGTTAGCAGTGGACGCGGACCTAAGTCATTAATTTATCACTAGTAAGTAGTTGCTAGTTGGACGTGTAATGTGACAGTGTGACAGTGTAATTAATTAACTGACCGTACACTTTACAATAGCCGTCAAAATGCTTTTGTCACAATCTGTCGCTTTCGTTGCAAACTCTTGTCTTGTTTGTTAGCCAACTGTTTGGCAACATTTTGACCATAATTAACATGATAAAATAATAAGTTTGGAAGAATCTATGGGTTTCAAAAGGATACGATACAAAAGTTTATAAAGTATGCATGTAATCAAAATATCTCATAGTTAAAGCCTACTTTGTATCTATCAGAAATGCGGTAACTTCAATGAGTGACATAAGTCGAAGCTCAAAGGTGAATTTTCTTAACGTGACTTCCTGACAATAGACGAGTTGTTGGCTAATTTTGATGCGCGTTTAAAGTTCATGCCATATTTTGGAACAAATACAATGGTAGGACAGACACATAGCTCCCTGGTTGGTTGGTTGGTATTATTGGTAAATGATTAGAATTAAGTTTGAGTAAATGAAACGAGTTAGACACAACCATTGGGGTGCCTCTACTCGTACGTTTCTAGGAACTTTCAAGAAGTTTGTTACGATTTACTGAGTGATGTCTTAAGCGGTGCATTATAGGGAAATGACTTCCTGTTTCACGGTAAGGCTTGTGGTTACAAATCATAATGCACTATCTATGCCTCGCTATGGTGCAGTCGTTGATTTATAGATATTATTTTGATTTGCATAAGCGTACCTAATACAGTCTTCGGTTATACAGCTGCAGCCCACGGGGAAAATGAAAGTGGAGGTTTGTTTTCATCATTTCGACTGACAAGGCGGTCACGATCTGTCGGTGCCGAGTGGTGCCGACTACATTATCAGATGTCATTGTTACAATACCGCGGTAAGTAGGACTTCAAGTAATTTGTTAACAAGATGTTCTTTTCTATCTTAATGATCTCTGCTATTCAATGATACGTGTTTGATTGTATAATGGGCCTATAAGTTTGATACTTGAATATATGTTGAACAAGTTCTTGTCATAAACGTTGTTAAGGTAATGGCTCTTCTTTATTTCATAAAACATTCAACTTGGAACAACTTGTGGCCTTTTGAAACGGTAGAAAGGATTGGTTTAGGTTTAATACACAAATATTTATACAGGGTGAAGAGGGAAACGCCGAAAACAGATGTTGGTAAAAACGAGCTTAATTTTTTTTGAATAATGAACAACTACTAAAGGCTGATGTTGCATAAATAACGCGAAAACAAAAACGACTGACCTTATAAAAAAAATAATTTTAGTGTTTTTTGGTAGCGTTCCGTTTACACTCTGTATATACTTAATTTCATAGACTTGGTTGTAATAAGAACCTAATTGGCAGTTTACGCCTATAAAGTTAATACGACACAATAACAATCTAAGATTAGGAAAGTTAACTCGCTCTGTTATGTCTAGTTTAGTTTAGATGCCAGGGTACTAAAATAATATTTATTCAGTCACCTGCCCAACTGTAATGCCTGCTTGTAAATGTATTGAAGTTTCAACAGAGTTTATGTGGGTGTTCAACCTGTACAGGAAGTTAATTCGCAAAATTAATGACTTACCTTAACTTAGGTAAGTTGCGAAATCACAGCAACCTGCTACAGTTGAAATAAATGCCGTTTCATGTAGATTATGTGTAGGTATCGAATACTTATTAATTACTTTGGTTGCAATAGGTATACGTTTATATTATATCGATTTTTTTGTTAACATTTTTAATAGATATCTCTACACACCTATTCCGGTCAATTTAATTTATCCTTCAAATATCGCACGCTCATGTGGCCAAATCTAAGAAGTATAACAATAAAACACGCCTTATACAATACGTAGTTAAGTTATACATAGTTGCAGTACTGTAAGAAATGCCGAGTATTTCGGAATTGTTGCGAGCAAACGGTAAGCACAATGCAAGCATTCGATTGCGTTCGTAACATAACGTAAGTATTTGGAGCGACATTTTTTGCACAGGTGCAAGTCGTGTGCGATAGGTAAACATGTTATAAAACGTTGCATCATGCAGCTCCACATAACCGTCAGTTCTCGTACGCGAAGAACAATAAACACTTGTAATCATTGGTAATTGTCGCGTGGTGAGAACGGCAGGTTTTTGCGCGGGCGCTCACAAAGCCGCGGAAAGCGTGGCCCCAGTGTGTATGAGTGCGATGCCGAACCAGATTTACGTAATGAGAGCCACGCAACTTTCCTTGCACGGAAATGTCGCGAGTCTCAACTTGGCGCTTTTTCGATGACAGCAACGCACCAATTGCAAAGCTTCGCTCTTGCGAAGTTTACTTATGAGCCAACAATTTTTAAACGTCTTTAATGTTTTGTTTTTGCGTAATTTTTACATACTTTTTGGTTGGCCATGTTGAACTGTAGGATATGGACTTGGGACCTAAATTACAAATTTTTGGTTCGTTATACGTATATACCATTTCTAGTCATTTCATTAACACTTGTTCGTGTCCATGATTTGATAGCTACTTTGTTTGTTACAGACGCAAACACTGCTTCTAAACAGTAGACATCGAACGTTATATACAGGTACAAGTTAGTTAAGTTATACGAGCAATACCTATTAACTTTATACGCGTTTAGTCCGAATGTATGTTCCGGTAACTGCATACCAGAGCGTGTATTGCACAGCATTTTGTGTTCCTTATTGCTTCACCGGGAGACGTAAATGGTAGTGTATCGGAGACTGTACGAGTTGCGCACAACCAGACCGACGGGCGCTGATTAAAATTCCGACAACAGAGCTTAAATACTAACAGAAACATACCCGAGCCACCGCCTAGCCAGTCTGATTTGTACCAATTCCCTCTCCTAGTCAATGCAATCGCCTTACTTCACTCAACCTACATCTCGACAAGCATCCATTTAACTAAGACATATTGCCCCAGCTACTTGTAATCAACTTTTTGTCTCTCGCTATGATTCATATTGCTGCGACGACTACGCGCGTCACAGAAACACATTTAACTACTGTATACTCAGATAGAGACGCAAAAGATGTTTCTTCATCAATCACGATGACCAAAGAAAACCGTTTAAAATGTTTATATCAAAGTCGATATGAACGCTGATTAATAGCTAAGAAACTATGAAACATGACTCCACACTACACATGGTACATCCCTACATCTAAGAGTTATATCATTCGCACGGTTAGCACATTTTATTAATTACACCTTAAGATTTGTTCAGCGACAACGATAGGTGTGTTGTGTTATAATGAGTAATAATATTCTTTATGTAACTTTGACTCACTTTCACGTCTTTATAGTTGGCGACGATTTCCGAAGCGAAAGTATTATTGCCGATGATGGGTTTGTTCTTGACGCTGGGGAAGATGATCCCGCCCTTGCGGCTGGCCGGGCGCGGGCTGGTGCTGCCCGTGCTGGCCGTGCTGGCCGGCGTCACCGTCACCGTGGCGCCGGCGCCCGCCGTCGAGCTCCACGTGCTCGACGTGCTGGAGGTGCTCGTGCTCGTACTCGGGCTGCAGGCGACACGAACATTAGTCACCGTACACCCCTACACCTCGATCGCTAATTACATATCGCTAGTGTAGGATGTAACAGTAACACACCACAATCGCTAGGGCTCGCAAAATATATCGCACAGACAAAAGCAATCGCACAATCGCATAGGCTTAATTGGAAATAGAAAGATATCACCTGTTGTTTAGTGTGGACGAGGGCGGCATCGTGGTTGCTGCTACGGTGCTTGTAGTCGGGTCGGTGTAGGGTTCGTCGACTCTGTATCGGTTGGGGGCGTACTCTACCAGTCGGTCGATGGTTGGGTCCAGCAGAAGTTCAGCAGGTACCGGTCGCTGAGCCAGCGTCGCGACGTCGTCCTCCTGTTTCTTCAGTCGTTTTTCTACCATATCCAAATTTTCTATGATGAGGTTTGTTTTTAACCGTAGATCATTGTGGATTTGTCCAATAGCACGCTCCTGACGCTGCGTCTGAGTGAGTAGTTCATCTGACTTGGGTACTAAGTCATCTACGGAGCTCTTGGTACCGACTACTACGTCCCAAACCTCATCCATTTTTTCTGAGACACTCATCATGGGTATTATTTTATTTACAAGGGTATCTATTTTACTACTTTTCGCCGTTATAGGAGCCTGAGTACTAGTAGCTGTACGATTCTTGAACAAACTGTTGACATTGATTGAAGCATCTTCAGGCTCGACTATAGCAGCGTGTACATCGGCCATCATGTAAAGTACTTTGCCCAAGTTTTCTGAGACGAGGTTGATATGGAACTGAAGTTTTCGATCGACTGTGGATACAGAGCTTCTCAATTGATCTACTTCTTTAGTGATTTCATTGATAACCTCGGTGTTCAAACCTTTTGCAATTTCTATTACGTTCAAATTGATAGGTTTCTTTTCACTGGCCTCGGCATTGATGTCATCGACTGGCAAAAAGTTACTGTCGATCTGATTTTTAAGGCCTACCAGTTTCGTGTCGATGTTCGAGACTTTTTGATCCAAAGATTCCAGTTTTCGGTCAAGCAACTGTGCGTCACTTATCTTGTTTTTATTTTCGTTTTGCTTTTTAGCGCTATTTTCGGTAACGCTTTCCTCGTCACTCTGGCCTATGTGGCTGAACAGTTTTAGGTCGAGGTTCCCCAGTTTTGATATGATAGCATCAGTTTTGTGTATGTTGTCATTTACTCTCGAGTCGAGCGCTTCCACTCTCCTCATTAAATGTTCGACGGCCTTGTCCAAGTTCTCTATCCTTTGTAGTTTTGTCTCTAACGTGCTCACTATTACTTCAAAAACGTTGAATATGTACTGCTCTCTGAAACAACAAGAAAGAATTGTTTTAGAATCTGTTTTGATCAAGGTACTATCAACTCCATAAAGGGTTTTAGAAGATAGATACAATACAAAAGTCAATTATAAATTATGTAGCTATGTTTATTTACTTCTATAAACCTAGTGAAATTGAAATATCTCGCATCATAGTAAGTTGTTATGCAAGGAAAGAAATAGAAACCTTAAATACATGCTACCTACGTGCGTGCCACAAAATGTTTAATCGTGTCACAGACCTAAGACTCATGCAGACATGGCGCACGACGTTCATTGAACATAAGTTAGTTCTTGTTAAGAGTTATTTAGGTACACTTGCGATACTCTGACAGTGTTCGAACCTATAAAATATATAGCAATTTGTTCCAGCGATTTCGTAAATTAAACGTCATGTCGAACCAGTTTATGAGCCTATGTAATAGTAAATTTTTTCGTTAGACTTCATTCAAATGGTCTACGCGCTACGGTACATTTTGTTTGATCATATAACAGTGAGTGATGACATAGGTACCTATTTTTTACTATTGGCACGTCTATTAGAGTTGTAGCTAGTATTGATAGTAATACTGACAGAGTTGACGTGTTATAAAAACAATACGCGTGTGTTTATGTCCAGTGACAGTATAATGTATAATGGGTTGCGTCATACACGTCGTACAACGCTACAAGTACAGTATAAATCAAAACAAAATAGTAGTGACATTCAACGCATGTTATATTATATGTAAAGGAAAATTTTCTATTTCCAAGAATATAGGAAAATGATGGAAATCATTAATATATTTGTACAAAATTCATTAGGCATCATTAGTATGTTAATAAATACCTATGAACGGTATCGCGAGCCGCGTTGGGCCAATCGATATAATATTTATGTAATACATTTACATGGGAATTATTAATCACGATGTTGTCAATGAAATAAACAAGTTTTATATATTTACTCACAACTTTCTTCTTGATGTTTGACTGAAGCATTGACTCATCTTTAAGTTTTTAGCTTAAAATGCCAACAAGTAAGCAATTTTATAAGTTGGAGGACAAACAACATGTGTTTGATAACTTTACATAACAAGCAATAATTAAACACGTAAATGGATAATGGGATCTATAAACTAGAATCGAAATAGATTCGATGACGACGTGATTTAGTTTTACCGTCACAGTGAACGACTTCCAAACCAATTAAATATATTTGAGCAACAATAATCGCAGTTATTATAACTTTCGAAGCTAGCACTAATCTTGCGAACAGCAAGGTGCTCGCCGACATAAATTCATTTCGAAATCACAAACGAACCTGTTATTATATTATATGTATGTACAGACTGTCGGTCGCAACTCGCACCACATCGACCTAAAGTGAAGCGAGAGGCTATCGGCCGGTATTATGCAAATCCAGTGTAAAGTCGCAGTTTGGTCAACCGGCCCACTTTAGCAGTGTTTGCTTTACTAAATTGATAGCCTGTTACGACCTGTCCTATCCGATACGTGAATAAACTTCCTGAAATAGAAACATTTGCTCAAGTGAACCAACGGCATTGAGGATTTTGCAACACCTGCCTCCTTTCCAACGCATTATAGGTTCTATATTCCAGGGAATGGTTCTAGAAATTAAATCGAACTGGTGTTGATTAATGAAGCATTCAATGTAGTTGTTTGCTACTGGTGCCCACCGCCTGGGCCGACAGACGTGGAAGTATTTTGTAAGTTGTCTGCCGACGTAGATTGTAGATTGTTAGCTATTAGGCACTCGTAGCTACTCGCGGCTCGCGTGATGCCAATGTTTTGCCAGAAATCCGGCTCCTATGCTAACAGTTAGTGTGTTAATCAATCACATTAATTACCAACTTGTTTGATTCGACAGAGATTCGTTCTGTTGTTACCGACTTACCTACTACCTATACATATGTTAGGTAATCCATAAATACTTCACCAATTGTTGATTGTTAACGCTGCGTACTAAACTAGACATTGCGATGAATAAGTAATTAAAAGATAATTGTTTGTATCTGTACGTACAAATGTATATTTTGTTACTTTCATCTAAGGAAAAGTTTGCTGTTGAGCTGTTGTCTAGTAACCCTCAGGGGGTTACTAGAAAATAGTATATATAACGGTTACAGACGGACAGATAAGGAAAGAATTTCAGTAAAAATAACTTCAAAGCTAGAAACTTGTGATGAAAAAACTGTAAACAAAACCGAGTTCTTGATAAAATCGTGACAATCGTTTGTTACCTCATAAAACCACAATCTGATCAACACACCTATTAAGTTATTGAACATCTAAAAAATTGTATAATAATATGTAAAATAAAGTTCCGTTACTGCGTTATACAATACGTGTGAGGTGGATTTAGAATATTAGTTATTAATGTTATTATATAATGCTTTGTTAATTGATAACCATCTCTGACAATTAAAATAAATGGGCCTTCGAATTATACAAGAATGTAATAAAAATGATTGTTTTCGATTTACTAGTAGTAGGCTACGCACAAATTGTTTCCTTGTCAATCAAAAAAACATGGCGGTTACAGGGCCTTAGAGAATAGTTGTTTCTGGTAGATATAATAATTATCTATGCCACTTATCTACTGCTTCAGTAACTTGAGCAATTTCCTCAATACTGATAGAGAGAGGTGACATTTTCACTTGAATGCATACTTGATCGTTGGTTTACTTGACACAAGAATAGTGTCCCGGTCCCAGCAGGTTGTCAAGACTTCATTTTACTACCTACAGTCCCTATAGGCTGAGTTAACGGGTAACCAAACCACAATTTAGGCAGGCGTATAAGTAGCTACAGTAGATACATAGGTATACATTTTTTAGTAGAAAATTAATGAGCTCTTACTTAAGCAGTATAAACCTAGGTTACCTAGGTATGTCTATTATGTCAATGTCTAATCTTTCGTTGGTAAAAATGGGCGTGATGTCACGTCACCTAAGATTTACTTAGATGTAGTTTAGTGCTTTCACCTCTCTCTTTGTTTTAGACGTTAATGGACGTGTTCTTAGATAAGCATCGACTTAAATATTAGTTCTTCAAAGAGGTCTTATTTGTCTTTACAAGTTCTGTCTTACAAGTTAGATATATCGCACTTTTAGTTTAGACTTTTACAGATAACATCATCGTGAAATAACGTCACGGATTTTGATCGCTGAACGCCTACATTTTCCTAGTTATGACTCCCATGTAACATAAGCCCATTGCCATAGTATCGCGGATAATGATGGAAATTACGGTTTTTAGAATGAGAATTCGTACACAAAAGCTAGCACTTTTGAATGAATTACACAAATGCGTATGTGTGGTCTCCTCGCTCTCGGAGTAATCAATTATTCTTTGTCTTACCGAACGATGTCAGGCTTTCACGGTCCAGTTTAGCGGTACATTGTAGTGTTCCTTAAAGTGCAGGACTAATCCGAGGGCAGAACATTCTTTTGCTTCGATTCAAATGTGGTTCATGGTCCCTAGTTATTGTGTGGGACAGTGATATTGCGCGCTCAACCCGCGCAACGCTTTGTGCATACGAGGGGCCATTGTCAGGCGAATATTTTGTTCTATTTGTTCCGTACATAATGTAATACAACTCGCTTTGTCTGTCCGCGACGTCCAACGTCCCACGAACTGTAATTTTTTACACTATTACAATCACTTAATCACGAAAAGATTTGT
The DNA here is from genome assembly GCF_023101765.2 of Spodoptera frugiperda. Lineage (NCBI taxonomy): Eukaryota > Metazoa > Arthropoda > Insecta > Lepidoptera > Noctuidae > Spodoptera > Spodoptera frugiperda. Next base: position 5,832,938 of record NC_064236.1, read on the forward strand.
TTGCTTGTTTAGTTAGAACAATACATAGCTTGAGGTCGTCAATGTATGGACATCTTTATTGAAGACGGCTTGGTCAGTTCTTCATTGTCAGTCGTGATTTTGGTTGAATGAGATTAGCAAACATAATGGTATGTTTATATGGTATGTTATATGTTGGTTTTTACATGTACATTTGAATACCATTTTAGATGTACCGTTATTCAAAAACGATCATATGTCGTGATTATTTTATTATCGGTTAAAATCTGAAAAAAGTAGAATATGTATTCCACGACTCATATGAGGAATGGTCTCCCATATCGTGAGGCTCCCATACCGAGTCGTGAGTCTCCCACATCTCCCGACTGACAACAGACCGAGATTATGACATCATTATGGTTAATGACACGAAAGATCTGTATTGAAAAGTACTGACAAGAAGTACATTTTTATACCATACAATTTCGTCCTCATTAACAACTTATTATCTCGTGATTTGAAGCGATAACTCAGCTAACTACCAAAAACATTTGTCCAATTTACACTTGAATTATGGTGAGAATAACAATTAATTAATTAAGTTTTCTAGTTCATTGTTATTGCGTGCACCTTATCAGATAGTATGCCAGCACGATTATAATCGACAGGCACACGCTTGATGTATGTTATGGTCGAGTCGACTACAAGGACTTTATAAGAATCTAGGTAAATATAATTAGTTGGAACTTAGCTGAGATATAATCGACAATGGAGCACTAATATGTCACCAGGTATGTTATAAGTAGAAAAAAACAACAAATATTTTCATGGGAATTACAAGAGTCGCACTCGAACAGTGGGACCTTGTGTGAAGCAGTGGGTATATCCGTCGTAAGCTAAGCATTTCGTACGAATATTTTGACGGCGACTTTGAGATTAAATGAACGCTGACCCTCGTGTGACCATGTAGGAGCTCTGTGCGCTACCCACGCGCCACGTACGCTGCGTTCGCGGCGCGTTGCGTGTAGCGCCGATCATTCGTCTAGGCTGCGGCTGCTGCCGATACACCCAGATATTCTGTTACAACGTTACATCACCATCTAGTTGCCGATTGCGTTTCTATATTGTTTTGACAACATAATTAGGATTAGAAACAATAACAGCGGGGTCGTGTTGTTCCCATAAAAAATATTGACAACGTAATATTAGAGGCTTTCTGACCTTTAAAGTGACATGATAACTCAATATGGCTGCGATAATGTTCTTGTATTACACTCGACGTGCAGTTTTATGTTTGTATAATAACGGGTTCATAGGTTTATGGCCAACATGCGCCTGTATAGGGCACACCTGCGTCTTGATACTACTTATTATAAAATGTTTACTGGTTACTACATTTTCATTGTTTCAAGAGCATGAGAAAACTGTTCGTGCATTTCGTCTGCGTAAGATGAAATTAGATCACAATTACGAAGTCAGTTTACATAACATCGTGTAGTTATTTTGTATTATTTTTTTCGAATAAAATGTGATATTTAAAGCTGTTGCTTAATTAACTTTATTCACTTTTTAATTGATATTGCAACAAGCGTTGGTATCGGCAATACGGTACACCTGAAGATGCTAATTCTTCCTCACGTAATACACATTGTACATGTCGTATTTATTTACTTACGTGTATTGTAATATGTAAATATGGATCTAAACAGTTAGACGTATTGTTGTCGCTCTGCCCTTTCACACACCAATGAGGAAACGGATAGCTTATCGTGATTTTTGCATTTAGCTAATGAGTTTCACACATGACTCGTTTGAAAGTTACAGATATGATGAAATCGTCGCTTTAGTTCGATCTTTAGGGATTATAACAAAGTTCCATGGCGAAAAACGAAAGAAAATACTCGTTTTCAGTTCAGTTTTCTTTTAGGTATTACTTAGTAGGTAATGTTTAGTTAATTTCAACGACGCTTCGAAGTGAACAAAATAATGAATTCAAACCCTATATCATAACTAGACACAATACAACGAAAAAGTAAAACTTGAACTTAAATATGCATCTGAAATCGTGAACAATGAATATTGGGAGTGAAAACTACGAGTATATGTTCACTTCATCACTACAAAGAAAACTATGAAGTCGCTTAGATGCACGCGATAACGTCGTATGTAAAACTAGAGACCTGATTGTCTATGCCTAACAACCATTTTTAATATTTGTTCTATAACATCTATGATATAATATCTATTCACCTATTTTATAGGCTCTTGACAGATATTCAACAGAAGTAATTAAGTCAAAATCGATCTAAATCGAAATCTTGCTCGTTCTTCTCCATAGGAATCAATACAACTTGGAGCGTAGATAGCTTCCCTCGTTGACTGACCGACAAATTGACAATGTTTTTTTTTTGTTTCGAGTTCAAACGCGCCTGTCTGGTCTAATTGAAAATAAATTATTTTTACTTTGCCTATGATTTCGATCAAATATTACGCACTGAAATTGGGTATTAATATAGGCTATATAGGTAATAAGAAACATAAGCAATTCTTGACACATCTTCACGCTATAGTCGTGTCGATAGCGAGCCGTGGTATGTTATAGGAGCCTGCGGAGCGTGACTGGTAACAGTTACATCGGTCTGTTTGTATAGACACTTTGTGCCGATGTTCTCTCTACGAGGAACACGCAACAGTGACTCTGCGGTATCTCACGCACCTTAACAAACGTCTTCACTAATAAAGCATACAATTTGTACGTCTGTACAGAGTTATTAAAGCTGGTTTTTAATGCAATGAAAGGCATTTCTTTTATAAGTCTTTATCGTTCATCTAAGTATTTATGTTTGTGTCTATTCTGCAAGAACGGCGAAATCGGTGTATAATTTCACTCAAAGATAGAAGGACTTAATTATTGTAAAATTATACTAGTTACTGCCACCCAGGAGTGTCTAAATCTCCGTATCTATATTTTGAACGAACAAATGTTATTTTGTCCAAGTAGAAAGCGAGTTCACACAGTAATAAAGATTTTTATTTTATATATTTGATGATATAACATAACATTCAACATTTTAGAAATATGTGTTATTGTTTTAATGCCTGACTTGTTATGTTACGTGCTCATGTTGTGTTTAACTTACTCACTATTGTGGGTTAAACTAGGAAATGATATAGTTTGCCAATACATGGAACTGAACTCTTTATACTTACAATGATCTGAAAACTACCTATTGCCAACGTGTCTATTTGTAATTATCTATAGTTTGGCTTAATGTAAGAGCTCAAAAAATATTTTATTTTGTTTATCTGCGAAACGTTATTATGTCCTGAAACCATAGTTTCATAGTCAAAAGCCAAGTAAGCGGACGTTGCGGAATCCAAGACAGTCATTAATGTCCCTGAGACGCGCGGACTTCAATGTTTCGGTGTTTTCATGGTTGTATCCTAGCTAACAGGAGTTGCAGTGATATGAGATAATGTAGCGGGCTAGTCTCATTAAAAAAAAATCCCTAAGCCACCTTACAAACGTGGAGATTGTGATAACCAGGGGGAGTCAAGAGTGAGGATTTGGTACAGTAATGGACTACAACGTCTTTCGGCTGATGACGATGATGATGATGATCCAAACGTAATTGATAAACCAAGTAATCGTGCACTGCAAATGCAAAAAAGTAGAGAGATATCAAAAGTTTCCTAGATAATAATACCCAAGCTTGACTAACGCCAATTTCTTATTCAAATTGTATCACGTAAGTTGCCAAAAATAGTTTTATTATTCTACCTTTTACGTACAACATATATATGTATATGTAGATATGTACCAACATATTTTTTTCCAGTTTAGTTAGCACAGAAATGTTGAAACATTTCCAATTTGCAAGAGTAATTAGTCCATCTCTTTTTCTTTTTTTATTACATGTGAGTTGAGAAATGAGTTTCTTTGCCAATGTGGGTAGTGGGGACCGGTTGTTGCTGTGTTCGAACTATATACTTAGAGCCTGACATTGCTTATATGCTGTTGTAATTGTACAGAACAATTAAATAAATAATATGTTTTAGCCTAATGATACTAGAGATTGAGCGACAGACGGATTTTTTTTGTTTAAATAATTTCATAGAAAATGATAGGTGACGAAAACTGATCTGAAGTAAAGCATGAGATGTGTCGGAGTCCATCAAGTCAAAACCTATACAAATTCTTTCGATACACGAGGTAGATGTGCATATCTATGTATCTACAATTTTCCTACTATAAAGACATAAACGCGCGTTGCCGTAAATGCATACTACTAAGTGATCTTCAGGTTAAACTAATTGCTGTTGGGTAGAGAAAACACCAACTGTTATATGGTATCTTAATTTTTACTAACGAAACAGTATTCTTTCGCTTTATAGGGTTAATAAATGGAAATTAATAACAGTATCTACACCATATAAACGTTACAACTAAGATACCATCGATCAGTAAATGTTTATCTTGTACTCAATAGTAATTAGCTTGAGCGAGGTTGGCCTGGAGATCACATAGTAGGTAGGCTTTAACGACAACGCTCGTTGATGTCTTTATAATGGGAAAATGTGTAACATGCTCATATATCTGACATATTGAAAAAAAAAAACATAAATCCTGTTCTCGTGCACTTCTAATCACCTAAACCTCGTGTCACATGCGTCAGTTCAGGAACAGTTTTCTTCGACCAGTGAAGTTGGTTAAAAATACGCAGTTAGTATTTATTGCTGACTTATTGCAAAGTGAACTATAATACTCTGATTATTGAATTCAAAATTAAATGTTCCTACGTTTCCTTATCAAATTTTTTTTTCAATTGAAATTCCGTATACAATATCTACATATATACCAATATTTGTTAGTTAAGTCCCTTTGAATTTCCACGTATTTTTGTCTGTTTGTCTCTTTAAAATTCAAGTGTTCCTGACGGTCAGTGGTTAATGGTTTTTTCTAATATTATACTAAAAACGTGTAACCGCAAAAGAGCAGATATTTTTTATCGACAATTAACAGATTTTTTCGTATTTTATCTAAAGAGTTTCTATATAACTCATCTATAATATGTTTTTTTTAGTATATACATCTGCCTTTTGTAAATACCCATCCTAGCAAGGTTTGTTTTTAAAATATAGTTTTTGTATAATTTCGCTATAAATCGCCAATCGTCGATTTCTTTTCATTCAAAAGTTACGAATCATACAAATAATGGACAGTTTTTTCCAAGTTAGGTACCAAGACCTACATCACACAAACAAAAACTAATTAAATTAAACACCACATTTTATTGAATGTCCAACTAAAAAGAACAGAAGTAAAGAATTAATTCTTATGTAAATAAGAAAAAATTTAAAGTTTATGATATTTGGATTCGAAACATGATACTAAAACTTTCTATTGGTTGACAAGACTATTGAAGAAATCATCCATAAAATAAAATGTCGCATTTGCAACTTGACTTTAAAAAAACATTTTAGCACGGCGCCATCTTAGGCAACTAATACACGCTGAGATTAAATCAGATAGAATTAGAGTAGGTATATACCTTATGTACCACTATTTAATTGTATTCTGTACATTAAAGATTAAATAAATAAATATAAGTAGCTACTACAATAAATACAACATGATAGTTACCACTTCTCTATTCTGTGATAGTTACAGTACCAATGTGTCATTTTTCTAATCTTTCTTTATTCCGGCTAATCTTTGAAATAGATGGACCGATTTACGCGGGGCTTTTACTGACGGGTGGCTAAGATGCAGCAGTAATTCGGGTTACTTTTATTTAGAAAAAAAAAATAGTGAGCCTGTAGGTAATCCACGTGAAGCCGCACGCATCAACTAATTTCTAATAAAATCTACCATACCGTAACAAAATTATTGATTACCTAAACTATTCCTTAGTAACGATTTTGTTTCGGAAACAATTGCTAAGGACTGGCCTAGGTAACCATTAAATGACTTCAGAGTATAGCAGTATATGACTATCAAGCTATCATAGAAACAAAAAACACTCTTGAGTGATCATCGAATCCTACCTCATAACAAAGTAAATCATAAAAAAATTGCTCAAAGAAGATCAATTACAAGATTCAGAGTATTTCCATATCGTAATGGTTTTTTATTTTTCAAGGAAATTTTCCTGTGGTCGTAGGTGTGTTTGCAAACACTGATCTCGCACGCATACCCGGAACACTACGCATATCTGTAGGTCAAACAAATATTGGCTCAGTTCGAAAACCAACCGCAAACGTAGCGCAAAAGGCAAGAGGAAAACCGTTGAGTTTATATTCTTATGAAAACAATTGACAAAGTACATTATATTATTTTCTCTGTCATTTACTGAAAAAATAATGTTCAGGCGTAACTGTGCAAAGATTTGGTGATCTATGTTGCATGTAATGATATGTAGATGACTGTTGATGAAGCAAAAGAGGTATGTAAGATTCGTAGCAGTTGGCGTTCCTTTGTGTCTGCCCACCCCCATGGGAGACAGGCGGGAGGTTATGTATGTATGATTAAAAATACCACAGAGAACAGAATAGACTTGAATTGCCATCTTACGAAAGTAAAACTACAAAAAATATTTATATTCTCAAGCCCCAGGCATTTAGTAAACATACACCAACACCAATAAACATAAACATAAAAGAAACTTTATTGCTAGTAACATTAAGTGTCACTGTATAAAACGTGTTCAATTTATAATACTACATCAAATTGATATACAACATGAAAGACAGTCCACAAATAAACATAATCAACTCGACAATTAAATGCGAAATTATCTTGTTTGGGAAAATGATACAATAATTACCGCGCACAGTAATTTGACTGGACGTTTTGCAACATTTAAAGGCACGCAGACTACTTGTCAAGTTAAACTTGCAAGTAATTTCACGATTTTATCGAATGTATGATTATTACAGGTCTATATTTGTAGATAAGCGTCCACCAATGATGGATTGGCTGCGCAGTGTACCTACGTTTGTTGCAACTGTCCATAACTTTATCTAATGACAACTCGTCTAGAGCAACCCGTATTATAAGGTGACCACGCCGCAAATATGTTCAAATGATTAGGCAATGTTTTGATATATTATAACTACCTACGAAAGCCGAAGGAAAATTGTCGCAATCTGATCATGTTCATTAAAATTCAAATTATAGAATTTAGCTCAAAATTGTGGCGACTGACAGTTCAATTTACATTAAAGAGAGCGGAACAGTTTATGTAAAGGAGGCATTCCCACATGACAAGGACGTTTGGATTTATGAAAACCCTCTGTAACCGAGGAATGATTTAGTACCAGTACCGTCGAGAACATTCTGTTTCAAGATTAATAAAAAGGTCTTAATTACTATTTAAAAATTTTTAGAACGAAATACTCTGTAAAATTTATCACAAACGTCTACTCTGAAATGAGAAGAAAAAGTATTTGCTTTTCACTTATTTTTTTAATATTATATTTGATAACAAAATTTTTGTTAATATTAGATTTGAAAATTAAACAGAGTATTGACCATAAAACAGGCATGTGACATGATAATGTTAGAATCAGCATAGACAGGCACTTTATTAGTAAATCTTGTTAATGTTACAGAATTTCAGAAAGGATTAAATCCGCATCTGTCTGTTGGAAGGACCCTTGTCCATGTCAAGCTGAATGAATAACAACTACTGCATTTGTACAGCTGAAAGCTCTAGAACTCGGTCGCAGTCACAAGTCACAACATTCGTGATCTTATAACATTATACAGCATATTATCTACCATGGGCCAATCAGTAAGTATCACTTCGTGTTGTTCTCTCAGCAGGCGGTCCGATTTGTATTCATGTTCGTAATTTATAATTATGCTCATATGTCTCTATTATATCACGTATTTATTTATTCAGAATATTAACTTGAGAAAGGGACAACTTTCCTGTAATTTGATAACAGTTTATATTAATAGAAAGCATGTAAATATTACACAATCACAACGTATTAATTGCCTACAGTTTACTACATAATAGGCCGGCGATTGTTTTATAGAAGCCTTTCACTCTTTTAAAATAATTTTAAAATGTCCGTCGGTAGCGCAGATGCAGGCAGCAGGTATACGTATGATAAATCTTCAGACATGTACATAAGTTAAGTATTTGACATGACTGACGTATCTCGTCCAAGTATTCGTACCGCGCCATAATTCTATCGCGTAACGACTGAATAATTATATCTGAATCTGTTTAAGAATTCGGCCCGCGAGTTGACTAATACGGTCACACGACACAGATGTATGCGGTGAGCTATAAACACATGGTTAAATTAATGTGCAGTCACCAGCGCCCGCGCACACGCGCGCCCGTGCTTTACGACCATGTTCAGCCTGCTCTGATTTTATCTAACATCGTATCAGTAAATGACATGATTGTGTGCTTAAACAAATAACTGATTGGCCACACAACGCGCTTTTAAACTTTACTATTTATGATTTCATTTAGGTGCTTGGGTGATTGTTTGAGCTTAAATTACCTTGAACAAAGAAGTATTTAATCTCTGATACTGTGCAGATACAGCTGCGAGGTTTACGAAGCGTAAACATTGTATTATCACGGCGACGAAGGAGTTGGCAACTTGAAAGATGTTGCCACAGATGTTGGCAAATGACAAACTCGACTCATTTTGAAATAGGATGAAGATCAGAACGAGTATGTGGAGCGGGTTCAGTCAGCGATACGATCAGTTCGGAGTTGATTGACGGCTTGCGTCCACCGGGGAAAGGTGGTTACGTAATGTCACATTATTAGTACGCGAGGAAAATACGGTGGTGATGAATGATACGGCATGCGCTGCACCGACACGGCTCGTTAATATAGTTCAGTCTGTTCCGAGCCAGTCATAATAACTGCAGTCTGCGACTAGACACGACGGCGCCGAACGTACAGAAAGTGAAATTAGATGTTCATTGAGTGTTTAGTAATCACTTAAAATGACTACTGCGGTGAGGAGCGTCCGTGAATCAAATACCACATCATAAAAAATGTAAACACGGACTTACGTAATTGTCAAATAGAATAAGATGACGAACTCTACTCGTATAAAGGAGGCTAGTTTTGTTACAACGCACTTTAATGATGATGCTGCATTTTCATACACTCGATATTGATTGTATATGTTTATTGTTTTACAAGTGGGAGTACTTCGTTTATAAAACTATCTCAATTATTATTACATTTAATTACATATTTTCTACTAACTCAAGTCACTGTTGGCTATATTATATGGTTGTTATTAAAATCAGTTCTTTCTTAGAAACGACTTTGACAAATTAACACACAATGTTAGAACGACCTCTACTTGATCTAGATTTATGTTTAGGCAAACATATTTCATTTTTAATTATGTGTCGTGCTATTAACTTTTGAAAATTGATGGATGGTAAATGACTGTATAATAAGGAAATAGGTTACAAATGTCATCTATATATTTCATGTTTTAATCGTGATACTCTGATATTTGTGACATCAGTTGATGAGACGGATCATGAATGTTGTTCTTTTATTTATATATGACATTGTTATTGTTGAAAATAACTTACATAAGTTAAGTGAACTACTTGCTTGCAATAGCAAGCAAGGAGTGTTTTATTTCCGTCAAACACTCAATAAACTAGTCTAATTTATTAAATTAAGTGTCCATTATGTTTCTTTTTGTTTTCATCACCCAGTAAAAAGACTATGCAGTATTTAATAGATATTTTGTAATAACAACAGACACGTCTCGTAGTTATTACAGTTACTATAAGTACGTGCTCTTTTATCTTTACATCAACTGCTGACAATTTCACAATGACTATGGACCTTGGTTGAATATTTTTGAAATCACTTTTTTAGTTAATTTTTTTTCCTAAAAGCGTGAGGAATTGTGGTGTAGTGTGATAAACACAATTGACTGAAAAAATAATTAAGTGGTTCGGGTTTTTTGTTGGTCTAGCAAAATATGTTTTGTTGTTCAATATGTTTGTTTAAAGGCGTGACAGTATTTGGGACAATATTAAGATAGACTAACAGACAATTCAATTTAACGTTTAATTTAGGATAAATGGAAATAAATGTTTTGACTTAAGAGCATTAAAGCTTGTTTACTATGTCTCATTAAGTAGCTTCTAGTTTAATCATTTAACGTATTTTCCATACAAAATGTTTTGAAATATGACGTGCCTGTTGAGTTAATTACTACCTAATCAGGCTAAGTTAAACTGGCCCCTAATGTTTCTTTAATTTTGAAAACATTTAGATTCTTAATACACTATAGAGGGTCTATATATCTAGGTATTATAAACTGAACTGAATCAGATTAGTTACCTACTATTACTTATTTCAGTCAGGTATATATTTAATGTTTATTGGGCTAAGTCGCTTTATTTATTGCAAATGAAACTCAACTTTATGATAGTTGGAACTAAAACTAATTTAATGTTTTGAGAATGGTCTGATTTATCTAAAAATAAGTAATAATGTAATCGTGTAGTAATTTAATCATTGATATAAATAGATTTAGAAGCGATAAAATAAACAAAAAGCCTAGTCAGTTCTTTGGCCACCTGGGGAATCGAATCCGGGACCTCTTGTACTCCACAAACGAGATAGTCAGAGTATTTATATGCAGTTGTTGTATGATATAAAATATTATGTTTATGTTTGATCACAATCTTACCGAAGTAGAAGTAAGCAAGCCGACATTAATGATGCACGCTTGTTTAGAAGCAGGCGGCTCATATTTCAGACGAGTTTATTACCTGTAACAAATAAGACGTTTTATTAGACACACATTTAATAAGACTGACTGACTTATTATAATAGACGAATGAAATGTGGGTGTTACATTATGTAGGCATCTTAGATAGGTATTTTGCCGGGGCTGTAGACAACCGTAGAGGCAACCATGGCTCCGGCTCGGAGCAATATTCGGGGTGATTTCAGTCGGCATAAGACCAATACAGGCAGTATCGGTCTCGCCATAATAAAGACGGGAGAAATCATTTGATGATCTTTTTCCCTACTCAAAAAACTATAGACAGATATTTCTAAGGTACCCAAACTCTGAATTTCTGAATGCATTGTCACTCTTTTTATTTCCTAACTTTTCGGGATTAGAGAACAAATTCCGTTTAACAAATCAATATTTTATTACTAGTTCATTCAATGAATACATCAAAATGTGTTAATATGTCTAGTTAGTAGCAATATTGCTCGTATATTATACTTTTTTTGTTAGATAATTATACACTTCACACGCATTGTAAACCAGTTAACTTGTAACACACATTCTAAAACTTGTAAAAGTCGATTTAAAACAAATAAATACATTCACTACTTGTTTACAACAATTACTTGTTTACACATCAATTTACTGGTGTTACATTTCAATTCAGTTGTGTTTTATAACATTATTCATGAAAATTAAGTACTTAGTGTCATACGGAGTAATAATTACTTATACCTATAAATAAAAAAAAAATTATACTTATAAATAAAATTGGAATGTTTATTTGTATTATTGAAATAACCGCTTTTAACTACATGCATATGAATATACATACGTAACGTACACTAAATTAATTTCTAAAAAATATGATTAATTGTATTAGAGATAGTGGGATAAACAGTTTGATAATTTAGTTTCTACATACATATACATAAAGTGTAAAGTTTTGAAGATTTTTTTGTGTGCGAGTACCTGAGTATATTGCAGAAACATTTTTGTAATGACGTTTCTCAATGATTATATTTTTTCTTGAAATTTCGCAACAAAATGATAAGTGTAAGGTAGAATGATTTCATGAAATTTGTGAACCGTTTATAATTTATAAAATTGCATTCAATTCGCAAAGCGATAAATGCAATAAAAGATTAAAAAATAAACAAAGAAAATAACGCTTCGATTAATGTTTGTACATTTAGCTGATCTCTTCGATTTAACGTAATCTAGCGCTCAATTCTATCATTATTTGTAAACCTAATTTCGTGTTCGTTTAAATTATTTTATTACCTTTTAAATAATGAACAATCTTTTAAAAAATCTTTATAATAACTGTCGTGAGAAATACTAAATTAACTTTAAACGATTAGAGAAAAGCTCTACTAGTTTCGAGTCCCAGAGGGACTCTTCATCATGAGTGGCGTGCTACAGAATAGTATTAATGTACGTAATTAAACCACGATTTTTAGATAATCCAATACAATCTTAGTAACTATGGTCAGTCCAAACACGCGTGTGTTTGGTCTTACAAACTCAACATTTTTCATTAGCACAACGAAACAGCTCCAATATAAAAATAAATCTTTTTAAATTGTTTTTATCTTAGAATTTAGAGCACTTAATTTAAGTTTAGAACGTTTTATAAACTGTAATTTTGTGATCGTATCTCAGTTGCATAGATTTCAGTAGAACTGACATCAAGGTTTTTACCAACAATGCAACGGACATTGGACATGCAACTCAATATGTTTTGACAGTAATATTATACATTAATATTTTAGTTTTTTTTTATATATAGTTTAGATTATACAGTAGTTAAGTAGATAGGTAGTCCGATCATTTGTTAATGTTTTTTTTAAGGGGGGTTAATCATCCAATAACTTCTCTTGCCAGGGCAAGGCGAGAGGGATTGTCAGACTCTTACTGATTAAAAAACCTCCCCGTTCCTACTCCTGCTTCTGGATCCGGAGTCCCGGTAAACCCGCTAGATAGTCCGCAGTTCCGGATTATTTGTTAATGCTGGAATTGTGATTGTGACCAAGTCGATGCGTAAAACTCACATTATTGAATTGTATTGAAATGACGAAACAGTATGTTCCTTTACATTTGCCTAAAGTAAGACGATTGTGTTTGTACCAGTTCTGTTTTCTATGGGACAATGAGACCGGCCAGCGTCCGCAAGGACCCCAAATTAAGGGGAGTTAGTACGCCATCTAGCGGTCAATCGGCTAAAACAGAATTTTACTTCGTATTATTTTTGTATTTTTCAATTAGATTTCTTGATTTTTTGTGAGTGTTACATGACAAACAGTGGTCCAGTATAAAAGCTAATCTTCAGTTATTTAACACAGCCGTGTTTTGTTATCTTATCTAATCTCAAATACCTATTGACAGTTTATGCAATAAATGAAATGATAAAAACTTTTGGTGACAAATTAATCACAAATCTTTCTTCTCTAAAGTACACATATCAATCACACTCAAAGGTACTTTACAGTTACAATTTCGTCATAAAACCAAATTTTCCTACAACATCTAGTATTGGCTTACAAATTAGATAATACTTATTATTTATATGTAGCAGGAATGAACAAAGTATTACCTACTATCAAACTTATAAATTTTAGTGTATGATAAAAAGGGTGAATCCCAAAGGATACCCTCTTACAAAAAATGGAATAGATTGTCGAATAGTCGGCGAGCGAACGCCAGTGGCATCGATCGGCCTCCTATTTAGCCTAACGCGTGTAACGAAACCATAGCGACTTTTAATTCGATCCCAACGCCATCTAGAGAGCTATGGGACAACATGAAAGCTTATTTTAGAAAATAACGTTTTCAATAATTCTAAGTCGCTGTGTGGATTAAAATACATGATATGTATTTTATAAAATAAGTATTTCGTTTTTATATGTTGGTGTTGCTTTATTTTATCTAAATATCGTATAGTTGTCATATTAACAGCACGCGCCATTAAAATTAATTAGAATGCAGTGTAAACTGAAAACAAAATATGTTTTAAAATTTTGGCTTATGATAATATGGTGCTAAATGAAATATTGCACAGTATCATTTTTAATAAATGTAAGTAATGTAAAATGTTCCGACGAGTATTGACTTTGACTTCACTGTTTAGTTCATCTAAAGGGCTAAGTATTTCCTTTAAAGGTTTTCCGATGTCTCAAGTCAAGAACTGACATTAAACAAATATGTTAACCACATTAGGCACAGCTAATTTAAGATAAGACTTATTTACGCTGTATTTATTCCTAAATAACTGACTGTCGAAGTCTACGAAGACAGAGTGACTATCTAAATGAAAATTTTAAGTAACTTGATGACGATATAAGAAGAAAATTTTATAATCGTATAAAATTTTCTCGTTCTCAATTTACATCGACAGAACCTGATACAATCGGACATCGGGAAGTAATTAAAACATTTTTATTTCCTACGTGTAAAATTTTCTTCCACATATTAAATTAAGCATCAAAATAAAATTAAACTCTCTAATGTCGTCAATAACGTAATCATGTAATATCTATGCAAATTGGAAACAGATTCATTTAACTTGGGAGTCACAGAAAAGTGAAACTGATTCTAATTACCGTTGATTAGGGCCCAGTTACTGTGACGAAGGTTTTCGTCTTGTGTATTCAGTCTGCGATAGCATTTCCACCTTGTGCTAAACCTAGATGACACTATTGTTGGGTAATGCAAACGAGGCATCGCATTTAAACGCGCCTTCAACTTTTCTTTACGTGGTTCGTGGAAACCACTACGTGGTACTCCGATGTTTACTTAGAAGTACTTATCATGTGTTAATCACTATTGTTTCCTGGATCCACGTAATCCGCTAAGTATGGTGCAATTCTGTCGTATTAGTGAGCTAATTATAGAAATGATGATTCTCGCCTTCTGTATTGTTTAGTAAAGCTATATACTTAGCTATAGTACGATTTTATTTTCATCAAAACTCCAAAAATAAAAACTTGACTACTTTTTTTCATATGTACAGGAGGTATGTAGAATTTTGCATCAGTTTCGACATCATTTGGGATTAATTTAAAGTTTGTCCATTGTCACTATTTCGTAGAATCACTCAATGCTGTAAGTAGCATGGCTTATGTTATTATAACACTAATGAACTCGCACCTCCAGTGTGTCGTATCGTGGCAAATGTAATAGAGTACGAGTGTAACAGTGCAGCTAGCCGCGTTTCGATTCGTGTGATATGATAACGATCAACCGACGCATTAGTGCATGCCAGTTGTATAATGAACGAGTATTTGTCTTTTACCATACGTTACATTACGTGGCCCACTCTTGTTAGACTAGTTACGAGCAGGGCGAGCCAACAACCTTATTTTTACCAAGTACCTAGTACGTGACTACTTCATGTAGGTCTGTAGGTACTACTTGTACCGCTCGACAGTTGTAATCATTGTCAATTTAACAATTATCGGTATAGTCCGTCCCAACTGCAGTTACGCAATCGAAGGTTTAAACATTTCACTCTTTCACTAGAGCTATGTAAGTAATCGAGAGTGCTCGTTGGAGTTTTGAGGAAAGCTTCGTAGGTATGTACGTACCTGCGCCGTACACTTATTTTACGTAATATTATCGTTTATGTGCTTGTATAGTACCTACCTACTTACTTTATTTTATAAAACACCCAATTTGAAGAATACGGAGCATTACGAAATAAAATGTTACAAGAAATAATGCGTTTCATCACATATTTCCATTCATTTTCTTGTACATAATAGCAATAAGGATGTGCATTAAGCAGCTAGCTAGCAATTGAATTAATAAAGTAGTAGCACAAATTATTCGTGTGAACTAGGCTTTAGTAAAAAGGTCGTGGTTGGTTATACCGTATCACGTAACAGTTTGCGTATTGCAGCTGACGATTTGATCACGAACTGTAAGCAAAAAATGAACGAGACTTGGTGTCGTGAGGTACCGTACCGGGATTGCAGCGGAGGCTCGGCCGATATCGGCAGTGCGGCAGTGCGGCTCATTGCGACTCCGGCACTCCGCCGAGAGATCCCTATCTCTGGCATACATTGCACTGCCGTCTGCACTGTCACGTCAATTAATTAAACCACTTTTTACCAAACCACATCTGAGATTGCAACTCTGGCGCAATATTTCAAATCGTCAGTCTCTAACCTCTGGTTCGCCATTAAAGGAATTGCAAACTTTAATGCATAGCGCGGTTATCATACGTTTCGCAATATTGATAAATACCTAGGTACCTAACTAAAGTTAGCAATGAAAAAATCAGTGCCTTAAAATAACTTTTAGTTAAAGAGCTAATGTGGTGCACGCTACGAGCAGATATAAATTATGTTTTTATGAAAAGGTCACATCATTAATCAGTATTTTAAAGTTTATGTAATTAACTAAATGTGTAAGTATGAAGACATATTTAATTGGTTTCCTTATGGATTTTCCTCTTGATAATGTGTTTTACTTTCATATTATTTCGTTCGAAACTACAGGGTCCTGTTCCACTGGCCTGAACTACAATATTCTCGATACTTGTGTAGTCAAGACGATGATGATGATTGTGCTTTTCACGTAGGTTAAAACATATTGCCTCATTAACAAGTGTAGGACCGCAAAAACACTGCAACATTTTGAGTATTATTTTCTTTAATTAAAGTATGTATAAAAAATAAAAATTACGTAGATACTAATATTTTTATAATAACTATCGTGACACATAAACTCACTAAAAAAAACGGTAGGCTGCGCGACGTCGCCGCGTCTGCGCACGCCACGTCTGCTCATGGTGAAGAGTTCTGTGACTCGGAACTAATAGAGCCTTTCTCAATATATTTACGTGAGTAAACTATTATTATTAGTTAATTTTAATAAAAATATGTAATTTTCTTCCATAATAACGAACGTAAACTTAATGCAATGTGTCGCAAATAGGAAATAGGCAACTGCTTTGAATATTAAACAATTACAACAAATTCCCACAATGGCAGTTGTATAATTTCACGTCATTTTCGTTTAAATTTAACCTCTTTCCTTAATATATGACAGTAATATACAGATTTATCTAAAAAGGAAATGTTCGGATTCGGATGTCAACTTAACTAGTTTTTAATGTATTCATTAATTTAATGATTACAAAGTGTATTAACCCTTGACGGAATTATTGAAAAGATAAAAAAAAAAATGTTGAATATATTTAAATTCACGTGTTTATACACATTAAATCTATTAAATAATTTATTATGTTTTGTATTTTTATTTTAATTTAGCGTTGCGAATCCTAATAAGTTAACGGAGTTTTCATAAAAAACTTGTTAAGTGAAGTTCGTTTAGCTTTTTTTGATTGTTTTTATAATATCTTGATTAGAGTTGGGGGCAATAACCTAGGATGTAGGAATGAACAGCTATTTCTGGCGGATGCATTTAAATGTTTATTTACTTTATCATTTTCCAAAAATATCTCTATAGGTAAAGACGACAAGATATATAGAAACTAGTTCTTGATCAAAGCTTCTGTGGTTGCATTGTAAAAACATAATTGCTATGCTTTATAACTGTTCAATTTACGTCATAATTAGGGCCCTGTGTAATAGAACCTCAATGTTCTCATTATGATTAGGTAATTGAGCTAAGATTACCAAGTCTAAAGTTACGGCAAAACATGCGGTTTTTGCTTCGCATATGCCTATAACGATTAGCATAATTACCCAAACAAATCTGGGTCTAATTAATGAGCTACTATCAAAATATTGTGAACCGCGTAGGTAAATAGAATAGGTATTGGCAGATAGATACAAACAACTATGGAAATATGAGGATTCAAGTTTTGTGTGATTCATAATGTAAAAATTAAGGATCGTTTAGTTCTTGTCTATTTGCTACTGGTTATTCTAGTGTTTGAGAGTGTTATTAGCTTAAAGAAACTTGCAGTATGGTAGTGCATTGTGAACTTCTCACCTTTCCTTGTGAGAAGTTGATAATGTGGTAAAATAGAGGTGTGGCACTTTTAGAAGTCAAAAGAAAATAAGCTTATATGGGTAGGAAGACCCCGATTTTCTTCATTTTTATGGAACAGGGGGCAACCCGATCACCTGATGGTTAGCGATCAACGCCGCCCATGATACCCGCAACACCAGAGGAATCACAGGTGCGTTATTGGCTTTTTAAAATGGAGTACTATCAAAATCATGTGTTTATATAAAAATCATTAGCAAAGTACCTATTTCTGTTTGTTAGTATACACTAACAGTCGCAGTTGAGTTTGGGTATACTCAATTATTTTCATGTCCATAATAGTTCACACATTCTCAGGATTTATAGATTTGTTTTGATGATTTGTATTGAAATTTTCCATAGTGAGGCGGTGACCGCATACGTGCTCCATCTGCCTGTTTTCTAAAGGTTTATAATATAAAAAACTACTACGTTGTTAGTTCTGCCTACGCCATTTTTTGTCTAGGTATAGTGCCACCTGGTGTCACACGTTTTCCTATGTGCTTGTTTGCGTGTTTACTTCATCATTCCATTTTTTCTATATGCTTGTTATTGCCCATCTCACTTGAATGGAGCTTTATTAAGGGGCGAAGCGAGAGGGAGTGACAGACTCTTACTGACGAAAAACCACCCCGTTCCTACTATTGCTTTTCGAGCCGGAGCGCCGGTAAATAAGCTAGGTAGTCCGCAGCTCCGGATATGAATAGAGCTGTGAGTGGGATTTCATATGTTTTTTAGCTTTTTAATAGCCCAATGTTTGTAGAAGATAATAGACTATTTTACATTATGGTAGATAGATAGGTACTTAAGAGCATAGCGTGGTGGTAAATGATAAGAGACCTAGTAGTTTCATGTGAAATAGTTGTTAGCGAAATCATTCTGTTTTATAGCATAGTAGCGGTGGTTTACGGTTCCACGGATAAAACGGTTTGTTTGACATCTTCTCTTTAACCTGATTCCCGGGGTTCAATGGCGTGAGACCAGACGTAGACGTGTTGATAGAAACAGGGGTTAAAAACACTCACAAGAAGGGAATTGGCTGTACTGACGAGTACCTATCGTACACTCACTAAAACTCATCCCATTATAATAGCTACAAAAACATAAAAAAAACACTTACCTCATTGTTACCAAACAGAGCTGTAAATGATACGATATTAGCTAGACTAAGCTCAGAAAAAAAACATACTGAATTAGTGATTAGATTCAATTATACGATTCAATTGAACCAAACATTGCTATTGAGCAATGTTAATAATAGTGAACTTACACGATGAGTGTGTGAGTGTGAACCGATAATATGATTACAGTAGTTGGGCTGGTGTGTGTTGGGTGGAGTTGGACCGCTGAGCGGAACTCACGCTGAGGTCGGCGAGCGGTGTTTATGAGCACTCTATCAAACTCCGCAAGGTCTCAGCCGTTTACATTGCTACTTGTTATCATTACATTATGCACTGCATCTGACCATACATCTTAAAATGTATTTTAATAAATGAATTAATTTCTTGATAGGAATGAAAACGAAAGGATAGGTTTCGTGGGGAACAAAGAAGAATCATATTCCTTTCGATATAAGGCGTGGTTTAGATGAGGCTGGTCATCATTAATTACTTTAGTTGTACCAGATTAAATTGAAGTATCAATTGTTATGATACAGATTATGTCAATACAATGTACAGGATTCAATACCAAGGCTTATACATCGCGTGTTGCTTACTGGCTATTGCACTTCACGCTTATGTAATAACAAATACCGAACTCCAAATACAACAAAACAACCGGCAGTTGTATCAAAAAAACCAGAAACATTTGCTTACATTTGTGGGACAAGACTAAATAAACATTAATTGATGTTTTTCCACAAAGTTAGCATGTCGAATATTGATTTAAGAAACGTGCGAAGCTGTATACCAACGTTTTGCGCTTACTGTTTAAATATTAAGCTATTCTGATTGATGTCATCGAACTGCGCACGAGTGCTACAACGAGGGGACACTACGTTCTTGATATACTGGTTTATCTACTGTGAAATAATATATGTCAATGACAGTTTTATAATTATTTCATAAGAGAGATGGCTTAATACACGTAACTAGGCCCGCGGTAGTGATACGCCGGTTCTGGGTCACTTCTAACACATTCTTTATTTATCACCGTCTCGGCCTACCGGTCGTGAGTCTACGTTAGTAACGCTCAGCCATAATTGTATTCAGACTCGAAGGTTTCATTATTCTTGGATATGCTTTTACCTAATAGATTTATTTTTGGGATTTGGAGCAAAATTTTCCGTAACATGATGTAGTTAAGTATTACTTTTGTTTAATAGCGAATTTATAAGATTTGTCTTTAATACAATTATAAGTTATAACATAGCAAACCCGGCGAACTCCGTTTCGCCATTAACGATTTTAGCAGTTTTCCTCCTCTGCAATTTTTTCCGAATTTTCTTTGCTATAAACCTCACGGAGCCCAAGACCTTTCCAACGAATGTAAAACCATGGAAATTGGTTCGTGCGTTCTGGAGTTACAGAGACAGGAAGGAAAACCCGACTTATTTTTATATTATACTGTTTACTGAAATTTAGATCAAGATATTACAACCGTTGAGGAGGTCCAACGGGGAATTGCGTTAGTTATATAAAACAGATTTCAATGTGCAATTTGCACGCAAGTAATACGAATATGATAATATTATATGATTTGTTGAAATTATTTACTTATTTATTCGTGGCATAAATAAAAGGTCTCTGACGACTGGTTTTATGCTCCGCTGGTGTTGTTATGCGGAATTGATATTTTATCTGAACATGCAAGGAACTTGATACTTGAATCACTAGTCGACATATACATACATACATGTATGTACTTATATACATAGGTGCTCTGAATATGAATTTATAAATTATTTTCTTACCAGCCTTTGTTAAAGTATAACATGTTTATAAAATGTACTAAATACACTTATGGTACGCGTTCACAGGCCCGCATCGTAAGCATCGCACGCACCGCACGCAACGGATTTCATATTGTCTTGTATAGAAACTCATACAACTGCGTCCACTGATCCGCATCGTACGGACCGTATCATCAGCAATGCCTACATGCGATGCGTACTGTGACGTCGCACGGAATGCGTGCGATGCGTACGATGCGGGCCTGTGCACGCTTATCTTTAAACGACAGAACCAATTCTTACCTAGAGATAAGATACTAATATCTGAAGATGGCTTCGCTTCCATGGCCTTTAATGCAAATACCAGTTGTAGGGTTTATTAATTAAATATCAATTTTAGTTCAGCACCTATCTAAGAGATTACTTTATCTTTGAAAAGCTTTCAAGTGTTAATGTAAGTGTCATACGATAAAAGTAACTCGATAACGTGTAAAGTGGATTCATGTACAGTAAAAAAACATGAAGATGGGCTTAATTAGAACTGAATTTAAAGCAAGAAAAATAATCAAAGTGCCAGCAAGATACCAGTCAGTTTTTGTCACGACTGCTTTTTATACATGCTGTATGTAAGGTAAGTAGATAATAATGCAATACAATCAAACTGTCAAGGATATAAAAAGCTCGTACTAAATAACAATCCCTGTTTATTTTAAGTTTGCAACTGTTTTAAGTTAGCTGGGCTAGCCTAATAAATATCTACTTATGATGCACAAAATTGTAATAAAATTTTATCCAATTTGCGCTAACTACATTTGAGCACACTAATACGCCACATTTCGAAATTAAAACGCCATAGATTAGTCCTAGATATCTAACAACATGCTTAAGATCAAGTAAAATACCTAAAATACTAAAGCAATCTAATGCTAATGTAGCTTCGCAGAATGTTGCGGCTGACCTTTATTTGGACTAGACGCTCACTGTCAAAATGCAATGCTAGTTAAATTCTGATATATGGGTGCATCAAATCGATTATAGCCAGCGCCGACTCGATACGTGCATTCTCGATATTTTACTTAATTAACGTCCAATTCTACGAAATCGCATGTTCTATATTTAAAATCACAGATGCGTTTTTAAAAATAAACCGAGTTAGTTCTCTTTTTAAAGTTGAATATCAAACCTTTTTGCAGTGAATTAATAAGAAATGTTGCTGCCCTTTATATTTATTATTTACTTTTTTATAGTTAAAACAGGTAATGATTACATATAAACAATTATTCCTTGCTGAAGCAATTAAACGCGAAAATTATATTCACAGAAAACGATTACAAGGAGACTTTTGTATGCATAATTATTGGTTAAGTTGGTCAGTTTTTAAAAAATGAGTTTATATTTCATATTGATATTTGTTCTCTTGTAATCTGTTAACCGCAGATTATAATGTTAGGCATTTATTGCCGACGCCTTGGGTAGGCATTGAGAGTTGCTTACAAAGCGTATTTTTTTACGAAATCCTATAAGGTCGAGGTGTATACTTAGGTGGTACTAAGTGTATGCGCTAGTTAAGTATTCCAATGACTACTAGACACCAAATAGAATTATAAATTAACCACCAGGCAGAATTAAAACAAAGGTAGGTGTTGTTGACCAATAGTAAAGCATATTTAGCTACTGCAATGGTGACGAAGGCATGTAATGAAAGCTCGTTAGAACAATAGCATAAAAGCGGCGTGGGCGAGTTACTCAGGGACGACTTTCTTAAATTCTTCTCAATTTTGCTCATTAAGAATTTGATTCATCAGCATTATCAGGCTAAATCTTTTTCTAATAGACTTACTGAACTAGCATTTTATCAAATAGAATGGTATAATTCCGTAAAAAAAATCTTAATGTCCCTATACACCAAGGTCAGAAGGTTCTTAGTTTTGGCAGTAAAGACATGGCTTTTAGTCCAATAAGTACTTACTGGAAGAGTTAATATACTTTGATAAGTCCCGGATACAGTAATAACGTGTTAAGGCAATCAGAGCAAAAAACGACGGGTGGGCATTGCCGCGGGGCGAAGTTAGTAATTTTAATATGAGACAAGTCGATGTCGATACGCAACGAACGCCGTCGGTGCACGCGCACGTTTCGCAATAAACTCGATTCAATCGACAATCGACTCATACGGATAACTCGATCGCTATCTACTCGTTACCTCGATACTAAACTGTTCGATACTATTGTAAACCGCTTGACCACTGCATTAGGCTCTCACTTAATTCTAGACCTTTCAGATCAATATTTTATTATAATTTTATCTGCACATTCATTACACAAGCGGATATTAGCACACACCCCGCAAAATTGCTCTCAAACTATTACAATCTAAGCCACAGAAAGAATTTCAGACACGCATGCATTTCCTTGTTATGTACAAATATGTACCACCAATACATTTCATTTACTTATCTACTTGCTTGAAAAAACATGACACACTATTTCTAATTACTTTACTCCTAATAAGAGCAACCCATAATTTCATTTACAACTTAATTTTAAGATTATTAATGAATAGGGCAAGTGACCCGGTTGTGGCCATCGACCCCTTTGTGGCCACTTGGGCCTTCAAATATTTATAACTAAGGCATGGACAAATAAATTACTCTGTGATGTACAGTATTTAAAATACTGAATATTGGAGACACTGAACCGTTGGCAGCTTTGATGTGTCAAACTTCACTTCGATGCAACAAGTCATTCTTTTTAGTTGAGGGTGAAAATGTTAAGATCTTAACAAAAAGGCTAAGGCGAGCGGGTGAGGATTTGGTTTTTATTTTTTTAATCTTTGCTTATTGTTTGGATGGCATGTTAATACTACATGATGAATATATTTTTTCTAAGTGGAACTAAAGTTATTTTGTCGCCATATGTTTCTGAAGTGGGATTATTAGAAGGTGGCCACTAATGGAGACAAAATTATGAATTTCTCCATCTTTGGCCACACGGCTGGCCAAAACTTTTGTACATAAACGCCCCACTTCTAGTCATTTATCGTAATTTATTTATTATTTTCCTTGGCTTTACATATCAACAAATACATATTTTTCATTTTCAGAGATGCAATAAATTGCCTTCACACAAAGGGAGGTCAGTTTACTTTGCAGCTTTTACCAACGTCATATAAATGTTGATCTCTTTATTTGTAAGTTAAATTCAAGTCAAGTAATAATATTTCATATTTTCCAGACTAAATGAAAACCATTGTTTCTAAAATGTCAAATTTAATTAATAAATTTTATTACTTTTATTGTATTTTTTGATGGCCAGAACTGGCACACGACCGTGGCCAGAAATGGCACGAATCTGGCCAGAAAAGGCACAAACTCCTTTTTTTTTCCTTTTTATACAGTTATTTTTCATTGGACGTTCTTTAAAAAAAGGGTTTTCTTAGGCAAGATTAATACATGTTAAATGACTTTTTACAATAAATATGTTCGTGATAACAAAAACTATAAGTTAAGAAAGCCGGTCGACAAAATTCTTAAAGTGGCCACAACCGGGTCACTTACGATACACGGCCATCTGTAGAAAATCTATGAATTTTCATATCTAACGTCACTGTTTATGTAGGTTAAGATATATTTAATCAATGAATTCCTAATTAAGGTAACTTATTAATAAATAACGATCGAATGGGTGTGTTCATAATAAATTAAATTAATATCTAAATAAAAACTAAGCTTAGGACATTTATTAATTTTTAATGTGTTAACATTATTTTGTTATGATTATGACCCAGTAATGGAGAGAAAACAAATTAATATCATGCTGTCGATTACATAATGTGATTGGAACAAAAAGTTCAACGTCCTATTTTGTATGAAAACCACTTTTTAAAACCAGTTCCTTAACTCGTATCTTTGGACAGGCAGAATACAGAATTGACTGTATATGTTTGTGTTTACTCACGACCAGCACCTACACATGAATGAGATTACATTAATAATTACTATTAATAACTTATGTAACACGGGACGGGGACATTATATTTAAATATATTTATGTAACTGCTTTAGATACGCGCTGTCATGCCCCCGTGAGAAAATCGTAAACAAGGCGAAGTTTTTGCAAAATATCGTTTAGTTTCTGATTGATTAGTCATGGGCAAAGTGTCGATGTCAGTGATGCAACTTTGTGGATCGTATGAGCATCGCATGCTGGGGTCTGGCCACGAGCCCTTGTTCCGATTTAACTGTAAATAATTAATGTAAATATCATCTTTTCTGAGCCACACATTCAGGGTGTTTTCCCACCAGGGATGCGCTAAATACTAAGAAGCTGTGGAACTATGTGATTGTTTCAGCACGCATCTTTCCATGCCCTAAAATTATTATTTTGTTCCAGTGTCACCTGTCACAACAATACCTGTTGTTTAAAAATGGTTATACGTAATCTTTGACTACGCGGTTTTCCTTAAACGAGACAGAACCAGCATCCTGGCGCACTGGCACTCTCTACAAACATAATGTCATCATCGACACACGCATGCGGTTTTAAACAAATTCTTATTCTCTCGTATACATTAACTTCTTAATTTTTATTTAGCGACCCAAATTAATATTGCATGCCATGGCACGCAATGCGTTGCAAGATGTGGTTTCGAATTAAATTATACAAAAATGGCAATGGTCAAATTAGATATAGATATACGTCGGCGTTTTATTTTATGTAACAATGTTATACTAACATTATTTCACTGAGTGGCTACCGCTTAAATAATAAAGTAAAAAACAATAAGAATTTAGCAATCGTAATGTTCAAACAATTCTCGAGAGAGAGCAGGTACACAGCAACGTTTTGATTGACACTTAGTCTGTTCCTATTAAGATCTTAACATTGATAATTTCGTAACGGGCTGCAAGGTGGCTGAGATTAGAAGTTGAATGTTTGCGATATTAAATCGCGGTAGAAATTTATAGGAACGATAAACGCCCTTTCCCTGCGGTGAAAGTTTTCAAGTGGACATTTAGCGAATCGCCCGGTTTCACAATGTGCTCTCCAACCGTTTCGTAATAATAAATACCGGGAAAGGTATTTTATCAAGTGCCGCGTAACGAGGCTGCCACCATGCTGCAGCGCGCGCAGGCTGCGGCGCGGCGCGGCGCGGGTGCTGATTTGGTGTGAGGTGGCAAAGTGTTTCTGAACACGGGTTTTTGCTGACCGTCCACCTTGACCGAGTATATCGCAGCGACCCTGCACTACCAGTACACTCATTAAAATAAGTCTCTCCTCTATTGTTCGCTCTTTTTCCCGCAAGGGCGGAAGGTTGTAAATCTTGCTTCTCTAATTAGAAGGTGCTAACGAGTGTTAAATAGACCCAGAGAACCGTTCGCTGCATTGTTGTTATTTTCTAATGAGTTGCATTGTTTCGCGTTTTTAAATACTACGTTAACTGTAGCCAAGGTTCGACAAAACGGTAAAGTAATAGAGATGGTGTGGTGTGTAATTATCAGTGCTTAATTATCAGGTGTAGACATAAAGATAATGTGTGTTAAACATTATATATTCATAAGTTATTAATAACATAATTACTAAAATTAATTAGCAAAACTAAAGACTTTGTTTGGTATTCAGTATGTTATCTGTTACAACTAAATACGTTGAGAAATTTCGCGCCTCATTTGCTTACATTTTCGCACGCGCAGTAATCATCATTACATTATTGTAATATGCGTACATATGCAGCCGAGGTTCAGTCGCAGACGAGTTATTCAACTTCTCTTGAAGCCATTAACATGCACTGACTTTGATTCAAATAAAAACAAGGCGTACGACTACGAATGCTGTATCACCCTGAAGCCACAAGGAGTTCGACAGCGATTAGAATCAATGTGTACAGGTTGCGTACGAGTGTACGAGAATGCACATATTCGTCAACACACGGTCTCTTTAAGAATGATTGACATCAAAGAACGGCTTAAGTGCACAAGTTACATATTCATGATTACTTATTCTGTCGTCCCGATTTAATGGACCGTGTGTTATGGCCGCCACTCCAGAAATAGAAAGATTAGAATGAACGCCAACCACCTGGCATATAACCGCATTTCAACAGTAGTCGCCGCAGGCACCAGCCAAACTTAAAACTGCTAAATGCATAACATACAATTCTCCGAATGAACAAATCTGTCTCGATTTAGATAAAAATCTTTGCTAATAAAATGATAACTACCGAAAATAGAGCTCGTGAATGTGACGAAATCACAATATTGCGAAGTAAACGTTGTAAACGTAAAATTAATTAGAATACCAATAATATTTTATGAGAACATATTTATGTGAAGTGTAAGTGGTCTCTGATTACATTGTGTATGTAACAGGCCAATGTTAACGGGCGGCGGGCGGCGGGCGGCTCCGGCAGGCGGCTGATCAAGATGTGTAACCGCCCCGGGTGATGTCCGTTACAGTTTTGTCATCGAAGATTAATT
The DNA here is from genome assembly GCF_023101765.2 of Spodoptera frugiperda. NCBI lineage: Eukaryota > Metazoa > Arthropoda > Insecta > Lepidoptera > Noctuidae > Spodoptera > Spodoptera frugiperda. The sequence continues at coordinate 5,860,025 of NC_064236.1, forward strand.
TATATCTTTCAATTAATTACTTGAATCAAGCCTTTCCAAAAAGTGACAGCATCCGGGTGATGTCCGTTACAGTTTTGTCATCGAAGATTAATTTATATCTTTCAATTAATTACTTGAATCAAGCCTTTCCAAAAAGTGACAGCATCCTTGTCTCTGCTGGTTCTTAGAATGTTTAAGCAATAATTCCTAAGTACCTAGTGACTAATACATAAATATGTATCAATCAGGTCATACAACTAGTTCCAGAAACTACATTTTTTCACACAGTTATTGCTACTAATAAACACATATTCACAAGTTGTTAACGGCCTTCAAGTAGAACGTGATTCTAATTGATATAATTATAAGTACCTACTAGAGAATTTAATGGTCGATAAATGTTTCAACGTCAAAGATTAATCTTTATAATAACTTACGCCTACTTAGATGATAAAATTATGTTCCCAAAATTGTTAGCTGCAAGGAGATGATAGATGTTAGATTATATTATTGCTTGATAACTTAATGTTTTATGTAATCTTATGTATCAAGTTATATTTTATGTTTTAGACGTTTACGTATACTAAGAAATTTAGGAAAAAAATTATGATAAAATCTTACTTTTGGGATGGATTTAACTATTAGTATAACTAAACATTCATGCAAAATTCCTGAAAAAAATGTTTATTTAGGCAATATTAAGTTCGCATTCCGGTTCCTAATCCAGATAAAAGTTAAAATTGGTCCAAAGGTAAGTGTTCAGGCTTGTTTCGTTAGTACCATAGAACAGCAACTCTAAAAACATGTTCGCCTAAAATAGTACGGCGAATCTTTAAATATATAAACAGATTTATTTGCAGAAGAATTACAACATAACATTCCAAGGCGAGAAGTATGGTAGACCACAAGTCAACAGTGAAATGAAGAAGGAAAATCGATCTTAACACAACGAGGTAAAGGTGTTTTCAAAATCTTATTGTTACCATTGACTTGCGGTTTTCATATCCAAAACATAATTAGCGCCAAAGATGGTTGAAATTGAAATGTCATTCATTGTGTTTGACATTTAAATTGACGAAGACTGATGTGCGTTTGGTGATTATCATCATCTGACTGTCAATTATATGGAGCCGGCGCCACTATGTCATTTCTTTCATTCTAACGTACCGCCCATTACAAATCATTCACCCCCATTAATGTCTTAGCCTTAAGCGCTTCCATGTGGTCAACTGGAATATCATGTAATATGTCTTTTCACAGTTTTATACTTACGATTTATTTTATGTCCTTGTTTACATGCCCGTTATGTATTGAATTATTGTAGTTACCTACTTATGTTAAGCTGCTACTTAGCCTTGAGTTAGAGTTATCTTATCACTTTATCACGGTATTTACCGCCAACTTCTAGTTGTTTAAAATGAAAGGAACACCGTCAAAATCCAAATAGCAAAGTTGCAGAAATTACTATTTATTTCTCTTTGATCAGAGTTTCATTATAAAAAAACAATTATTATTATATCGAAACTCAATTTCCAACTTACTAATATGGGAGGCAGGAAACGGAACTCGTCAACTGTAGAGAGTTGGTCTCAATGGACTAACAACAATTACCTTAGGAACTGAATCACGGAGAAAGTGCGTACTCTGAATAATTTTATTTTAATACCCTATAGTTAAAGTGCGTAACTCATGCGTTTTGTTATATATCTAACTTACAATTTACACATTGCTTTGTGAGACTTTCATTTGCATTTTCTTAGGCAACGATAGTGTATTTAGAGTAGAAAACCATTTTCTTTAGGTGAACACCATGGATACAGCCTAGTGAGTGGCAATCAAGGTTACCGGTACTATAAAAAAAGTCATTACTCACACAATATTATGCAGTTTATGTTCTAGTTTATACAAACCCACAGTACTTGACCGGTATACGTGTGATACCAGTCTCTAAATTATTTTAAAACCGATGCAACGAACGCGATGAGCAATTAAGCATCTCGTATTGCAGTTACAAATTGTAGCCTTTACGGACCGAAGGGGCCATTTGCATCGCTATTTAAATTACATCATTTAATATTAAACTGTGGGATGGCCTACAATGTCATGCGCCGGCGAAATATCACTCATACACAGTCATTCCTTTTCGTTAAAGTATTCATTTGATGACTAAAGTAATGACCCTTTTCTACACTGTGTGTTATGTTATGCCCTATGACATTCAAATTCAAGTCATGTGAGTATCCCTGTAGAAAAAGATCATGACAAATAAGCTCTTAATTAGAACTTAAACGGTAACCTCGGATCTTGTTTTTATGTCACGTTACGTGGAACACGCACTCATCTTCTATGTTCAACATGGTTTTGTAAACATCATAACACTTGTATTCTCGATGGCGATTGGCCGACTCTTAAACTCTCATTAAGGCAGACGAAAATTTAATTGACTCACAAGTGTGTGGCCATTGTGAAGTGTGAAGCTCAAGGCGATTACTCTTTAAAGGGATTGACGTTAACGTATTGCAAACATTCATTATCGTATAGACATTGCGGTCGCCGTTAACAGACCCTCTTACATGAGTCTCAGCGAGGCGCAACCTTATCGCACAGTGCCTAGGAAACCGATTATATTTACGGGCTATTGTATCGCAAACTAGTCATGTTCTGCTAGGAAGATAAAGTTGCGTTCTACTTAATGAAAACAGAGCAGGTTTATATAAAAGCATTCTCTGTCGCTGCGTGGCATTTAGCTGCACCAGTAATTCGCCAGTGCCCTATATTACCTAACGTGCAAAGATACCAGGTACCGCTTCCGCGTCTGCGAACTACATCTTAGTGGCCACAAATCAGTTGCAGTCGAGTGGAAGCTCGTTTGCGCAATCTACTGGTATGAGTGCAGTTGGCAAACACCGTCACTGTCTGTCCTGCAGTAGGCGCACTCAGCGCATTGCACTGGCACGGCCACGGGAACCGTGCTACTGTCGCACTTGTTCTTACAAGCGTCCACTACATCAAATAGTTTCAAAGTAAATCGTGAGCTGAGTTATTTATTACAGTTGTCCATCGACAATTAGAAGTACCTTCCACGGAGGCAACCTCGAACATTGATTCGCTAAAAGAGAACCTTACTATACAATAACCAATAGTTTCGAGAAGACGTCTTTTGATGAGCTCGAAAAGGTTACGCTATTGGCTTAAAATTATTTATTCATATTCTTTTAATTTTTATTATTTACATAAATTATATCGACATCTTTAACTTTACAAGTAAATATATCATACCATGAAATGCCGTTACAAAACGTAACACAATGAATAAATACAATTATTTGCCACGCGCAGTTACCCGCTGTTTGTAATCTGTGCCGACGTAACTTATTGTAATTATTTCAGTATTAGTGGTAAGTAAGTGCTTAATGTAATGACTTCACACAGCTAAGCTGTCTGCGCGTGTGTGGGTGAGTGCACATAATTACGTAAACTTTATAAACAAACACTTTCGATAGCCGTGTGGCTCTGTCACATGCTATGTTTGTGCACAGGCCGCAGGTTGGCCTTTACTACAGCTACTGCCTACTGAGCAATACAACGCCAAAGCAAAGCTTCGCAAGTCGGTAAACAAAAACTAAAATAATTCATCTCGAAGTGAATTCAATTTAACAAAACAATATCAGAGCAGAGATTCAATCACGCGAACTAACATTCACGACTTGACATTGGTTTTAGTTGGTAATTTATTCGTTAAAATGTTGCAACACCAGCAGTGAGCCGTCTACTGGGGCCTTTAGCATCATCGCGACAATGACCACGAAGCGAAAGTTCATTTTCATCATACAATGGCTTGGGAATTCATTACCGCTTCATCTAGAGAAATCTTTCTGAACTTTGCATAAATATAGCTTTGTGTACCTCGCACAGTTGTCGGCTCCACTCAATCTTGTTCTGTACGCAGACCGCTATAGAAAGTACATTATAATTGTGGACATTAAATCGCAGTTATTATGAATAACGTATTGTGAAATGCAATTAAAACTTTATTAATTAGGCTTTCAAATCCCACCGGGTATCATTAGATCGGGGACTTAGAAACTACGGAGCTGCGGTTCATAAAACAAAGTGTGAAACCGCTAATTGGGCTTACATATATGTTATGGATTAACAAATACACACCTAGTGTATAATTGCATATATCCTTTTATGCATTGAACTGCATAATAACGATAATAATGCGTACAATATGCGGTAAGTGATTATGAATGGAATGTGACGTACATTTTCGTGAATGTCGGGCGTCATGCAGTCAGTTAGTGTTCCGAGCATGACCATAGACGTGACAATGTGACTGCATGCTTATGCAAGGGGCGGCTGCGGGCGCGGCACTGCCTCAACTACGCACTTGGCCTTAAGCCTGATGGTAGATAGATACCTAGCACAGTAATGAGTTCCCAAAGCATGAAGATTGCTTGGAAACGCTTTGTTCCCAACATCTTGATTAAAATTGAATAGCTTAATGCGCATTTTTGTTGTATATTTATCTTAGAATATTTAAAGTTATTTTCTGCAAATTGTGATGAGATTAGATTAATTTATTTACAATTACTGTTAACGCAGCTGCTTCGATGTATTGTCCTAGGTTTATCTTCGGTTGGCATCTACTACATGAATAGTAAAAGACTGTCCTTAACATCGATCGTTACTATGTACGAGTATGTACATTGGTGGTACGTGCGCCCATTGAAATGTTTATTTCGAAATGTATATGACGTGACTTCAATGTTACGATGTTATATTGTAACATTGCGTATGTCCATTACAGCCAGTATTGATTGATAGGACAAGAATGAATACTTAATTTGATTATAATCCATATGCCATACTCCTCATTAATGTGCAAATGTTACATTTAAATACAATAATCGAACATTATAATATCATATTAGATTGGAAGTCCGTTCTAAATAAAAAACCTCCGAATTCCGCTACAAAACTAGATTGAATATATTAGTTTTCCTTGAGTGATCTGAATTAATTCAATACATCATTTTGTTATATAGTTATTGTGAGCTATAATAGGTTTGATGGAGTCCGGTTGACGATGAATTCACGGAACATCGTAAAATATGTTTGATTTATATTTTAGTGATGATATTTATGGATTTTGTTTATCGGATTCATCGTCGTAATCGATCAGGAGACACATAATTATATCTTAGTTTTAATACGTAGTAAATACGAGGCTTAGCAGAACTACTAATATCAAGAAAATAATGACGGATAATTTGAAGCAAGTTATGAATTTATCATTACTATAAATAGACAATTATAGTTAATAGTAATCGTTTCATCAATAGTTTCGTTCGTGTAATGATATTATGTATTCAGATGGTCGGTGATAAAACTGTTCGATTTGCATCGGAACAACTCGGACAAATTGGTTGCCAATCATAATAATCGGAAAATTATGATTCGATTTCAATTAACTTAGTTAAGGGCACAGTTTGTACTACATTGAGTATTTATAGTTGAGATCAATGCGCGTTTGTAAGCAGTCAACATACTACATATATATATTTACGTAAATCTGATAAATTAAAATTAAAATTAAATTAAAATTTTAAAACATATTGATATATGTTTAGCTGTCGAACTGTTTGAATTGACGTGCCGATGATACCGCATTGATATCACTCAAGTACATTTAGATATAGAATATAAGACTTATTACCTAGTCTTATCCATCCTACTACAGCTTTTTTGCCTTTACCATACGAACTCTTTACATTACATTACAAGTATGTACTGATATTACTTTACAAACAGCTCAATAACTCGTCACTTGCTCTTAAATCCAGTTTCAGAGTGTCATTTGACAGGTGTGAGTCACGACATGGCGTCCACACTGCTCCACAGGCCACGGCCGACACTCGCGTTAACATAATCTACTTTACTTTTACAAAACCTAAAGCGGCAAAATTATGAATAAAGGATACAAAATTTATTATGTCCCACCGAAATTGGGGTAACCATTTTCGAAACGGACGTATGTTTTGATATATTTAATTGATTGGCTTGTTCTAAGTGTATTTTCTGACCGTTGTGGTTTAGCCATATAGTGTTAGAGCGGCAATTAACGCAACCGGTCACCAGTTTACATACAAGGCAGCGAATATGTCGACAAGCCCTTAGTTAACGAGTTAATTTCTTGTTTGTTTTATTGTGACTTAATAGGCTGTACATTTGCATGTTTTTGTAGTGAAATTTATTACTACGAATTGTGCTTATAATGGTTAGACATTATTATTCAATAAAAATAGAATCTCCATTTTAGCAAGGATTCAAAATCCGAAGCCGCTTGTTCAGTACTGCCACCTCGACAGCCAAGTCTGTCCAAGACAATTAAATCATAACAAGACCATATCGAGAAAATAAGAAAAAAAGTGCATTTATGAATGATATATTTGAATAAAATGTCTTCGGCCATTCAATGTAAATCTATACTTACAAATGTATTGTAACGAGTAATCAGGAAATATTTGATTGTTTGTTTCTTTTCCTGTAATTGCTACGATTAGAACATATATGTTATATATAACGTAGGATACAATAAATGTCAATATTCTAAAAGGATCTGTGCGCTGCGCTGACAGAAATCTTGTACATTTTAACATAGAAGAAAAATATCTTGGCCTATTGAATGTAAATATTATAACACTTAGCCATTTAGGTACAAAATCCAGTTATAGGTAGTTATAGGTAGTCTTTTAAATAGTATGTGATCGAGCAGGAAGTAAACCCAATTTGATTAAAGTTCAATAAAAAACGAACGTTATTATTATATAGCTACGTCATTTTTTTGCTAATAAAAATAAACAGTCTCTTTTATGACCACTTTATATACACCTCTGTATGCATGTCATGCTACTTAAAACATTTTGAGTACTTCAATTGGTTATGGGCCACTGCACAATGTGTCGCAGTTTTGATTTCCTTAGGTATTATGCCACACGTATATTCCGGGTTTCAATATAAAACCTTAAAAAATACAAAGTTTATTGTCTATTTTTACAGCCTGCAAAAAAGGAAAATAATTTAAAAAAACAACAATCATTCGTACATGTACTAAGACCGTATGATTGCTATTTTTAGTTGGTTTAAACCTAAATGCATTTTAAAACGCATTGTAACTTTATAAGAAAATATTATTATTTAGTATACTTTCGTGAGACATTTTGATATTTGAAATCGTATATTAGTAGGCGGGTAATATTTCGTTATATTCTCAAATCATTATAATTACGCGGACCTTTCGTGTTGCAGCAACAACTATTAAATTAGTTTCGTTGCATATAATTGTATGCAATATTGATCTAAGAAGCGGGTCGGGTCGAAGTGACCAGTACCACTTTCCTAGTATTTATTTAATCACCTGGATTGCATGTAATTCGTGCTATTTACTTTAATTACTTGGCTTGTGAACAAGTGTATTTCGGTGGCAATGTTTAATTACATGTAGGTACTACACAGATACTTAATTAAGCATGCAACAGCTTATAATTTATTTAATACCGGAAAAGTGTTTTGAGGCGGGTAACCAGAAAGTCCCTCTCATTGGTCCTTCCCTACTTACGTCATAAAGGCGTATATTTTGAAGGATACTATACTATGTTCTTACACTACCAAGGCTTTACCGAAAACTGACATGAAACAACGCTTGCGTTGTGTTTCGTTATGTGAGTGAGGTTACCGGAGGCCCAATTTCCTTCCCAATCTTTTCAATCCCCGGTTCCCCAACAACCCTTAATTTCCTAACCCCCAAAAAAGTTTGGTGTCCATGGGGGGCGGCGAATGCTTACCATCAGGTGATGCGTCAGATCGTATACCGGCTGTGTTTCGTAAAAAAACTAGCTTATGTCCCGAATTCAATCTATGTCTACGTACATCTCAACTGATTGCACCGAGCAGTAATTAAACATTTTGGTCTTAGCTGGAATCATTTAAAGCATTAAAACGCTTCTTTGGCCTTATAAGTCAAATAAACGAGCTTTAGTTTGACTAGTATGTGTTTACGTTCTCCACCTAATCGAGGTTGTGCAGAATTTTAAATTGTATATAAGTGCCCACTGTGTTCCACTTTAGCGGGGAATAAAGCACGTTTACTTAGTACGTATTAATATGAAACAGTATCGCATTAAATGCACTTACTGCACAATTAAACTGCCGCATTGTTGTAAATATTTCTATCCTAGCTATTACAAAAGTCATTACGGACTTTATAAGCAGCTAATGTATAATTTGTAGCGCTTAAGTCACACTAAATTGCTAATAGTTTGCACAAAAGCATGCATTCTAATTGTCTTGGATTAACTTTCAAATACTCGAGTGTTTCAATTTTATACTTAAGTACTTGTTTTATTTTATCGTTTTGTTTTGTGAAGCATCTGAAATTGGATAAATCTAAAATGACCAACTCTTGGACATTAAAGTGAGAGCTCTTGTTTCACCAGGTGTATAGTAGATAGAGGAGTTTGGATTTAGTTTTTTTACAATTTGTAACATGAAGGAACTTGGAAGGAAATCTTAACCCTATTCGCTAAAGTTACCATAAAAAGGCATCAGACTTATTCACAAATCTACCAAAATTTTCCAAATCGATAACTGTATCTTTAAGAATAGAACTGACCACGACAACTCAAGCTTCAAGATATTTGTACGACAATTGAAACCGAAAGCTGTACCGAAAGTAATTTATAAAAAAGAATCGTGAAATGTTAACAATGGTTACGCATTCACAAACACATCAACACAAGCTTAACTTCACATGAAGAGCTATTGGCATATTATATCTATCTATACATATAATAAAATCGTAGAAAAGTGCTGTCTGTACATTGAAAATAAAAATAAAAAAAATAGCAGGGGTTATTGTTATGTCGATGTCGAACCCAAAAATGTAATTAACTTTTTTTTGTCTGTTTGTCTGTTTGTCTGTTTGTCTGTTTGTCTGTTTGTCTGTTTGTCTGTTTGTCTGTTCGTCTGTGCGCGCTAATCTCAGAAACGGCTGATCCGAGTTGGATGCGGTTTTCACGAATATATTGTGGGATGCTTAAATTTACATTTAGTGATTGTTTCATGTCAATCGGTTCATAAATAAAAAAGTTATGTCAAATTAAAGAATCACGTCGAACATTCTATGCTTATACCATTAATCTCCGCAACTATTTGACGGATTTGGTTGAAATTTGGTACAGATATAGTTTAGAACCTTAGAAAGGACATAGGATAGGATAGAGGATTTTTATTTGTTTTCTATCGTTTTTATTATTAGTATTTGTTGGGTATCGGCCGAGCGCTTCGGTACTGTTGTGGAAATAGTGTACTATAAGTCGTATGATTATTTGTCTGCAGTGGTCCTGCTGTTTCATATATTCTAAATTGGTTTCGTTGTATTTGTCTATTAAAAAGAGTTGGGTTTTCCTGGTTAAATTATTTAACGTAGGTTTAGTTTGATATCGATTATTAGTAGTTACTGTAGTTAGTTTGTTTAATAAAATTGTAAGTCTATAATTTATAAATTAATTAGATTTAAGTCGTTTCTTTTAAATTATTTAGTTTAAGCTTGGTTATTATAGCATAGAGGATAGGTTGTAATATAGTTTCTTTTTTAATTGTTATAAATTCGTAATTCGTAGCTTTCTTTAGTTTTAAGTTAGTTTAAGTCAGTTTTTAAACTATTTTTTCAATGCCCTAAGTGAGTATACATCTAATAAATTCAAACGCAGAGCTCATTATGTTGATTTTTGAAGAGTTCCCTGGAATATCTTCCACATCTCATTTTTGAAGAGATCCCGCGAGATCGGGAATTATGTGGTTAAAACCAAAAATTTGCCGGAAGTCACTATTCCACGCGAACGAAGTCGCGGGCAAAAGCTAGTTAGCAAATAATTTCTTCAAAATAAAATTTATTCATTTGTTTTTTTTTATGTTTTCTCGCGATTTCACAAAATGCCCTCTATTGTATGTTTAATCCTTGTGCGTTGTACAACCAACCACAAGTAAAATAATATCCTAAACCACTTTGAATTTACTTTTACCGAACGAGTGACCTTATGACGTCGATTTCCTTGTTGACTGTGCGTTGCTGTAGTGCCTACATGTGTAAACATTTATATGCCAACTGTCATTAGTGTTTGCATGAAGGTAATTAGAAAAAATCGTCATTGAACTAGATATCTAAGCATTAACTAAGTACATTGTGATCATACAAGTGATCGGATCACGTCTGCCTGACATGCCTGTCTCTTGGCTCACAGCTCTTAAAAGTAGAACAAAAAACAGTCTCATTTGCATAAAATAGTGCAATGGCGGGCAATAGATCTTTTTGTAAAGCAGTTGCGTTGTTTTTGCACAGAAAATAAAAATAATTGCTTGGTGACTAACGAGTGGGCCAACACGAACAAATCATATTTGAAGAAAATAAAATCTACTTATCAGGGGTATTTTGTTAACCAAATATAAGATGATAGATTCATTGTACACACAAAATAAGTGTAAAAATACTACTAATTGCCCTGGTTTGAGATGAAATAGAAAGAGTGCACATAAAATAAAACAACAGACTTTTGACTTGGCATTTTTAAAAAAACTTTCAAAATTCCCGGAATCTGTATAATTTTCTATACTTATATGTTAGTGACTATAAAAAATATGTTTACATACCTAGCAGCTTACTTGCAATTACAAAACTAATGTTGTCAAATATTTATTTAAAAGTTACGAAACCGTTTTAAATGTAAACAGATCCGTTTAAGAGTTGCTGTACAATAGCAAATGTTTGAGAAGAATATTCATAAAATATATCAATTCAATTCATAAACAAGATAAGCAAATTACGTCTAGGCGTATCTAGTGGCGAGTCGTGAGGAAGCGAGCGGCGCGGGCGCCGGTCGTGCGGTAGTTCTCTATGGGAATGGAAGGAAACGTGACTGCCTCCGCGAGGTTCCACAATCATCCTCTTTATTGCGAACATCTCAGCAATTGTCTTTGATGTTCGTCGAAGGTCGATCCCCATCATCATTATAACGATTGCCATCGAATCGGTTTTCATTGTAACGAATTAATTTTCTTTATGCGAATGCAACGCACTAATTTATGTCTCTGTTGCATCGTCGTTTGTAATATCTGTTTCTGTTGCAAATAATACGAAACGGTATTGCGACATCATCTACAGTTCAAGAGGTGAGATTACATTTAATTGCAAATGAATTCACTTTTATGATCTGAATTTTTGATATATGCATATTATTATTTATACCGTAGTAATTATGATACCGTAACGTTGCGTTCTTGTTTAAGTTGCGTGCACGTGGTTCAGTGAGCCTAATTGTGATAAGACATGAAGAATGTGCATGAAAATTACAATACTATTAATATATTGTATTTTACTTAATATTTTCATAACGCGCTATCTTTCCATTTTCCATTTTTAATAGGCTTGAAGGAAGACGTAACATAACTTATGTTTACATCACGTAAGATTTAAGAACATGAAGGAAATCTTGATAAAAATAAGGCGAACATCTAATTATAAGGAAACGTTCTCCATGTATTTATTTACACTAAGTTACGTGTATACCGTATACATGGAATGTTATAAAACCTTAATGATTTATGTAAAGCCAGTATTGGCTCATTATGTTAATTAAACATTAAAGACTAGTGGAAAGTGATAGAACGTAACGTCCGCGGTGAAAAACATCTGAAGTTAGGAAGTTAGACAGGTTTTGTTTACACGTTAACTACATACAAATGTTCATCCTTTTAGAATAGATACCGTACCGTACTTTAAAAGTGCTAATAAAAGGACTAAATTATGCAATATTTTTTTCTATTCAATCTTTGTAACAAAACAACAACAAAATCTAGTTTTCTTTAATTTTCGTAGTAAGATATTTGGATTACATTATAAGACCGGCCTCATTTGTCGAGTGATTTGAAAGTGCGACTGCCGGACAAGGCGTCTCGGGTTCCATTCCCGAGTAGGCCAAAATACTACTGGGTAATTTTTCGGTTTTTCGAAAACATCGCAGTAGCAGCACGGAGTCTGGAATTGTGCTCAGTATATGGCAATAGGCTCACCCCCTATTACATGGGACTTATAGCACAAATGGTGAAAAGTGTGTGTACATTGTGCAGTGGCATTACATGCCGTAATGTACACCTCTGTCTACCCCTGCGAGGATAAAAGGCGTGACGATGCATATAAGGAAACTGAGCAGGGACTTAGTACCTACATACCTACTGAATTTAGTGACGAAATCCTCACGTCGCCATTTCTCGCAACTACTAGACATTCGATCATCTCTTCCACTCATATGCACAGCTAGTATGTATAAGTTACTGATTTCCAACCGACATTTAAATTATAAATTAACAAGATTTGTGAATAAATTAATATTTATACACAAACAATCTCGCGTCTATTATGATTAATTAACTCAATTCAGCTGTTAAACAAGATTTTTAGTATCGATATCCATACGAAAATAATTTGTAAGTTTATTCATTATGTAGCAATATGTATCAGATCTTTTGGTATTATAAACTGGCAAGATTTTTTTCCAATTTGTCCCAATTACAAATTGTCAAACCACGTGTCGGGTTTTGTTAAGATTTTCCCTAATATATGATGGAATAATGAGGAAAGGTTAATTTAAGGGGAACGGTAATATGCTATCGGGTAACAAGGAAAATGATAAATATTTTATTTCTTACTAATAACCTATTTATATATTTTTAAATTATATAGAATCTAAAGCAGATAGGTAATGATATTTAGTATATTCGACGACCAATTACCGCATTGGTGCATTCTTAATTTTTATCACGTCTTTGTCGCACAATATACAGTGTGGACACTTTTCGAAAATATTGTATAGTATGTACCCACAATAAACACATTCCCTAGATAAGTACATGGTAACATAACAAACTCTTTGTTTTGTAACAAACACTTATGAATGATCGGTTGTAAGTATTATTACCTACCTATCTATACGATTTCCCACAACTATCTAATTTATAGAACCTGTTTCTGATTCACGAATATCCAGTTTTAGTGTTATAAGTATAAAATAATGCTATAGGATATAATATGAACAACGCAATAGCATATCCGCTGTTGAATTAAATATATATCAACCTGCAGCACTTAGCTCGAAACATTATGAAAATAGCCCAAAGTGATGCAACAAGATTAATGTACGCAGCTTCAGCGGTAAGCAACATTCTCTTACGTCTCTCCAACTAACAATAACGCGAAATAAGCTTCGCAAATTTACCAAGTAGACTTTAATTAAACCGAGATTGTTCTGATACATAATTGGCACTTACGTTATTACACATTATGGATATTAAATGGAGAGAAACGTGAGTCTACGGGTAGGCGACAACTATACCATTAGGCAACGCAAACGTGTCTACCTGCCTTTACCAATACCGACAATAGAAAATGTTTGTACGTAATCAAAATAATGCATTTTTTGCAGTGCCTTATTTTCCTCTCAGTCTCCACAAATTGCTTAAATCTAAGGGTCATTTACAAATGAATAGTCTATGTGCTACAAAATTGTCTATTCTTCAAGGATGGTAGAACGTATTATTAAAGAAATATGTAATCCACTGTTCCTGTTCTGACAGATAAACTATCTCTAATTAACAGTAATTAATATAAACATTTTTAATTGGACGATATCTAAAAAGTAATTGGTCGTATATCCTGCACTAACATATACCTGTCTCTCAGTAGTATATCTCAATGGTAAGATATAGAAATAGAAAAATAAAACGCCTTTAATTTCTAAATTATGTAGAAACTTAGACGCATTTTATACTTTATCTAGAACCACGGAAAGTATTGTGAAACGTATAAAGTTTCCGTCAAAACATTACGAAAGATTTAAAGACTCTAGTTTGGCAGAGCGGCAAAACAAATGCATGATGTCGCTTGGTATTTTATTCCAACAATAGACATTAGGTATCTTAAGCAAAGAACTATAATATAATTTACCAAAAGTAATACTAACATCGTAGTTTACCATAGTCCATAACGCATCTATAGTTAAACGTAAGTTAAACCATTTGCATAACTTCTAATGTCATAACTTTTTTTTAAGGAGGGACAATCATCCAATTGCTTCTTTCGCCTTGGGCGAAGCGAGAGGGAGTGTCAGACTCTTACTGACTAAAAACCACCCGTTCTTACTCCTCCCCTTCGAGCCGGATCCCCGGTAACCCGCTAGGTAGTCACAGTAATCTCATAACTTGTTAACTTAATTGAAACTCTAAATCACTCATCGTAACAATGTTAGCAGCAAACATTTGGCCGTATGTACGTGTCATTAGTTTTCATTGCAAAGAAGCACGAAAGAAACGTATCACGAATTCGATTACTGTTGACCATGTGAAGATTATGTACTTCGATATGTATAGTCGAGTTCACGGAAAGGTCATATGCACGTTCTTTACAAGCTATGTGCTATGTGTAGCCACACGCACGCAAATAACACAGAGTAAGTCCTCGTCTATTATTAAGAACATAAGTTTACTAAATAAAATTAAAAGTATAGGAGATATTGTAAAGCCTCGTATCCACTAGGAACATCTGTCGAGCGACATGTGTCCCCAGGCGACATCAGGCGATGTCGGGCGACATTGTTGACTGTGCGACAAGGAACAGTTTCAACAATGTCGTGAATTAGCGTGGTTTATTTTACTAGTTGGGACGAGGCTTAATGCTCTAAAAATAGGGTTACAACAGAAATCTTGTTGCTCTTACCCTCAATACCTAGTAATTTGGGATAACAAAGAATTTGTCAATACTATTATTAAGTGAAGTTAGGTGGCCACTTAGGTACTCATAGTCAGTTTCTTTTCATTAAGAAAATAAGACTTGGTAAATGTATTGACTTTACTCTTTACAAAGTACTCTTACCTATTTATTTCTAAGGGTATATACTCGTATATGGTAATAAGAGAACAATAATTCTAGAAATATAGAGCTCAAAATTAAAAATCTAAGTAACAACCACATGCAAATAAAAAAAGTAAACAATTTCGTACATAAATAGAAACACCATTGGTACAATCTCAATTAAGTACCTACCAACGTTACAGCATATACTTATGATCAAAGACAGTCTAAAATGAGGCTAAATTACTCTAATTTTGTAAAATACAGTTGTAGATAACTACTGGCATATACTTTAGTCACTATTTACTATCGCAATCGCAATGAAAGTCGTTTGCTTAAATTGTTGTAGTACGCATGCGGCCTATGTATATTCTCGGTACTAATTTAACGTAAATTAGTATATTAAACAAGGTCTCTTAGGCTAGCTTACCTTACCTTTTAAGAAAATTACAAATATGGGAAAGTGTTAGTACTGCGAAACAGTTACCGTACATTACAAGACATATTTCTGTGAAATAATCTTGGATTACTCGTATTAGCGAGAGCTTCCTATATATTCCTAGCAAAAACATAATGACAAAAAAATGTCTAGCCGCCGTACTCAGAGTCATTTATTAACTACTTAATATAGTCCTTAGCCATTGCATTGTGGATGCAGGTGGCGGCTTGTCGTTCTACGTGGAGGACTAAGGGGGAGGCCTTTGTTCAGCAGTGGACGTCTCTCGGCTGATGATGATGATGATGATAGTCCTTAGCAATTATTTTTGGAACAAAATCGTTACGAAGGAATAGTTTGAGTAATGATTAAACGTCTCTGAGTACGGCAATAAGTCACTTGAATGAACACATCAATGGCCTACATAAGTTACAAAACAAATTAATAAAAAATCGCAAGCATATAATTTCACAGTATAGATCTTCAACAAGTAAGGAAGTTAGAAAAATATTGCACAAACTAATTACCTACTATGTAATGCTTTTCTTTTGTTCGTACATTCCCGAGATGGTAACACCGATACGTACAGATAAAGTTACTGAAATACTTATGTCATACGGTGCAATATGTCTTCGTCAATTGTTATTGTACATAGGGTTTAAAATTGTTTAACGTTTTTGTCGTACATATCTAACAAATTAAGTTGCTGTCACTAGCTGTTTGCTCTTTGATTTTGTGACTTAATAACACCTGATGACACTTGAAATTAAATTCAGATCAAAACTGTTAAGTATAATTTAATCATTCGTACTGTGTCTTGGATTGTAGTCTTCTAGCAGTTGATTACATGTTTGTATAAATAATTCTGCTTCTAGCTAAAAAACGTTTCTCCTCGTCC
Organism: Spodoptera frugiperda; assembly: GCF_023101765.2. Classification (NCBI taxonomy): domain Eukaryota; kingdom Metazoa; phylum Arthropoda; class Insecta; order Lepidoptera; family Noctuidae; genus Spodoptera; species Spodoptera frugiperda. The sequence goes on from NC_064236.1 coordinate 5,876,303, forward strand.
ACTCAATTCTTCCATGTTCTTTGTGCAATTATATATATCTTCCTATCCTGCTTATGTTTGATTGCCTTTATGAATGTAACTAGATCACTTTTAGTGTATTAGTGGAATTGGTATATTGGTACACTACCATAAGAATTTACTACGTAACGCCAGTAGCAATGCTAGCAGCATCGCTACTTACTTTATACGAGCACATCACATATAATATTATGTAGCTTTGTATGCTAATCGTAAAACTAAACATAGGACTTGTGACAACATTTAAAAAATCGGATATTAATATTACAATACAAACCTTGCTTAAAGAGATTGTACGAGTACAGCACATTGTTGACTGGTGACTAAGCACCGGGAGAGATAATAGACACCTTTGGCACCTGCGACAGGAAGTTCACATCCTACAAAATTATAATCTTTATATTGCAACATGTAGACACAATGTAGCACTAACATCGGTAGAACCAGATACTAAACAAGTTGCAAGTTTCAATTAAAAAGATGGTATAGTCATGTCGTATGTAAACTAACTGAATTACGGAATTAACACAAAACACATAGAGACGATGGCTCAACCACATAATAATCAAAAGCATAGTTAAACATTAGCCGTATCAAAACATGGTTTACGTCACATAGGACAACATCAAGAGGAAACAACAGTCCGGGCCGGACTGGTCAGTAGCCAAGTGTAAATTGCGCTTAAAATAGGCAATTTACGAAATATTGACATGCAAGTAAATATCACCTTAGCCTTGTGTCGCACGTGTTGAGTGCGTACGCGCAGGGCCCCGCACCCAGCCTTCACACGAATCGGACATATTTCTTAATATTTCGCAGCTTCATCCGGCATTATGGTAGCACAGAGCACTTACACTTGTATATCATTTTAAGGTATTTTATGTAGAACTCTTTAATTTAATTCAGGTAGTATATTTGCATAAATTATGCAATAAATTTACCTGACTGTATGAAGAGTATTGTTTAAATACCGTAGTCTTTTAATAATGTTCTTTAGTATAAATATTATAGAAAATTCAAACTACTGCAATATTTGTAAGCAATCAAGAAAGCTATTACTGAATTGATAAAGTAAGACTAATGTAATTAAAATTAATAACTAACTTATTTATGAAATGTAATACCAATATATTTCATATGATACCTAAGAATTGATTTGTCGCCATAGAAAATCCACATTTATGTAGCGAAAAAAATGTTGTCAAAGTTGCCACACTGTGTCAGTTGCGTTCGATCTAATACATTTTTCATAGACGCACCCACGATGTTGCCTCAGACTCGTACTGACAGTCTGACACCACTACTACCAGTGGTAAACATTTTTACAACCCACTGAGCATGACAACTACAATAAACATACATAATTGTTTCTTTAGTATACATAAGTGAGTGATCAAAAGAAAATTACTATAAAAAAGCTAGATGACTAATGTTTATTTTAATGCCCGTCTTGTAGATTCTTTTAAAACGTTATACACGTATTTTTTATTTTCGTTCATAAACAAATACTTTCGAAGATAGATTGATTTGAAATATCGCGTGACGTTATTGCTAGGTACATGTTATAAGTAGAAATGACGTATTTCCTCCCATTCCTATACTTTGATTCGTTATATCTAAGTATTGTTATCTTATATAACAAAATAATAAAAAGATACGTGTGTCTAATATTTTTTCGGTAACCTAACTGACGAACTTAATAGATTTTTAATTTGCCTACTCTGTCATCCTGCCTATTCAACTAAAGTTTTAAATAACGTTAAAGTACTGGTTCCTATGTAATGATAGACCGACTAGGTATTTCCTGTGGACTCTGGTCTTAAATGTCGCGGTCACAGACTCACAGGGGAATTGCGTATATAAACGACTAGAGACCAAAACATCATGTCTAACACCTTGTAACAACTTTACAATAATATTATTATAGCATTAGATAATGTGTAACCATTCTTATAAATGCACAGAATTTCCTGGACATGTTTACGTAAACTTCCTACCTCTTGGAGTAAATACGTTGTGTATATACATTTAGTTAGAGCAACAACCAGTTGATGGCGTAATACTACTTGTCCAAAGAAAAGTGACTGCTTTCTTAAGAAGTTTATCATCTGACTCTATTGTACTTAATTGAAGGTAGGAAAACAAATTATAAATAAAATATACTTAGAAACATCATAAACAACAATTATATTATTATTCCTTTTTGTTTTGTTAAGTAATATCCCTATCGTGCGTTGTCATATATTGTAACCACATTGTGGATAAAAAGAAAATTCTAGTAAGCATTTCCATTTCCTTTACATGCCTACAATATAGACAATCACGAATACCTACAGAATATTGTTTTTTTTATGTCGTGCAACATGCATACCTACTTATACATTGTTATACTGTACACCTTTTTCTGCATATGTTTTTTGAAGTTGTAAGTACGTCGCCTAGTCGAACTGATACCGAACATGGTGGTCTGGTGGCTAAGTACCGGCTCGTATCCTGCATCAGAACCGGCCTCAGTACGAAACTAAACTGTCGCGGTTACTCTACAGCTAATCAATACCTACTTGTAATTAGCTAATCGCCCTGTTGCACAATTAACCATACCGCCACAACACTCAAGTAATAGTTATTACGGCAAAAATGAATCAGGTCGAGCATTAAATATAATTTCAATCAGTTTTTCTAGCAAGTATATCAGTTTATAAATCTGTATCGAGTTGTATATTCATCATCTAGTTTATGTATATGTATGTACTACCGTGGGAAATGGACAAACGTTATTTTTTCAATAAACCGATTACTTTAAAATAGGACTAAATTGAATTACAAAAATTCGATCGAGAATTAATGTCAAATCATTTATTTGATACACGTTTAGAAAAACCGTGTAATAGTTCCAACGGTGACAGATCCAAACTACAGCTAAACAGATTTCCTCTCAATGACTACTGATGCGGTTACGCAGGTTGAATGACTATATTTAGGGCACAAAAAACCGTCGCCGTCAACCGTCTCGTAAGCGCCGGGGCCGCATAGCCTGGCTGCGCTTGCGCGGCGGTGCCTGCAACGAACTGCACCCGAAATATTTGTTTCTCAAAGTTTAGGCAAGATGCACTCTTGCAACAGTATAATCTGATGCAGTCGTCTTTTCTCACAAAAAATTCGAACATTTCTCAGTAAAACAGCGACACCTCAATGTAGCAACGAAAGTCCCATTGAACTTTGTACACCTAAGATAGTAGAAAAAACGGTTTTCTTTACGCAATGATTATTTAATTCCTATTGTTTTGAGGAAATGGTGACAGTGGTACTTTACTGCTAATTGTAACACTCAGAAAGCATTTGAAGCGAGTGAATTCGATTTCTCTTTGTAACTTTGCCTTGTATCTTGAAATTAAGTAGGGAAAAGGGTCGAGTGATTTGGAACATTACTTAATAAAACAAGACGGTATAATTTAAGCATGGCGTATGGTTTGATTATCTAAGAGTTATCCGGCGTCAGTGACATCAACATTTAAATGATATATGATTGACCCATTGCCTTTTACATCGGTACACGGGAATACTTTGAAGAAATTGTTTTAGAGAATATATGCGTATGCGAACATTGTACAGATACATGCAGTTATACATATCATGTTGATTATTGTCGCATTATGTATACTGAGTAGGTGTTTCAAATACTAGTATCGGCTTGTATACTTTTAAAGGTAAATTGCTAATTTGTGCATTATTATAAACGGCATTCCAGTATACATGGAGTGGGTAAGCGAATGTTACATAACAGTGATGATGTGGACAGAATAACCTAATACTACTTTTTTCTATATCTTTTAATTGAATCACTAAGCTCATCATGTTCCACGCCGTCTTCGTACCTGGCAAGGTCAGTCAACCATAGACGTAGAATGAACCTATAAATACTAGTCGCTTCCCACCTTATCGGGAAACTTGTATTTTGGCCAGGCTCTCGCAACTAGAGGTCGTTATCATTTCGATTGGAATCGCAGACGACTATCGACTTGAATCACATACTGCACGGCTACCTAGAATGAGACAAATACCTAACCCAGCAAGTTGAGCGCTGCCTTCACTTAGCTCAAGCACTCAAAGATAAACGTGTTGAATAAACCACTTAACAAAAGAAAATATTTATTAATAGGGTTATTAGTAAGATAATTATCTGGGAACATAAAAATAAGCTGTGCATTATAATTAAAAGTTCTAAGCGGAGGTTGATAAGCAGTCGTATACGGAGCCAACAATTTTCATACAATGATACGATCAAAATAACCTTCCTTGGCGTAACTTAGAGAACATAATTTAAGTTTTCAACAATCGTATTGTTATCGAATGTATGCGCAGAGGGCGCCACCGACCGGCCCCGAGGCCAGCCCGGCGCGCTGCCGGACCATCGCATGCCATAAAACAATACACATTGTACTTTTTGTACAATTATCAGAAATGTATTACTATTCAGCAACACTTAAGAATATCGCAATCTCTTATACGTGTGATGTGAGCATTTGTTCATGTAATGTTTTGTATTAATCAGCCGAATCAGCCAATAATTATATAATATGTAAAACAGGGTCAACAAGCAACAACGGACTAGTCGGCCCAGGTGTTGACTTGGTGTTGAGTTGTTATCCGAATTATTTCGAATGGCAGCTAATCGGTTCATATCCCAGACCAATAGGAAAGTTAGCAATCAATGTAAAACGTTAAATATCTCAGCATTGCTAATGCTTAATTAAGCAGTTCATTTTTATAATAGAATAGTACTTTTTATTACTTTTTTATCGAATTTTTGTGTCATAATATATCACCCATTTAGAACTAACTTTTATCACAACAAGTTGATAGCCATGCAAATGATTTCTGTGTTGGATAATCGTATCCAATGTAACATTGTATGTACCACTAGTATTTTATTTTATTATGAACAATACTAAAATTTAATTTGCTACAATTACAGCCTTCAGCAATACGGCCGAAGTCGCATAGTAATGTTTATTGTGTGGCTGTTATTAATCTAATAGTTACAAGCACGGGGAATGTTGTTTGGCCAACTAGACATAACCCTGTGAAGGACACAGTTCCAATATTTGTCTTAACATAGGAGCTATAATTGTTTAATAAGGCACCAATATAAGTAACATTGTTTATATGTTCGCAACCCAATTTGGATGATGATGCCCAATTGCAGAGTCATCATGCAGTCAGTCTTTCACACCTAGTCACCTTTCTTTCTACTATGCTGTCGATTTAATGAAATACCACAAGATTTTAAACATTAGGTAACGATGCGTTTGGTTACGTTTGTGACGAACCAAGAAATCAGCGTCATCAATAAGAGGTCAAGGGTGGGTCGCGGTTGGTGTGTAAAGCAAGGCGGCCTGCATCGACAACAGTGAACTCCGTGAACTATGGTGAAGCTCTGGTGACCCTCTGACACGAGGAGTTTCTGCCAATGAGATATTAACCCAAATAGTATTCATCTAACGATACTAATGAATATTGTGTAAAAAACCAATATATATGTATACGACTCTTGACCCCTGATCAAAGGTCACAGCAGACAGAGCGTTGACTTTCGAGCTCTAACGGCGCTTGTAAACACCACATTATTTTACATTCGACAAACATTTTCTTCAATATTGTAATTCGACGTAGAATTTCATGGATCACCGGCTTTCCGATTTCAATTACTATGTCAAGTGTTGTTAAAAATGTATTGCGTCCACAAGGTTGTGATGTCAAAATGAACAAGCCTATCTATGAGCTGTGCGAGGGAATAGATAGAGTTCATTATAAGCTATTATTAAAAATAAATTGATCAAACCTTGTCGGGGTTTTTCGACGCATTCTTCGCAAACAAGATAGAGTAATAAATCATAGAAATTAGTACGTGCAAGCAAATACATTGTAACTATTATTTGCGGAGAAGACCTAGTGGATGAATCAGTCCTTTGTCATCAATTATGAACGAATACTGAAGAAAGAACGCTTAACATTCGTGAGTTACTCAAGCGGGTCAGTCACACAATGTCAACTTAATTTGCTGTAGCAGCCTCTATTCAGTCAGATGTCGGTCTCTCGAATGTAAAAGTTTAGATAATCTGATGTTTGAAGGTCGTCAGTTTTGAAATGTAATCCCCTCGAGCTTTATAAAACCTGACTGCAGCTCGGTTATATGCCGGTCTGCTCGTATAATTGTGATTTATGTGTGTATTAACAACCGTTGATACTGCGACTGCTGCGGCTGATAGCGGACTGCGAGTCTTGTGACAAATGAATGAAAGATGTATGATGTCTGCCAAACTGCCCACGGACCACGGCGAACCAACTTTCTGCACTTATGTTTGTGCTGTTACGACAATTAGTCTTACTGTTATGGTTCGTTGTGAACAAGAAACGCGTGTTTAAACAATTGTTGGCACGAATTGTCGTGTTCAAGCTGTAAGCTAACACTAGTGTCGAAATTACCTTTCGTCGAACGCAATTTAAGAAATTATATTCGACATCGTTTCGACAGTGTACTCGTAACTCGCTTCTACTTGGTTATCGTAGATACACCTATAATGCATCTAATGTTTTAATGTTTTCACAACATAATATTCCTTTAGATTTTTTTTTTATTACTGTTTTATATTGTCGTCAATTTTATGATATATTGGCCATTGTGTCCCTTTGTCATGGCGTACTAGCTTAGAATAAGCGTTTCTGTAAAATTAAATCTTCATTTTAAAAATTATTAAAAGGATTTAAATGGTTACTGAAGTTACGTCAGTTTACGCAATGCGACATCTACAGATTGGACTAACCTGGTTGATATTTAACCGGCCGGAGCCTTGAAAGAGCAGTTAAATCGTAACATTGAAAAGAAGGGACGGCGATAATGTGAAAAATAAAATATCATAAAGTTATACAATGGAGTGTGCAACTACTGATACCGTTTCAATAACATTTTTTGCTCGCAATTGCTTACGATATTATAACTCGTAGCTAATGTCGTGTTGTCAAGGAACTGACTTGTTGTGAACATACATTTTTACTAAGCAAACCGTCGAGGCCAATGAGTCTGAACAAGATGTTATACTCAGATTAAAATATTGAGTAATTAAATATGGCTTGTTACAAAAAACGAACGATATCAATGTTTCCGTTCACTATGACTTTTAATTTTGAGGTTAAAAAAGCTATTAATTTGCTTTACTATAAGATTGGAGCAAATTTTTTGTTCTGCAATGTACGAAGGATATAAAAGAATGCTTAAGAAAATGGTTCATAGAGTAGGATGTAAGAGACTGATTAATTATTAATTAAGGTGGATTGATGATGGTGACCGAGGGATATTGATAATATTGACTGAAGCTGGAAATACAGTAGTTATAGTGATTATTATTTGTTATAGTACGTATACAAATCGTCTACGTTTGCATTCTTCGTCCAAGGTTACCAACCTCCATTGTGTTTCGTTTATCTCAAACAATATAATATCGACAACAAAATCGAAACGAGATTCTAAATATTTGCAACATTTATGAATATATAAAAGTATTTTAGGATTCGTAGTGACGGTGCGCGTAAATGTCACTCTTATCTAGGTGGAACTCTGACGTATATAAGTATAATACCTAAGTCATACCTTTTTCCTTTTATAGTTGAAATACCATTAAATGAAGCCAATAATCTTGAAGAAAACAGACACAGGATAAAATTTACTGGGTAATTAATTTAAAATATATTAAAAGACATTATGTGCATAATATTTACAGTACAGTACATAGCTATGATACTCTGTTGTATGTATTACTCCAGCGCAATTGCACCTGATGCTCGGCTACTATAGGTCGAGTATGAGGTTTTTATTTAAAAACATAATGTACGATTATTAAAACGGATAAATAAACAGACACACACACAATGTATGTGTCTATGTGTATTTGTCCTTCCATATTTCCATAAGGATGTATGTATAGCTGTCTGTGTATATTGTCTTGGAATAGCCTACGCCATTGATAAATTATTCTGTATTCGGCTACTATTTACAGAAATGACTCAACGGTTCTCCTGTATAAACTGTTCTATCAATAGGCTATAAAAAGTTAACGCTGCTGTGTATAAAATAACAAACGAAATTATTATGAGAATTGTTATCAAACTAATTTTATTGCAACACTGTGATATTGATAAATAATATCAGTATGAACGTGTGAACCAACCAATTAGAGAGCTAAACTCAGTGACTGTTTGATCTCGGTAAACGTACAACAAACTCCTACTAGGCCCTCAGATTCTATAATGTCCACTCTATTCTTACTACTTCTACTATCTTCACTCAACAAAAACCTAAAGTAATTAGGTATTTCAATTACCTACTAATTTAATTCCCTATTTAAGATGAACACATAATAGGCCTTGACACGGACAAACAAAGAAAAAACGTAGGTTTGTCGACCAGCATGTTAGAGTTTGAAATTGTCTAAAAGAAACAAACAACATAATTAAGAATTTGGTAAACAAAAGCTGTACAAACGCATTTACTTAAGGACCCCTGCTGAGTTGGAGGTTGCAGTTTCTTCAAGTATCACACGACAAATGTTTACATTATGTAGATGACGTTCTTTTCATTTGTAATGAATATAAACTGTTTCGGTTTCTGAAGCTAATTATTATACAATGTATATCAATACTAATAGGAACACCGCACATGTTATCCATAATGTTTTAGTACACTTTATTTTGCTGTCTAAAGCAAATACAGTCGACCCTCGATGATTCAAACTTTTGATAATTTGGATCTCGGTAATCCGAAGTTATCACGAGGTCCCTAAAAATCTCTTTATGTAACTGAATCAATTTTTGTAATAACTAATTGTGATTTAAATAAGGTAATTTGAATACATCGGCTTCAAATTCTCGATAATTCGAAGTTGCAGAGAGATAGACAGAAAGATCTCAGAGTTTGCAGAGGTAACATAAATTCTAAGGAATATTTTAAATTGGAGGCGCTCAAATTTCTAATGAACGAGGGTCGAAATATATGTATGTACTTTATCAGTTATTAAAAGTCAATAAACGTATTGTCTTAAATATGGCTAAATCAACAATATTAGCATATTCATTTATTTGCATTCATTAAGAGTATAAAGATTAAATATTTATATTTATATTGGTATGTTAATTTATGAACAGAAAGAGTTATAATAAGTAAGACGTCAATACGAAATGTTTCGCAGGTCGCAGGATGCAACTACTTAATTCAGATTATAATTCAGTATTAGTTTTAATTAGTAACATTCTATTGAATATTTGTAACTAGTTTTTGCCGCGTTTTTCTGTAGTGGATAAAAGTAGAGATGTTATTCAAGATTATAATATACTCCTGTTCTAAATTTCATTCCAATCCCGTTAGCCCTACTGACGTGATTGGGTAAATAACAAACTTATACATCAAACATACAAACTCACAAATATTCGCATCTATAATATTAAGTACTGATTATAACATAATATCTAAATTAATTAAAAAAAATAGTTTTACAAAATAGTCACCGTCTCATTGTTCTTGGGCCCGGCTACGACCAAAGTTGTATTTATTTGTTTAGTAGATCCAAATGCGATAGGCTCACCCCTAATAGAATGATGGAACTTATTCCACGTCTGGTTATGCCAAACCAATGCTAAGTTGTCTCACATTGATAGCATTATTCCACTGTAGTGGGTATATGATCTTAGTATTAAGAACAGATTTTGGATAAGGACACACCAGAGCACCAGCAATTTAGTAAATACTTCAGGAAACTAGACCACACATGTACTTACAGCTGGTTTAGTATCAAACTATCAAATAAATACACATTAGATTCGTACAAAAACATTCGCTGCGCTCCATTTATGTAAGTAACGTTCCTAAATCTGTGTTCAACGACTATTGCTGCCCACTTGCTGGCTCTACATGTCATTCTACGTCGAAACATGTCAATGAAAATAGACATACGGCTAAGAGTAGAATATTACCATAAGTAGGCTTCCGCCCTACAATCGAGGCGGTTACGTAAAGAGACAGTCTAGCGATTAGTACCGACTGTGCAATACATCGACTTGTTACTGCACTTTTGACTCGATTCGTGTCCAGACTCACAAATGCTTGAAACTAGCTGTACTGGATGTTTCCAGTTATGTATTGTTCACACTGACATAATTGTCCAATTATTTATTATTGTGTAATCAATTGTTTACTGTAACTGTTTGCTTCAACTTATTGTTAGTTCGCTTCGTTGAAAGCATTCTAAGGTATGCACTGACAATAAAGATGTAACACACTGTATTGCGAACACGACATTAATACTTAATTGTTAAAGAAGAATAAAAATAACTGGAAAGTATTTACATTTGAGTAGACAATAAAGAAAATAACACACTTATACGCATTGTTTCCCCGTAATGCTTAATGAGTTGCGCGATAGTAAACGATGCGGAACGACCGCATCAAAACCCACATGACGACTAAATACATACTCACAGGCGACATTATCCTACTAATATATAAATACGAATGTTTGTGACAATGTCGGTATATTTGTAACCCTACTTAGATAAAATTTGATACAAAGATATATAATAGTGTACAATAACACATACGAGGTAATTTTCAACCCAGGAACACCGTCCAAGCCGCTGGTAGAACCTATAAGTCTGTAATACATATAAACTACATAACTTCAGTATCTTAGATTGAATAACTTTCTTTGTAACACTTCTATTACGATTAAGTTGTTGCCATAATACATAATTGTAAATAAATATGGTCACTTAGGTTCCTTGTTTTATGTAATCTTATAAATTGTTGATTGAATGTGAACTGACTTGCTTTTATCTCGTTTCTCTTATGCAGTTAATAATATTCCATTGTTATTTTAATCTACGACTTGGGCCGGGAGGCTTCAATGTAATTTTAACAAAGATGTACACGATTTGGTGGTTACTGTAAGTCTATATTGTTGTTAAATTATAGAATAAATGAATTAATATATGCTCTTTGTGTGATGCACAAATTTGGTTCGGATCGGGTGTAATGTGCATGTAAACATAACCATGGCTCAGGAAAAAACACAAGGGTGGTAATATTCTTAAAGAAAGATTAAAAATATAGTAGGTATAGTATAATATTTAGGACAACTTTCGTTTTGATCTTAAAAAAATAATCAGTAGGTATTGTTTTCTTGTCTCTACCTACATCAATTAAAATAACAATGTGTTTAATAAACTGAGAATTTCCCCCGTTAAAATAGACACGACACTAGCTTCTCACTCGCAAACGCACTTTATAATCTAGGCACTAAGATTCATTTTCGTACAATCTTTCTTTTGCTATTTATTATCTTGTAGTAAAACAATTCTCACAAAAACAATCGCGAAACGAAATGAAAAAAAGGAAACGAATTTCAAATGAGAATTTAGACTTACATTGTAACTAAGTATTGTGTTTTTCCGTGTGCGACTGACACACATACGTACACACTGACTTTATTACTCGTAGAAGGTGAAGAATTTGGACTAAAAAGTGTTATAAAAAAAACTGTCTTTTGCAAAATCATTCAGTAGAGAAGTGGTAACAGCTTTAAATATGTAGATAACACAAAGTAATATCCTAGTTCTAACTCTAAGTTGTTGGTGAAAGAATGTGTAATTCAGGTTCTTGTGTTTTATTACATAGTTTATTGCGACCGATCTATCAAAACCTATCTAATGATAGCATGTTCTACTCAATAGTTAAATTAAATAGGTATTTAATGATCAGAACATAAAAACTAGTAGTATCTTCTGTTTCTAGGTGAGTAAATGCACCGTTTGGGTACGGGGTACCAATCTGTACCCTTAGCACGAGTTTGCGTTCGTCTCTTTAATTGGTTGGTTTGTTCGAGCCAGCCAATCAGAGCGCCGAACGCGCTCTGGTTTTATTTACGTCTAACGTAAAGCAAACTCGTACTAAGGGTACTGAAGGCCAAGGGTCACCTAAAGTTAGAAGTACCTAGCTCCTATATATTTTGAGCAAATATATACACGAGCCATGGAGAACATTACAAGCCCTAACGCAGTACGGAGGTTAAATATTACTTATTTGTATTATCCAAATTTAATAGTGCACTGCAAGTTTTGGTCAAAGTTTGTTTGAATGATAAGGAAATTATTATTACTAGGTATGGTATAATCCGATTAATAACAAATTTCTGACCGGGCACAAGTTACAGAACAAGATCCTGATTATGCAAGTCGTAGTAATTCTCTCCACTCACTCAGTCGCATCATGATGCCACAATATAATGATCCGTACCCTTTACTGAAAGCCTCTCTGACCTCATGTTGTAACACGTCTGCGAACTCCGGTTAGACTCATTAATGAAAGTTTTACTTTATTTTCGTTATCGAGTATCCGCTACGATGAAGGGATTCAGGTGCATATTGGAATATTCATGTTGGTGACATTTCATTAACACATTGAACGCCATGGTGGTCACCGGTGACCGACGTTAGCGGAGGATTTACCTTCAACAGTTTTCTATTGGCAGTTTCAAGTCATCGTAGTGACGCTTATTTATTAAAGGCCCACCTACAGCCTTCCGGAGAAAAACGTTTTAGGCTAATTGCATCATAATCCTAGATCACTATTATGCATGAATGACGGACATGCATAGGTCATGATTGGACGAGTGCACGTGGTAAAAAGGCTTACATTTCAAGGCTAGCATTCCCATTCAGTCTAACAGGGACAAAAAAGACCCGCGAGTCTTTATGCCATGAAACTTCGTAGCTGGATTGCATCTCAAACTAAAACGCTATGTAGCCATCGCTTAGACGTAGTGTAGCCGTCGCGTAGTCCTAGCGTAACCATCGCGTAGCCGTAGTGTGGCCGTCGCGTAGTCAAGGCGTAGCCATCGCGTAGACGTACTGTAGCTCTGTCGCGTAGTCCTAGCGTAGCCGTAGTGTGGCCGTCGCGTAGTCATGGCGTAGCCATCGCGTAGACGTACTGTAGCTGTCGCGTAGTCCTACGTAGCCATCGCGTAGCCGTAGCGTGGCTGTCGCGTAGTCATGGCGTACATCGCGTAAATTTTAGTTTTGAACACTGTCAAATTCGTTGATATTTGGTAGGTTTCATGGTGTCATAATGACATTTTCACTAGTGTGCACTGTCAAATTCGTAAATCATAACTTCATATAGAAGGCAACAGAGTTATTGTTAAAAACACCTCGTTCAAACCTAATACTAAAATTACAACATAATATCTTAATGATATAACATTTATACACGTTCTATTGGAGAACGTTGAACGTGTTTGAATGTTTAACATGCATCTAGGTTAGTGAGTATGGATCTCCTAATTATTAAATAAATAAATGCCCTTGCCGTAGTGGCAACAGGCTCTACAGGTACTTAGCGGTAGAATAAACAGATTAATAAAGTATGTATATGTTACAAGTTAGTGACAGGCGCAAGCCGGTCGGAACGCAATTGTTCCGAAAGGTGATACAATCAAAACAATATCCTTGTCACGGCCTATGTCCTTGTTATACATAGATACGGCACTGGTCGCCTACCTCGTCACACGCCCAGACCTCTTCCTGCATCAACGTAAGCCGACATTGACATTTAGACGGCACAGTGGCCCGTGCAGCCGCGCACCTCTACACACTGCTCCGCCAACGAGTAACGAAAGGCCGCTTGGACTGAAAAATGGTCTTTGTATAATATATTTTTAGACCAGTTGCAAAGTTTATGTACCTGCGGCATGCCATGCATTCGCTCGATTACCGTCCTTGGCCGGTCGACTGTCCCTATGCGAACGGAGATGCCGTCGCGACATGCCCCTGTGTATCAAATCCATTCATTAGTACTTGAATGGAAGATGCCTAAGTATCGATTAATTATTTATTAGTTTTGTGCCTTATTGGCAAGGAGCGACATAGTACTTCTAACCAGTGTTCGTATCTGTACATATTAGAGCTCGTAATTAGCACCGGAATAGTAACAATACGGCTCCTGACCTTGATCTCGTTTCGAGCGCAAGCTGTGCCACTAGCGTCCACCTGTTTGTACTTGGAGCTTAGAAGGAACCGCCCAACAACAAGTTCGTTCTAGAAAGGTTACTACCTACCAACTACTGCCTTATTTTGAGTATTATAGAACACGGTACATGTATGCACTCGGATTGTGAACATGTAATTAGTGTCACTGGAGTTGAAGTTACTAGCGGGTCATAAGTGTATTTACGTTCATTAAATTACACATCGTGTTTATTCGCGATATTAAGAGCAATTTCGTTTGCGATCAAAATCGAAGTTTCATAATTATTTGAGTACCGAGGCGGCCCCGCGTTTGTCTGACGCCGCGCCTTTAAGTAACGCCGTCGTATTACTTGAAGGCGTATATGCACTGCATTATATTTATACGGGCAACGGGTAAATCTTACAGGTACACCATCATTTATCATTTAGGAATGATACATTGTTGTGCAAACGATACCGGCATAATATAAAATCTCTGTGTAAAGAAAAGTATAAAGAAAAAGTTACAATATGAACAAATAAAACTATAATAAGCTTCAATCAATTATATAATGTCGTAGAGAGACTAATTGAAGATGATATTGTGATTATAAAACTTAAAGCGTGTGATTAGGATTGATTTTACATAAAACCGAAATTAAACAACGAGCTTCCAGAAATTGGTTTATATGTCGGTAGAGGAAGTAAATGTGGCCATGATATAGTGCAAGTCAGAATGAGTATAGCACGAATAAGTAGTTTAAGTAAATGATACTTATTATAGAAATATGTTTCCAATGAATCAACACGATTGGCTGATATCGCGAGAAAATGTGGAAAGCGGCCGGCTTGTTTGCAGCACGCATATACATGAACTATTTCAACTTGGGCATCTCTTACTTACTATACGTTTGATACGATATAATTATTCTAGATCAATGGAAATGAAAATGTAGAATTTTAGATATAGATTTAAGCACTTCGAAATGTTTTAAAAACTGAACATTAACGAAAAAGTACATGGATAGTATTTATCAAATATGTAGTACCTATGTAATTATTGACTATGTGCTCTTTTATACATTTCTCTCCGCAGATGCATTTTATACATTTTGTAAATGTGAACGAAGTTTATTGAATAATCTGCATTCTGTTTCATTGTTACAGTAAATATATTTTGAACGATCATTATAATCGAATTCGATTATTTGTTTTCTCAAATTAAGTTGGATACAATGTTTTCAGTCAATTCTCTATTAGAAACACTTATTATGGATAACGTAAATGAGGAAAATTACAATATAACTTTGAAATGAAAATGAAAGCTTTGGGAAAAGTCAGGGAATTTTGTTGCATGAAATGTAAGTACTAAGCATATTTAAAAAAAATTGTGGTTATATATATTATATTCTATACTAGCAAACTCGGCGAACTCCAAACCAATGTTAATTTTTTTCCAAATTTTCTCTGCTATGAACCTCACAGAGCCCGAGACCTTTCCAATGAATGCAAAATCGTGGAAATCGGTTTATGGAATTATAGTGTCAGGAAGGAAAACCGACTTATTTTTAGGTTACAGATTATAAACCTATGTTACGTGTGTACGTCGTACACCAGATCTAAAAAAATATGAAGTAGAAAAAGCAACTGCTTATTTGTTTATTTATATTATTTGTGTATTAAGAACCAATTATTGTAATATTACTAGGCTCAGGTAAACACGGAGGTAATAGCCATAGCTACATTATTGAATTACCTAATCGACTAACGAAAAACGAAATAATATCAAGTCATAACAAAGATTCTGTAACTGTCATAATGTACTGTACCTATATACAATTTTGCTTGATTTATCTTTAAGTTTGTTAAAATATATATCTTAGAAGGTTGCAAGCTATGCAGCTTGAGGTGCATGTGCACCTCTCGATCTCAGTGCAGTGCATAATACAACTTAATTATAATGATATAATATAATTACGAATGTGTATATGTAATAGTAAAACAAAAAGAAAAACACTTTTAAGGATAATTTCGGGTCGGATTCCACATAAATAATCCGATTTGCATTTGCATCAAGAAACAGCGACTGAGCAAATTTTTTGTCGGTTTCGAACTGGCTCTATTAATAATAAATTGGTTTCTGAAATTGTATAAAAAACCAAATTGGCCCAATAACTCATATTGTATTGTTGCCTGCTCTTAACTGCCTCGTAGACCTTTTGAGCACAAAATATCGCATTAAACGTAGGCGCTTATTTAATTTGTAGCAATCCGCCTGCGGCTCTGTCCGATCACGACATACATATAATACAAGTATGTATGTATGTATCAACGAAGATAGTGTTACTCCAAACAATTATTTATTCCCAATGATGTTCAATTGTACCATCTACGTTCACAATTCGTAAAGAATATAAAAGGACTTTTCCTTTCCAAATCAAATGAAAAATACATTTTCTTCAAGAGCATTGTGGCAAAGCATAGGTATCATATCACTTATGTATTCCTATTTCCTAATCATGGGGCTCACATAGAAATAGTACATATTATTGGAATTCGCAGCTCTAGTCACCATTGAGTCACTCACAGTGATAATAAAGAAAACCGATGGAAATGTAGTAAATAGCCAGACGCTTTGATATCTGGCTGCTGCCAGCACCTGGCTACTATGTACTGTAAATACATTGTAAACACGTATTGTTTGCAATAATGTTTCCGAAGTATTTATAAAGTGGTACAATATACTTGTATTGTACATACATACATATCGCCTTTAATCCCCGAAGGGGTAGGCAAAGGTGCACATTATGGCACGTAATGCCACTGTGTACACCCACTTTTCACAATTTATGTTGTAAGTCCCACGTAATAGGTGGTGAGCCTATTGCCATATACCGGGCACATTTCCAGACTCCGTGCTACCACTGAGAAATTTTCGAAAAACCGAAAAAAGCCCAGTAATTCTTCGCCCGACCCGGGAATCGAACCCGAGACCCCTCGCACTTGCAACCACTCGGCCAACGAGGCAGTCTTGTATTGTAACACTAAATATAAAAGGATTATTATCTTATGTCCCTTAAAAATTGCATAGAAAATTGTGATATATATTTTTACGTTAAGAAAATCTATTAAGATAGATTTTCTTGTGTTACCAGTATATTACAGAGCTCAGCGACAATTATTGCAAATCGGCCTTTTAGAAATTTATATTTAATGTAGGTATTCTATTATTTTAAGACTTACATCGTGCTTTTCCATTAAACGTTTCAACTATCTTCTATTTTAGTCAACCGAAATCCCATGTAATGGAATATTCTTAAACGACTTTACAAAAAGAAAGAGAATCTCAATTTGACCTGTACTTACAGAATATTATTATGTGTTTGTAATTAATATGTCTGATTATCCACGATTATCTCGCGACTGGCTGAACCGATTTTAATGCAGTTTTCGGAAATGTATTTATTACACTTAGTAGCAGAATTAAGTGTATTAACAGATTTAATTGTTAACCAATTTAAAAAAAAATAAGGATTATGAAGTAAGTCTTTTTGAATTTGAAACATAGTTTTATTATATTCTCAATGACTTTTCAAAAGTATATAACTAGATGTGCCGATGTTCAATATACATTGGATATCTATACATTTCATAATTATGGAAATTCTTATCGAACAGTGTTTGCTATGACTACGATCGTTGCAAAATATCCTAAATAGAATTGGTTCTTGTTTTGTTCTGTTGCGTATTAATAATCGAATTACGGAAAGGAGGTTTCCGTGTTGTATCTTTGAGTACTCGTATCAGGGTTAATGGGCCCAAGAAATTGATTGTATTCTTCGTACCTAAACAGTACAATAAAAGATATATTGAGTAAATATGAAAAGAAAAGTAATTTTGGTAACCATTTTCGGCACAGCACCCACTATCCATTTCCAATAGAGAACTATGTAGACCATTTTTATAAACAGTAATCCAACTCATCATTAAACAGATAAGCCCGAGGTTCATACGAGGTTCATAATAATAGATTATTAATCCGAGATTGTAACCGTTCTTACAACAACTAGGCGAACAAAAAAGTTATATCACCAATAATTTCAAAACTGGGCCGATGCCGTAGTACCTTATCTCATTGATAGCGAGTTGACGCCGTAGTGCCACTAGTGCCGCACCAGAGCCATACGTAGTTGTTGTACTTGACGACTCATGCACAAAAGCTTGCTACGAACTTACTGTTGCTTAACTAGGGACGGTTCTGTCAAGTATCACATAATACTCCCTCAATGTTAAGCAAATTTAACAAATATAAAGTGCCATGACATTAAATACAATCATTTACAAATTAAGCCCAAGATGATGTGCAATCACTATCATGCAACGAAAAGTAAAGGGTAACGCTTAACTTTGGAATTTAAGAAACGTGAAGTTGTGCAAATTGAAATAGGAACATATTATGATTAATTATTATAAAGTTTTGTAAACTTTTACATCGTGTAGCGGCAGTCACCTGATGGTGAACAGTTTTCTTGCAAAGTTATGGGTAACAATAACGTAGTCATTTAATTAGGGAACTGACCTGTTTCGTACGGAAGATCTTGATGCGAGGGTGAGATTCCTCTGGGGTAATCGCGGCGCCGACGAAGCCGCCGGCGGGGTTTGGGGCGCGGGCGGAGAGGTGCGGGGCAAGCGGCCACCCGCCGCCGCCGCGCCCGCCAGCAACAGGTGCGGGGCAAGCGGCCACCCGCCGCCGCCGCGCCCGCCAGCAACACCACCATCCACCACCTGGACATCACGAGAGCACGATATGCACGAGACGCGCGACTCACGCTTCGAAACCTACTGTCACAACGGCCACTCGCCGACTTACGGCGTCGTCTGCGCACGCAACGCCGTTCACTTTTGTTGTGCTTGTGGTGGCGCCCCACTCCAATGAAAGTGGGCTTTCACTAGAGCCCGCGGCCGCGCAGCTAGCACCGCGCCAGTCGTGCTCCAGCCCTCAACATCTGTCCACAGAAGAGGAACTACACAGGTGCCTTAGCTAATCCGACGAATCAACTGTAAACGAAATTACTTAGGATTTATGTACTTACCCTTCCTAATTAAATAGGTACGTGTAAGTAGCTAGGTGCCCGAGCAACAAAAGATTTGTCCAGCGGGTCAATTTTTTAGTTTTTGTGAAATGTCTTTATTATATATATTATACTCATCGTATATTTATGTTATTGAATGACTCTATATATCGCGTGAGTCTTCGTGACCCTCGGTTTCAAACTTGATGCAAATATTATCGCTTAGGGACTAGTCAAGATGTAGGAGGATCGATCCCGATCGAGCACTCACTAAAATTTAATAATATTTATATATTTATTTAAAAAAAATAATCCTTGTTCATAATGAATAAGCAATGTGCAATTATGCATACTTATCTACTAGTGATGTAACCAAAGTCATATTTTAGTCATTCGGGAACGCGAATGCTAATATTGACCTAAGAATTTAGACTAATTTTTCTATGGCTCTCTTTTGAGAGTTTACTAGACGCGCGAGTCGCAACACACATTTGTAATTGTTTGCATCAACTTCTAGTCAGGTTAAATCAAAACAATAGTAAATTAAAAATAACCAAATAAGGGAATGCGAATGTGAATATTCGTTACATCACTCCTACACACATAGGTGCATTACGCAAATTTTCTAAGTAAGAAATAAAAGGCTTGTTAATTTTATTTATTTGTTTATTACATACATAAATCAACAGCCTGTAAATAACCACAGCTGACATCTAGGCATCTCTTATACAAAGAAAATTTAAGCAATAATCACCACACTTGTTCACAGCGTGTTGGCGATATCAAAATAATTAGAAATTATAAGCCTAGGTTACCTCACGATGTGTTCCTTTACCGTTTGTCAGTGGTGTTTCAATATGCTTAGAAAGTAAATATACATCGAAAAAAGTCAAATTAGTACTAGCCGTTGGTAGGTTTCGAACCGGCACCCATGAGAAACGGGCGTCAAAAGCCTCTGGGCCACCACGACATGCAATAATGCACATCTTAACATCACGTGATGTTGCCTGTACTTTTTTTTGGGACATCCTCCCATACCGCTGGAACTCCTGTAAGCCAGGATCTACAGTAGATAAAAACATGAAAACACCGGAACACTGAAATCCGGCGCGTCCCAGGGGAATGGATGACTTTCTTGGATCCCGCAACGAAACAAATCAGAAGATGTTGCATGTATTGCCTATGTAGTATAATATTCCTGTATCACAGGCGAAAGTAGCTCTAATACTGTATACAAATTATAGGACAACTTCTTTATATAAACCAATATACTTTAACATAACATATGTGCTACATACATAACATCTATACTTATAATAAATCTGTAGAGAGGTCAATTCTGTACATGAAATATATTTCCAAAATAACTATCAGCGGGTGATTAGTGATCGATACTGACGCCAAAAATGCAATCAGAAAATTTTTTGTCTGTCTGTCTGTCTGTTTGTCTGTCTGTATGTTCTTTATAGAAATAAAAACCACTCGACAGATTTCAACGAAACTTGGTACAATTGTTCTTCATACTCCTGGGCAGGTTATAGTATACTTTTCATCACGCTACGATCAATAGGAGCAGAGCAGTGAAGGGAAATGTTAGGAAAAAAGGAGAACTTACTCAATTTTTTAAGCTTCCGTCGCGTGTGCAGCCTTAATGGTTAAAGCTACACAGAAATAATATACGACGGAAATATTCTCCTTAAAATTGTTTAAAAAATATTCTACGACAGCAAATGTCTATCTCTTATGGTTAACTCACAATAACACGTATAACTCCCGATAGCTTAGCAGTTCGGAGCTTTCTGATTATATTTGTCTACTCTTACGTTTATAACACTCTCATTCATTCCTAATTAAAAAATGTTAACATTATTACCTATTTAATAAAAAAAAGAATCATAGAAATAATTATAATAAATCTGTATAAGGGTCAATTCTGTACATTGAAAATATTGAAAAAATAAATAGCAGGATCGATACCAAACCCAAATATGTGATTAAACATTTTTTGTCTGTCGGTCTGTCTGTATGTATCACGTGAAAACTAACGGTTCGATTTCGATGAAACTTGGTATATACCCCAATTATCCTGGGCATAAAATAGGATACTTTTTTCCTGGAGAAATACGTAGAAAACATCTTAATTTTTCAGTTTTACAGAACGCAAGCTCAACAGCAGTAAGTCAATAGAGGGATCTCCTTAATTATTATGGGCCTAGCCATATTTGGGTCCAATAGATATTTATAAGATGTCATTGTCAGAGTTAGTCAAAATGGAGAAAAAAAAATCCACGCGAAGACCGACATCCGCGCGGACGGAGTCGCAGGCGAAAGCTAGTTATAAAATAAAGCGATGTACAAAAATATACTACTAGCGTCATCTAGTGAATAGGAATGTAAACTGGTATGTTACATTTACTTTTCTATTTCATTTTAACTAGACGGTTATTCTATATTCCATTTCACATAGAAAAATGGTCCTAGGTATGCCGTTTTATACCTACATAAATAAAAATACTTATTGTAAAATCTGTATGTTTGTTGCAAAATATCGGTTCCACCTGCTACTCCGCCCGTATTGTTCGTAGTGTGGTGTTATATAAGTTATATAGCCCCAACGTTACTCGTTAAATGGACTATTCAACAGAAAATAATTATTTAATTCTTATCCGTAGTTCCAGAGATTAGCGCGTTCAAACAAACTGTTCAGCTTTACATGTATGTTAGTAAAGATTAGTTATTAGTTGTTTTCCGCGGATTTGCTCGTTTTTGATTATACAACATCCTTTAAATCCTTATTCATCTCTTATTAAAGTACACGAAATTAAAATTATTGAAACACATATTTATTTCTTTTACGTTACCTTACGTTACTAGAACAATGATTTTTTTCTAATTATATATAGCACCAATGTACTTTATAAACATGTTTAGACACCACTGAGAAACGGTGAAGGAAAACATCGTGAGGAAACCTGCTTATACTTAATATCAAATTATAAGTTGAAATCGCCAACCCGCATTGAGCAAGCGTGGTGATTAATGCTGAGACCTTCTCCATATGAAAACAGGCCTTTGGTCAGTAAGGGCCACTTGTCGGCTGTTGATGTGATGATTATACGGAAATTTTATTCTAGATCACTTGCACAAGAGAAATGAAACGTTCAGCGTTATATTGTACAGTAGGGGGGCCTTATCGCCCGAGCTTATGAATGTAACCTACTGAAACAAATATATAAAGTATATTGTCCAGTTTTATTGTCGTCATACTAAATTTACAATCTTATTATTTCCTGTAGGGATCCATACATTATTTAGAATACCAATATTATGTTTGTGTATCACCATGAACAAGAAAATAGGATGTGTGATCCGTGATTCGATAGGATCTTTAATCTTTTCTACATATCGTATAGGAAATAAACCTGTGACGTACCTATGTAGTCATCATAGAGTAAGATACTTAGCAAAGCACAAAATCGTATTTTTATCCAGTATCATCATTAGTTTCATCATCAAATTGGGCCTGTATCGTTCTTGTTATCATTGTTTTATTTATTTTGTCTAAGTACCTACATTTTGTCTTAACATAAACTATAAAGCCGCTGTGCCCGTAACGGCCACTGGAATACTGTCTCCTCCTTCTGCGAAGCTGAAATGGTGGGAACGAACCTCCTCACGCCGTCACAGGAGGACACTCCTGGCTGGGCAGCCGGGATCATGCCACATGACCACTGCAAGTGCAGATCTGCAAACGGCGAACCTGGCTAGCTTCAACCATAATGTCTATTATAGTAGCATTCAGTGGAATATAAAACTAAACGCAATACCATCTAATTCATTCAATATCCATGCAATACTGATGCAATGGTGTAGTCTTTTAACTCAAGATTACGAAATTTCACCACCTGAATCAAAACAGAGCGTATGCTGATGAGTTGCGCTCGCGCTCTAGAGCCTTCAGAAGACCATAGATGGGGCCCACTAGAGCTGTTGCTGGAGCTCCGGCTCGAAGAGCAGAGGTAGGAACGGGGTGCAACGGGGTGCATGGTTTTACACACTGACACTCCCTCTCACTTCACCCTAGGCGGGAAAAGCCGTTGGACGATTATCGCCCCCTCAAAAAAAAGGTCAATGCTTTGTTTGCGCTGGATCGCGGGTTTCTGAAACTTTGCGATCCCTTCCGTAAAGTAGGAGTTAGGCAACCCTTCGAAATAGGCATTGGTTTCGAGCATGATCTGCTCTGTGAGATACCAACTTATGTAATTTGGCCATGGAAATCGCGCAGATATGCTGCGCACTCGTGTGCTGTCTTGCTGGAAAAGGATTTTCTTCTTAGCCAAATGCGGTCGCTTTTCAGGTAAAATTAGGTTAAATTGGCATAATATTCGCCATTGTCGTGTTAGCTACCTAACACGTAGGTTCTATGTAGTCAATAGGGATTACCCCACATGCGTTCCAGAAAATTTTAGGGGGATAAATCGTTTTTTTCCGGAAGTCATTATTCTACGCCAACGAAGTCGCGGGCTAGTAAAAAAAAGTAAAGTAGTAAAATTAAGCTGAAGAATCGGTTTGTTTAAACACGCTAATCCTTGGAACTGCTGGTATGATTTAAAAAAAAAAACTTTTTTTGATGAATATAATCGACAAAAAATATTCATATCCTACCGTCTAGGTTTCAGCTGCAGAGAGTTATATTTAAATATTCCTATTTGTGTAGGTACATCAGCATATTTAAGTTAGGCGAAACCATAGATTATAGCTAGTTGCACAAACACATAAATGCAGTAGGTAGGTACCTATTGCAACTTATAGCCTAAGGATAATATTCATTTAACAAATCTTGAACAGCATGGTTGAAATGTCAACGAGTTAAAATTGATATTATAAAATGTATACAATTTTTTGGTGTAAGTAGGCAAATCTCTTTATAATACTAGACTAGCTGTTGCCCGCGACTACGTCCACGTAGAATAATAAGTTATTGTAGAATTTGGGTTTTTTAATAGTCTTATTCAAGATATAGTCTACAGCTGCAACCAATGTCATCGGAATCGATTCAGTACTTAAGTAATATTTATCAAGAAATTAAATTATATCGTGGTTTAAAAAAACAACAATCCCACTGGGGTTTTACTCGTACAGTCCCGTAAGATTTCAGTGATAAAAACTATTCTATGTCCTTTCCCGGGACACAAACCATTATTGTACCAAATTTTAATGAAATAGGTACAGTGGTTTAAAAGATAGAGGCCAGGGCTTTAACGCACTATTCCCTTTCTATCGGATTTTCGGTATAAGAACTCTCAGACGTCTCTTCCCAGGTTTCAAACTATCGTTGTACCGAATTTTACTCAAATAAGTTCAGTGGCTAAATAGAATCCCGGGATTTTACCGCCATAGTTCCCGTTCCCGATTTTCGGTATTAATAGTATATTTTCTTTCTTTTTCGGGTCTCACTGTATCGTTATACCAAATCCATTCCGTAGTTTAGAACATTGATCCAAATCGGTAGTGGTTTGGGCGGAAAGAAGAGACAGAGACGTAAGCTTTTTCGTATTTATACTTATAATTTTTTACCCATTGATCGGCTCCTATTGATCGTAGCGTAATGTTATAAAGCCAATAGCTCGCTCCCAGAACTGGTCGATTCCTATTTTTAAATTTTCACATGTGTGTATGTATAATTTTAAGTAGGTCATTTTCGAGAATTTTAGATAAATATTGTCATACTTAATTAAATAATAAACTAATACATTTTTAGTGAATTTCGTTTTATGCGCTACTGGAGTTTGCGTACTTTCGTCTGAGCTTTCTTATGATCAGAATACAAGATGGACGGAAAGACAAGTTAATTATTTTACAACTACGCATCGGCCACTTATCGCTCGACGGTGGAGACCTACAACGCCTAAACCAAAATGGGTTTATAGTTACTTCATATTCGACGATGATTATCCTTTATTTGGCCCAAGACCTTTCAGATTTGAACATCCAGTAGCTCGAGCCTCGGAAATTCTATGGTCACAGTTGATACCATTAACCAGAAATATGATATTTGGAGCGAGGGACTTTAGCTTGTTTCGTGGTGTTGATTATGTGAATAAACCGCCACGGTATACTACAACGAAAAAACCGTGGTGAATGGGAAGGTGTTATATTCAATTATTCACCCCGAGTTTAGTTAGTCACTAATAAGTTATAGTTTTTAACTGAATTAAAAACAACACACTTTCAAAATAAACCTTTTATTTTATGAATACAACTACTTTCTTTATGTATGGCAACACTGTCCATCATATTATAAAGAATATTTTATAAAACTGCGTTTAGTTAGCAACACCAGAATGCTAGTAGGACAGACGCTAAGAACTGCTTACCTACTTTGCCACACATCCTAGCGATCCTTAGTGCTTAGCATTAAAAAAACTCCAAGGAGAGCGGAGTAAGTCCATTGTCCACTGCGACAAGATCTCTATATATCCCCCATTTTCAAAATATATTTTCGGAGACTGCACACTTCACTTTTGTGGAGGGTTTTGGCATTTAAGAAGCCATAGTTATGACTACTTTTAGTTACTACTGATAGTTACTGATAGTTATGACTACTGATCCGATGTTTAGTCAACAATGAACGGACTTTTCTGTTGCAATACAAAGCGACTATGCGAACTGGTAATCCATCTTATCCAGAAATTATGCAACTCATCCGAGCCTGGAGCTTTCCGGTTAGCCAACGGAGATTCCATTTCTGGTATCAGTTCGCATTTTCGCCTAACCTCTTCAATCCAATGTCCTTCAGTGTGACAAGCAGATGTCCAAATGCTACGCCAGGACGGAGTCGTAGCATCAACATCTGGTAAGCACGTGTCAGTCCTAGTCTGTTATTATTGCTCCCAATTTCTATACACCCACCTTACATCCCTTTGGAATGTCGATTCTGTGTATACCGTTCTACTTCCTTCTTATACCGCCCAATACGGTTTGCATAAATCCTCTGTTTCAGGAAATCAACACGCTCCGTAATATGTAAAACATAATCCCCGGACTTATATCCATCCCCAAGTACGCCCGCCTCATAAACCCATAATACTTAGGCGCCCTCCCCGAAACATCAATTTGGCAATGAGTGTTCTGGCCTCACCAATACGTCGTTCAATCCTGCACTGCCAAGCTGGTACAGCTGGTTGTTTCTTTCGAGTAGTTTTATATTAGCTACACGGCATGCTGCTATTGCTGCACATTACACAATTGAATGAGTGTTGTGTGTGAGGCTCCGAATGCAGAGCACATATTAGCGCCCTGTTCTTTTTATGCATGGGCAAACGAGGTAAACACGGCCTAAAAGAGGGCGATATCGATATAAACCGGTATTCCCGAATCGCATCCTCCAAAGGTCTCCGAAAAATTCTTCACTGCATTTGTGAATACTTACCACCGTAGTCCTATCATCATTCGGTGCATCAACAGGTTCACTATTAATTTATACAGTATCCCTTACACTTTGAGGCAGTGGAATGATGATATGGCTCCTAAGTAGGTACTACACTTTCCGATTAAAAATTGAAGACCAGTCTGATAATTACTTATGCAGAAAATTTCATGTGTCGGGACCGAGCTGAAGGCGCGCTTGTTAAATTTGGTTTGACCATTAGGGCCGGCGCCCACTGCCGGCACTGTCAAGCATGGCATGGTAGGGTATCCCACGGTGTGCTGTGGCATCCCGCGGCGTGCCGTGGCATCCAGCGGCGTGCCGTGGCATCCCGCGGCGTGCCGTAGCATCCAGCGGCGTGCCGTGGCATCCCGCGGCGTGCCGTGGCATCCCGCGGCGTGCCGTGGCATCCAGCGGCGTGCTGTGGCATCCCGCGGCGTGCCGTGGCATCCAGCGGCGTGCCGTGGCATCCCGCGGCGTGCCGTGGCATCCCGCGGCGTGCCGTGGCATCCCCCGGTGTGCCGTAGCATCCCGCGGCGTCCCGTGGCATCCTGCTAAAAGCAGAAAGGATTTAATATTAAATTAAAAGTGGAAAAATAAGTGTGTTCAGCCCTCTAACTTTTAAAATAAGAGAGGGAGAATACTAAAAAAAAATATATGCTGTAGATTTCAATGGAAACTTTCAACGAAAACTTTGAACGAGATATCATTATTAGTTTTTAAGAATTATTACATTTAATTTTTTAAATGTAAACACTCATTTTTCCACTTTGAAAGCTCAGAAAATATCTTTCAAACAATTGATTTATGACGAAAAATGGTTTTAGGAACCATGTATTTTTTATGTCCTATGCAAAGACAACCATCACGAATAGATAAGCTGAAAAATATTTTTTTGATGTGATGCTGTGACCGCGCGCTCTCTGCCCTCTATCTCAAAAACGGTTCACCGTATAAAAAAACAATATAAAAGTTGTAGAGAATTTTGTATTCTACAATATTGATATTAAATGCAAATACCAAAAACGCATAGGAAATTAGATATTTCCAAAAAAGCGCAAAAAAACGATTTTTGTACCTTTGACCTTAAAATTGAATAGTTGCTTACTCCCTATTATATGTGTAGGTTTAAGTTTAAGGGTGTCAATATACAAGTATATAGGTACAAACTTACAGCTGGGTATCTCGCATTCCGAGATTCTTACCTAATTTAAGCTTAAATGACTGGACTATAGCACTGAAGATGAAGAGACAAATAAGAACTGCTAATTTAAAAAAAGACAATTCTGAGTGCATAATTTATGGAAAACAAGATCAACAAATGGTGAATTCAACAACTTGTTTAATGATTTGAAATACGACATGCGAAAATTCTATGATTATTACAGAATGGACTATGAAAAAGCAAGACAAGTCATGCCGCGGCATCCTGCGGCGTGTCGCGTCATCCCGTGGCGTGTCGCGTCATGCCGCGGCATCGTGGTATCAACATAAAGTAACATAAATTCTAAATTCATTAAAATAATGTTCAAATGTTCCTTGGCCGTGCCGTGCCGTGCCGTGCCGGCCCTTAATCTAACAAAAATAACTTTCAATAGAATCTTTCCATAAACATAATTAAAACAGAATGTTTACAAAGATAAATTTATTCAGTAGGTACTCGCATATAATTGAAAATATAATATCAAGGTTTACATCTGTTCAACTGTTGTCGGTTAATGCTTAGGGCACTTCGTCTTCCTCAGATAACCCTTTCCAGATGGCACAGGCACTATAGTCACACCTTGAGGGAACACTTTAGCTATCTGATCCTCTGGGACAGTAGGCAGCACCATGCAGTCTTCACCCATCTGCAAATCAGGAAGAGAAAAATTAATGAAGTGAAGGCTATAGTTTTCATACTCCTACTGGCACCGGTAAGTACTAAAACAGCATTTTTACCGCAATTGTCATTATGTATTATGCCTATTTTTTTTTTGAGGGGGAAAATCATCCAATGACTTCTCCCGCCTTGGGTGAGGCGGGAGGGAGTGTCAGACTCTTACTGACTAAAAACCACCCCGTTCCTTCTCCTGCTTTGAGCCGGAGCCCCGGTAACCTTTTACGTTGTCCGCAGCTCTGGATCGGGCATCAGCCCTACTGGGCCCCATCTGTGGTGGTCTGGCTCTTTGAGGAGCGCGCGGAACGCGACGCGCCGTACGCACGGGTCTGGTTCTGGTCGGGCGGCGAGCTACCCTTACTCGCCGTCCGCAGACCCGCACTTACGGTGGCCGGAGATCGTCACGCGATCCCCGACGCCCGGAGTATCTTCTGCGGCGGCTGGGGCGTGAGGAGGATCGTTCCCTCACGCGCTCCGCCTCCTCCTTAGCTAGCATGACTGCTTCGCAGAAGGAGGAGACGGCGTTCCAGTCCCCCTCACTCCGCACCATGGCCTGAACCAAAGCCGGACGCGAGAGGTCACCGCTCAGCCCATGCAGGGCACACCGCTACTGTATGCTCCACCGTGTCCTCCGGGTGATCATGTATTATGCCTAGCCTATAAATGTTCATCTGCACAATAAACTAATTTATTAGTTTTATAATTTGGTCGAAAAAATGGATGTTAACTAGAAATTGACATCATTCGACTCCTAGTTTCAAAATACACATTTTCAAGCAATGACCAGAAACAAATAATCTATCCAACACGAAGGTTGTTCAACGTTCAATCGATTTAGTGGTCAGCAGCGGCTGGATATCTCTTCCCAAGGCATTGGATTGGCAGGGGTCTAATTCCATAACCTGAACGGTGTCTAGACCGAACGCCGGTTGATTTTTACGCGTGTGCGGTGTGGGGGATGTGTCATGAAGTCCCTTGTTTATGCAATGCCAATTCCATTCCAGAAAAATAATAGAAGTAGCTGAAGAAATAAGACTCATTTTCTGTTCAAGTGTGACCGTCACAGAGATAAGGAATTAATGCCCACCCTGGCATTAATTCATCGTAGGGGTCACTTTGAACAAGATTTTGTATATAAAGTTATTTTTAATTGCTTTTTTACACTAGTTAGTGTCTTTTCAAATTCTTCAAATTATTAGCAAGATGATTAACTAATCATCTTGCTAATAATTTGAATAGAATGCGTGGAATAATGATTTCTGACAGAATTTGGGATTTTTATTTCAATTTATACTATACTACGACTGTAGTAAACTTTATCAGAATCTATTCGGTATCTAAGTTATGTTTATTGTGAATTTATTTTCGAGGTTTAGTTACGTAAAGATAAAAATAAACAATCCCATAGGGATTATACGCGTAATACAGTGCCCGTTCCCATTCGATAATACAGAACCCTAAAAACAATCCTATGTCGTTTACATTAAAATCAAATAAACACAGACATTTAAAAGACCGAGAGCCCGGGGATTTTAACGCATAGATCCCGACCCCGTGAGATTTCTGGGATAAAAGCTATAAAATGTTGTTTACCAGACCTCGAACTATCGTTGTACCAAATTTCACTGAAATAGGTTCAGTGGTTTTAAAGATTGGTGCCGGGATTTCTCCGCATAGTTGTTATTTTCGTGAGATTTTCGGGACTAAAACTATCATTCTAGGAATCTTCTTGAATGATCACACAGTTAACGAATACCTAAACACGTTTTATAACATATTTTTTGATATAATAAGAAAACACGTACCATTGGTTGGCGATAAGTCTTATAAGTCTTATACCTAAGTCAAGTTCCCAGTGTGATTCCCGAAATCACTCATACTCATAAATAAGAATAAAAACAAAATTCTATATTTAACAAAAAAAAATACCTTCCAGTCTACAGGAGTAGCAACTTTAGCGGTGTCCGTCAGCTGCAAGGAATCCAAGACACGGAGAATCTCACTGAAATAGAAAAGAACATGTTTTTATAATAGCCACAAAATAAAAGTAAAAAAATAGTAAGAAATAAAAAAATGGGGTTCATACTTAAAATTCATAATTGTAAACGTATTGTGTATTAGTACCGACGACGCGACGACGGCGGCTTTATTGTCTTTCTAGTATTTTATAATATTTTCAATGTACAAAATCAACACTTCTACAGTTTTATTATACAGGGTGTCCCTGAAGTCGACGTCCGAATGGCACCAGATGATCGGCAAGGTACAAACTGCTATCAGAAAAATATAAATAAAAAATTAAGTACTTTTTAAATTACAGTGACTTATGTGTTATTCACGTAAACCTGTGTTATCCACCTCATGTCAGTCTTTAGATTCTTGTTGCTACAATTTCTTATTTTTCGTCTGTATTTTGGCTTATGTTATACTGAATAGTGCTTCTGTATTATGGAATAATAAATACTAATCCAACTATTTTAGCTTGAAAAAAAAGACATTTTTGGACGG
Organism: Spodoptera frugiperda; assembly: GCF_023101765.2. NCBI lineage: Eukaryota > Metazoa > Arthropoda > Insecta > Lepidoptera > Noctuidae > Spodoptera > Spodoptera frugiperda. Next base: position 5,907,258 of record NC_064236.1, read on the forward strand.
ACCAAGTACACGTTACTTAAAGTGACTGTACTAAAAAAATTTATTGCGCTAGTAGTGGCAAATTTCACCAAAGTTGGCGCACTTAATAAGGACTCCAAAGTGGTACACCATTTAGCACATTATTTCTTAAATGCAACAAAAATATGTATGTGTTTTCAAAGCATACTTTTTTACTTTTTAATCTCGTTTCCACTAGATTACACTCGCAATTTGTCATCATCATGTTGAAAATCAGCGAAGATCTCTTGTTAAATAATTGTGTCTACTCATGACTTCGCTTGTAGCATTTGTCGGCAATATTATCGCTAGAGGAACTGATGTTATGCGTCATGTCTCACTATAGATTATTATTTCAATTTGTAGAATTTAGATTTTTTATAAAACATAAAAAACTTAAAACTTTTTACTTTTTTTTATTTTATATTTTAGTTTTTTTATATTTTTCTGACATATGGACGTCGACTTCAGGAACACCCTTCAGGGATAGATAAATTATGTTTTAAAATATTAATATTTTTTTTATATTTTTACACCCATTAGGTAGGTATGCGTGAAAATATTATAATACAAGTCAAATTTCCTCGTGTATGTCCTAAGTGAACAATGACTAAGCGGATATAAGACCTACTGTAACAATATTTAGTCAAGTGTATCACTCTTTTAACCCAGAGTTTAAACTTGTTGCGAAGTCAGTTTGTCAATATGCTTCATTTTCTGGTTGATAATGCGATAAACCATTGTCCAATAATAGAAACGTCTTCAAAAGATAAATATTATCGGAATGTGGTGATAACATAACACAGGGCAATCTATAAACCTAACCCTGACAATAGGATATTGTGTCATTTGTGGTAGGCATAATGATTAAATACTGGCTTGAAAATTTTATAAAGAGCGGCCAGGGACCTAGTAAAGGTCCAAATTTACTTCATATCCTCATATTGTTAAAGGAGCTACTAGAAAAGGATTCCAAGCAGGCGAAGCTGTGGACGGAAAATACATAGGTATAATATGTATTACTTTAGGTACTTGGGAATGATTTGCACTTACTCGAAGTTGCGGCCAGTAGTCGCTGGATAAAGGAACGAAAGCCGGAACTTTTTGAGAGGGTCGATAATGAAGCAAGCGCGCGCGGTGAGCGGCATCCCCGCAGTATCTAGTTCATCCTTATCCACCATGCAGAGCATTTTTGCAATCTCTCTGTTTTTGTCCTCGATAATAGGATAAGGGAACTTCTCGTCTTCATTGCACCCTATAAATATCAATGCACAAAATTAAAATAAAATCCTCAATTAATAACATGCTCCATAATGGTTGACCAAAAATATGATATAGGGAAAAATACTACAAAATGATCCCGCTAAGACAAACATGTAGTGGTGAGAATATCTATCACTATTTTTTTTATCTTACTAATATTATAAATGTGAGTGTTTGTTTTCAACACATTGTAGTCAATGTGATGGTAATTTTCCAAAACTGGGGTGGGCATATACCTGTAGTATGGTAACTCGGACTCAAGTCAATAGTGCAAAGAAAGTTGCTGATAAATAATCTTGAAATGAAATTATTGAAATGATTTTATTTTTCTGTAAATGGGCTACAAAGGAGCACATTTACATGTCAAAAATTATATAAAAAAATCTAGATGAGGTCTGCACTAACAATAATGTATATGAATAAAATAAATAAATACCTAATAATATTTTATTATAAATTTCAAATTAAAAACAATGTCACATTAAGTAATAATGTCATAGTGTATAAAAAAAATAACTATATATTACAAACTTGTCAACATGACCTGTGCAGACGTAACAGCAGTTCACTCCCATGCCTGACTATTATCTAAGTCGTCTTTTATTTTATAGAAAGCTTTACAGTAAAATTTACTTTTAATGACACTTTTAAATTTACTAAGACTACAAATTTTGAATATGGCTGGGATTTTTTTTATAAAAGTATGTTAATTTTGTTTGTGTTTAGATGTCAATGTATACCATTGACATCTAAATGAACTGCTTATTTTCTGAAACTTAGAGGTAACAACATACTTGTATACTATACTATATTTTTAAATAATGTTTTTATGAGAAGACCACCTTGACTTTGTCTACCTAATTATGCCTATGCAAATATCCACTATTTGTCAACCAACCACAACCATAAATAATATGTCTGATGGTTTCACTGGGACTATGTATGACATAATAATAATATCGACGGTTAAAAGGAAATAGGGTATAAGCGACAAAAAATGAAATGTTCAGGAGAGCCATTTAAACTCGTCAGTTGTCAAAAGAATACTAGGGAAATTTTTTTTTGCCAAAAATGTCATTGTAGAGCCATGAGAGTAAGCACATTCGAAAGAGCATAAAATTTTACGTAGGATAGTATAATAAACTCATTTCCTTTTAACCGTTGATATGTCAACTATCCCATCACTCATAATATATTTCTAGTATATAAATACAGCATACTCATATAGATAACTTTGTTCATAATTGCACATAAAAATCTTTTAGTTTCTCCAAAGAGATTACTGAATTGTTGCTAAGACACAGATGCCTTGAAATATACTACAGGGCCATGAAAGGCTCTGAAGAATGGTCTATAATGTTCCTTGTTCTGTCATACATCCTGGGAGGTATGTATTTACTTAGGTAAACCATATACATACTTGATTGAATATACATAAATAAAAAGAATATAAGTTAGTCAAATGATTGTATATGATCACCATAAATGAAATGACTTACTTAATAGAGTTTATCTTGTTATAGAACAATAATATTACCTGCATATGCTTGAATATCTTTGCACCAATCTTCATGAGACTGAATACTGTCACAAGACAGTCCAATCACTTTGGTATTGCGTTTCCTGAACTCTGGCATGAGAGTTAGAACTCGGGCCAACTCCGTAGTACATACTGGAGTGAAGTCTGATGGGTGAGAGAAAAGGATACCCCATCTGCAATTATATTGATACAAAGTTCACATATGATTAGAAAATTTTGATGTGTGATAAAAATACGACATATTAAATTAATGTTACATCCAATACTGCAGGTCCAAAATCACAGTAAAGTCTACAAAATAACACAGAAACAGTAAAATCAATACAACTACAATAAATAAATTATTGAGCCGGTCTACAGTTGTAAGTCAATTCAGGTCAAAGTAATTCAGCTTACATTACAGTGCGATACAAGGTATGTATAGGTACACATACATATTGCAATTTCCTAGCAACTACAAGAGTATAAAATTGACAGTGCGACAGGATGCTATTGCAGTTGTAACTCTTGATTATGCCTTCCTGTTGTTCAATTGGATTGGCCTAGAATCAGGCTTGGTTTTTAAAGTTCTCATAGTCAACAGTTTGACCTCCTCAGTACGTAACATTTAAAATAATAAATCTTTTAGAAATAGGTAAGCAAATAATTATCCGAAACCAAAATATAGTTGTTCAACGCGGACAAGCTGCAATATAGGTAGGTATAATAATCAAGGAAAAACAAGATATGAAAAGCACTTACGAGTCTCCAAGATATTCATGAAAATCTATCTGGCCGGCGGTGGTATTAGCGGTGAAATTAGGGAAAAAATCGCCTAACAGGAGCATTTTAAGGTTAGATGAATATTATTCGCTGAATAAGTTTAAATCCGTCACGGCAATTGATTCCACTTTTTAAATTTTCGCTTGATTATTCTAACAAAACAACCCGTCAATGAGAATGAGAATTTATAATAATATTTATTTTGACAAACGAAAATTAATTCTGAATTTGAAGATAATTTTATTTCCCGCCAATATGCTCACAACAAGTAACAGCCAGTGTTCTGTATTAACTGGTGCACAGATTAAATATCATGGATATTTATTCAACTTGATTGTTTTTGTTTGAGTTTCATATTAGCAACAGTAGGGTTTCATGGCTTCTTTATTCGACTAATATTCTAGTACAATTGGTTTTCAAATACAAAACCCTAAATAGTTTACCTATATTTAATAATCGCCAGTTACATGTGTTTATGAATATTATAATTATAACCATTCATGCTAACTTACCGCCTTTTATTATATAAATTGCATACAAAATATATTCTTTAATCGACTAAATCAAACTTTTTAGTAATTTCTAACCATAGTGGCCACTACACTAGACTGAATAACCAACTAGTGCATCACTATTCATCCAATCAATGGCGTCACCGTCAATGACCCAGCCCGCAACGTACAGTTTGTAGTTTTCAACACATTTGTATCGAGATACAATTCATTTTTTTAGTCTGAAATTGTTACTTCAACATACGGTAAGTAAAGAATATACTTTAAAGTATTTATATAATGTTATTATCGTGATGGTTAGTTTCTTGTGATGGACTCTACACAAAATGGACGTCAAAGGTATTGTGACGTGATTATGTAAAAATACTTATCAATATTGAATATATAGGCGCCGGTATGTAGATTAATTGATTAATGTTAATTCTAATTAATACCGGTGTATCTGCGAGCATTATGAGCAACTGTATATGTATATTTATTTAGAACAACAGTCGTGACGGAAACGAACAGGAAGGCATGTCAATGAGTGGCGGCGCATAGGCAACCACCGATACCTGTCGTGCGATATCGATGCATCAAGAGATGTCTTTGTTTTGGGCATCCAGAAAATCACCACGCGTTATTTACATGACCCCTTTCGGGGTCATTGCTCTATATCGTGCGTGTGGATTGTAGTTCTATTTGTCATCCTAAATGCTTGTATTTTATTTGCCTAGCGAGTTATTCACCTACATTTAACACACCTACTCTTATTAGTCAGATACTATTGTCGTGTGGAATTTTTGCTTTAACATCAAATAATGTTTAGGAATGTTGTGATTGTTTTTGTTTATATTATGTTATTTAGAATGATTAAATAGTTTTCTCATTACTTGGGTCCTAAAATGATAAAGATTATTATTCAAACATATTTTCGTAATGCAATACCTAAGTGATTATTTATTAGCTATAAAAGTTGGTCAATACTTGTTGTTACTTAAACAATGACTATTTATAATGTGCTTAACCTAGTATATTACTACATAATTATTATTATTGTCATGAAGTGAAATCATTCTTCTGATCCACTAACAGTTAACTGCTACAGCGAATGCGCATTCATGTACCGCCACAGCCATTATGTGAGCGAATTGTGATTGTATGAAGTAGTGTTAACACTACAACAAAATAGGAATAAACAGTAATTTGTTAAATTATTTATGTAATTGTGATGCATGTAAGTACCATATTTACAAACTGAAGTTAAGACTCCTGTACAATCATTAATTATAAAAAGAAATCATACATCCATCTGAATGGATTGCTGTCTTGCTAAAGTCTTGCTAAACCTTGAAAATGACTGGACCGATTTGGTTAATTATGCTCATTAATTATTTGTGAAAGTCCATGGAACATTTATATATTAAAAAAATGTTTGAGGCAGAATTAAGTTTGCCGCATCAGTGAAATTTCAGAAAAAAATTAATGGAACCCTAAATACTTTTAAAACAAATTAAATGAGTGAAGTCACAAGTAAAAGCTAGTTGATTACTAAGTCTAACTTTGAAGTCACTCTGAAAATATCATAGGATTAAATAGATTATTTTTGTACAACAGAGTTATTGTTTCGGCAAGGTTAATGACTGCAGTTCCTTTTTCCTTTTACTCAATCATGTTTTATCAGTGATTATTATTTCATTCAAGTTCCCAAATTGCAGTATTTTTAATAATAGGGAATATTGTAATCATAATAATTTAAATATACCGCTCCTAATCTAGACTTACTCAGTACTTAACATAAATGTTTTGAAATGCATAATCCAAGGGCTACATTTTATCAGAGATTATTTAAAAAAATATGCAAACAATGCTATGACTCATGTGTTTTTAAATTTGTATTGCTTGTATAGAAATAATTATTCTTGTCCACTTCTTAAAATAAAGCCTATTGTTCAATTTTTGTTACTCAACACTCATATGCAATTAGACTGCCTTTTTCTTGAAGAAATGTGTGGAATGTCATTCTAAATAAGTCATCTCATGTTGCATAGATATTATTGGTGATGACGTCATCATATCTTCCCAACATATTTTACTATCCTTATAAATTGGTATTTTCTAAAAATTACCATCCCAAATTGTGTCATACAAATTACAATACTAAATGCTATTTTGTATCTAATTTTAGTTATATTTGAAACAAGTTATCTATGCTAAACATGCAGTTTTATGTAATTTGTTTTTAATTGTGGTATTGATATCTTATTTATTCTTTACTCCTTGTGTATATAGTTCTTTCATTCAATTACAACATCAGCACAATGAATACCCAGTATAACACCACATTTTTTTGTTCCAGATCTATTCTTGAAGGCTGCTATGATCACAGAATTACATCTGTGTGGGAGTAAGACCAAGTAAAGTTTTTACTACAGATATCAGTTGACTAGTTACCAATCATTAGCCGACATGCAGACAATTAAGTGTGTAGTAGTGGGAGATGGTGCTGTTGGTAAAACATGCCTACTTATTAGCTACACAACCAACAAGTTCCCATCTGAGTATGTGCCCACTGTATTCGATAACTATGCTGTCACTGTCATGATAGGAGGAGAGCCATATACATTGGGTCTCTTTGATACTGCAGGTAAATACATCAAATATTTGTTCACACAGTACTTAGTTTATAATAATAGTTTATTTATTAATTTTTAATTATTCTCACAGTACTTAGTAATATAAATAAGATTGTTTTTTACTTTTTAACAGGCCAGGAAGACTATGATAGGCTGCGACCATTAAGTTATCCACAGACAGATGTTTTCCTTGTTTGCTTCAGTGTAGTAAGCCCCAGTTCGTTTGAAAACGTCAAGGAAAAAGTAAGTTTTATACATAGCTTGACACATACCATCATTACTTTACTTAATTTGAATATTTTTATTTCATTAATTTGCAATGGTTTATGAATGACTCAGATTGTTATAATTTCTAAATGCGCTCATAATTATATTTTGTGTAATTATGTTTCCAGTGGGTACCAGAAATCACTCATCATCAACAAAAGACGCCTTTTCTCCTTGTGGGCACTCAGATAGACTTGCGAGATGACGCAGCCACGATGGAGAAGCTGGCTAAGATAAAACAGAAGCCTGTCTCTTTGGAACAAGGTGAAAAACTAGCAAAGGAACTCAAGGCTGTCAAATACGTTGAGTGTTCAGCGCTGACACAGGTATTAATAAATTTGTGTAGCTATGTAATAAAATCCAAATACAAAACAATTATTATATAAATACAAAACATTAATTACTATATATTTGTCATTGAAATGGTTACAAATAGATGTTCACATGATGTAACGACATCATTTGCAATCCTTTTTATACGAAGTTAGTAAGACACTTTGTTATATAAATTAAGACATTTTCCTCCTGTTTATAATGACTTCGAAATGGAAGTCAAATATTGTCATGATAGTAGTTTGTTTAACAGAATAGTTTTGGTTTGATGTATAAACACAGCTTTGAATTAAGGTAAATATTACTGAAACAGTATTTCAACAGTTTCAAGTATCATCAAAGTCAACAGTTTCAAGTGCATCAAAAACAGTTGCAGTGTTATCCAACTGATCATATTTAAGAGCAATAATCATTTTGCGGTGTAATAAAATGGTAAACAATAATTGCATGTATTATTTCCAGAAAGGATTGAAGAACGTGTTCGACGAGGCCATATTAGCAGCACTGGAGCCTCCAGAACCCGCCAGGAAAAAGAAATGTGTGCTGTTGTAAGTTGTGTTGGGCTCGTCACAACTACGCCCCACCAGCGAGACGCAAGCGTCACGAGCGCACTGCGACTGTGTCCTCATAACGCGTACATTTTACTATTTTACCGTATAACATTATTCATAACAAAATGGTTTTTGAACAAGTAATAATTAACTTTTATTTATGATGATATAATGATTATTTATTAAGTCTTTCCGGGATATATTCAAATATATTAGTGGATTAAATGAATGAAATTAAATTATAACATTTAATAAAATTTGAATACAAAAAATAAAATGTATCAAAAAAATACGTCTCTTTCTCAGGTTCACGATAAGGTGTGTCCTGGGTTTTTTTATGAATGAATGATATAAACATTATTTGCAAAGTAAAAGATAAACTATATTGCAATTACTTTGCTTGTATGTTGTATAAGCTACGCTCGCTCTATACGACAGAGCTACAGTGTGTGCAAGACAAAAACCTGTCATAGAACTTGGCCTTAGCAGAAATACTTTAGCAAATAAAATGTCATATTAATGTTTTAGCATTTGTTTTATCCAAGAGTCATTGGGATCTATTATATTAACTTTACGTTATATAGCTTTTATAATAAAAATATTCTACAAGAGCTTGGTCTATAAATATTGAATAGTTTCAGATCATAGTGATCTTTTAACTGAGAAGCGTAAGTATTGCTTACGCCTACTGTACCTAAACACTAAATACAACAAAACACGTGTCGTCGTCGTAAATATTTTATACTAACGATACGTGATACCATAATATAAGGCTATAGTTAATTATTTTCCCTGGTTGATGGGAATGACGTCATCCGTCGCTAATAAAGTAATTTACTAATTTTTAAAACTTCAATTGGTCCTCTTATGTGGACTACAGTATTTTTATATTTATGTTGACCACCCTGTAGTTTGACTGATATAAAGAAATTGTATTCTTAACAATAACTGTATTTGTAGCATTAACATAATGATATTGATCACATAATAACGAAATTTTCTATGCTGGCTGTGTAAAGCCCATGAAGCAAGTACAAAGACGTCATAACTGGATTTCCCTTTAACATAATGCAATTAATGCATGACACATTAAGGGGAAAGAACACAAGACATCACAAACTCCTCTTTATTTTCCATGTAGCATTCCCATACTTGAAAAAGTTCCCATACCCATTGTTAAATTTTTATGTGCCACTTTCTGAGCGCATATAACCTACCTACACCCTTTTTATAGCAAGCCATTTTTGTGTCACAGTACTGTACACAGTCACATAATGGCATCTCCTCTTTGTACTTGCTTCATGGTGTGAAGACAGAATCAATGAAGCAACTTCATGCACAATATTTTGCTAAGCACAGTGCGTCTATGTATTTTTATAAGTATTACTGGTTAACATACTAATGTCTATTATATTTTAATGAATGTAAGACCCGTCACATATGGCTTTCAAAATTTGTGTTTTATATTATTTACATGTGTTCTTTAAAAAGTATGAGTATGAGTATCTTAAAATTACGATTGATATAAAACACTTAGAACTTCAAAAAACACCAAGCTACTATGTAAATTATTAAAACTTCATTATTTTTAAAAATAACAGGAAAGTTATAACTGTTTGTGATTTGAAACGATTAATAAATTGAAATGTGTGTGATGCTATACAGAGTATATAAATAATATAATTATTTTAAATTGAGTCATGCAATATGAGTTTGGACTGATAATTACATAAATTCATCATTCCATGAAATATTTTTTGCATTTATTCAACACGAATTAAATTTGAGATAAACAAAAAATAAGCTGGCATGAAAATTATGACATGTAGTAATATAGAATGACTTTGCGCCTAATATATTATCTTACGACGTCAAGGAGTGCATATGACTTTTCTAATCTGTTAAAAAGGTTACATCGGTAATAGTGAGCACAATGAATCGCGGTTGCCGGCAACTACATGCTTCGCAATCGCTCATACTGATTTGGCGAGATGCGTTGGCACCGAATATGAACAACGTAAATTGCAAGTTCTCTCATGTAATATTTAGGTGATTCTCGCGCTTGATAATAATAATAATTTTAATTTGCAATGATTGAAAATTATATAATGGGTGCAATCTAAGATTTTATAATAATTAATTATTAACATCATTTGACTCTCGGGGCTAATTATATCAACTACAATTATATACATGTACTCAACATTTTAACTACATTTTTATGTATATATAAGTTACTGTATACTTTTTTACGCATTGAAAAAGGTAACAAGTTTTCTGATTTAAATATTTATTTAATGTTCTTTGTAATATGCAAGAACGACAATTTTTGTATGTTTATGCATTATCAGTGCAGTTATATTATGTTCTTTGTGTCAAGAAGTAGATATAGGTGTATATGAAATAAATATATAATGAGATTAAGTTATCTTATTTTATTTAGTACTCTGCCTTCTTGATGTCTCCATTTTCCTGATCTTGTGGGAATTTCTAAGGCACTTCTTAAAGAATTCTTGGGCACTTAAATGGTAATTTGTGTCCCCTTCAAAAACAAGTGCACCCATAGTTTTGTATTGCTGTAATCACGTAATTTGAATAAACTTTTTAGTCATTCTCTACATCACTGAAGATCGTTTCTGGTTTGGTACATGCGTTCCTGCATTTGTTTTACGACCCTCCTCCAAACGCCACTGTTGTGGTCTTTATAGCTTGTGGAACTCTCAGGCTGATGCGGTCCTTTTCAACATATAGCCAACGGGTGGGGTACGTGCGCAACCGCGAGCTTTATTACCTCCAGATTGTCGTGGGTTCTATGCGCAATAAATATTGAAATGACCAAATTAACTGAGTATTTATGATAGACAGCCTCGACAGGATGATCATTATGAACCAAACCGAACGTCGTGGTGTCCCTTAGTTAATGTCGACAGTTTATTCCGGTTCAAAAGCAATATAGTTTTTCTTCTAATTAGGATTGATTTTTCAATGAACAGATAATCCTTGTCGGTAAAATAAATTTGACATTTGACCGTTTTTAGGGTTCCGTAGCCAAATGGCAAAAAACGGAACCCTTATAGATTCGTCATGTCTGTCTGTCTGTCTGTCCGTCCGTATGTCACAGCCGTTTATTTCCGAAACTGTTGGGTCTACATAGTTGAAACTTTGTAGGATGGTGTTTTTTGATAACCGCTATTCGAATTTTGAATAAAAATTAATAAAATTAAAAATTTAAAAATTAAATTACACCATACATGGAACTGATTCAAAAAAAATTTTTTTTCGTCTAACATATCCGTGACGGGTGTCTATGGATAGGTCTTTAAAAAAGACATTAAGGTTCCTAAAATCATTTTTCGTCAAAATCAACCGTTTGAAAGTTAGACGCTTCCAAAGTGGAAAAATGAGTGTCGTCCCCCCCCTCTAACTTTTAAAATAAGAAAACTTAAAAAAAATATATGTTGTAGATTTCAATAGAAACTAACAACGAAAATTGGTTTGAACGAGATATCATTATTAGTTTCTAAGAAATAAAACATTTTCAAAAACCGCAAATATAACTTTGTCGTTCATACAAACACTATGTAAAACCAAGTTATTTTATAACTTTTATAATATGTCATCTACTTGCTGTTACGGAACCCTTCATGTGCGAGTCCGACTCGCACTTGGCCGGTTTTTAGTATGGAAGAACTGTCAAAATTAATTAAATTCACCGATAAAAATTATCTGGCGTTGGAAATTATAACCATGACTATTAATCCTAGGTGGATGCGACGATGTGGCTAACTAGATTGATTTATAAGGTATCTAATACCCTTTTTTAGGCGACTGGGAGTGACTAAAAAACCACTCCATTCCTACTCCTGATTTCGAGCCGAAACCACGGTAACCCGCTAGGCAACTCCGGGTCAGGTACCTTTTTTTTTGAGGGGGGAAAATCATCCAATGACTTCTCTCGCCTTGGGGAGGCGAGAGGGAGTATCAGACTCTTACTGACTAAAAACCACCCCGTTCCTTCTCCTGGTTTTCGAGCCGGAGCCCCGGTAAACCCGCTAGGTAGTCCGCAGCTCCGGATCAGGCGGGTCAGGTACCTATAATTGAGTCTGGTCACAGACACAGTAGCATTTATTTTATCGCAACATTTGGGACTTACCTCTGGGGCACCACCGGTTGTAGCTGCACGATGGGCTACTCCGTCAAAATACAATATCATGAAATTAAGTTCCATGAATTCACTCGCTGCTCTGCTGCTATAAATCTGTTTGTCCCACTTTTTTGGAGTTACTATGAAAGGTGGTGGTAGACGGTCTGCAAGGACTGGAAGGAGTGGAACGCGTGAAAATTACATATACGTTATAACTTGTTTTTCAAAAGCCTTTGTTAGTGGGTGCCTACATAACAAAGTGATATACCTACATTTCAATGTTTGTAGCACTGATGGTTAGCATTTCGTAGTGAAGAATCAGTCACTAGATCGTATTATTTTATAACTAGGTACAGAATAAATAGATAGGTATTTATTTTTGTTGCGTTGTTTGTCAGATGAGGATAAAGAACACACGAAAAAATAAATGGGGTACTACTAGGAAACCTAGAAAACACATTGGGGAAACTGGGATGAACGGCTAGTTAGGTAATCAAAAATATTTATTGTTTTATTACGCAACAACCATTTATCCTGCCAGTGTTTTAATCAATAATTACTCATCTGCACATAGATTTGAAGTAAAGCTGATGTTTCATTGTTCTAGGCTTGATATTATTTTGACAACTTTGACGTAATGATTTTTTAGTGCTTTTACTAATATAACTCCCTTTTTATATTTATTAATCAGTCGTTCTGTTTATTTTAAAATTAGCACAAAGCCTTCAAGTAGTGTGCTATGAAAATTTCAAGTTAATATGGACGACGGTTTAAAGTTATCTAAAGGTTGGTTCGTATTATTTACTTGTAAAGAGGCGGTAACAATTTGAATTAACAAATATTAGACTCGGTGGTTTTTACTGAATATTTTTTGAAATACGCTTGTTCCTATTCCCGTAAGTCTCGGATATAAATGCCTACTATATTTACTAATGACATTGGAATACAAAACGAATAGTGGAGCTTTACAGCATTGGATACACATTCTTTGGTGTACCTAATACTTACCTAATTGTATTGATACCAATGCACACGAAAGCATAACGTCCCATAGCGTGGTTTAGCATGAAGATTGCCGGCTTTTTCCTACAAGTTTTCATACCAAAGACTTGCTAAGATGATTTCCGTTGTTTGGTAAATCTTTGATTGCAGATAAGCGTCATAGGAGCTCCAGCAGCCTGGCTGGAGCCGTGTTAGACGGAACACGTTCCGAACGCAAACTGGACATGAAGGGTACGTTTCTATATGTATAAGCAGGTCTCTTTAAGCTTACTTACCCTTCTGTATACCTATTACCTAGTATCTATCTTACCTATATATTATATACTAATATATAAAGCTGAAAAGTTTATTTGTTTGTGTAGTCCATTTATCGAGGAAGGTGAAGGGATAAAAGGTTGTTGGTATCTCTTGTATGCGTTTTTAGATACTATTGACTGTTGATTGTCTTAAATAAAGGCTGCCTCGAGTAAAGTTATAATAAGAGCCGTCTCCTCAGACGTGGAATCCATTTTGTTCCAATTAATTGTTACCGAAACACTGATGCAAACCACAGCCAAGACGATAAATTAAACCACTTTTCAAAATTTTAAAACAAAGCACATCAAAAATCTTAGAAGCATATGTATAAATAAACAGCAAAATATGTATTATGTTAAAGAAGAGGGTTAAGAGGGTTGCATAACTTTTAACAAAATGATTAGGTAATTTTATAACAAAATTCCCTCATTTTAAAGGATAATTAATTTGTCTTTCTCACGGCACACGTTACCAGGTACCTACTAAAATATGTTTAAACGAACGCCAAGTGGCTCCGTTTTTCTGCTCCCGAATGTCCCTCCATATTTTACAAAATCACAAAAAAATATTGCCATATTAATGTGAAAACCCGATCTACTTCTCACTGAATGTCTTGGGAAGATTCTGAAGATTCCAGTATCTACCTACTCGTGTATGAAGAACCTAATTATTAACGCTTGGTTTCAAGACAATACTTAGGTACTTAATAAATAAAATCATTACTAATCAGCCTTCAAAGTCTCTGTATATATATCCTTATTCTAGACTGTAAATGGGAAAGTAAACAATCAATGCCGCTCAAAGACCCGCAACACCAGAGGAGTTGGTAACAAGTACATTGCCGGATTATGTCGCCGGTGAATCGCAAACGTTTTTTCACGACTTTTTCTCTAGTATGTATCACTCCCGTCGAGCTGAGCCTATTCGTACTGAATACTGATGCACGGCTTTTCCAAGTTAGACTGCTAGAAGTTGGCTTTTATGCCACACAAAATGTTTTATTAGTACCTATCTACCTACCCATAAAATAAATTCTGTTTTGCTAGCTTCTATACCGGAGATGGATGACCAGTTTGCGACAGCTGAAGTACGATGCGACGACCTTCAGGAGAAAATTGAATTAATAAAATCTTTAAAAAGGAAAAGGAAACTGAAAAAACGAAGGTTTATATAACATTTATTAAATTTGTCTAACAGATACTCATTCTACAAAACTATAAACTAGAGAGAACTATAACTAGAGAGAGGGTAGGTACATATCCTTCCTTGGCCGCGGGTTTGAAGGAGAATTAGGAATTTGAAGGTTTTTATTCAGTAAGAGTCCGACACTTTCTCTGGCTTCGTCCAAGGCGGTAGAAGTCCTTTGCCGACCCTCAAAAAAAGAGGGAGAGGGTAAAGTTTTAACGAGAAAAAATATTTCTTTAATATTTTATGAAACGTAAAAATCCATGTTAGTCACTTGTCTAGCCGTCCGTGCTGCTGCCACAATATACAAGCAGGATATGTAAATGTGATCTTGCAATAAAAAGTTCTATTTGTTGTTTTTTTTTGCAATTTGAGCATAATGTACGACTTATTTTCCAGCATGACCAAAGTAACAGACCCGCCAATGACACCAGAAAGCGTTCCATTTATAACTGTGCGTACGCAACCGAAGAAAAGTAAGTACTTTTAGGTGATTTGTCTATGTAGGCTGTATCATTGCTCGCAAACATACGAGCTACTTGTCGGGGGTGAGATGGTACCTCCTTTTGAACAACAGCTAATCCTGTACGTGGCATGAATTATACTATATATTTTGGGATTAGGATTTTTCTTCATATAAGGAGAGCTTAACGGTCTATGTTGCCTCTAGCTGTCATTTTATTCTGAGAGGATACCTACTGCCTACTTCTCTCAATAAGAGGCCCCAAGATTACCCTAAGTTAGGCTTTGTGATAAGTATCGTTTAGCATAGGGAAAAATGGTGCCAGCTTTGCTGATTACAGAGGTGTCGCAACAAGCCGCAAGACTACGTCGGCTAGAGGTGCCGCCGAACCCTACAAGAGGCTACCTGGACCCTGCTACCGTGGAACAGCACCGCATGATCGGCCAAGTGCGTGGCTATAACCAAACGTTCAAGCCGCAACAGGAAAGCTATGGGGTCTGTAAGCACTGTTTAAAAAAGAAACAAATGTAGTTACGTCTCATAAATAAAGTTACATAGACCAAGTAGATGGATCTAGGTTGACATACGTAGAAATTTCATAAAAAATACAAACGCAAAAAGGAGGCACAGATAGTTCAAAATACTTATTTTTGAAAGATTAATAACTCAGCACTGGTATCGGTTTACCTCGGGATTGGGTCCTCATGGTATAATGTCAGGAACGATGTGCGAGTACGAGTCGTACACGCCTTAAAGAACCATCGAGTCCACTTAACCTGTAACTCTGTATTGTAGATATATAATATTATACCCATACAGGTTAGCAATTACCACATTATCATCACGCCCGCCTTTTTAATCTTGGGAGTAGCATGATATTTCACCAGTTATGTTTTCAGACTCGAACAATAACGGGTGAGAGCGCATACCTATTGTCATACACCGGGCAATCATTATATGATATTTTTGCAATGCGTACCGAATTATATCTACAGCAATATTTGAATTACTTTTAATATTTATAACTAGTATATTAGACAGCATTAAACAGAAGTAAAAAAAGCTTATTTTTAGGGCTCACTTTTTTGTGGAATAGGGGGCAAAGGAGCAGACGGTTTACCTGATGGTAAGCAAACCAACTTTGTAATAAAAGTGACATAAAGGTTCGTAGCAATTACGTTTGTATTAATAAATAATCCACTAAATTGAAAGCATCCAAAATGGAGATAAAAATATAATAATAGGTTGGTTTCAACAAGGTTTTTGTCCATCTTTTATCTAATGTTGATCTATACATTACTGTGCTTTGACAGTTTTTACTTTTAGTCGTGTCGACTATACCGCCAGTGTCAAAGAAGTTCTTACTTATAAACAATACAAGTGCCCATGGCAAAAGCTTGGAAGGAGCAGGGGCTGTCACGAGCAGTACCTACCTCTACATGTAACATTTCGATCGATTGAACTTCTGTTTTACTTAGGTACTGTGTATTATGTAGACTATTGACTAACTGCCGGATTTATTGACGTACAGCAAATCCCTCTGCCTACCATGGACCGGCGACTATTTTCAAAACTGCGGCGGCAGATTTCACAGGCTGATGGTGACAGTGAGTACTTTGGATTGATTGAATAAAAACGTTATGTACCTCGAGTACTTACAGTACAGACATTCTCTAAGGCTCTAGACAGACGGACTGCATTTCAACAGCAAATTGCAGTTCAAGGGCAGTTTGAATGCAGTTGACACGACTGCAATAGGACTGCAAATCAAACGTGCAGTCCGATTGCAGTTGAATTTCAGACTGCGTGCAGTCGGTTCACATAATGCTGGGCTGCACTGTTGGCTTGCAGTCCTATTGCAGAGCCTAAGGCATGATGACGAATAGAAATCGATTGATAAGCTTAACAATGCAAATTATCACCGTTTTGAAATAATTTAATCTATCGATCTACTCTCATATTACGTCTCTTTGTGATTAACATAATAAGGTGAATTTTATAATCTAATAACTTGTTTTTATATAATATTTCATCCAAAAGGTATGGGCGGTCGGAGCCACCCGCCCACCGAAGGGTTGGAGGTAGCTTGTGGACAAGATGACACGATTGAAGAATATTCTAACTTCGACGTCTTTAGCCAAGCGCCTGACTAGTGGGTATATTCATTAAAGCTAAATATAGTTAATCTTAGTTAAGTAATACAGTATCTAAACTAAATCTGCGTGAAGTATTTGTCTGGTTTTTACCACAATCGTACCCTGAT
Organism: Spodoptera frugiperda; assembly: GCF_023101765.2. Lineage (NCBI taxonomy): Eukaryota > Metazoa > Arthropoda > Insecta > Lepidoptera > Noctuidae > Spodoptera > Spodoptera frugiperda. Next base: position 5,924,452 of record NC_064236.1, read on the forward strand.
TCTAGTTCTCTTTATCGTATTATATTCTTGCCTAGCTGCTTCTGTGCGGTCCGACCTGCTCAGCTTCCATTGGTCCTAGCCTCAATAAATGGACTGTCCAAATAACACATAAAATACACATACATTGTTTCACAGCCCAGTCGTTACTCCTAAGAAACCCACGGATTTGCGTCATATGAAGCAAACTAGTCGGCGACGGCACGTTCCCAAGGAAACTATATCTAAAGAAGGCAAGGTTTCACTATTTATTCTTTGACAGCAGTTGTTTCTAAACAACATATGGCATAAGATATGACCAGTTGCAAACTCCTCAGCGGGATATACGTTCATTCACACTGTATGTAGCCTTCTCATTTGCCTCACAAAATAACATACCTACCCTTAAAAAATGAAAATGTTTATAAATCTTACTACACTGATCATTTTATTGGAAATATGGAGGTTACCTTTTTGAGGGAGGAATACCATCCAATGACTTCTCCCGCCCCCCCTTGGGCGAGGCGAGAGGGAGTGTCAGACTCTCACTGACTAAAAAACTACCCCGTTCGTACTCCTGCTTTTCGAGCTGTAGCCCCTGCCCTAGGCAGTCCGAAGCTTCGGGTCAGCATTAGCTCTACTGGGCCCACCTGTGGTAGTCTGACATAATTTAACAGCTGAAAGCTCTTTAAGGCATGCGCGGAACCCTACGCGCCTCAAATGACATACTTACCTATATGTCAGCTATATTTTAAAAATATATTACTTCAAACAGGGCTTGGTTATCATTTTTACTACAAATGAAAACAAAAATTATTCCAAAATACAATAATATTAGCAATACGGAACTCCCGTACAAGTTTTCCTTTCTAACTTAAGTAAATAAATACTGAATTACAATTTCGTATGCTATCACTATCCTGCAAGTCTTATGTGATATTTTTATAGGTGGAACCGATCAAGTCTTTGAGTCCTGGCAAGCCGGCGCACAGGGTGAACTGCCGATACCTCGCCCTCGTCGACACACCACTAGAAGTCATCAATCTACTGGTAAGAATTTCCCTGTGCCCAGTCTGCAATTACACACACCTAACATCTACCTAATACTAGACGCGTCTTAGGCAGTTGTCCCACGGCGAGAAAACGACTATTGGCTATTTTCTCGCTCAACGTACAATAGATATACTTTCCGTGTGAACAAAAGAGATGCATATACAAACAGTTGATCGCTGACTGTCCACACTGCCGGCGAGCACTCGCTTCACTAGTTAAACATCGGAAATAAATCTTAAATATCGGAACTACGCACTCGCTCCCCGCGTCACGCTAACTCGTTTCTAGTTCTAGCTCTGCTCGTTACTCTTTAATCGTTGCCGGTGAGACAAGTTCCTTACTCGTTTGTGCGACAGGTATAGATGAAATGACAATAAACGACAAAGGGGAGGACCGGCCAGTGGTGGAACTGTTCAACAAGAGTCGGCACAATCCCGGGGACGCACGGAGACTAGCTGCCGCGGCGCCGCCCCCGGCACCTCTAGCGTCCCATGCAACCCACGAACCCCAGAAGAGAACCAAAAAAGGTAAGAATATTTTTTAGACACGAAGGACCATACTAAAGACCCGTTCAGTGATTTCGGAAGTTCTTGAGCTATTGTTTCATTTTCTAATACCAGTTATTACAAACTCTTATTATTTTAGTTCGATATGACTTAGGTCATAAACAGATACCGATCTTATTTACCTCTCACAACATGGTAGTTGCCAGAGTTGACCTCTTAGATTGTGTTGACTATAATCTTCTATAATATATATAGAACGCGTCTATTACTGAGCGACTGACTGACTGCCCCACAACGCACAGCCATATACTGGTCGTAGACATCTGAAATTCGGCAGTTCAGTAAATATTTATTTTTTCAGTTCGCAATTCAAAGTACGACGATGATACTGCTCAGATTGAAGACATTTTACAGGAACCAAAGAAGGTTTGCTTATGATTGTTTTTACTTCATAGGTAGCGTCAGCCACTAACTCGATTACCATTAGCGATGATGTGGTCGACGGTGCAGCCTAACCCAGCCAGTTGTGTTTTTTTGGAAACAGACTTTAGCAAGGAATTTCACCCCTAAACGAAGCGAAACGCTTCATATTAGTGGGTGGAAATCTCAAAATATTGATAAAGGACAAAAAATATTTTTACTTAATAATTTGTCATTTGTGACTACTCTTCCCGTGGGTGTCGTAAGAGCAACAGAGAACTGACTAAGAAACCTGATCCTTTGAACTGCGATATCCAACCCGCTTGCGTAAACCCGCAAGCGTAGCGATTATGGCAAACTCTTTTTTGGTATAGGAAACCCCTAAACTTATTAAGTCTCAATGGCACTTAATGTAAATATGTAAATTGCAGATAAATCACGAAGGATCACATCATCCTCGCCGCATCAAATATAGAAGTCGTCGTTACGAGCTGCCTACAGTAGCGTCTCAGATGAAGCAGGCTGGCATGCGGTACTACTACGGGACATCCAACCACACCAACATACCGTTTGTAGTCAGCAAGAGTACCGCGCCCTCACACAACATCGGCGTCAACATACAACAGGTGATAGCTGTTACTATTTCTTGACTTCCTTTTTTGAATATGAGGTACTTTTGTTTAATTTTATTTCCCTTATTAAATAAGACCAATCAACTATTATGCGAATAAATTGTGTTTTAAATAATCGACTAAATAAAATTTTATGAAGTGTGTTCCAAATAAAAGTCGGAATATCTAGTTTCAATAGTGCCTCATTGAGGATTAATAATTGAAATAAATGCTTTAACTTTGACTGCAAAATAGAAGGGACTCGCATACCTACTTACAATACTAACAGCAAACTATACTCTGAATTTGATTCAATGTTTCTTACCGGAGTAGAGGAGCTGCACTAATCTATTTTGTGGCTGATATAATCTACTGAGTAAATTAAACGATGTGTGGGCGAGCCATGCTTTCGACCGGAGTGATACCACGGCCTCACCGAAAACCGACGTGAAACAATGCTTGCGTTGTGTTTATTTGTGTGAGTGAGGTTACCAGAGGCCCAATTCCTCCCTTCCAAATTCTTACACGCACGTTTCGCGGCAGCGATTGCTTACACGCACGTCTACTCGTGTTCCATAAAATAAAAAAACAATGTAATTCTTTATTATTTGCAGGTGTTAAATGGTCTTAAAATACAACAACCATTATCAGGCATACCTCTTACTATAGCGCATCACATGGGTGAGAATTCTTAAACTTCCATAAAAATATCGACTAAACTGTTAGTTCCTTGCGTATAGAATGAGAGGAATATTGCACGGGCATATAGTTTGAATATAATGTAACATGTACAATTGTACATACAGTATGTACCTTACCAGTTAATTGAACCTTCACATTAAACACTAACAATTGTTTGCATAAACTGAATGACATGATATATCTTAGATAAAACGTCAATATTACTACTACTAATAGATATAAAAAGTGTATATTCTTAAGTATGTGACAACATCGGGTTAAAGAAGTGTGCGCACGTAAAAAAGTATTTGTTGCAACATTTACTTACAGTGCTTTGTAATATACCTAGTAGTTGTAGTAATCAAATATCTGTTTAATTAATACAGTTTACACTGAATTTCAGGTTTAGGCCACGTACCGACATATGGAGCGAAGAGTACAGTCGTCGTAAGTATTAGTTTTAATAATTTTCATATATTTTTAAGAAATCAACATCGTACGTTTGCTATGGTTAACTCACAAGCGGTTGATTGTTACAATATTAATTTAAAGGAGCCGTCTCTAGACCACCGCGAGATAAATGCGATCCGAGTCGGTCAGCGGCTGCTACGACTGCCGTCTTACAAGTACATGTCCTACAACCGACTGCTGACTCTCTACCGCGAGGGAGACGGCATGGTGCCCAGGTTCCTCCGGGCCATTTCACGTCCTCACTACTTCTACACCTCCATGTACAAGTGAGTTATCTGCATCAAAACTTAGCTTACTTACTACACACAACATTTTTATTTGGCAACATTTTACTCGATCGGTTTGAAACCCGCACTGAGTTTAGCTAAATCTCAAAATTATTCCGAGTTTCTATATGTTCAATGTATGTTATTTTTGCAAATATTTTCAAGTGCGTATTAATGTTTCAAGCAGCCTCGCGACAAATCGAGAAGATTTTGATGGGGCGACGTCGAAAGGTGGTCGTGGTGGTAGCCAGGAAGCCAAACAGAGTCTCGCAGAGTACGCCAGTTTGTACCGAGAGTACGAACAAGTCGATAAGTGCATCAAGGAAGGTAATTTCGAGCCTGAACTAGAGCGTCGCAGGAACGAGCTCACGAAGGAGTTGGCTGCCCGGGAAGAGCATATACGCAGAGTGAGTGTCTGACGTGTACATAGTGAGTACTCCACCGCGCGTCTGGCCTCTCCAATGAAATCTTGGATATGTGTTTTTGCAGGTGGTTCAAGAATATCGAACAGGCGGTGAAGGAGACCCAATCTTACGCGCTTCGGCTTCAACGGCCGAAGAGGGTTACCGGCACTCCTCCTTTAAGTTGGGAGACACTCAACAGTAGACAATGCGCTAACCGTCGCTTGTCTCTTCGTTTTCTAATGTTTCACTTGATACAACAAAAAAAAAACCCGAATACATAGTTTGCGCTCCAAAAACGTCCTCATAGTAAACCTAATGCAACAAAAGTGACTCGGACCTGTCAATAAAAAAATATCATATTTCTATTTATTTATGTAAAAATTGTAAAATATTGGAAATGAATTGTTATAAATTAATGATTAAACCGCTTGCCGTATAGTCGAAGATTACAATTAAGATCGACCTTCATCTTTCTAATAACCGAAAGAAACATTTTTGTATAACATTTTATACATATGTAGACAAATACCTCTTGCATGTATTGCCTATTGAAATTTGTTCATTGCTATTCCAAAATATAAAAAATATATTGATTAACCTTTTTAGCACTTTTTACCCTTTTTAGCAATTTTTCATCATTGACACTGGTACAATGTTTGATGCCACAAAGGTTACTCGTACATTTTTTTATAATTGCTTAAAGAAGTTAATTAATATATTTTAAATTAAGAATGAATAGGAACTAATTTTGTTAAGCAATACATACAAGATGTATTTGTATGTGTATAAAATTTTATATAAAATATATTTCATTTGGGTATGAGATGGGTGAAGGTCGATGTTAATTCGGATCATGTGCTAGTATGTGTAATGTTGGATTGTAAAATATTTGTTTATTTTATTCAAACGTCTAAAAAAATATTTACCTTCATGTCTTCATCGGAGTTGTAACATCCTTCTCCACTGTCCCACTCATTGAACGTTATCAATACTTTATATTTTTACTTTTATGAATCTTGATTGTAAAGTTTCCTGAAATGACTTCAGCTTCTTTAACACGTACATACATATTATGTATGTGCTTTATTCGTAGGAATTTTCTTATCTTTTCCTTTTTTACTTTTCTAGTAAGTTGTTGCCCATTTATCAAGCCTTGTCATTTATTGTTGTACATACCTACATAGTTTACCTTTATGATGCTTACTTATTAATACGAAGTGTGTAAGTGTAATCACGTATTTTAACCGGATAAAATCACTTGCGCCATAAAATAAGTTTCAAGCCCAATAGCACGATATGGTAGTTTGACTAGAAATGTGCAACTGTTACTCGAGCACTCGAGTTAATTTCGCGTACAAAGGATTCGACGGACGTTTTTAAAGTGCATTTGTTTGAAAATTTCGGGTACGCTCCGTGTGGACTGCATCGCCTGTCCGGGAGCACGCCTCACTCGGGGAGCACCTGTGACAGCCTGTTGAGATTGCCTAGGCCCAGCTTGACAAACAAGGGCGCTGACTAGAGTGTAGTAGCTTAGTGTCCAGCGCGGGACTACTCTAGGGCATTGTAATAATAGCTGTGTACGAATGTTTAGTGACGCGACCGGTCCCATATTGTTGTCCTGATGAGTTTCGGCTGGTGTTTGAAAGCATATTGATTGTTACGTCGAATACAAATTGTAAATGTTATCTAATCTTTATTGGCTGAGAATAGTAAAAGTTTGTGAATGATGTCATGTTATAAAGAAGTTTGAATACATATTACTTTGAATTTTCAATTACTGTTTTATTAATTTCGTTTTATAAAATGGATGAGGGAATATAATAGCGGATATGAGCTCTACTAAGCAACATGAACATACAATTGTCGCATACATACGAGTTATGTACACAGTGTATGTAGTACGCGAGGGTAATGATGATTCATACCTAAGAACTTTTAATATCTATATCTTAATACATAATGTTTAATAACATGAAACATTTGACACATTTTGTTATGTACACATAATTAACAACAACGAAGAGTTGAATTACACTATATTACTTATCTATGTAATAAATAACTATAAGCGGAGCGACAGACAATACCTACAGTGGTTACAATATTTTAATTAGACTGTTCGAACATAACGTTAAAATTGCTCGCTACAATCTACAAAGATTGAAGTATTTACACAAATATATAACAATAAATATATCTTAATATACCGAATTTTGTCCTATGGTGTTTCTAAGACAGAGCACAAACGTGGCCACTTTTAATTTTGATGTCAGACACAAGCGACCGATGATATTTGATTTACATAAAACGTAAATCATTCACAGCCTACGCATACGTGTCCAGTTATTTCTCAAGTACACAATATCGGTCAAAAGGAGTTCAGTGTCAATAACTGGAAACAAAAAGTGTCTACGTTTGCGCAGCGCATATACGTTTTGCAGTAAAGTTCTTCCAATTTAAGTGTAAGTGTTTGCGCATTGATATCTGTTGCGCAAAGCTGTACCAAAAGCGTTTGAACAAATGACCGGAATATATGCAAGTCCAATGTTTTATGGTACTGCGTGCAATGTGTAGTTTCATTAGCCATCGTTACCGGTTGGCCAGTTTAGGAGTCTTCACCACGTGCTATTGAATACATAATACTGCAACGCATTGCCCAGCTAAAGATTGCTCGGCCATCAGTTACAACAATATATTTTTGTGATGACCGGGCAATCAGTTGCCTATATTGCCTACACCTACAGCCTCTAATTGCCATAAAACTTGGCCCGTTCAGCAAAGCTTACTCATTTACTTGCAAACTATTGATGTGTTGCTAATAAAAGTCATGCATTCATTATTATAATATTCATAAATAATTCTAATAATTGTATTGGCCTAGTCGTTAGTACCTATGTTCTGAACATTAATATTTTTACAAAACTATACTTAAAACAAAAACAAAATATACTATGCTTATAAATAGACATTATATTAGCGATCGATAAAATCAGGAATCCTTAGGTACAAGACTTGTAATTTGCATTTTCATGAAATTGAGTATGTAATTGGAGTATTTTTGAGCTATTGCTAAAGTATTGTTGATTGTACTAAACTATTGAATTGTATTTGTAGGTACGATAGAAGCATCGTAAGTAATGTACATATCCTACTCTAATACTCTAGTCATCTTTAAATAAGTAATCCTACAACAATCCAATATTTAGGGAGAACGAATTAATATTCTTTCCCGAGCTAGTAATGTACCGTGGCATTGTATGCACTATACTGTAATACTTACAAATCCTTGATGTTAGCTTCTAAAGTACCTACATTAAATGCTCCAATCGTGCAGAAGAAAAGAGCTGCATTGTGGGAGATTTGTCGGTTTAGTTGCGGGTGTCGGTGGAGGAGGGAAGGTTCTCGCCATCAATCTTGTGGCGCGTGGCCTGGATGTAGGCCTCCGCAGCCAGGGCCGGCCAGGCATCGGTAGCGGCTGTTGGGGCCCCGGCCCCGCCCCAGGCCTCCGTCGTCGACACCTCCGCAGGCCTCTCCACGCTCTCTGTGGCCTTTGGCGTGGACTCCAGCGACAAAGATTTTGGCGTCTCAATCCTTTACAACACGAAACACCCATTAGATATTACAGAATTGGTTAAGTTTTCGAATATTCCCTTACTGTGACTTGTGGTAAAAACTGGAATGTGCCATATTTAAAGAATCCAGGTTTAAGAATTAAATTGTTGGAAAGAAGCAAATACTTAGTTGGTAAAAATCTTAATAAAAGCAGTTAAATTAATCAATTAAAATAGTTCGGTCAACATTGACATTACATTAGATAGAATAAAAAATTGGTAGTAATATCCGAAACACTATCACAAAAAAAAAGAATTGTGATATCTGCTAACTTAAGATATTTTTCAGCATTAGGAGCTTTTCAGCTTTAATTTTGCCATCTATACGAATTGATGCATTTTGCTATAATCCGTACAATTAGAGTTAGTTCGTGTTATGTTTAGAAACGGGACATTTAGTGGGACTCGGGTCAAGGGTAGGTGTGGGTTCTTAGAGAAAAAATACCTCACGCGTTCTGGTGACTGCATGGCGTCGTTTGTGCTGGAGATCTCTAAGTCTTCAGCGTAGCTCATGTGCAATTTGTCGCCGTCACCACGTTGCTCTTTTTCTAAAAAAATATTGCATTATTATAATTTTTTTGGAGTGAAAATATAATGTTTGTTACCAAAACAGAGTTAATTCCAGCAATCACCAAATGTTAGACATAGTGTATTTAATGTGAGAAAAGGTTTACAGTAAATTGTACCTTACTATACTAGGCATATAGATTGCAAATATAACCAAGTCAAATTACCATCAACGTTGATGGCCGCCTCGGGCCAGCCCAGGGAGTCTCCCTCGACATCAACTGGCTCATCTTCAGCGTCGTAGGGGCGGGACTCCCGAGGCCGCTCTTCCCGCCGTTCCTCCTCCAGGTCGTAGCCGAGCATGCTCTCAACAGTATGGTGGCGCTTGCGGGTGCGCAGCTTCAACCGACGCTGGCGGTTGGCGCGAATCCGTTGGTAAGTCTGAGACCACGGAAAAGTATTATTGTCAATATACCTAATGTTACATTTTTAGAAGATGTTACGGAAAAAATAACAATCCCCTTTTAATTTACTATGTATTTAAATAACAAGTTTTAGAAATACAGTGGAGTGTAGTACCTAATAGAAGAAAAACATTGCACATCAGTCTTTTGAAATGCATGTTATTGTTGTATTGCATTCGGTTTAGACTTCCATCGTGGTTTGAAGTCAGTTCAATTATCAAGAAAGTAATTAAAATGAAGTTATTTCAATTATCTTACAAAAATTAGAGAACTGATTCATTACAATGGTTCTGAAACGATATTGAGAAAAATACTTCAAGAGATATGGGATTTTGTGCCAATGTGCAATATTTACCGCCGGGTATTATCGTCATATTATAGGATAGGGCAAACGAGCACACAGATCACTTGATAGTAGGCAATCTGTGCCACCCATGGACACTCGCAACAGAAGAGTAACGAGTGCTACCGGCTTTTTTGATGATCAGGGACTTGCTATTTGCGATTGGTGAAATGAGCATTGGGGGATTTAGGGATGAGAGGAAAAGATTGGTTCCGGTAACCTCAGTGTCGCAGTGAAACACAATGCAAGCATGGTTTCACACCGACGGTGATTACTCCAGTTGAGCCGGCCCATTCATACCAACGTCTAATCATATAGCTTACCTCCCAACGAGCATCTTCGTCCTGGTGGTGCAGCGAGTGCTGTGGCGGCACGGCGGTGTCCCGCGGCAGCGCGCTGAGGCTGTACAGGTGCTGCAGCTCCTGCAAGAAGTGCGCCTGAGCGACACCGGGGCCCAGCCGCGCTCCACAGACACCACACGAAGACTTGCGCTCTCCATCCGCTATTGTAAACAACCAAATATACCGTTATAATTTGCTACTGAATTAATTTATTAATAGACTTTAGTATTATCAAAATTGCAGCTCTGTTGTTGCCCCGTTAATGATGCATTTTTTTATGGTATAAGGCGGTAAAAGAGCAGACGGTTCACCTGATGGTAAGCAATCACCGCCGCCCATGGATACTTGAAACACTACAGGCGTTACAAGTGCGTTGCCGGCCTTTTGGGGGTTAGAATTTAAGGGTTGTTGAGGAATCGGGGATTGGGATGATCCTGCATAAAATCTAATTGAATCCGACGTTGGACATTTATGTCTTTGCAAATTTACGCTATTTTAAATGCATGTAGCTGCTACTACGTACCTTACCTTATCTCCTATATGGGATTTTTATAAATATTTCAAAATAAATGAAACATTTTCCAATGTTTCCCATTATCCTATAAGTAATGTAATAATTAATTGTCAGGCTGTTTGTCTCTCATCATTATCCATTAGATTTAGATTTCAGCCATGATCGTCCCACTGCAGGGCAAAGGCCTCCCTACCCTCCTTCCACTCCTCTCTGTTTAGAGCTTTTTGCGATCATTATCCATTAGCTGTTGTAAAACAAATAGTGACCATATAACCAAATCAATACTAAATAATTAATTAAATAGATATCATTTGAAATAGGTACTCAATTAGGTTTCAGAATTCTGCATACCTCACACGACTGTTGATAATGGAAAGTCAATTAAAGTTAAAGACGTACTCCATTACACTAATCAGAATGTATCACTACCAGTCTATTATGTATTGTCACTGAGTCGTGTATCTAGGCTACTGCGGTTGATTAGGCAGAAACTTTGGCTACCACTTACATTATCGAGATCACTAGCGTAAACTGACGCGGTGACACGGTGACCCACTTAATAAGCTTTTAGGACAAAAATCAAGTTCTAATGTCCAATGAAATATCACAAGAACACGCCCTTTTTTCTTCTATTTATACTAAATGTTAACCTGTGCCGGCGTTAGGGGGGGGGGGGGTCAGGGCGACAAACTCTGGGGGGGGGGCGCCGATGCCGCCGCCGATGGGATCCGCAAAAAACTAACACTTGATATTGCTTCCCTCAAGTGGGCGCCACAATATTTTCGCCCAGGGTATCAGTGGCCCTTACGCCGGCACTGATGTTAACAGTAATATTGTTGACTATTTCTCAGATAAACTCTGTAAATTTTGCGTGTTATAAAACTAAATGTAAATATGATAATTGTTCTACACACTACACACGAACCGAGACTCCTGCTCAGCAGTCGGTCTATACATATTATAGATAGAAATGTACATGAAATTTAGTAACTTACGTGAGAAAAAGTCGTGAGAGTCGGTGCATGTAGGGGCTGACGGTGGGTCGTCATCCTTGCAGGGCCGCGGCGAGGCGGACGCGGCGGAGCCCGGCGAGCTCGTGTCGTCTCGCGGCGCGTACGCATGGCGGTACAAAGGCGGCGTGCTGCTATCATCGCGGACGTTCTACGCCATATATTACGAAACAAATGTTAAATGGAACGAACTTTTGATTGCGGTCGGCGGCTGAGTGACCGATATGATCCACAAATTGAAAAAAGAAAAAATATCTATTCAGCATGTACCAAAAATACACACAAATAAAAATTGTTCTAAGTGTTTTACTTAAACAAACTTTTCATTATACTTCTCACAATATTCTCTTTATATTTTCATCAATGAATTAACAAGACACCGTTACTCGTTAGAAAGTAAGGCACTCCAAATCGGATAAAACTTTATATTAAAACTCACCCTCAAAGCTTGTCCAACGCTCTGACCAAGCGCATACTGTTCACCGAGATGCCTAGCGAACGCTTTTCCAGGGTAAAGAGGGTGGAAGGCGCCACCTATCGGACGAAAAGCGCCGCAACCGAAGCTCTGCAGCGCTGGGTGCAGGAACTGCGGCGCCATGTGGTGCAGGAACCCCTCCATGACTGACGGGTGCTCTAAACATGATACCATTGTTATCAAAGGGCCCTAAAAAGGCCATACGCCAGCTTATTAAAAATCGGAAAGAAAACAGATGTAAGTAATCGCAAGCGCTAGACATTGTGTTCGCTCAGCGAATAACGCGGAACCTAGCTTAAAATCCAACCAGCAAGCAATGTGACATTGAATAGAATCTGCAGTTTCCATTCAATGCCCAATGCGTGCGTTCGAATACTCAAGGAGTTCCTATTTTAGCATATCTATGTATATATTTGTTCGAAACGCAAAGCCTACTGGAGCCTTCTTTATACAAACACGAGTTGTATAATAAATCTGGAGTGAAAACATTTGAAATTTAACTGACTTTTTATTAACGATAGATCACACAAAGCTACTTACGCCACAAAAAACATTTCCACAGAAAGTGGTCATCGTAACGGTTTCGAGGAAACAAACAAAAAAGCAGAGTTACAGGCACTTAACTACACACGAATAGACAAGGTGTTTATTTTGAAAGCGCACATATTGCGTCGCGTGCGCACGCGCCGCGCCGATCACCGGGAGGACAACGCGAACAAATAAACATCACCCGTCATCTCATTGCTGCCGTCACAAATCATAACCCTTATCCTCGTGTGGAATAATTATTCATTTGTGACTTCCTAAACATTATCTTGCTATTATTACATTTTAGACACATTCTAAACAATCACTATTTAGAGCGGTTTCTTATAGTAGGAAAAAAATAAATATTACTGATATTAATTGTAATATAATATCAGCCGAAATGTTGGTATTGCACTGGTGCACCAGCTACAATAATGCATTCCTCGATATGGATCATAACAGTCAAAGACAAAATTGAAACTGATTGACAAAAGGGAACTCCAAATCTATAAATTGGTAGACAATTCCGAAATGGAGTGCCTGCAAGTGTCGTGTTTGTGTCTAGCTTTTACTCGTAATAATGTTGTCATCCGATTCACGCAATAGTTCAATATTACAGTTTTCGGACAGAGTCTGTGACATCCCTTTGGCGCGTCCCAATACGTAGCATCGAACAGCCGCAGTTATGAGACCCCGCATAACTTGCCTTTGTGCCACATCCGAATACGAGTTGGCCGGCAGACAGATGTGATTGTTGAAGCATTTTCCATTAATTTCGTATTACAGGTGCACCCGCCTCTCACATGTCACCAGCAGACTTGTAAACGTTTGTCCAGAGCGAACGCTACTAAGTATTTGTGGCATGTAAGTTTGGCCATAGGTACATATAGGGACTCCGGAATACAGAGACATATTGTTTAGGTAGAATGGCAAATGTTGCGAGATCAAACGATCACATTCTACACAATTGAAATCAGCAACTAAGAAGATTAATGGTTAATTATTGTCTCCAATTTTAACAATATCTTAATTACATTTATTTTTCAATATAATATGTGCTCTGCTGCTTAGACAGTCTATTCTCAAAACAATTGGACTGTCAGCTATCAATTTATAATTATATTTTTTTATTTATAGCTGAATTTTTTCCTTTCAATTTATAAAGTTAAATCAGCGAGCGAACTCAAATCATATTAAGCCAGAATGCGCTATGCAAAGTATTTATCCCTCCCTTTGAAAATCAATTCATAATAAGTGTAGAGTACTTAGTGTATTAAGATCAAACTCTAATATCTCAAGAAGGACAAAGGAGTAAGAAGTTAATTGTCCAATCCAACAGGACAATGAGTGTGTGGACTTGACAATATACTGAGCTGCGACATAATTAACGTGTCAAAGAATTAATTATAGGTCTAATGTACAATTATCATTGACAAGCCGATCCAATCAGCGACCCGTCTGATTAACAGTGACATATATAGGTAAGATCTCAATATCAGGCCGTTTGAGTCTCCAATTAGTAGAGCGGCGTAATGGCTTAAGTGTTGTCGCTGTAATCAATCGGTGAGCAAACAGTGGGTATTGCTTTGTACTGAGGGTGGTCACACCGCCACCGGCTCTACTGATGTCTTTTGTAAATACGCAGTGCACCTCGCCACTTGCAGCCACTGACCAATGTCTATGGAGAACTATAGAGAAGGAGCTATCGTTACAATATTGATAAATAGTTTTTATCAGTAAACTAAAATACCTAAAAGTTATATCAATTGTACAGAGGTTATGGACACTTCGTAAGATTTCATTTATAGTTTTGTTTAAATAGACTAATGACGTAGAATAATATTTCTGAAAACTAGACGTGATTCATTTTATAATTTTTATTTTAGTCAATAAAACACGCAACACCCTTTGCCCAATCACTTTTTTAAATAAAACCAGGAGTAACAGTTTTAATCCAAGGAAACGCGCCAATCCCAGGAATCTGCATACGTACACTAATAGAACTGATTGTCCTGCTGTCTTGCATTAGTGTAACGTAGGATACGCTTCACATCCCCCAACCGTAAGATCCTTGAGACGGGACAATGGTACGTCAGCACGGACTACGAAGGGGCTAATTACAATTGAATAAAGAGGCTGTTCGGCCTATATTAATTCGGTAATCCCATGTCTTAAGACCCCTACCATACGTCAGGTACAATAGATAGCTCACCTAGATTAATAGTATACGTCTAAATCTATTAAGTATTGTGAAATGTTTACATCCAAAGTAAAGACATTTTCACATTGCCATTGTGAGTAGAAGCAAAACGTAAACTCATTCACAGGAGAAGTTAAAAATAATCATTACTTATATAAATATTTTAGATACATATCGCATTATCAGCAACCCGCTTTCCTTTCAAGTAACACCAAAAAAATGTAATAACAATGTTGTTTAACGAGTTAACCTCGTTTATTGGGTGTTTGTAAGAGCCGCAGTGTGGTCGCGCCCTACCGAGCCGCCACCTACTTAGCGAGCAGTTGGCCCTCGTTACTTGCAGCTATCTATTCTATTGCCGCTACGTGTAAACACTGGGAAAAGAATAGTATGGCCGGAACAGTAGGCGATAAACACAGCCAGTGTAAACGTTATGAAATGATACATACGGCGCATTCCGCCTAATTGTACTTGTATTTATGGAACACTTCTGCCTGTTCTAGAATACTGGCTTCAAATAATATCAGTGAAGCTAACTTGTAATATCTTATGTGCTTCTTATATTTTTGTTATTTGTTAGTGCACATGGAGGTTAATTTTGTTCCTTCGTATATTATAGAAATAGTATTATACCAAGCGCATAATATGTTTAACAAATGATGATAACAGAGTTACGTAAGCATGCATTCCAACACGTTAAAAATTTAAGTTAAAAATCGTTATCGAAAATTAGCGGAGTTTCCAAACCAATTTCAATGGCTACGCTACGTTATGACTGTTATGATATTTCACAGTTATGATAAAATCACCTTTCAAACCTTTCACCTTTTCGAAACAATTGATATGAAAATAAAATATATTTCTATGAATTTAAGAACTGTCGAACATTTTTCTTCCTCTGTGAATATGGTCCGAAGTGTTATGTGCGCAACAAACGCCTACACGGACTATAAACAGTCTTGTAAATCAATAATAGTTGTATTAGATCGTTAATTCTATCGGTGCAATATATCAGATCGTAGTTACCAATAAGTGGGCAATAAAAGAGCCAACATTAGCTGAAAGAAATACGCGTGCTCCTGATTTATGCGTGATAGGAACGCGGCCGCCCCTTTTTCAATAAGGGCCCTGATAAGAATCATTGCCTATCGCCGCGTGACGACCGTCGAGGCATGCAATTAATTCGCTTTTTACAAGTCTTTCTTGTACGCAAAAAATGTCCTGATTGTCTTAAAATTCAAGCAAAATAATTTTATATTTAACTTTTTACAACATATCCATCTTAACGCGCGGCGTACGCATCAAAAAGCACTATACAGAAACAGCAGCATTTATGATATTAAAATCAATTTACATACCTACACAGGTAATTAGGTGATATATAATTAAAACAGAACATACAAAGAACTTTGTGTTTTGTATGGCGTCCGGAACCGTCATGAATTTTAAGATTGACGACGTCGTGTAAATCCTGAAAGAAATCTTTTTTGTCAGGTATGGAGCTGTAGACCCAATACCTTTTTATTTTTAACCAACTACAGCAATGCAAAAAGTAGGATTATGAGTCTGTTCGGTTGTATCTTTAGCTCTAAAAGCCTAAAGTTAATGACAAAGTAGCTTATACATAACTACAATCTAAGGTAGATTGTGTCCGGAGCTGCGGACCGCCTAGCAGGTTTACCGGGGCTCCGGCTTGAAAAGCAGGAGCAGGAACGGGTTGGTTTTTAATCAGTAAGAGTCTGATACTCCTTCTTGCCTCGCCCAAGGCGGGATAAGTCACTGGATAATTCTCCAGGGTCAAAAATAAAATAGTTTATGTATCCAAAGAATACATACCGTACATTAAAATCAGTAACAATGTTTTCTTGTTTCAATTTTTTTTACAATAATTTTCTTTAGTCGGATCTAGTTTATGAACTTCTATTTTAATAGTAAGTAAATTGGTTTTATCTTCTTAGCCTGTAGATTTTACAATAACAAGTCATGTGAGGCACGACATCGAGCTGCTAATACTAATCCCCATTAATTGAACGTGACTGAATAATTTATTTCGTTAATTAGGTAAATGCTCTAATCTCATGGCTGTGTGAACTTAATTTAGTATTATAAACCACTAATAACTTAATAATATAACTTTGCAAACACTAGTTCATCTGCTGTTTTAAGACTTTTAAGTTTCAATAAATATATTCATTATTTACGTATTTTTAACCATACTCGTAACAGATATTAGAGAACGTTTTTAACCGTTTAAAATAAATGTACCTATATATTGTTCTTATTCCTGAGCTTTTTTTTTGATAACGCGGTGAAACCTTCAAAAGGCGCCTAGCTTTTTGTGGATAAAAGACTAGGGAGTGTGGGATTTTTATCTCACTAAAACCACCCCAGTGGCCACCCTCTACACCTGTAAGGAGCACCGAGACCTCTTAGTAGACCTACTTCGGAGCCCCCACGGTGCAACGCCTGTTACGGCACATCCCTAGGGCTTATTCTTGAGCCTACTGTTATACCTACAATGAATTCAGGACTTCACGTTTTGTCTTAACAATGTTTTTTACTACATAACTTTTTTCAAACAAATTGGCTTTTTTAACAATTATTACATTAGTATAAGTCACTGCTATGCAAGTTTAGTTTTCCCTTGGAGATGATTAAAGATATTTGACATTTTAAAACCCGTATATAATATGCATTAAATAAAACTAGTAAACATTTTTTTGGTCCAATATGAATCAGCCATTTACGATATGTAAAAATTGCCTAATTAATACGATCTAAACATTATATCATTGTGTTCCTGCCTGTTATTTACGCTGTCTCTCCAATGAATATGGATTTATTTTTGATTCTTATATTCCCATATACCCTATATTATCCAATGACTTCTCCCACATTTAGTGAGACGAGAGGGAGTGTCAAACTGTTACTGACTAAAAACCACCACGTTCCTACTCTTGCTCTTCGAGCTGGGACCCCGGTAATCCGCTAGGCAGTACTCGACTCTGGGTCGGCATCAGCCCTACTGGCCCCATCTGCTTTTTAATACGGATATGATTTGATTTTTATGTTAATCATCATTTTACCTAACTTTTCCTCGTGCCCTATGAAAGTATGCAAGCTTTGCATCAGTTGTGGTTGAATTGGCGCGGGTAACATTCGTAGCATCGGCGATGCAACGTTTGGAATCAAAATACAATCATTATTGTTGATCTAAATTGTAATCTAATACAGTTATTATAAAGGTTAATATTTAATGTAGCTCCAACCATCTTTTACATAGTCTACTAATAATATTAAAACTCCTGCAAAAAAGGGAAATCTAAATCTAATTTTTGGGTTATTATAACAGTTTTAACCGATTATACGTTAAAATAATTCAATTTGGTTTTGTCCAATGTTCATATCGTACCACAAGTACCTAGTATTTTTCAAAACTCACTAGTCCTGAACCAAATCATTCCAATCAACCCATTTAAAAATAAATTAAACTTACAACACATATAGTTAGTTAAATAATAAGTATTAACTAATTTCAATTCACACTATTACATTTAAAACTATGTAGGTACGTATACAATGTGATAGGGGTGGGACTTCTAACCCGTTAAGGCTGAGTACTACATCTAATTTTATCGACAAAAAAATAATATGGGGAGTTGAACCCCTAATTGAAAATATTGAAAAATAGTGATTTTTTCGGTAAAAATAATTCATAAATTTTTTTTTCTCACCAAAACATTATCAAACATATGAAAAAAGTAATGAATTAGTTAGCCAAGGTTATTAGCTACCATTAGTCGTTTTATTTTTGTTTCTACGACGCATACAACCATTGATATCAAAAAAAAAATAAAAAAATATATTAAAATAGCCATAATTTTTAGGGGGAGGGGATTCGACCCCTTCGACCCCCGACTTTTGTCGATAAAATTAGATGTAGTACTCAGCCTTAACGGGTTAGAAGTCTCACCCCTATCACATTGTATATTGTAGACACCAACGCACCAATTACACGATCCTATTAATTGGTAAACGGATTATTGAACTGAATCATTAAATCATAATGTGATTCTATTAGTTTGCTACATTTTTAATTACTTAGATACATCATAATTTATTGAAGGTACACCAATCTACGAGCGGCGTTCAAATTGGTATTCTAATGGTATGTGTTTGGTGGAATAAAAAGCCTAAACCAGAAAAAGTAAGGTTAAATAAAAGTTGAGTATACATAATAATAGTATTTAATTCCTTGAAGAAAAAAACGCATCGCCTTTAACCAGTGCTTTTATGAGTAGGTTTAAGAATAGATTAGGGGGTGAACCTCTCGCCATACATCAGGCGCAACTATTTCGTTTATAGGAAAAACGGTTTTTTAGGAAATGGTTGGACCTAAGTCTAACTATAGAGGAAGTTCGATATTTATTTTTTGGGATGGGCTTATCATTAATTCCTCCTGCTATGGGTGTGGAGAGAAGAAGTGTCTGACTTTTAACAAACTAAACAAACTAAAAAACACTACTTCTGGTGCGAGACAAAGCCCCGGGCCCCCAGCAACCTTTTAAGTCTTCCACGGTTCAAGGCGAAGTTTTTTTTTTTAAGGGGGAATATCATCCATTTATATCTCCCGCTTCGGGTTGGCGAGAGAGAGTGTCAAGCTCTTACTGATTAAAAACCACCCTGTTCCTATTCCTGCTTTGAGTCAGAGCCCCAATAACCCGTTATAAGGGTGTCCGCAGCTCTGGATAGCAAAGTATCTAATATTTGAAATGAATACTGAAACAACTGAACTTTGTATTGAAAAAATATATTATGTATACGTTTAGTGATAGTGAAAATTTAGCACATAAGTACTTCACAGGTACGGTAGAGTATAATTATTTATTGTTTAAATAATTCATCTGTAAAACGCGTGATAACGATTCTATTTTAGTTGTATATTTGCGTTTATTATTTGTTAGATTAAAAACAAGGGGATTCGTTTCGGCTTTACACTGGTGCCTCTCTTTATAATCTAATAGGGAGTAGAATTAGAGCAGTGCTGCTCTACTTTGTCATTACATGGGTATACGTTATAACCAAAAGAATTATGTTACAAATATTTGGAAATCTAAACTACACAGAATAATCTATATATTAATACGTGATGCAAAAACTTTGGACCCCTTTTTACGATAATTGCGCGGACGTAGGAGCATAAAATTTGGTACACTTATAGTTTATGTGTAGGAGAAGTCCAGAACGCTAATATTTTTCAAAAATAATGCTTATAAAGTACATTAAATCAATAAATAAAACATTACACACACTACCATGCATAGAATATGAATCGTATTTGACAAAACGTCAAAATCGACAGACATTGCGATGACATTCTCGCGTCACATATGAATAGAGTTTTCCTGTTCATGATGCGCCGGAATATATTAATTTGAATTTTACAAAACTAATAGCAATTCGTTAAATAAAAATTATCCTTGAACGTATGTTAAGTGGTATTGTAAATTAAATCGTATATGATCGAATTTCGACCACTAGGCGACCACTAGTCAGAAGAAACAGAACACTATTATTTAGGAGTCATATCATATATATGGAATTACATAGATTAGTTCCTCCCAAACCATGATCTAAGTAAAGTGAAATACGAAGTTAATTAGCAGGCTATTATAATAATTAAACTGTAATTAACTGTCATCGTAATTAACTAATCATGTGATTACTACATTGGACATAGGAACAGCCGTTTGTTGACGTCATAAGTAGCATACCTACATATATTTAGCACCACTCTTACTCTTAATGTGGGTAATAATAGCCGACTGAGAGGCCAGACATTGGACAAAGATCGAGTAGCAGCGCTCTTTAATACTCTGAATCTTTTACTACAGTCTCCAGTTCGTATCCGGAGCTACGAACTACCTAGCGGGTTTAGCGTGGCTCCGGCTCGAAGGGTAGGAGTAGGAACAGGGTGGTTTTTAATCAGCAAGAGTCTGTCACTCTCTTTCGCCTCGCCTAGGGCAGGAGAAGTCTTAGATAATTTTCACCCTTAATACCAGTCCTTCTCATATAAAAGAGACTCATAGTCCAACAGTTAACTAATTTAAGCGAAGAGTCTTTCAAATTCAGTATGTAGTTACAATTTTAGCCGTTTATCGAAAGAACTAAATCTTTTATTTTAATTTTATTCGAATTTTATTCTTTTTAGAATTATGCAGCAATAGTTTATCTATGGAATGCTATTAGGGACTATTAAGGAATAAATTGTCTTATGAGCATAATTTTTTTAAAGAAAAAATTAATAAGCCTACGTTCACATGGCTTTTTTTTTTGAGGGAGGAAAATCATCCAATGACTTTTCTCGCCTTGGGCGAGGCGAGAGGGAGTGTCAGACTCTTACTGACTAAAAACCACCCCGTTCCTTCTCCTGCTTTTCGAGCCGGAGCCCCGGTAAACCCGCTAGGTAGTCCGCAGCTCCGGATCAGGCATCAGCCCTGTTGGGCCCCATCTGTGGTGGTCTGATGGCTCTTTGAGGCGCGCGCGGAACGCGACGCGCCGCACGCACGGATCAGGGTCTGGTCGGGTGGCGAGCTACCGTTGCTCGCCGTCCGCAGGCTCGTGCTTACGGTGGCCGGAGATCGTCTCGCGATCCCTGACGCCCGGAGTGTCTCACGTTCACATGGCTAGCGTCTTAACGCGAGCTTGCAACTGCATGTATATTCCATACATATTATTATATTATCATTTTATTCAGTTTGAAATGACACATTCGAAGTAAAATGCATGTAGTTGTAAGCGCGCGATTTTAAAATGCGGTTAACTCGTTTTTTGTATATAGAAGACGCATGTTAAGTTAGAGTTTGAAGAAATTCTTGATTATTTTAACTGTGAACCCGTTTGGGGTTTTCTTGAGTGCAGTTCGCTAATATATATTTTTTTTCGTTCTTACAATCTTTGTCATTAATTGTTTGCCAAAAGACTTAAAAAATAATGTGTTTTAAATTATACAACTGCTGGAAACCTAAAAGTCAATTAGTTAAGATTCTTTACTTTATTCTATAATGTTATTTTATTAAACAAAATTGATGTTATTGTTTTTTTCACACAATGAAATAATTAAATAAAGTAGTGCCTTTATATTTTGCACGGAAACGTCCAATTTTTTTTATAAGTTCCGTATTATAAAACTAGTATCATCTGGAAAATTATCGTCACATTGTAGGTACTGCATAAAATAGGGTTTAAAAACGTTTTTACTTTAAAATAAAACCTACGTATTGTTTATCAATACTAACTATTATAGAAGAGTTAGATGTACCATCGGCCAAGTAACAAAGAAAAACGATAAAGAAACCTCTTTTCTTGAAGATTTGATGGAAACTAATAAACTAATCTTCATCTACCTAAGGTTTACCCAAAGGGCAGGGAAAAAGTACCTATAACTTGGTAATATTTAAAGTTTACGTAACAATGATAATAGAAAATCGCCAAAGCAGTTATAATACTGTATATATTCAACAATAATTACCATTTACTCAAAGTTCTAACCGTTACACTCCCATTGTTTAAAATCTCGCGTTCTTCCTCCAGTCAAAAACTGAAATCAGTTTGGTTTCTTGAAAACTTTTCACGGAATTTTGTATTTTGTTAATAAATTATGATATAACGGAATAAATTACACTTCCTAGCATAAGAAAAATGTTTTTTTATTATTAAAATTATACGTTTTTTAGGAATGTCACAGCATTTGAGAAAAATTTTGGTCCAGTGCTTAATTTAACTTTTATTTAACTAACCTTAAAGTTCAATATTCAAGATGTGTCAAAAAATGGTTTTCATAAATGAACTGTATCACTTAAATGGTGAATTTTAGTAAAAGTATATTAATTATTTAGTTACCAAAGTATTTTTGTGTAACTGACCATTGAAATAAATTATTCTTATGTGTGAACCCTACAAGTTTAATAATAGATTTTATTTTTTATAATTTTAAATGTTTCTTTTTAAAATTAAATATTAAAAAAACAAAATTACGTATTAGAAATAAATAAAGAAAATAATAAATTAGATAATTAATAACGTTCAATATTTATTATTTAATAATCAGGATCATGCGTAATGAAAAATTAATAAGTCTTTTAAAAAAATAATAGAAAAAGGGCTTGTAAATTATATTCACTTCATCATAAAAATATTTTAGTTATTAACAAAATTGAAATTTATCTCTTTTAATCCAAATTGTGATTATGTTACGTGTATTAATAACTATTTAAAATACAAGTACTAAAGCTTACAAATATATAGAAGAACCTATTTAAAAAAAATGCTGTTTAAATAAATAATACTTTTTAGTGTTAACATGAAAATAAAAAATAAATAAAACAATGATCTAACTTAAATACAATAATAACTTAGAAGTTTAACTAAACTTAAAAAAACTAAAATGAAACAAACACCCAAACTTTTTTTGTATAAAAAAAATCAAAGTAATGACTTACCTAGTCCGCGTTACGTGTGTCGCGTGCGTAAAAAGCGAGAATATGCGAGCGCGGTATTTGCTGCAGACGTGCAGAGCGCGTGACGGCCTCGGAGCGACTGCGGTGCGGTGCCCGACGGCCGCTGGGCGGGCGTCGGCGGCGACACGCCCCACACCCAGAAATAATAAGAAAACTCCACTTTTCATCTAGAAACTTCCAAGAATTTTAAATTCATAAAATACGTCTGTGTTTCAATGATATCCTGAATGACTTTTTCTATGTAAATATGTACCATTCTTACCTACATACAGGTGGGTCGGTATTATTCGTAGAATCACGAAGTTTTATAGTTTACGATTTTTTTCATGAATCACTCAAGAAGATATGTCGTCCGTCTAACTTATTTGCCACGATACCTAAATGAACTAAAAATCGTGATATTCGAATTTTGCTTTAAAAAAACAAACACTTATTACATTATAATAAGGAGTTAAAAAAACACTAAGTAAATATATCGATATATCATCACAGAATCTATTGTTTCTTATTATCTTAAATAAAAATAGTAATTGTGTGCAAAGAACTTTAATTCAGTAAAAACTAAAATGAAACGAGTGTGACAGAAAACTGTTAGAGAAGAGTGAACTGGGCGGAGCGTGCGACCACTCCCAGCAGCTGAAACTCAGGATTACACGCGAAAACAAATTGATCCAAAGAGGATTTGCTTTTTTTTACTTTTTTTTCACATCTCGCTGGGCAAACCGCTATGACTGTACTTAAAACGAAACGAGAGGGCAACATAAAACATGTAAAAAGTTGACACGGTACTTACTGTACTGTATATGAATTTGTACAAACAGTTTTATTCATGCAATATTATATTGTATACGCATCTCTTTCTCTCTCTATTCTAGTCTCTATTTGGCTCTATTACATTTATAATTTAATGTTTGACTACAATTTCTGCTTTAGTCTAGTGTGAATGAATGTTGTCTTTATAATTTGATCCCAAAATAGGGTTTAGAAATCTCAACACTGAGTTTGGATTTGTACTCAATATTTAGAAATGAGTTCGGCCTTATTATTCTATAATAATATGGCAATAGGCTCACCCCCTATTACATGGGACTAATAACACTAATAGTGAAAAGTGGGTGTACATTGTATAGCAGCATTACATGACGTAATGTGCATCTCTGCCTACCCCTTCGCGGATAAAAAGGTGTGACGTTGTGTATTCTATAAAAATACTTTTTTTAATACACTTTTACTTTTACACCTCTAGTCCCCATTTAACCCTTGTCCATAATATGAATATGAACAGGAGTAATATTGTTGTTGTTACAATTTAACATGGATTCCTCAGTCGGTATTGGATTGACCCTATTGCATTGAGCATGATACTCGTATTCCGGACTCTAGCCTATTAGTAGGTGAATTAATATCCTTAACCAATTCTAGCCCTAATTGAAACTGAGAGAAGTGATGGAGAACAGGACTGGTTGAAGAAGTGGTCTCTATCAGATTGTAATTTTCGTAGCAAAATGCTACGAAGAAAAAATTGAACGGATCTTTTTACTTTAGGTTTTTCTTATTACAGATCTATTGCTAATTAATTATAAATATAATAATAATTATTATAGACTGAAAAGCTCTGAAATAATGTTTGCCTTTTTAATTTTAATTGGTAAATGTATGGGTGATTTTTATTATTTTGACTCGACGATTGTAGAAGAGTATTTTACCTACATCCACCGACTTTGTGCATCTTACAAGTATTTTGGGATATACTAGAACAGTTATGAAAACTTGTTTTGCTACTTGCACCTTCCTAAATAATAATATCAGTTAACGGATCAAGGACTTAGGTGCTACGCCGCCGCTACGAAATTGCTACGCGTTGCGGCATAACTTCGATAAAGGTTTTACATACTTTTTAGTAATTAAATCTTAATTCGAATCATTTTTTACTTTTGTAAGCAAATAATTTAAGATAGTTATAAATGTTTCATAGAAATATCATAAAACTTAAATTAAGTAATTAAAAATACTTCCACTATGTATGCAATCGTTTAACAGAGACAAATCTATTTTGCAAAATTGTAGTCAAAATTCCAGCAATCCAGCATGGATCCAAAAGTTATGTAAAATTGCAAATAAATTAGTAAAAAGTAGTCATAATTATCAAAAATAAATTCTATTTTTATCAACTAACAGAAATGAATCTACTACATACTACTCTAATAAAATTATAAAAAAATAATCGAATCTAAAATATGAGTACTAAGAATGTTTGTTGAACAACAATAATTGTTATAAAACCCGTTGTAATTTATTACGCTACTACTTAAGAGCCGGCAATAAAAATGAGAAATTATTTTTAATAATATTGCCGGTGAGCGCCCCCTACTAGTGACGTGGCACAATATTTTGGCGAGCCTAATACCGCCCCTTATTACGACATTCTTTACTCGCTACTACCTAATAATAGTGGCGAGACTTACTTTACGAGTTTTGCGAATCTTTATGTCAGATTAAACTGTCCAACCTCTCATAAAGGCCCTCTGTGTAATGTGTAATTAATAATAATTATGTTAAGTAATTGTTTTATGTAATTGATTTTTAAGATGTAAGTAGTAAACTGGTTATAAATAAGGCTTCATACACGATTTAATATTGGATGATGTTGCAACCATGACATGTATCTGTATAATTTATTCACAATTTCTATTTTATACACTAAAATCATATACATAAACATGGTTATATTAATAACTACTGATGCACATCGCTTATAACTCAGATACTAATCAAAGGGTGTTATTATTACAATGATTGGATACACTCTACCAGTGTGCTGGCAACTGGTTGTAATGCATGTGCAGTGTACACTGGGAACCTCAATAAGCCGCAAGGAACATGCGGTAATGTTAATTGAGATCAAGATCATGTAAGGACCCGGTAATGGTACATAGTGGTCTTACACATCCTGTGGCAATGACGTTACATTTGTGGTCTAATCACTACTGCAGCCAAGACATCGTAGTCACCGCAATTGTAACGGTGGTTACCCTCGATAAGCATCGATGGTCCCTGTTAAACATTTTTATAAAATTCACAAACAAAACATTGACGTAATATATAAAAATATAGCAACTTTCACCGTTAATCGTGGATGTAACGTGATGATATAGTAGGGGTGTCAGCATACGAGGTAATTTCTGTATAAGAGACATATTTTCCAGAGGGAGGACAATCCGGGCTCGCTGTGACGAGGCTTGGAATGCAACACGATTATGAAACGCCATTTGTCAAGTTTTTATTGGGCACCCTTGAGTCGCGTCTATTGTGGTGAACCCGACGTACCCTCCCCGCGCCGGACCCTCGTCCGCGATGTTAATTCATAATTTTTATAACTTGTTAACATTTTGCAAATTATAAGGGCACCACTGCAAACTGAGATTACGCTTTAATTAAATTTCATATCATTTTTTATTACTGTATACCAGTTATTAAAAGTTAACGTGCATTTATCAATTTGTAGTGTATAAGTTGTATAGTATTATTTACCGGGGAAAATTTCAGTTACTTTGATACCTTTTAAATTACTATTTTGTTTTATATAGACGTAACAACGCAATAAAGTTAATAACCTTAAAATGGAAAGCAATCAAACCCACTGTGTCCACTGACTTGCAAAATCAATAAACATATTGCAATAATAACTGGGAAAAGTTGATGCGTCTGATTGGGGATATTAAAACCAGCGGCAGGCCGCTGAGTTCCGAGGAAGCATCCATATTTCGCGTCTCACCGATCAAAGCGAAGCATGCCACAACAAACGCTCACTTTAATATCAGTTGCACCGTTTTACCTCCACACACTTGAGGGGCAAACTACTACATAACTACAAAGAATATAATTATGAGCTAGACAAGTCAAGAACGTATCTTGTACATACATAATTACATCACACATTTAATTTTCATTCTTCAACAGAGTTGCCAGTGGTGCAAATATATTAACCATTCAATGGTTATTGTCCATGCGATGATCCCCAAATTACAAGGGGCAAGCTTATTGGCATTTATGGACCATTTTCCAGAATCCAAACTTCAAATTCTTCACTCGAGAATCAAACCCAAGAGAAAACACTAGACGAAAAGAACTTCACTATTATAAGAGATTTTCAATAAAACACAAGTGGAAAATTACTGATTTTATTTATAAATAGAATAGAATTAAACGAGGGATACAATTTTTGTAATGTTTGGCGGAAATTTATCATATATTATTATTATCACTAGCGGTCGCCTAGTGGTCGAAATTCAACCATATACGATTTAATTTACAATACCACTTAACACACGTTCAAGGATAATTTTTATTTAACTCAAACTCAAACAAACTCTTTTATAAAACTCTATTCATATGAGACGTAAGAATATCATCGCAATGTCTATCGATTTTGACGTTTTGTCAAATACGATCAGATACTATGCATATGTGTGTAATGTTTTATTTATTGATTTAATGTACTTTATAAGCATTATTTTTGAAAAATATTAGCGTTCTGCACTTCTCCCACACATAAACTATAAATGTACCAAATTTTATGCTCCTACGTCCGCGCAATTTTCGTAAAAAGCGGTCCAAAGTTTTTGCATCACGTATTAATATATAGATTTTAAATAGTTTCTACGGAACGAACACTTACAAATTAGTTAAATTTTTCTTACATACAGATCAGATCGTTTCTTACCTTCTTATGTATTTGTTGCAAAATATAGGCCTGCCTATATTTCAAAAATATTTGGAAATGGGTGAAAATATAATGTATTGCTATATTTCAATATTGAAATAAGTGCCGTCTAAAGAAATAGCTTTTTAATATAACACTGTGCGTAACCGAATGTTCAAAAATAGGATACATTTTTATGCATATTTTATGAATTTGTCCAAAATTATACTTCACTATTATACTAAAATAACTTAAATTACATATGTATTAAGTAAAATAAATTGTAACACGAACCTTACAAGAAGGTCGTATTAGGAGAATAGTATTTATAGAAGATTTTTTTTACGAAATATGTAAATTGTTGAATGTAGTATCACAAAACAGTGTTAAAGACAAATACATGTAGTTGTATAGATAAATTATATATCTCTCTCTTACTGCCTAAATACCGTTGTATTGAAAAGTAATATAATATACGTACTTCTATAGTATTTTTAGATTAATATCTTACTGTTGTTACAAATTAAGTAATCATAATTAATTATTAGTATTGTAATTAATAATTATTAATAATAGAATAATTAAGTATTAATAATAAGTAATAAGATTAATAATAAAACACGTATGGTGTTATTTCTGTTACATATCTAAATAAAGGATACATGAAACCTTGTATGAAACCTTAAGATGAGTTTAAGTCTAGGAAAATCTGGGGGCACGGCAGTGCCCCCGTCAAGTCGAGCAAAAAAAGCGGCACGGCCATACCATCCTTTTCTCAAAGCCATTCAGGCCAATTTCGACCATCTATAACTCCGTTGTGGATAAAACAAGCAGCCTGAATTTAGTACCTACATCAGGGAAAAATCTAATATTTTGTAAAGTCTGTCCAGTTTTTTAGATAAATCAACTGCATTAATAACTTTGTAAACCCATATAAATGTATGGAGTCACAAAGTCACTGGTGCAGTCAAATTTTAATGTTTAATGGAATAATTGTTGAATCTACAAATATTTTTGCCCCTAATCCAGTCATTATAATTAACATGAAACTAATACTCATATAAGAAATATTCTAACAATCATTATAATGTGTATTCATTTAATTTCAATTACATATGTCAATTAATCGCCCTCTCTGTCTAAACCACATTGAGCCGTTTGCTAATTTCTATAGATACAAGCACAACGTGAATGTAGACAATTTTTCACAAACTGGTCGAATTGAATAGAAAAATAAATGTACGGGCTTGAAGCTCGTTAAAAATCTTAGACATACGTAACTTGGGGAGTGCAATATGGATGGATTTTTCTATCCATTTCTATTTATACAATATCTAGACTATACTTCGTTAGATATTTAAGTAAACCTTTTTTACTGTCCGTTCAATCAAATTTGAACTCTTAATAGAGGTCAGTCAGTCGTCACTTATATCTACGGAATATACGTTAAAATGGTTTCAAAAGATAGTAAAAAAGGTTTCTTTAATGTCCAATCTTAACACGAATATAGTGTTCATACCATTTGGCTCACAACACTTTACATTTTTGTTGCGTAAAACTATTTAATACCTTAACCTAAGACGTAAATCTACCTAAGGCGTCTCTTTTTGAGGGTAGGCACGTATGTATCCTCAATAACATTATTGAGTACGTAGTCAGAAATAGCTTGTATGTAATCGGGTATAGTCCTGATCAAGATGGCCATACGATGGACGAGGTCGGGAAACTGTGAGCGAAAGTAGCGAGCGGTGGCTAGCACGACCCCTGCGCACATGTGCAAGTTGTGTATAGTCACACTGTCTGGACCTACGAAGTAAAGCAAGCAGTTGTTAACATAAACGTCTAACGCCCGAATACTAAAATGCTACTCAATTTTAAGTTGTACTTAAATGTCGTGCTATCTCTGCCATTTTATAAAGAATTGATAGGGACAGAACTAGTTTTGAGAACGTCTTAAAATTGAGTAGCATTTCAGTATTCGGACATAACACCTTCTCCTATGATCTAGAATACAGCCAGTCTGTAAGTAAGACAGTTTATGTACGTGGTGTTTCTTTTTTATTCGGTAACGTAACGTACTAAATACTCAACTTGGCGATAGGGTAATTTCCTCAGACAAAAATAAATAATTTCGACTTTTCAATACAATTAAATATTCAAAAATAATCACACTTTCATTCATAGTTTTATGATCTACTTAATTTTCGTTTTATTTCTAGCTAATTTTGGGTGTTTATGAATACAGGTAGGTATACAGTAGGGTAGGTACTATACCTACTTATGTATATTTTGTATTTCTCAGTCAAGCCAATGTAAATTGTTAATGAGAAATAAATGTCTTAAACCGTAATTTTTAGAAAAAAGTTTGACGTAAAAAATTAATGGCGTCATAACGCACTATACAAAATACATACAAAATTCATAGTAAATAATGTTTCGAAAAAAGTATTGAATTTGACTAGTAGGAAAAGTAGCCTATTCGCACTTACTGGGTCTCTGTGGTGCTGTAGTTATTGGAGTGCCGGCTGGGTTGCGAGTCAACCAGCCCTTCATTTGTAATTCCAGCTCGTCCCGGTAGAACTCCGTAATATTCGTTATGAGCCCCACTGCCTCCAAAATTGACCGCTTCACTAGCCCCACTTGAGTCGCCAGGAATTCTGATATTTCTAGACTTGTCCAAAGGGGCAACGTAAAATCTGGAAAAAATATGAATGGTTTTTTATTTCTAAATTGATAATGTGTGGATGTAGTATTTTTCCCTGACTTCAATTGCTGTTATGCCCAAATCACGTATTTTCTCCCATAACGTGAAAATAAAAATTAGGATTCACAATTTGATTAACAAAAAACCTCACGTAACTTAGCGAATTATATTAATATCATTTTTCATGACTACAATTCCGCAAACATAACTACGACATTGACAAACTGAAAATAGCTTACAATTCTGCACAAAATGCATGAAATTCGAATGAATGATGTTCTTATGAGTACTTAATAATTACAAGTACTTACCTACAGCACGAAAAACGTGGAATTCCATAGCGACTATGTCCTCTCTGCTGAGGTCGATACCCTCCTTCATGAGAGAGGATCGCACCAAGGACGCGGTGAGAGGTGCCATCAAATCCTGCATCTTGGCCGTCAACTGGATGCAGGACACAGCCAGCAGGATGAACCTGGCAGCCAGCCTATTCTTGTATGCATCCCATTCTTCAGTATCTGTCATCATAGAACTGACTGATAATCTTCTGCATATAATATATTGCCCACCATTATACCCACATACCTTTTGTACAACTATATTCAATCTAAGTACAGATAAATAGAAACTTTATGGTTTTATTGTAATGGGTATTAAAACAAATATTCATTCGTTTACAGGGATTTCTAATTGTTTGTCTTGAGAGGTCTTCTAAACAGTCTTGCCACGGCTAACCAGCCGTTTCCAGAGGTAGAATTGTCTCTCTTTAAACTCATCTAAAAATGGCAGAATGTGAGAAATAAACGCTGTTAAATGCCAAGTTCTCGGAGTACGCAACTATACACGACAGGCAAAGCATTCTTCTTCAGTAAGTACTACATCTCTAGCGCATCTATCTTCTATCTGTCTAGTTCTCGAAGGGTCTACGTTTCAGCATTGTTCAAAAAATGGGAGACAGCTTGGTACACACACAAGTGTAGTTTTCATAGCCTTCGGTATGTTGTTTCCTTCTATCATTCCTCCTTGTTTTCTTCATTTCGTCTTTAGCCAAGCTCGTGATAAAGTTGTTGGAGATCAATGCATCAAGTTAAATGACAAATTGAACTGAGTCACTTTTTGCGAGTTACTATTACAGTAACAATCATTATTTTAGTCTTGTTTTAATTGATTTTCAGCCCGAATATAAAGCAGACCAGATCTTGAATGCTGACTATTACTTGTAGAGTATAATGTCATCTGCATCACGTAAGTAGATATTTCTTATCTACTAACTGTTATACCACCTGTCCATTATAAATTTAGTATACCTAGCTAAAATATTCATTGTAATACATATTTAATATTTTAAACTAGGTCATTTGAGTAAATGGTTTTAAAAATATCTCAATAAGATTAAGCTTAAGCTTTACAAAACATGTGTTGACATCGCAAAGAATAGGTAACTAAGTAACATACTCACAAATTTTTAAGATTTTTTCATGAAATAAATCACCTAACATAGTAGAAGTGTACTGCAATAGCTACTTAACACATTGAACGTCCTGGTGGTCACCGGTGACAGACGTTAGCGGAGGATTTGCCTTCAGCAGTTTTCTATTGGCAGTCAAAGACTTAAATAATGTAGCATTATAATAATCGAACAACACTGAACTTCTATCTGTTTATAAAATGAATACGATTGTTTTGGATTGCATCTAAAGAAATTTCATTCATAAATCGTATGGAGAAAAA
Organism: Spodoptera frugiperda; assembly: GCF_023101765.2. NCBI lineage: Eukaryota > Metazoa > Arthropoda > Insecta > Lepidoptera > Noctuidae > Spodoptera > Spodoptera frugiperda. The sequence continues at coordinate 5,956,489 of NC_064236.1, forward strand.
CGGAGGATGCTTTTTGTCTACACACCACACATACACTGAGCTAATATAAAGAACCAAGTATAAGAAACGAAATAAAAATATTCCCATTGACCAATTTTTGAAATCAATAAGGATTATAGGTATACCTAAATAAACCAACACAAAGTAATATACTAAGTAGCACTAGTACCTCAATGTCAACAATAATTAGAATAGTATAATACGCTATTTTTAATTCGATTAATCGAGCTAAAATATCATCTCTTTATTGTAGTACATTCTCACAATTTCAAAGTTATTACTGAGTCATTATTACCATATAACACTGACATTGTCCTTTTATTGAATCAATAATATACCTAATTATAAATGTCAGACTACGGTGTAAACATAATAATGTAATGTCATAAAATATAATTACTGCGAGATTGTTGAAAGAATTGTTCAATTTTCCGTGATAGGTAATGCTCCAGTAGTCTGCAGGAGCTACCTGGCACACCTCTGGCAGCGACTCCAAGAACTCCACTTATTGCCCACACGAGTCTCCGAGCATTTGATTGTAAAAGTAGCACCGGCCAGCGGGCGTATTCTCTTACTGGAAATTTATAGAAAAAATATGTTTGTGGAAGGTGTAAACAAACAATTATTTCGTTTAACACACCTATCAATATTACAATTTCACAAACATGACTTAAAGTTCGTCAGGATACGCATTATTTGGTTACCTTCCCTTTGGTATTCCTTACACAAAACTTCAATCCATTCAGAATCGGTGGAACTTGCTATTTCTAAGTAATTTGCCATTTTAAAACCATCCCACCACGGAATATGAAAGTGTGAAGATCTTAATTCACAGAGCCAACGTACTTGTAAAGTTTTATTTGCTACCCACATTTGTTTTTATAATTGATTGTTGTTTACTCTGCACCATCTCATTACAATATTTATTAGGTGACCATAAACAATTCGGTATTAGTCTTAATTAAAACTGTCAAATCTTTGGCATTCGTAATTTTTAGTATTTATTTTCTTTAAAAATATGAATAAACTTTTTATAAATATTTTGTTAAGTAATATATTTTTTTTATAAAATAATTTTATTATAAAAGTAAGGTCATAATTTATTAATATTATCTGTAATATTTATGTAGAAAATTAAATTAAGTATCTTTTGCAATAACTGGCAGTATTGACTGGTGAAAAAGAAACATGTTCGAACTTCAAAATAGTATGGCGTAAGACAGCATGACTGCATTCTACTTTTGAATTTTTTAAATTATGCTCCTGTCTGTATTGCGAGTGGTCTAAGGTGTTTTAGTTGTTGAAAATATTTTTATTTAGATTTTCATTAATTTCAAGATTTTTTTTTTAAATGGTTAGACTGACTGACTAATACAAATTGATATTTTTCAGTAACATAGGCACAACTGGTACTAGTAAATGAAAATAGTCACTGAGACTACCAAAAGCATTAATATGCCAGTTAGTTTGTTGTTGTCAATACAACATACACGATAGGTACACGTACTTTAAAGACGCACACAAATATGCTATAATTTTATATTTTATACTTTTAAAGCTTAGTTACCTATTGATCACCTAGATGAGCGTATCATAAATCTTAAGGATAGGTAAATAGTCTTTCAAATAAGGTGTCAAAGTCATAATATAACAGCACCTTTAATTAGTAGCAAATAGGCAGAGGTGCATGTTCATCTCAAACTTTTCAGTCATGTTATAGTTCTACTAATATGTATAATTGTTCTACTAATGTAATACTCATTCCCAAATATCTACGTGATAAAGAGTAAATCCCATTTTCATACATCGTCCACTGTTCCTGACTGAGATAACTAAACCCGAAATACCTAATAATGTATATCAGACTCGGGAATCGATGTCAATAGACGCTTTAATCGATGGTGCCATTAACATTATATTAAAAATAGCTTACATCACTATATGGATTCAGTTTTCATGTCGTGGTCTGTGTTACATTATTTTATAACGTACAAAGAAAGAACTTATGAATCAGGTACCCATTATAATTATGTATGCATTGTATGTATATCTAACTTGTACTTTTCAAATCGTAAACAGAATGAAATCGTATGTGGCTTCGTTGATTATTTGGCTTTAATGACGTCGTTGTTTAATACGCTAACCGTTAAAGATTATTATTAAATTGTACAATTTAGTAGAATTATACAATACGCACTCTGAAAACAGCTATTTAAAACGACAGACCTTTACACATTAGAGCTTGAAAACGTGACTTCAATATTGACTTAGTAAAGAGCTACATTTTGAGCTGGAATGCAAGTACTGCAGTGGCGCAGTGTGGCGTTGGTGTCCTCGCACCGTGTGTGTATGTGTGTGTGTGTGTGACCAGACATATGAGCTTATACTCAGAACATAATAAAAGCAAAATAAGTAAAATAGTCGAGTGGAAAAGCGAGAGCTCAGGGGCGTGGCGCCAGAAAGGCGGTATATTTTTCTCGTAACTCCGCCCAGCGAAAGTACTGAGTCCCGCCCTCGCGCCATTGCCTCGGAATTCACACTAAAATCGAGATATCTGCATTGAAATAAAATTGTTATATTCATAGCTGAGTATGTTCTAATACTTTGAGAATACGATCCCTCTTCACTAGGCCATCGAAAAATTGTAAGTAAGCAAGCTACTCTATGAATACGTATCGTATTTTAAGGACCCATAACCACCTTTAATAAAATTGAACATTAGTAAAAACTATCTAAAAAACTAAGCCTGGACAATATTCCACCAGCTCAGACATGTCTACAAAATAGAGAACAACAGATCCAATGCGACAGCACAGATTATCACATACGTACATCAAAACCAACTGCTAAAAATCACGAACGATATTTTATTAGATAACATGGCATCATTTGACTTGTGCATTTCGTTAACCTAGCAATGACAGCACTATTGACGTGGTAGTTGGGCAACTGGCAGCCGTGCAACGGATAGCGGGTCCGATTCCCGCACGGAGCAACTTTTTGTATGGTCCATATTAAAATTGCTGCTTCGAGTTTGGGTGTCATGTCATGTTTTTATATGCACCCACGACACAGGAAAAAAATGTAGTGTTGGGCAATACATGCGTTTAAAAAAATGTCGCAATTCCATGTTCCATTTGAGGAAATTCTCAGCAGCTAAGTGCTAATAATGAACCTAGAGTGATTGAAAATATTAATTCAATCATCGTACATAATAATATGATGAAAAGCATCCACTTATACGATGTCTTCCCGAAAGAGTTGTCAGAGATATTGTAAACACATTGTCACACTCATTTTTCACCAGTTATATGTGTCCATGTACTGTGTGAGTGTGGTGAAAAACTGAAATCGGACAAGTAATACTTTACCTTACCCTGGCAACCGAACCCGAGACCGGTCAGCATATTTATTCGTTTATGAACAATTCATATTAAAACTCATTATAGTTACAAGTTTAACACGTAACTTTATTAACCAATACAAACCATATCATATCATAATCAAACAGTTAAGACATTACTTAATATAAGTTACCTAATCCCATCTTTACTCTCTTTGTAAAAACGAACAATATAATATGACTTATAATACTTACGCTCTGTTTTCTTTCCAGTTTGCTGACATGATGTATATTAGTAGTGACGAGGCGTTAGTGTCAGGTCAACGGTGAGGGTCGGCCAAATTGCCCCCGACATCAACATCCGTCACGCGGATCGAACGCCGACGCCACGCAACCGCCGACGGCCGGCCAGCTGCCCAGCCCGCCGGCTTCTGTGGTTGCAAAACTCAATTTCTGTACAGGCACCTAACATCGTCGTTGGCTCTCTGAGCCTAACTTACTAAGGTAAAAATAAGAATTAGTATTATTAACGAAAGAGGGAATGGTATTAGCAGACATATCTTAATGCAGCAAAAAATTAGTAAAGATTAGTAGTGATCAATCCTTCTATTTTCACCATCTGAAAATGAAAAGTATTAGGATTCATTCAAAAAATGCCATAGTTATCTACGTTGTAACCGGCTACCTAAAAAATAAAAATAATACATGCGTCCCAAACACTATTAAATTGTTGAAGGGATTTTTCCGTCAACAACTGATATGTAAATACCTCCAAACTTAAAGGTTCGGAAAATTCTCATATTTATATTATCGTTGTTATTTATTTTCTCTGGTGAGCCGTAAAATACGGCTGTATGGAAATGTGGGGATTTGCAGCGTGTTATAGTTTGACAAGATGACAGTTATACAAAAAGGCCCGGTATGTGGGAGCCGCGGAGGGTTATGAAAGCACACCCGCGCCTGAGACGTCCTGTTAACTCGTTTATTGCCATCTCCCATTCTTTATGTTACGCTATTCTCCCTTTCTGATATCATCACATTTTATTGAATTATAAAGGTCTGCAGATCTTATAGTCACGAATACGTCTCTAGTAACAGTATCGTAATATTCTATTTACTATGCAACTCAAAAGTGAGTTTCGCATCACATAAAACCCTTTTTAAGTGTTCGAGCATTTCAATATCGAAGGAAGTATGCAATGCCGGTGAAAGGCGCGACGCGACGGATAGTTTTCTTTGTTCGTCGAAGCGTACATAATCACATGTTAAACGATATGGGAGGCTACTGGACGGTTGATGTAACTCGTGAACCAACGTTAAGTTGAAATAACTTGACTATTTTTTTAACGATGTCCAACATTTCCTTCAAGCTATTCGCCTCGGTGGGAATTTTAAATGAAAGCGAAAACTGTTTTTAAACTATAATCATGTAGTTAATATGAATGGATTTGCTTGTGTACTTTCCATAAAAATCTCAAACGTTAAAGAATTCACGATCACCGCACGTTGTCCAACAAGATCTGATAAGACTACCTAAGCATCCGCAATGACATATGCTTAAAACTGTTTCAAGTCAATGCATTTCGAACTTTCTGATAAACGCCATAGGGTGTGAACTAGCACGCACGCGTATAAATTTACACACGTATGAATTGCACATTTAGTTGCGAGGGTGCGAAAACTTGTTGTTATCTTGAACGAGGCCAATTTCAGCAAATGGATACTAAGTCCTAACTCGCGTATCTTTTTTTATGTCATGCGGAGCTTGTGTTCTTTTAAAATATCGACATATCTGTGGTACGAGGCGATGTGTGCGCGACACGCAATTTAGAAAGGATTTGCTTTACGGCTATACGTTAACGGGAGCATCGTACGCTGAATCTGACGATCAATTCTTATTACTATGTAATTTACAGGTAATAAATAGGTTTGATAGAAGCTGCCAAAATCCTTTAATAGGTTGGAGCAGTTTTATTATAATACGCTTGTTTAATGTTAAGTCACTCAGAATTTTTGATGTAAAAGAGACCGAAACTCAATGAAAATCTGTCGATCACTCAACAAAAGCTTATATGTAAATGCAAACCCATTGTAACAGACTAGAACAATTGTGGATCAGTTAAAAACGTAAATGAATTGGATGGTGGCATAAAGAACGTTGTTTGTGGGAAGGATCGTGCGGATTGTGCGGATTGTGCCGGGTGCCGGGCGGCGGCGCGTCGTGTCGGTCGCGTTGGCCGGTTCGCGCCTCGCTGCCCGCTCTTTGACGGCTAGCCATGCGAGAAGTCATTCACTTATCAACGCGATCTAATGCCGACATTTTTCCCGTTTTTCCCCATCTTTTCGCGTGAACGACTGTACTCCAAACGTGACATAATTGAATCAATTGCCCTGGTCCTGGCTACACGCCTAAAGGAGATTGTAACAAATTAATACGGACAGACGTAAAGACAAGTAAACACGTTTTGACAGTCTGACTCATAGTGATTACGATACAAATACGCTCTAGTAATTAAATTAAACCTTACAACACACATTTTCTTGCATAAAATTGTAATGTGATACCTAAGGGAAGGAAGAAGATATTAATGGTGATTAATAAAATATTTCTATTTATCAGTCAGTAAAGACAACGTCAGGTTACGAAGACTAGAACAATCATGCTTACTCACAAATTTCAGTCTTGAAAAAAATATTCTTATAGAGCTATGGAGTTACTGTTACCAATACAAACACTAAACAGTCTTTGTAGCTACTAGTAGACACGGCCAAAGTCAAGCGAAACACTACAAAATGTAATAAAAATATTATACAACCAGCTACATCGGTAATTACCTACGTACGAGTGTCGTTGGGACATAAAAATGCAGTTGTAACGTGTAAGTGGAAAAAGGCTTCGAGCCCCACTCCTATCACAGCAAGTGTAATGCAATTTGAAACGTTTCAAAGCGGCCCCTGTCTCCCGTACACTCCTGTTGTGCTTTGTATCATACACTAACACATAGGGTATTTACACAAACTTTCACAAATATATTTTAGCTGTGCTGCTTTTGGACTAAAATACTAACACCTTGAATTATAGTGAACCGTAATCATAAAGAAATAATGTGTTACTTGCTAAACAAATGAAAATTATCCAACATCAACTATGCAAACGGGTTGGTGCGTAAAAAACCAAATGTTTACTTTATGAATTCATTTGTAAAATAAACAGCAAAACAGTGCGGAACAGTCAGCATGTAAATAGTGTTGGTACAAGTGTCGTAGGGCGCAGTTTGCGGTCAAGTAGTGCAGCGGCACTCGGTTGCGTTTTGCCGATGCTTTTTGCTGCGCGCGGCATTGTGGACACCCCTAACCACGCCGTATGTCAGGCGACACGTAGGGGTGTGACCTGTGGAAATCACACGAGAATTAACTTTAACATTTTAGTTTTAAAATAATTTAATTATATCTCGGCATCCTTACAGCATGCGTTCTGGGAACCAATTGATACACTGTTCGCACTTAGCACAATACCGCTCGACATAAAACGATAGAATCTAGCACTAAAACCAAACTATTAAAGACAGATTTGATTGAAATCTTAAGATCAAAATCTCAACCTTAAAATTGACATTGATAGATTTCGACACTACAATACCAAAAAATATAGATGCGGATTTAATTGTTGGCATCACAAAATAATAGAGAGAGCAGTTTAAGTCGTTAAAAGATATTTAAATTTTAGGATGATTCTTGGATTTGATCGATGTTGCAAGCCCGGGCCTAGTGCGGCGGGAGTCCGGCGCGCGTCCGGCGGGTGACGACGTGTTTTGCCGTGACACGTGACGCCGTAATTAGTGCATGACCGCCGCTCTGCGTCACGTCTGTCGCGCGCAGCGTACCCGCAACGTCACGGATACAAATTGTTTATGCTCATTACGCCAGATAATATTAAAATTGTCTGCGCTTACATTATTAGCCCTATACGTTCCAGTGATTTTATTTCTTGTTGAGTTGCCTGGCCAGTTGTTGTTGGGTTTTGTATTAGTAAGAATCTAAATAAAATTATTGTTTTCAAACCCCAAAATATAATAAATTGTACACATATAAATAAAAAAGTAAAGTAAATGTATAAAATCACTTTCATAAACATATTGACACTACAAATACGACATGTTTATAAAATCAAAATCTTCAACAAGACCTGCAACAGAGTACCGACGGCGGCGTCTATGCTGTTTAACTGAAAATCGAGAGGGTTTCAGATGTGTCTGTGGCACAATCAGTTCGCAGCAAATTATATAAAAAATACATTTCAAGCTTCAGCTGACTACGAAATGGTTTCTTTATTAGTTTTCCCCGAGGCAGGCGAGCTCTCCGCCATCGCGGGGGACGTGTGAAAAAAATCTTAGCAGGATTAAGAGCCCGTATAACAGGCTCCGAGGCGGACTTATTGCCGTAATACAATCTCTGTTATGTCGCGGCCGGATTATCCGTATCAAAGCGTTTCGTACAAAAACATCTTTTACGCAGCTCGTACAAATTTCAACGGTGCTGATTGCATACACTTTTTTTTACATAATTTAGCTTGTGTACTTACTTGTTTCATACATATTTATACGATGGTAACTATTTTCTAAGTCAAAGAAACAACGCTATAAAAAGTGTATTTGTAAACAAATAAATCATAGTCACGTCTATTCAAAGCTCAAGTTGCAAATCCCTGCAAATTGAAAAGGCCATTATCGAGCGTAAGCAATTTACACGCAGCTGGTGCTACGGCGCGCGACTAACCGCCGCGGTTACGCCGTAGCTAGCCGCTACGGCTACGAACTACGCGCTCGGCTATTATAGAGCAAAATTTTTATTTATTATATTGTAATGTTACAAACATTTCAAAATGTGTTATTGTAATAATGCTATTTTTAAAACTTAAACATAGATTATTATTAGACCAGCCTTTTTAGACTTCAGGATATTGAACTCTAAATAACTTTTCACTTCTAAGTACACATTATGTTATGTGCATAGAAACGAAATGTCGTCATCATTGCAAAGGTGAATGAAGTGTCAGTAAACTTGTAATAAATGTACAAGTATTTCCAATAATCTTGTAGTTTCATGTTAGAAAAATGTTTTATCAATTTAAGAAAAAAAACTATTAGATTATTTTTTGAGGGAAAGTGTGTATTTTGTTCGACGTCAGCTGTAGTCGTTAGGGTCGGATCTCGTAAATAAGTGAGATGTTGACGAGCGAGCCGCGAGAGGAATTGAAATGCCGACGGCGCGTAGAGCCGCGGGGAAACGCGAACATACGACCAGAATCATTAAACATGCGAACGTATATGAGAACTTGGTATTTTTTATGCTTAAGGTTACGAAAAACTAGTTTGTTCTGGACTCAGTTTGAGATAATACTGGTCTTGTTAAGACTATGATATTGTGGCCTACATTTTATGATGATGAAATCGGCACGATAATACTAAGTTTTATTTAAAGACTGTATAACTATTGTGTAAATTGTACGATATGATACGATACATACAGTCAACAAATCGTTACAAGATTTTGTTTAAGAAAAACATGCAACAAACATTTTCTTCAACCCGATTCATACTCTTCCTCATCATAACTTTTTACACATTGTCAATATCAATATCGTCAAATGTCAAAATAATTAATCACCATAATGGCAATCAGATCAGTCAGTGACCGTTTGCATTCAGTTTTTGTGCGACATCCGCACCACATTATGCGGTGCCCACGGTCTGCCCGAAAATTTATAATTAAAACCAAATCGTTAATCACCCGCCGTTGCAAGCAATCGAAGCCCGTCACTCGGCTATTAATTACTCGTGATACTTCAAATTATAATAAAACAGAAATTATGCGGTCAAAGGTTGAATTATTAGATATTTCAAGTTGAATTGTCTGATATTTCACCTTTTACATCGACGGTTGAGAGACTATTTACTATTAATCTAACAGACATTTTATGCGATATTGAGTTACATACGTATGTATGTAACTCAATATCGCATAATAATTAAATACTTAATTCGATGGAGAAAAAATATTTACATAAATTAATATCGCAAAAAAAATGTTGCTTAGATCAATTAACCTTTCAACCATCGATATGATACCAAACAAAACAAACTATGTATTTCACCATACCTTCAAAAGATGATGTTACAAAAAGGATTCAAAATCAACGATATACATTAATTATAATAATGTTTATTAATGTTGATGATATTTTCACTAACATACCTACAAGTTGATGAATGAGAGACGTGTAGCCGGCAAGTCCCTAGCCACCACTGCCCTGTTTAATATCAGCAGAACATCTGTAAAACGAGCAGATTGACTTAATGGTGTTTGGAAAGTTTCTTGCAGAGAAAATTTTAGTTCGCCGCGAGTCCTACTAATGTTGGAGCTGATGGTGGGGGGTCTCGATTAGCAGCAGCTGTCATACCTAGCGAATATGTTATTTATTGACGACATCAAAGTCGGAAGTTCAGTGTGACCTGCATGTTTATAAATTGCTACAAATGAGAGTAAAAGGAAGGATTTAACAGTATATTATGTACATATAATAATATGAAAAGTGTTGATTGTTTATTCTTTATTTTTCTGTAAGTGCTAGAAGTTTTATGTAAGTCGTTTAACATACTGATAGTCGTTTCGGTTTCCCTAATAGGTTTCGTAATGTTCTGGTGATCGACGCAGTCAGAAGCCGCATCCAGCAGCGGTTTCAGCACAACTGGCGAGTGCTCGTGAGCGCTGCGACCGCACCTGTCAGAATATTAGATCGACGACATTAATCTGTCGCCACAGACCCCCCCTCCTACCAGCAGTGCGCCCCGTTCCCCCCACACAACGCAAGCAATCAAAAACCCTGTTCTAAAATCGCGGTTTCCCATCGTTTTCATCTGTGTCCGGCTTTTGATGAGGCGCACGGCTTTGGTCACACAATGGGCTGCGCCTACACTACACCATTTTGTTTACTTTAAAGATAAATAGTCTGTTGAAGCAAAGCTTCTGAAAAAAACTATCCATAAATAGCACTTATGGATAGTTTTACATAAAACAGTTCAAAGGAAAGAATTTCGCAAAGTACCTTGTAAAACGTTACCGTGCAATAAGGCTCTTTGTTATTTTGTGGGGTCGAAACTTATTCATCCCGCAAATCCGATCATGTATGAAACAAATCCCGCCCGGTCACCGCTGATTGCATTGTCATGTCTACTAGCCAAAACTGTAGAAACGTATTCCATGCCTTACCTTCTTAGATATAAGGCTTATACTGCTTTGATTATATGTCGAAGTCACCGGAAACCACGTCGTATCGGTTTGTAAAACAAGCGAGCCAACGTGATTGGAATGTTTTATTCGACCCTCGGAACATATGAGACCGTTATGATGTATGTTTTCCTTTTGATGTGGAATTTATCGCCGTATAATTTAGGTGTTAATGTAATTAATTTTTTTGTGGGATTTATACATTGATGACACTTTTTACGATTTGCGTGTCGCTTAGTTTCGGATGCTTAATGATAGTTGTTTATGTTGTCCCTTTAACGTAGATTATGGTAGATATGGATAAGACTTTTCCATGATCACGTAGGGGTGGGTTGTGAGTTGCGGAGACCGCCCTAGCTTCGTGAAACTTGTGCAATAACAAGAGTAGTGGCGCATGGCGTGACTCGCGGCCACCTGTTCACCCACTATTATCCGATCACTCTAAAACTTTATTATCAAAACTGGGCATAAAAAAAATATTAGATACCTACTTTAATCGTTACCGAATCTATAAGATAGAATCACAGAAGAACTTAGTTATTTAAAACCTAAAGCAATATATCATATTACTTATCCATTTTAAACAAATAAATAATGGTAATTTCGTCACGTTCTACTCTGAACTATGTCACGGAATAGTAAATACAAAGGCTTAAGCATAGTAATCGTTTGAAATAGGTGTGAGAGCGTGTAACACGGGTAACACTTTTAAGTCGTGTAGACGTGTTAACCCCATTATCAGCCGAGGCTTAGTCAACGCTAAGCCGCCCCGACATCGCTCGATTTATGATCGCACGGACGCAATTTGCCGATCCTGATCGTTTATTGGCCGGCTCGTTCAGTCTAACTAATTGTAACGGTTAACCGTACTCGCTGAATGCCGTGAATTGCAGAATTGTGCAGCCGTGTTGTTTGTTTCGTAAAAACTTGATTGTCTTAATTGTTTATGTGTCTGCAATGGATTTTTCTAAACTAACCGCCGTGGGATATGTAACTTCTGAAAATATGGTTCTTTTACTTATACGACTATTAAGTACCGTTCAATGAATATAAGTATTTTTTTCGATCTTTAATAATAAATCATATATGTACCCACAAAAATGACTACCTCTATAATTAGAACATCGAATCAGATATTGTTCGTAGCTCATCGACGTAGCGCCATGCTACGAGCCGCTACGCTAATCCTCGGATCCGCGAGAGCCGTATATTTCACGCCTCTTTATTACATTAATTTAAATGTTTGCGCGCGGGATTGCCCGCCCTGCGTACCACATAAATATACAAACTGATCAACGAGCTATTCTAATGAATTCCACAAAACATATTGATCACAGGCTGCGAAATGTAAGATCGCAAAATTTAATATAGTTGCACCTGTTATAGGCACCTGGTATAGATATTTTTCTTGTTACTGATGGAACTCGTGGCCTCACGTAAGATTTGCATTCAACTTCAACGGTGGCTAGGTACCGGGGCTGGCATAGGCCAAGGATTACGCGTGTCGGCGCACCTGGATACGGACAACAAACGGGTGTAATTAGTCAGGCTCAGGCCGCGGTGCAAATGAAAATATTTACTGGAGTCAACAACGTTAAGTTATTGCCGTATAATCCGATAAACGTAGATCGCTTCCTCGAAAATTGTGTTATCGTCGCTGTAAAGCGTTCACAAGTCGTCGCTTTACGAGGGCAGGCGCCGGGGCCGGGCCGCGAGCATGCAAACATAAAAATTCTCTATCGGGACTAATAGGAGTGAAACAAATAAAAGGATACGTAAATAGAAGCGTCAGATAAATTCCAGTGGGGCTGGAGTGCGCGTAAATCCGCGCGATTTGTATCTGTGACAGGGGAGTGCGGGCCCGCCCCCCCCCCCGCGCCCCGCACGTCCCTACCCTCCGCGAGCCCTCACCTACACTTCCACAATTAAAATGCTAATATTTTCGTAATGTGCTGTAATCATTTCAATTAATATCATCGTAATGGCACTGCCCATCACTTTTTATGCGGACCTGATTATGGATCAAACATTTATATTGTCCCCTCCTAATTAGATGTCAAATTGTCAACTTTCTGACATGAAGAAATAAAGACAACTAGGTAATAAAAGGAAACTTTCATAAAAACCAAACAACTTAAATAAAAAAAACAACACACGGGAACATATAGATATAAAAACATGTCCATATCGGTGAGGTAAACGGAAGGCGCGCGGAGATCACGTCTATGCAAATGATATTAAATTAGGAACGCTTAATAACAACTGTGGCACCGCCGACATTAAAGAGATGCAATTACACCAATCAAATCACAATTTTACTCAACTAATTGCGACCGACATGTTTTACGGTTCAGCATTAATTCGTACAGTTGCAATGACGTTTGCATGATTAAACACCGAACGTCACCCCTTTCATATTTAGAGTCATTTGTATGAATTCGTATCTTTGAGCCGATGTGACTAATTTAGAATCAAGTTGTTGGTGCTTAATCCGAAAATAATTCTCCAAACGAACTGCTTACTTACTCTGATTTAACTTCTAGAAAGTTTCGTAAACCTAGGTATTTGCATATATAGGTACGGTACACGCACCGTGTACATTGCTACTTACTACCCAGTACCAGTACGTGTGTACATGGTATGAGCGCGTAAATCACATCGCGGAGTGTGGAAAGGGGTCATCAATAGTGCGGTTCCGTGCGGTAAGCCTGGCCGCGCACCTGCGGCCCGCGAGCTAAGCCCACAACTTAGCACCCCATCGCACAGCCCGGGCTCGTCACACCGCTGCTACTGTTGTACGACACATGATCTAAGCCTGCTTAATACTCAATAATTCCTCAGTAATACAGCATGTGGTTTGTTATGCTATTGTCAGTAAGTTATTATTATTAGATTTTTTGATAAACCGTGAAATTTTTCCAACTTTTGATAGAAAGAAAAAAAGAATGAGCTTCCAAAACCACACAATTGTTTCTTCTTTCATTAAACAAGGCACCCTTAAAACTAAAAATAATATCTTTTTAAAAACAACGCCAACTCCCTCAAACTCGTTGCGAACAAAGAGTGCAATTTAAAGGCCAAATAAGCGTCGTATCACAGAGTTTTTCTTAAGGAGTCTCGAGCAAACTACGTTAAAATGATTTAATTCCCCCCTGATAGCGTTACGGGCGCTGCTATTATTGAGATCGCCGGCACGGGCCGCCCGGCTAATAAACGCTTATCAACGCCCTCATTATCACACCCTTAACATCGCTTTAATGTCTTGCTCTTGAACAAAACATATTTAATCACATTTTTTCCCCGGCGGCGCGGTAAAAACTTTGGAAATTTCATAAAACTCGCAAGGGTCGCGGTGACCGACGACTTGACGCGACGGAAAAATGCCTTGCTGCGACACGATTAAGGGAGCATCTCGCGGTCGTTGTATTGGGTTAAGCCTTTCTTTTAATATCATTTTATGAAAACATCACTTGGTTTTAGAAATGAAACTTGTTTGAAGTGAAATTATAATACTTTCATTTTGATTGACAATATTATTTCATAAGAACATACTTTCTGGGGTGAAAGGCGTATTGTGGCGATTTTTCATACACAATGGTCTATATATCTTCTATTAATAAATGTGTACACTACAGCTACCTCGGCAGTAGAGAGTGAGAAGCCCCGCGGCGCCGCTCGCCGCCACCACCCTGATCTTTTAAGCCCGATTTTACTGCTAGTTCGCGACACTAAATTATAATATAACAGCTCATAAATTTCTGAAACTATCCTTCTTTGACGCGAAAGACTTAAGGATTTTGAGTCAAGCTTTATAATATAGATGAAGTAGTGGAACAATGCCTCATCCAGTTTGTGACGTCACAAATACTAACACTGCTAAAATACAACAGTATAACTATTAGCACAGTAAATGACAGCGCAGAGCAGCAGGTGAAGTCATGCGCTTAGCCTAGGATTTGTCGAGTGTTCTTTTGAACGTATCTCTCCCCCATATTTAAACAGAAAATTAAGAGCCAGTGAGCAAACAGTATCAGAAAAAAAGGGTGTCGACGACTAAGTAGCTTCTCGTTACCGTTACTGTAATATTTGAAGCCACGACGAAAGAACCGAATTGAATATTAAATGAAATAATTTATGCCATATTTATCATTTTGCAAATGAACAGTCTCACCTTAATGAAAACGTTAATAACATTTTTAGACGCCACGGTTTTGTTTCGAAATTCATTAAATTCCATTTTTGTTCTATTTTTTACTCGCTACTGCTGACGGTTTGTTACCTAACTAGCAATCAAAATCGCGCAAGGCCTATTGTTCTCCGCAGAGATTAGTATAATTATAATAATGTAGGTACGATTGATTAGCCGCTACTACATGTACCGAAAATTATATTATTATTTGATGATTAAAACCGAAGGTCTGTTGTTGAAGTTCTAAATAAAACTCAGCTCAATATCAAGAAACTTAAACCAATCAGTAAAAATAATGACCTAAATGAGAAAATTGTAGATTATTTCGTGTAAACTCAACCCAAAGTCCCTGTAAAAGCCACTTTTGTATATTAATTCGTAAATGCGGTATCTAAAGTCCTTATGAAAAGGGTGCAACATCTTGGTTGTGGTAAGGCTGCGTGCACATTAGCGCCCGAGCCGGCCGTAAATCACACGGGATCACGACCGGCTATCTGCGACAGGCGACAGAGGCCAGCATACAAGCACGTCGGCACCTCTACATTCACACTACGGTCACCGTCACCTCACGCCTAATTGACTTAACATTTATCAGGACATTTTTGTAAAAAGTGTATATGATTGTAAACATTTTAATGACTTTTCTATGACAAAAGCTTACCAAACAAACCAAGATTTGTGTTGACATTAGAAAAGCTCACAAAAGCTAGTAGATAAGTGAAAACAGATTCAAAAATTAAATAAAACAGCGGGCAGGTAAAGGTGGGGGTTGTGGAGTGGGGGGCTAGTGAGGGATCTTCGTTAAGGTTTAATTAAATCGTCCTCGGCGGCCTCTCGCGCTTTAATTCCACCGTTATTAACGCTGTTAAAAAGTGAGCAGCCTGGACAAGGAAATGTGTAGAGCGGGTACAAACTACATTGCAAAATTTTGCCACAAGTTAGATGCTGTGTTGAATTAGTTTTAGTAAATTTTGTAGTGGTTTTATAAACTTTTATGTAATTTATATTATTCGTGGTCTTTGATATTGGAGAGTAAAGATTCTTACGATTTCATGTAACAATTTAAACGAATACTATAATCATAGAAGCAGGATTCGGTTTTTAAGATGATTACTTCCAAGCATGTAAGATAATATACTATTTTAATTACAGAGGAATAAACTAGCACATACAGTAGCTCTACGGATTGTTGGCAAGTAGATCGCGGCCCAGTGGTCGCGGTGTTTCCGCAGAGGAACACTTGCGATAAGACAGCGCTCACCTCCGCCGCCGTCGGCTTGACGGCCTCGCCACCCTCCTCCCACACTTCCCGGTTTTCACCAAACTGTTTGGATTTTAATATCACCCTTAAGTGTTGTTGCTAAAGACGTCCCCAGCTAAGTACTAATTTGTCCCAACTTGAAACGATTGAGCCGTTTCTACATCTGCGTAAAATAACATTAATTTGTTTTAACTGTGTACTTTACTCTGTTTATAAAAGGATTTGTGTTTTTCATTTTGGGATCGTCGCTTTTGCCTTTAAGTTTCTAATGCATGTTTTATTTTTCAAGTAAATGTTTTTGGTAATTACGCGTAAGCTTAGTTCACTTCTTTGGACTTGATTTTTGTCAACAAATGGAACCAAGTAAATATTTTAATAATTTATTATTCTTGTATTATAACACACGTGCAAGATAGTGATAGATAGTTTTGTCTTGTTAACTACGCGTTTGTAGTGAAATAAATGAGAGAACCGTATGAACTTCATGTCGTCGACGTCTCTACGTTAGCTATAGGTGCATCCCATTTCTATTCAAAGTATTAAAAAATCCTGTGCTGTCGGACATTTGGAGAAGCAATATGTTTAAGCAGGTATTATTTATAATTCAACGCATAAAATCTACATTTGAGAATTAAGTTTATCTTTAGCTGCCTATTTCGTGGTGGTTTAAGACGCCCAATTTTTATGCATGAGTGCGCGTTCGAAACCTACCAACACCAGCAAGCAATGTGACTTTTTCCGAGTTATGTGTACTTTGTAAGTTTTTCGACACCACTAACAAATGGTGAAGGAAAACATCGTGAGGTAACCTGGGTTTATAATTTGTAATTATAATGTGAAAGCGTGGTGATTAAATGCTCAAACATTTAAACGGAGAAGCCGTGTGAGAAAAGGTTTTTGGTCAACAGTGGCCACTTATAGGCTGTTCATGTGATGTGTTATGTTCCTAATCGATTAGGGCAAGTGACCCGGTTGTGGCCACCGACCCCTTTGTGGCCATTTGGACCTTAAAATATTTATAACTAAGGCATGGACAAATAAATTACTCTGTGATGTACAGTATTTAAAATATTGAATATTGGAGACACTGATACCGTTGGCAGCTTTAATGTGTCAAACTTCACTTCGATGCAACAAGTCATTATTTTTAGTTGAGGGTGAAATTGTTAAGATCTTAACAAAAAGGCTAAGGCGAGCGGGTGAGGATTTGGTTTTTATTTTTTAAATCTTTGCTTATTGTTTGGATGTTTATGTTAATACTACATGAAGAATATATTGTCTAAGTGAAACTAAAGTTATTTTGTCGCCATATGTTTCTGAAGTGCGGTTATTAGAAGGTGGCCACTAATGGAGCCAAAATTATGAATTTCTCCATCTTTGGCCACATGGCTGGCCAAAACTAATGTACACAGACACCCAACTTCTTCCCCTTTATTTTATCGTGGCTTTTTTTCCTTGGCTTTACATATCAACAAATACATATTTTTCATTTTCAGAGATGCAATAAATTGCCTTCACACAAAGGGGAGGTCAGTTTATTTTGCAGCTTTTACCAACGTCATATAAATGTTGTTCTCTTTATTTGTAAGTTAAATTCAAGTGAAGTAATAATATTTCATATTTTCCAAACTAAATAAAAACCATTGTTTGTAAAATGTCTAATTTAATTAATAAATTTTGATTACTTTTATTGTATTTTTTGATGGCCAAAACTGGCACACGACCGTGGCCACAAATGGCACGAATCTGGCCAAAAATGGCACAAACTCCCTTTTTTTTTCTTTCTTATACAGTTATTTTTCTATTGGACGTTCATTAAAAAAGGTTTTTCTTAGGCAAGGTTAATACATGTTAAATGACTTTTTACAAGAATTATGTTCGTCATAACAAAAACTATAATTTAAGAAAGCCTCAAAGTCGACAAAATTCTTAAAGTGGCCACAACCGGGTCACTTACGATACATAATTATTAAGGACATTATCACCATTTTTCTATTGATTTGGTCAAGAACAGTGGATTGACTTGGTTTATTTATCAAGAATCATAATTTGTGTTTCAATTTGTCTCGGCAGAAATATTATGTTTGGGTTCAACCCAAAGTTAACGCCTCAAGGTTTTGATTTTGAATATTCAATAACGGCGATGAGAATTTTTAGTATGGTTTAGTAGTAAGAAGTTAGTAGAATTTTTAGTTAGTACGGTATTGTGTATACAAAATTCTATAATGTCCTATGTGTGTCTTTCCTGTAACAAACTATAATTAATTAAATACATAAACTCAAAGCGTGCACTGAATAAATACCCACGTCACAAACTTAAAGATAACACAGGAGCTAATTAATACTATTGTTAATGTAATGAAACTATTATAAAAAAAAAACAAGGTCGCGTCTTTTATACCCGAAGGGGTAGGTAGGTACACCCACTTTTCACCATTTTTGTTATCAAGTCGCATGTAATAGAGGGTGAGCCTATCGCCATATGCTGGGCACAATTCCAGACTCCGTGCTACTCCCGAGAAATTTTCGACAAACTGAAAAAAAAGCCCAGTAATACTTTGGCCAACCCGGGAATCGAAACTGAGACTCCTTGTCCGACAGTCACACTTGCGACCACTCGACCAACGAGGCAGAGAAACTACTATAGTGTTTTAATAAGTTCCTCGTTCAAAAGGTTTACGTGATATCATTCATAATAACATCGTGATGATTCATTGGACGGGCCACAGGTGCACCGCCGGCGGCCGCATGACCACACTGTCTAAATTGCATCCAGTGCGATGCGACAGTTACGATATGAGCATTCCTATTTCTATTACGACGAACTTATTTACGATTTAACACATTCGTGGACATACTATCTCACAAGTTGCAGCTACTAAGACACTACTTTTTTCGTACATTGCCCACAGGCGTAGTGTCACATAATGCAAAAATGTAAAATAATGTAGTGACAGTACAAAAGTCGTAATTATACCTGTGGTGACAGTACAACCGTTCTTTACGATAGTATGAAAAATCAGTCGTGAGGCGTACTGATTTTATCGAACTAAAAACTGATACGTCGACAGGCGTACTGTTGTATCACTTTAGGCTATCTACACGTTGGTGAACAGTCCACCAACGTACCTATTAAGACCATTTTAACAAATCAATTCAGCAGTAGTCACTGCAGGCAGATATTTGTACTTAGGTACTAATGTGAAAGTTTCTCTATGTATTTGTATAATATACCAATACAATCTACTCACCATAATTCAAACCTTCAGTAATTGATCGATATTATCATGAGGTACCTAAAATCTCTTTATACTATTATTAGAACTTAAGCCGGGATATTTACCATGTTCATTTATTTCGATGAGTTTCCGATAGTTCGGCACTGTTGCAAGCGCCATGATCACGGACACGGATAAACGTTTACCCGTGATCATGGCGTCTTAAGTTCTAATAATAGTGTTAGTGACCATGTCAGTTTAAAAACTTAAATCTCCTTATATTGCGAACTAAATCAGTACGGTACATTTTTATGCATTCGGTAATTCGAGCAAAAGAACATCATTGCTACGTAACCAAATGATTCGTTAATTTGATCTTATCGGCGTCAAACTATCGGTAATTTTCAGTTGCAGAGTAAAAGATCTCTAAGTTTACCTTCTAAGGCAATTCTGAGGCAAGTTCGATTATTCGAAATATTTTGGGAGTATCTCGATATCCTCGAATTTCATATTAACGAAAGTCTACTGTACAATATACAAGATAGTTATTTTGATAGGATAGATTTTTTTGGTGGAATGGAACTGAACAGAACTGGCCTGTGGAAATGTGAGTTATTATATTAGAATGTAAATAACGCAAAAATATAGTGCATTTAAAATATCGTACAAGTGGAAGTTGTCGCACGTAATACACTAGGTAGGTACTCGACTTACAAAGCACACGCAAAAGCGTAAAATCACATGTCATTAGGTGTCGGTTTATTTAGATACTAGCTACTTCCGCGCGGTTTCACCCGCTCTGCTCGGTTCCTATTGATCGTAGCGTGATGATTTATAGCCTATAACCTTCCTCGATAAATGCGCTATCCAACACAAAAAGAATTATTCAAATCGGACCCGTAGTTCCTGAGATTAGCGCGTTCAAACAAACAAACAAACTCTTCAGCTTTATAATATTAGTATAGATGAATGTCCATCCAGTGCCTATTGCTTCAAACGATGATACCATCACGGAACACCTGAGCCATCCCATAGAAACTCCCATCCATCATTAATTTTAAACAAGTGTAGTGTAAGTAATGGTTGTAATTTATCTGTAAATAGATTTTGAGTTATTCTTGTTTGGTAATAATAAATAGTATGTCCTATTTTGTCCGCAGACTAAAACTAAACAATTTTATTATTATCTTCCACTGCTCTCAACAAACTACATTTAGTGCCATCTAGGGTATAATAGAATGCAACACACTGTTTTCATCTGACTCTTTCCTACCAATACGATTTTTATTTTATTTTGGTAACACTGTAATGTTCCAGCTATTCGCCGCTCTACGGATAACGAGGGCGCTTGTAGCGCTATTAGTTCTGCTATTAGACACCAGTTAGCCAAATGAGCGCTAGTAGTATGCTGTTTAGTGTATCTTTTCGCCACCAGTCGAACATAATGGCGCTAGTTGTTTCCTGTTTCATTTTATTTTAGTAATTTTCTACCAAATGTGTTACGCCCTCTAGGGTAACTTCTACCATAAATTCAACACCAAGTTACTCCACTACAAGATACCAAGTCTTTTGCGCTCTCTACGAATATCGCAGTTATCGCTAGAGGGCGCCGTACGAGGTTTACCCTACCTACCACGCCAGTAGCCAGTACTTTTTATCAACAGATGGCACCCACGTACCCGTACAACTTTCTCAATTTATTATCATTAAAATTAAACCTATAATGTAAATATTTTTTTCTCAGCAAAATTAACTTACTAATTGTAGGTACAACCACTAAAACCTTTCGGTTTATACTAAGTTCAAGATATCAACATTTACCGTGACCACTGAGTGTGAAATACCTAATTAAATAAAGGATACTTGACGAGGATGTAGCGCCGAAGTGAATATTAATTATCACATGTTTTTGAAAGCAAGTACCATCAACGTTTTACCCTACAAGACGTTTATAGCAACAGATTTTTTAAAACAAAATATCATTATCAATAACTAGAGACAACAGACAGTATATTTTAAGAACTGGCGTGAGCTCGTACTTTTGTATAGTAAAAATTTTCTTTAGCGTACTGCCTTGTACTTATCATACTACCTACTATTTATTGTACCTGAGCGTACCACGACGACTTTCACATTAAAAGCTAATAGCACTCTTCCATAATTAACAAAATTTTCATACTGAGTGATACCAGTGAGTGGATACCAATTGTATTACTGGCGCACTTAGTGCTTCTATACTGGCAATATACCTCCTTTACACATATGGGTCGTTGTGAACTGTGCTAAAGTGCAATTATAAATCTTACTTAGGTAATGGACTAATAATAAACCCATCCTTAAGGAGATTTCGAACGTGTTCCGCTATTCTCTTGAATATTTTCTTTAGTATATATTAACTTTTCCCTCTTCTGTGGTCTGTGATAGCAATCTCGAATGTCTCCTGAAAGTTAAAAATTTTAAAATATTTACTAATAAGAAAGCTTTGTAGCTCTTTAAAATTATGGGACCGTCGTGATACGGCAACCTCACAGAAAACCAGCGTGAATCAACGCTTGAGTTCGTTGCTCACGATATAAAGGTTGGCAGATAACTTGGCAAGATTTTGTTATAATTTTTTTCAAGAAAATTACTTTATTAACTAAAAATACGCGGACGCGGACGTTCAATAGTCAGCGTAACGTCGCCGCGTCTGCGCACGATGCTTATGAGGATCAATCCCTGTACGACAGGCGGAACTTTCTTATTATTTAAAAAAAAAAATTGCCAAGTTACGTGCCGAAGACTATACTAACGTTTGAAAGTTTTCAAAACACGTGTTATTTTTGTGCCTAATTCTTCCTTCACATCTGCGTTGCTAGGCACATATTTTTTTTGTTAGGATAGCCATGCAAAAAAAACTGAATCTTTGGAACATTGTTCGTCAGACCATGTCATAAAACTACACAAAACGTTTATTGTGAGTTCTCATACCAATATCAACTCAGTCCTTTACTGCTGCTTTAGGTAGGTACGTTTCATTTTATGTTTGGTTATGCACTTTGTAGTTATAAGACTTAGAGAGAATTATTATTAGTTGAAAGTTACTAATTGTACGTTTTATAAACGTATAGATACTTTTGAACTTACAAATTTTAATATGAGGGCAACTTTAAAGTGGGGATGGAGAAATAATAAAATTCACCTGCACTGGGACTCAGCATGAAGTGACATGGCGGCACCTCATGTCGAGTCACTCTGCAGTATTTAATATTATTGTAGTATATATTTAATGGCGAAAGAATATTACACATGAAATTCTTAAAGTACATGTTCACGGCGTCGAAGCTCAATTTTTCGTCGTTATGGATGGCGAACCATTACTATCTACTTACGTTTAAATATTGACACAATAATTGAAAACCACAGATACTAGTTATAATAAGTGAATGAATTATCATTACAGAAAAAAACATAACTATAGATAGATATTACAATCTTAAAGTTTCCTACAGTATTCTAAATAGTATAAACATACATACTTGAAATACTTATGCTTAAAATATGAGTAATTATGAATAATTTGTATAATAGCTAGTAACTTACAACATTATTTTTTTTTATATGAGTGAATAATCATGAAATATTGAATATAATAAGATTATAATATTACATCCTAGAAAGAGACAATAAAGTATCCTTTACAAACTCTCCAACTCTTGGTAATGTTTTCTATTCTGAAAAATGCAGCACGGCTATACTCAGATGGTCAACAATATTTGCACTCCTCTTTATTGTCTCGTCGTACACAATACAATGGGAATATGATATTTAAGATTACTGTGATGCTTAAATATTAGCCCTAAATTAACTCTATCCCTATGTTCGTAAACATAGTCGTTTCGGAATTACCCTTAGACAAGTGTCACCACTATGCAGACAATGTTCTCATAGACGCTTGGTAGCGCGCGCGGGTGGGATTGCGTACAGCGCACCACTGTTCCAGAGTACTAGGCCAGCAGGCTGCTACAGCTGCCAGCTCGGTCGATATATCGCACAACACTGAAACAGGCTCTCACACGGATGGTCGGACAAATCTTCAGCCTTATTATAAACGACGTTAAATGTATCTACATAATATAATATTACTGTATCGTGGCTAGACACCAACTTCTATGCTGGTTCCACGATTCTATGTCGAATGTGTACGCGACGACTACTACGTACATCATAGCTTACCCTACTTATCATTAATTCCTTAATCTGTTATCTAATGGCAGTGATGGTTAGCAGTTGTCGGGAGGGACTAAAAAACGTCAACCTTGCCCCGGAAAAATCAAATCAACATTCATAATACAACAAATTGAACCAAAATCTTTTTTTTTTTTTTGTCTTTTGTCAGTTTTTTATATCTACTACTCTACTACATATTTTATATGGAGCAGGCGTGGCGGCCTGCTCAATTTACCGATAGACGCCCGGACAAATTACCCTAACGCGTAACCTGGCTTCGGGACCTATCTATTTTTCTTACGTTTACCATTTACGACATTAATATTTTATGTAGTAATTTCATCATGTCTAACTTATCTTTAGCACTAACATTAATCGATCAATTGAGATGTTAAATTGAAACATGAAGCACATATAATCGTCTACTCCGCCTACCTACAAACCGATTGTAAATCGATGTACTACTATCAAGCCACGATGCGAAAACCATTTACTTATTTTACAAATTTAAAATTATCCGTTCGAGTTCGCACTTACTGCCATAGCAACCAGATGGAATCACAACTTTAACTCTATCGTGAAATAATGTGTGAAACTGGAATGTACTTTAGTGTTTAATACCTAAGTTTTTAGCTTTAAGCCTGTTTCAGTGCCTAACGCCATAAATCCGCCCTTGAGCACAAACATTTCAGAAAATAAACAACTCGTTTCGTTTCAATCGAACAATGAGTTCCACCGAACAATCAAGGAATGAATGACGAGTGACAGTCTTAATTGAATATTTTACAAAACGTCTAATAGTAGTAATAGATAACTAAGGGCGTGTCAAAATTATACAACAAATTATATGAGAATGTGCATTTATATAACGAGACGGAAATATCGCCTCGAGTGACATGTGCGACAAGACGCCACAAGCACATGCAACGCGACTCGCTGTATCAACTCAACAGTAAAACGCGCATCGCGCGTCGCGTGATAGCGTGGTCGTAACGTGATCGTGACGCGGTCGTAAGGTGGTCGTAACGCGGCGGCAGGGCCTGCCGACACTTGCGATTATCTTTCATATATTGTAACCATTGTTTGAAGCCGCGTCGTACATTTTTGCCGTATCTTGATCGCTACTAAAGGTAGTGGGCAAAACAACTACTAAGTCATTGACCGAATAATCATAATGCAATTAAATATTTTACATTCTATAAATTTTGAGTACATTTCTTTTCTAAACCTTAACAATTAATTCAATATCAAAATTTTATGGACTATGAATTATTAATAACGTGAAAAACAGTCTTCCAGGGTTTTCGATTATCAAAAATTGTAAATTGTAAAATTTCATTTGTATAATAAACCAATAAAGTACAAGAATCTCAAAACAGTCTAATCATACACGATAGCTCATTCTTTAGAACTGAAGAGCTATGTTTTTAAGAAATGCATCATTCTTTCAAATTTATCTAAATCAGCCAATTTTTGGTATCAAATATTCTACACTTACAAAGTAGAGTAAATTATTTAAAGTAGAACGCCATCGGCGCAGAAGTATGAATGAGAAGAGAGATTTGTGAAAAAATAATCTCAAATAGGTATACGACGCTTCATTCAAAGAGAGTAATGGGCGTGTCCCATTTAGTCAATAACGACAATTTAAAAATATCATTCGTAGCCCTGTTCTTACACCCTGTCAGTATATTACGGACTTTACAGATGGAAACAATGCGGCGGCTGAATGTGATATCAGAAATGGTCGAGTAAGTTGGCACGATTTATTCACTTCCCTAGAGAGAACACGCCTGCGGTCGTACTGTTCAGGCGACTGACTGCAGACTCCAGTTCCATACATACGATACGATGATGCGCTGCAAGTGGACTATCTCGATACAATTACATACTCTATTTATCATTTGAATAAATGTTTGCCTAAATCTGAATACGATATAACTGCAATACTTATTAATATTGATTTGAATCATCCAAACATTTAATGACAGAATTATCAAATATTTAAACACATATAGCATTGAAACATTACACGAACTACATCCGTAAATATAGAAACAAAATGTTTACCTAAGACGAAATGGTTAATGTAATACGACACGACATCACGTCAACTACATATTATAAAGAACGGAGACCACAATATTATAGCTCGCGTTCTCTTCAACTGAAAGCAACGGGAAAGACAAATGGATTTACACACTTATAATTTACAGAATCTACGACGAGTCTGACTCTTAAGAGTATATCTCAACTTGTTAATTAATTAATTATACGGTATAATGAAATTTAGCGCCGTACATGCCGTCGTCGTTTACTTTTCTTTCTCATTGTCCTTCTCCTTGCCTTTCTCGTCCGATTCCTTTTCTACTTCTTTTTCCTTTTCATCGCCCTGTAAGTACAAAATTACAGATATGAGTACAATAAGCGATTGGGCTACAAATGTAATAATTATTAGTCTTTACAAAGTGTACATATAATTTACCTTGCCCTTCTCCGGCTCATCAGGTAGTGGCTGCTTCTCAGCAGGGCCGGTGCCTTCCTTGGTCTCCTTGACTTCCTTGGCAGGTTTGGGCAGGTGCGCGTTGAGATCGAGGGTGGAGCAGATGTCATCCCAGTCGTTGAAAGCGCGCTCCTTGATACGCGACACCAGGCCCACGAGGTTCGGGAACAGCTCACTCATGGCGTCTCGCAGCGGGTGGGCCACTTCTTTGTCGATGAAGTGGACTTGTGCGAGGTTGGCGAACGCAACCACATCCAACTGAAAATAACACGTTACGAATCAATCTTTGTTCCTATATTCCTACTTTTCGTCATCAACTACTCTCTGATAAAATGCTTAGAAAGACTAATCTTGTAGTTGAAATTATCTAATCTTATTTGGAATTCCATTAGCGTAATGGACTAACAGACGAAACATCTCCGTGTAAATTGTAAAACCTTGACTCACCCTCAACTTAGATAATGAGCTTTAACTTTGAGCTTAAGCAATAGTGACAGCTATTGAGCATGAAATTTTACAAAGGTTATTTTGTACGCGATTAGAAGATGGTTTAAATTGACGCCTACCAAAATATTTACTGACTATAAGATATACAGGGATAATATAGAATGTATTTAATAAAAACAGTACTTACAATAGTTGGTTCATCTCCGAAAAAGAAAGGTCTATCTGACAGCAAATCAGAAAGCACCCGTAGATCATTCTTGCCGAATTCAAGAATTTCTTCTTGTGAGTGAACGCCGATGCCATGAGCCTTAGCTTTTTTCATGCCCTGCAAGTATTTACATAACATGAATAAAATAAAAATAAATAATAACGTCGGCCCATTTAACATAAAAAAGGTATTTATTTTTATGTAAACTTTTCAATAACTTAAATACTCCCGCCTTAGACCCATAATTATGAACGAATTTAAATTATGAATCCCAAACAATAAAAAGTTGTACGATAACTACACCATTTAATTCAATAACTCTGTTATGTCACTATAAACAAATACAAACAACGAACACCCCCAAAAGTTAAGTAAAGAAGCGATGGTGACGTAATGACGTACCTTACGGGCAGCCGCCAGCTTGTAGCAGAAGTTCAGGATCGGGTTTGGCAGGCGGGTGTTAAGCGCGTTCTGCAGATTCACTTGGTAGCCCTTGATTACGCTGTCCGGGTACTTGGCGCGCCACCACAAAACCACCCAAGACAGATGGTTCTCGATCATAGAGATCATAGCGTGGCTCACGACCCGCTGCTCCGGCGTCAGAGCTGTATATAACAAATGGGTCAATTCAGGGACGGCAGGTCACTACATTTTATGCACATGCGCGACGTCCCAGAATTATCTAGGAAACTAGGACTTGCCCCGGCCGCGCAGAGTTCCTGTAAGCCCTTAGTTAAATATAGGAGCTCTGTACATCAATACTATCGGTATCCAACCCCCACCGGTTTTCCCCGGCGACCTACATTTCAACCTACATTCTAACAAAGAAAATATCATGATAAAAAATATTATTATGTAATTAATTTCTCATTCAACAAAAGGGCTTTAAAGTTGCGTAGATATCATGTACAACTTCTAAAGCTCTTCACTTTCTGAGCTCCATATTACCGAAAACAAAGAACTGGAAACAAAGAGTTGCAGTTGATGGACACGTACTGTATTTACATACATAATATGTTGAATAATGTACTTACACGCATCAAGATCTTTGTTGAATTTCTCAGAGAGCTCTTTGATGATGAAGGCGCTGTCGGCAATCTCTTCGCCATTTAGTTCTACGAATGGCAACTGGCCCTTCTTAGATCGGAATTTTGCCTTGTGATCGACGTTCTGTAAGAATAAAACAAAAAACATTTAAAGAACCTACAAGATATCTTGTTTAACAATTATTTGTAACAATCGCAGTTAAGCAATAAACTAAATAAATAAAAGAAATAAACCACCTAAACGTAAGCACATTTAGTAAATTCCAATTGTGCAATTGTACATTGACACTTAACGCATATGCTCGAACGAGCAAACGTGTGTTCAACTTGAACCTAAACGGTTAGATTTAACATTAATTTAAAAGCTATCTGCGCACTGTGTTTAAGAACGTGTTTTTTAGACTTTACCACCCATAACGGAGATAAAACGATCTTTAAAGACTTTTTGACTGAGCTTACAGATTAATATTGTGTGAGTAAACAATAACGTAGATAATTATAATGAACAATATCTAATTCTACCTAAACCTGGTTATCATAAAGTTATCTTTAGCTAAAGGAGGATTTGAGTGATCCAGATATAAGATTGCAATAATCAACGGAATCACTCTCCGCATACTAATTACATCGAACTTATCGTTGACAATGGATAGCTGGGAGCTTGACAACAATTCTCCCGAAATAGAAGCGCGCATATATAACGTATGTATCGTAATACATAAGTACCTTACCTACCAAGATAATCACAGATTGCTCTTTTAACGAGAGAGTAGTAAATATTTGTTTAGATCGTCGTAATTACCATGTATAAATTAAACACTATTATATACTCTAAACTCTAGACTAGAAGTCCGTGTAATAAAGTAAAGTAAATAGTTTAAGCTCAAGAGACAAGCCCCCGTACGAGTATTCTGCCGTTAGAAATCCGTCGCAAACAGATGAAAAATACATAGTGTTGTCCATTTTTCTTTATATTCGCGAATTGTTATTTAGATACCAGAATACTGCGGGTAAAGTTAGACAAACATTTTTAATGGGGGCTCGGCTTTCAAGCGTAGGCGCCCTGATAAAGGTCGCAGAGGGTGACTGCATGCAGGTCGCTACCAATTGGATGATCAAGAAGTTATTAGGGTAGACCTATGTTCAGCAGCAGACTTTGAATGTATCTATTTGATATTTTTTCATATGGTTGTGTGTGATTGATATTATTCAAGTGTTCACATTCTCACAAGAACATTTCACATAAAGGATTCAGCTTACGTAAATTAATGATATAATGAGTTTTTGCGTGATGACAGAGAGACAGACAAAAAAATCACATTTTTGGCTTTAGTGTCTTTCTAGTAACAGTCCCTACTATTTATATATTTTTTAACATTTTTTATTTGCAGAATTAAAACGACTACAGTACTTTTTAGTACATATAGTAGATGTGACCCGCCTGTTGGAAGAAGGCCCAATCAATTTAAATTGCATTTAAAAAAAGTATCACACTCGACCCTAAATTACGAGTAAGGCAAGTTACATTAAGTTAATTAAGTAGTATAGAGGGTCGCATTATACGTTACTTGAAAATGTAAAATTCACTTTATTTTTGTAATTACACAAATAGAACAAAACCCGGCCAAGTACGAGACGTACTCGCGCACGACGGATTGCTCATACGTACCAATATAAAAAGGAAAGGTCACAAATATTGTATGGGAACCTCCACAACCTCCCAGTAAAACATAATATATTTACTTTATGTCTTATTTTTAGTAAGTAATTATTCTGTAAATATTTCAAACGTCTACTAGTAGCGCTGTAATAAATATCGAGCATATTCTCATTTTTGTATGGAACCCCTTTAAATATTCATTTTATTATATTTTTAATTTTTATACTCATGTTAGTTATACGTATACGGTGCTAAAGAAATAAATCATCTGTAAAAATATCAACTATCACGGCTCACGGAGATACAGCCTAGAGACAGAGAGACGGACCGTGACGTCTTTGTAATAAGGTCTATTTTTGGGTACAGGACCCTAAATATAAAATCGTTAACGCTACCAGACCCTACCCAAAATATCACACGAAGGTCGATCGACAGTTATGTTGCCGTTAAGTAGGTAGAGAATTGGTTCAATCAATCGGGGGTAAGATTATAAAAGGGATTCACAAAAACGTCTCGAATAACGACTTTGCTGTAAGCAACTAATGTAAGTGTTTCAAAAAGTGTCTATCCCAACTTCTACTGAAGGAAGTTCTTGATACACGAACTCTTGAATTAGTTTCAACGTGACATCAACAGGTTGTTCGTTGTCTGCATAGTAACAGAGAAAAAGTTTGAATAATTGTCAACAAGGAGGATAAGTATGCGGGATTTGGTCGGGTGGCGGGCGGACCACGAGGGGCGCGTGGTGCCGGCTGCGAGGAGTGCGGGGGCAGGACGCGGCGGCCGGGGAGAGGGCGGCGGGGCCTCAGCCGTTTGGTTTATCTGGTACGGTATCCATGACGACGGGCTCCAGACTTCGCCGAGCGCAAGCTCGCCGCGCCGTGCGGGGAGAGCGCAGCTGTATTGATTTCGACTAGCGAGGTTCAGCGGCCGGTAAACCTACCCCGCCGCCCCCCGACTGCCGCGCCTCTCATCTGCTTGAGCCCCAGCCAGTTATTATTATCAGTCAAATCATTATCACATGTATTTACGATTTAACAATTTTGATATTTAATTGATGGTTCAGTAGCAAGGATCTACCAAAATTAATTGAAATCATAATTGTACGGACAGATACTCTTTAATAATGGTTAAGAAAATTGATTCTCATAATTAATAATAATATCTTGAGTAGGTATGTTGCAGATACTTTACTTATATGGCAAAGTATAATAAATTATTGATTTTATTGAACCCAGACGACAAAACACATTGGTCGAGTGTCAGCTGTCAAGGATCACACGTATTCGCAGCATTGTGGAATGTGTACAGTAAGAATATACCTACTGTAGCGAACTCATATGGGCGGTAAGTGCCCATATATGGGTATTACAGATACATTATCATAATGACAAAGCTCAGCATTTACAAATTAAACCAAAGCATCGATTTCTTTATTTAACTTCAGACCACGTGCCGCTAAGTCCAAACTTAGCGGCACGTGGTTATTTTAAAAAAAAAGTTTTACACTCTTTAACAAAGTTTCGCATTGAAACATTTTTATAGAAACGCGTTATTTATATAAAACATTATATAATAATATTTTAGAATTGTAAAGATAAATTGACGAATGTACGTTACGTTAAAGAGACAAGTGTGTAACGGAGGGATTAATCTGGATTGGAGTGATGTTTCAAGGACAAAAGGGCTGTAATAGAATAACAGGAATGCCCATTAAACGTTGCACCAACCCCAATCATTAAACCAAACAACGTGCTTGGGCACATGGCTGACGGCGTTGCGATTTCCGACGCTAGAGATTACATACATATTTTATTTATTTTAAATCAATGGATTTTTTCATGGATTTGATCATAATATGTATATAATTTGTTTACAAAGTTATTTTGTTCGCAAGTTTTGTGAAACAAATATTTAGCCGGAGCTTTGTTTATGCATAATTTTTCTTCCAGTTTTTCTCTGAGCAGGATTAGTCTATTAATTACGTAAGTTTTAAGTAAAAACTGTCGTCTAGGGCGTGCTAATACCATTGTTCTACTAAGTTTACATTAACACAATAACATGATCAATTTTCAATCACACTTACAGCCCCGGTTTAACGTAAGCTATCAAGTATGATGAAAGCAGATAAGTATGTGTTTTTTTTTGTAACACCCTGTTCATACAGCGAACGGTATAGTGAGTAGCAAGGGCGCTGGCGACAGCGTCCCGGGCGGCGGCGGGCGCACCCCGGGCCGGGGAAGTCGCGGGGCTCGGGGTTGGTCGATGGCCGGCCGGGCTCGCCGGCTTGCCGGGCGGGGTCGCGCAGGCGCTCTTACGATCTGATTCAGGTCGAAGCCCTCGCGGTTGCCGACCCCTGCGTCTAGGCGTTCCCTCACTTAATAATGACATTTTCACCCGACGATACACTGATATTGGGCCATCATATCTCAAAACGAATATCGGACTCAATGAATTATCCAACATTAAACATTTTACGAGTTGTTATGGGGGACTAAGAATCTACAAACGATTTCATTTTATGTATCAAACGGCTTTGTTGAGTAAAATGCTTAGCGACAATACGTGCAGGGGTAAACGTTTATAATCAAATACACAAAAGAGCGAATACACACATTATAAGGATTTACGAAAATTCGTATCTGAAGCGTATCACAAACCATGTGCCAAGCTGTAAAAGCTTCCACTCCGAATATTTATATGAACGAATACTTCCTTATAATAAAATACAATAATATATTCCAACCTACTTCCAAAACACGAACAGTAAATATCAACGAGTTGAAGGATTACGTGTTGTACCTATGTAAATTCTCAAATTGAAATTGTTTACTATTCATTTCCCTGGATATTAGGTAGGTACAAGCTTGCCAGTTAGGTTGCACAAAACGCTAAAATGAATCGTGGCTAACTCAGGATGCAATGTATTATCTTTATTAAACCGTGTTACGCTACAGTAGGATAAAAATCTTAGCCATACACGAAACCTCCTTCTAGTATTTAACATGTTTTCACTAAATATGTGAAATACCTTGCTAGGTGGAAGAAATAACATTCATTGAATCGCGGCTAATTTTAACAATGTACGTTACTGTTAAGTATCGTGTGTTAAGTGTAAACAACGCAACATCACACAATGTGCTACCGTTACTTAAACAGTAGCGTTCGGAGAACGATCAAGCCATTGTGCTGCTATTTCAGTCTTCAGTTTATTGATTGATGTACTAAGTAGACACGCGATACTCTTAGCAATTTCTTCCATATATTCATACACGAACTCTTGAATATAACATTACAAATTATAGGCAATTATAATTAATTTACTTCCTGTAATAAACAGTTAATTGTTTTATGAGATTCCGTTACCAAGAGTGTCTTATCATGTTTTGTGACGTAGTAGTAAGCACAATATATACGCGAGATGCACGAGCATGTAAATAACTGCTGTGCGGACAGGGTATGTTACCGTTACCGCGGTGTGATAAGGGTTTAATAACCTTGCTCCTGGATCCAATCTCCCGTTTGAATATAGGAATCTCAATTCGATCG
Source organism: Spodoptera frugiperda (assembly GCF_023101765.2). Lineage (NCBI taxonomy): Eukaryota > Metazoa > Arthropoda > Insecta > Lepidoptera > Noctuidae > Spodoptera > Spodoptera frugiperda. The sequence continues at coordinate 5,989,409 of NC_064236.1, forward strand.
TCTGCAGAAAGTACAGTAAAGACACGAAACATAAATGAATTTAGTAATCTTAATTCCCGTTGTCCTGCACTTAACATCTGCAGCCAAATTTTTAAATAAACTGGTACTTAGACCCACACCAAATTATGTAAGCATAAAAATATTTCGGAATAGACCAGTATCGATTTGTGGATGTAACGAGGTCGAGGGAGCTAGCGATTTATTATTAGAACCAGTATAGGAACCCTAAATAGATATTCGCTTGCTTAAGTAAGCCGTTGAACATTTTTTGGCTCATTTGTTAACCCTTTTGGGGTTAAGTGACGCATTAAGTATATTTTTGTGTAAAGTACTCTGTATCCATAGCAGTTTAAATAGGTACGTTTTACAATCTACAACTACAACCCTCGCGCATTAACTACAACAGTTTTGCATGATAGCCTTGTGGCATACAATTATTATGTATGTTGAGTAATTTAGAACTAACATAACAATACTAATGCGTTTAAATGCCCACTTTGTACAAGACTCACGATGACAAATAAACAACGCACCTGTTAATTGTGTGTATGGATTTAATTAAGAGGAAATACCTTTGAACGTACCATTGAACGAACATATATTGTGAAAAGTGTGTGTACATTGTACAGTGGCATTACGTGCCATAATGTGTACTAGGGTAGGGTTAGGTAGAGGTAGAGGTTCACACCTCTAGTACCTCTACCTAAACCTTCAAGGATAATAGGCGTGACGATATATATAATATATGTTTGAAAGTTTTCGCCATATAAATTAGTAATTAACTCTATATGATAGTTACCTACATTGGGACATAGAGCCACATTCTCTAAAGTCATAAGTCAGTTTAGAAATTATTTGAACTGCCGATCGGTCTTGAAGTCTTGATTTGTAATACTATACAAATAATGTTAACCAATGCTAAAAATCGATCCATAACTTACTTCAAAGAATTTCTATTGAAGTAAGTTATTGATTTCGTTAGGCAGTTTGTTTTCATGATTTGGTTTTCCTGTCTCATAAAATATGAACATAATAATGGGGACAGATTTATTAAGTCCAAAATAATTAGGTTAAGCTTGGGGCTTTTACTAAAGACTACACCATTTAATTTAAATCTACACGAATTAATAAAATTTTAGTGTCTGTTTGTAATATTGAAATAACTTGTACCGATTTTGACGGGACTTTTATTGGCAGGTACTAAGGAGCAACTCAGGCTACGTTTATTTTAGTAAAAAACAAAATCCGAAAGTTTATCGAAAGTAATTATTCTACGCGAACGCAGTGGCTGGTAACAGCCAGTACTAAATTAATATTGACTGCTTCACAAGTGACTTTTATTTCCCGGAAAATAGTTACAATAATTCATCCGTCATAAATTGTACCGAGATTTATACTTTACTTTACTTTTAACTTTTAGTAATATCATTTAGTAACTCTTAAGATGCGATAGTTATGCATAGACGCGAAAGATCAAATGGGATCTAATTTACTTTTACTAATTAGAATATAATTAAGTGAGGTAAATGTGAAGCTACTGACTTCTTATAATAATAGTCTCAAGTAGTGTTGCCCGGAACTTGAGAAAGTGCAGCCGACATACCGTAGCCGCACGATTTCATAGCTCAGTGGCCAACTCGCTGCTGCGGTTTCTCGATCACATTGCAACATACATGAATTACCGATTTGAGTTACTCGAATCCTGTACAACACTAGCCGGTCATAAACAAGAACTCCAACAAAACTCACGCTTGTTTACTCCAACTGCGACCTATCCCACAGAATATTGTGAAGGATTTTTTTTTTTTTTTTTTTTTTTTTTTTGAGGGTGGAAAATCATCCAATGACTTCTCCCGCCTTGGGCGAGGCGAGAGGGAGTGTCAGACTCTTACTGACTAAAAACCACCCCGTTCCTACTCCTGCCCGTCGAGCCGGAGCCCCGGTAAACCCGCTAGGTAGTCCGCAGCTCCGGATTAGGCATCAGCCCTACTGGGCCCCATCTGTGGTGGTCTGATGGCTCTTTGAGGCGCGCGCAGAACGCGACGCGCCGCACGCACGGGTCTGGTTCTGGTCGGGCGGCGAGCTACCCTTGCTCACCGTCCGCAGACCCGCACTTACGGTGGCCGGAGATCGTCGCGCGATCCCCGACGCCCGGAGTGTCTCTCGCGACGGCTGGGGCGTGAGGAGGTTCGTTCTCTCACGCGCCCCGCCTCCTCCTTAGCTAGCATGACTGCTTCGCAGAAGGAGGAGACAGCATCCCAGTCCCCCTCGCTCCGCACCATGGCTTGTATCAGTGCCGGACGCGAAAGGGCGCCGTCGCCGACCACATCCCTGAGGACACGGCGGTGCTCAGCCCACGCAGGGCAGACCGCAAGCGTATGTTCCACCGTGTCCTCCGGGCGGTCTTCGCAGTGATGACACCCGGGCGTTTCCTCCCGCCCAATCAGAAACAGGAACCTACCGAAGCTTCCATGTCCGGTAAGCACCTGCGTCAGGCGGTAGGTGAGGACGCCGTGGCGCCTCTCTAGCCACTCCTCAAAGAGGGGACTTACCGCTGCAATGACAGCGAGCCCATTGTGAAGGATAAGATCATGTTTTTAAGATTGTCTTAGTAATATTTATTGCTATTTCTCATTAAATTGCTGCTACGTCTGAAGTACTTTTCCAGCCACGAAGGTTCAACGAGTCTTTCTTTGATTTAGAAATTTTAAATATTATGAGACTTTCATGTAACTATGCACGATACTCAATTATTCATACTAGGTACCTATCATTAATTGACACCAAAGAATCTTTTAAACATGAATTATTGCAGCAAGTAATTATTATGTGGACCATGTCGACTTTCATTAATTAGGTCACTGGGAAAGTTATGGTACGGTAACGTTCCTTACAGAGAGCACATTGCGATAATACTTAATGAAGGTCATGCTATAACGGTGCAGGTGCTAGTTATTAATATAGAACCTATCTGAGTCGAATACGAATTAATGACTTTGCAAAGTAGCATTAAGCAACCCAACGCGCACTTCCGTCGTGCAAATGTAGCTAGGAGGGCTGGCGCGCAGCCGACCCGCATTCCACCACCAAATACGTCGCACGAAACACGACTCTCAGTTGGAATAATAAACGCATTGTTGCCGATGCCTCACAAAGCAGGCGAAATCGATTACACACATAATACGAACAAGTCTATGTGAGATGTTATAATTATTATCTATGTGCTTATAAAGAAACTTACATTGCAGTCAAATTACAACGCCTCATGTAACAACATTAGAATTAATTTTGTTTATAAAATAACATCACCATTTTTGCATTCTAAACGTTTCCAATTTCCATAGGTTAGCTAGATGTCGTTATGTTATCAATAACGTTCTTCAAGTATTAGAATAAAATGTTTAATGACTACTTCATGTTCAAACTGTTGCTTCCCTGACTTTCTTCGCAAGTAAAGCCAGTTGAAAGTATGTTATTACATGTATTAATACTTAATACGGCTCGATTGTAACTGCTAGCTAGCTTCAGGTCTAGTCCATATTTCTCAGAAAGCTAAAGTTTTCAAATTACTATATCTCATCAGTTAAGTTCTTCGAAGCGTAGTAGTTCCAGTAAAACTCATAAAAGTCGACATAACTTTCGACTTAATCAACTTTATGGAGGACTTTGAAGTGCCTGAGGCTCTGGATTACTATAAAATATAAATACGCAAGCTTTTGTGTCAACAAGTCTTGCTGCTTTAATGTATCTGTACGATCCCAATTCATGACAATTATTATACTGTCTGTCCTTTACAAAAGGGAACGACGGACCCGAGACGCAACTAACTGAATTCCTCAGACATAACGCACTCGAGTCGAGACTATCATACAATCAGGCTTTATAGTTGGAATTATTACGCATATAAGTATCTATAGACATTATGTACATACTAATAAGAGGCACTGCAATACTTGTTACTCTAGAAGGAAATTATGTGCCTTACGTACATGATTCTTCCGGCGCGCCTAGGATATTTAATTGTTATAACCATACATTCGATTATAGCAGCTTTATTGAGTTGCTACGACACGACACGAATTGGATACATTATACATACATGAATACTCAGCGGATTTGTTTGTATTACGTTTAAAAACATAAGTTTCAACTTGCAATTAACGCTAGCTAGGTGAAAATTATACCAAATAAGCTACGTGGCAAATATTTATAATATCACAGTACAGAGTTTCTAGTTTCTGACACCATTAGATATGCGACACCGATCCGACATACAAAGCTTTATCAAGCCGATGTTGGTAAAGAAAAATAGCTTTGACTTTCAAGTCTTAGCTCTCTATTATGAAAGTTTATATGTAGTACCTAGACAAATAACTGCTGGCTAAACTGACTAGGGTTGGCGCTCGGAATACTGGTGACACCGTCTGCATTCGATAAACGAATAAACTTGTAACGTAAACCAATCTGATGGCTCTTTAGAAGGCATAAGTACCAAAAATTTGTGATCCAATCAATCGAATGTTAGGTAGGGCAATTTGTATTGTACTAAATAGTACCTACTACTAGTATTTACTACACTAAAAATTGAAATAATAATAAGCATGTATTTCAAACACTATCACGTAGCCTGAGTCAACTATGCAGTGTTGTTACTTCGTTCTAACCAGTGTAACTGCATCACTTTATAAAAGGGTTATCGTCTATCTTAGAAATTAATGACCAACTGGGAGTCTCTATTTATTAAATTGCCGCCCATCGGAGCTTAAGAGTTCATCGACCGAGCTTCGTTGTGGTCATGCGCAGGCTACGATTTGTCTTATCTACTCTATCTTATGTCTACTTCGAGTGTCGACGATTGTACATTCATTAGGTACGGTTAACACCAACACTCGATTAACATTTACCGAACGGAAGCTCTTTTCTATGCGTGTAAATGACTACTTGTTGTTAATGTGTTTCTTTTTTATAAAACTTATATGTTTAATGCAAATAAAAATTAATTATAGTAAGTATCTAAGTCGGGATAATTGTAAACAGCTTAAAAAAATTAGTTGTCAAACACTTTTGTTGTTGACTTTACGAATGATTTACGACAGTGAGTACCTATGCCTGTTCCTCGGCTGTAGGTAAGTTGAGCTCCTCGTAGTCAGTTACGCCACACATTTATGCAGTTATCTGCATAAAATTGTCATGTCGCGCTTTATTTTAGTTACGGAAAAAATAGACGAGTCGGAACTGCCTAGTAAATATCCACAATATTTAGTGAGTAGAATTTGTACATTGCAAGATAACATGCATGCCATTAGTCACACTCACACTGTTGCAATTACAATTAAAATCTCGAACGTTTGTCACTCAACAACAATACTAAGGTTATTAAGTGGAAAGTTGTATTGTGACATGGTTGAGGGGTATTTTTAGTTTTATTGTCCCGACGTTAATAGTTGTATGTTAATGTAGGTATGTATGAACAAGGTTAATACTAAAGGGCAATGGCCGCGGGCGGATACCGCACGTCCTACACCCTCCCTCACGCTAGCTAACGAGAGAGCACAACACATGGAAGCTTATAACGTGTCTATTATTATTATTAACACCCAATGCATAACGGTGGTGAATGGACAAAACATTTCATACTAAACATTATTGGATCGCAGCGTATTTTTATAAATACCTACGCACTTACTATTGTTAAATTATTAGCTATTAATTGCGAGTTGAGTGCGTATTACTAATTTATGAAGACATCTTTCCTCTTAATGAAACATTGCAGTATAGATACCTAAAGAATATAATAGCTAGTAATTAACCGTAATATAGTTTGTTTATTTTCCTCTCTTTGTGCAAGCAGTAACTAACCATCTTTTATTTGCGTAAGCTCTACTATTAGAACATATTTGTAGAGGGTTCTGTCACTTCATGTATGTAAAGGGTGCGATGTCAACTTGACCCCATAAATAAACTAGGCGACCACTATAATATGTCTAGACATTTGCCTTCCGTAAAAATATATTTCCTGGTAAAATCAAGCATTTTGATAGGTGTAGATAATAACTTTGCGCTTTAAAACAAATACCAAATTAATACGTATTATATCTGTGCACTTACACAGAATTGTAGTGATTATAAAATAACAACTATTATGTGGGCTAATTACTATTTGAATTAGGCAGCCAAAGCAGATATCAATGCTTTCAACACAAAAATGGCTTGCACTTTGTCGATGTCCATCTCGTATGATAGCGTAAGAGAATGCGTCCAATTGACCTTTTTGCCACAGATTAAATTCCAAGAGCAATGACGGTCCGGTCCGGTACTGCATTAAACTGCATTTATTAACTATAGGTACTCAGTACCAGGGACCTCACCCAGCTTCAATACAGCAATGTTAACATAATTGAACGCAAATTTTCGTCATTAGTCCATACGAAAATCATAATAATATGTTTGATAGTTTTTGATATTGTAGTTCGAGATGCTATTTCAACAGATTAGGAAGGCGATTAAAAAAGAAATCTCTCTCGGAATAAAATAAAAAGAGAAGAGTGAATGGGTAGAGCCATGCTTCGGCACGCATGGAGTGCCCGACTGGAGTGATACCACGGCCTCATAGCCGAAGCCGAACGTGAAAAAACGATTGCGTTGTGTTTCGTTGTGTGAGTGATGGTATGACCGTATGCCACAACGCAAGATGTAGACCACATTTTTTCGGCATGTGTAGGACTCAAACTCAAACCTTGCTGGCCAAGACATTTTGTTCCTTATCGCAGATTCTACATTATAGAGGGTCTGCAAAGATAGTGGAAGAATCTCAGGATAAAAGAATGTGATTAGATATATTATTGAGTGAACTCTTTAAGTTGCCGATGTGTTTTAAACGTAGTAGGTTTTGATAGTTGTGATCTTGGTATTTGTCGGTCTGACAAATACGAAGACTATTTTAATTTGTCGCTTATGTAAAAAAACCATAGATGTAAGTATTGTGTGTAGTCCCGAGTTCTGAGGCATGACCAAGATTTATTTATTTTCGATGTGATAGGACACTGTCCTACTTGTTTTTTCCTAATTGATACTCTCACGTATGACCGCTTTCTCACCAGATGGTGAGCGAGTATGTGGTTTACGGTCGGTGGTGCGCGTTCGTTCAGAAGAGATAAGTGTCAAACGCATTATCCGAAGCCAGGACAATTAAACAGGACTACACCACCGGGTAAGTCTACGATGGCGACACAACGTGCTCAGTCATTAAATGAGTGACTTTAGTACAGTTAGGTCAGGTAGTCTCGAAGAGAATTTCCAATAGAATTTGTTCCCACTTTCCTCTTTTCTAGAACAAACCTTTGTTAAAGTTCGTTGTTTAATAATTATTTTACTTTTGTAGTGACAAAGAAACAAATATTACCTGTTTGAAGACAATAAAACATACAATAAAATAAAAATATAATAATATATAGCATAATGAAAAATGGGGAAGAAAATGAGAAAATTCAGCGATAACGGTAAGCACGTACAACAAGGTATAGATACAATACAAAACTAATTCCGATTATGTATAATTATTAATTTTTTGGTCCCATTAACTAATTTTTTTATTGAAAGTTATGAAAACTAAATCTGTCTTAATTATTATTACAGTACTTGCCCCCATAGTCAAAGCGTAACTTTTATTTAATAACAAAAGTAAGTAGGTACGGAATTTAAGTTTGCGCGAAAATGTAATCGCCGCAAGCACCGACCAAGCGTCGGTTCTGCGTCGGCGCCGGGTGTAACACCCTGGCGTCGAAACTTTTTGTACCGCGAACGATCAATATAAGTAACTACGCCTTTCAATACACGTGAAACAATGTAGAATTTACACAGAGGATCGTTTTAAATTTATTGAACCTCCAGGTGTCAGTAAAAAATAATGTTATCATTGTACAGTAACAAAATAGAATCCATAAGTTTAGTAACATCGTAATAAAAATTTAACCCCAATTCCAAACTGCCAATTCATTTTTAAATTCGCTAGGCCAAATTCGCTGTATTTTCCGCAGAACATATTTCTTCCTTCGAACTCTGTACACACAAGAGAATGAAGAAAGAAATTAAATAAAAATGAATGGGTATCTGAAATAAAATTTGCGTAGCGTATGCATAAATTGCTGAAAGTAGGTAAGTAAAAAATAATACTCAAAAAATAACACACGCTAGCCAAATTGTCACATCAGAAGAAGGTATGTGTATGCACCTACCTCGTATTTGATGCCGGCCAAACGAAGCCATGTTTCGACTTTCAAGCAGTATGGTGAAGTTGAAGGCAACAAAGGAGTTCGTGAAAACTGATACAAGTAGACGATATCCTTTTCAAAGTTAGCTTTGTGGACCGTGATCTTGGGCGGGGCAGGTTCCACTTTCTTCTCCTCGGTCTTTTCTTCTACTTTTTCGGCCGGCGGTTCTTCTTTAGTTTGTCCATTGTCTACCGGCGCGTCCTCCTTTGCCTCCTTTTCTTTCTCGGTGTTCTCGGGCACGTTATTTATTACTTCTGTGGCCATTTTTTAAGTCAAAATGCGTATAAACCAGTCTCTAATTAGTTATCGCACGCACTTTAATTTACACAAAGAGCCACGCTAAAGAATTTGTAATTTTAATTCACTGCAACTTAAGAGCAAAATGCGCGTACCCCACCGTCTATGTTGTCTGCTCGACTGGGCGCGGGGACTGCCGGGGCGCTGCGGTACGGGCGCGGGCGGGTGAACGCTAGGGCTGCTGTTTGGGCTGGGCCGCCTTTTTTGCGGCAATAATGTTGCCAGTGTGAAATTATATTTCCCCCATAATATTTTCCCTAGATAGCACGTGGTCATTCTCGTGCTTATATTATTTAAATTAGATGTGCTGCAGATAATATAACTAAAATCTAAATGTTTTAAAAAAAACTTTTCAATATACTTATCTGCTTACATTACGGCTCGAGCAACTGCCAACACGGTAGAGGCAGCGCGTCACGCCAAATAACTATTAGAGATTGTCACTACAGAATGAGCCACACTAAATATATTTCCGGTATTAGTCCATGAAGGTTTCTGAGTTCGTGTGAATTATTAAGGTACCAATTTTCTATAGATACTGCCACAGTGAATTCAATTAACAATTTTATTGTAGTTGATGACGTACAGCTTTATTATCATCATGACAATTAAAAAATTGGTTCAGTGCATCATCTGAAGGGATTCTAATACACGAGAACGATACTTACCAACGGCAGGTACCAGTTCGCGTTATAATTATGTGTTTATTCTGTCTAAGATTAGTTAGATACGGTAGACACCGGCACCGACCCACACCACTGACAAACGGTGAAAAAATCATTGTAAAGAAACCTGGACTTAATATCTAATTATAAGATTGAAACCGCCAACCTGCATAGAGCAAGCATGGTAATTAATACCTTCTCCGTGCGAAATGAGATCCTTTCTGTCAGCAGTGGCCTCTTTATGCTGTTAAAGATTTAAATTTAAAAATTATAAATAAATACTATTTATTTATTTTACATACCTACTATATATATTATTTATTTTATTTATAATTATTTATTTATATTTTTATAGGGTATTTTAAGCATCATGCGTAAACAAATTTTAAAACGGCGGCAAAAACTATTAAACTAAATGGAACGCATTCCATTTTATACAAAGCCACCATATAACAGGCTATAAAGAAACAGGCTTTCAGTATGCCAACTTGACGTCATATAGTCGTAACGTGGTGGTCGCAGCGTATATTGGAACATACCCATAATTTTCCCATAAAATGAGTAGTACTTTATGCTCTGGTATTATTATTAACAAAATGCGACACTAGCGCCACATGTTTTGACAGATATTCAAAATTAAGTGCAACTCGTTGCATTGCCAAGCTTAGCTATCTAACCTATTTAATTAATCATTATACGAATTGTTACTGGTCAAACTGATATTCTATAAAAAAAAATATTTTTTAGTATCTATTTTGTGATCCTCTTCAGCTGATTACAAAATGTTATTGTAAGTAATACGTTGAACTGATTTGAATTTCGCGGGCTTTTTACAGACAAAATATTAAGATTAATCCACCTTTTAACTTTAACTTTTATAAATATTTTATAACTGTTAGGAGACTTTTATGATAAACGATAGGTAGTTTTGTAGTTCGTACCATTACTTTGTAGTGTATGATTAAAAGTAAAACAATATTTATGATTTAAAATATTTATTTGTTCAGTACATAGTATAAATACTACATAAAAACTTATATAAAATTATGCAAAGTTACGCTTAAATCTGTTCGCAGCAAACAACCCAATTCCTAAACGATATGTAATAACTGCATAATACATTTCTTTTATAATAAAGTTGTGATTCTTTTCCTCACTGTTTAAGTATTTTGATCATTACAACATTATATTAAGGCTAACTTATTTTAACTAGACTTCTAATATTAAAGCGAGGTTTCGCATTTATTAAAATTACAATTACATCTATCCATCCTTGACGATCTAAAGAGAAATTAGCTAAACTTACTCTTTAGTCGCCTTAGGATTCTCACTATTGAAAAATTTGTGATGGCAAGGTATTTATAATAATACATTGCACGAATTGGCAACCATATTCAATTCCTAGTGTGAAAACAGTCATTTTTTACAATTTACCTTAAAAAGTAGCTAAGTGATGATCTAAGACAGACTACAGCATCAATTACAACAACTCTAACGCTATTACATAATAAATCTACTGAAATATTATTGCATTTATCCTGTACTTGGTACCATACCTAAGTTTAGTAACCATTGCATATATCATTTAGAAATTGGGTTGCAAATATCACAATTTTAATGCCTTTATGGTTGTTATAACATCAAAAACTAGCGGCTGTGCAGAATTGTTGTCACCCATGTTTTTTCACTATACAAGCAAAAATAGGCGGCAGAAAAATTAAGCGAGAGATTATAAATGTGTTTAATTTTACAATAAAAATAATAAGTCATATTATTATAATCAAATATTCAAATAATCAATTTGCTGGTTAGTTAAACAAACTAACAATCATACCAAATACGTTTAAACAAAATACACGTTTGGTAAATAATAAAATAACATTTGGTTACTTTCATATGAATTAAATCTTAATAATTATCCCTGATTTGGCTTAATAATCGGCGAAATGACCTCCATGAAATGAGGGTTCCTAAGTAGAATAAGGTACATGTTGCTGGCAAAAATACAGAATAACATGTTCTGATGAAAGTAATAACTTGAATTAGCATTAAACGTTATAAATTCACAACATATAATATGCTATAATCGCAAGAAATATTTATTAAAATCGATAAATCTGCTGACTTCACGCATAAATTAATTTGACAGAGAAATTAACGGACGGAGAATGCTGTGATCATTAGTGTTTCATTATTTGTTTTTAGATATAGAACCTCAAAAATAGCGATTGGCTTGCTATGTTGTTGAAAATAAATAACAAATAAAATACACATTATATTGCTTGTGCGAAATACGTAAGTGTGGTCACAAAAGCTTACCAATATTTCTTGTGATCGATAACTTTTAATTCGTATCGAGCTCTATATCTAAATTCAATAAACTTTGATCAGTATCCTAGTATAGCTATCTACTCAGCACTAGCGAAACAACATTTAATATTATATCTCGTATAACTAATTTATACTTCTTTATTACTAAATTATTTATTACTAAATTTTTAATATTTTTAGAATTACTTTGTTTCTATTCTCAAGGGTATTAGGGTAAATTGTTCCAGTGACTTTTTGATGCACAATTACAACATCAGTTGGGAAAGTCGACTTATTGTATCGTCGATTACTAGTGTCGGCAAATAACTCTAGACACTCACTTAAACTACTTTTTCTACTTAATCTCATTCTTTACCACCAGGTAATTTTCATTTGCACTCTCACATACATTGATTTTAAGCAAATATATCAGAAACATTACGTCAAAATATACGACAACACAGATACACACGACAATAAAAGAAATAAGCGTCTCTATTTCTTCAGACTTATTAAAACACGAACTGCCGTACTCAGAGACATTTAATGATTACTGCTTCTCCTTAGTAATGATTCTTTTCTGAAAATGACTAAGGATTGGGTTAAGTAACCATTAAATAACTTTAAGTACGACGGTGAAATATTAATTAATAAATTAGTTCGATATGATGGTGCTGGTAAATTGGTAATTATTCTAAAAATAATGGATCTCTTTTGATAAACTGAAATCGATGATTTTCGATGTAAAATATCTATTGTAGTAATCTTAATGTAAAAATTGGTGTCTTATTCATTAATGTGATTATGTAGATTGCACTGAACCATAGTGTTCATGTTTCTTGTATCGCTATCTTATATAACGATGTATTTGTATACAAATATTCTCCTAACATCCTAAATTGCTTATGTCAAGAATACATTATGTACCAGATTTTGTCCATATGACGTTCGATCGTTAGTTCACTATATACTAGTTTATTGCAGACATTACTTTCCAGTTGAAATATCAACCAACATATTTTACAGTAAAATGCTTAATAAGAAAATATGTGACTATATTTAGACTATCTATTGCTATAGAAGTCAGGCAATCCGTTGCTTTTGTGATGTATTAAATTTATTATACTAATTCAGTTTGTATGCTGTGTGAATTCACAACCAACATGTTGACTCTTAACAAACGCTAGTGTTACAATGGAATCACAAAATAGACAAACACTCGTTATTCGTGGAGAGTTCACTGCTCACTTTGTTCACAATTAGCACTGAGGCACTACAGCCACGCCGTTTATTCCGAGCTGGAGCTCGAACTAGACGGCGTGTAGCTGTAGTAATCGTTCTGCTAGGCGGTATTTATCTGTTCCACATTCAAATGAGTAATAAAACGCAGACGCATCTGCAAGGCCGGCCGCAGTTTGCGGATAACACTCTCGACTTCGTTCTTCATGGTGTCGCCGACGAACATATATTTTATGTGATAGCTGTAAAACTCATTAAGGAAAATATTAATGTAAATGTCAGTTGAGATACCTACTTGGGTCTCCCACGCGGTTACAGCGATGCGTAATAAGTGGTTTTGTATTGAAAAATAAGACATGCTAACAGGATATACCTATTATAAACTTAGTTTTACCTATAAAATATACTTGAACTTTTATTTTTTCATAGACTATTTAATAAGAATTAGCAAATAAAATCGTTTTTATACCGCGACTGGAAAGTTTCTGGAAAATTGATGTTTACCTGCATCTTTATAAATATGTAGCGAGTGAGACCTCATGAAAGATATTCAGAGTACATTTTTATCGCTCTGACTTTTAAATTGTCTTATATTTGAAATTGTTATTACTTGATTTTATTTTTAAATTCTTGTATGACGGTCTGAAAATTTGTTATGCATTCATGAAATCGTCAATTATGTACTAAATGTATCTTTGCTAACTGAAAATGTTTACTGTAGATATAGAGGAAAGAAGAAAAACGACTGGTTATTAAAATTATGAGTAAGAATATTGAAATGGTGAAGATCCTCACTAAATATACACTACCATACTAGTTTTAATTATAAAAACTTAGAACCCTAACAAACTTGTTTAAGTATAAGAAAGTACAAAGAGATTTTTCTACCAAACAAAGTAATTACTGGAGATAATTAGCCAAAATACAGTTTTGAAAAGGATACAGTAAGTCGCATATGGGGTCAATGTACTGTAGATGCTGCTGGGACTTGTCAATGTGTGCCAGTAGCTCGTACAGTGTGATAGTGATGTCCATCACGGCCCGAGACAAGTCCGAGTTGAACCGCTGCAAGAACGGCCCCACCAGGTGACACAGGTACAGAAGCTGAATCTCAGTATGCACTTCCACTGACAGCTTTTCTTTAATAAATCTGAAAACAGGTGAATTCAGTATTAACAGGGAGAAAGGTAATGAAGAGGCTTTATGTCAACAGTGGCCAGTTTTAGGCTGATGATGATAAAAGGTAGATAATATTTATTTTTAAACCATATCGAAAATTTAATAACAATATAGCTTTGATATATGTTTCTCAAAATAAATAAATTATGCAGTCGAATTAAAAAAAAAGTTGAAAAAGTACACAATATACTTACTGCGGTACTTGCATAATCTGTCCAGCGCCTGCATGGTACCAAATAGCATGAGCCAGTGCCAAAGTCAAGCTGTATTTGTTTTCCAACATGGCGTCATTGGTTGTAGTGAGATTGAAGAGTTGGAATGGCGTGTGAGGATACGGCCATTCCGTCATTTCATTGTTTGTTATCAACTCCAGTATACGGTCATGAAGGACGGTCCAGTAGGGATCAGGTAACGCAGCCATTATCAGACCGATCGCATTGATCCAAAGTTGGATCTTAGTGGGTGGTATTACGACAAAACCTTTGGTGATCACATCCAGGAGAGTGTTACCGACGAAATTCGGCGCTAGAGGCAGTGACATCAACTCCACACACGTCACGTACAACGCATGTGCCGAGGGGTTCGGATATTCATTGAATCGCCAATCTGTGTTGGGGAAGTGTGAGCTGCCAGTCATAGCTGGTATATTGTTAAGGAACATACATTTTGGTGTGAATTGTTTTTTTAACATAGCTTACCATACTTTTTGGTTTTATTGTAACTTTCATGAGACATACTAAATTAATTATTATATGTTATCGGCTTACTCACGTAACTGTTTGAAGAGGCACTCGACCAGTTACAAGCCATGCTAGAGGCTCATATCATATTCATTCATATTCACATTCATATTCACATTCATAGTCGAGTTCCTCATTAAACAGATACGTGAGTAAGCCGATAACATATAATAATTTACTTTTTGGTTCATGAGATGGCATAATGTAGGGTGAGGATTTGTGTGTACTGTAGCTTCAAAATATTCAATAGTGTTTAGTTCTTACTAGCGCCTCTACTGGCGAATTCATACGCAATAATACAGCACGATGAACTATAACATAACTGATGCAAAGTTGACATAATACATATAACTACTAAACGCAAAAACCTGTAATCGGCTTATTGTCACATATCACATTCTTCTTAATCAGAAAGCTATTGGTTTTCCATGTGATTAGAATAAATAAATAACTGCCATTTCAAGAACCATCTAGGTAAGCATAGAATTTTGATACAGTTTGGATGGATTTTATCTTCACTAAACATAACAAGGAGTTACCAATCAATACAAGCAATACTTTCTTTAAGTATTTTCTAAAAAGGATACTGTCTACCATTCTGTTGACTAGACTGAGGTAGTAATTGAGGTCAGGACCGGTCCAGGCGGTTGCTTCCACGTCAGTTTTGGCAAGATAGGCTTGGAATGCTTCGGTGGTGGCCCATCCAGCTGGACGCACCTCTTTCAAGGAGCCCAGTACAGCATTCACCAATTTCCTCTTCAATAATGGCTTGTCGCGAAGTTTCGACTCATAATAGTGCAATGTGTTGTACAAGAACGTGATTGGACGATCTGTTAACCATATGAAGTGGTAATTAGCAAAATATTTAATTAATGTTTAAGTAATCAAATTTTACTATATCTTCAGTCAAAATTTCGGTAAAGTGGCTAGCATATTATGAACAATACACACAAATTTGTAATTTGGTGGTGAACATGCTAAAACTCACAATTTAATTTAATGAATAAGAATATCTTTTGTATGTTTATTTTCTTACCATACTGCATTAAAAAGGTGATGATGCAATGTTACTACAATAAACATGAGCACCAATTAACGTGTAATGCTTGCTAAGATACAACATAAACCACTCACCATGGAATTTGTACAGATATCCAAGATGTTCCAGCAGTTGTTCCAGATTCTTGCTAACCGATGGAATCTCCAGATGTCGGTGCACCACGATGTCCAGAACGGGAATAAACCTGAGGCACACGTTACTCAGGTACACAGGAATTGGACCTCCGTAAGCATTGTTTGCCTCCTCCGGCGCGAACTTTTCTGGGTATTTTCTATGGAACGCTATATGTTTATCGTACCTGTAATATGAATTGATATCATTTATAAACACCGTCTGAAACCGAAACATAAGGAGGTAAAGGTATAGAAATATTAATAATTTGTTAGATACATGCTATGCATGCTCAGCAATACTGATTTACGCAGTCACAGTTCACAGCAGTGGATCATACGCCTCGTCCATCGGAATCTGGTTCCCACCATTAAAAAATAATAAAAAATAACTGTCGGAAAACTTTTAGATGTATATTTTTCAAATGGCTACCATTTAGATATTTAAGGATTGCGATCGTGTTCCGTAGTGTCCACAATAACAAAAATATTTTTTTTTAGTGTTTACCAATTATTTTGCTTCCAATGTTCCGGTGAGTTTTCTTTTACAAAGTCCTGAGCTCGGTTTCTTAACTCGGAGCCTTTTAGCAGGAGTAGCTGGATGATGTAGAGGCAGACTTGGCTCTCATTACCGTCCGGGTTGGGGCGCAGTACCTGTGTAAAAAAGTAACATAAGATACCTGTACAGGGTTGCAGGTAAAGCCATCCTGTATCTTTTATTTAAAAGATGATACGATAATAGATATAGATATTGCATATTTTCTGACTGATTTGACTGGGAACCCCATATCCCACATTTATTTAACTTCCAAAGTGTTCGGCCTTTGAATTACTTTAACAAAAATTACACTTTTATCTATTGCACTTTTATCTATTGCCCCCTGTTTTGAACCAACAGAGTCGTAGTAGACAAAGGATTATTAAATAAAATAAATTTGTATTTATTATGCTTTGGGTATTGGTATTGTAATACTTTTTGAGTGCTCATAATAAATTGTCTTTTTCCTCAATGATTTGTTATTGAAACCATAACAAAGGAAGTAGTAGGAAAGGAAGTGTAGGTAAAACAAAGGAATGTTTCTGAGGATAATAACTATTTTATTTGTATCTGGGAAAATGTTTAGCCCTTGGAATTGGTCTGGCTGCACACCCAGAAACTGTTAAAGATCAATTCTTTTCAAATTTCAATTTGATAGTGCATGGGTACCATAATGCACATCATACTTTAAATTCGATTAAATATGTTAATTAAACTATTAGAAATTTTAATGATGACTGATTAAATGACTTACCAAACACAAAACAAGTCTATCAATGGTAACGATGTTGTACTTCCAGATGATGTCGTTGATCGCGTCGACGCACTTGTTGATGTGCGGCCCGCCGGCCGGGTTGGTCACCTCAAACACGAGGTAGTCGCAGAACTTACGCAAGTGCGCCGACAACGCCCGGGCACCGATGCGTTCCAAGATCCTGGATTAAACAAAGAGAACAAATATTTACTATTATTTTAAATACTAAAGTAATAACATGTTTGTTTATTTGTATTTCTTTAACTTCGCTTTAGAATAATTTTATGTCTGATTTTTATATTTGTGATTAAGCAGGCTTGAGAGTCACACAGTATTCCGTTTTCTTATGACCACGCGAGCGGACTTGAATAATGTTATTATAAAAATATAATTATACACATATGTTGCGATTGCACAATTAACCCCCTATTACATGGGATTTATAACATAACGGATGAAAAAGTTGGTGTACATTATACACCCCTTCGGGGATAAAAGGCGGGACTTTGCTTGTTTCGATTGCCTATTCATCAGTCATGTCAACGTTCTAGATATACATATATTTTTCATGCATCGGATAAGTGTTGTTAAAGTTATTTTTTCAATCGACATTTTAATACATATACAGCAGCAAGCATTCAACAAACTAGACGTTTAACTATATAACTATGATTAATACTAATGACACAATCGTGATTATTTCGCTTTGCTTGTATCAAGTTTTAGTGCCAACAATAGCAATTGAAAAACATATTCATTCGCCAGGAATAACGTAGAGCTATTTCACCACGAGTGAAACTCGGTTCTTTAGATATCATTAAACTTGTCAAGGTGGGTCAATCAATAAGACTATCATATAGCGAGCATAGCCGGCCAATAAATAGTGAAAAGAGGTCCACACTTTCAATGTAGACACCAGAGGAAATATCTTTACAAAAATCTTTTTATTTTTATTTAAAATTCGCAAAGAATAGAAAATAATACAAGAAATACAGTCGAATCTCAATCAGAATCATTCGCATTAAGGCTTTTATGAGATGAATGCATTGCAATATATTTTATAAACAATCGCCAAAGTTTACATTATGCCTGTAAAACAACAGTCGCTATAATTACGTCATTAAGAACATAAGAAAAATAATAAAACAATATATAAACTTACTTGAAAGCTACAGGGTTGATTCTATTCGTCTCAAATATCATCTTCCATAGCAGGCAAAGGAAGAGAGGCGTGCCCGGCACCGAGAAATGTGATATTATGTCGTTGTCGTTAGCCATTGAAGTCCATTTGCGGTACTCCTCCTCTACCGATTTCTTCAGCACCTGCTTATTCTCTTTAGGAGCCGGATTCTGTAATTGTTCATAAAAATATTATTGAAAAATGTTGCAGCTTACCAAAAAATGCTGTTAACATTATGTGCAATTCTGGCGCAGTGTATCAGTACCTGAGCAAAAAATTCCACCAGCATCGGAGGGAAGCATTGCAGCGTATGTTGGGACCACATGTGCGGCGTGTTTGTCATTATAGTAGTGAGGAGTTCCTTCACTGCCGCTCCGTCGCTACCTGCATATGTCAAACAATACATTAAAATAAATGTTGATAGAGAGTGTAACCTCGGAGTTTGTCTCAGTGTTTCATGGTATCATCTAGTTAATTTTGAGATGGGAATGTTCTATTTTGTAGCTTATTTACAGAAATATAAATATATTATAATAAAAAGTTTCATTCTCACCCTCATCAAAGAAATGTGTGCTCTGTATAAACTACATTTAAGATGAACAATTGTAAAATAAATACTTCATAATATAGGAAGGAAGAAGTAGTATACATTCCTAGAGTTTATACATATTGTTAGTATTAAACTCACCAGCTCCCGTCATATAGATTCCACGTGCAAGAGTCAGCACTAGAACTCGATTCAACTCCTCACTTTCGGAGGAGACGAGCGACTTCGGCTCGGAAACTACTCTCGACATTTGCAATTGCACTCCAGAGCTGCCCAAACTCGTTATCAATCTTAATGCAGTACTTTCGAAACTGAAAATAAAATGATACATGTTTATGTGTTTGTAAAACAATATTACAACATATATTATCAACAGCCCGAGACAGTCCACTGTTCGGCTATGGGTGTCTTCTACTTGAGATAGAGTTGGCATAATTTCCAAGCTTGGTAAGCAGGTGAAGATTGCAGTATAAAAGGTTCAGATTAATAATGGGAGCGCTACTGTATTGGCAGTAGCGCCGTAGGGACTAGAGACGTCTGGCGATATGAAAAGAGGTGACAATTGTATTGTACTCCTACATGCCTAGATGGCTAAACGTTTTTCTTCTTTTAGATGACACTTACCATAGTTGCAACTGTGTTTGATTGGCTTGAGGGTACGCAGCTAAGGAGTGTATGTTAGACAAGAGTGTCACCCTATAGTGCGGCTGCACGTGGTGGATACGGTACGAAAACATGTCCAGCAGGTTATGAAGAATACCCCAAGCATGAGATTTGAAAACATTCGGAAGTAGCTGATCTGTAACAATAAATAAACATTATTTGTCGTTACACAGGATAACCGGAGCTTTTACTTTACAATACGATTCTTCAAATGTTTGTAGTTTACTTACGTATAAAACCTTTGATCCCCATAGACTCAATTTCAGTATAAACCAATAAACGGCTATAAGTCTCCACTAATGCAGGCGCCATCATGTTATTGCCTGGTATGTTACTCTTATTCTGAGCTAATTTAGCAACATGAGTAACGGTGGAGTGAATAAGTGACATTTTACAGTGTAATGTCAGACTGTCAAGTATGCACATGGACAATGGTACTGTAGGCAGAGGGGTAGTCGGATTCCCATTGGGCATAGCTTTCTGGCTCCCAAAAAGTGTTTCAATGATAACTCCCATCGGTCTGGCGAAATATTCCTGATTTGTAGAATAAGCATTGCACAGCAAAGCTATGCGGTAATCTGAGCCCATCAATGTTGGTGTGTTGTTTGACGTAAACAAATGCTGGAGGTACCTAGGAAGATAATAACAACATAAGTTACGTTATCCGAGCAATATACTAACTTCCGAAGTAAGAAATAGATACATACTCATACTGCACTTTTAAATTTTGTGGCATAGACATAGTTTTATGTTCAGTTTCGGCTTTCTTCAACAAGTGCATCCAAATACACACTACAGCCATCTGATGTGTGCAATGGGCCTTCGTGCAATCAGGCACAGGTAGAGGTTCCTTCTCAGGATACAGCAATTCATACAGTTTTATTATTGGCAAGAAATTGGATGATGGGTTTCTTTGAATACTTCCAGATATAAATTGTAGTAACACCCACATGAGGTGGTCTCTTCCTTTCTTCATATCATGGCCAATCAATTTGCTGTGGAGACCCATCACAATGTTGGGAAAAGAAGCAAATCCAATGAGGATTAAGTATATGACCTGTGATGACAAATGAAGCCAACACCAGTGTGATGAAGACATTTCATCATCTTCATTCTCTTGTTCGCTTTTTTCCATTGGCAGAATCATAAGTTCGACTAATTGATCCTCTAATGCTATACAGCGTTGTTTATGTTGCTTCTGTAGGCCAAGCATCGAACACATCATGTCTCTAGAGTATGGTTGTTGCAAAACATGTCTCAGCAATGAAATCTGGGGCTTTAGAAGTTCTTCATCATAAGGCAGATTGCCCTTTAGAGAGAACTTTAATGTTGTGGGATCTAGTCGCCATGGATTTACAAGGTGATCTGCATAGCCCGAAAACTCAACAACAGGTAACATTTGTGAATGTCCAATAATAGAAACCATTTGAGCACATGGTTTAAAACTCTCCACAAAGCTAGAAAGAAGTTTTGCCAATTGCTAAAACAAAAGGAACGGTTATTAGAATTTTATATAACAATAATATTTAGGGACTTAAAAGTGTATTTAAAAACAAATACATACCCAGTGCGGCCAATGGTTATTACCAGGGTAATCCTTTTGAATTTCAGTTACAATGAAATATGCAGGAAGTAAGGAAGCATTCCTGTCAAATATATATTCAATTACACTGTACAATGCTTTGAGCTGAGGCATTGTACTTGAGTTTAGCCTGACTGGCAATGTTTGAGCCTTTTCTCTGCATCCCTAGAAAATAACATAGAATCATAAGTACTGACGAAAATTTAACCATCTAGAAACAACTCAAAGAACATGACTTACTTTCATTATTTCCCTTACACCTTTGTAGTCTACTCCTCCAATAATCCTCCTGATTAAATTGAAACTTTCAATCCAAAAATCAGCATTTTGATAGATCAGTTTTTCATTGGTCAAGATACAATCACATAACATTCTGTAACAAAATAATGATATTATGAACACATTCTTGCTCCACATTTTGTATGTATGTTTTATATGTACTAGGCAGACGTGACAAAAGACATCCACTTTGCAAAACTTACAGGATACACAATGTGATAACTGTGGAAATCTGTATAATACTAATATCAAGCAAAAATACAAAAGTACTAGTAATTAATTACGTACCGAGCCTGAATAACATTTGTATTCACCAAATTCTCTAAGAGACCAAGCAGCTGTTTCATTTTGTAACGGTTGGTGAGAACGGCCGTAGGAGTCAGGTACTGGCGTAGAGCCGACTCCTGCATCTCAGTGCTCAAGTGGGTCATGATACCACTGAGTCTCTTCTGATACATCCCTAACACTTCATTTTCTTCCTCTGGTTTATGAACTAAGAAGCAACTGAATGCTTCTTCTACTGCTTCCACTCTCTGAAAACAAAAAGGGTTAATTACTTTAAAATTTTGTTTGTAATGTATTATGTAGGTACTTATGGCTTTTTAGAGCCTTACTTTAAATACCTACCCTATTATCAATATAAATGAATTGTAATTATGGTTATTAGTGTTTGATAATGTGAATTCTTCAAAGGAATAAGTGTGTCATTATCATTTTACAAGTCATTATTAACTGAAGAATGTTGAGCATTCAAAATAGGTCCCAACATATATGTTGTTAAGGTTCTGCTGTTCAATAAATATAATAGGTAAATTCGTGTTTCTAACTCATATCTATGTAAATTGAGTAACTCTCAGTGTCCCTTGAGCTCTAAACAATGTGCTATAGTTAAAACTATATAATTATTATCAAGTGCAGTAAGGCAACATAGTTGGTTTGATTGATTGCATTAAAACTACAGAATCCAGTTGCAATAGCAGTAAGACTGCAGTTGAAACGCAAACCGCAGCCTGGATCCCATGTGTGTTTATAATAGAAAATTTAGTATAACAGAGTATATAGCCAATGTGGATATATGGTAACCGAATGCGGCGCGTTTAATTTTCTGAATAAACACAATCATTTATAAGAAATTCATGTAGGTACATACATATTTATATAATATTTAAAACTTACCAAAATCTCGCTAACAATGCTAGCGACCGGGGAGTCTCCCATCGTTGTGGTTCTATGATATTCCCTAGATATAAATCACTTCAAACTCTCACGAAATAGATCAGACGATCATAATTAATAATATTGAGACATGGTACCACAACATTAACAGTTTGCCGTTCAAACAGGTGCTCAAGCCATACGCTAGGTTACACCTGAATAATCAATTTATTCAAAATTGTTCCGATAGATTGAGGAAGTTCATTCAATTCTTAGGACAACAACATTATAGAGATAAGCTTAATATCAGTAAAAGATTAACAAAACACAAGTTAAAAAAGAATGCATCTAAGTTTTGTAAGGGCAAGCTGGCTCAGATTGACAGAAACACAAATGTGACAACCAGCCAACAGTGACATGACACCATAGTGAGATGACACTGACAATAAGTTTGTTTTTGTTTTCAGCAATCAATATAAATATTGTTTTTGTTTTCAATAATCCAGCCAGGAATCAAATAACCAAAGACGTAGACAGAGAAGAAGAGCTATTATTATCTTTTGTTATTACATATCTGCTTTGATGATTTTTTTAAATAATAAAATTATTTTTTAGTTACTTATAATAAACTACCGGAGAAAAGGTTACTCTTAAGTCATTATGATGGGAACGTTGTGTGAACTTTAAACTGTTAATTCAGCAAACAAAACACAGCGTGGTACAAATCATGACTGATGATCATGATCTAGACCATCAACATGGAACCGGCGAGAGATGTCGCGTTGTGTTAACAGGGATCGGTTCTAGGGTAGGGTAGCCCCTTACAGGTGTTGGGGGTGGCCACCAGCATGGTTTTAGTGAGGTAAAAATGCCACACTCCCTAGTCTTTTATCCCCAGAAAGCTACGGTCCTTTTGAAGGTTTTACCCCGTCATCAAAAAAAAAAGCTCAGTTCTAGGGTTAGCGCTAAAGAGGCGTTGATGCAAAAAAATAGGGGTGCCTATGACATGCTTACCTAGACCGTTCTGTAGGTTTAATTCACTTCTGGTCCTGGAATCACTCCTGCAGGACATCGACTACGACTGGGTGCAGAATACCGGCCTCCCAAACGTCATTAGCGTGATTTGCTGCCATAAGGGCACTAGAATGAGGTGGAACTCCACGATGGGCCATGTGCTTTTATAATCGTGGGGTTTCCATCGGCATCGAGGTGACCTACCTATGACTCGTGTCTCTTTAGCTTGTTGTATGCTTGTCCACATAACGTTTACTTACAGTAATTTGTTTTTCATTTCCATGGAATTTTGTTGAAAGGGGTAAAAGGAACTAAGTTTTATTGACCACCGCGGTGGTTGCCACTACCCCAGTAGCAATCTGGAAGGTGGCAGATGGGAATAAAGGAAGAATCGGACCACCACTCCAAGTTGCAGTTACTTTAACTATGATCCTGTTTGATCCATACTTCCAGTCCAGGAACAAATGTATATTATAAAATTGGGAAGTTAGATACCTTGACGCTTGACGTCGTCGTCTGTCACCGGTTTCAATGGGTAGAGTAGAGTAGTAATAAGTATAAAACTCCAATTTCATTTATTAATAATTTATTTATGAAAAAATGTCAAAAATAGTATGCGTCCCAAAAAGCAGTTCACTTAGATTAAAAAAGACAATACAACCATCACAATAACATCAAAAACAATACATATGCATAAATTAAATTTAAATAAGTTGTATTTGTTTAGATCACAAATTAAATATCTTTTGAGTTTCATAAATATTTTTTGTTACAAAAATAAACTAATTAGTCACCAAATACATTATAAAATAACATTAGCTGATATCCTGGATTATATTAAAAACAACAACTGTTCTCACGTAAATATATTTTTAAGAAAGAAAGGATTATCGAAATCTTACCCTATAGACAACGCATTGAGGGCAAAGGTTGGAAACAATGCCCGACTGAAGGTCAGCGCTGACAGTACGTCCTATCGTACATACGACAGGACGAGTATTTGGTGACAAACTTTTTTTATTCTTAACTATCTAAAAGATTTATATTCCTTTAAAAATAACAACGAAATACGGAATGATTTCATCATCACGTCACTTCATTAACTACCCAAAGACAATGTAAATAGGAATGTTATAGAAAAATGTATATAATCAAAAATATTTCCCTTTTTCCTTGAAAAAAGGCACATTTATAATAATAATAAGATGCTCTAGCACCATGTTGTAAAAACGTGACCGAATGCGTTGCATATCCCAGCCACCTTATTCATGAAGCGATTGTAGCATATAAAAACATAACATAAATTATTAAACTGCACCCACATTACACAAAAATGGATTTATCGTACGTAAATTATAATGGTCCCTATGTCGGTAACAATGTAACAATTTAGTTGTTGTATGTTGAAGCAGACACGTTGCCACCGTGGCCAGTCCAATTTGTATGTACGAATTCTCCTGGCTTGGTAATAAGCTCGTAGGTGTGCGCACCAAAATAGTCCCTTTGAGCCTGAAATAAAAGAATTTATGTTAAAAGTTTTGATAAACCTGTAGTTGTCTTACTAAGTATAGATTTACGCCTCCAACTCGAGAGAATAGTTGGGCTTGTAGGTTCATTAGGTAGTGTATGTTATACATAATCATATACATACTATGTAGAAACTACAATAATATTTTTATAATCTTGGTTTTGATGAGTATTCTGACCTGGAGCATATTAGCTGGGAGTACAGCAGATCTATAGCCGTCATAGAAGGCGAGTGCGGCGGAGAAAGCGGGCGCGGGAACACCGACGAGCGCGGTCTGTGCTACCACCTGCCGCAGAGATTGCTGAGAGCCACTGATGCGCTCACAGAAGTATGGGTCCAAGAGCAGGTTCGTCAGCTGAGGGTTCTTAGTGAACGCGTCCTGTTGATAAAAGCGAAAACACTCGTTACACATAGTTCATATCATGTACAAAATGCTGGTAGGTTACTGCATATCTCAATTTTAAGATAGGAAGAATCCCTTTGTGACTCGAAACTGAGTGAGTAAACTGTGATTTTTAGTTAATTTGTCTCACGATAGTTATTATAAAAATAAAGTAAGTATTTTTTAATTATAACAAGATTTGCATATATTCATTTAAAGATACCTATGTACTAATGACATTGTATCATTTGAATGTCGAAGTGGTCACGTTATCTTAAGAGGTTACAGATTAATTATTCTTCGTTACTATGTAACTGATTGAAATTGGAACTGAAAATTCATGCATTATCGATCACCAAGGTTATTAAAAAAAATTAGATCATTATAAAGTAAAAACGACTGCACAATTGGGTTGATATTCATTGGAAGTATTGAAACTGCATTTATAAATTTATTTTTACCTTAGGGCAATAAAACAAAATGCACAGCATGATTTACCTAATTGCAGATATTTAAAAGGTACAAAGGACAATAAAAATTTCAGTATTTTTACTCAAGAAGTAAATAACGGGTGAATAAGAATTGAGAAATGAATAAAAATAGAAGAGGGTTAAAAGGTAACAGAAGACGGGTGAAAAGACAGTAGAAGAATTTCCCACAGAGTTTGTAGTAATTCCTAGGATGCAATATTTATATTTAGTTAAAAATCTGCAACTTTACAAAGTTTTCACTTATGTTTTATAATGTTGCAGTTGATTCAAATAAAATAGACGAAAAGTTAATATTATAAATGCGAAAGTTTGTAAGTTTGTGCTATCATTACTATTTGCTAGAATGTATTTCTATTTTCTTACCTTGATGTTGCCAAGGAAAGCACTTCTGATAATGCAGCCTCCACGCCACATCAGAGCGATGCTGCCGTAGTTTAGGTTCCATTGGTTCGCCTGTCAGAACATAAACAGTAAACAGTAAGTACTAAGTACCATTATATACTACCAGTAAGTGCACTGTGCCTGAAAATCGCAACACTCACGAATGTGCAACCCAAAGGAGATAGGACACCATTTGTATCTATGTAAGTATTTATAAAGAGTAAATATCCAACAATTACTTTTTGTTCTACATCACAACTCTACTCTAAGGTAATCTACGCACGTAACCATTACTTACAATAATATTATTACAATAAATAATCTTATTTCTTGCAATATCACCACTAAGAACTGCGTCACTTATCGCATCTCATCAAGATTATTGTAATTGTTCGTAATGTATCAGCAACTATCGTATTACAATAAATATATTCGTTAAGTAATCTTCCCTAAAATCTGCTGACAAAAATTAGATTATCTTTAAAACAATCATAATTATTTTATAATACAATTGCTTTTTTAATGTGTCTTTAACCATTTTCAACTAATAGATAGATAGGTACAAATGTTAACACGACACTGTATAGCCCCCGTAGAAAATATTTCTTTTTCATATAGATATGCCTTGGCTCACCTTGGCTGCCTCACGGAGTAGCATGAAGCCTTGGGCATAGGATATCAACTTGCTAGCATAAAGAGCTTTACGCAAGTGTTCCAAGAACTGCTTCTTATCACCGCTGAATTTGGTGGTCGATCCAGGTAACACCTTGCTTGCCTTAACTCGCTCATCTGGATAAATAAAACAATATGTTTCATTCATAATATTTCATATTCATGTTGTATCAGATTTAAGGCTACCCAATTGTTGTAGGTAATTTTAAGGGAATTTAAAGCCATAGCACACAACTAAAGTAAAAGTTTTCACAAACCTTTAAGGGCCGAAAGACAGCGAGCGAACACTGCCTCACCAATTAGGGTCACAGGTACACCATACTCTAGGGCTGCAATACCAGTCCACTTTCCTGTGCCCTTCTGTCCCGCTGTGTCCCGAATCTTCGGCAGCAAATATTTACCTGTAGATTTACATTAGACACTCTATTATTATAAAATTATTGATGTACCTTATGTTCCTAGCATAATATGTTAACATTCAATTGCAATAAATGAGTAGGTATTATTGGTCATAAGACACTTACCATCTGTATCCTTGAATTTTAAGATATCCCTTGATATTTCGATAAGGAATGAGTCTAGCTCTCCTTTGTTCCATTGTTCAAATACTTCAGCCATTTCACCTTGCTCCATACCTTTAAATCAATATGATATTGTTATAGAAATATATAATTGCAATCATAAGAAGGCCTGCCTCCTGATCAAGTTATATTGTTGTGTTTTGAGACAATCTGTAGATAGTCTTTGGGAGACACAAAAAATCTGTATTATAGGTTTTTAGGGTCAGTTCACAATAAATGTGCATTTGTTATGTAGTCATTAGTTAGGTTATATTTGTCTAATGGTATTCTGATGACCAAAATTTCAAGACTATTTTCAATTAAAAAATAAACAGTAGGTACCTAGAACATCCTTCATCAGGTTGTAAGCTTCGCAAATGAGCTGCATGTCACCATACTCGATACCGTTGTGGACCATTTTGACGAAATGTCCAGCGCCATCCTCGCCCACCCAGTCGCAACAAGGCTCATCATTGGCTTTCGCACATATAGCCTGAAACAATTACTATATCAATATTCTATACTTCATATTTTATCGCATAAACTTTATTTTTATTTCAAAAACATGCACATGGTTAACATAAACGTAAAGCAGTTTAAAGCACCCTATGGTTAGCAAGCCATAAGTAGCATATAAAAAAATATAACAAGTATGATACACACATAGTAAGTAAAATTGTACTCAGGGTGTCCACAGCTAATGTTCAAAATAATTCCCTGACTTTCCAGAATGTGGACACCCTGGTACTATGTTTTGGGCAATTAAACAATTTTTTCATGCATAGCTATTCAAAAATACATGAGTGATAGAGCAGTTTTTTTCAAATTCGCACAGGTAGCAGATTTTATTAAAATAATAATGAATTGACAAAAGGGTATACCTGGAATATAGGTTTGACATGAGGCCAAGCAGCAGCGTGTCCACCAGGCATCAGGGATGGTCCATAACGAGCACCATCTTCACCACCACTCACCTGAACAACGAAAAAATGTATTTACAAATCTGGGAAGCTGAATCTAAATTTAGATTTGTATTTAGACTTCTCATTTACAACAACTTTCATTCGAAACTTTAAACTTCTGTAGTCCATTACATTAGATTTAGTACATAGTTTGGTCATATTAAATAGATTGCATGAACATGTTAACCTTGATTTGTTGACATTAATATACACCTAATTATTATTTTTAATGCCCCACACTATGATTTTCTCCTATGTCATGGGTGTGTTTTTCACATACACATGACATCCAGGCCCCGAACTACAATTTGTGGATTATGGAAAAAGTTACACCTAATTGTGTAGTCAGGTAAAATGAACTTTTAATGGTTTGATCATCATATAATGACTGTTAACGTTTAACATTTTCATCATCATTATTTGATGAAACCGTTAAAAGTTCATTTAAGAGTAAAATGAACTTTTTATGGTTTAATTGTATGTAACATAGCAGACTTCACTACGAATATATATTTTTAAAGCACACAAAATATACTTACACCCATTCCCACGTAAAGGATACCAGTTGAAGCGAGTTCCTTGCACCAACGCTGTGTGTCTATGTACTGTGAGTTTCCACCGTCAATTATAATGTCGCCCTTGTCAAGAAGGGGCACCAGCTTACGAACAAACTCATCAACAGCCGATCCAGCTATAAAACAAAATCACACATTTAACTTTGTTACTTTGTGCAAATTGCATAAATGGCATTTCAATTTTGTCATGTTTGTTTTTGTATTTCAATCAACAGATTCTATTTTAATTATTCTTCTTAATATGGAAGAATTGTCGAATATACAAAAATATTCATCCTTGTTACAATACTGTGAGCAAATAATAATATAAAATAGAGATTTATAACCTCACCTTTAACAAGTAACATAACTTTCCTTGGTTTCTTGAGTTTGGTCACCATATCTTCTAGTGATGTAGCACCAATGATTTTAGTTCCCTTGGCTTCATTTTTGAGAAATTCTTCCACCTACAAATTACAATGTCAAAGTACCCAATCTTACTAATAAATGAAAATGTTTGTGTGTATATTTGTTACTGAATCACATCAAAACGGTTGAAACAAATAATTTTCACTAAAAAATATATTTGGTATTGCAGTGAATAAGTATAAGGCAAATTATTATAATAACAGTGCCTTCTAATTATTTTGCACTTTCATTTATTAATTTTTTTGTCTACTACTGTAGAAAAAATTATATATGTATTCTATTCTATTTAATATGTATTCTTTAGATAAGTATCTAGCAGATAATATCATACCTTGGCTACAGTTCTGTTGTAAGCGCACACAACAAAACCTTTGCTGTCCATGTTCAGAATTAAATTCTGTCCCATAACTGCTAGCCCAATAAGAGCAATGTCTGCTTTAGCCCTGAAAAAAATATCATTTTGATATCTAGCATCAAAGTAACATAAATATATGATTGTATGTAATACTGTGTAAGTAGTACATCATAGGACCCTGTACCTACATAATGAAAGTCATGTATGTTCACCTTCAAATAACCTTGTGGCTACACTTGAAAACCCAAGTTACCAACACTTTATGCCAATCAGTGAAGATAAAATTGTAAGTGTACATGATATTCATATTCAATTCTGTATTTATATTAATATTAGAAACTTTATCTGTCGCAATAGATTAAAGAAATAAGTGCATATTACATGTTAACTCAGCAAACTTTAGCCCCATGTATGGCATGCACTATACTTATACTAGAAACAAATATTTTCAATCAGTTATCTTTCTGTGTACTTTCAATGCCAAGTACAGTTTTTTAATGAAAAACTTGAACACTAAAAAAGTTTAACCTTAAAACAACTAAGTAACTCGATCAAGGTCTCTAAGAAAGTCAATAACGAGGACAAACATTTAGTTTTTTATTAACTATTAAAAACATTGGTATATTTGGCATTTTTAATACAATAATCTACACTATTGTTAAATATTAATTGGATAGCTGTAAAATCCAAGTCATGCTTATTATACCGGATAGAAAGAAGCTGAAATACTTACTGTGCCATTTTGGTAAGATTGTATTTTTTTCACAATGGTGATAAGTTTTTCAGATAGTTGCTTTTGACGTATTTTTCGTAAAATAAAATTAAAAACTTTAAAACTATTTTGTATAGCAAGTGGTAATAGTAAACACGACACGACAGACTAGTTCCCAACTTCTTTGACAAATGAGTGGCACTGGCAAGTTGATAGGAAGTTCGAAATAAGAATGACAGTAACAGTCCACAGTTTCACACACCAGTGAATGAAAACCTATGGGCTATCCGTCCGTCTGTTAGTCACCAGACTATATGTCTTCACTTCTCTGCAGAAGAAGCACTAACTGTGGTAGGAAGACAATTGAAATTTGAACGGATTAAAAATTATAAGCCCGGTCCACGATGTTTTTTTTTCACCGATTAACATTAGTGTCTAAATAATGTTAGAAATTAAAGATTATAACGCGAAACAGACCATGACAGACAACAGCTACAATAGTAAATTAAATACTAAAAAACCTAATGATGGCTTCGATATAGGAATAGTAAAACGGACGAATGATACAGAACCCTTCGAGCGAGTGTCAACTCGCACTTTACAGATTTTTTAGTCTATGTAAATTAAAAAAAAACGTCTAGGTGAGACCCCTCTCAAAAATAGACAGAGCCGATTTTTAACGATTTTATGAGGGTTTTTGACCGGTTGTTTTTGGAACGCTTAAGTGAATAATTCGTTGAAAAATACAACTTTTTAATTTTCTATACAAAGTACACAATACAATACATTTTTATCGTTAATTTACATACAAACAAAATTAATAGACAAACCGGTATCGTATTTACGGGTCACGCCCAAAAATAAACCGATATTGAAGGAACAACCCAGTATGGATTGTATAGTCTATGATAACAACCAAGAGTATAGTAATAGATGGGAAGTGATACCATTATTACCATTCGTTAAATTGATGCCAATCAATTGAAACGCCATCTAAATTTTGCATCCCAGGGGTCACATTACATTTTTAAATTAATTTGATTTTAATACAGCTAATTGACATCAGTAAATCAAATTCAAATCAATACCAACTATTTGACACAATATCATTGGAAATACTTTTAAAATAAGTATTTTTAACACCGCGCTAATTCATGTCAAGTTATCAACATCAGATATTTTCAGTGTATCGTGTTCAAAAATCACCAGGAATGGAAATTGCCCTTGTTTTTAATATAATTTTGCAATAGTGAACAAAATATTAGTTTCGGATGCAAATACCAGAGGGAACTAACTATACAATTTTGTTATCTGTGGTCGGCTGTTAAATGACCTGACGGTACAGATCCCAACACTACGACTGCACCCTAAAAACTTCTTGTAATTTTAAATTAATGATTTTATTGAATTAATTAATTTAGTAATTGGTCCCAATATTTTGGAGATTGGTGTAATGTTTCTGTTAGTCAGTGTCAATACAGTTTCTTATTAAAAAACGTATAAAATAAAATTACTTGTTGGTTTGGGTTTCTTGTGTTTGGTTCCATAGCAAGAATGTCTACCAACTACACAGACTCGGTGAATAAGTTTGGCAAAGATGCTTCGCGGGCTGCGTGTAAGAAGTGCGGTTACGTTGGGCATCTTACCTTTCAATGCAGAAACTTTATAAAGGTAAAAATATTTTTAATTTTTTTTATAATTTCAGACCATTTGTTATGTTTATAAGTCCACGCCCTCCGACGGCAGGCGTAACGATATGTAGGTACCTATATAAAATTGTATCATATTCTAAAGCACAAACCCACATCACAAAATTGTTAAGTTCAGCACTGCCCACTAGATATTATATTGACTATACAGTAGAACACTAGGTTAGTTATACTTTAGAATGATGATTTTTAACATATTATGTTGTTTTCTGTATAAATCTTTAATTTAAATCGATTTACGTACTTACTCAGGACACGGCCCTAATCTAGTGGGGGCTCACAGAAATTTGTTGTGGAACAACACTTGTACCATAACGGAAACCCAATTCCTTACCTCTCCAAGCCTTCAATTTAATCCAATTCAGACTTTTGCGGGATTTGAGGATTGACGACACACTTCTAACTTTACTGACGGGTTGGACAAGTGCAGTGCAACTTGCCTATTTATAAAATAATATTTTATTTTACAGTCTAATTACCATTTAATGGGAAGATTGTTTACAAAATAATTTTCTCTTTACAACAGGTAGACCCAAATAAAGAGATTGTGCTGGATGTCAGCAGTACGAGCAGTGGCACCGATGACGAAGAAGAGATCGCTACACCACTGCAGCGGCTCCAAAAAGCCGAACAGCGACAGAAGTTGCAGGAGAAGTTGCAAAAGGCCAAGAGGAAGAAGAATAGCAAAAGCAAAAAGAGGAAGATGTCTCGGTATGTGTCCTAGTTACAGAGCCCTTAAATAAGCTTTCAAGCAAATTGCTAGTGTTGTATATTTATAAGTAGTTCTCTCTATAATCACAGATCACCCAGCACCTCCTCAACTACTTGTTCCACTTCAACATCCAGTACATCTACATCATCAACGTCCAGCAGTGATTCAGACAAAGAAAGCCGTAAAAGGAAACACAAGAAGCAATCCAAGAGTTCTCATTCAAAGAGGGCCCCGGTCTAAGCAGCAAATGCTTCTCATTCGACTTTGTGTCCAGCCACTTTGGAAATCTACAACTGTGGGTCATTGTTCAATTTGAAATTTGCATTCAACTTGAGATTTTCTATAAGCTATGAGTCAGAAATGACATTTGTCACATCTAGGTTTATACTTATGAATTGAGTATTATTACTATACAAATGACATTAGTCATTCTTAACTCTTGATTAAAAAAATTGGGTATAGATATTATAAGTTTAATAATGGGTCCTGTGTATTCTAGTCATTTTTAAGTTAAAAAAAGTATTATTATATTTCTGTGATAAACATCCACTAATTTTTTTTAATGGTAACTAAACTGTAATATTTTTTTAATATATTGGTGTACTTCTTACGTTTTATTATAAATTAGCAGCCCATCAGTGGACATATGGTGTCATATTGTATTTCATTAATAATCTATTAAATAATTAACTAATCATAATCGCGTTGTGTGACTATATACAAGAGAAAGTTAATGACTTCTCATACATTGTATTTAAAATTTTTAATGATAAGGAAGTGTTTAATGTGCAATTGATAAAAGGAAACACATTTAAGTAGGTGTCTTTAATGTAATGGCTAAATATAAAATAATCTACATACAACAACTGATTTACCTATACTAGGAACTGAGATATAACTTTACATAACATAATATACATTATATAGGTATGATACATATATTACATATAAACTAAGTAACTATTGTAGTTTGGTATCTTAACCACCTCTCTGAGTGTTATATGTTCGTTGATGTGATTTGGCACTAGAACAAAAACAGTTTCAACAATTACAGTCTGCTCAAATTTTTTTGCACATAAGTAATACTAATTATATTTAATATTTATTGAGTTCCTACTAAACATACATGTATAAAGTCACGAGTTTGTCCTGGTTAAGGAGTAGTGCCTGTGAAAAGTGAAACTGTAATGGCCTGACTGTCGAGTGATCGATCGCAAGCGTGACTGCTGAGCATGAGGTTTTGAAGCCGACTACTGGATGAGGCAATCGTTATGGGTTTTTGTTTTTTGATGTATTTGTAGTTATACAGTCCGATTAAGGCGTAATACATAGCAAAAGGGTAATCTCTTATTGTAGAGTACTTAATTACAACATAACTGAAAAAAGTTGGCTTTGCATTGAATAATAAAGTTATGCGCCTCTGTCTACTCCTTCAGCAAACAATATGTAATATTTATTACGTGTGTAAAAGATTCGCGAGCATCACTTTTTGTCCGCATTTGCATTTATAATTCTCTAGATACTAAGAACACAATATAATAATATTCATAGTAGAACTGAATCTTTATTGCATAACTAACATGATGTATTATCACAAACTTTCGCATTTATAGGATACAAATATATAAATGTATGCATGCAGTTCGTGTGTCGCCACACAGTAACTAATGTTAGAAATAAGGAACTTGTAGATCTTTACTCTGAGTATTTAAAAATAAACTTATTCAATACCTGTTTGTGTTTTAATTAGGTTTAGTTTTAAGGTATCATTTATACTAGTTTAATGTGTTTGTTTGAACGCGTTAATCTCCAGTCTGAATAGTTTTTTTTTGTGTTGGATAGTCCATATTGTGTCTGTGATGAGCATTATGAACACTACGATATAATATAGGAACCGAGCAGCAGATGAAACCGCGCGGGAGTGTCTAGTAATAGTAAATCTACAATATCAATTAAAATTCATGAAAATATTTATTTAACAATTAGAGATAAGATACTTTGGGTTCCACAGTTTATGATACTATGTATAATTGTGGAGTACAATTTCTAAAAATGGCACATATTTACCCTTAGCATAACTATTCATATTTCTGGCAAATTTTTCTCAATCCAATCCTTGATGAGCCTGACTCCTCGTTTGTTCAACGAGTGTCCCAATCTCTCCATTATATGGAACTCTCCTTGCACACCATGTTCCTTGAGTAAATTAAATGTCTCCTTTGCCCATGATAAATCTACCAAATCATCATTATCACCATGAATTTGAAGTAAAGGTGGCACTGTAACAAAAGAGATATAAGTTAAATTTTAAGTTGTAAGTGTAATTGCATAATCATTGCTATATAGCAATGAGGTGATGTACCTTATCATTTCTATTATGTTAGACATAAGTCTAACATAGTAGAAATAGGCTTGGTTTGGGTACCCACTTCTTCACAGAGAACTGTGAAATAATAAAATTAGGCAATGTTGCTAGATTTTGTCTACTATAAAGTGAAGAGTAAGATCTGTATGCTTATTTACAACAAAAATGACGCTAGTACATAGGCTAGACAGCCCTGCACATGCAACAAGCATGGACGTTGTCATTTCTCATTTTGTCATTAACGTCATTGACAGATTGCTTAAATATTTCAAGGTTGAGTATGGTTTGGGGTTCATTATTGGGTAAGGTTCATAAAACCACTACCCATTAGAATTTAAGTAAACATTTTTCAAGTTCTTCTTGCCCTTAAATAATAAATATGTGGGTGCAAAATTTTGATGGTGGTCAAAATTTTAGCAATGATAAGTAACAAAGTATTATTTTTTAAATTTTATTTCCTACGCCAAAAATAATTCTACTTACATTTCGTTCCTTTCACCTGTTTGACTTCATCATACACAACTGAATTATCATTTAAAAATGAGCTAAATGCAAATGTTGCAGCTAAGTTACGATCCCATCTATAAGCAGTATGTAAAGCGAGTGCACCACCCATTGAAAAACCACCTAGAATATTAAATGAGTTTTTTATGACATTTTTTTCTTGTAAATAGAATAAAATAGAACCTTATAACTCAAAATTGTATTTTGTGCTTTTTACTATATACCCCCTTAGGAATTACATAACAATAAATAACATAGATATTGTGGTAAAAATCTTATTACATATGTACATAGGTAATACATTACAGTAGTCCACCTGATACTAATTTTGTATATAAACTTTATACTTAAATATTTTATTGAAAGTTTACTGCACTTTAAATATTTTCTGTACAATTATTCAAATCTTACCAATTATAATTCTGTTACTAGGAATTCCAGCATCATTTT
The DNA here is from genome assembly GCF_023101765.2 of Spodoptera frugiperda. Lineage (NCBI taxonomy): Eukaryota > Metazoa > Arthropoda > Insecta > Lepidoptera > Noctuidae > Spodoptera > Spodoptera frugiperda. The sequence goes on from NC_064236.1 coordinate 6,025,757, forward strand.
CTTTTTTTATGAGATTTTTTACTTCTGCTTCTATTTGTGTTATAGATTCTAACTTTTCAGGCACATTAGGACTTATACAAGCTCGATCAAACCAAACTTTACTCATTTGTCCACCCACAGGGCTGTATGGCTGTAGTGGTGCAGTTGGATACAATACTTTGATTTGTGGAAATGAAAAATTCGCCACCATAAGTCTCACCCATTCTTTTATATCAGCACCAGACGATCCTGACAACATAACATAAATTTAAATAATAAATTACCTTATCATATATTTAACATTTGTACCTCAGAAACATACCTAATTACAGCTTTTATTATCATCATTTTAAAATTTAAATTCTAGTTTTAACTGTTGCTTTGCACAAATTACTATACTTTTTCTTGAATTACAAAACTAAATCAATATCTGTTGCATAGTTTTAAAGATCTAAGCATACATAAGGACAGATAGTAAGTAAGGAATTTCTTTTAAACTATTGAAGTGATGACTAGGTAGGTAGTGAAGAGTGAAGTGCTATTACCTGAACCATGGAAAAAGATAACTGTTCCTGTGTGTTTCTGCCCCGTAGATTGGGTTAAATGTAAGGCACCAAGTCTTGACATCTTAGTTTGTATTTGCTATTAATTTTATCAGACTGCTGTATGATTCTAAACAAAAATAAAATAAGGTATTTAGAGGTTAGTAAGTACCATGAGGAAGCATGTAAGCATACAATTCGGAATCAAATTCATTTATCTAAACAAACTTATTAATAAAAGTTTACTCTTTCTGTTGATATGAAGTGGTGTATCTTATAAAATAATATACAAGTACTTAATTAAGTACCTACTCCTTGCGCAATTGATTTGATTTTTCATTTATTTGTTACAGTTTCTCCTATAATAATACACTACTCCAACTTTTCCATTATAAAATTACAAGAAGGAAATGTTAAATTGATTTCTTGTTTGCATTGAATATGCATGTAAATAATTGGATCACTGAAAATCTCTTACAAATTGTAAAACTTACTTCAGGGAATAAGTAGCATAGGTTACTTTAAATGTAGATTCTTTCAGGATCGGTTCGAGACCTACTAAGTAAATGAAATCACGTGTATCAATATAACTGTACAATATTTAGACAGTAAACAAAGATAAAGGTATGTAACGTGTAAACAGTTGTAGGTACCTATATTTAATCATGAGAATAATGTTTCAGGAACTACTTATAAGTATAACAATCTTCAATGATAATAAAATTAAAGACATTATTGTTTGAACTTGAGTTGTGTCTTCAGTTGTCAGTGTCATCGACTTGTTTTGCGCAGAGAATATAAAACGTCTTGGTGGTTTTTGGAGGACATCGTCAAGTTTTTACTAAAACAACTTTACCTACTATAATTATTGCGGATTAAGTGGATGGTTTTAACAAGTGTTGTTGTGTAAATACATACATTTCACTACCGCGAATATATTTTATTTTATCATTAGTCTCCGATATCGAACTGTATAAAAAATATTGTAAATTACAAAACGCTTTATAAGAAGCTTTAAATTTCGCGGGCTACGGCTACCCTGGGCCTTTTATAATACTGGGTTACAGTTAAGTTGACTGAGTAAGAGATAAGCTTTTGTCCTCTTAGTAAGATATTTTGAAAAATTCTAACAAATAATAATAGTGTGATAAAATATTCACTATTATTTAACACGTTCAATGCCGCCAACACGCCAAGCGTGTTCTTGCGAATTTCTATAAAGAACTACGCCTCGAACACGCCAGGCGTGTCCTAAATGTTGTAGTGATATTTCGAAATAAAAAAAATTTTGAAATTCTCAATACATAAGTAGGCATTCTCAGGGCGACATCGCTATGAACTTCAAAAAAATAATGGTGGCAGTGAACGTGCCTTTCTATGGGATTACATGCTATGGTACCTATCCGAAGGGTTCTCGGAAAATCCTTAAAATAAACTAAGTAATGCCTACGCAATACTCTGTCAAAAAAAAATATGTGTAGAGAAATAAAAGTTATAGAGTTGAAATAAAATCTTTATTGGAAAAAAATATACTAAGTGATACAGAGGTGTTGTCTTACAGAAATTCCATCGTTCTGGCTAATTATCCCAATAAGTGGATAGGAAGACCTGTACCGTGGCCAGGTAGGAGTCTCAAGCAGCCATCAGACCACCACAGATGAGGCCCAGTAGGGCTGATGCCTAATCCGGAGCTGCGGACTACACGGCGGGTAGGGCAGAAGTAGGAACGGGGTGGTTTTTAGTCAGTAAGAGTCTGACACTCACTCTAGCCTCGCCCAAAATGGGTGAAGGCATTTAATGAATTTCACCCCTTCAAAAATAGACTAGTCTGTTGTAGTAGTCACTGGTTCAGTCGAGCTAAATCCTTTAAGAGATGACGGTTTCCATCATTCCTTACCGATTTGACTAGGGTAGCTCATATCCCAAACTACTACAGACTCCTGGCTGGCCATGCTATAGGTCCACCTACGTGTGTGAAATAAAAAGTAAATGTTACATTTATTTTTCCAGGTTAAAATATAAGGGTGAACAATCTTAATGTTTGGAGGACTTTTTTTGCTTCTTCTTTTTCTTTTTTTCCATTTTCTCAAGTTTTCTGGAAATAGAGAGGTAACAGTTAATGAAATTGTTAGTCTAGACTTGAATTAATCTCAAAACACGTATGAAGGTTAAAAAATAAGGCCCATATTAAAAACTTAAGTAATACCTGTCTTGGTACCAATACTGAGTTGCCCACCGTATTAATAAACATGATTCTTTATGCTCTCAAGTTATGGAATAGGTTTATGTTATTAGCTGAGTAACGGACTGAACAAATGAAACTCAACTCATAAATAGACGATAGGATAGGTGCGCGTACTCACTCAATATGCGTTAGTGTAGACTGTGTGTGACTTGAGAGACGTCAAATTGTCAAATTATCGTGGCGCGAACATGGAGTTTCAAATTCAAAGCATTTTAAGCGATATTAATACAACGAAATAGATAATTACGATGATATATTTTGTCCGATGCCTCATTTTTGTTTCTCCACTACAGTCTTTTTTTATAATTTTTAGAAAGTACTTCTTTTCTGTTGGATTACTATGAGATTTCTAGATTTCATTTTATTTTAAATTAAACATTTTTACAATTTCGAAATAATATGAAGTACATAGGTACCAGGTAAGTAATGTGTGTAAACGCACAGATGTTTGTTTGCCGTGATGACGCCTCTTTTTAGGAAATAAGAAGTGATTTTGTAATTGATTATTTATTTTTTTTATTTATTTCGGTCAGTGTGACGTAATCGATCACGAGTTGGACGATGGCCCTCAAGTACAGCGAATTACGATACAAATAAAGTATCCAAGTTCAGTTGAACTTGGTTACTGAGACAAACATCGTATTTATTTGTCTATTAATTAGCAATGACCTTGAGATGCTCATGATGCCACATTGGCGTACGTATCAAATGAGTGCGATCCTGAGAACGGTGTTTAGTCTGTTTATTAATACGGGCCTAACGTTAATACTCAAACGCCACTTAATTTTAAGATGCTTTTAAGAATAGTTCTGTCTCTACCAATTCTTTATACAAGACAGAGATTGCAAGATATTTAAGTACAACTTAGAATTTAGTAGCATTTCAGTATTCGGGTGTAAGATGGTTAAGTGCTGAGCAGGACTTCAACCCACCATTCCCAATGTCTTGTATCAATTCTAAATAACTAATCTATACTAATATAATGTAAAGCTAAAGAGTTTGTTTGTTTGAATATGCTAGTCTCCGGAACTACCTAGTCCAAATTGAATGATTATTTTTGTGTTGGATAGCCCATTTATCGAGGAAGTTTCTGTCTAATTAGAAACAACTAAAAACGTCTAGGTAGAAAATATTGTTTTGAGATAAATGCTTTTATGGCTACTTACTTCAGCAATTTTTTTTTCTGCTTTCTAGTCAGTTGACTAATAAGATCCTGTTCAGTGAGGCTGTTGGTATCATTATCTTCCATCCTTGTAGCAGACAGAGGTAAAGCTCCAGGTTTCATAACCAATCCAGTATCTCTCATCTGCTGCATAAGTGTAGGAACATCCGGTTTTTCTTCTTGCTCCTCAGGAGCTGATGTAGAAGCTTGCAGAGCACGAGCCTCACCCATTGATAAGGAGTACATAGAACATTCTTTATCTGGAGAAAGCATTATAAAATATTTTTTTTTATAAATTTATAATGCTTGAACATATAATGTTCAAGCATTATAAATTTAATATAGACAGTAAATTATAAATTTAATATAGATAAGTCCAATAATGTAATATAGACAAGTAACTGATAATATTGCTATAAATAATTTTACTTATTACCTGTGTTGATGTGTCCCCATTTGTGGCACTTTATACACCTGACATTACGCACCAGTATACCAAAGGGCTGGTCCCGTATTTCGTTGTCGCCTTTGCAATAGCTCTCCCTGGGTGCATTGTACTTTCGTTGCCACTCGAATTTGTATTCTGGTTCATTATCTTCACGTTCCCTTTCCTTCTTTACGCCCGGGGGTGGTTCATACATAAAATTCAAGCTCAATTTATCCTTACTATCTTTGCTTAGCAATGCTCTAGAATAAAATAAAAGATAAGTGATTTTTACTCCAAGGTTACAACTTTGTCGCTTAGAGACTGTATCATCCCTCGGAATCACTTAAAGATTAAGTGGATTAAAGGATTTAAACCTTAAATATATAATAAAATTAAAAATTATGATTGGCCGCACTATTTTAACTAACTACTAATGTAGTCCTATCAATGCATGTCCTAAGATGAGAATTCTGGACACATTCCTACCAAACAAACTGTACATTTTCAATAGTTGCATCGTCAATACAGTTCAGTGACTCGACTTATTTCATCAAGAATGTAAACTTTCTCCATCGGGATGTGGTGGTAATGTAGTCTGAGGATTGTTTACAGGGTAAGCCGTACCTAGGTGTTACCTATCCAGGGAAATTGGTGGAAAGATTATGGTTGGATAGTTGCGTGCCATATTTATTTTTTTCTTTCAATACACAACTTACTTGTTCTCATGAAGTTCTTGTTCCTTCTCATACTGAATACGCAACTCTTCTTGTTTTTTCTTATAGGCTTCGGTTTTTTGTTCAGCCATCCATACCTGTACATAGTCAATAAATAATTAAATACTACTAATAACGAAAACCCGGCTGATATTATGTTATAGTAAATAAACAAAACGAAACAAGTAGCTAATTATTAATTTAATTCAAATATGGATTATTCACTTACCCTTTTCAAATTATCTCTTGATGCAGGGTGAAAAAATTTCTTACACATATAATTGTTAAAACCCTTCCCCATGTTTTATGATTTTATTCTATTATTTCACAAATCCCTTCAGTTAATCGTTAGTTCGTCAGTCCCAAAAGATTTTCCCAGTTTTTCTCTTTGTCACTGGCCAATCACGGACTAAAGAAACGACTAGTTATTGATCCAACGTAAGAATGTTGCCAGTCGTTAGCCAGCTTACCAGGCAGCGAATAATTAAACAGCATGTTGTCTCTTTTTCCTTACGACACTTCGAATTGGTTAAAAAGAGATAAAATGTTTTTTTCATATTTTTGGTTTAATGTATATTGGTTTGAAATATTACGCATGCTAAATCAATAATTTAAAGCCCTTTACCATACGCCCTAATTTGGTTGAACCCGACCGCGACCGACTGATAGCCGCTCGACCACGACCAAATTGCTATGTGTATAGAGCGGTTGGCTCGACAATGCCCGACATAATTATTATTAATATGAATACTAGACAATGGTTTGGACATGTAGAAAGGATGGATGAAAACGATTTACGAAAGAAGCCAAATATGAGTGGGACCGCTGCGGCTCTAAAAAAGGGCCGACTTTCATTTCGGAGTAGAAAGAATTTTTTTCATAATAATTTGGTAATAGTAGAGTAACATAAAAACGACTTAGGTGGATCTACTGATTTAATTAAACGGTTATTTATAGAAGGAAGACAACCGAATGTTAATTACAACAATCATTCATCGACGAACGGAACATCGTTTCCCGCCATTTTTTTAAATCATGACAGCTTATCTACCATTGCATGGCAGTTTATCTTCCATTTCAGCTAACAAATATAAAAAAAGGTGAAATTATGATGGTAGTTTAATATATTTATACGAATCAAACGACCCTTATCAAGCTGAAATCCATCGAGTCGTTCAGGCTAGAGAGTGAACAATATTCGATTTTGGCACCAGAAGCCACCATTTTGTTTTTTTATTATTTTGATATATCCACAATAAATACGAATCTAACGAAACCTCTCAAGCAAAAATCCATCAAGTTGAGCGTGCCAAACAATTATACATACATACATACATACTCTCGAAAAACATAACCCTCCTTCTGGCGCAGTCGGTTAAAAAGTCAACCAAATCCAAAGACGGCTTACATTTAAATGTTTGTTAAGTGTTATAAATACTCGTAGGTAATTACTTGATTGACCTTTTGTTCAACAGTCGAAATGGTGAGAATTATGCAGACCTGTGATGCTGTGACTCCTCTGGTGTTGTGGGTGTCCATGGGCGGCGCTGATCGCTTACAATCAGGTGACTCGTTTGCTCGTTTGCCTCCTATTCCATATAAAAAGACCTAACGCCGGTTGATTTTTATCTACGTGTGAGAGACATAAGTCCCTTGTTAACCCGGCGTCATGGGGGTGGAAAAGTGTTACACGGACGTTGGGGTGGGTCTCACCGACCCTTTCATAATGTCGAAATTATTTCAATAAATTTATAAATAACAAAGACTATTTTTATGCGTGTTTATATTTTTGGGTATTTTTGTGATTAAATAAAACACAAATATTATGTTATATTATGTTTTAATTATATATAATAAAATTTTAAAAAACGAACTAAAATTATCAACAAACATTTTCTCTTCTACTTAAATGTTCTGATTCTGACTTTTTGTCGAAAAGGCCTCTTATTCCACTTTGTTCCGACTTTGCCATGATAAAAGTCCGAAGAATTATCACGGTTTACGTTTGAAGAACTAAACAATTCGGATGTAAATTGCTCTTCTCGCGAACGATTTTTATGCAATCGAATAGACAGTGGAATATCATCATTATCAGACTCTGAGATATCCTGTTCTGTGTCAATTGAAATACTACGCTCACTCTAGTGATCTTCTTCGTCACACACATCCTGGTCTGACAACTCAGTACCAGAGTCAGACTCTTGTAAAATTGCCAGAATACGCTGTCGTTCAGCCTCTTCACGGTCCATTTTTTACTAAGTACCTACAAAAAATACAAATAAAATACATAGAAATATATAACCAGCTACAATTGTAAATAACAATAAAAAATCAAAGATATAAATGATAAAAACACAGATAATAAGTTAAACAATATGTATACATAATGGCGCGAAATTGTTACACCGACTGCGGGGATGGGTCTCACGTACCTTTTTTAACTTTGTGCATCTGTATCTCCCACTGCGACCGTGACACGACTAACGTGTAGCTTTTGAAGCGTAGGACAACTCAACAGCTCCAGCTATTGAGAAGAGCAGCAACGTCGCACGCATAGTAACCGAACTACAAGCAAAATAAAATGTGGTGGGTCGCACAGACCCAACCCCCATGACGCCGGGTTAATGTAATGCCAATTCCGTTTATTGAAATTTTACGCGGAAAAATAATTGTAGTGTCTGACGAAATAAGATTGACTGTCACAGAGATAAAGAATTGTGTACCTAAATTATGATATTTTTGAAAATGTCCTTTTTTTACTTTATACATATCATCAAGTTATTACCTATATAATTTAATTTTGAGATTTTTATAAAGAATTTGCCGTTTTTGGGTAGCTAGTAAACCAAGGAAGTTTTTCAATAGTTTGTACTGGAATTATTTAATTCCAGTTTTCTATAGACCACATCAGTGACTCAAAACTGAATTTGATAAGAATTTAATTGCTATTTTAAAACGAATGATATTTCTGACACTATTAGTATTAATAAATGCTTATTGATGTATTGTGTCGTGGTGACTCATTGGTTTACGACGCCTGCTTCTTATGCATGAGATTGCCGGTTCGAAACCTGCACCTTTCATTTATGTACTTACTAAGAAACCTGAGCTTGTAATTTCTAATTATAAGATTGAAATCACCTCTTCGCATTGAGCAAGCGTGGTGATTAATGCTCAAACCCTGCATATCACCAGTTGCACCTGCACAGTAGGTTAGGTTTCGTAATCTGTAAAATGCGGGAATTTGATAACCCCAAGGCCATTAAACTTGTGTATATGGCCCTAGTACGTAGCAAACTAGAAACAGCATCCATGGTATGGAATCCTCATGAGGGCACTTATGCTTTGCTACTGGAGAAAGCGCAGAAAGCATTCCTTAGGTTTCTGTAAAGCTATTAGTACTAACCTTTTCTATATCCTACCAAGTTTCTGTTGGGAATGTTAAATTTTAATTATTTGGAAGTGAGACGAAATTACTCTCTCATTATTTTAGCCTGTAGTACACTGCGCGAGCAATCTGACTGTTCCGAGTTGGTGGCACGGGTGGTACGCCCGAACTGTCGCACATGCAAATTCTCCACTTGTTCGAGCATTGACGATGATCAATGCTCTCTTGACGTCCGCACCAGAGTGTGATTTGTTCGCAGCGAGATGGAAGGATGTATGTCGTGAATGTTTAAGATTTTGTGAGAAGATGGATGGCTGATGAATTAGTTTTAAATAATTAAAATTATTATGCCCCGTATTCATCGTAAACATTTGTTTAGCAACAGTTGCTAAACATTATTGGTGAGCGGCGAGAATGTTGGTAGCAGCAACACCGCAACACGTTGATTCAACTTTGTTGCTAAACAAATGTTCACCGTGAATACGGGGCTTTATACTATTATATTTTGTCTTTAACTATATAATGTACCTATTGGCTTAAGCTGTAAAATTACGCATGTTTTTTGTAATAAATAAATAAATCACGGCACTTAATGCCACTCACTGTACATTGTACACCCACTTCTTACCATTTATACGTCCTACGTGATAGGGGATGAGCCTATTGCAATACACTGGGCACAATTACGTCCCCAGTTACTTTCAGATAGGCCGGTTGGAAGTATGTTGGACGAGAAGATGTTGCGTGCAAAAGCTAGTGTTGTATATTGTACAAATGATTTTATTTCACATTAAATATGAACGCGTTCAAGTTATTTAATAATATTTTTTTAAAGGATGAGCATACAGGAATGTTCTTAACATTTTTGGTTTTGGTTTGTTAGAGTCAAGTTCCTTCTTTTTAACGGCTTTTTTCTTTGGTTTTTCGTCTTCCAAATTTAATAATTGTATTGTCTTTAGCAATAACAAATCTTCCTTCTCTTCAAAGGACAAGACTTTCCTTGGTTTTTTAGGCTCCCAACGAAATTTGTATTTATTCTTAATATTTTTTTTCAAGCGTTCATTATGTGTAGATAAAATAGTATCAATGCCACAATCGACATCATATTTATTCGGTGCTGGAGAACTATGGACTAGTTTTGGAAAACGATCAGCTCGATACAAGGGTCCACGATTAAAAGCTGGAATACATTTTGGCTTTTCCAAGCAATATGTTGCAGGCCCAGGTGTTTGCAGTTTACCAAGTACAGGTATCCAACAATACCACGGTAAAAAGCGCCCCTCAGAGGAACAGAATGGGGCTACATTTTGTGATTCAGAAGATCTATTTGTTTCTATTGTATTTTGCGGCAGGTCGGCTGGACTAGGCTCGTCGTGTTTTTTTAGTAACGGTTTCAATCGAATAGTTTTAGATTTAAATTCCCAGGTCAGTGGAAGGCATGGTTTTACCGTTTTTTCCTTTTCCACTGGTATATCTCGTATGTCTTCTACTGATTCTAAGTTGTCAGTGTAGCCTTCTTCTTCCACTTTCTCTTTAAATCTCTTAGCAGAAGTTCCAAAAGGGGCTTTACTGCAATGAACATAGTGACAAAGATTGATTCTTGTATTGTAAGAAGCCGGTCCTGGTCCATCATGAATTTTATTACTAAACCGCCCTGCCTTGGACCCGAAACAAGGTGGGTTCGGTAATTTGGCATGACATGTTATTCCCGTATATTCAATTGGATCAAAATCTCTTCGAAGCCAATGATCTGCTGGACCTGGAGATACTGCATATTTTGATAAGGTGAATCTTTCCGCTTTTGAGCCTGTGATGCTAAGATCAGTGCCTTTTGGTAGTTTTGGATCGTATGCTGTAGGACCAGGACTATTGTCAGACAAATTTTTTTGATATACTAAGTCCATAAATCGTAATTGTTTTGCTGTTCTTCTTTTATACGCACGTATCTTTTCTAGACAAATCTTATCTGCCGTAGGCTCCTTCTCCAAGTTATAATCCCCAGGACCAGGTTTTATTCCAAGGTATTTTTGAGGTTTTGCCGTTCTTTTACTCCATTTACAGCCCTGATAAAAAGCTGTAGACTCGTTTACTCTAGCATCATAAAATGGTGGGCATTCTTCTTTAATTACTTTCATTAATCGATGTTGAATACCATCTTTTATATCAAACCCATAGTCTTTCCTTGATGGTGCGGATAAACCTTCATCACCCAAAGCAGATCGTGGAGCAGGACCTTTGAAAATGCGTCTTTTCACTTTACCTTGACATTCTACTATATCTTCTTCCTTTTCTTGATCAGTGGGACATTCACATGGACTAGGAAAACCACATTTACACAAAATTTCTTCCAAGTCTTCATTACTAAGGGCTTTGTATGGAAATCTCGGTGTTTTTGAAAGCATTGCTGAACAATTTGGGATTTTATGTGGTATATTAGTATTATAAACTGCCTGAGTCCATACTTTAATATTACCTTGCGTGTTACGTGGTGTTTTTGCAAGAAAAGGAACCACATTCTTTTTTCTTCTGCTAACATCGCAATGATATGCTCCAGGATCATAAATTGTAAAATATTTTGGAGGAGGAGGAAATCTTGCTCCTAAACTGTAAGCCATAATTTATGACTGTGTATATTATATTTTATATGTAAAGATATCCATACATTAAATAACAGTTGTATAGATAGTTTAAGGTGAACGCAGTAAAACTAAACACAAAGTATGACCATTATTTACATTAGGATACTAACATTTTAGTGTTAATTTTATTATGTAATTGATTACTTTCCCTATACCCATTATACTTTTTTATTCAACAAAGAGTATAATAAGTATAGTTTATAGTTAAGTCTCAAGTGTTGTTGATTACCAAAGAGTATAAAAAATGAGTATGTATTTACTTTCTACTGTTACATTTACACCTAGAGGAAAGGACGTTGAAAAAAGGGCTTGATTTCAATACTTTTGGTTATGGAAAAAGAAATTGCTGACCTTAGGGACGGCAAGTCAAACCCGCGGACGTTCTTATTTCTCCGAAACCCTTTGTTCTCAATCCACTTAGTCCGAGTACGGTATCTGCAGGTTGTAAGAAAGCATTACTGGTTCTGCTTAGGCTATCTTCACTTACTGTACGTACATCCCAAAAAGCAATTGGTTTCCATAATTTCATGCCAAAATTCGTCGTCAGTGAATTTCAGTTTACTTTAGTTTCGGTATCAAGAATAAAATATTTTCGGGCAAGCAGGTGATTAGCCCATAGTGCCTTAATTCGCTAGCGGGGCTGCCGCCTCATCAGAACCTACGAATATGCTCGGTTCTGGTTCGGGTTTCCTCCCTAGTGAGTTGATTCTGTGTTTTCCTGGGGTCTCATCATCATAAGCTCACCATCTGGCACCAGAACAACTTGAAAGTATAACCTACCGACCAAAAATGAAACGCAAAACCGACCAGAAATGTTTAAGTAATCGATCTACAAATCTATGAACTATCATGCTTGCTAAAATACTGGGAGAATTAAGAACCTCCTCCTTTCAGGGAAGTTGGTTTAAAAGAAATCTACGGCGACCCGCGGCACCCGCACTCATCGTTATAATAACATGCACAGAGTATAATAATTATAGGAGAATTACATATGTAGTTCACAATTGGGTAATAATCAGTGGCGTAGCGTGAGTGTCGGCCGCCCGGGGCGGAAGACAATTTTGCCGCCCCCTTATTTAGGTATTTTAATTTAATGTATACTACACATTCATGACGAGAACAGTCATGAATCAGAGCACTCCCCGTGGTATAGGCGATAAAATGTACAATGAAGCTACATCTCTACGCATTGCCAAAGTGTCAAGTCGGTTTTAAATTTCCTGCCACTCAACAATCCGATTCGCACGCCGCTGAACGCGGTCCAGAGGATGAACCTGGTACTGGGGTGCCCCCGCCCACAGATGAGACTAGTATTCCATATGGGGCCGAACCTGCGCCTTATATAGAAGCAGGCGATGGGCTGGAGTGAAATACTGCCTTGATCTGTTGAGCACACCAAGCTTTTTCGAGGATAATTTAGCCTTATCCTCTAGATGGCCACGGATATGGACGTCGCTCGAAATGTTGATGCCAAGTATCCCAATTCTAATACCGGGCTAAACACGGCGACCTGGGTCTTAGTAGGGTTAAACTGGAACAAATTAAGTTCACCCCAATCTGAGATTCTCCGCAAAGAAGTCTCGATTTCAGACACAAGTCTGTTTCGGTTCTCGATGACGTTTTCCCGAGAAATGTTAGCGCGGCCGGTATAATAGGCATCACCTGTACTGTCATCCGCATAACAATGAATGCTGCTGATTTGCAACATATCATTGATATGGAGGAGGAACAAGGTAGGTGATAGCACGCAGCCTTGAGGGACACCAGCGTTTACAGACAGAGAGTCGGAGCATTCCCCGTTGACAATGACCTTAATGCTTCTGTCTGCAAGGAAGCAGTAGACCCATTCGCACAATTTCTCGGGAAGCCCATAGGAAAAAAGCTTCGAAAGAAGTGCTTTATGCCAAACCCGGTCGAAGGCTTTCGCCACGTCCAAGCTAACTACCAACGCTTCCCCCTTAGATTCGATCGCCTGTGCCCAACTGTGTGTCAGGTAAACCAGAAGATCCCCAGCCCATCGACATTTACGAAAACCGTATTGCTGGTCACTGAGTAGCTGGTGATCCTCTAGGTACCGCAAGAGCGGGCAGTTAATAATGGATTCCATTATTTTCGAGAAGAGGGAAGTTATGGCTATCGGTCTGTAGTTGGACGGATTTGTTCCATCGCCTATTTAGTGTTCCGTAGCCAAATGGCAAAAACGGAACCCTTATAGATTCGTCATGTCTGTCTGTCCGTCCGTCCGTCCGGCCGTATGTCACAGCCATTTATTTCCGAAACTGTTGGGCCTACATAGTTGAAACTTTGAAGGTTGATGTATTTCGGTAACCGCTATTCGAATGACTCCATACATGGAACTGATTAAAAAAAATTCAGCTAACATATCCATAATGGGTGTCTATGTTTAGGTCTTTAAAAAAGACATTAAGGTTCTTAAAACCATTTTTCGTCAAAATTAACCGTTTGAAAGTTAGACGCTTCTAAAGTGGTTAAATGAGTGTCCCCCCCTCTAACTTTCAAAATAAGAGAAGGAGAAAACAAAAATAAATATATGCTGTAGATTTCAATAGAAACTAACAACGAAAATTAGTTTGAACCAGATATCATTATTAGTTTTTAAGAAATAAAACATTTTCAAAAACCGCAAATATAACTTTGTCGTTCATACAAACACTATGTAAAACCAAGTTATTTTACAACTTTTATATTATGTCATCTACTTGCTGTTACGGAATCCTTCATGGGCGAGTCCGACTCGCACTTGGCCGGTTTTTGTTTAGGGATCGGATGGACCAAGGCCGTCTTCCATGATTTCGGGACTACGCCTAAAGAGTAAGCTCATTTTATTCGGTCCAAATTTGTACAGTCGACTCTATCTAAAGGTTCCCTCTCGGGGCAGGACCACTCGTTAAAGGTTCCATCCCCACTATCACTACTTTCTCCGATCTCTAGTTGCGAAAAAAATATAAAATGGTTGAAATATTTACAAAATATTTTTATTATTTATTGTTTAAAATTTGCCGCCCCCTAAAAAGTGCCGCCCGGGGCGGGCCGCCCCTGCCGCCCCCACTACGCTACGCCACTGGTAATAATGTACAACTTTATAGATGCAATGCCACTGATTTTAATTTGTTAAATTTTCCAATGACTTCTTTCACCCCTTGGGTGAGGCGATACAGAGAGTGTCAGACCACAGGTCAGACCCTTTATCATACCAGCCGTAAGACTTTCACTGCTGCATAGGCCTCCCCCAATGACTACCAGATAGGCCGGCTGGGAGCGACCTGCATCCAGCAGCTCCCTGCAACCTTAATCAAGTCGCCCGTCCACCTTGTGGGTGGATATCCTAATCCCTATGCTGTGCTTGCCGCCACGCGGCCTCCGCTTGACAAAATTTGCCAACTACCACTTAATCCGGATCCCGTCGTGGTCGGGCGGCAAGCTACCCTTATTCGCCAGAAATAGCCGCGCGATCCCCGGAATGTCTCCTATGTTGGCTGGGGCGTTCCGTCGTTCTCTCGTTCCCTCATGTACTCCGCCTCCTCCTTAGCTAGCATAACCGCTTCGCAGAAGGAGGAGACGGCGTCCCATTTCCCCTTGCTGCTGTTGCTGTCAACTTCTAAACACATGCTTTACATGCATGGATATTTGGAGTTGGTAATTTCTGATATAAAAAAATTGGGGAAGAATAAATTTTTTGCTTACGCACGTAATTTGACCCATAGCGCGGGGTCCATATCAAATAAATATGATCAAAAATACCTAAGTGCATGTATTACTAATACATCCACTCTGCATAAACTTTTTGTATATTAACAATGGGAATAATTCAATAATTGAAATATTAAGCTTAAAAGATGGTACTTTGGAGAAATCATAATTATAATTACCAAAGTTGCGTTAATTAAAAAAAATGTTTTTTTTATTATTGGCAAGTAAAAGTATTTTGACATTGACAGAAAATTGAATGTCAATAAGCTGACAGTTGACATATTTGATATTTATTTTTTCTTAGATTTTCCTGGGTACCTTTAGGTATCCGTATTGTCTATCGTCTGCATCTACACATTTTTGCTTTCAACTTTCGCGTTCGAGTTCAACGTAGTGCAATGTTGTGGTGATCGTTCCTTCCTTTAGTCATCGATAATTGTAATAGTCGGGAAACTAATGTTCATAAACATAATAACTTATTTGAGATGCTTGAAAATGTTCAAAACGTGGATGTGATTTATTCAAGTACATAATGCAGTTCAATGATAGCTGTAATATGCGTCAGACATGGGGTTGACCCGCAAGAAGCTGTTTGTATTTTTAACCAGTCTCCATTTATTACCTTTAACATTTGGAGATGGGCTAGATGCAAACGTTGATGCCGTGTGTAACTCTTCAATATCGCAGCGGGTTAATTACGAGTTTAATTCAGATATTGTGAATAGCGAACATATAATAACATACAAGGGTTATTTTCCAAGATCAACAAGAGAGAATTATGTCACTGCAGCTTTAAGGAATGCGGGGGTGAGTTTAAATTATTTGATATCGGCTGAAAGCTTGAAACAAAGAAAAGTTTTCATTTAGTATCGTCGTTAGTCTTTGTTTACAACTTTGCTGTTTTCAAACCTTCATTACTTTTAATTACAAGGCATCTAAAGCGATTTTTTACTTATACTTAGTATATTTTTAACAATGTCTTTGTGTTAATATTGAAAAAAAAACGATTGATTAATTGAATTGATTATGAAAGCTTTGCGCTATATCTCTGTTTGATTAGTATGGATTTAAACATTAGTAACTAATGAGTTAACAAACTATAAAAATCTACTAAATTAATTGGATACATAATGCCATGCTTATTTATTCTCAAAGGCTATCAAAGAGGTAGGCAAAAGTGCTCATACACAGTGTTACACTCCACTTTGATAAAGTCTGAGTCTCATGTAGTTGCTGGTGAGGCTTGCACAGTTTTACACTTCATGCTGTTACTAAGAATTTCATGAGAAACTAAAAAAAATACCATGTGTACTATGCCCAATGTCCAACTTGTTAAGGTGGCATTTCTTATTTAATTTTCATGCCCAAAATTATATTTATTATGATTCCTGACAAGTACCAATGGTTTCTTTTTTATGAGTCTTACGTACTTTCTATGATTATTTAGATATCAGTGACACACAATGAAGATAAATGCCATGATAAAATATGGGCTTAAAATGTCTAATTTTAATTTTGAAGTCATCAATTAGTTGCAAGCATGGTGTTTAATAAATGACCAGGACAATTAAATTATAGTTTAAGCATTCTTAACCTAAAATATGTTAGAATTAACAGCCTGTGCTCCGCAGTGGGCAGATTATAGGTTGTTGATCTATGAGTGATGCTGTGAATGTAAGCACACTAAAAATATATCATACCCCACTATGATTTTCTTTGATTACATGCATTCTTTTATAATACAGTTCTTTTACTAACCTCGCAGCCAGATGTAGGTATTATAATAATTTATGGATGTAATTAATAATCCTTCTTTGCCATTGCGATTTTAAAATATTGAATCTGCATATTGATAAATTGAAAATTACCAGCTATGCTCTTTCATTCTATTTACGTTCTCAATCTATTCTAACTAAGAATATTCACACATTGTGATTTTCTATAAATGGTGCAATTGAAATAGCTTGATGTTTGTTGTAATAAGTCTCTATATACTTAGAATAGTTCGCACAATCTCAAAAGTCTACTCTGACAGTTGCCTTGTGGTGAGAGGTAAACAAGATCGGCTGCAGTTTATGACTGATTCCTAAGTCATATTAAGTTGAAAAAATTAGAGTTTGTATCTAATCACCAGATTAGAAAATATAATTAAATTGTATTCAATTGCACTCAATATAAAATGTATATTGCATCATTTTATTGTTTTGCTTGAGCGACAACTGAATCCTGGATTGTACTATACCTTTGACCATAGAGTCACTACTATTGCTAGCTATTAACATTGAGTTCCTTAATCAAGTGAAACATTTACTTTTTATATTATTTAACCATGTATAATTACTACTTTTATTATACATGGACAAAATAATATAAAAAGTTAGTTTCATTCATTGATTCTTAGGGTGGCACGGGTATCAATACAATATAGTTAGTATATCTTTGTTTTTTATCCTTTTATTATTTTTTCATTAATATCATTTATAATCCATTATAAGAGTGACAACAAATGTTAAGGGGAGTCATTTACTATTAATTTCAATAATAGGCATATCCTGTGTTATATCGAAAACCTAACTACTCAAGGCTGAATATTAGTCCTTGAAAACCACAGTGTTTCAAATTTTGTTCATCAATGCCAGGAATGGTTAAAATCCTTTCAGCAATTCTGTGGTTAGTTAATAATAAGTTTTTGGAGACACAAAACTAAATTAAAATATTGTTTCAGATATCAAATTGGACATTGCTGCAACGTAATAACCCAGCTAAGGAATATCCAAGTGACTTTGATGTGATAGTTCTTGAAGATGAAGGGAGACGTGCACTTGATGCCTTGAAAGACCATCCAGCTATCCGTCGTGTTACAGCGCAGCGGCAAGTCACCCGTACTATCAAATACATTCGCGAGGTAAATACCTATATGTATCCTATCACTACGTGTCTAAATAGTAATTCTTGTAATGCGATGAGATGAGGCACAAATATTTTCAAATAGGTATTGATATCTGCTACATGTGCCAATTGAATTAAATGTTTTGTACTATTGTGATTGTATGTGTGTGCGCGAGTGTATATGTCATTAACGTTTGTTTAAACTATCATTGTACTTTAGGATGATTGTGGACCAGCTGGATGTTTGTATGCGGGCTGGCGTAATCATCGAGTACGAGGACCGAAATCCCTAAGACAGCCGCGTGAGGTAAGCAAATGGTTTATTACTTTCATTTATGGTGTATCAGGTCAGCCTATTTAAGCTGGAACTATTGATTTATTATGTATAAACACATTTCCATTTAATTGATTTCTTATGTTTTTTTACAGAATGGTGGTTACACGTCCAGGAAGTTGTTGAGGACTGTCCCTCGGCAAATAACATCGGTTTTGAAAGCTGACCTGCTTTGGTCTCTTGGTGTAACTGGTAAGTAAGACCTACTTATCTGCTGCAGGTTCTTCCACCTAGTTCCTTGTCTCAAAACTTAAAATTAAGGAAATAAAGTTCTTTTAAGCGGTAACTTATATACTCTTGAGACACATTTTCTTCATTTTAATTTACCGACATCAGCGGTAAGAAATTACGCTACGACCTGTAAGAGCCGGGTAGCGGGTAAAACCGCGCAGTAGTAGCTAGTGTCTTACAAAGTTATAACAAGGTTTATCATTCTGGCAGGTGAGGGTATAAGAGTAGCAGTGTTTGACACGGGGCTAGCTCGGAATCATCCACATTTTGGGCGTGTCCGAGAACGCACCGATTGGACCGGCGAAAACACATTGGACGACGCTCTAGGCCATGGGACTTTCGTCGCTGGTGTGATCGCCTCTCGAGCTGAATGCCTTGGCTTTGCACCTGATGCCGATTTACATATTTTCCGCGTCTTTACCGACAATCAGGTATGTAGTCAAATGATTCTTATCTACCTGTATATCTAATATGGTTTTGTTCTTCTTCTCCATTCTGATTTCTTGAATCTAGTACCTACATATTTAAAAATGTATTTTCGAAATCAATCACGTGATTATTTATATCGGTTATTCCGAGGAATGCATTACGATTTATTGCTTCAGGTATCTACGTATGTAGGTATATAAAGTCATTTTATAGGTAGAAAGAGTTACACTCTTTGTTATCTAGATTTATTAAATGGCAAAGATTTTATTATATTTTTGCCGGAAGAGATAATTGTGGCATGATTACATTTTAATTAAAGTCTACAGATAAGATAATGAAGACTTTTATATGAACTGTCACGCGTTATAAAGTAAACTGGTTCGACATTTGTAAAAACATTGTCTTTAAGATCAATTGTATTAGTTATCTACACGCGTACCAGCGTACTTGACCAAAATTAGGGGACGTAGGTGCTGTAGATACGCTATCTACAGGCTCAGTTTACTACTGAGCTGAACCTGAATTACGAATGTTTGTTACACAATCACACAGCCTGCACCCGGAGTCATTGAGTAACAAACATTCATCCACACCCTCATGATGTACCTACATACTTAGGTTACTCTGATTCCTAATTACATATATTTTATTATTTATAACCTGGTCCTGAAAGTACTAAAGTATTAGGCTTGTCAGTTTTGTATGTAACTATTGTTTAGCAATTTTACAAAATTAACTTATTGCGGCTGTATTTAATAAGTAGCCATTTATTCCACGCAGGTTTCATACACATCCTGGTTTCTGGACGCGTTTAACTACGCTATCATGCGTAAAATTGATGTGCTTAACCTGAGCATTGGTGGACCGGATTTCATGGATCATCCATTTGTTGACAAAGTATGGGAGCTTAGTGCAAATAAGGTAAGAGACAAGCAACTAACTAAATCATTACACTAGCAATACTATTTATCCAGATGGCATACATAAGGACATTCGTACCCACACTTCACTGAAACTACATGAAACACATTATCATCGTACGTAATTATTGTTTCTTATTAATGTTTATAATGAGATCTCCGAATGGTCTTATCAAATAAAATTATGTGACTGTTAGTTGTTATGTTAATATTCAAATTAAGTATATTACGATAACTCTACTCGTTACCTACTTGAAAACCAGTAAAGATGTGATAAAAAGAAAAATAAAGCAAAAACAAAAGAAGTAACTTTATTTCAGTGTTAAATTAAAACTCATGGTTCTTTTGTATTCGGTTATCTACGCTTTGTGCCTTTGTAATCTAAAAATTAATGTTGTATTGTGATTAGTTAGGCATGTCACTTCAAATCAACAAAGTAATTTATACTGCTGTTGCTTATATTATTGTGTATAATAAAGGCGTTCTAAAATTATTTGCAACGGCTTTAATAGAAGGTAGTGTTGTGTTTGAAGATTACAATAGCGAAGAAATTTCGTACCCAGAACCGGTTAATTCAATTTGAGAAGCTGCCCTGCGGACTTATTATGTATAATATTAAGGTGTTCTAAAATTATTTGCCACGGCTTTAAACACTACCTTCTAGGTAGTGTTGTGTTTGTTTGAAGATTACAATAGTGAAGAAATTTCGTACCCCGAACCGGTTGATTCAATTTGAGAACATAAAGAAGTTAAATAAACATTACTTTGTATGAAGTGGTCTACAAATACGCACGATGCATTGCTTCGTCAATGAAAACAATTGTCATCAATTGAACAAGCGACAGAGACCGTGAAAAAGATAGCTCTTTCATAACAAACGTAAACGTAGATTTATTTGTATGAAAAATGAATTACTCATCATCAATAGTTTAGATTTACTATTGTAATCTTCAAATACAACACTACCTCCCATCAAAGCCGTGCAGATACTTTTAAAGCTCCATATATACATGTATTTAGTTTCGATCAAGATTGACTGGAACCACAATATCAAACCATCAATAGCCCGTGACTTCTGTGCGTCCAGTACTGTAACTGTACTATCGGGTTCCTCAACATAAGAGGCTTTGCCATAATCTCAACCTTTAAGCTATCGGGTTGAAGGTTCAGGTTTATAAGTGATAGCGTATCTGCTGGACAGATCTTTATACAGTTCCTTTAGTGGGTTCTTACTAATACCCACTGAAATGCATTCCATGTCGTCATTACATAGCTTAATCAAAATTACAGGCAGTGCATAAAAGGCACATCCCAACTTTGCCTTTTATAGTCGTCACAAAATGTTCTGTTCGTCTATTAATTAATGATGCACAATTATTTGTGTCTTGTTGTGATTACTACGTGCGTTCTGACTATAACCTGTGACTTGTTAATTTGATATTCATTAAATCTTGTTTCTTCTCAGAGTAGTCAGTAGGAAATACCTCATCTGGCTTATTTGAGTAAAAGTGCAATGTACAGAAGTGTGGGAGAGCCATGCTTCGGCACGAATGGGCCGGCTCGACCGGAGTGATACCACGGCCTCATAGAAAACCGACGTGAAACAACGCTTGCATTGTGTTTCGTTGTGTGAGTGAGGTTACCGGAGGCCCAATTCCTCCCTTCCCAATCTTCCCAATCCCCGATTCCCGAACAACAACCCTTAACCCGTTGTCTGTCGGAACGCAGATCTACGCGAGACACAATGCCGGCAACGCACTTGTAACACCTCTGGTGTTTCAAGTGTCCATGGGCGGCGGCGATGGCTTAC
Organism: Spodoptera frugiperda; assembly: GCF_023101765.2. NCBI lineage: Eukaryota > Metazoa > Arthropoda > Insecta > Lepidoptera > Noctuidae > Spodoptera > Spodoptera frugiperda. Next base: position 6,047,176 of record NC_064236.1, read on the forward strand.
CATCAGGTGATATGCCTGCTCGGCGTGTTTCATAAAAAAAACCGAAAATAAACAATAATTAATTTCGTAAGAAGTGAGATTGATTCTCTTAAACCTCCTACAAGTATACGTACTTAATTTGAATAAGGCAATTAACGGGTTGGTGGCCAAACGCAGACTTATAAAAGTTAAAAAATGGTTTATTATTAATATTTATGATGATAAAGATTGTATACTACATATCTTGATTGATTAAGAAATCTTTTTAGGTAATCATGGTGTCTGCAATAGGTAACGACGGTCCTTTGTACGGCACTCTTAACAACCCTGCAGACCAGATGGATGTCATTGGTGTTGGAGGCATCGGGTTCGATGACAGGATTGCGAAATTTTCGTCCAGAGGCATGACCACATGGGAACTACCACACGTAAGATCACCAAAATTAATTGCAGTATAAAATAACACGTTTAAATTTTATTTTTATTTAAGTGAAAAAGTAAATTAATTTCAAATTAAAATGGTGTAACGTAACGGTTATGGTGGTAATTTAATTGATTTCACTTGAAAAATAAAGATAACTGTTAACTTAAAAGTAAAGGTCCAGTGTGTCATACTTCGTCGTTAAGCAAAGTTAAAAGTAATGTTGAGAAGATACTAAACACTATTTCAAGTCTTACTTAATTTGTAATCAAACTTTCAAGTTTTCCTTATTCAGTCTCATTTCTATGTGTAGATTGAACTTTGACCGATGAGTTTGGTACTGATTACATCGCAGTATGCGCTGTACTTATCGAAGGAATAAGAATATTGCGCCCACAATACAAATATATGTAGATACCACATCCGTGCGCAGTCGCGGTCTTCGTGCAACTTTTATATCTAGAGACTGTTTACAAACAGTTTAAATTTAGACTCGCCTTGTGATCATTCAACACATAATAATATGCTTTACCTTCCTTATTGCTATTATTACACCTGTGTATTTTTAGGGATATGGGCGTATGAAGCCAGACATCGTGACTTATGGTAGCGGCGTTAGAGGCTCAAGTGTCAATGGAGGTTGCCGGTCACTTAGTGGTTTGTATATACATTTATAAATGACTTACTTTAATGCAAGTTATATCCGCTTTAAGTGGTAAGAAAATGATCTTAAGTCTCAATCTAGAATAGTAAAGTATTGTCAATCATAACAATAGCAATAGATGCTTACGTAAAGCTATGTTGTTATACAATAATCCACACAGCAAGAGCTATGTGGCAGGTAAAGATACCTGCTTGCTCATGAGACACGTCTTGTACTTCTTTGTTACCTAAGTGTCGCATATACTTGGTAGTGATGCTAGATTTGGATAGATTAACATGTTTCAAGATGAATACATTTTGCTGTTACTTATTCAATATATTTAATGGTTCAATAGATTTCCTTTGAGTTCTGTATACTAGCTATTTATATGCTCCTATATTATCTTTTTATCAAGTCTACTACCAGTGTATATTTCATTTTAAAATGTACATATAAATTCGAAACCATAAATACAACAGCGTCATGTGTAGATCGTCTTATAATTTCATTCAATTGCTAGTTAATTTTCAACGCGACTCCAATCTTTGTGACAGTTCATTCACCCGGCAATATACGTAACTATTTTTTATCTTGACATGGCGGGACGCGTAATCATTTACTGTCTCATTTATTCGTTTAATAATAATAGTTAAGTAACATGGACTTGGTTTCATCTTAATCGATGTAAACATAATTTGTTGGCAGATTTTTAATGTTTACCTATTATTTAGTAGATTTAGGATTATAATATAATTTAATATGTAACATGAGTAGGTATGGAAATGGCTGCATGCTTTACTTTCTTCTATTTTCTTGATGACTAAAGGCCTAATGTTTTGTTTGTGCTAGGTACGTCAGTAGCGTCGCCCGTGGTGGCCGGTGCCATAGCATTGCTGGCCAGTGGCGTGCCGCGCCACAATCTGACGCCCGCAGCAGTGAAGCAGGCTCTGTGCATGACTGCGCTGCGGCTGCCCGGGCCCAACATGTTCGAACAGGGACATGGCAAGCTGGATCTTATTAGCGCTTATCAGGTACAAACATTGATCGGAGAGCTTTAGTAACATTAAATTTATTTACAAGCATTATTTATTATATCTTTGTTGGTGAATTCTTCAGAGTCCAGGCAAGTGTACAGGCAGAGGACAACCTACAAACCTACTCCAATTCGTTCAAACATTTAATAGAAAAGAGTAGGTTTATCTGCTGGCCATTGTACCCACAAACTTCACCAACTAAGTATTTTTCTGTCACTTAGGTATAACAGAGTTTCCTTATCAATATTACAGTTTCTGCGCAAATACGAGCCTCAGGCGTCGTTGAGTCCCAGCTACATCGACCTCACCGAGTGCCAGTACATGTGGCCGTATTGCACGCAGCCGTTGTACTACAGCGCGCAGCCCACCATCGCCAATGTCACCGTCATCAATGGACTGGGAGTCTCGGGGAGAGTCGTACGTATCATTATATTATTAATAACCAATGTCTTGTTGTACCCTAGAAGAAACTGGACGATAAGTTCATTGCCGTTCACTAAACACTATTCTCGTAATGTAATATTTAAACGGATCCACAATTTTTCTCTTTGATATACTTAGCTTGGATAGCTATTATAGGAAAAGTAAGACCAGAAGAGTAACTGCACAAAGTAATATAAATTTGTGGGATAAACCGATAAACGGATCACCTGATGGTAAGCGCCGCCGATGGACACCGGAACCGTGTTACCTAGAATTGTCCATCTTGTTAAGTTTGTTTACAAAATATAAATTTATTTACAGAAAGACGTGTCATGGCACCCGCACCTTCCGAACGGCGTACTTCTGTCAGTGTCGGCTGAGTACAGTCCGATCCTCTGGCCTTGGTCTGGTTGGCTAGCACTGAGCTTCAGCGTCATTGAAGAAGGCGCCGATTTTGATGGTATTATTGAGGTAAGTCAAGATATTTCTTTGTTATATATTAAAGTATATTTATAATATTGTTTTTAATCCACAAACTGTAAAGCAGAATTGTAAAATTCATGTCCTGTTTCTCTATGTAAACTCATAAGATAAATCCGAATACAAAACACTTATGAAAACATTAGTGTAAAGCTCAAAAAGTGTAATTGTTTACAATTTTGTTAGTACCAGTTTTAGTCAGCCAGAATAAATGGCGATACAATTATTCATTTATTTAATTTGTACCTACTAATCATCTCATGGTCTTTCCTATTTACATAATATTATATTAATACAGCTGTAAAAACTGATGTAACAGGGGCAGTAATTTCTATAATAATGTTTGACTAAATGTGAACGCAGCTGTTTACACGAATCGTGTGGCGTGTAAATAGTTAAACGGACCGTGACTTGTCCTGACGTGGCGTAATTGAGAATATTATTATTTTCCAATTCGACAGGGTCACATGAACGTCACGGTTGAAAGCGACGATGACTCCGGAGAGAAAATCATGAGGAATGCTACGCTCACACTTCCTATACGGTAAATAGTAACTACACATAAACTGTAACACTGAGGGCCTGTTTACAATGTCTGATTACATGATAGCTGTTTGATATATTTTTATACAAAACTTGTCAAAATATGCGTTAATTAAGCTAATAAAAACTAATTAATCTTAATCCGAAGATTTGGATTGAGGTCAGCCATTAATCAGGCCTATAACAATTAGTTAAGATCTGACGATATGTTAAAATATAGGTATTTCTAGGAATTAAAGCTGTGAAGAAGTAGCATCGAAGAAAATTAGTTATTGATAATATGATAAAGCCTTCTATTTGGTGCATAGTTTAGATATACTACACATTTTGGGCAGCTATAAGTTCCTTGGTATGTAGATGTGGTGGGCTTGTTATTGTCATCTCATATGATCTACGAAACCGAAAAATATCTGTAGTACTTTGACCGAACCGTGAACCCCAGCTCGAGAGTCGCCCATGCGACCACTCGAAGAAGCGAAGCAGTCTTCTTGCCTGTGACGCCATACACAGGCAAGAATAAAAGATGATGAAGCATAAACCTGATCCCTTAAACTGCAATTTTCAACCCGCCTGCCAAGCGTAGAGTTTATGGCAAACCCTTATTGTGTCGACGGCTGTTGATAAAAAAAAAATGTTTTAATTCTTAAATGTATTGTCAGAGCTCGCGTTATCCCAGTGCCGGTGCGGTCGCGCCGGCTCCTGTGGGACCAGTTCCACAGCCTGCGCTACCCCGGCGGCTACTTCCCGCGCGACGACCTGCGCGCCAAGCACGACCCGCTCGACTGGCACGCCGACCACGTCCACACCAATTTCCGTGACATGTATCGCCGCCTTCGAGAGCACGGCTTTTATTTGGAAGTTATGGGTAACTAATCATATTATACTAAAATCTACTTGCTACTATTTATTAACTTGTAACCTAAAATACACAAATCTTCAGACTCCAAATGATTTTTAATAAATTTATTTAGACGACAACCATTTATGTTTGTTAACTTATTTTAACGGGTTGACACATGTGGTAGTATAGACTATCTAATAAATAAACAAGGCAACATGTTAAATGTTTTTATTTTAAAAAGGCATGTCCTGTGAATGATGTATTTCCTGGTTTTACGTATTTAACGTTACACCTTGTATGTCCTCGTCATCAGGAGAAATGGAATTCTATTGTAAATCTTATCAACACCGATAACACAGTTTCATAGTTGTTAACAGTTTGACTCAACAAAAGCGTGTTAAAACCAAATTCTTAATACACAGGTTGTCCTTTAACCTGCATTGACACGTCGCTGTATGGAGCGTTGCTGCTAGTGGACCCGGAAGACGAGTACTTCCCCGAAGAAATGGCGGCGCTGAAGAAAGCCGTCGACTCCGGCATGTCTCTCGTAGTGTTCGCGGACTGGTACAACGCTTCATTGCTGCGCCACGTTAAATTCTACGATGAAAATACTCGACAATGGTGAGTGAAAATACTTATCTAATCTAACTAATAAACAATATTCGCAACCTTAGCTGTTCAGCTAAATTAAACAATTAGTCAACTGTGATAAGCAAATATATTTTTTCTTCATCTCACAATTGTGATACATGTTAAAACATGCTGTTTTAGATAGAAGGCGTTTTCCCTAGTTAGAACTAGTTTCTTTTTAAATAGAGTTCAATTCCTTGGATTAAAGGTCCAATACATTGGATTTTAGGTAAAATTTTACCACTAAAATAACAACATACTAGGCAGGTAGGTTAGAAAGCCATGACTAAACTATAGCTACCGTCATGCCATAATTCAGGTTACTTCTTAAAACCTGGTACATCGTCTTGAACTGGTTTAACATTGCATTATCTGTTATATTATTTTGGAAATCATCTTCATCTCGTATATCGTTAATATAATCTCAGGATGTTAACGCATTAGTTAATTCTGGTTTCAACAAACACATTTCGTTTTCGATATTCTACTCTACTGTTATTTTTTAAGATTATTGGCACGTCCACATTATTACTATGTAAGTAATTAAATCTTAAATATCTTCTTATTCCAGGTGGATACCTGAAACAGGAGGCGCCAACGTGCCCGCTTTGAACGATTTACTTAGCATGTATCAAGTAAGTTTCATCTTGTAATGACTTATTTAGGCCAAGCAACCTAATAAATAGATGTATTGTGTTCACTCACTGAAAAAATATTTTCGATATAGCGACAACTTGCTGATCCTAATTAAACGAATGTATTTATTTTTCTATAAATACTATTTAAAGTGTGCAGAGTACCGGTTTACGGTTTATTTTTATGACCAGATGTTTAAATGTGAATGAAGTGCACACATAAACAATGTAGTAGCATGGAAGGCATACTACATATTTGTATACAATTAAGACGTGAGTAATGTAATGAATGTACATTTCTAATTTTGTCAGGTTGCCCTGGGTGATCGCGTTTTCGAAGGAGCATTCAGGTTGGGCGGTCATCCAATGTACTACGCGAGTGGAACTCATATACATAGCTTCCCTGAACATGGAATCCTGATAACTGCGCCTCTTAGTGATCAGGGACATCAAGTAAGTTATTTACTCAAATAAGTTTACATTGTTTCCGCACGTTGACTCGATCGTTGGCGCCGACACCATTTGTCCAACTGCAACCTGTGGTGCCGAATATGGTGAATAAATATTATTCTGTTCTTCGTGTGAACAGACTGCCCATTCTTCAAATTTAAATTGAAGTTGTATTATCACGTTTAATTTGTTTACGAGTAGGAGTACAAAGCTAATAATAATAATTATGTAAACAATATAACAAGTCAGTTAACTGACATTTTGCTGACCCGTTAAAGACTGTACCGAACCTAAAACTATTTCGGAATAAAGCAGGGAGAAACGAGAAAGAATTTGAGGTTTATTTTTTTCTTAAGTATGTAGGTGTCTTCAAGACCCGACTGAATGTATGGTTTATGGGCGGCGTGCTCTATTGTTATCCCATCGTTGCTTAGCCTACAATGAATATTAAAGAAGATATGGTAATATTACGTTTTGTATTATACAGATAATGTCTGGCGAAAAGCCGAGTGCGGGAGGCGGTGCGTCGGCCGGCGGGCAGACGGTGGACGTGCCGATACTGGGACTACTGCAGACGGACGGCGAAACCAGGGACTACACCAACGACACCAGCGATAGGCTACCCAAGGTCTGTCTCATACACTGCTGCTATAATATATAAAAATAATTATCTTACTACAACAGGGGAAGAGGACAGACCATTTCCAACATTTTTGTTGAACAACCAGATAGGTGGAAATGAATAGTTATTAAAATATTTAACTTTTAATGTTAACTTTAAAATGGTCCACGCGGAAACTAAAAGGCCATCCGGCATTGGACCAACACTGCCTTGCCGTTCGGCGTCAACTCATTATTGACAGGTGCTAATGAGCTATGTTAAAAAAAAACACCAAAAAGTAACACGCTTCACGTTTTTTTTTTAAATTAATTATTTTACTTTATTAATTTGTTTACTAATTCTGGAGATGAAATGGGATATCATCATCTCCAAATATAAGATTTACCTAACCCTAACCCTCCTAAAGTTCAGCAAAGCACTTATAACTCATCCGGTGTTGCTGATGCTCATGGGTGGCGCCGATTGCTTACGGACTACCACCAGATAAATCAATGTACAAAAAATAACATTTGGTTTACGGACAGGCCGGTCGACTGGTTGTGTACGGTGACTCGTCGTGCTTGGAGGGCGGCGCTGCTCGCAACTGCCACTGGCTGCTGCTCGCCGCGCTACAGTACGCGCTCGTCGGACATCTGCCCTCCTCGCTCAAGGACGCCGCCACTCCGCATCAACATCGACTGCGAGACGTCCATATTATACCATCAGGTATGTACAATTTTGAAGGAATACGAATCATTTGGTATAATAATAGATAATTTGGACCCTAATAAGTTAGCTCGCAGATTCCCTAAAATCCAGCTTCGAACTTGTTTATAAGCATAAAAGTTTAAAATATGTATAATAGCTTAAAAGCAAAACACGTCGCAGCAATACATTTTTATTGCGGCGCATTAGCAAAGACACAGTTTATCCTAAACATTGTATTAAGACCCTAGGTAAAAAGATCTAGGTCGACTGAACCAACTACTTTTATAACCCTAAAGATAAGGTCCAATCATTCCTTGCCTAATATAATATTGTGGTTTTTAACAGAATTACCTCAGAGAGCAGAAGGTGGTCGGTTGCACGTATACTCCAGGGTTCTCTCTCCCGACGGCAGCGGACCGCGGCCCGTGCCGGAGTGTATGACCCCGACCCCAGTGAGGCCCCACCCGATCCATGCACCGCCGTCGGCCCGCACCCTCGCACCGCGACATCAACCTACTGACCCTAAAAGTATTGGTAAGTACAAGACACTTTCACATTTTCTCTGAAAATGCAAACTCCAGCCCGCCTCCGCCCGGTAGAAATTATATTTCTATCTCAATCTCAGTTTTTGAGATTAAATCGAAGGCATAGGTCGCAAAACTTATGTTGTTTTTCTATATCTAGCTGATAGTACAATGGTAATTTAGATATAGGGTACTAACTCGTGACATCTTACAGCAACAACTTTGAAAGGGTCCTTCGAAGAGTTTGTTTTTAAAACTGTGTTATTGAAGCTTCAAGTTTTAATGTAGGATGTCTGTCACAAATAATGGGAGTGATTGGATAGACCGGTAGACCGGGCCTTATTCGCCTATAGTAGCAGTGGCAGTGGCAGTGGATAAAGAACAAAGACCCCGTTCATTTATTCAAATAGTGAGATGTAGATCCTTAATTCTAGATAATAATGTACATTTCTAAACTTTCCCCATCATAAAAGAAAACTCCCTTAAAGTACTGGTTATGGATGTGTGAATAATACTCGTTTTAAGATAAGTTACATAAATACACACCTATCACATACATATCTTCACGCATCATTGAGATAGGTAGAATAGAAACAATAAGACGCCAAATACCACATTAGTTCTATAGACTTACATAAACAAAAAATGAAAATGAATCCAAATATATTCAATTAAGATCGGTTATTGAAATTAGCAGTTAAAAATATCACACTTTATGGCCACTAGGGACTAGTTTACGTTAGTTTAGTATTAGTATTTATTTATTTGAAATCTTATACATAAATAAAATTGCCTTATGGACATTAAAATTAACAAGCTGCTTAACTTTTGTCTTACTGTAATGCTATTAATTAGCATTACCTATTTAGTAAGTACTTACGTAGGCATAGCGTATCTGAAGAGTGACTGTCTTTTGAGTGTGATGCAATAAGACATCTTTTATTTTACTTATGCAACATTTTTGTATATTTTGTTGACGTACACTCACGCAGCCCCATTTGGAAGAAGGTAAAACTATAACAAGTATAATACAATGAACTATGTGTTTATAGAACCGTTTAGTTGAGACTTTACGCTTTCCACGTTATTGAATGGTCAAATAATTAAAATTTACCAATGTGAATTAATACTTATAAGACAAAATAATAATGTATTACTAGCTGACCCGGCAAACTTGGTATCGCCTCAACTGGACATGGACTTCCACAAATTCAAGACCAAAAAATCGGCACAGTCGTTTTCGAGATTTAGCGAGACTAACGAACAGCATTTTTTTTATTTTTGTAAGATGAAATAGTGCCATACATTTTTTAAAGAATACACGACAATCACAACGAATGCAAAACAAAGTATATCCAGAATTTAACAATATACCTACCGATTATTAAATTTGTGAGTAACTATTATAATGAATAAAGTATTCACCATCGATTTGTAAGTTTGTCATTCAAAGTATTAACGCTCGTGTAATTTTCAATATCATACAACAGCGGCATGAGATAAAGGGCACTAAATACATACATACATCTACTACAGTGGACTCGTAATTTGAGAGGGCGAATGAAAGGACACTCACAAAGCGGTACCGCTAATGTGAGGGGTCTCAGTGAAAGGGTCGTCCAGCGAGGGTTCACATTGACCTTGGTCTGCGTTCCAAGGTCATAGGGGGAGGGTGAGTCGCGATTGGCTCGCTAATAAAAAAAACATGTATGAATGTAAATAGAATAAAAGGGTTGCGTAATTGATTTCGCAATAGTACGCGCGTGTAGAGGTACTGGATCTTGTGATGAATTAATTTCATGTTTAGCTTGATAGAATGTTATATAGACTGGTAGTTGTTTCCACTTGACTAGCAGTTGCAATATAGAGGTATTCCTCGAAGCGCAACTGTTTTGAAGCGCACCTCTCCAAGCGCACCTATTTTATTCCTCGAAGCGCACCCGTTAGTTGCGCTTCAAGGAACTATTAAAAATATTAATTTTTATTTCCTCGAAGCGCACCTATGTTTTATTTTCGACTAGAGAGGGGATTCTAACTGAAACTATCGATAATAAGATATCGATAATTTGATACACGTAGCGCTAACTATGAGCAAATAAGGTTAAACCTTTAAAAATAGTTTCTTGTCGATGTATGACATCGCAAAATGAAATGTTCCGCTTGAAACCGCCAATCAACGACTTTTATTAGTTATTTTATACAATATTCAAGAACTCTGTACTCGTCGACCATAGATTGTTATTTTTTTAAATAATGATCCTAATGAGTGGATCTTAACCGAAAGTATTAGTATAATACGTATAATTATTATTACTTGGTATTTCGCGTGACAAATTAATTCCCTGGTCAAGTAAATTGTTCAATTTTCTTTTATAAAGCTCGGGAAGAGGGTCCAAGGTAGACATGGATAGCACCGCCAAGTCCTCAGGGATGTGGTCGGCGACGGCGATCTCTCGCGTCCGAATCTGGTTCAGGCCATAGTGCGGAGCGAGAGGGACTGGGATACCGTCTCCTCGTTCTGCGAAGCAGGCATGCTAGCTAAGGAGGAGGCGGGGCGCGTGAGAGAACAATCCTCCTCAAGCCCCAGCCGTCGCGAGAGACACTCCGGGCGTAGGGGATCGCTGGACGATCTCCGGCCACCGTAAGTGCGGGCCTGCGGACGGCGAGCAAGGGTAGCTTACCGCCCGAACAGAACCAGACCCGTGCGTACGGCGCGTCGCGTTCCGCGCGCGCCTCAAAGAGCCATCAGACCACCACAGATGGGGCCCAGCAGGGCTGATGCCTGATCCGGAGCTGCGGACTACCTAGCGGGTTTACCGAGGCTCCGGCTCGAAAAGCAGGAGAAGGAACGGGGTGGTTTTTAGTCAGTAAGAGTCTGACACTCCCTCTCGCCTCGCCCAAGGTGGGAGAAGTCATTGGATGGTTTTACCCCCTCAAAAAAAAAAAAAGGTAGACATGGATTCTTCATGAATATCATACACCAGTTCCCGCACAAAATGGCTACGGTTTGTCTGTCTGTCTATTTGTCTGTGTGTGTATGTGTGTGTGTGCGCGCATGTGCGTATACTGCTCCCGCGCCACGCGCATCTATTGTCACAAATTAAAAAGTGTACGTAATATACTAATACTTTCGGTTGAGGTCTTTGTCCACTCATTAGGATCATTATTTAAAAAAATAACAATCTATGGTCGACGAGTACAGAGTTCTTGAATATTGTATAAAATAACTAATAAAAGTCGTTGATTGGTGGTTTCAAGCGGAACATTTAATTTTGCGATGACATTGACAAGAAACTATTTTTAAAGGTTTAACCTTATTTGCTCATAGTTAGCGCTACGTGTATCAAATTATCGATATCTTATTATCGATAGTTTCAGTTAGAATACCCTCTCTAGTCGAAAATAAAACATAGGTGCGCTTAGAGGAAATAAAAATTAATATTTTTAATAGTTCCTTGAAGCGCAACTAACGGGTGCGCTTCGAGGAATAAAATAGGTGCGCTTGGAGAGGTGCGCTTCAAAACAGTTGCGCTTCGAGGAATACCTCTTTTTGAACAAAAATTTGTCAATCAGTCACTTTGACAAAATTTTATGTAGACATGATTTGAATATGATACCTATTTAGTTTAACATACTTGATGCTAGATTGTAAGAGAGAGACATGAGTTGATCGAAGTTATATTCACAGGTGCCCCCGAGATAGAGGGTACGGAGCCTGCGCCGCGCACTTGGCGTGGCGCTGGGGCTGCGCCGTCGCGCGCTCACGGTGGGACGGAGCAGCAGAGCCCGAGCATGACGAGCCGCGCCATGACGCTGCTGGCCATCATCGCCGTCGTGTACTGCCTCACCGCCGCCTGGAAGCGCTGCGGCCGCAAGCTGCGCCGCCGGAGGCTCATGTCCTTAGCCACATAGCATACACCTAATTATGATACAGCAAAACAAAGACGAATCACGTGATAAAAACCTAACGTGGGGCCAAATAAATATTTAGGACTGAATGTGATCGAAGCAAGTTTACTTCAGTAGTAGGGTATGACTAGGTAAACAGATAGGTAAACAGGGGACGTGTTTTATAGAGATTTATTAGTGGCTCAAGAAACATGGGGACGTCCTAATCACAAACCTTTACTTATAGGAAAGAAAGTCACTTGTAGTGAGTAGGTACCGTGGCGCGGCACTAGCTAATAACATGAAAATACTTACACTTTCGTTATAATTTATTGATGCACCGGCGCGCCGGCAAGTTGTAATGTAATAGTTAAATTGTAGCTCGTCGTACTTTAGGATAAATGAACTTAATATTTTGGATAAAGTTTTATCGCGCAACAATATACCATTGTCTGCAAATAGGTCACAATTTATATTTTCCGATATTATAATATATAGATAAATAGAGATCTCGTTGATGACACGGTGTGCACAAGTAGGTATCGACGCCACGTTCACACGTGCGGTCGCATATCTTTACTTAATGTTAAGTACTCTAATAAAATTAACTCAACTAATGTTATATTACTAAGGGCCTTAATTAAGTTACCAAAATGTACCTCATTGCAATGGGACTAACTTATCATATCTATTTATTCGTCGTTTTACTTTGTCGATATTAATACAGAAGTTGCAGAAATTATATATTTGTACGATGTAGTAGTAGATAGGTAATCGTGAATTTATATGTGGATTACGTGGCGGAACTTCAAAATTTGGATGGCTTACTAATATTTAGTACGTTATGTACCGCGGTGTACCGATACAGCATTGCTTTTAACTATAAGATTAATTAAGTTCCTAATAAAAGTTTACTTACGGGAAAGTCCAACTTGAGAATGCTTTCTTGGTTTAAGTTCTGCGCTGGTCTTGATTAACAAAAAACTATTAATAAATTGTTTTAAAAATCTTTAATGTAGTACACAGTCTAAAGTCTAACACCGTGTAAATGTAAACAGTAGGTTTTAAGCCAAGTTAGCATTCCTGTCAACTACCTACTCATATTGCAAATAATAAGATACGGAATTACGCAATGGAAAAAGATGTTTCATGTTTCCCCTAAAATAATACATTATCAAAGTTCAAATGATGTAGGTACCTACTAGTGAAAGAGTCCAAAAGTCACTTGTTTACGTAATATTTATAAAAATATTTTTTATCGGGTCTGCGGCCACCTCTGGTCCGCGGCCAACCTCCCTTGGAAAATAACTCAATACGTTAACTGGTTTGCTCAAACCGCTTCGAACCCGTGACCAAGTAAAGTTACGTAAAGTGATGAGATCATGAAAGTTTGTTTGTTCTTATGATTGATTAAATGTCGATTGATTATGTATTTGAAGTGACGCTAAGTAATCCAAGTAGATGTTGTGAAATATTTCAGCGAAGCTCGGGGTATGTTGTTCATTCGTATATATAGCGTGTATGTATAACTCACCTGTTACATATTGATATATTACTATTGCCTGTTTGTAAAAGTATATAATATGGTTGAAAAGTAACAGTTTTATATTGCGTACGTAAACATTTAAATATACGAATCGGTCTGTAACAACTAGGTTAAGTTTATTGTAGACTTATTTTGTAACGTATACTTACTTACTTATTTATGATTTAGTTTTTGACTGTGGACCGTGTAACTTTATAAGTTGCGTGGTCGTACTCCTGGTGTTTTATGTCACAGTTATTTTGTAAGGATTTATATTGAAATTATTGATTCATGGTTCGTTCTAAGGCTTGCCGCACACAACTCACTCAACTCGAAAGATTTGTTGACACCGAAATGGTACGCGTCGCGCCGTTAGCACCGTGCAGTTGTGTACAACATTGAAACGGTAGATGCAAGTAATGAAATTGTCACATTTATTAGTTTAGTGGTTTATTTACATGGTTACATTGTTTTGTAACTCATGGTAGCTTACACATGAAAGACTGGTATCACGTACGCTTTCGCGTTTAGACATTTATTTTATATAAGATTTTGTTAATAAAGAATCATCTGTTATATTGTTTTTTTATTTACCGTAACCCGTAACGCCTTGTCTCGAAGCAGATCAAATGTGTTATCTACAGCCACTTAATATGGAAGTCGTTTATGATCTCATTATAATAAAATGCGACTATTTTGCTGGATATTATTACCGAGAATTTCGAAATAAGTACATGCCTCTACCTCATTATATTCTGAGAACGTCCCTGCCACTAGTCCTACTTGCCAAGAAGACAGAAAATTGGAGGGAATTGTTACTGCAATGTTCTAAAACGAATCGTGATGTGAGCGGGATCACGAGGGATTTGATCCTGCTCATAAAAGGCGTCGAGGAGGTAACTGCCTTGGTGCCTTACGCCATATCCTGCTTGCATCATCTAGATACATGCTACCTTCTTTACTCTAAAGTGACCTCAGGGAAAACAGTTGCACTGCGCCTTGCACAGTGAGGCTCAAGAGAGACGCAGGTCTTTCTAGGAATGTTACATAGTCCTCGTTACACGGTGAGGGCTCCAGGATTGGTTTGTTGGGAGGATCTGTATCTACTTATTGGAGAGGTGAGATACCACTATACCAGAGAGTTGTTAGTGAGGTAACCTACACTCCCTAGACGTCTTTCCCCCGTCATCAAACATTTTTAATGCGTACCTAAATTACGTACCGTAAGATCGGATTTCTTTGACCCTACAGGGTAACTTTGACCCAAACTTTTAGACCAATGAAAAACTAATATACCCTTTGTTCTGGATTCCTATTGATTGTAGAATGTGGGTCAAAATTACCTCCTAAGGTCAAAGAAACCTGATGTTACCGGTAATTAAAGTTTGTTATGGGGATCTTAATAAGATGCAATATATTAATCATAATGATCATCACATAAGCCCCATTACAAAGTATAAACAACTGAGCACAGGTCCACAGCTGAACCCAGGCCTCTCCCACTGATGATGAGATGGTCGGTTGGAACCGTTGTATAAAACCACTCGATTCGGATAATAATGGCTTTTATTTGAACCATTTCGTTTACTTGAACCTGCTTATTAATTGTCGTTGTGAATTTCTAAAAAGTATGACCAGGCATAGCTAGGTAAATTATTATAATTAATTAAATCATAGAAAATATTAAAATACATAGTCTCGACCAGCACTTGTCAAAAACGAAATTCAGGCGTTCGTGATGATTCGTGACAAATTCAAACAATTCATTTGATTCCCGAGTGTAGACTACAACTTCTACAATAAATTACCATCTACAGACAGTACTATTCGGACAGGTATTTTACAATGTCTATAATCAAAATTTTATTGAGTTTACTCATGTTAAAATATGGTCTATATGGAAGCTGGGTTGGCGTCCGTTTAGCATGTTTAAGCGTACCGCGCATAGAGCGCGCACGCGCGCTGCATGCGTGCGTCATCTCGGGTGCGATCACGGCCCATGTTCCGCTGGCAAGCGTCGGGCGCCGAGCAGCATTGGACGGATCGACCGCACGGTCCGCACGTCAGTCTAGTCGACAGTCGGCGCTGATCCCGCGAGCTCGCGTGCACGTCTGCTCACGCCGACTATTTGATCTCAGCGCGACCGCACTGTGACGCCATCCGCGATGTCGCGCGTCTATGAACCGACCGACCATGTCGTCGAAAAATCCCTCCTGCCTTCCTTCGAGCAATACCAAAATATGCACAAAGAATCGCTTGAAGACCCCGAGTCATTCTGGTCAGAATTAGCGAATGAATTCTATTGGCAAACACCATACCAGCGTGGAAATATCGTCTCTTACAATTTTAATGTAGACGCGGGGCGGATTTTCGTGAGATGGCTCGAAGGCTCCAGGACCAACATCTGCTTCAACGTCCTGGACAGGAACGTCAGGAACGGCCTTGGAGAGAGAATTGCATTCTACTGGTAAGTTACTTTTTGTTAGCATAGCTCTAAAATCAATAGACAGCTGAGCGGCAATGCACTGAGACGGCGCGCGAACTTATTGATTTTCACCAACAGGCTAGACAGGGTACACAATACACCAGCGGGACATGCTGATAAAAACTGAAAACCAACCTTTGTGTTATGTAATTATAATTCAAACTGAATGCTCAGCGAAATACTAACATGGTCCAAATCTAACTTTTCCTTGAGTACGGACTGTACTTCAGTGACTGGCTTAGTTTTCAGGACAAATAATTTGGTAAACAATGTTGTTTTCATGTGGCATGTTATATAAAAGAATGGGTACATCAGTGGCCAATGACTTTTTGGTTGTAAATTAGGTGAAATAGTTTGGTTAGATGATCCGGTGTATTAAGTAAGTAGTTTCAATGTCTAATTAAAATCAAATGGACATAATTAATACCTATTAATATGTATTAAACACGTAGCCACGTAGTAATGGGAACATACATATGCATTTGTTTACCATGCCCTTCTAACTTGATTGACCAAAATTCGGTTTGAGGTTTACAAAAATCAGTACTTGTTTTTCTTCCTAAATTAATTGCTAGTACTCTTACTATCACTACTATCGTTTAATATCTTTAGTGGGTAAGTATTCTTGAATTGCGTGGCTCTGAATTCAATAACATATGCAAAGTGTTCAGGCGCTAAAGAAACCTCAATACAGCGCTAAGTAGGAACCTGTTAGTCTCCATATTAATTTCTAAGCCTCTGAACAATTTGCGTCATCGTTAATGGTCGCTATAATCCCATTACATTTAGTACCTAAATACCTGTCTATTATCCTACGTCTTTCAATATTGTGTCCATTAATATACGCACACAATGCTGCTAAAGTACATTTCTACTACACATGAGAGCGGATTTCAAGCGGTACCGTCCTTAAATTTACAAATTGCAGTGTAGAACATTCCCTATTGAACTTTGACCTCTCCCACCGAGCAAAATGGAGCTCCTGCATTTCCGTTGATTGATTTCCTGCACCCAAGGCGCGCGCAATGCAATAAGTATGTTGAACCCTGGAAGCGTCGCGCCCGCCCTCCTCTTATACCTGCTCGGCCGCTACCTTCCCGCTACCCTCCTTCAGGTGTCTAGACTTAGTGCAACAAATCAATACAGCTGAGACACTTGAGACAGCATCCCCGGGCGAGACTCTACAAGACGCGCCAGTAATTAATTTATATAGCGCCACGAATACAATATTTCGTTATCAAAACTAATCTAAAACTAAATTAATTACTGTAGTCTACACACCGTATTACAACACCGTATATTACTGCAGTGTACTACAACTTGTCTAATAATGAAATAACGTAGGGACTAAGCATAAAATCAAAATTAAACTATTCTTTACTTGATATATTTCTTTCTCGTGATCAAATGAAATGTACTCAAGGGATAATTTACAAGGGATTAATGATCAAGGGAATATACTCAATATATTATGTCATAAATGCTTAGTCTTAGGCTTAGTATGTACCAGTATAAAGATAGGAACTAGCTAGTGCTAGAGCTAGTCAAATATTTTGTTAGTATACCACTACCTACCTACTAATACCTATTACTACTACTTAACTATACTTACTACTTACATAATACTTTAGGGACATCATAGACAGTTAACAAATTTTCCTGCTAAGATAGATTCGAACTTGGGAATACACAGTAGACTTGCGTAGACGCAAGTCAGGCATGCTAGGAGACAGATATCTATTAAATGATCATTTTTCTAGAATACTTATTTTATTCTTGCTTATACATAATATTATTTCCTACTTAATATTACAAATGCGAAAGTTTCTGTTTGTTAGTTTGTTTGTTTGGTACTCCTTTACATACATCAAAACGTCGGAATAGATCGAGATGAAATTCTGAACTACCCGATCTTGGTCTGAAATAACACATGGTCACTTTTTATCTATCCTTTAAAAATACAGCATCCAAGTTCACCGACATCGGCAAGTAGGTAGTCCAATCCGATTTGTATATTATTTAGGTCATCATATTATCAGCCCGTTTTGGTCCACTGTTGGACATACGCTTCTTACATAGCACGCCACTGAGGTCGATGATCAGCCCATCCAACCACTGCCAACCGCTTTGCAGATATCGTCGCCCCACTTATCCCGAATGGGAATCCCTCCTTATTTACCTTGAGAAGGCTCATAATCCAGAGAGAGAGAGTTCAGTAGTTAGATGACTTAATTACCTAACAAGGTGATTAGGCGGCCCAACACTCGTCGATCAATCTCAACTTAATATTTCATTGCTCTCTTCTCTTTGTTTCATTTATACTGTTGGTCAGTAGGGGTGTCGTACATGGGCAGTTTTGTCACAAAGAAGATCGCGATTATTTCCTGCTGGCAGAGGCAGTGAGACACTTTGGTTAAACTATTTTATTTTTAAAGATTCTCGTCTCTTGTTTTCAATTTTTTTTTTCTGCTCTTCGGAGTATTTAATCAGATGAAACTATTGACAGATTGACAGTCTTATTTATAGAACCATTACCTCATACTGCCACATTTTATTCTATAAATACAAATTATCTGATCACTTGACAATGAATGTGCGAAAAAAAATTCGTTGGATGCCTTAGATTATAATAATTATGCGACAATTTCATAGTGTTTGTTTAAAAAATATTATCTATAACAAACTAGGTACTACTATGTACCTAACTCTAACTTATATGAGTTAGAATATTGTGTAATACTGCAATGATGATGATGATGAGCATCATGACACTGACATGACTAGAAAAGTGTCAATTGCATAGATTAGGATACCTAGGTACACTCTAATCTTGAGACGTTCATTTCGTGAATTAAAAGAGCATTATCACGGAATACTGACATTATCTCAGCAGAGGTAAAAAAATACAAAGCGACAATCAAATCAGATTTTATCTGAACATTGTCACACCTAGTTGGAAGCAGTTTCTGTCAAGTTTATGACACTCTTTATCTATCATCGCAGTTAACTAAATGAACTGTATTCACACATATGACCTTATTAACGAGATAAGTATCAACAGTCGTGATAAGTTACACATTGCGTCACTCTCAATGCAAACATGTCAAGAAGTATTTGTAGTAGATAAGTAGTGCAAATTGCATTTCTAGGCATTTTGATAATTCTAAACTAATGTTCATAATATCACGTTTGTTCTGCCCCGAGGTTTACGTAGACGGACATTAGAATAAAAGTCATAATGTGGGGAGATCAAGTACGTGCTGTAATTTAACTATGTGCGGATATAGTAATAAATGGTATCCAAATCATGTTACGTAAATATATATACATATTTAATGACGTAATATATCAAATAATTAATAACGAGGACTATATGTACCTGTAAGTTTACTAGCAAACCTGGCGAACTCCGTTTCGCCACCAATGATTTTCCCTGTTTTCCTGCTTTTCTCTTGTATTTTCCTGTCTTTTCTGGTATGTTTTGGAGTTATAGCATCAGGAAGGAAAACCCGGCTTATATTTGCATTAAAGATTATTAGTTTAACCTGCTGTAATGTAATAGAGTTAACTTTTCAATAGTTATTTTTGTACAAGTCTTAAGGATCCCTCTTCACTTACAATTACGTTCATTTTCCCATTTCAATCGACACTGGTTATTGGAAGTCGGCACTTGTAATGTGGATATGAGTGCTGCACTCGGGTTTGATCGGTTTATTAAGATATCCGTTACTGAAACGGCCGGCAGTGACCATTACAGAATCTTGAATCCTCAATTAAAGGATGTTGCAAAAGGTGGATGCTTTTATTTATTTGTCGAACTTATGGGATACTTTAATTATTCCTTTATTAGTTATTTTAGACTAGCTACTTCGTTTACAAGTTACAAGACAAGATGGGGTCATTACACTAAATAGCAATTCCACATCTCAAAACGATAATAGCAAAAAATTCTAACATTTAAAATCTGTGTGATTGTTTAATTTATAAGTTATTTATAGGACTATTATAGTCAATCTCATATCCGTATTGTTGACGATATACCTAATACCTATCATTAAAAGAAATTGTATTTATAGAAATTACTGTTTTAGTTACCTCGATCATATCACATAGGATCTAACCATACTGAACCGGTGCCTAAGCCCTATTACTGACTATTAGGAACGGCAATAACCGTTTGGAGTAACAGTAAAGCGGGGCAAAAATATAGATAGTACAATTTCCCAACATATTATACTCACCCTTCTGTATGTATTCCCTCTTTGAATTCTATTCCTCCAATTTTACGATATTACCTAAACTGCAAACAGCAACTGTAAAGAACTGCTTTTTGTCTTAGAATAATAGGTTAAATTTTCCACAATTATAAACTTTAAGTCTAAGTAATACCGGTATTAAAATTGATACAGACCGCGACTGTCCGGTACAAAAACCTACACGTATATCCCCAAGACCTTGCGCGGACGCAAGTTACCTTAGTTAAGTAAGTAGATAATAAGTAAACAATTTTCCGTCAAGATTCAAGTCAACAGTGGCGACGCCGCTCGGTGAACGTTCAACTCTTGTAATGACAAATAAGTTACCATAACGTTGGTAAGTACATGCCAGCTAAGGTCGCGTTATCAAGGCCGCTGAATGAGCGGAACTAACTCCTAACACTTACTCGTACAAATTCAATATGTTCTCATAGCTTGCATCCGGGGAAATAAGGTGCGTTGGGGTAAGATCGGCGCAGGGGTAAGAACGTACAGATCAAATATCACTCCGTGTTGACCGGAGCGAGTGGTGGTTCGGGACGGGGCGAAACTTAATGACGTGCCACGTAATGTGATTAGCATTAAAAAATATAGCCAAATAAGTGAGATATTTGATTTGCTACCTTGACTGATTACAATTAATAGGTCGCTTGTTCTTATATTAAACAATTAATATGTACTGGCTACTTTGACTGATTACAATAATAATTTAAATATTAAACAATTAAATCAAACCTCCAATTAGGTAGGTATGTATGTGTGGTACGTGATTATTAAAATATCTACGATTGATAGCGAGTAAATCGATGCATACAAATTATTAATATTGCCAATAGTATAAAAAACATACAATATCAAGAATATAGATCGAAGTTATTGAAAGCAATCTCCCCACACCCTCTGGCTAACGATTTTTGATGCCCTACTTACTTGCAGCTTTATTTATTCAGATTCTCATGTCAAGCTGACTTCTGACCTATAAGTCACATGCAGGGACAAACAGTTTCAGTCTATTTTAGAAAAATCAATATCGACTAGAATAGTGGTCATTCTGCAGCATTCTATTTCAATGCAATAAACGTTAGACACCTACCGCAGTTGTCTTACGAAACTGTAATTTAAACTTTCACTTTCTCTAGTCTAATTACATATTTTCCAAAAATAAGCGTTTAGACAATTCTCGTATAACAGCGGTTTGTTAGGTAATCGTGTCAAGGTTTGAGCTGAGACAAAACTTCTAGAGCCCCTCGTACAGCGAAGTTCCCCTCGTAGTCAACAAAAGTTTGTACCTTGAGCCCATTTATTCTGACGATGAGATCTCGCAGGTGGCCCTCTAAGAAAACACGTGGTAACCGAACCGCCAGTACATTAAGAATGATGTAATCAAATACAGAAAAGTAAAGCTGAAAATGTTTGTACCTAGGTAAAATGTGACAAGGATACAACGTACGTACTTAATTTAACTAACTAATTAAAGAGTAATAGGATTATACATCGTCGTGCATCGGTAGGAATTTCTTTAATCGTAAAAGTATAAAAAAATATTATCTAACGAAAGTTGGGGGAATTGCCATGAAAAATAATACACGAACGATAGTCTTTTAATTTTGGTTTTGATCTGTGACTCCCGTTACGTTCGTATGGTTGAAATCGCAAAAATACTTTTACTTCTTTAAATTAGTTTAGGCACTGGCATTCTAGAGGCTTAGACGTTTTCCGAGTTTATCTCCGACATACTTACGTACATACTTTGCTAATTAATTACAATAATGTTACTTAATGTTGATTGCCTTCATATATTATATTGCCTATTATGTATAAAGTAATTGAATCTTTTATATCATCAGTGTCATAATAATTACCTAATGTAACACGACATGGATGCCGTAGCAGAGTGCAATAAAAAAAACGATCTATGTATTTTAAGCTTAAACACGTAGTATCCCTATAAAGGTTTATAGAACTATTTAACGCTCAGTATACATTAAAATCTGACAAAAGATGTCCAGTAAAAATTAGATACACTTTACATCTCCAACCATCGCGATACATCATAGCATTGATTAAGGTGGCCGATTTACTTCACAGAGAACTTACGGCTCAGACGTCGCATTTACAATAATTCGCTTCAAAGCGAGAGGTCATAGAGGGATAGACCCATGAGTTGATTAGAGATTACCTTTGTGGTTCCTATGAACATGACGCTAATGTGTGAAAAGTTTGAACCGTACCTATTAATTTGGACATAAAGTTATCCAAGAGTTGTTTTAAATTCTTATACTAATCTCACGGACAGTCGGACAGTTACGTAATTGCAGCAAACGTACCTACATAGGTACAGTTAGTAGTAAGTACGTATGTATACATACAACAGAACAGTAAATAGACATAAACGTGAAACTTAATGGGTGTTTATTGTGTGTATTTATTTTATAGTTGTTTCATCATCTGCACAACTATATTTGGTACGTGGTGCACGTACGTCCTTCATCTTATTAGCTCGTTAATTTCGTCTAACTCTCATAACCACTACGGGGTACTAACATAATCACTTACCGCGTAGTCAGAGTCATTTAATCGTTACTTAACCCAGACCTTAGCAATTGTTATCAGAACAAAATCGATACTAAGGAATAGTTTAAGTAACCATTAAATGTCTCTGAGTTAGTCAGTTATACTTAATCAGGTATCCAAATCATATGGCCATT
Organism: Spodoptera frugiperda; assembly: GCF_023101765.2. NCBI lineage: Eukaryota > Metazoa > Arthropoda > Insecta > Lepidoptera > Noctuidae > Spodoptera > Spodoptera frugiperda. The sequence continues at coordinate 6,069,950 of NC_064236.1, forward strand.
AACAGATGTATCTGTTCTGAATGGACACTTACTTCACTCTTATTAGAAAATCAAACAAGTTGAGAAGAGAATGCGTTAAAATATCTACCTAAGTGTTAAGTAAAAACAGCGAAAGTTGATTACATAATTATGTACACTGCCGTATTTTAGTTAATTGTATTGAGATAACGTTACATATAGGTGCACCGCTTATCATTTTGCTATACATATTTAAAATTAACGTTCCACGAAACAGGCCAACGTTTTGATACAACCGCTTTTAGCCAGTTTGTGGTTAATCTCAGGTCATAGGGGACAAGACCGAATATTAATAGATAAAACACATATACATCAGGTTGAAAACAACATTCGTCTCAATACTGATAATAATATATTACCGAAAAGGTGATCAATTTTTAACTCGGATCCGACCTCAAATCATGAATCCAAATACATACGACAATGATGATGACACCTTACTATTTACGGAATGTGTTGCACATTTGAACTTTGTTGCTATAGACTGAATTCTTATACTTTTCACATTCCTTACTTTGATTACTTTACCAGACTTGGACGATTGAGTATAAAAAAGATTTTGTCCTCAAGGTGTAGAGACATGGTTAAACAAACTAAATCAGTAACTATGAGTACATTATATAATACCTACATACATCATAATATAATGAACGATGTGTACTATAGCTATCTCCGCGAACTTTCATTGGTCTTTTGTGGTTTCAAACGGTTTTCAATGGGTCGAAGCTACCGACTGTGGAGCAGTACAATGGCCAAACTTGGTAATTTGTAATTCTGCAACACTAGTGACAGAGCGTGACTCCCGATAAGCGTGAGTCAAGCGAAAAATGTTTATTTAGGCAGATTATTTTCAATGTTATTGTTTTCAGATTTTGCTACGGAACAAAGTCCAACACCTACTATCTCATTGCCCAGCGTCATGATACTGCAGATTTGTTTCTAGGAGATAATGTATTTTACATTAATTATTTACATAATATTTTGTTACTTACCGGGGTAGGTTACTGAAGGTATGATCAATTTTTAACACCTAAACACGACTCCGTGTTATTGAGAGCATATCAAGTCTTGAATCAATGGGGATCGATATGAAGGGTACAAGGTCACGGTAAAGCCCTATCCTACTCAACCTCATGTGATAGTACCAAACTACAAACTATAGGTACCATGAAGCAATAAGAGTCAAAAGCCTCACACAGGTATATAGTCACTGTAATTTAAAAACTGTAGGACTTAGAGTTTTTTTTTATATTTTTCTGATAGCAGTTGGAACCTTTCCGATCATCTGATCTGGTGCCACTTGGACGTTGGCTTCAGGGACACCTGTATAATATTTTCATGCACTAAACATTGAAAAATGACGCTTATTATATCTGGGAAATGTTTATTATGGTTGTCATCTTGTCACGCGTCTAACTGCCGACTCGATCGAGATTACGTGTGCAAGCGATAACGGAATGGAATGACTAAATCAAAGTAAGGTCATTACAAATTATTATCACATCTTTACTGGAAATTATATAGGCAGGTTTTAATATGGATTGGTGGTATATTAATTAGAAAAATTAATTGAACACCGTTTTTAAAAAGGATTCAAAAAAAGAAAATAATAACAAAGATTTGGACACAAAGGCGGTCTTATTATCACTTACAGCAATTTCTTCTTTCTAATTAAAGAATATTATCATTTAAAGTTACGTTTTACATCCTACTGATGATATTGGGAGTAAATAAAAGAAGCTCTGCCAACAGATCGGTCAAATTCCGCTGTTCCCATCATCTTCGTCAATAGCCTTTGACAGTTCCTTAATGAACTGTTGCTCCTGACTCTAGTCACTGTCTACATTGTCCCCGTGGTTTATAGGTGATCGAAATGATTAAGGCCCTTATATTTATAGTTCTAAGTAACTGAGTTACCCGGCACCCACTCAACGACAAGAAGTATATAGTTATATTACATTTCACAAAGTTCCCAATTTCAGTATCTATCTGCAATACAATCATTGTTATCTGAGATCGCTATTGACATATTTTGGTGTAGCTAACATTGTATCAAATAAGAGTAGGTACCTGGTACATATATCTATAGTTAACGAGATAAGTAGGTACTTACCTGCCTGGCTTGTTGAGTTTATGGCCGAATGTACATTGTTTATTAAATACGCTATAAATGAGGGCATCATTACTATAAGGACGTGTGAATATTATGCACAGTATGTCTGGTAAAACAGATAAGCAGAACAGTTTTAGAAGTCTAACCAGTCAATGGTAACTTGTCTACATCTTAAAACAATTAGCCAAGAATCAAGACCCAATCATTAGTCCTTAAAAATAAATCCTAAGTACTCCTTTTGAACTGATAATCGAACCCATGACCTCGTTATCAGCAGTCACGCTGGCGACTGCTAGAGTAAGCCAGTTGTTTAATGCAAATTGTTTCCATTCATGCAGCCCACAAGGTTACAATCTCTCATACTAGACACGGCTAGGTGAACTAGTATTGTTCACCTCGACCAATTAGTTTGCTGTTTCCAAAGAAATAAGTATTTACTTTAATACACCGTACATTACTTATACAATCTATAATATAAAAATCGGGTTTTCCACCCTGACGCTATAACTCCAGAATGCACGAACCTATTTCCACGGTTTTGCATTCGTTGGAAAGGTCTCGGAATCCGTGAGGTTTATAGTAAAGAAAATTCAGAAGAAAAGCGGTAAAACACGGAAAGACATTGGTGGCGAAACGGAGTTTGCCGGATTTGCTAGTTACATATACAATATATTATGTCTGTTGTTCTACAAACAAATCAAGTTCTCTAGTCTCCTCCACTTAGCTACCCTACAGATTGTATGTACATACTATCTTCCAACTTCTTGCTATTTTCTCAATCCTCATCATTACGTAATTTACAATGGAAAGTCTTCCTTCCAAGCAAGATACGCTTATATGCAGTGTATCTGTCAGTCACGTTTCCTTGACACTTGAAGATTGACAGAATCTTGCAATCTAGCTATGTAGTTACTTTGAATTTTTATCTTGTATCAACAGGTGTAGGCAAGCAACTAAGTATTTTCTTTCTAAAAATAATCCTGCGTCAATAGAGGTGCTGGTACCTATAGATAACATGAAGCGAGATAAAAATGGCTCACACCTCTGATTTTGTTAAGATTATCTGGAGATATTAACATAAATAAAAATACTATACAAGATAGAGTAATGACTGGATTTTTTAATAACGACAACAAATAACATAAGGGTGCATAGTCCACGTATATGTACGTATAATCGAAAATAACATGCGTTATTACCTGCACCATAAAAACGTAGTTTATCATCATGCGATGTCTATTTCTGCCATAAATAAACAATTGATTGAGGTCTGTTTACGTGGATAGATACAATCATAGGAATAATCATGACAATAGGTCTGCGGACTGCCAAGCGGGTTACCAGGGCTCCGTAGTAAAGCAGGAATAGGAACGGGGTGGTTTTCACCCAAGTAAGGAGTCTGACATTCGCTCACCTCGCCCAAAGCGAAAAATGTCATTGGATGATTTCCCCTCAAAAATAGGTCAATTCTGTGGTCATTCAGTCAAGTAATTTAAGCTCTTCAATTATGTGATATTATTCAGCCTTAGCATCACACAGTAGGTAACAATACACTTAGATGAAAATAGAAGTGGATAGATATCTTATATTCTTGAACGTAAAAAACATTTTCAATTAAAATATATTACAGTAATTTCCAATCCAATTGTTCTAGATGACCATTCATCATTATATAAAAAGATCTGCAATTAATTTTCAAGACGTAATTAAAAATTATTGCTTTTTTTCTTTATTTATTTCTAATAACAATCAATTCAATAATAAAAAAATGCTATTAAAAAATATAAAAATCTGGGCACCAAAGAGAAGAATTTCCGGACAATACGCGCCGTATCCAGAAGTAGTGCGTTGCATTACTTGTATTGACTATTTACTTAGCAGGCCCTTGACGTTTGGTGGCTAACCACCAAACCCAAACCTTAATTTCTTGTCAAAATGTCTAAGTTGGGATATATTAGCGTGAGTAGGTTATGTGTAGACTTCCTACATCAACCCAAACCTTAATAAAATTAACAAGGTACCTAACTCTGTAGACACAACATAGAGAACTTAAATAAACAACCCTTGAGGCTTAATAACCAGACAGATGAAATTTCATGCCGAGAGTGGCCGTCCGACGCGACGTATCGATTTTGTCGTAGTTTTCATGTTTTTTTTTATTTGTTGCGTAGTCTCTCCCCGTGGGGAATGAAATCTCGCTACGAGATGAATCACCAAAGGATTCGTTAGCGTAGGGGGCCACTAATGGAAAAATTTCATTTACAAAATGTACGGCCAACCCTTCCATTTTGTTTTTTGCCAGTATTTTAATTAGAGAGAGTGCAATATGGAGAGACAAGACCGTGATATCGGATTATTGAGTCTGAGTCTGAAACAGTAAATATGTAGTCGGTACCTTGGTATCTATGTTCTTATTTACGAAATGCCGGTGAAATTAAGTTTTTGAAGAAACCACGTTCCTATTGCGAACTTGGTGCAGTCGAAAGCTGTTTTAAATTTTATTGTCTACAATTACATAATAAATGTTTTCTTTCAATTCAAATCGGATATTCGTTACTTCACTATAAACAGAGCGTATCCAATTAGTTTTTATTTTTACAATACATTAGTAGGCAGTAGGCACTACTAACACACTGTCAAGCCAGCTAACTAACTCCAGCCTCTCACTAACTCACTAACGTTCACTTTTTTAACTTTTCTGAGCAATGGTGATTAATTACCACAAGGTTACTTTATTTAGCCGTAATGCATACGTACGCACGTGTCTGAAATAATCGCTTATTGTCTAGCCTGGGAGGTGAATGACATTATTTACATGAATATTTAATACTTAACTAAGATGAATGTTGTTCTTTAAGCTAAGTATTGTGGTATTTCTCCAGGGAGGGCAACCACCCCGAGGATTACAGCCGCATCACGTACATGAAGCTGATGGACCTAGTTTGCCAATTTGCCAATGGCCTCCGTGAGCGCGGGATCGGCAAGGGAGACAGGGTCTCCATCTACATGCCGATGATTTTGGAGACGGTCGTGTGCATGTTGGCCTGTGCTAGGATCGGTGCGGTGCACTCCGTGGTGGTAAGTCGGTTCGGTCCTGTTTGCTCATATAAATAAATACAAAATTTACTTTACTTGAGGTAAATGACATAATATATTAATATTTTTAGTTCGCTGGATTTTCATCCGATTCGCTGTCCGAGCGTATGTCTGACTGTAAAGCGAAAGCTATAGTGACGGCGGACGGCGCGTGGCGAGGAGAGAAGCTGCTTGTCTTGAAAAACACGTGTGACGAGGCAATCCAGAAGGCGAGGGATAAGTACAACCACTACGTCGACATGTGCATTGTGGTCCCCCACTTGGATAGAGTGACTCCCTGCGGGAAAATCCCCGATGACGTAAAGACCCTGGTAAGAACTCATTTCACTCATATACGGCACGTCACATGTTTCGGATCACAGTAAGAAAGGACGCTGACTTCTCTTATTCTTTGCAGTATAAGTGGAACGAAGATGTCGATGTCTGGTGGCATGATATCGTGGAGGGAATGTCGACCATCTGCCCACCGGAGTGGCTGACCCCTGACGACCCGCTGTTTATGCTCTATACTAGGTAAATTATGGTCTATACATCCTGCAACAAGTTAAGTTTTACGCGTTCTATGTTTTAAAATTGTATTTGTTTGCTGCATCAGCGGGTCTACTGGAAAGCCGAAGGGTGTACTGCACACAACTGCTGGATATATGTTATATGCTGCGGCCACGTTCCGCTACGTTTTTGACCACCGTGAGAAGGACATCTACTGGTGCACGGCTGATGTCGGCTGGATCACCGGCCACACCTACGTGGTGTATGCGCCCATGGCCAACGCAGCCACTTCTGTCATGGTAAGCTACTTGTTATCATTGTGCAAACTATCTTAATATAATTATTATAGGCCGTTAGGTATACTTATAATTTTTTTATGGGTAGTTTAGGTACTTACTAGCAATGGGATGTAATCATGATTCTGCTTTATCGTGTTTATCTTTTTAGGAAGAGGAATTTTCCAAAAAATATGTTAGTATTTGCTAACCTGTGCAGGCACTGTGTAGGCACTTAGGTATGATGTTTTCATCTGGTTAGGACATATCACATGCTGTTTCGTAACAACTTTGTTGTTCAGGAGTATTTTTCCTAAGTGATTTGATAAGGAGTCATATCATTTTTGGTTCCAATCACGGCGAGTTATAAATAAACTTAGTGGCGGTACTTTGAGCGTGACTCATCGAGTAGACACAACAATCTAATTAAAAATAAAACTTAGGAACTAATTTGCTTAATATCAACTTACATTGAACCTAGATTGTGTTCAAATAAGTGATAACTGAATAGGTGCTTACTTTATGAGCAAGTTACAATTGAGATGACTTCATGTTGTAGGTACGTGTTACTAAATGACCTTCACTTACTCCGTGTCCGTAAGATGTTCACATTGGTTCAACATTAGATCTTAGGACGAATGGGTCGACTTATCCATAATCAATACATTGTAAACACAATCATAATGAAATTATCAGTAAATTGTGTAATAGGCGTGTAAAGTTCACGAGGTTCTACTTTATTTGGTTTCGGTTCCATTAAGATTTTCGTTCTTAAAATGCTACGAAGTTAAAAGCCAAAGCCTACTAAAGATTTTATATTTTCTACTGCTATGGTAGAGCTAAACTTGGCATTGAGCAAGTCTTAACGCATTAACTATGAAAATATTAGACGTAACCTTGCCATCGACAGTGAAGCTGTGGACATAATAATGCGAAGTTGTAATTATTTTAAAGAAACAATTACATTATAGGTAGTGCCAGTTATACTTCTTAACACTTGTAGAACTAGGAAATTTAAAACTGTTAGATTATTAATCGGTAGGTAAGATAAAGTCATCTCATAGTGTAACCTGTAAAAAAAAACTGGGAGTTTTATGAGGTAATTTTGTAGATTTGTGGGATTCGTTTTTCGAATTTTGACTTTACCATTTATTCCCGGAAAACTTTTCATTTTCTGGTACCTATCCCGTTTTTTATAAACCTGTTGAACTGGAAGATGTTGAATTTTATCAAGAACTGATTTACTTAGTCACGATGTAATTCTGTTACAGTTCGAAGGAACGCCATTTTTCCCTGACAACGACCGCTTCTGGGCCGTCTGTGAGAAGTACAAGGTGACGCAATTCTACACCGCACCCACTGCTATCAGGGCTCTTACCAAATTCGGAGACGAGATGGTGAAGAGGTAAGTCTGAAGACCTTTGACAATTAATGTTTGAAAAAGTTTGTATTTCCCATTTTACGGCAGGCGTTGTTCGACTTTTATATAGCCTCTTTCCTACTCAATCACACCAATACGAAAAGAATGTGATTTAGTAAAAGTAAAGATAAGTTTTAGACATTGTTGAAGAACATACGTATCTTAGAAAAAATCTCAACCAAGGTCAGTTATAATACTTATTTCAATATTAGTCTTACTCAGCAAATACATTAAAACGTGCAATATAATTAATATTATAACCACCTAATGATACATTTTGTTGATAAGGGGATAAAATATCAGGAAATAAAAGTTCATAATGTCAAATTGTACAGTGGAGGTGAACGTTCGATCTCTGCCGCTGATTCTAATAATTGTTAATTTGCAAAGGTCAACTTCAATCGTATCTTGAATTAATGATATATTTATAGCTCTCGCATTGTTAGGCTTAGGGGCTGGAACTGCAAGGCTATTTTTTATACTTACTTAATGATGACTTAAGAAATCTCACATTTAGGTACATATGTACTATCTCCGTCACGATCATCACGTGCTTTCTTCATATTTTGCCTATAGATATGAATTTGAAGGAAAAAGAGACTACATTTTCCTAAATTTAATTGCAATGCCCAACAAAGTCTAAAAAGAGAAGACTTACTTTTGACTTACTAGTCTTTCAAAATATCCTGTTATCAATGCTCGTAATAATTTGTCACTTAGGCTAACCAATATATACTGTCCCTAGTCTATTCTGTCCCTACACAGTGTCAGGATTTATTTCATATCGCCTCGTAAGTTCCGCTTTACTTCCGTCGTGTAAATAACTTGTTTTGTTCTATTTCTATTTCATTGGACTCATTTCTATCACGACTTGCAATATGAGACCTTCCGCCTATGGTACCGAGGTGAACAGCTTTTGAACCACGAACTTTTTATGTATTTTGATTTTATGTGTACCTATTTTAGAAATTATTTTTTATATATAAAATCTTCTGTATTATCTGTACAGAAGATTTTGCTTTTAAATCCTTGAATTTTCTAATCAGCACTGCATTCGTTTCAAATATTATACTTATATTTGAGCTATCAACCCCCAATCTTACAAAAGTCATATTTAGTTTGACAACATGTAAATATATGATTTATCTCTCCATAGACACAACCTGGATTCATTGCGCGTATTGGGGAGTGTAGGAGAGCCGATTAATCCTGAAGCTTGGCTGTGGTATTACAACGTCGTCGGCCAAGGGCGCTGCTCCATTGTGGACACCTTCTGGCAAACCGAGACCGGTGGTCACGTGCTGACTAGTCTGCCGGCTGCTACTCCGATGAAACCAGGAGCTGCTGTAAGCTAAAATTCCATAAATTCTTTCACTGTAAATTAAGCAGTGACATAACTCGATTATTATGTTTAATTTTTTTGTAGGGCTTCCCATTCTTTGGCGTCGAACCGACCATCATTGACGAAAACGGCCGCGTCATCGAAGGAGTCGGTGAAGGGTACTTGGTATTCGCCCGCCCGTGGCCTGGCATAATGACCTCCCTGTACCAGGACCACAACCGCTACGAGGATGTGTACTTCAGGAAGTTCCCTGGATACTACTGCACCGGAGATGGTAATTTATTATAATCGTCTTATTTCACATAGTTTCAGTTTAACTTATTGATTTTGTCGTGGTTAGGTACTTTGTGCCATACATAAGTGTCTTCTATTGTAATCAGTGCTTGTGTGCTTGTTTACAGGTGCTCGGCGGGATGAAGATGGCTTCTTGTGGGTGACCGGCCGTATCGACGACATGCTGAACGTGTCAGGACACTTGATGTCCACTGCTGAGGTCGAAGGCGTCCTCACTGAGGACTCGAATGTGGCTGAAGCAGCCGTGGTGTCTAAGCCTCATCCAGTGAAAGGCGAATCCCTTTATTGTTTCGTAATTTTAAACGAAGGTGCCAAATTCGACGCTGATTTGATTGACTCGTTGAAGAAACGCGTGCGTAGCAGGATCGGAGCCTTCGCCGCCCCGGATGTAATCCAACATGCTCCTGGACTGCCGAAGACTAGGTCCGGCAAAATAATGCGCCGCATCTTGCGCAAGATAGCGCAGGGCGACAAGAACGTCGGGGACACGTCCACGCTGGCCGACCCGTCCATCGTGGACATGCTGTTCCTGACCCGCCGCTAGACACGTAGGGGACTAACATGCACTGATTTTTCGTTCCTATTATGATGCACGGCCTGCACCGTACGATTATTTAATCACTTTCCGCTTCTCTCCAGTCCTGCTTGAATATCCGTCCGCAACTCTTTCGACAAGGCCTTGTGTTTCAAGTACATTCAAAATAGTTGCGTTATTGATACCGGTATATTCATCGATTATAAGCAACCGTATATACATTATTATGTAGTCGTAACTTTATTGTGTGAGGTTTTATACATGGGTTTAAAGTAGGTACCACTTGCCTTCAAATCATAGTTTGTAAAGGTAATTACATAATAGTTACATCATTGACTAAAGAATCACTGGATAGATGTACATAGCTAGATTATAGCAATTTCCACAGGGTGTGTCTACCAAAATGGTTCAAAATCTCGAATTTGTCTACTTATATTACCTTCGATCTCTATTATGGGTATGCTTTATAGAGGTACCAAAATAGTTGATCGAATATCTATAAAGTGATCCAAAGTCAATGAAATTAATTTATCGTCATAAGGTTTAGTTACATACATACATACACACTAAGATGTGTCTTCATAATAATATGTTAAGATTAGTTATACACGACACATATAATATACATATTAAATATATTGTTTGTAAACCTTTGGCATTTATGTATATTTTGTCGAAAATCGATTGAATCGGTTTCCTTTAAATCAGTTAATTAAATGTGATATAATTAATAGGCGGGGTTTGGATTCAAAAATCTAATTCTTATTTATAGTCTGGGAGTTAAAACATTGAAATGTTTTATTGTTTTCTTAAATGTTTGTATCATAGAATGGTACTTGTGACGATTGAAGTAAGCCTAACAATTAAATTGATGGAGTTTATTTACGGAAACCAAATTCTTATTGTTTCAGAGTCATACCTGAATTTAATTTTATATATTTAGAAGCACCGCTAATGCTTGAATATTGGATAAATAAGATACCTATTCAATCATTCCATAATACGTAAACTTTTATACATAATGTACTTTACACGATACTATTATGTTATGCTACTAATATAGCCCAGTGAGTATACAAGATACAATCTGATGTGTACTTGTTTAGCGATAGGATCGTATTTAACCGCGTAATCAGTAATCGTAGGTACTATATAGTAACAAATTAATTGCTCACATTTTTGCATTCGAGACGTCTTTCTAAGTCATCATAAGGACCATCAGCTGGCGGGAATACGCTGAGCGACCCTATGAGATAGGAGACTTTGTATTATTCGTTTATTGTAACAGACTGACAGAATTCCGGACGTAATCTTATGTTACTTTGCCTCCATCGTGCGCAGCCCTCTAGTTTTAGTATTTATTTATTGCTCTAATTATTTCTCTAAGTTATTTAACAGTTTACCGAAGAACTAGATTTATTTAGGACTGGAAGAACAATGGTTTCCTTGTAGTTGTGCACAAAGCATGCAATAACTTAAGTTGCTAGTGTCATCTCATTGCCTATCGTAGATTTAGGTATAAGCATACCTATTTTAATTTTTCACTGGTTGTGATATTATTTCGGTATTTTTTTTTTATGTAATAGTTGGCTGTGTTTATTTTTTTCTGCACAAAGATTTCGAATTCGATTAACCCATTAAAGTACATAATATTAATACATAAATGTTATACGTGTATCAGACGGCACTTATTTGTGATGCACAATGTTGAGATATTGTAAGTAGTTATACGTGTATACCTATCCATAGGTTAGGTTCTAGGATATACAAGTACATAACGAGCGTAGAGTTTATGACCTTTTGTGAATCAATATTATTTATTTATTTGTCGAACTGTTTCTTATTTGTGGATGTAATAGTTTTTAGAGTGGATTTGTTTTGATAAGTGAATTATTTTGTAATGTTACTCGCACCACTACCGCTCGTACGCAGGTATTACAGCAGTAGATACCAGCTTCGATTAAGTTTATTCTTAAGCATTAGGGATTTACTTGTAGTTTGATCAACTGAGTGTTGTAAGCAGGAAATGTATCAACAACTAATAAATATATACAATCTAAACGCACAATGTATAATTTGATATTCCTGCCGACAATAGAAAAATAAAAACACAACGATTCGAGCGCCATCGAAGTGAGGAATATTATTTTGTGTAAGGAGTGTCTCTTAGCGATCGAGTAAAGAGTGCTAATTACGATTATTTATTAATTTAACTATTATGCTTAGTTTCGGTCTGTAAGTACGTGTTGTACGCTGTACGCTGTACGCAGTCTAGTTTACAAACCTGCTATTTATACTTACTTTCCACTTGGTAACCATATTATCTCTTAGCGTGTAGTTAGGCTCTCGGAGTCACCCGGGAGTCGCATAGCATGTAAGGGAATTTATGTGATTGCATGTCATATCATTAAACTGATTAAATGATATTCCAAAATTGGTTTTCAATCATTCATTAAATACGATACAACCTGTAAACTAAATTCAACACAAACTGTACAATGACACGTCTACATTATTACTTATGAATATTTCTTGAATGTTAGAACAAGTCTGTAGAAACTGAAAGGTGATGAGTATGAGAAGAAGGAAAATCAAGAGACGAAGTGAGTGCTGAGTAATGTGAAGTGGAAGTATGGAAAGGTACTTTACCAAAGCAAAGATGGGTAGACTGTGTGTAGAATGTCAAGTGTTTGTGACATAACGTCTGGTGAGAAGTATAAAAAATATACCGTTCCTAAAAATATCTTTGGGCAAAGGCATGCAGGAAGTAAGTTTAGTATAGGTATTCAATTTAATACGTATCGTATGACACATGGATCAAAAATATGTTTCTTAGGCGCATATCACTGCATACATAACACATTCACATAGAATTGCTACTCTAGACACTACCAAACATCATACATGTATATGGAAATGTCCACACACTCCTTATATACTCAGTTTATATACTGATTATATCCCCGACCTACTCCCGAAAGAAATGCTGTTGGAATAGATCCAAATGAGTGCGGCGAACATTGATCACATTCAATTTATACTTTAGGATTTGGTAAGTATACTCTACATAATAAGAAATAAATGGAATCAATGACTCAATACAGGATTCAACGCAGTGGTATAGAGAAGTTATGAGTAAGTATAATAGTAAAGTACATAATTATATAGTGTTAGTTGTTACATCTGTTTAGTTGCATGATGATTTACAAGCGCACCGAGCGACAAATATCTGCAACTAAACATTGAGATTGACCTAAACTATGTTTGCTGTACGAGTATAATATTTCTATCTGCGTAGATGCCGTTGGAAATGGTTTGGAAATCATTAGATTTTTCTACCAGAAGTGAAATTAAAAATATTCATTATAATGAGTACAAATGCACAGATATCCTTAGTTAAGTTCGTGGGAGCGGCAGCATGGGTAATTGGGTACCCCATACCCCAAGAGAGTATAAATACAAAACTTAAGTATATATTTTTCTCAAGTGATTCTCCCTGAGTTTAAAAATTAAATGGGTTCATTTTAGTTATGTTTTGCCCCGTTCAAAAAACTAATGAAAACTTGAAGGTACTGAACTGTTTTTGACCGTTCTTTATTATTAAAAAGTAATATTAATTATTAAGTAGTAGTATATTCAAGTAGTTGGATTAAAAATATAAGTTACAGTTTATTTGAAAAATCTGAGATTCAAATGTTAAAATAATGTTATCATTACGCCTTTGAGCGCCATCAGCGCCTTATTATAAATGCGTGCCATTGCCGTATTGCGTACTTACGAGCTACGATATATGTAGTAGGCACTACGAACTACGCTCCCTGCCCTACGAACTAACGTGTTACGAACTACGCACTACTAGCTACGCGCTTCGTCCACCTTCTACGAGCTGCGTACTTTGCGCTACGTGCTCCGAGCTACGATATATGTAGTAGACGCTACCAACTACGCTCTAGGCCCTACGAGCTACGTACTACGTGCTACGAGCTACGCACAACTAGCTACGCGCTGCGTGCACGTTGTACGAGCTACGCACTACTAGCTACGCGATGCGTAAATGTTCTACGAGCTACGTACTACGTGCTATGAGCTACGCGCTGCGTGAATGATCTACGAGCTACGTGCTACGCGCTCCGAGCTACGTGTTACGATTTATGCGCTACGAGCTGCGTACAATGCGCTACAAGCTACGTACTATATGCTAATCTAGAGCTATGTTAATAGAATTATTGGAATCAATTCTAAAAGTTAAGAAAACATAAAAGTTTTGGAAAATATATTTTTATTATTATTGTTAACACTCGTATTAACAAAAACTTAGAGGATTTAATTAATTAGGCAAACAATACAAAAATAATTTACACGCACACACTGCAATTAGAAATTAGTAGGTAGAAAGTCAAGTAAGTATAGTCAATAAATTAATAATTATCTTAGACAACACAACAGCATAAAGTGGGACATAACAAATTTCAACTGGATATAATTTTTGTTAAGAATTATGAAAAGAGAAAGTTTCTTTAGATACTATCACAAATTCATTTAGATTAACTATTTATATTTATTTTCATTACAAATGCTGTTAATGGAATGAATAAATGGACTTAGTGCGGTTGTTGCAGTGTACTGATGGCAGCCTTATTCGTTATCCTTTAGAATATTACATTAACCTACTTCTTCTTCAGTTTCTTGGGGGTGACTTCTGGAGTACCTCCACCAGTCTTGAAGTAGAGGCCGTAGAACACACCGGCGGCTACCACCAGTATCGTAGACAACACAGTTATGTATTCAGCGCGGTTTCTGAAATAACATTTAGTTATATAAATTTTTTGTTTCACAAGATTAGGTAAAATATTCGAACGAATAAGCCCAAAAATGTACACGCGATAATCTTCAAAACTACAGGTTCAAATGGAAAAATATTTGTGTTGTATAAGGGATAAAATATCACACTATTAATGGCAAGTAACTAGTACTAATAATTATAACACTTTGACCTTAACTAATTAAGCAACTTAGATGCCACAGAAGTGCATATAAAAGAAGTGCTTCTTTTATGAAATTATTGCGTCTGATGATAATAATCAAAGTACGTATTTGTAAGCAGCACTCACTCAAAGGGTGTTCCGCAGATGAGGTACCAGGTGGCTCCGTTGCGCGGCAGCTCCTTGGCGCAATGGAAGTCGAAATAATCTTCGTTGTAGTCCTTAGGACAGAAGTACTTGCGTTTCTCCAACACCTGGAAACCACAAAATTGCATTAGTTATTTATTAAAAAAAACTTGGGGTTTGTCAGATCTGTCAGGAAACAACAATTTTTGGTTCACACAGAGTCGCTCCGCGTCGGGATCGAAACCAGCTACACGATACATGGCAGTAATCATTTATATGTATTCATATGTATATTTGTATGTTTGTACTCTACTGGGTAGCATGTCTTATCAACAACTGTAAACAATTTTTTTAAACGTCGTTACATATTACGAGCAATGTATTTATTTACTACAATAAGGAGCAGGATTTCAAATAAAATTAAAAAAGAAGAACGAGTTTAATGCTTGTTTTTTAACCGTATTCTAATGATAATCTATACTAATATTATAAAGCTGAAGAGTTTGTTTGTTTGTTTGTTTGAACGCACTAATCTCCGGAACTACTGGTCCGATTTGAATAATTGTTTTTGTGTTGGATAGTCCATTTATTGAGGAAGGCTATAGGCTATAAAACATCACGCTATGACTAATAGGAGCCGAGCAGAGCGGGTGAAACCGCGCGGAAGCAGCTAGTTCTTAATAATCTTTAAACTATAATCATGCCAACTGCCATTGTAAATTTTAGTTTACATCAGTTAAAATTATAGTTTTACACTCCTGTGTAAGATTGATTGTGTTGTATTGGCTTAGGTGTATTATGTATTACTAATACCAAGCTTGGTGAACATTCATCCATTATTTGAATATGATACTTCTGATAGCAAACGATATGGACTTATCAACATCAGCTGTAATCGATGATACGCCGTATAACAGGTGTTAATTAGCTATGTGTGCTAATGAATCCTCACAAGTTTTATCTTAATCACGACGATTTAGTATGATAACTAATGATGGAAATGCATGGAAACACACACAATTCTTAGTTTTATAGCTATCTAAAATATTTAAAAAATGTATTATCTATAAATATATTATATGAGCGATTCTATTTAAGAAAGTATCGAGACCAGAAAATTTCTATTTTTACTGTCCAAAGGTAACTTAAACCAAAACCAAGTATAACTCCATTATAACATTTGTTATGGGGGTAGATGGACTAATATTCACTAGTGCGTTATTATAGTTACAATATTTATTTATTTATTATTATCAACTTACGATTATTATTACAGGAACTTATCCTAATGCAATAGCGTAGACAAATTATAACTAACATTCTAAAAAAAAAAACTAATAAAAATATAATAATACCTTAAAACTAATATCAATTCCTTACACGACATTTCTAACATTTATCTTCAATTAAAAAAATACATACTTGTCCGAATGGTGTCGTGAGGGTTGCGACTTCATTGCACGGTCCCACCGGCTCGTGCAGTCCAAGGGACCGCTCCTGTTCAGGGTTGAAGAATATGGTGAAGGCCAAGTACAGCAGGTAGTGGATCGCCAGCTGCAACATCAGCACGTAGTCGGTTGTTGTCAACCTGAAAATAAAAACATTTTTTTGTTTAACTATGTAACTCAAGTTCATTATCTTAATATAAAAAGAATAAAACATACTTCTTGTTACACTTCTGCCTGTCACTCAAGAGTCCAGACAGAACGATCACGGCGAAGATGGAGAACAGCAGGAAGAAGGTCACTTCTGAGTGGATCTTGAAAACGTCGTGCAGCGGATGGTAGATAGGAATGAACATGAGCACGCCTCCAGGCATGCCCAGCAGAGACGAGATCAACAGGGACTTCCATTCAGCCTTTTTGCTAAAAAAATATGCAAAGTTAGAATACTTCTTTCAACTATATAGCTAAATATTACATAAGTGATTAATATGACACACAATTATTTTACGTGATATGATTTTAATAGCTTTAATATCTTACTCAGCTGCATCCCACTGCGTGACTTTCGGTGCGAACCAAGATCTGCTCACATGGAAGAAGTAGAAGAAACTAGCGGCAAAGGTAGCGTGGAAGTAGTAAGAGTTCCAGGGCACCCAGTAGTGGCGGTCATAGATGTTGGGGTCGGTGTCATGCCACGTCCAGTGGACAAACTTGACGGCCACAATATCATAAGGAATGTCCACCAGAACTGTTACAAGACCCACTGCGAAAGGCTCACTGTACTTTGGGAGATTCAATCTGGAGATCGCGTAGGCGGCGTGGTAAATAAATGCGGGATCTGAAATGTATTTCATTGAGTAGAGGATTATTTTAAGAATCAATCGCAGACAAAACAAACCTTAATTATTTGATCAATACATTATATTTTTTTATTACATCCAGAACTTACACAAAAGTATTATATGAAGAGGTAGTCTGGCTCCCAAGAAGATGATGGGTGTCTGAGAGTGCCAGAAGTTATCATACTCTGGCAGAGCAAAATGCCAGAAGTTGTCGGTGAAGAGACCGTGCAGGATCGTACCCAACCAGAAGTACGGCCATCTCCCGCCTTTACTGAAAGCTGCAAACATATTTCTACTCAGTATCACATAAATACTTACTCTCGATTTAGTCATGCTGTAACTGAATGAATCTATCCTATTCATATTAGAAACGAGAAAGTTTGTGAGGATGGGTGTATTGTATGTTTGTTTGTTAGGCATTACATATCGTAAACTCATAATGTCTGTATCTGCCTACCCCTTTGAGGTTAAAAGGCGTGACGTTACGACGACTTAAAGTGAGTATTCTGAATATGCCGAATTTAATGTTTGTGCTTTTGATAGTTCGCGTTCGACGATGTTATTAGTCAGTCAGTTAGGACATGTTAAAGTATAAATGATATAGATTAGAGGTCGGACCTGTTTATAGAATCCGAGACTTGACATTGCGAATATACTTAGCTTTTTGTTAACAAAAAAATATGTAATTCCATTCTACCAACACCTAAACAATCGGCATATTCGCCTTAGCTGTCGACATTATTCGTTAGACATAACCTATGTAACATATATACCTATAAAGTAACTACTACTTACAACTTTTTCTTTATGTATTGAGTATCTTAATTGACCGATTAATTATTTACTTCTTAGCTATATGAATGAGATCATGTGTTATAAGAAATTAAGAACATGTTATACCTACAAATAATAACTTTTACGTAGGTAGGTAAGTCGATATTCGACATTGGTCATGCGACATGCGGTAACTAAGCCTGCAGTTGCTCGAGTAATTGAATTCACTATAATAGTACCTACATTACATATTATGTACGTTCTACTAAACGTTTGCATTTGTTGCAGTCGCTACGCTATCGTTCACTCTTATTTATTAAACTGTAACGGAAACGAATACCTTTTAGCTACTTTATAAATTTATAATATAATACCGACTACCGTATATATGACGCATTAGCGAAGATATAATGTTATCTGAGGGTCTCAGGGCATAAACAAATTGAGTTTAAAATATTTTTTTATGGGACAAGCCCGCTACTACCTCCCACACTGCTGCAACTCCTGTAAACCAGGATCTACAGTAGATACAACAATGAAAACACCGTTTAAAACATACGTACATTGCAAGTGAAATACCAGCTTGTAAAAATATCACTTACCATGTATAAGAGTGACGATTCCAGCTAATATGTAGACGGCCTGTGAGAGTATGTACGTGGGTTGCGCCTCCCACAACTGTTTGGCGTCATTGGTCTGCACCAGCCACTGGAGCCACTGCGGACAGCAATACTTTACCGTTATCACCACTTCCCTTATACGTATGTGACGAAAATATATATATTTAATATCGTAGTACCTACAGCTAAGCAGCTGTTAGATACAAAGCATCAATATGTTCTTAGTTTTTTTTTATATATATTTTATGAAGATGGTTTTCCACGGACTCGAGTCCGTGCCCTTGTCATACATTGATTAAAGTTTTATAGTCAATAAAACATATTTTACATATTCCATGCTACACTAGCCACTAATATTATTATACAAAGCACTTAATAATACACCTGTATACAATATATATCCTATTGCGTTACATATATTACACTGGCCCTCCTGGACCAGCACGGTGCCTGCTCCAGCAGAAGACACCCGTTCACGAGCATGACTTGTGGATCAGCAATCGGTCCAATCATGCATTTTGTAGGGAATGGAGCGACCCAACCCAGAGCATCACCGACTTTAAAGCATTTAGGAATGCATGACGTATCTACTAGGATAGGACAAGACAGTTTTGTAATGTTAGGTCTCATCCTATCCACTGGCAACATCTCAAAAAGTTGCTCGTTTACAAGTGTGCTCCGAAAAAAAGGTTTCGCTGCACACGTTCATCGGCACAAGATACCGTCTTGTTGACAGAAAAACGAATGTTAAGGTCATCATGGCACACAATAACGACACTGCCACGTTACGGCTGCAGGACGACGTTTTTTACTTTGAAAACAATACAAAATGCCAACGAAGCCGCTTGGCTTCTCCACTCGACTCTCGGTTCCTGTCACCGCATGTTGCCCGCGCGACATGTTGCATGCCAGCTGGCAACGTTGTGCAACGCGCCCGAACATGATAAGTGCCTCACGTTGCGCGACAATTGTTGCCTAGACGAATACAACGCTTTATACCGAATAAAACATAAGAAAATGTTACTAAAAATGCCGGTAAATATAGCCACTATATTTTAGCGATAAATGTAACAAAAAAATTGATAAAGTAAACAATCGCATAGCAAAAATCGTCGCTTTTGGACAGATAGATAAGTCCGTAGATATAAAAATATCGTAACATTAGTAAATATAATAATAAATTCACCGTTTCGCTGCCGCCGGCTGCGTTCGCCATGTCGAAAATGCGCGTGCGCCGTTTCTGAGCACTACCGACACAATGATTAACACTAAAAATGATTTGGAACCATAGAGTATACACTATGTTGAAGACAGGCCATTTCAGTGAGGAGCTGTGTCGATAACAGGTAATAATTTTTATAATCGATCGGCCGGTCGAGTAAGAAATATGATCTTGTAATTTCACACGTAGGTACTTAGGTATTATGGAACATCCACTTATCACATCAGTTATGTATTTATCAGTCACATACATATGAACAAAAATATATTAAGTCCATGATCCCATAGAAGGTAAGCCCATTTTCGTACATTGGCCACAAACCCGGACTCGGGAATCAAACCCAGTCTTGGGCTGTTAGTGGGTGGGTAACATTATAACCTATCACTAAATTTAGTGTTGCCCAAATTCAGTCTTGGTCTTGCAGTCTTGGTCTTGTTCTTGCGTTTTTGCAAGACCAAGACCAAGAACAAGACCGCGTATTTTTAGCAAGACCAAGACCAAGACTGACCGTGCAAGACTTGAGCAAGAACAAGACATAGCCTGCAAGACTCTTGCGTCTTGCAGCTGGGACTTCGCGCTATTTCACTAAGTAGTTAGGTGTAACAGTTCGGTGTATAGGTAGGTACGCTTAGGAATTCTATGAGACGCAAAAAACTGTATCAAAGAATATGAAAAACTGGACCTATGCGCATTACGACTAATACTATAAACATAGCGAATAAAAAAATATCTATTAAAATCAAACCGAGTGCATGCATAGTTTTTTTTTGTTTTTTCTTTTTTTAAAAAACGTTGCCCCACATTAGGATTTTCTCCTGTGTCGTGGGTGCGTTTACAAACATACAAGTTCACATGCACATAACACCCAGACCCGAAACAGCAATTTGTGGATCACACAAAGAGTTGCTCCGTGCGGGAATCGAACCCGCTACCCGTTGCGCGGCAGCCAGTTGCCCAGCCACCGCACCAACCGTGCAGTCGCATTATGTTTTAACCATCGGCACTCTGATAATACGGCATCAAAGGTTTTGTACTTACTTCTCAAAGAAATTTGCCGCTTTTCGGAAGTACGTACATGGTTATGATACACGCGCCGGCGGCTTCTTTTGAAATCTAAAACGATCGTTGCCGCCACGCCGAAATCATAACATTTGACACTATTTGATTGCCGCCATAGGGCGTAGGTATACTCATACAAAATAATTTCGAATTTTAAGAGTACCTACAGGTGTTCCAAAGAATAAATAAGTTTCAGAGTGCTTAGAATGAAAATGAATACATTATACTGATCACGCAAGTAGTATTATGATTAGGATAAAATGGTAAGGATAGGTAGTAGATGTCATATTAATTCATTCTAGTAAGTATATATTATAATATTGATTACTTATATGGTTTTTTTACATGTTTTAGCAAATGTAAGCTTATAAATCATAAATGTTTATTAAGAAACAGTTACTTCCATGGAAAACGACATATAGGTCAGTTGATTTTTCGAATTTCTTATCAAATCTTCAGTTATTTATTAATCTGCTTGATCTTTACTATGGCTATGTTAATTCAAGCTCACAATGTCCCAATTCTAATACGTTTTTCTAAGATTTAAAGTAAACTTTAATAAATAGTAATAGACTAATAGGTAATTGCAAGACTTGCAAGACTCTTGCTGCAAGACCAAGACCAAGACCAAGACTGGGAGCGCAAGACCAAGACCAAGACCAAGACCAGGTGTATTGGCGCAAGACCAAGACCAAGACTGGCTAAGTCTCGTCTTGTTCTTGCATTTGGGCAACACTAAGTAATTTACTTACATACCTATATATGTATGGCTTATAAGGTTTTATTTTTAATTTTGTTTTCTGAATCTGGTTTTTTAGAATGGTGCCAACCAAGTCAATGATGTGACAAAATGATACCCTGTTTAAGTTTGAATGTACGATGCCAAACAGTGGTGGAAATCCCCTCCAAATTCGTAAGGAAAAAAGAACGACTTAACATAATCTAGGTGCATAGTTATTACCTACATAAGATCAAAATCGATGATAACATACATAAAATGTTTAGAAAAACAGGCTATAGTTACTGTTCATTAGCATATTGTAAAGGTGAATGACCAAATTAAAGTAAAACTAGAATTATGCTTATAGCAACTACGTAATCGCGGCTTGCGTAGGTAGGTACAATCGATACAATATTTTATCGACTCCCGTCATCACTGGAGTGTTATCTACAAAAGTCTTGTGTCGCTACGTGTCTACTAACTGTGCCAACGCGAGTGCCACATAGATTTGTATTTTTCGTATATAATCGTAAAACAGACATTTCATTCTTCGTAACACCTGTGTAAAATTATTTAACCTCTGTCGTTTGCGTACGATCTATTAGTTACATATAGGTACCTATTATAAATTGTTCGATACTTTTATTAATATTATTGTACATTACGTAAATAATTTATCTAGATACTATGTAATTAGTAACTAGATATAGATACTAGACACATTGGTACTTTTTTTCTTCGACGAATACCTACCTAAGTTGTTTTGTTTGTGTCAGTAATCAGGATCGAAAAAACTCACAAAGTTATTGGTTTTCCATCGGCAGTTCCATTCAGTACAAACTGAATAAATAGTTCCATGACTAACTATTCAGTTACAAAATAATAATTTATTTTTTTATTAAATTAAATATGTAGGGATGAATGTACTCCGTTGGCTCAGCGTCCCTACGTGAATCTACCTAAGTCTCCGATACGAAACTTCTCCTATATTTAGCTTTGAGTGAAATACGCTATCAAATTATTTTTTATGTCAAACGAGCTGATTGATCGCTTGTTGGTAAGCAATCGGCGCCACCCATGAAAATTCGCAATAGGTACTAGACGAAATAATTAGTGGGAATTAGACAAACCAAGGAATTGGAATGATGATAAAAATGTATTTCGTCTGCCAGTTAGGTAGGTAATGAAAAAATATTAGATACGTATTTTTTAATTTATATAAGATGACAATATAACTCAGTTATAAAACGAATCAAAGTTTAGGAGTGGGATCAAATACGTCATTTCTATATGTAAAACGTACCTAGAAGTGACGTCACGCGATATTTTAAATCAATATATCTTCGAAAATGTTTGTATCTATAAGAAAATAAAAAATCGTGTCTAATATTTCCGTCTTGTAAGACGGACATTTAATTAAAAATTAGTCATCTACCCTATTCTAGACAAATGTTCTATGTATTCTATACCATGAGTACAAACCCAATCGCTTTACTATCTGTAAAATCTTAATTATAAGAATTAGTAATAAACGTGAATTTGAATTGGACTCGGAAGAAAATAACAGCAATTACCTACTTATCTTCTGTTAAAAATAAACTGGAAGCTAAATCGCGACTATGGAATCAAACAATTTTTAATAAATAGTTTCATACGTGATACAAAGTACCTAAATTCACCTAAAGTAAACCTGTAACCCCTTACATGTACCTACTGTTGGGTGTCACTTATAGTTTGGTAACCACCTATCTTAGCTAAGGGGTACCACCTATCTTAGCGTAACATTTAGGAGAGGTTGGTGGAACCGGCATTAAGTAGGTAGTTTACTTAGAAACTCGCAGCTCCTGAGGTTACCCTCAGGAGCTGTGGACGGTCTACAGGGGTAACTGGGTGTACTGTACCTGTAGCGGGTGTTCCGGCTCGAGTTTCGAGATGTGTAGGAACGCGGTGGTTTCGAGTCAGTTAGGTGAGTGAAGTCATTCCATTCACAGTTCAGGCGACTCCTACTTAATATTACACACCATTGTATTACAGGAACCGTCTATCTAAAATAATCCCTGGAGTGGAGATGGTCAAGAGGCCACCCCCGACAACGTCTGGCTTTGGCAACATACAATGTTCGCACTCTTGGGTCAGACTACTGCTCGCTGCTCGCCGCTCGCCGCCTGTTGGCGTAATTAGCGCTTAAAACTGCTGTTGGATTTATCTCCTCGCTTCCAAAGGTCTTCCATCGTAATCAGTCTGGAGCTTCAGTTTAACCTCGCTCCATATTATACCAATGCCTACCACTTCAACCAACACGGTGTGATACCAAGCGGTCAGCTGAAGTTAGGCCACGCTTCCTTTTCTAAGGTTTGCTTTAGCCGGGAAGCCTTCGAAACGTGTTAACAATCTATCACTACTTGATCTGCTGGTCAATCGGTTATCTGGTACCTACGATTGACGAAGACTTGTAAAATTACTATACGAGATGATATACACTGATGTCCAGTAGGTGGTAGCTTCGTTTTAGGGTACCCATAAAGCTGCCTTAGCCAGCATTACATGGTGTAGTCATTTAGTAAGTAAGGCTAAATTAGCCTCATAGTTAGGTGAGGCTCATCGCCTATTGCTTGAAAATAAGGCGCAGATCTAACTATGGCTGTTCTAATCTTTGAACAAAAACAAAACAAAAACTTTGTGAGGACCACCCGACCGCCTTGTCCTCAGAGAAACGATTAGCGATGCGATGGTGACCTTTTGCTTGCAGTAAAATGGTAGAATTTGCTGGTTGTCTGATGGTGTGATAATGGAAAGGACTTAGTGAAATCAAATTGTACAATATCCCTGTTCATTCTCCAAAATGTATCTGATAAAAAACGGAAAGACTAGTGACGATGACGTTGCCTGTGTTGCGGCTTTGAAGAAGGGCCACCACAAAAGAATCATCGTTGAATAGACGATGTCATGGGTGCGTTTACAAATATAATACAAACAATTATATCCAAACCCGGTACAACAATTTGTAAATCACAGAAACAGTACCTAGTACTAGAGTACCTTTTCATGCGAGAATCAAACCCATGACACATAGCGGTAAGTTACCGAGCCACTACGACAACCATGCAGTCAACTTCGGTATTGTTTTAATGAAACAAAGACAGATAAGAAGAAAAGTACAATAATAATATTATTTACGGCTGGACAAAATTGTCGAGGCCAACTCCATCCTCTTGTATTTACTTGATTAAATAATTTATTGTATCATTGAAACCTGTAAACACTAAACACTACCTATTTTTAACGTCCCTGCACGAAACATGCAGTTCTACATATACAGATTTTTTGCCAGGGACAAGTCGTAGCACGGGATGTCAGTCAGATGTTCATGACAATGACATTTGGTGCGGTACATTGCTAAATGTCAAATTTTACCTTGCTTTTGCTTCCACCAGTCTGAAACTAGGATTTTGTTTTTATTATTGTGGTTTGAGAAAGTATTAATCAAAGATGATTACTATGGTTAGGAACATGGTGCTGCGCACACATAATTTAGTAAATAATTACCAGAGTTTAAATATTTCTGTAAAGGTTAGGACAATGAATACAATGATACGATTTAACAGTACAATGGCCAATGCTCTTCGGGCCCAGCAGAGAGTTAGGCCTAAAAAAGAACACGGCCAGGTTTTCAAATGGATATTATTGGTATGTAGTTAATTACAAGTATTATAAGCACCATCCCTAAAACAAACCCACTGATCAAAACAGTATTTTACCATATATCTACTTTCATTTAAAATTATTATTTTTACCAATACAAGTATTTGATTGAATGATTTACTTATATTTGAAATGCTCACAATTTTTCCAATATTACAGATTACATAATAAAACTAAGGATCAGTCTCATGAGCCATACTAATTGAAATAGACCTTACTGTCATACTTCATCACAATTCACAACTATTATTTTATGCATAAAATCTTTTTTTCATGACCAAGTAACAAACATACATTTATCAGAAATATTATTTGAATACCAGATTGAATTTAATTAAAATTAGAATAGGATACCAGCTGTGCTTTTTGATTATAGATGATTCCAGTTGGCTCATTTGGCTTAGGTTGCTGGCAAGTGTACCGGCTTCAATGGAAACTTGGGCTCATTGACATGATGCAATCTAAAACTAATGCGACACCTGTACCCATGCCCAGCGAGTTAGTATCTTGTTTTATGTATTGTCTAAGTAGACATAGTCAATCTAAATACTTCACTGAGTTCACATCATTTCTGACTAGTTGCTTCCATTTAAAACCTTGCCATTTTTAAGTTTTCAACATCATTTGCCTGATAATTGTAGTAATCTGTAGTGCCTTAGTAAATTGCCTGCAAACAGTTGATTTGGTTGATGGTTGGGCAACTAGCTCCCATGCAACATCGATTGTTGATTTGGTTGTTTCAATGCCCGCATGGAGTAACTCTTTGTATAATCAAAAAATTGTTGCTTTGTTTTTTCTCATGCATATGTGAAATTTTATACATGCACCCATTACAAAGGAGAAAGTCCAAGTCTGTAGCAAATTGTTTGAAAAAGATCAGAGACTTCTAGCTGTGCGTTGCTTATTTTGAACTTACATTATATTTTAACTTAATATTAGACAGAATTGCAGAAGTGGGTGTATAAATCGTAGGTCTATGTTGAGTAGTGTACATTTATTATTGTGGCTGATATGATGATGATAATGATAGGCATATATTTTATTATGTTTTGGATCAATGACCCTAGTTCAATCTACTTACTCCGATCAATCAGCAGACTTTTCTATTTGCTGCTTTCAAACTGTTACATACTGAGATTTTTAAAAATTCATCACCCAATTAAGCACTTTTTACTCACTATTTGCAATAGCGATAACTCTATTATTATCATTCATTGTGCTTTTAAGATCTCATGTATTTTAATTTGTGATCTTTATGTTACAGCTATTCGAAATTAGACAACATGGAATACATGCCTGTAAAAGTCAAAGGTCAATTTCTTCATGATAAAGAAATTCTTATTGGACCAAGAGCATTGATTGAGCAAGATTCACCTTTCCCAAGAACAGGCTCCTTGGTGTCAGATCCTAAACGGAATCAAGGATGGTTGGTAATTACTCCATTCAAGATCACTGAAACAGGGTAAGATTATTTACTTGTGACTGAAATGTAGATGTAGGTACAACAATGTTTTGATCATGGTGTCATTTATTCTTAATCCACACTCACCTAACTTCAAATCATTCAAACAGCTGTCCATGAATAAGTTGAACAGCCAAGGAGATGCTACACAGCCATTTCTAACACCTCAATTTATATTAAACCACTCCATGTCAGCCCCGTTTATTGTGACACAGGCACTCTAGTCCTTATATGAGGATTTATGTGCCCGAATTAGGTGGCTATCCTCTTAATATATGGATAGGGTTGACCATATTTCATCCCTCACCACTCTATCATAAGCTTTTTCTAATTCAATAAAGGCACGGAATACCTTTTGGTGTTTCGATAAGGCTTAAAAGAAAAGACATGATCCAGATTTTATTCTCAGTCACATCTATCACTCTTTCAATCAATATCTTGGCATACAACTAACCTTCCTACTAACTATGCTCAGGAGGCTTATATTACGATCATTTTTGCACTCCTGCTGTGCCTCTTTCCCTTTACATTGGCATTTCGTTGATTACGACTTTGGGCCAGTCTCCAGACCGCCACACTATAATTTCTTTACTAATGTAGGATGTACCTTTATTGGTCCATGAATAAGTTTAACAGCCAATAAATCTATTCCTATAAATAATTACTGCTTAGTAATGTATATTACATATAAGTTTTAAATGTTGTCCTCAGAGAAATAATACTAATCAACCGAGGCTGGGTGCACCAAAATCTACGACCTAAAGAAAAACGAGAACCATCTATGGTGAAAGGAGATGTTGAGATAGTTGGCGTTGTGCGATTAACGGAAAAACGGGCACCATTTATGCCAAAGAACAATCCAGAAAAGGGCTCATGGTTTTGTAGGTAAGATTCACATTTTCTTCTCAGATAATTTGGAAATTATTGTTACTTTAAGCGTGGTACATAATAAAGAACGACGTTATAGACGAATGTTTGTAAGACACTACTAGTTACAAAAAAGAAGACGCTCTCTGTGAACCAAGGCCTCTGGGAAAAGTGGTTTCTATGACAGAAGTTCATGTAACATATGCTATCTATGAACAGAATTATCTATCAACATTGCTTTCTAGAGACCCAGACCCCTACGAAAATATTGTCTAAAAATTAAGTTTTCGGCGAAACGTGAGCGAACTTTATGAGAATAGACATTTCTGTCAACCATGCTTTCTGTATCTAGTAGTGTCGTACAAACGTACTTCTATATTACGATCCACGCTCTAAAATTACTGTCAACTTCATTATTTTTATGAGCACGCAACACTGGGTGTCATATATCTTTATAGATGTATCTTTATAGATTGTCTGCGTTTTGTCCTACCGAAAACCAACAAATGAGTAAAGCTCCTTTTGCAGTTTAAGATTTGTTCTCAGTTTTATTTGATCATTTTCAATTATTCCCTGGTTTAATTTTGACTCTAATCAAATATCTTCACTTTTGCAGAGACTTGGAGCAGATGAGTGAGTATCTGGGCACTGCTCCCGTTTGGCTGGATGCTCGTGGTATACCAGATCCGCCAGAAGGCTGGCCTATCCCTAATCAAACTAGAGTGACTTTAAGGAATGAGCATCTTTCTTATGTTGTGACTTGGTATTCATTATCATTAGCAACAGCATTCATGTGGCATCGAAGTTTTATTAGGAAATTACCTTTACTGTAAATATTATTATGTTTAGGTATGTTAAATGCATTTTTAGTTGTCTTTGTTATTAGTTGGATTTGCAATTATGTATCAGTTCATGGAAAAATCCTTGTGTAGCTGTAACTGAGGGCAATATTCTGTAATAGAAGTGTGTATCATAGAAAACATGCATTTAAATAAAAAATATACCAATAAGAACAATATCTCCACTTCTGTATTCTTGTACATAATAAAATCAGTTGTTGTTCAGATAAAAGGGTGCTCCTTCCAACACAGCTGTTCAAAAATGTTGATAAATATTTGATTTTCTTTTTATTCTTGAATAACATTGTGATTAAATATTATCTTATAAACATTTTTACCGCGTGGAAGCATTGTAACAAAAGAAGTTCACAATACATTATTCAAGTCGAACCAGTGTTATAGTACAACAAAAAACATAAGTTTTTGTCGATGTTATGTCATTTGTCATAACTGTAATTTTATATAATTAGATGAAATGTATAATAGTATTTTTTAATGTTTAGTGATTTGTTAACTAGAGAATCAATAAAGATATTTTATTGTGTTGTATCACTTTAGTTTCATTTATAAATCCTCCCCAGTTTTGATGTCAACGGAATCTGATAGGTACTAAGTTTGATGTAAGTGTCAGTGTCTCGTATCTCTCTATCTCTTTATGAAAACTATTCTAAGATCGTATTGGAAGCTATCAGCGCCGAACATAATCGCCCACAACTTCTGCAGGCAACAATATAATGAAATCGATTCGTTCGATAATAATATAATGAAATCGATAACACGATGCATCTTCTCTTGACGTTACGCTTTTTATCACCGAAAGGGTATACAGAGGTGCATTTACAAATTACAGCTCTTAATGCCACTGTACAATGTACACCCACTTTTCACCATTTGTATTATAAGTCCCATGCAATAGAAATATAAAAAACAGATGGTCCCATGTAATAGGGGGTCAGCCTATTACCATATACTGAGCACAATTCCAGACTGTTACTACTGAGAAATTATCTGAAAAAGGCCCAGTAAATAGTATGCCCGACCCGGGAATCGAACGCGAGACGCCTAGTCCGGCAGTCGCACTTGCGACAAACGAGGCAATCTCCTATTCATATACGTAAATAATTAGTATTCGTACTACTTTGTGGTACCTAGACCTTAGTCGTTTGAGCTTTTTGGATTAATACTACTAAGATTCTAAAGTCCTTACCAACCGACCTCCTTACCTTCCTATAACGTAACGCACTTATTATACTACGTTACACCCACTGCATCATTATCAGTACCATGAAAAGTAGATAGATAGATAGATAGATAAAACATTTATTCAGTACAAACAATAACAGACACAAAGAATTTGACAGACACAAAAAAAAATAGAATAAAAAATAAGTGGGTACACTATACAATTTACAGTACGGTAGAAGCAACACAAAGAAAAAGGAGAAAATAAAAAAATAAAAATAAAAATTACGGCGCGGTTCAGTGTGTCATAGTTTGCACTGAATGGGAGTCCAGCTCAGCATGTGTCAGGTACAATACCTGACGCTGGTATTCTGCTGGATCCCTGCGATGACGTACGGACGTCGAGCAGACCGAACAGTGAATATCATCTAGGCGTAATTAGTGCTGTGTGTGGTGAAATAAGGTAGGTGTTAATAAGGAGTGTTTTGTGTTCTGTGTGTGTTATGTTTTAATATGAAATATTTAGAGTGATTAACAATGAGTTGTTACACCGCTTACATTTTTTTTTTTTTTCCTTTCAGACCCCGACTACAAGTGAACCGGAATTCGGCGATGAAACCACCATCACGGCAGGTACCTGCTATCCCTATATTATGGACGTGTTTGAGATCGTCATACCAAGTTCTTTTTGTGATTCAATTAGGAATTTTCGAAGGTGTATTCTAAAAGTACCAAAAGTTTTGATATTTCTTATTGGCGGGGGAATATTGTTCCAACATTTAGTAGCAGCGTACCTAAAACTGCCTCTGAAGGCCGCAGTACTGTGCGGTTCCGTGGAAAGTTGCTGTGAGCATTGTCTTACTGGGCGTTGTCTGTTACTACCAATCCAGCTGAGTTTATTGTACAAGTAGGACGGTTCTTTGTACTTTATAACT
Organism: Spodoptera frugiperda; assembly: GCF_023101765.2. NCBI lineage: Eukaryota > Metazoa > Arthropoda > Insecta > Lepidoptera > Noctuidae > Spodoptera > Spodoptera frugiperda. The sequence continues at coordinate 6,100,310 of NC_064236.1, forward strand.
CCGAAGAGTAGGCAAGCCAAGTGCAACTTGCGGCGTGACTTCATCTTAAGGATGGAGTGTTGGTTGATAAAGGGAGTGACGTGACTTCTTGGTGGTATTTTGAAGCAGAATCTGGCGCAGGCGTTTTGCACTCTCTGGATCAGGCGTTCCGTTCGTGCTAGCAATCGAGGACCATAAACTGTGTCAGCATAGCTAAGATTAGAAAGCACAAGTGACTCAACCAGCCGCACACGCAGTTCCTCCGACAAATAAGGCCTTATTTTATAAAGGACTCTAAGCCGGTAGAAACACGTGCGCACCGACTTTGCCACATGCGCCTCATACCTCAACTCTGCATCCATGGTTAGACCCAAATTACGTGCTTCACTAACTCGGTCAACCGACTCACCCATCAGCACAGCGTTTAACGTTGACGGCAAGACACTTATTTGACATTTTGTTCCAAATAACATGTATTTAGTTTTAGTAGGGTTAAGTACCAAACCGTTGTCCTCTGCCCAATTTGCTATCCTGTTAAGATCTTCGTTCAGGTCTCTCAGAGCGTTTAGATGTTCACTAGGATCAAACGAGATATAAACTTGCACATCATCAGCATAAATGTGATACCTACATCGCTTTAGCGAGTTTGTGATGTCAGCACAATATAAAATGAAGATCAGGGGGCCCAGTATTGAGCCCTGCGGAACTCCTCTATTGACGGGGGTGAGTGATGAGGTCAAGGTTGATCCATTGCTCAGTCGTACCTCAACACGTTGCTGCCGATTGTTCAGATAGCTCCGAAACCATTTTATAGCATTATCGTCACATCCGTAATACTTAAGCTTGCAGAGAAGCAACTCAATATTTATGCAGTCAAAAGCACGCGAAAAATCTAGCAAAACCAGAATTGTGCACATGCCCCTGTCCTGCGCAGATAAGATGTTATCCGTCACATCCAGCAGAGCGGTCGAAGTACCACGTTGCTTGCGAAATCCTGACTGCAACTCCGGAAGTATATTGTTTTCCTCCAAATACCGCGACAACTGCTGACAGATTGCTTTTTCAGCAATTTTGGATAAACATGGTAATATGCTTATGGGCCTGAGATCTTTGAGTTCAGTAGGGTTGGCTATTTTTGGGAGGGGTCTAACACTTGCAATTTTCCAGATGTCTGGGAACGTTGCAGAGACAATCGACGTATTAATAATATCTGTGATGACTTCTATTGTATGTGGAAATGTCAATGTAAGCATGTCAAGTGTTATCCCGTCACAACCTTCTGCATTCGATTTCAACTGACCAAAAGATCGCAAAACTTGATCGGTAGTCACCGGATGCAGTGAGAAACTCGCATCACTAAAGCGGTGAGATTCAAAAAAGGTACATACGGTTACGTTAGAATTTGGATTACCAGGAACATTAAAAAAATTAGAATTTATTTGATCGGGGTCTCTAAAGTGACTTGGTAAGTCATTAAATGGTTTAGGGGTAATACGGTACTTTTCAAATTTTTCCATAATGTTTTAGGTTCGTTAATTTTGTTATTTATGTTTTGTTTAAAATATGCAACTTTTTCATAAAATAAGGAACTTGACACAAGTGATTTTAATTGTTTATAATATACCTTCTTTGATTCCGACTTTGTTGTACGATACTTGGCGAGGGCCTCATTACGCAAATGCATCATGTACTTTATTGTATCTGTTATCCATGGCCATGAGTGATCTTTAATCAAGCAAGTCTTGACTGGGGCATGCTTATCGAAGACAGACACAATATTCCGGTTCAGTGCGTCAACCATGTCATTTACATTTGGCAAGTCACGAATAATTATTCGTGACTTGCCAAATATAATGGTGCATTTGGACTGGCAAATTATAATTTGCCAGTCCAAATGCACCAGATCGTCGTAAAAAAAATCCCTATTTATTTTTTTAATTGGTCTGTAGGCCACCGTGTGAGGTTTGTACTTACTACATTTTATGTTGATTTTGCATGTCACTAGTGAGTGACCATGTATTACACCGAACGGTTCAACACCAAGTAGGTTCAAGTCGAAGATATACATTTTCCGTCTTCGAACTATTACTGAGAATCTTTATTTTGCTTGGCCCGAATATGGTCCACATATCGGTGGCCCTTGCGACTACTCGTCTAGTAAAGCAGTAAGTACTACCGTAACAGCTTCAATTATGTAGTAATACTAAATAAGTTTTGAGGGTAGTTTGTTTGTGTTAAAATTGTTTGGGTTAGGAATTTATATTAATTTTTCTTATCCTTGTTTTGGGAATGTAAAGGTTAAATAAAAAACAGGTTTCATTGATTGAGATCTAATTGAACTTGTCAGTTTAATGAACGTAATTGAAATGAGAAATACTAAAATAATAATTACATAATATTTTAAATCTAGCCATTGTCAAAGTGTAGCCGGATATTTATGTCGAAAGGGTGAACTATTAGAAGAATACGTTTTTGACAATAACTAGTACATATACAAAGAACACTATAATGCGAACTTGTACTACTGCACTGTAATTTGACTCATAAATCCTCTAACACACTAGCGGTAGACAGCGTGGCTAGCCAACCCCCGCGGTTGACAATTTTCCAATTTAATATACCATCGCATATTCAAGTGATACGCACCGCCTAGGCGGTCAACTGCTAGTGCGTAAAGACTAATAACATATTCCTTTTGCACTTCAAGCTGATTCACATGTAAATACCACAAATACAGTCATACTGAACAATTTTAGTGACTATGGTAATAATAAAATGCTAATATGATTTTGATAATATGAAAAAAAAATCAATGTCAATAGGAAGAAAATCAATATTCATATTATTTAACTTAAGGTCAATTTCATTTAACTTAAATATAAAACAAGTCTAATTATTAATGTTTTACAAGTTTCTATTCAAGTATCTATTCCTAATAAAATTTATACATAATATATGCAACCTTAACTTTTCAAACAAATACATTCATTTAAACTAAAATCTACAACCTTACAAATAATCCGTCATGAAAAACAACAGTAATTTAAAAAAAAACATAACCCTTCCTTGGCAGTCGGGTAAAAATGAATGTTAATTTCTAGATATAATAAAATACTAAATCAAAGTCGTTAAATAATATAATACAAAATAACTTGTAAATATACACACACTCTTTCTCTCACATCACAGGTGTTATACACACAGAGCGGATACAATTTCACAACCTGCATGCAATGTATCAACCGAGTGTGTAAGAACACCGTCAAATAGTAGGCAAGGACAATTCAAAAATAAATTCATAATATTCTATGTCCTTGAATAGCCTTAAAAAAATAAATTTTAGATTTTGTCACCTCCCGATAACAGGTTATTTTTTATAGAAAAGGTGTTGATATTTTGTAGAAGAGAATAAATAACAAGTCACCGAGAAGGTGCGCGGGAGAATAGAAGGTTCAACATAATGTTGATCAATTTAGAGATTTATAATCCAATTTTGTAGCTCCGCTTGATTCTTATTACCAATTGATGTTATAATTTCATAGATAATTAAAAAATTAAGTACACACTAATTTATGCCAACACGTTACGATTGGTATGTAAATACTTTATTCCATGAAATGGCCATTGAATCCAGGAACAACTTGGTATTGAACAGCATCTTCCAAATGTTAAAATAGATATTTTGTTCCTTAGAAAGGTCATCATCATATTTTATTTTACAAAAACAATTTGAACTACATTCTAAGATATCAATTGAGCAATAAAACCAGGAATCAAATATAGAATATATCGTTACACTCGTATAGCATGCGAGAGTAACGAAATATTCTCGACCTTTATCATACACATGTCGATGCTGACCCACAGGTATGACAATATCACATAGGTTTGATTCCTGGTTCAAGCAATTATTTAATAATCTATGAAAGTAGTTCGTATTGTTTTGAAAACAAAATTAATTCTTCTTTCAGTAAAATTAGCCATTTATACTATTTAGAGTACTTTCTTTCGATAAGGTAATATCGTGGGCTACGCGCAGCGTGCTCTCCACGGTCGCCGAGCCGAGCACTATGCTGATTATTGGCGCTCTTTTTAAGATTTTTTTCATCATGTATTAGTCAAGTTATAAATTATAATTTATCACTGTAATTTGTATTATTATTAGAAATTGAATATTTTTTACACGATTAGTGCTAACTTAGCTTGTAAGTTTTACCACCTCCTGGCGGTAATAATGCTCAAGTAATTTAAGAATTTGATAATCATCAATAATAAGTCATTACAAGATTCAATGGCCATTATAGCAATCTGGATGAGGTATTTACGTACTATACAGTATGAACGTGAAGACGTGACATGAACACAGGCAATATGAACTTAAATTCAAGCGGGCAAGTCAAAATTTGAGACGTGAATCTGCGGCACGTGTACCGGATCAATCTTAGGCGTGGTTTTGTAATCGCAAATTCCACACTCTTTTAATTTCCACTCCCACCCCATTATTTGCACAGCGTGCAGAGTTTGAGCTTCCGTGTGCTGACGTCGAAGCATTCCTTCCTGCAATGTCAATAACGTTAAGATTATTAATCGAATTCATTAATTACAAAGATATAGTAAGTACACAGTGAAAGACTGTAGTAAGTAAAATATTACCTTTATTTTTTCCCACTTATCGTCGACTTCTTGAAGCCATGAGTTTATTTGCCTGCCGTTACAGCGGGACCGTTGCGCATTTCGTTTCTCTTCCTGATCTGGAGCTAACACATTGTAGACTTCTTTGTCTCGGAGTATTGTACATACCGAGAACGGAAGCGACTGTCGGAACAAAGGTAAACCCTTTAAAAATAGAACATTTGGGAATCAAAGGATCTTATCTAAGTTCAATATTGTTGTACCTGGTTTGCCACCGCCCGCTCGGCGCGCCCATGTACTCGTAATATTTCTTGTTCAACAGCCAACACCAGCTTTTCCTTTTCAATAAGATGTTGAATCCGTAATCTTGTTCTGTTAACAAGTATACATGTTACTAGTCGAACTTAAATATAAAAGCATGACTTTAAAATAAATGTGACGCTAATAAACGTACCTCTCCTTTTCTTGCGCCATAAATTCATTTATCATCTGTGTTGGCAAATTATGCGGGATTTCCACTTGTGGATCAGGGTTTACATTACTCTGGAGAGTATAAGTACATCTATTCATTAAATATTTGTTAAAATCCTTAGGAGGTTTCGGTTTCACTGGAAATAAACTTCTTTGTCGCCGATCGATCTGTAAAAGGCGTTATTTTTATAAGCTTTTCTTTTTATTTAATTTGTTACATCCTTATGAAACATAACATTATTACAAACCTGTTTCCTTATGTGGATATACATCTGATAGGGGTTAGAGTGCGTAATATTATGGCTAGCAGTGGACTCATGAGTTGGCTCATTCTTTGATTGATCGCGAGAGTGACCATCTTTTGAAGCTTTAATCTTTCTTTTCCTGGGATGCAACTCAACATGACCAGAGTTAGCTATAACAGAACAAAATTACGCTATTATAATAAATTGTAGACGTAGGACATAGAAGAAGAAGAATGAAATATGTTATGCTGCAATGAAATCTTTTTTGATGTCTCTAAATTGTTTAAATCTCATGTTTTTAAAATTACCGTTATATTTTATTCTGTTGAAAACGGCCAATCAAGTAAGCAATTTTTGTTCTTAGTGTCTATCTATTTTAATAATTATTAAAATGTTTATCATAATATAGTAATACAAACAACAAGAAACTGATATAATTTAATAATTAGCAATTCCATGACTATTAAATACTATATATAAACTTAATGACCACTCGCAATACAATTTCCCCAGCAGTCATAATCTCTTTTATAAGCTAAGATTATTTATGAATTACTGGGTAACACATAATATACAGGAAACAAATACCAGAGATGAACAATTCTGAATAATAGATCAAAACTATGGTAATATAAACACTTACATTCAGATCTTCCAGAGTTCGAAGAACCATGCTCATGATCTTGCCCCTAAAATGAAGACCCAAGTATTTAAAATTTATACAAGTACAAAAGCAACCCTTACATAAAAACATTTTCACAAAAGTAGTAAGTTATTTTATGTATTAAATGCTGTTAAATTGTTGTACTACTCATTTACTTACAGAGCCCGAAGGTGTAGGACTTTTGTTCGAATTTAAATTAGCTTGAGCCTGTCCCGCCCCGGAGCGGCTGTCATTCCCTGTCTGAGGGGATGTCCTCTCCTTATCTTTATCCCCGTCATTTGTCCTATGAGAACGGAGGACTCTCTGTCCAGCCTTCGGACGAAAATTGGGTTTATGAGTATGGTAAGTTAGTTCAAGTATTTATTTAATACTATTTAATTATTGAGTAAATAGCAAAAGCAAACTAAGCCTTCTGTAACACTTAAGACAACATAACATCGTTAATTCGTCAAATTAGAAAACATTACATTGATTTCTTACCTTTCCACCTTCGCCTCTCTTGTCATCGGAAGTGCCGTCTGAGCTATCAGATGTTTGACCAGTGTCCGTGCTCGTGCACGGTATCACGTAGGGCAGCGTCGATGCGTTACCGCGACCTTTACCGCTACCTCGTGGCCCTGTTCCACCTAAATAAAGTTAGTTCAAGAGGAAGACAGCTAAACTAAATTTGTGATGTTGCATTGAACTAGTTAAATTAGCTATTAATATCATTAAATGTTAATTTTCCTTTTAATTAAACAAAGTACTTGGTACTTTTTGTAAAATATTCATGAATGGTATATGAAAAGGATGACCAAAAAGTATATGGGCCTGTGTTCCTGCAGACATAAATACGAAATTTTGCTGGTAAAAATTAAACCAATTATTGAGAGTATTGTTACTTTTATCTAACAGTTTTATAATTGAAAACCATTTATAGATTGCAGAAACAGAATATTACTTGTAATTAAATATAATTGTAATAGTTATGTAATCTATGTATGTACTACTATGTATACATGTACATACATATAATGAGGCATCAAAAAATCAGGTAATCTAAGAACCAGTAACCAATGTTGGTCATTGGAATAATATTAATGTTGGAGTCTTACCTTCGCCTTCTTGTTCGTTTCTACTGCCAGAGCCTCCTGCGCCCCCTGGTATGACTATCTTCAGCGGCGGGACCTTAGGTGCCGCCTCATGGGTCTTTGGCTCGTCATCACCATCATTGTCTTTATTCTGGTTCGGCTTTGGACTAGCAACTGGGCTTTTCCGATCCTGCTTGCTTACTTGCAAAGAACTACCCTTCCCACCTCCAGATTTCCCCTGAAAGGTATTTTATGACAATTTGGTAAATTCCTTTATTTAACAAAGATATGATATAAATTACTAGCTTATTCTTGACATTTTTTTTTCAGAAGCACTGAGAGTTGCATGAATGTACATTTAAATCTTCATCAGTATTTACTCTATCAATGGTTGTTACAACAGAATATCAATCTGTTTAGTTATTTTAATTCTTTACAAGGCAAGAAAAAGGCTGCACTAAATGTCTTAGTATTAAAAAGTTATAAGGATTTAATGAAATTGATAAAACTACCTGATGTGACCCTTGTGCATTGCCCTTTGATCCTCCACTGCCTCCTTTCCCCTGTGCTTGTAAGTTACCCTTCCCAGAAGAGCCAGCACCACCTTTGCTGACATTCTGTCCACTTCCACTCTTGCCTAATGGCACAGCACCCGTCTTACTTGCAGGCCCTGGTGGCTTACTGCCAGTTAAGACACTGTAAATATAAATAAAATGTATTTAACTAGGTGCAATTCACTGTGCACGAATTAAAACCGCGACAAGTTGCACATCGGCCGATTGCCTAACTACTTCAACCATGACAGTAACCTTGACTGTATTTTACAAAAACGTGTATTAAAGTGTTGTTAATGGTCGTACCGGCCAGGTCCTCCTCGCGCCACCGGAGCCGGCTTGCCCATCGGCTCTTTCTCTTCATTGTCCTTACGTTTCTTCCGTTTTGATACATCGTCTTCGGCCGCTTCATTATCTGCACTATCTTCGTGCGGTCTCTTAATGTTGTCGTCTTGAGTCGATGATACCACAGAGCTACTTAGCTGAGATCCATCTGAAAATAAAAGTAAAAACATCAGAAACCTTGTATTGTTTTTTACTTTAACTGAAAATAATAAGATAATAATTGGTTTTCCTTAAGAGCCATTTTGTCAAGGTTAACAATATGATCATATATATTTATTTATTATTTATATATGTAAGTGTTAAGATATTGCTAAATATTAACACATTATACTTAATTCCTAAGAAATTAATACCATTTACCAATTACTTTGGCTCTGGCAACAACATGGTCAGAAATAAACCATGCTCAAATACTATTTAGAATTATAAATAGACAGACAGACGAATCATTCTAATTCTTTTAGTTTCTGTATGAGTTCCTTAATTTAATTATTATAATTATGCATATATTTAAATAATTATATTTATATAATTATGATTAATAAATCTAATGATTGCTTAAAAAAGTAGTTATAGCTTGAGTTTCAAACATGGCCACCACTTATTATCACCACCCCGGCCGGCAGCGAAACGTGACGCCTCGACGAAGCTCTCAAAATACGAATGCTTTTTTTATGCCTCTAACCGTCTCTGGACTCGGCGGCACCCCCTTTTTCCTGTGTGGTGATGTCCTTGCCATCGAAATGTTCCCCCTGGGCTAGGGTCTCCATGTTGTTCCGCTTACTGCAATCGCTGTTACCACTGGCATTGCAACCCTTTTTGATGCTGTCATCCCTTGCCCGACTGACGTGTGTTGCTCTCGCGTTATTATCTGTTCACATAAACCAATATGTTCCACATAAAAAGGAACCTTCCTGTCATTGATGTTGACAGCACTTTCCTTAAAAGCCGGTAAAGAAATTGTTTCAATATTGAAGCACATTTTGAATCTTCATAAATGATGTTGTTAATTAAATATTGTTGTCAATTAAATTAATATTAGAATACATTTTATTAATTTATATTAAAATTTTAGTTGTATGGAATATTTACAAGAGAAACCTAACACTTTTGGGAGTTGTTAAACTGTAAACCATAATGATGTCATTATTATAATATTAAATAATGATTATTCTATATTAAATGGAATATTTACAGTAAGAACAATAGTAAATATGTATTAATAATGTTAGATGGGTGGAATTATTATTACAATGATATTATAAATAAATACATAAATATAATAGAAACCTAGTGAAGTTTTGCACAACTACTTTTATTTATTACTGTTGAGTCAACATTTTGTAAAACAATTCTAGAGGAAACATGATAAACTACATCTTGTCTATCTACATCTTTAATCTATTCTAATTCAAACAACTCTCTGAATAATGTAATACATTTACTTGCCTTGGTCTGTCTATGCTGTTAGAGATATAACTGCAAGTCACACATTATTCTAACTTAACTACAAACAACAGATATAAATAACAATTTCAACATAATTATGAAATATGTGGTTATCATATTCTATGCATCAAATTGTATTTTAATGATTGTTAATATTATCATTATCATATACTTATATAGGTCATTAATGACAAAATAAATAAATCAAGACAATGTTTTAAACTATAGGTGCATTCCTAATTTAATTTAAATATTTTAGTGTGCATGTTAGATTACTTTAAATGTTTGTAATTTATTTAATAAAGAATTCCTTTCATTAAAACAAATTAATATTTTTAGTCTCCTTTTGAACCATTTATATAATGATGGAGAAGTAGGAATATTAATTAGATAAGCCAGGTAAATTAATATGAAGCATGACATCTGTGATGTTAGTTTTTAATCACTCTTCTATGCAGTAATTACTGAAGTCTAATTAATTATCTAAGGCATACTGTCAGTATCGACCGAAAATTAAGACCAAAAAGTAGAAGCATACACCACACACTTTGTTGATAAGACAATGAAACACTGATATGGCAGTATTAAAAAGTCGTATATTGCATGAATAGTCAATATTTTGCTAGTACATAAAATTACGAAAATTCCCGGCAATGTACGGAAACTGACTTACTTACCTACAAATACAAAGTATTGCTAATTTTTTAATAATGACACTTGGAAACGTAATTACCTTAGCGCCTATGCAGTTTATTTACAAATGGATTAAATAAAGCTAACTACGTTCACTAATTATTGGAAATTCGACAACCCATGATGAGCGTTTTATAAAATAATCATATTGTCACGTCAATCAGATCATCAATATGAGTTTACGCAGGGGTCAGAGCACGATCGCGGATCATGTGCGGCGTGCATCATGATCATAAGTAAACTCTACGAGGTAAATAATGAGTAAACGTGAACTCCCCTTTGTTGTGCGAGAGCGTCCTCCTTTGCATTTCACGTAGTCCGACAGTTTGAAGAGTTTATATTCGTCCGTAAACTGAAATTTTCCACAGTAAAACTTATGCTATATCGGTCTACGAGACCGCCACGAAGTTGGCGTCAGGGATCGGCCATCATTCGACAGCCCAAGCAACACGCCCCAAATCGCTCCTTTACACGAAATAATTTTAGACAAAAGTTTCCAAGATGTTATAATAAATTGGAAAACGCGTCGCACTTTATACGTTTTGAGTTACAGAAAGTTAAAAAATAATATAAATAGTATGGGAAAAGTTAGTACAAATTACCAAATTTATTTTCTATAAGTGAAGATGAAATGTAGAGAATCGACGCGGCACGACATGTATCGTATAAACCGGACGAACTTCACGTGGTTACGTTATTCGTAGAAACGTTCCGTTACACGTTGTGGATTTTTAGTAACTTATAAGTGCGAGCATTATGCATTCCGTGTAGCCATTAAAAAAAATAAAGCAATCGGGCCGCATTAGATTTAAAACGCGATTTTTGAGACTCGAGTGTTTAAATCTCAATATTAGTCTATAATAGTCTTCAGCGAAATTGCAGTTTTAGTGCCTTCTTGATTTGGTGGATTATTCAAAATGATGTGTCTAATATTATTAAATAATTTTAATAAAAAAAAGTATATAAATTAAACATTATGGGTGTGAAATTGCAGTTTTTGATTTTATTTTCTGTAATATAAAAATGAATGCTATATGTGTTGCTCAGCGTAAATCTACAAATCAGTTGAACCGATTTCGCCAATTTTTTTTTTGGTTTTTATTATTAAAAGAAGGTTCTTATGCAAGGAAAATAACGCGGGCGGGGTCGACTAGTTAATTGATAATAGTAAAAAACAATTTTAATGATGTACTTTCAACGTGTGGTATAAACAAAGACGAACTGTTATTCAATGAGTGCGCCGCGCGGGGTGCAAAGTGGGCTGATCATGAAGGGCGACGGCCTTTGCTGAAACACGCACAATAGATGGCGCTACAAGTACGACCCGAATAGAATGAATGAATAGAATTAGTTTTTTTAGCGCTATACAAAACGAGATAACTACTACTATTAACATAATAGTATAAATTAACGTATTAGTATAGCAATAATTGTAACTCACAGATTAATTTAATTATTAATTTGTCTAAATTTCATCTTTAATTTAACCATAATTATCATCAAAGTGTCGTAATACGCATGTCACTTTAAAGAATTACTATTTATCAACGCCGGATCCGACTACAAATCCCATAAAAATCATGTTTGTGTATATACTCGTATATAGCCCAAAGCAGTCGGTCATTCTTATTCAGCCCTTCAAAGATATATAACCAAATAACATCTAATGTTAATAACGGTCATGGTTACCAAAGAGGAAAATCGCTAAGCAGCTTTAATAGAAAACACTTGATAACTGGACTAATAGATATTAAAGTGTTTGTGTTAGAACTTTAGAACTAGAGTCTAAGTCGTGCCGACTTGCATTGAACCTGGAACTTTCTTTAGAAGTTGTAAACAATACTAAAACTTTTTATTTTACTTCTGTTATCTTAATTATATAATATAATAAAGTTTAAGAAAATAATGGGATGTTCACTGCAACTATACTTGGTCATTAGTCTAAAATTATTTATTGGTATAAAAATTGATCACCAAAAACTCGCGCAAATTGTCGAAAGATGGTTTAAATACTAATACAACGCATAATTAATTTTTCGAGGACATGGACGGATTGAAAATAATCCCTTTTATTTTAAAATTTAATTTACTTCTGTTTTAGATACACATTGTGTGGGCCTCTTTCGTAAGACGAATAAAAAGGCACGTTGTATAATATCCATAATACTTATAAATATGAACTTGTGTTTGGACGTAATTTTTAAGGGGAGATAGTTAAAGGGATGGAGCGTGACATAGGCTGCTTTTTATCTTTTCTCTTGAAAAGGTTCGAGGCTACAAAATATTTAAGGTGTAGGGAATCATTAATTAGCCACCAGATTGATCCTGGTTTCCTGCTAATAACTAATTGACTGAGGATCAATGTGAACAGAAGATTCACGAGTTGTATAATCTTAGTTCATTATGGAAAAGGATGTGGATTTGAGAAAAAGAAAGAGAAATTCCATTCTCAGCCAATTGTTGACAGTACAAACATTTAGGAAATATACCTGGATTTTTATTTATGAAAAAAAAAATGATTACTATATATAAACTAATAAATACGACGTGGATAAGTAAATATTGTCATCGGAGTAAGAATTAAGCGTTTAGCGTCAGATTAACATATGGGAAATACCTAGTGTCATGTTGAATATACCCACCCATTAGAATCGTAGGTTCCCCTACTATAACATAAAATATCGAAACCTCAGCAAATAGCAATCGTTTCGATGTCGTGGCAGATAGCTCACTAAGCAAATGACTAACACGGAGGAAGTTGGAAATTAAGAGCCGTGGGAAGCGGGGACAGGTCGCCATATCTAGTTTTTTTTTACGTTTGATGGGTCGACGTTTGGCCGCTATCTCGCCTGATGGTAAGTGATGATGCGTCCTACGATGGAGCACGTCTGCCCATAAGCAACCTATTCACTCGGGCTTTAAAGACACAGACTCCGGCAAAGAATTCCACTCCCTAGCAGTTCGCATAAGGAAGCTTGAAGCGAAGCTCTTCGTGCGAGTGTCTTGAGGTTCCATGATGGAAAGGACTAGGAAGAATCAAGTTGTGTAATTCCAACCAACACTCTCCGAAATGTATCCGGTAAAAAAAGGCTTGAACCTTTAGTCGTAAATATTTCAGATTTAATTCATAAAATGAACTTCATTTCTATCCCTGAATGACTACGACATAACTTTTATAGACATTATTTCTTGCTATGTACTTAAATTGAATAATAGTAATGAGTAAGTATGAGTAACGTTTTAGCTAAGATTCTGTAAAAGTAGCACAGTAGCAACGAGCTCCACTTAAGTCTTGGATCGATCGATATCAGGCAGGCGCGGAATTTACTTAATGCACTTTATGCCTCCCTCACGACCTCGCTGCATTGTTATAACTATAGGTATTTACTAGAATAGAACGGTCGTGGGTCGCGACGTCAGACATCCCGAAACTTGATGCTTAGAAAGAACAATTTTAATAAACCTTAATTGCAAAATCGAATATGGTGGAAAATATTATAAATAAATATGTTATTATACCAATAGCTCGATGTCGGTACTGTACCCTTAAAGATATAAAGAAAAACATATGCCATAAGCATATGTCGTTTTAGGGGGTACTAGAGGGGCACGGGAGAGACCTGGGTGGTTTAAATGACCCTAGTCTTTCTTTCTTCCCAAAAAGCGAGGTACCTTTTGAAGGTTTAAAATATTAGTTCCATTTTTATTCCAATTTGTTATTGCCAGAAACTTGCGCTCTGGCAAAAGCTAGTCTTAAATATTAATTTTCACAAATTATACAAATGATTCTTTATTTTAATTGAAGTCTGCAGAGGGCAGATCTCTCTGCTTATATTTACTCAATTTGTTATTTATTACTATATGGTTATTTTTCAAAACGATTTCATAAACTGAACTACCTATTATATTTTACATTTTGTTTCCTATGTATAAATGAGAATAATAATGTAAAATACTAGTAACTATTTCTGTAGCAGACAACTAATGCAACACATGTATACTACCATTCTGTCGACGCACAGTTTTTTAGAAACCCCGATTTTGTCTCATGCCCTTTTTATTGTTAAAATCGTTAGTATATATCATTCTAAGCATTACAGCGAAAATACGGCATCGATACGACTTTTAGTTTTGCCAAAAAAAATATCGAATGTTTCCCTATATCCGGGTCCGAAAAATCACAAAAATGTAAATATAAAATAAAATATACAATTATTAAAAAAAATAAAAATAAAGTTAAGTTGGCACTCAAAACAAGAAACATTCTGTCCATTTTTGGAATATGTAATGTTAATAGATTATGAAATAATCATTGTTTTATTGTATTTCTTTTATATTTTTTATTTCAAGTTTAACGCCATATTAGATTGAGATATTTATATAGTATACTCTTCATACGTTAATCTATCAACATAAAAAAAATCACAATCTAATTCCGCGTTATTCAAAAGTTATTCGATTTTTTTTATTTTGGTTAGGGTTGTCACCTCCGAATATCCGGATTTATATTTCTTTTTATCGGCGGTTAAGACGCATGTCAGAAAAAGTATTATGGTTCTTCGCTTACATTCGAAACAACTAAGTTTTCGTCGTCTTCATAGTATGTCCATACTACTATTGTCTATACTGACATTCACAGGTTTCAGTAAACTAATCGCTAATGCCTGCAGTGGATCTTCTTACTTAACTACAACATTTTGAAGGCAGTGCAAGATATAACCAGTCGTCTCCGAGAAAAACGTACATAAACATGCATAAAAAATCGCGATGAATTGAGAACCTCCTCCTTTTTTGAAGTCGGTTAAAAAACACAGCCATCCTCTGACAAAAAACCCAAAAATACGTTTAATACTATAATGTTTATTAAAGTATGCTTTTTTAGGTTTTATAGACCGTGCCTGTATTTGTTAGTTTTTTAAACTTAAAAATACTGGCACATAACATATTGTTTTTTTTTTATTGGATTACTATGTTGACATGGCGTCAATAAATTAAAAGCAAATCTATTAATAGAACGCAAATGTTATGCGGAACGCAAATGGGAATGCGAATTAAATAATAATTTTATTTGTGATTTAGTTTTGTGACAACCCTAAGTCTAAAAAGTCCGGATATTATCAGGATATAACAAAAACTCTTAATAACTTTTGAATAACGCGGAATTAGATTGTGATTTTTTTTATGTTGATAGATTAACGTATGAAGAGTATACTATATAAATATCTCAATCTAATATGGCGTTAAACTTGAAATAAAAAATATAAAAGAAATACAATAAAACAATGATTATTTCATAATCTATTAACATTACATAATTATTCCAAAAATGGACAGAATGTTTCTTGTTTTGAATGCCAACTTAACTTTATTTTTATTTTTTTTAATAATTGTATATTTTATTTTATATTTACATTTTTGTGATTTTTCGGACCCGAATATAGGGAGACTTTCGATATTTTTTTTGGCAAAACTAAAAGTCGTATCGATGCCGGATTTTCGCTGTAATGCTTAGAATGATATATACTAACGATTTTAACAATAAAAAGGGCATGAGACAAAATCGGGGTTTCTAAAACACTGTGCGACGTCTGTACCTACATATTAGACGTACCTCTGCGACATAAACGCATCGTATGATTGGAGGGGTCGACATATTCCAGTCCTCATTGTATATACGAACTTAATCGGAAAATTGCGGGACCCTGCCGCTATCCTTTAAGAACATGAAAGGTCAAATTAATAAATCTTGTAAAGAGTATTTCACTGATGGGCACATACATATATTTAGAGTCAATAATAAATTCAAGCAGGGTCTCTGAAAGTCTGAACCAAACCATACAGGGGCATGGGAAGGAAGAAATACGCTGAAAGATTTGAAGTTTTGCTATGCTTAGTTACCTCTCAATGGCGTAATTTTTAGCAATATTTTTTTTTTCAAAATTAAAAAATTTGCTAATCCGGATTCTTTTGCTGGTCATTGCATCACAAATGAACCAATAATCCATGAGAAGGTTCTCACGAAAGACTGATAGAGAAAAAGAAGGAAGTTAATGTTACTTCCTTCTTTTCTGAAGACCAGTCAATAGTTTGCTATACTCATGAAAATAAAACAATTGACTCAGACAAAATAACAAGGACGGTAAAATCATGTTGTCTTAACATATAATATAAAAGCAAATCAAAGAGATCAGCAGGTGCTTTTAAAAAAAAAGGTATTCTCATCCTTTTTTGTAGAATAACTATCTTTCAAATATGTAAGTTTAAACTCCACCATTCCATCAATCATAATGAAGAGAAAAATTGTAAATTTGAGATATTTTAACTTTAGATAATATTTAATGTTGGTTAAAGTTTTGAGTTAGTCACGTTAACATTCAATAAACTGTAAACGTGTAGAGCATAAAACTTTCCGATGCAGCATACAAATTGGTTATTATTACTATTTCAACAATCATAATAAACAGTTGTATTTTAACAATAAAGTTCCATATCACTAATTAAATACTAATCTACATAACATCAACATGCATAATCTACAGGGCTAAAATTATCAACTAACTTGATATTTTCGCACCCTTTAAAAACTATTGCAATAGCTTCTACAATTAGCTAAACATAACATGCTGAGCATTAAGGCATACAACAGTAAATGATCAAAATGAGAAGAATAGTCAGCAGTATAAGTATGTACCTAATAAAAAGCTTCTAATTTTATGAAGCAAACATTTAGTGTGATTAAGACAAGCATGACTAGTTCTTCACTTATTCAAATAAATCATTATCAATTGTGTAAAATACTTGTTTACCATAATATCACCCATACATTTTTTTAGTTTGGTTATACTCTGATGAATTGTGTTAACAAGTCCCTATAAAAGCAAATTCATATCACTTTTAGAGTGTCTAGTACAAATTAAAATAATATTCATTGTTAATTAAAGAAACAGAAAAGATATCCAACAGCAAATTGTATGTTTTGTAGATGTTTTAATATACATATTCTATTGTTATATTATATTATTATATTATATTATAAAAGCAGATTATTATAACAAGATATTAAACAACAAGGAATACAAGATGAAAGTAGTGTCCTGCATATAGATTATGTAAAAATCATAATTTATCATGTAATTTTAATTCATACTAGACAATCGAATTAAAATATAATTATAGTATATACTTGGAATTAGGAAAACATACCTTTTAAAGACTGCAGATATTCAAAGATGTGTGGTGCAGCATAATCTGATGGCATTTTTCCTTTGGTGTTCTTGACAAATGGATCGGCTCCATGTTCAATGAGGAATTTGACCATTTTGAGATTGCCAGAAGTTGTGGCATCATGTAAAGGAGTATCATCATCTAAACCTTTTGCATTGACATTAGCACCACCATTTACAAGTACCACTACAACTTGATACCACCCATAACTGCAAGCTTCATGAAGTGGTGTCCACCCTATTGATTTAAAATTTTATTTAGTATTATAAATCTGCTCAAGCCAAATAATCTAGTCCTTTTGATGATGTAATGTCGACACTTGCTAAAATTTTGCTACCTGTACAGTTGTATATAATTTTCTATCACTCCAATATAAATACCTAGTCACAATAATAAATAATAATTACAATGATGATCAACCATCTATAATATTAATTTATTGACCATAGACAATTAGAATACCTAATATCACAATCTGTTTTGTTAAGTGTGTCTATTTAAACATAATCAGTTTATGCCAGAAATGTTATTAACATTTTCTAGACAACTTGTTAACCACCCCATACAAACTAATCATGCTTGTGCAAGGGGAGGATTCATAACAACATAGTTAAATTCAAGCTTACATCTTTATAAACATTTAATTTTAATAAATTCATCATTATAGAAGCTTCAACTCTTGTTTTTGTTTAGCTTGAACTTAATTGTGGTTTATTGTTTATATATATCTATTTGTGTACATGTGAACAAATATGAACTAAACATCAATACAATGTGAGTGAACGACAACAAACATTGACTTTGAAAATTCAACATCAAATAGTTTGAAAAACATATATCCTTATTTTCACAGAAGCAAAATATCATACTAAGTAGTAATTTAAAGCAAGAAAATAGAAACATGGATAAAATGGAGGAAACTAATAGAACATTGACCATTAAAGGAAAAAAATAATAATATGTTACCAGCAAAGTCAGGAACATCGGGATCTTGTCCTTGATCAAGCAATTTCTTTACTTGATCGTGGTCACCTCGGATAGCTGCCACATGAAGGGGCGTCTCACCACGCTCATTGCGCTGCTGCCTAGTGCGTTTTCGTTCTTCTGCTGGGGTCGGAGCGGCTGAATACGGAAATGGCGGGAAGTCAGACCTACTCTTAGCAATATCACTTGCCATTTTATTATGATATAATTGAGATCAAACCTGGAGGAGCGTCTTGAGAAGAGATCTGCATCACCAACGCTAACTGTTGCCGCTCCGACATAGGCGCTATGACTTGGGGCCGTGGCGCGCCGTCCGGCCCGCGCCCGGAGCCCCTCGACCGCGACGTCGATGGCATGCTTCGGGCATAACCCCGGCGCTAAACATTTAACATCCATTAACGAACACTGCGCAGTTCATCACACTTTGATACATTTCAGAATCACTAACGCGCCAATATCATAGATGAAGATGTGAAACGACAATTACCTTACTTATGGCGCCAGAGGTAAGCTACCGCGTTTAAAACATAAACTCTAAACACTCGTGGCTTATTGTCACTGGATAAAATAAAGAAATAAAACATAGCATTTTATAATTGCTCAAAAGTCTAGTTAATCAGCTAGAAGGTAATCATAATCACTGGATAACTGGTATATCTACAACAGACATAGCGACAACCAAGACGGGAAAATTACTGTTGTGAATACAATGTTGTCTATGATTATTTTATAGGGAATCGATTTTATTCGATTAGGCGAGTATAAACCTAATATTAAGTCAAAGATTTGCACTTAGTTATGAATTCTTTCATAAACTTCGGGTCAGCGCGAGCAGTCCCAATATTGATAACGCCTAAATCCAGGCTGATTTCCAGATTCTTTTACATGTTTTTTATTTTGATAAAGTTGACAGTTCTAAGGAATAATTATTGTCATTTCTGTTTCAAGTCTTATAGGAAGGAGTAACGCCGGAGACTTGGGACATTAACGATATCAAATAAGGTAAGGAATGAAAAGACCAAACCAAATGGTCACAATTAAACAAAAGTCGCTGATATTGTTCAGTAGCGAGTGATTTAATTAATAGCAAGCTTAAAGTGATAGAGGAGTGGCCAGAACTTTAAATACTACATGCTACAGAGGTACCTAATTACTTCATACGGTTAAAACAAATACACCCTTTTCTAGCCAACGAGTGTTTAGAGTTTTCTAGCCAAAAGACAGAAACTAAGTTTGGCAAACATTGATGTTATTAAAAACTTCACGATCTTTTTTTAATATAAAAATATTAAAAAATTACCCAAGGTACATAATCCTTGTCATCATCTTGGTCGTAGTGGCGCTTCTTTTTTTTTTGACTTTTGGACCTGGAACTTTAAAAATTTTGATTTGTTCCATCTAACTTCCTGGAAATAAAAAAAAGAATTATGTAAGTGGTTTGTTAATAACTGTTCTATTTTTTGTTTTAACGTAAATACTAGAATAATATCTCATTGAAAGAAGATTGACGACTAGTACTGACTACCCTAGTTTAATAATAATAATTGTGGCAAAAATATTTCATGTTTGAAGACAGAGGCCATGGTGTGAGTTTATATAGGTTTTATTCTCGTTAAACGTAAAGCAAACTTGTTCTAAGGCCCCAGATCTTTTGTCATTATCGTTGTCGGTCTCGAGTATAGATTGGGGAATTTTCGGATAATACCTCAAATTGGATAAATGTCATCCATTTTTACACGAGTATTTATCTAAAACATCGCCCTTTTCTAGTCTCGTCTCGGGATAAAACAGACTCAATGGAATGTATAATATGTTGTTTCATTTAACACTGAGTGCCAACTTCATTTAAACTTGAATCAATATAATGAACTAAAAAAAATGTTAGGTAATTTTATCATTGAATAAAGTAATCGAATAATAATATTCTCTCGACATTTTATATAATCTGTGATAATAAATCATAGAGAATAGAGATTTGTTCTGCCCTCCTGCCCTGTGAACGAGGTACCGCACAAGACTACAAAATAGTAGCTCGTTTACGTACCTACCTATCCATAGCATATTTTGTTTTCATGTGGTCATATTACTAATTGGTAACATAATGTGGAGGCCGACTTTCACGATCTTACAGAAAGTAGTTTTGCCTTCGTTTAGAGATAATTTAAATCTCTCAAAATTACTTTTTTCTACTAAAAGCCGGCTTCCAAAGTCGACATCAAAGTTAACCCTTGTTAGTGCTAGTATCGGTGTTCTCGTCGGCGCAGGTTATGGAGGTTACACGCATTATAAAGTGAACGTTAAAAAGACTTTTAAACCTGGAGAAACTGAAGAGTACGCATTTTTGAAAGAAGCTCCAGAGTACGCAGCTCATTATAAAGTAAGACACCATTGTTTATGCATACTTTTAGTTGTACAAAATTTTCGAGCTTTTATATAACATTCAAGTGACCGCGCCCTCACATGCTATGCGCAGAATTATGTTTGGGTTTATATTAGAATACTAAATAAGAAAAAGGCAACAATTTGCGGAGGTACAAAAGGATCCTTATAAAATTTCATGCATTCAAGTGAAGATGCAGTTACAGACAATAGAAAACTTTTAATCATAAGGAATACTTCGATAATAATAACAGTTTTATTTGTTTTTGGCTTTGGCATGAATACCATGAAAATTATAATGCTTCCTTCCTTTATTATCACTTTCAAAGAAAGTACCTACTACTTTTCAAAACTTTAATTACTCTGGAAGAATAAATTGTGTATATGATTGCATACATAAAAGTAATCCAAAATAACTAGGTAATAGATCCGAGTAGGTTTCATAGAATTCAAGATTAAAAGTAATAACTCAGTAAAATTATATTTTTATGAATTCTAACCTAAACTGTCATGTTTACAACCTAAGCACATGACCAACAGCTGGACAAGTACTTCATTCAAACGAATTTCAATGCTGCCAGCTTTACAGTCATAGTTGTACCTATATATTCAGTAGTTGGTACCTATATGTAAAGAACTAGATTGTTTTCTACAGATAACAAATATTGGTCAAATATCTATGTATATTGAATATATGTGTGTACCATATTACAGGATTTCTTGGTGTATATAGTGAATTTGGTTCAATATAATGATATAAAGGATAATTTGGACATATTTTGAGTACAACATAAATATTACTTTGTTGTTAGCTTAAAAACTGTATACCTATCTGAAAAAAAAGAAAAGTCCTTGACTATGGTACATGTTGAAATCTAGACTTGGTAAAAAGGTTGTTGTTAAAGGCTCTTTTCAGTTTCACCTCATAGTTTTACCACATTTTGGTGGCAATTAATAAATTGAACCCAAAGATAGGAGGAAAATTCATATTTTATGATTTTTAGCTGTGATTTTGAGAGGATTTATGATCCTGATGCAGTTGACCATAATATTATCAGAGCTGAAATCAGAACTTATTTGGTTTACTCTGTTTAACCACATAACTCTTAGTTTATGTGGGTGAATATTTAGTTAGAATAGTGATAAGTGATGAAAAATAAAACATAATAATATAATCATTACTCAGTCATAAAAAAAAAAAACAGGAAAAGGACAGGAATACAAGGAACTTTATTATAAATGAAATGAAAAAGCATAAGCAATATGTTTTACTTGCATCAATTTTATGATCATTTTGTCACTTTAACAAAAATAAAGGACAGTAGGAAACATATGTATGGAGTCTGGGCCCACCCCTCAATAGCAACATGTGTTATATCATTGGATTTACTTTTTAAATGGAACTATAGTTTCTAATATGCATATGGTCAAATGTTAGTACTTTCGGAGATATATCATCCTAAAGTCATCTCAGTATCCTTAGGGATATTGTATGAGAACTTTATATTATCTATATAGATATTCTTTCTACCTAATATTACAAACATATAGAATAGCTTAGGAGTTATATCACACAATTGAGTCAATGTTCAAGGTTAAGCTTTGCTTGCCGACATTAGTGTTTTGATAAGTGGCAACCTATTATCATATTGCCTTTCTAGTAGGTACTAGTAGAAGTAGTAGGGATGACAACAGTTATTTTTATAATTAAGTGACAAATGATCATTATTTGCTTCGTTCGGAGACAGTTTGTTAGCTACATTATAGGCACTGTAACTCCGAAATCACTGTTCTTTCACCTTAGTCACAATAGTGTGTTTTATTCTACATAAGAATACCTTTTCACAAAGGGGTATGTTTTTCTTATTGAGAGGTGGGCACAACATTACTCATTGTCCTTTCATCATCAAATCATCAATTTTATATAAAAATGAAAAGATGATTTGTAATAATAAAACAAAAATTATTGCTTTTTCTTTTTAATATTGAAATAACAACTAGTAGACTTTAATAAATGTAACAGTTTTATGGAATGATAGTACTGCAAGTGATTTTATTGCCAAATAGCTAGTGTAGGGAAAGGTCACTTGTTCAATAACATAAGTATTTGCTAATGTGCAATCATTGGACATTCAATTTTTGTGGAAAACATGACTGACATAATTGTCACCATCAAACGCAAATTATTGGCATAAAAATATACAAGCTAGTAAAACACTTTAAAAATAGGTCAACTATAAATTGTTGCATTATACATTCACAAAGACCAGAGTATTGTTAAATGTTAATGATGTCAAGTGTTAAGATTCTTAAATTATATCACTGAATTAGTTAAAGTTTATGATATTATAGTTAGTCAGTGTGTTGAATGTAATTCTATATTGCTGTCGACTAAGTGTTTAGATCTGTAAATCTACTTCCATATCAGGTGTGTGATGAAATCTTCAGTTTAGTTCAAGTGTTACATAAGTTCATGGCTGTGACACTATTATCACTCAAAAATGTTGACACTTATTTGGTGACCTATGTTAGATAATATTTTTTAATAATTTTGTAGATATTTGTTTTCAAAATTGACTGATAATGTATTAATTTTGTGTAACATTCTTACAGTAACATATTTCACAATGTAAGATGAGTGAATTAAGATAAAATAGAACAGAAAAAACACTTAAAAGCTACAATTACAGTTTTACAATGTGTATGCTACCTACAACTTCATAGGATTAGAGCATACTCCATATTTTGTACTGTGTATCTGGACGGGACACTGCGCTACACATTGGCCTGCCCTTTAATATTGAGTGTGGGCCTTGGGTAGTCCAGTATTGATGAATCCTGTAGTGGAGGAGGCTAAACCAAAACATCTTGTATGTTATAAACAAGTATTCACATTGGAAGAATGAACATGTTAAAAGTATTGATTAGTACATTAGTTATTTAAGATGAGGAACATTACGCAATTTTGTGAAAAGTATGTCACTAGGCTTATCTTAGATCTATTGCTATATTTTACGGAAAGCCTATCCTAGTAAAAAGTCCTTTTTAATGTAGTGTTAGGTTGGCTAACGGGCCTCCGCCGACTGGGTTTCGGGGGCTTCCAAAAGCCCTAGGCACTGTAGTTCAGATAATGGATCGCGTGCGGACTTTGTTGTAAATTCTTAAAGTCTTGAAACAACAAAACATTCTTCGATGATACAAGGTTTCGTCGTTATCTTGTCGCTATTCAACAAGTTACTTGTATTGGAAATTGAAACAGTTTGGTGGTGTTTGTATACAATGAGCGTATTTATTTACGCGTACTGTATTGTGGGTTCGCGGTACTTACCGGATGATGTTTTCTACTTTTATATCACTGTATAACTTGGGTGGAACTTCAGATTTATATTTTCATTAATTTTACGGTGCCGTCTCTCGATTCTACTTTTTTCCTATACGCATGTGCAATATCGCCCTATTGATTTATTGCAATAGTAAGTAAACTTTTTATATGTCAATATAATTACCATGGGTCGTTCCTAAACATCACGATGTAAGTTTTTAACAATTATAATGATGATTTGAATAATTTTTGGAAATAGGTATTGATTGGTTTCAGTTTTCAGAGTCGCGAGTATTTAAAAATAGTTTCAGGCGGTTTTAGCGCCAAGTACAAAACTCATGAATTTTCTGGTAGGTACTTCTTCCAGAATGCGTAAGCTACACTTTGTAGGTAACGAGGTATCAAAATTTATCTCGGTGCTGTAGTGATACACGTGAGTCCACATAAAATATACCACTTACTTAAAAAAATAAACATCGTTTCATGAACTCTCGCCTCACGGGATACGCGTTAAGCTTGTTACATTGGCGTTGAGTCGGATGAAATTAATTTCATAATGTAACCGTCCGGTCGCGTCGAGAGCGCGTGTTATTGTGAACAGTGTACCTACGCACATTATCTAGTTTTATGGGGGTGACACCTAACTTAAGACATCCTTAAGGGTTGTGTAGGCGTCTATTATCATCCCTCCGCTCGCCATTATTTGTAAGAGCAGGGTTCGAAAATAACCGATATTATTTATAAATAACAAAATATTGGATATTTATGATACTTAATAATATTATTCAGGTAGGTATATATATTTTTTCCATTTTTACATAAACCTAATCAATTATATGTAAGTACTTAGAATCAGACAGTTGAATCCAAAATAAATCTTCTAGATCAGACAAAATTAATATATATCATAAAAAGTAATTGTATATATGTATATAATGTCATGATATACATACTTCGAAGCCCGTGTAGGCTTTTAAAATTAATATTCTTTACTGCCATGCTACTTTATTACTCATACATAACTGCTAGCTATTTCCGCGCGGTTTCACTCGTTTCTCGGCTCCTATTCATCGCCGCATGATGTATGATCATTTCGCGTTCCCTAAAAATTGGAACTAGTAGTTCCGGAGAGTGCATTTAAACAATCAATCTCTTCAGCATTATAATATGAGATAGCGTTGAATTATATTGGTACCTCACCGGCAATTTGGGGATTCCATACAATGGCTAAGCAATGTAGATATGTGTATAAAGATATGTCATTATTCGTCTAGACATCGCGTTGTTATAAACGCAGCGAGCAGTGTGTACAAAAACCGTTATTATTATTTTTATTTTCGTATTAGTTTTTACACTTGTGAACCAAAAAACCTTACTTTACGAAGCTGGGCTATTCTGTGCATTGCCTATGCTGTTGGGCGAAATAAATGTAATTAATATTTAATAGTTGGCACGCCATAGAGATATTGTATCACATCAGATGGATTTTCGACCACATTGCCAATGTCATGTGGTAACTGTTTAACAGTGCGCAAAGCGAATAAACATTGTAAGCATTGCAAAGTAAAAATTATGCGAATGACATTACGATTGTATTGTTTGAGTAAATAAAGACAAAAGTAGTATCGGTTCAGTAGCGATAGCGAATGGTTGAATGAGCAACGCGAATGTGATATGATGTGATGTGATCTTGCAAAAATTGAATATTTTATTTTTTGTGATGAATTGGGTAAACCTAAAGCCTAATAAATTAAATTATGGGGAATGCTAATTTTTCAGCGTTTTATAAAAATAGGAGTAAAATACGTTTCATGTGTTTAATGTAATGTGATAGAATTCCTTGGCGAAGTAAAGTTGTGACTTTAAAAATATTAATTTTTGATATCTGAATCCCTACTAAATTGTACACACGTTAATAAAATCATTGATAGCCTTCACTTGTTTTATCTAACTGTATTTGCATTTGATGGAACAAATGAAAGTTGTCTAAAAGCTTTAAAGTGCTAGTGTAGCGTGGCGCTTCGATCGTATTTAGATTTTCTGTTCCGGCAATTCTATGTAATTGATAGATACAACATTCAAGTGACACTTTGGTAGGACTTATGACAGTTCCTAGGTTATGCAGATACATTGTTATGCAATGCTTAGTTTTATTTGTAATATAGTAGTTATAGTGTTTTGTATGCTGAAATTGTAAACTTATTTATCATTTTAGATAATCAACGATGCGGATACCAGTAACCTTCAGCTCACGCTGTTCCAATACCGGACTTGTCCGTTCTGCTGTAAGGTGCGAGCATACCTGGACGCTCGGGGCATTAGTTATGAGATAGTGGAGGTAGACGCGGTGCTCCGCCAGGCTATTAAGTGGTCAGGATACAAGAAAGTACCAATACTGCTCGCCAAAGTGGATGGTGGTTACCAGGTATTTATGATTCTGATTTATTAGTTCTCTGTTATCACTCTTGTACTGGTACTTGTACTGACTCACTACAAACTACTCTTACCTAGTACTATTAAAAATACCTTTTAAAAGCTTTATTCTTTCATCAATTCTAATTCCATTGGACTATTCCACGAATAAAAATAAAATTATTAAATGTGTCTCTTATTGTATTAAAACTATTATTCTATTCCTCTCCTTCTTTTGTATAACTGAATAAATTTTGGAATTTAGAAGAAAATAATACTAAAGCTAAGAATAAATGTATAATTTCAGCAACTATTGGACAGTACAGCCATCATATCCGTCCTCGAAACATATTTGAAAGATAAAACTTCTGAATTGCGGGAACTCATCAAATTCTACCCAGTCACCAAGTTTGTCACTGAAACTGGCAATGAGTCAACTGACATTGCGAACAAATACTTCATCATGCACCAAGCAAATGTGCCGGATGAGAAGGAGAAAGCGCTTGAAGCGTAAGTTTTGCATGTATTTTCTATTGTAATTGTTACCAATTACAGTTACATATTTCCTAAGTATGGCCTAATGCATACAGTGGCCGCAAGCTCGTCGATCTTCGTTCCTGGTTCGATTCCCGAATGAAGATTTATTGTGACTGTTCTTTTTTCTAAAATTCTCAATTGAGGTGTTTGGAAAATGGCGCTTACATTGTGTGCATAACTAAAGTGAGGAAATGTGGCGCCTCCTTTGAATAATGTTCGTTCAGTTTCTACAGAAAAGCTCACATTGGTGTAATGAATATTTATGTTTGAGTTCGTTTTATAGTTTTCATGTTTATTACGAACCGCAAAACAAACAAACGTGGTATCTACGGAACTAAGGTCGATCGATGTTTAAATTAAAGTATAGGTAAGCAGTAGTTTGAAAAAATAAATTGGTACATTTTGTTAATTAACTAACGATACGCCAATAACGCCAATAACGTGATTAGTTTGTAAATAGCTGAAAAAGTTATATTTAAATTAAAAAGAAAGGTTTAAAAAAATGCAATACGTTGAACATGTTATTAATGAGTTAAGTCAATTAACCGCTCGAACCAACACCGATAGCGTACAGAAACAAAAACATGAGTCTGAGGGTTTGTTAGGTACTAATTTATAATTTTTACACCTCATAAAGCTAGCTCTCGCGTGAAACGTCACGAGTGAGCAATTTTATATATCTATAGTCACCTACATCGTCGAATGTCGAGCATGTTGACCTGTTTTGCGCTGCACACGTATCGGAAATTAATTAGCAGCGACTCGTGTCAATAATTCTGTAACATGAAACAATAACTCGCTATTATTTTCTTTACAAACTATTATTTATTTTGCAATGTATGTATGTGAGTATTGAAACTTGAAACTGACTTTCGAAGCAGATATGTTTAACCGATTAAACTGATATTTAGTAGGTATATAATCCTTCAGTTTGCATGAACATAAATGCTTAGCTGTTCAATTCAAATGATGTAAATGTTTGTCGTGAGATACCCAAGTATCTCGTTAACTTACTAACGTAACTTATAAATGCATGTTACAGTGAGGAGCGCCAGTGGCGTCAATGGGCCGACCGTGTCCTGGTCAACACGCTATCCCCCAACGTGTACAGGACGGCCGGCGAAGCTCTTGAGACTTTCCAATGGTTCGAGCAAGCTGGAGGCTGGAGGCAGTTCTTCCCCGCGTGGGAGTGCACTCTCATGGTATACATTGGTGCCGCCGCCATGTATATGATTTCTAAGAGGCTGAAGACCAGGTATAGCTCTGTTTCTTACCCAAATATCTGTTACATTTGACCTTTTCCGATGAAGTAATAGTAGTAGTGATTAATGAATGTTAGCTAACATTAAGATGAGTAAAGTTTGACTTAACGTTTTTTTGTGTCATATCAACATACTTAGTGTGTTGATACTTACCTTTCTTGATAGTGTGTTAAATGAACTGCCCTTGGGATTTCAGACACAAAATTAAGGACGATCCTCGTGAGTCGCTCTACGACGCGGTCAATGAATGGATGGGTGCAGTACAATCGAAAGGCACTCCCTTCTTGGGGGGTGACAAGCCAAACTTAGCCGACGTAACAGTGTTCGGAGTTCTCAGTAGCATTGAAGGATGCACAGCTTTCCAGGACTTGAAGAAGAACACCGCTGTTGAGAAATGGTACTTTGATACGAAGAACGCTATAGAAAGGAGAATGGGTAAAGTTATTGCCATGCACGCTTAAACGTTTGGCGAACCATTCGTGTTTTGGTGTTGATAACCAACTTTGACATCATCATCATTCTTAAGAACTTTTACAATTTGTGACTTTCCTCAGCAATAGTAGGACTACATGATATTTATATTTTTAGATTATTTAATAACGTACCAACGTAGTGTTTCGTTCGTGATAATAGTTAGGGACAAGTTTTAGACAAATGTCGACATCGTCAGTTTTTAAATTTGACTTGCGGATTTATTATAGTTCATGCAGAATCAGCCTAAAATATACTCACTTATAAAACTGGTTAAATCTTAGTGTTTATAGATTCTACTAGAAATTAACCACAGATTTTAATTACAATTTAGATTCTTATTGAAAGAATGCAGTGTTACACAAAAATGATTCTAGAGCAGTTTTAATAAATATTTCTTACAAATATAGTGTGCAAAAGTGCTGGCGAATGTAATAATAATATCTAAAGAAACCTGTTGTCACAGAATGGCGAGATTGGACTGTGATTCAATGATTACCACAAAGTTATTCAGATTCTTACTGTTAACTGCGAGACACATTTAACGTCACACATATTTTTTGTGCAATTCATGATAAATAATGTAGTTTAGTCAAAATGCAAAGAAATAATAATTCTGTACATATTATTATTTGATTGTTATAAACGGCACAATCTATGATATCAACTCTGTCAGCTGCCATGTAGTGAGAGGTAAATAAGATCTGTTGACCGATTACTTTCACTGGATAAGAAAAAATATATTAATAATCAATTAAGTACCTCCGAAATAGCTTGAGACTGAGTAGATCATTGACAAATTAAATGGTATCCAGACAAAATGGTTTAAAACCATTATCTACAATGTCAAAGATCGATCATATTTTAAATTAAACTGAAAAATATATGATTAGATTTTGATATTTTTTCATTACATATTTCTTATTATTATTCTTTTATTTCAATACATTTCTATAACATTATAATTCTGATGTTTATAAATGATATTTTTTATGAATGAGTAACGAAAATGAATTAATATTATGTTTCGATTTGTTCATTTTTAATGTTGATGTTCCAGGACGTTCATAACAGGTTTTAGCGGTACATAGACTGACAAATGTCAGAGTTGCGCTCTTAGATTGTGACGACTAGAGTTTCATTTATAGAAGACATTGTATAATTGCGTCCAAACTTATTTTACTACCTGATATAGTATAATTATACATTTGTTCAATCTTGTCTATAGATTATGTAGCATATTACAAATAGACTAATATTGTTACAATAGTTGCAATAAAATTGGTTCCTAGTGCTGTTATTACGTCATTGAGATTTATGTAAATGAGAGTTTCGTAATGAAACTGTTAATTTGTATTTATTCAAATGTGTTAGTACATTTCCTTCATAAAATGAATCTCGATAGCTCGGCTTGGCTATTTATAAGCTTTTATTGGTTTCATACTTTAAAGGAAACAATTAGTACAGTTTATTCACTACATGTGACGTGTGAGAAAACGAAGTACAATTAGCACGTGTATTTTGAACATAAACAGAGAATGGAGATATATTTTTGTCTCTGGAACTGAATAAAGGCTGTGGTCACCACATATGATATGATAAAAGATTAACAGAAGCCAAACATTTTCCTAATACTTATTATATTGTTTACATTATAATAAGATCACAGCCAAATGATAGGTTTAGGTTTGAGTTACGTTACGAATTAAACATGTTTGTTTTTTAACCGAAGGAATGGTTTT
Organism: Spodoptera frugiperda; assembly: GCF_023101765.2. Taxonomy (NCBI): domain Eukaryota; kingdom Metazoa; phylum Arthropoda; class Insecta; order Lepidoptera; family Noctuidae; genus Spodoptera; species Spodoptera frugiperda. The sequence continues at coordinate 6,130,745 of NC_064236.1, forward strand.
AGTTTTATTTGATTAGGATAATTTTAACACAGTTCGAGTTATCGAGATTTTATTTGTCTAGATCAGTGTTTCCCAACCTTTTTTGGTTAAGGACCACTTTTACATAATTTTATTAGGTTAAGGACCACTATTACTATTTTTTTGTCGTCTGAATACAATAGATTTTCTTTATCATGAGAATTGTGTCATGGGGTTCATTCTTATAAGAATAGTGTCTTTTGGATTATTGAAATCGGTTGCTCCTCTCAGTGGCTCCTTTATGACGAAAAGTATGTAACTTTACGTGGTCCGACCACCAGTTGGGAATCTCTGGTCTAGAAGGTCGCTTGTCATAAATATGTCGTCTGAAGGTCATGAGTCGATTAGTTTTTTTATTGTACATAGAAATAAATCGGTCCATAAATATTCATACAGCAATATGTACTTAGATACTAAACCACTTTGCGTGGTGTAGAGTTAAATCAATTGTTCTATATTTTGTAGGTATGTACGGAGGTGTTCATTCATTTGTGAGACCAATTTGACTTTCCCTTAAAACTCAAATGAGATTAAATTATCTTTTTGTCCTATTTCTGTAGTGATAAGACGTTGTACTGCCTCGTCTGTCGAATGGTCCCAAGTGCGACTGCCGGGGAAGGGTCTCGGTTTTAATACCCGGTTGGGCATAGTATTGCTGGATTTTATTTTTCGGTTTTCGATAATTTCTCAGTAGTAGCATGGAGGCTGGAATTGCGCCCGATATAGTATGGTATAATAGGCTAACCTATTATATGGGACTCATAACATAAATGGGTGTATACATCCCCGAAAGGGCGATCTGTGGATGGTGTACTGTACACTCGCATTATGTGCACAATAATGGGTGTACAGTGGATCACCCTTTCGGGGATAAAAAGCGTGACGATGTATAAAAAAAAGGTTTTGTATAAATATTCTCTTCAACCTTCGCCAACTATGTAGGTTGAAGATGCGTATTTACTCGGGTGTTGATAAAAGTTACTAAATTTTAGTATAGACATTAGTTAGACAAATTAATTAGTTCCAAAAATGCGTGTGATTTTTTCAAACATTGATTTGGGTGGACCCCGCGTTTCATGTAACTTGTAAGGCCACTATTGACGAACACCGAAGAAGTAAGAGAATGACTGAGGCATTTCGGTTTAAAATCACTTGTTACTATAACTATTTATGTATAGGTATATAAAACCCGGAATCTTGTACTAGACAGCTGTGACCGCTGACGACATCATATAAACATATGTATTGCATTTTACATCAATAGTTATAATATTGTAAAGACGGTAAGGTGTACGTCATTTAATAAATATTTGCGATTAGTTTCATAGTTTTTACAAAGATAGAGGAGATACCTTAGAACAAGGGCATTTAAAGTCATATTCTGACACACAGCTTGCATTTTAGTACGAAGCTTTGATCTGCAATCTAACTACAAGACACAGTCATTATGCTTGTGTAATAGAGATATTAACATAAACAGCTGCATATTATTAAATTAAAACATGTTAGTTTTTAAGACCAATAGGCCTAGTAAGGTGAAATAAGTATATTGTGGGTCAAAATGTTAACTACAATCTAAGGTGTGTCCTCCCATAGCCACTATCTTCAGGGAGCTTTATGAGATGTAATATGAAACTAATCCAGCATTGTAAAGAGGTTATTTCACTAAATAGATCGGGCGCGGATATCCCTTATTTTTAATAGAAACGTTTTTGTATATTACAAGTCCTCCTCTTCTTTCTTATTATTTTTATATTATGTAACAACATATCCTGTTAAATATAAAAAATGGAAATATAATTGTTTAATAAGATCCTGTGCCTTCTGAGAGTATTTCTTATTTAATAGAATGTTACTCAACGCTATTTACACTGTAAATAAATACTAACGATACACAGAATGTATGTATAATATGTTGTTATGTTTCATGGAGATGTTATGAAAAAGGGAGGAGCCTAACCGTCAGCACCATTTCGCGGGTGCAGGCTATATATTTTGTGCCTGTTTTAAATACCTATTAAAGAGAGTAGTTGAATATGTTAACATGTGATTTTATTGTTTAGTTAAAGTTGTTATTAAATACATGACTATTTATTTTTTATGGTTTTCATTTTGCATCACCTGTTTCGTAATCATTCTTTAGGAGAATATTCTTATAACTTAGTCTATTGTATAGCTCACAAAATGAATGAATGATAGTTCACGTGCAGTGATACAAATGAGGGATCAATACTGTCCTTGCTTTATCACGCCACAATAGAGGCACTGGGTACTCTGTGTAAGTAGTTTGTATTCGAGGTCGCACGGTCCAATAACCCGTCGCACATTAGCTATCTGCACTATACAAGGTACTGTCATAATCCGGTGTCTTTGTATGGATTTTTGTAATAATTTCTATCAAATTTCTGTTCAATATCGATCTTTTTGGGTTGAGATCGGTTAAGATATTTATTAGCTTTTTTTTAGTAACAGTGATAAGACTCAGCTTATTGTTTGAAAAATAACACAATGAAACCCATTTCGGAGTTGAAAACAGTGAGAAAAAAATTAAAAGCACCTTTTTTCTTATGACATTATTTTTATTGATAAACTTAAACATAAGAACGTTAACATCTATATGTTTATGATATTTCGAAAAGAAAACGATAACATATTACGAATTGAGTTAAAGTCTTCCTTTCAAATAACCCTTTTTATGCACTAGACATTGACGCATTAAGGTATACAGGGTATATACATCATTATGTATCTTGCTGTAGCATTGCATGTTACTTTGAATGGGATTCCTAGACAATAGCCTTCAATATGCTTTTAAGAGTCCACCCTTGTAAGTAGTCTACCTTTGTCTTGTAAACAATGGCATAGGGCAAGTTAGTTTGTTAGAAACCTGAGATGCGTACAAGCTTTTAAGTACTTGGTAAAATGATCTGCTTTTAGTACTGTTTTCTATTATGATACTAGCCACCCACCCCAGCTTCGCATGGGTGCTACTTCCCGCCCGATGTTCGCAATAAATGCGTGAAACTTTTCTATCATGGAACATAGAGGTGTCAAATTTTTGTGCAGCCATTCGAGAAAATATTTCGGTGATTAATTTTGGTTTATATAGATTTTCTGGTCCTTTTGACTTCTTGTTTGTTCTGCTTTTTAATGATGATGATACAATAGGCACGTTAGGTGGATCAGCAGGCTATCTGAGTGTAAGCTAGCGAGAACCCTCTGTTGGCGATATCGGGCGGCGTGGCGGCCGTCGCGCCCTCGTTAGCGTTTGTTACCACGTACAGTACAAATGGTTTAGCTGCACCTGTGGAACAAATATTTTATATATTATTTCATACATTATTTTTTTTTTTATATAAAATAGTTTTCATTTTTATTATCCTGATAAACCATATTTAATCGGACATAGTTCTATTTACATAAATATTTATGGCAGGTACTAGTACTGGGTATACCTGCCTACCAAATAAAAAAAGGTAAGTTACATTTCAGTAGTATGACGAAGTTTATAAGTACGGAAGTAGCGATAAGATCAAGAATGTGGATTTTGGAGGCCAGACCAGAGGGGCCTACGAGTACCTTCTAGTAGGTAGGTACTACTATAATGCTATAAGCTCTAATGAATAATATGATTCAAATAATTAAAGAGGAATGCTTACTCTGCACAGGCACGAAGCCAAGTCCGCAAAAGCGGTCAGTGCCTGCAGCCAAGGCGGTGGCGGCTACTATGGGGTTGGGTATCACCACGAAGTCGGTGAGACAGTTGGCTCCGTTCACTGCGCCCAGCTGCGTGCCCAGCACCGTGTTGTCAGCGCCCTCCACGTCCCCCGTCAATGTAAAGGAGAATGCATCTCCTGCAACCTGTATTAAATACCTTCACTCAGAAACATACTCGTCATTCGCACATGTTAGACCATATTTGTTTCATAATTTTATTCACTAGACATGTAGTGAAGTGTATTTTTTCTTGAAAAAGATATTATTCATATTAATTGGAAAAGTATGTATATTTTAACTAGTTCTTGGATTATAAGCCGTTCAAAAAAAAAAAAATATTTGGCTTGACCTCAACTTCAAAATTATCTTTTTTTTTTCGATAACTTTATAACTGTCGATTACTGGGTAGGGGTGGGGCGTCAACGTCAGGGAGTCTTAGTAGACTGATAGTGTGGTTCACCCAGTGTCCGAGTAGTAAGAAGTTTGAGTCTGGCGATTGGTTCCCTTTTTAGAAACAGGAACTTTATATGTAACAGGGAACTTATAGTAATATTGTCGTATACTAACAAAGATGTGGCTGCCATCAACTGACCTGTGAATATTGTATGGCACAGTAGCCGGCCTCCATTCTGATACATATGCCGTAGTTCAAGTTGACAATTTGCCGCGTGCCCGTCACCAGGGAGGCGCTGAGCACTGTGTTCGCCGCGGTCCCGTAGTTAAAGCTGTTAATCGTTCCCGTTATTCCAGTGTAGTATTGGAGACAACCGTTTGGCGCTGTAATTAAAGTGTATGGCGTGATTGCTTGTATGTACGGAATGCAAATATATTTTATACTAGCTTCCGCCCGCGACTCCGTCCGCGCGGATGTCGGTCTTCGCGTGGAAGTTTTATTTCTCCATTTTGAGTAACTCTGACAATGACATCTTATAAATATCTGTTGGACCCAAATACGGCGAGGCCCATAATAATTAAGGAGATCCCTCTATTGAGCTACTGCTGTTGAGCTCCCGTTCTAGCTGAAAAATAAGGATTTTTTTCTACGTATTTTTCCAGGATAAAGAGTATCCCATTTTATGCTCAGGATAGTAAGATATAATTATACCAAGTTTCATCGAAATCGAACCGTTAGTTTTCATGTGATGCCTGAACATACAGACAGACAAAAAAAATTTAATCACATATTTAGGTTTGGTATCGATCCAGTAACACCCCTTGCTATTTATTCTTTCAATATTTTCAATGTACAGAATTGAACCTTCTACAGATTTTATTATAATATTTTTGATTTTCCACGACAGTACCGAAGCGCTCGGCCCATACCCAACCAAATGAGTGTAACGAAACCATAGCGCGATCTATTTCGATCCCAACGCCAAAGACAACTCGGATTATTGATCTATACTCCGTTCGGGCATTTTCTTTGTACTAAAAGTTTAATTATATTGATATTATTTTTTTCATACCTTTTTACTATTTATTTACTTTTTTTCGATGAATTAAAACAATAACATGAACCGAAGTCGTGTAACGATCGACATAGAATTATCTATACTCCGTTAGAGCATTTTCTTTGTACTAAATGTTTTATTATATTGATATTATTTTTTTCATACCTTTTTACTATTTATTTACTTTTTTTCGATAAATTAAAACAATAACATGAACCGAAGTCGTGTAACGATCGACATAGAATTATTTATAAATAATTTATTTCTTATTTTTATTTTTTGATTTTTGAAATAAAAATATATCTATGTCCTTTCTAAGGTTCTAAACTATATCTGTACCAAATTTCAACCAAATCCGTCAAATAGTTGCGGAGATTAATGGTATAAGCATAGAATGTTCGACGTGATTCTTTAATTTGACATAACTTTTTTATTTATGAACCGATTGACATGAAACAAACACTAAATGTAAATTTAAGCATTCCACAATATATTCGTGAAAACCGCATCCAACTCGGATCAGCCGTTTCTGAGATTAGCGCGCACAGACGAACAGACAAACAGACAAACAGACAAACAGACAAACAGACAAACAGACAAAAAAAAAGTTAATTACATTTTTGGGTTCGACATCGACATAACAATAACCCCTGCTATTTTTTTTATTTTTATTTTCAATGTACAGACAGCACTTTTCTACGATTTTATTATATGTATAGATTGTCATATTTTTGGTTATATATATTTTTAAATTAATCATAATAACTATGAAACTTTATTCGTTATGATATAAAATAGCATTTCTTTTTCCTATCTTATACTATACTAGCAAACTCGGCGAACTCTGTTTCGCCCTATGTTTTTCCCTGCTTTCCTACTTTTCTCTTGATTTTTTCCTGAATTTTCTTTGCTATAAACCTCACGGAGCCCAAGACCTTTCCAACGAATGCAAAACTGTGGAAATTGGTTTGTGCGTTCTGGAGTTATAGCGTCAGGAAGGAAAACCCGACTTATTTTTATATAATAGATATCATATTTCCTGTCTGACGGTGCAACGAAAAAGGGACGAGGTGTGACCACGGTCACATCTACTTACATTTAACACTATATTTATTTACGACATCTGTCAAATTTAAAATAATGAATTAAGTTACCTATTCCAGGGCAGTCGCATCCAAGCTGAACCAGCCTAATGTTCCATCTTCTAGCGAAAGTGGTGGCGAGGGTCGCACTCACCACGATGGTGATGGCCGTGTTCCCATTGAAGTCCACGAATATAGTCTGGCCAGTGAGGTCGCCACATAGCAGGGGCACAATGGTGTTGCCTCCAGTTACGGATATTAATCTTCCGTGACCGGAGACGTCAGAGCTTTAATGCGCCATTTTCTTCAAAATTTTTATTCAGTTTGTCACTGAGTCTGAATATAAAGTTCACCGTTCAATTAGCTAGAACCTCAGGCTTGTTTGGTAAACGTTGCCCCACATTAGGATTTTCTCCTGTGTCGTGGGTGCGTTTACAAACATACAATTTCACATGCACATGACACCCAGACCCAAAACAACAATTTGTGGATCACACAAAGAGTTGCTCCGTGCGGGAATCGAACCCGCTACCCGTTGCACGGCAGCCAGTTGCCCAGCCACCGCGCCAACCGTGCAGTCTATCTATACTTCTATAGTGTTTATCTACAAAGAGTAGCAATGTAGGTAATTAGAACCACGACGGTCGTAGTTGCATGTGTTCTACCTAATAATAGAACATGCAGCGTGTCGTGCGTAGGAATTCGTCAGTTGCAGGAACTCGTGTGAGTTTCTAGAGGATCGTCACAATAAGATCGGAGAGGTGCAACGGTTCTGGAAAATATTGTAAACTCTTACCAATTTCCAGCTATAATATATGTGAAATTTTATAAAGTTGTGTAGTGTTTACCTACTTTAATATTATTTAATAAACACATTGCATATAATGCATAGTTTGTAACAAAAAGAATAATCATTGAAAGTGTAGTGTGGAATATGATAATTGAAAATAGCTCCCGGTCGTGCCCGGAGCAAACATCTGTTTTGTGAATAAATTACTTGTTTTCCACCACAATGCGTATTAAACGATTAAGAATAAGATTTGTGGGTTACCTGACAGACGTTGGCGTTGCAACGGTTCACGATCATGGAGCAGGCTGGCCCACCGGCGTACGCGGCCGGGTAGCCGGGGCTCGAGAAATAAGTGTTGTTCACATTCGTCGTAGTTCCGCAAGTACGAGACACTGGAACACAAAGTTACGGATATTAATCTTCCGTGACCAGAGAAGTATAGAGCTTTAATGCGCTATTCTTCAAAATTTATTCACTGTCACTGAGTCGGTTAAAACAAACCCAAAACATAAATGTGAAAGGATGCCAAGTTCGTTTATTGGAATGTTATCGCCGACCAAATAGTGATCTAAATAAGTACCAAGTTTTTGACCTCAGTTAAAAATGATATAACAAGTTGGCAAGTTTTCACACACTTTAGTGTATAAACGTACTAAACGCAATGAGTCAAGATAATTTTCTATTAAAACTTGCCAAGTTATATCATTTTTAACTGAAGGTCTGTGTATGGAACTTGGTACATTTAATCTCACTTCTTTTATAGGCGAAACATTCCAATATTAACGAACTTGTCATTTCACATTTATGTTTTAACTAGGATTTCACATTTCGTAAGGTTTATTTTCTATTTTCTTATTTTAGGTACTTTGACTAATTACAAAGCTTCGTAACGAATGTTTAATCGGAACGACCATTGGAAGATATAGATTTTTTTGTTTTAGTTCCTTAGGGGCATGAACTTACACCTTCATTATTATTTAAAAATCACACTTGGCCATTTTCAGATTTTTTCCTTTTACCTTACCTAAAGGTACCTCCATGCCAAATTTCGGTCAAAGGACCATTAGAAGTTCTAGGTTTTTGATGAGTGAGTGAGTCGTCAGTGAGTGTATAGTAAAAATAGCGATTTTCTGACGTCAATATTCGACCTACAATAGTTACATTAATGAAATTTTGTATTTTAGAAAGTAAGTAGATTCGAAGGATACTAAAAAGGTCATATGCGTAGATAAAATAGATTTTGAGTTATAGGTGGGTCGAACTTGGCCCGACATGGTTTGTAATATAATTCACGGCCGGTTTCGGTTTTTTTTCGAAGCGGCACACTGCCGTGTTCATATGTAATGGAATGTCGTAATGATTCAGATGTTTTGTTTTTTATGGTATATGTAGGAAAGGGTTTACAGTTCATCTGAAGGTAAGCAACCAGCGTTGCCAGAAAAACCAGTACTAGAGGCGTTACAATTGCGTTGCAGATCTTTTGGGGGTTAAGAATTTAAGGGTGGTTGGGGAATCGAGGATTGAGAAGATTGGGAAGGGGGCCACCGGTAACCTCATTCACACAACGAAACACAACGCTCGCGTTGTTTCACGCCAGTTTCAAATAAATTAAAGTGGGTTTCCATCCCATACATATCTAGATTAGATAGTAGGTACGTACAGGTTGCAGGTACGAGAGAGCTCGTTTCACTTTTACTCACCGACGCAGCACCGTCCTCTCCTCGTGGCGCAGGTGCCCGTGATGGTACCGTTAAGGTTGTTACATTCCCGCCGCGCGAGGCACGTGCCGTTCATAGAGTTGGCAGTCGAGCACTCCGTGTTCGCGAACCGCACGATACTCACGAATGGAAACACTGCAATCATTTAAAACAAAAACAATAATACTAAGAGATAATAATTGTTATAGGTGAGCAAATATGTTCATGTGTAAGAATTTTTGTAGTTATAATTTAATTGTTGTGGTTAATTGTAGTGTGCAACGTAGATACCATATTGATAAGATTTATTGAAAAAAAAAACAAATTGTATGACAAGGGCACGGATCTTAGAGTCCGTGGAGAACAAACACAAAAAAAAAACTGTTATAGGCGCAGGTTCCAGTTTTATGTCATTTCTATTGTGTTAATTATATTACATTTCGAAATTTAAATTTCTATGATCATATTATTAATTCATCATCACATTATATGTACCGTACTTTTAGCAAAGGGATACACGCTAAGGATTATTTGTTAACGAAATGTCGTTTGGCCAATTACTATTAGCTTTGCTATCAATGGTTTCTAGCTTTCGTGCAAACTAACAACATAAAAAATATAATAATAAATTCCAGGGTGTTTTGTTTTTCCCTAGAAAATTTTTGATGTTTCGAAATAAATAAAAACATTTTGAGACTAATTAAATTTCGAACTATTTGAAGAGTCCCTCCAGTTTCGAATTAATGAGAGTCGACTGTGAGTGTTAATAATAATATATAACAGGGCATCGCGTAGCTATTTTTTAATTTGCAACTGCCACTACAGAAACGTTGTGTAGGAAGAGAAATAATCAAATGATGGCTGGGGCTCTATGGAAATATACTTCGCATAGCTTGGGACAATATCAAAACATTTAGTTTTCGCTTGAAAAATGTTCAGTGCTCATATGACTAGAAGGACATAGTAACAAACTTACATATCTTTCCCTTTCTTCCGCCAACACTAGTAACGTTGTTACTATCAAATTCGTCGTACTCATCGAAGGCCTCGTCATCTTCTCCAACGATATCATCGTCCTGGTTGAACCTACGGATGGTCGTGGCCGAAGCAGCTACCACCAGCGCGGACAAAACTAACCACCACTTTCTTGATAACATTGTTAAACTAGCTTCTCTTTTGAATGTGACACAAGAACTAACCGACTTAATCTATTCCTCTGTCATTTGTAACCACTAAAATTTCACGTTTTCACCAGTCCTAGTCCTAATAGAAATGGTCACGAAATGTGAGTAGACATGCCAATCATGTATAAATAAAGTGGGTGATAACGGTCATCTGTTTGTGCAAACTGTTAGGGATGTTACCGTTTTTCATTTAGCACCCGCTGACAAGCTATGTGTTAAAATGACGGTGTAAGTGGAAGAATTAGAATGATTTAGGTTTTACTAGGCCTCCGTTGTAAGTGGGTTACTGATGTGCTTCGTGACCTATTTGTAATCTAGGTACCTACATACTTCAGTCCGGCAACGGTTTCTTCAAATGGAGCAATGGGACATTGTAGTTGCAAATCCTGGAACGGCCAAAATACTTTTTTATTCAGTCGGCAAAAGAATTTTCGCTGTTTCTGTACTGGGTAAACCTTTATTTTGTCACCTGTATACCCAACTCTTGCGTAGACTGTACCTATAAGGTACCTCTTATGTAGAGTATGTACTACGTACTATCACTGTTGTTGTGATAACGGCTTTTGCTTCAACACCTACTCGTACTAAACAATGTATCTACAAACGTTTGCGTAACAATTTATTTTATTTTTGTTTCTTTGATCTATTCTTTGAACTATTTGTCTATTAGGGTGATCTTCTACCAGAGATGTGGTATTCTACGTTGCTCTGGATGCATTTGACTTCCACCATTCGTATTCATTGATACATATAGCTGAGCACTGGTGGAAACAGACTCAGCTAAAGTATGTTTTTTTATGGAAAGATACGTGCTATGGATGCTGTAGATGTGTCTTATGGATGGCTTCCCTACTATTGATACATTGCATACTCGAGCTGCGCATCTTCCTCGCACAGCTCGCATAGCTTAGTATCAATAGAAACGGTATACGTAACATAGTTTCACAGTTTAGCTATTACATCTTCGTAGCATAGCTACATAGTACATTATATCTAGTATACAGACAAAATTTTCAAAAATATTTTAAACAATTTAAGTAATTGGTTTTGTAAGAAGCTGTGGTAAGAAGGTTTTATTAAAAGATTTTTATTTACTAAAGACTTTTATTGGTTGTTTAAAAAGCACCAATTACTGACTACTGATAAATATTGGTATCAACAAATTTAGGTATCTAATAATTAGAAACAATGTCGCAGGCTTGTGATTGGTAAGGTTGGTTGCAATAAATTTACCGCATTGGTTGGGTAGAATCAAGCAAGTCTTTGAAATATTGGAAATACAAAATACCTATATTGGTGTGTTGTGGTTCCTTTTTAAAGATTTTGATAATCATCAAAGCTGGATTTATATTAATTAACTCATTCATATATTGTTGATATTTGTTAAATAACAAGAATAATGTTTAACAAATATCAACAATGACACCAATATTTCAAAATTTTCCATACGCGTAGTTTAGTAGGTTCTGAGCTTATTATAAAATGATAGGTTATTATAACTTCAACTCATGCTTAATACTATCTACTTTAAACAGAATAGACATACATGTAATCTGACATCAATTTTATTAGAAGTACCTAAGTTGGTAGGTACCTATCTTTTCTTATATTTATATATCTGAGTGATTAAGAGATTATATGATTCTGTAACGCGAAGACTGGAATTAGGTACCTATATTTCTAAAATCACATTTTTTAATCCTAGAAGGAGTAGGCAGAAGAGCACATATACAAGGAAACATCAAGTCTTCACCAGTTAAGTTATATTATGATTGCTGTGTATTAGAGTGTGTGTATTACCACATATCAAGCACAATTCCAAACTGCATTTTACAACAAATTACCTCAAAACCAAAAATCGCAATAATTGACCAAGCCAGAAACGAATTCGAGCACTCGAGCAACTAGACAAGATTTTATAATGACACTAAATAGATCACATATTGACTGTAAATAAATAAATAAATAGGTAGTGTAAATATTTTTCGTAAGAAAATGTTTGAGTCACTTTATTCTTAAAATCGTTTGTCGGCATACTTCGAATGCTCGACCTGCTTTCACACCAAAATGGTAAAAAGAATGAGTGATTGGGTTACCGCTATTTATAATTTGATACCACCAAATAAGGTGTATCCTGATTCCGTGTAAAATAATAATATGCTCGCTGTTGTACCTATAAATTGAATGCCTGATCTGCTTTCGATACTTATTACATTTTATCTTTTGGTACGAATTCACATCATGTTTTTTTTTCTGAAAGGTTAGTTAAAAATGAACAGCGGCGATTGCAAAACTAAAGTGTAGGAAAGCCCCCGGTCCGGACCAGATAACAGCAGAAATACTCCAGGCCCTGGGCGATAGGGGTATTGATAGCTTGCATTACATCTGCAACTGTATCTGGCGGACTGGCGTATGGCCAGGCGATTGGACTGGGTCCATCGTTCTGCCACTGCACAAAAAGGGCTCCACAAAAAACTGCGATAACTACCGCACACTTGCCCTTATATCTCACAGCAGTAAGATCCTCCTGCATATCATCAACGATCGTATCGGACACTTCCTTGACTGGCAGATCCCACAAGTCCAAGCAGGTTTTGTCAAAGGAAGGGGCACACGAGAACAGATCCTTAATGTAAGACAAATCATTGAGAAGTCGTATGAATTCAACACCTCTTTCATTATGTGCTTCGTTGACTACAGCAAGGCTTTTGATTGTGTCGACTGGCAGAGCTTGTGGAGGGTTTTGTCGGATCTGGGAGTACCGTTACATCTCACTGCTCTTCTCCAATCACTTTACCATAACAACCAAGGCAAGGTAAAGATTAATGACATCCTCTCAAAGCCCTTCAAGGAGTCAGACAAGGTTGCGTATTGTCTCCCATACTCTTCAACATATATGGCGAGTACATCATGAGGCGTGTCTGCGAAGACTGGGAGGGTGGAATTACTATTGGCGGATCAAAAATATCTAACTTGCGCTATGCTGACGACACCACCCTTTTTGCAGCTAGTGAGGAGGAGATGTCAGTGTTGCTGGCGAGGCTGGAGCAGGTCAGCGTGGAGTTGGGGCTCCATATAAACAGGGCTAAAACTAAGGTCATGATTGTGGACCGTAGCAAATCTCTTTCTATGTCTGGCACACTAAACCTGGATACAGTGAACGAGTTCGTCTACCTAGGCTCGACCATAACCAACAATGGGTCATGTGAACAGGACATTAGAAGACGCATTGGGATGGCAAGGAGTGCTATGTCACAGCTGAGCCGCGTATGGGCCGACAGGAACATATCTCGCAAGACCAAAAGAAAGCTCGTCACCTCCCTCATATTCTCCATCTTCCTGTATGGCGCTGAGACCTGGACCCTCAAAAGGGCTGATCGTTGCCGGATTGATGCCTTTGAAATGTGGTGTTGGAGGAAAATGCTCGGTATTCACTGGACAGAGCGTCGGACCAACGAGTCTATACTAGCCGAACTCCAATCACCCATGAGGCTCACCACCATCTGCCAAAGAAGATTTTTGACTTCTTTGGCCACATTGCCAGGAAGAGAGGTGATAACCTGGAAAAGTTGCTGATCACAGGAAAGGTAGATGGAAAAAGACCAAGGGGCAGGAGTCCGATACGTTGGTCGGACCAAATCTGTGCCACACTGGAGACCACAGTCTGCGACGCCATCCACATCGCCGAAGATAGAACAGCATGGCGAAATATAGTGAACCAGAGAGTTATTCGTCGGGGTCACGACCCTCAGCATTGAGGATAAACGACGCAAGGAGGAGGAGGTAAAAATGAATAAATTAAATGTGATAACCAGTTCTAAGTTAATTACGTTACGTACAAAATAAGTAACAATTGTATAATGACGGTAACTCTACATTTTTGAAACCACCTTAAATGAGTCATTTATTTATTTATTCTTATGGCACCCCAACGACTCGTTTACAATTCATATTTTTTTAAACATTGTAACAGAACTTATTTACAGTCATCTACTCATCCATTCTTGATTTCACTCATTGTCAGATTTTTATCAAGCTTTTGCCCCGCTTTGCACAGCTTAGGAACGTTTGGAAACAATGCCACTACAATGAAGAGCACAATTGCTTCATATAGAGACTAGGAAGTCCACAGAGATCACCTCTGAAAGTATCCGTGGTCTTCTTTCAGATGAGTGCTTGAATCGTGGTTGAAAAATTTTGAGTCTAATTTTATTAATGAGTAGCCACTGAGTAGCTGACCCGGCAAACTCCGGACTGCCTTAAACATCTTTTCTTACCTTCTAAACCTTCCCTGGACCTGCACAAACAATTCAAGAACATAATTTGACAAATCGTTCCAGCCGTTCTCGAGTTTTAGGGAGATACACAAACACCAATTCATTTTTATATATAAGATTCGCACGCGAATCAGATTTAGATTAGGGATTTTTATCAGTGGTGATACGGTGGCGGCGGCGTCTGGTCAGTGGCGACTTCGTGTATCTTTACAGCATTGCGAAGCTATCTATAAATCTACATGTCTTGCCTTTCATGTCATTACCATCACTAAGCATCTATAATTTGACCGTACTTAAATGCCACCATGTAGTCGTCAGTCCGCACCCGTTGTGCCCAAATCTCAATCGGCCCTTAGTATGCAGCTCCTGAATGGACTGGAAAGTAGTAGCAGTAAATAGACATGGTCTTAAAACACTATGATAAAATGATCCTAGTAAACCTATACCAAAGAGGTTAAACATGTCTTTCGTGTGTGGGAGAGCCATGCTTCGGCACGAATACCACGGCCTCACAGAAAACCGCAATGAAACAACGCTTGCGTTGTGTTTCGTTGTGTCAGTGAAGTTACCGGAGACCCAATTATCCCCCTTCCCAATCCCCGACACCTAGCTATCTCAATAGATAATTTTTTTCTTCTCTAATAACATCTTCTGATTTATTTCGTTGCGGGATTCAAGACAGTCATTCATGTCCCTGAGACGCGCCGGACTTCAATGTTTCAGTGGTTTCATGTTTGTATCTACTGAATCCTGGTTTACAGGAGTTGCAGCGGTATGGGAGGTTGTGGCGGGCTTGTACCAATAAAAAATCTCAATAGATAGGTTATTTATTTCGGCCTTTGGCGATATTATATTCATCTTGAAAATATTGGTATCTATATTTCTCTCAATATTTCTTTGTAGATCATAATAGCATAAAACAGTCTTCAGATCTGTAAAGGAATGGGTAGGAAGAGTAATAAGAAACAACAGTAAATGTGACTAAATTTAATTTGTTCTGAAATGTGAAGTTTGTTGTAACATCGTTACTCTCTGGTGGCACAATGCTTCGTACACATATAAAGTGAATAATAAGCATGTAATACGTATGACTACGAACTTTCTTGTACCATTGATATCAGTGCGAAATAGATGTGTGTTGCTTAAAGTAGTATGGCTTCAAGTAGGGTGACTTTATTTTAAATTTTACACATTATTTTGGATCATTTCCAAGATTTATCCTTATAAAAGATATGTACTTCAGACAGTAACCAGTGAGCCTTCGTATTAATCGTGTGATAAAAAAAAAACAATTATGATCTTATTGGGTTTACAATTACGACTTATTTATTTTGTATTACTCACGTACACTTTACGTAGTCATACGACAACGACTTCGCAGAGTATTAGCTCTGTTCCTGCGGATCCACTACGCAGGGTTACGCAGCATCTTCCGATCGACTACGCAGTGCTACGCAGCGTCTACGGATCAGCTACGCAGTGCTACGCAGCGTCTACGGATCGGCTACGCAGTGCTACCTGACGTCAACTTATCGACTACGCAGCAGCTACGCGGCATCTACGTAGATACTACGCAGCAGCTATGCGGCCCCTACTATTGACTACGCAGAGGCTACGTGGTGCTACGTCTTTTGTACGTAGCGGCCACACAGCGCTACGTATCAACTGCGCAGCGGTTACGCGGCACGTCAGCGATCACGTGAACGTCTACGCTGTTTGTGCGTGAATATTAATAATGAACTCTTAGTACGAAGGCATTTTTCCTACACAATATAAAAATACTTTGTAAAATGTTAAACCTGTATAAGACACATCAATGGTACAATATACTAATTAAAATATCATTACAATTTGGTTCAATCCATAGCTCGAAGGCACTTTTGATTTCCAAGGTATTGTATTGTGTTTGGAACAATAATTGCAGTCCTTATCACGTTTTGTGTTCCTATTTGTTTCGTTTTCAGGAGAAAATCCGTCAGCCATATCAAAAACACATATATTTTATTATATTGATTCCAAAAAAGACGGTGGTGATTTGATTATAAGGAATACAAACTTAAATATATCTGTCAATTTATTAATAATACTTCGAGCTTAACATGTGTGAGAACACAAAGAAGGTGATAAACACTGCAATGGTTTACTCTATAAAACTGCAGACGAGACGCCGCTGCGACAGTGAACAAATTAATTATGACAATATAAGTGGCAAATAACAAAATGTTAGTAAATCACACTTCTGGCAAAATCTACAAACTATATTTAAACACATTAAATCCATATCTATTTTCTCAATATAATATCTCAACTTTTTACACTCAACTATAAAAAATAGGTATATAAAAAGAATTTAAAAACACGTCATTGGTAATAAATTATCTTGTGACTTAGTCAACGTACTTAACTATGCACTTAAAAATAAACATTACACGTGAAAAAAGATACAAACAAAATCGCATAATAATAAGTAGCAATTGAAACAATAGTAAATACTTATAGAGAATAAGCAAGAACAGAACATAGTGAGGTACGATTTTTATACAGAAAAACGAGCTTACAACTACGGATTTTTATAAAACTAAAATTAAGTTTTAATTAAAAATATGGCATCTACCGACATGTTTATGGCAATTATTCGGTTTAAGAAAGTCAGCACAGACGAACTTTCGTCACAACTACATCTGCCTTAACATCTACGTTTAGCTGTTGTCTCGTCTTGCCTATGTTACGATTACAGACTACTTCCGTACAGCAAGTCACTATAATATTAAGGCCTCATCTGATTGTGTAATGTTTCAAAAGGCATTACGATAAAGTCATTCGTCTCTAGTTCATTAAATTTCTCTTGAAATAACTACATTCCGGACTAGAGGTTAACCTTACACGACAATCAGGTTTTTTAGATTTAAAGTTATAGCACAAATACCTTTTGGTTCCATTTTCACAAAGTTACAAAAGTTCGCACAAGTTTATACACGTAAAATTAAATGCAAGAAACAGTGGCAAGATTACAGTGCGTGGGTGTCACATGTTAGCTCCGATTTTATTACGTATGGAGATCTTATATGGTACATGAAGGATGTGAAGTGCGGGTTATGATAAAATCTTTTAAATATCTTTATTGCACTGGGGAAGTACAGATAACTACCAAAATGTTATTTATGAAACTCTTTCTTACCTTTTAAGTAAACTGTTGATAACAGCCGAGTTCATAACTGTATAGTATTATCTCAGCCAATATAAATAGTCTTGGTACATACATTTACTTATTTTTGTAGTTTCCTGTACTTCTAAGTGTAGTAAACAAAGCAATAGCCTGTATAATATACATGTAAATATATACATATACTTATATAAGATGTGGAACAGCATTAAATACAAGTATGCTATCGTAGTTACTTCAAGTTATGCTTGGTTACACTGTATAATATAAATAGAGGCAAGAAGCGCTATGAAAACGAAACTACATTTTTTGTAAATATAAGGCTAAATATTAATTAAATTCTACTTTCTGAAAAAACTGCAACAAAAATAACATTAGAGTCACTCAATATCGTTTTGGAATACATATATCATTGAAAGCTTATAGACGATTACAAACACATAAGGTACCAAGTCTTTACAACCGATACATATCGAAGCAAAATCATAATATAACAATCACCGTTCAATGGGATGTTTCCTAATGTTATTCAAGCTGCAGTGTAGGTATAACTTAGAGTAGCACAAAATACTAGTGACTATTCAAGATGGCAAATGCGTTATAGTAAATATTATAAGATTTAGGTATAAAATGTGTGGCCGGTTGTCGCCGTAGCGAGCGTACAAACACCTGGACGGAGGCAATAAGGCTGATTCAATATATTCCTCACTCAACTGCCTAAAGCACTTCGTAAGATACAAGTTAACATTATATTAGGCGCTACGTTATTAATTTTCTATAATATTTTAACTGTTAATATATTAGAAAGTATAAAATAAATACATATTATTTATCAATTATAAAATATGTATGATGAAACATGTTGCTTCATTTTGCCAGACAATTGTATAGGCAATCTGTTGATGATATGACAATGTGAAAAACAAACTTTAATAAATCGAGACTAGAAAGTGTAAAATTTGAATGTTCCAATAATACGATCTTAGGTCGTAAAGTACGAAGTTACATAATATAATATATTCAATTATAAACCTTACGGATTTTCCGTCTTTATGAGAACCGCAATTACAAGTATTTAATTCTTTATGACTCAATTTCTCTTGTCAGCCGTATAAAGCTACTGCAAGACGTTACTGTCAGAGTTATTACGTGGATTATTATAGACACCATTTTTAATCCAACGTTCCATTTTTTAAAAAAGGTTCGTATCTTTTCGTTAGTAGATAGGATACCTATTCTCTGAATATTGTTTCTTACATTTGTACAACATGCAACGCTGAGATCGTACCATTGAAACACGCGTCCGTACATTAAGACTAACATACTTCTACTTACTGATATTTACGCAATAATAATATTAAAAGATAATATCTTGGATATTCCTTGCTCTCTTATTAATTAACTTACTATAAATTAACTAATCATATCTAATGAATACTTAGAGCTTTTAATTCACGAAGTTTTTCATCGACACCGTTGCTTTTGTAGTGAGCAATTATTTTAGGAATCTCTTAATTTTTAGGGTTTGTCTATACCAGAGTTCTAATGTGGATAGTAAACAGAGGGTATACTTGTGATGATACCCTCCCCTGTCACTAGTCTATAAAATTATTATGGCTTAAATTATAAGTTACATTTTGCAACAGATGCTATTTACTAATTATATAAAAAGTATTGGTGATTCGGATTTGAACCAATGACCAATTGTTATTTCTGTTACACTTGCACACTAAATGCATGTTGTAATTAAACCAATCGGGATACATCTCGGCTCCAGTGATTGAAGCAAGACTCCAGCAAGGAGAGCCTTTAGCAACGGTGTCGCAAACCTCGCTCCATTAAAACGTTTGTCATTTTAATTTACATCATATCATGACTAATTGAGTCATTTACAATTAATAAGGTATATATTATGTAAAGCGATTTCCTTGGTAATGCTGTTGTATTGTACGTATTGTGACTTTATAGCGAGAATCGTAAATTTATGGTTAACTGATAGTTGTGTACGAGTACTTAACTACTTACTCACATTAAGTACCATCACTCTTGAACGATGGAAGATTTGTTTCAATAACAATATTCACTGGAAACTTTATTAACAGTCGTAATGTCAATGACACTTGAAGTTCGTGGGGTGTTGTCAGCTTCGCTTTAACAAAATATACAATAAGCATGGTTGACATGTAGTGAGCCGATGAGCCGGAGCACCGTGCTCGTCACAGTACGCCGTAGAACGTGTCCATCAGGGTAGTGTCCAGGTCACACTCCAGGAAGATGCTCTCACTGCACTCCTCCTGGAATAGAAAACGAGCGTATGAAATTAAAAACGTATTCTCAAATATGATTCAATTGTTAAGTAAATTACTTAAAAAGACTAAAATGATTTTAGGAGTTTGATAATGGGGCAGTTTTAAAAACAGCTATGAAAATAGTTTCTGTAATATAAGAAAAGTATGTGAAATTATGAAGCAGACATTGACATTGGAAAAATGTAGTTACCTGAGTGTTGTGTGGAGCGGGCGGCTGATCCCCGCCCCTCCTCGTGTGTCATTTAGACGTCTTAGGCAGGTGCCTCTTCATGTGCAGTGCCAAGTGGTCTGAGCGTGCGAATGAGCGCTCGCAGACGGCGCATTTAAATGGCTTTGCCCCCGTGTGCTTGCGGTAGTGACGCGTCAGCTCGTCAGACCGCGCGAATCGCCACTCGCACTCCGGCCACTGACACGTGTACGGCTTCTCACCTGGGAACACAGAACTGGTCACTGCCACTGATGTCCAGCACGAACGCGTGCAACGTATACCATGACATTACATTATCTATTTGCGACATATTTTGATGGCGACCACATTTTAACCACTCACTAGTGGCTGGTGCAGTGGCACTATTAACACGACTGCGTTTACGAGGTTGTGGTGTCGTTCCGATGTGGTACTTTGTGTATTGTCTAGACAGGCCTTTGTTATTCCTTCACATTTACAGTTAGCTCGTCCTAATTCATCGGACACTGCACTTGATTGTATATCAAGCATGTAGGTATCATGCAAGATTCATGTACGGTGACAGAATCGTGTCATCGATGCAGCACCCATAGCCGTAATGCTGTCATATCATCGAGTCACGTCTCGAGCTATTTCCAGAAACTGAACGAAGGAAATTTGCCTAATCGGCAAGCTTTGTTGACTTTCATAATTTCAGTCCGATATCAATGAACTCTACCACGTGTCTATACGGAAGTTTGTGTAGAGCCCTGCGTACTAGGTCAAATTAAGGTTTTTAGAAAGTAGTTACTAGGTAAGAAGTCTGTGTTAAATAAATTGGACAAGTGACAATATACTGCGGTGAAATTTAAACGATACTCGTAGCACAGTAGGTACTTAGGAACATTGTTGCCATTAGGTATATTTGTTACTTTCGCTGGGCTGTTGAGTAGTCCACGTACATAGTAAGGAGACGGTTGGGTCAAATTGAAATACAAGACTTCTTCGGACATGAGGTTCTTAGTACTAACAGGATATATTCGCATTGCCACCTAGATTATGACAGTCATTTCGCAGTCGCAGGTCAGTAATATAATTATGAGTGCAGGTTATACCTGTGTGTATCCGCTGGTGCGCCTTTAGATGCGAACTTTTTGTGTAGACTTTGGTACAACCTGAAAATAACAGTCCCTTTATTAAAATACACTTATGTTTGACGTCAGGAGAAGAGTAGTTCGAGAAAAACAACATACAACACAAACAAAGGACAAACAGGATTGACTGTTCGATTAAATTATGTAGATTTATGTCGCATGCATGCAAAATGCGGATGTTTTACCGTTTTCCACCAGATCTGAGATCGATCAGAACAAAGTATTGGTGAAGCGTGGGTGGTTCAAAAGATTTAGGGTTATATTCCCAACCGCGAGGTCACCGGCACACTGACCAATCAGCTCGTAAAACTTGGCTAGCTAGCTATCTTTATTGTATCGACAGTTTACTCTAGATTGTGCTAGATGCTAGTTCCATTGAACATATACGTTGGTAAATTTATTTTTAGTTTGTAAGCCAAATCAATTCCGAAGACAAAACTAAGCATCTCAATGATTTTGTTTATATGTTTCCAAAGTCTAGCATGTCTCTGGTGTTGCAGATGTATCTACGCATAGTCATAATTATTGCGTACCTAGTTGGATGTTTTTTTTACAATTTGTTTGCGTTATTCCTGCGTTGTGAATGTAACCTTTCGATTACTCTAATCAAGTCTGAATACGATTGATGTTGGGAATATGATCAATGTGTGATATTTGATGTTGGTGTTACCTATGAAGTCACAATGGTGCACTCTTCTCTTCTCAAGCTCGGGGTTGTTCCGCCGGTTGTACTTGACGTGGTGCGGCGGCGCCAGGCGCGCGTGCTGCAGCGGCGCGTGGTGCACTGGGGGCGGCGGCGGCTGCGGCGCCACCTGCACCGGGGCCATCGGCTGCATCGGAACAAACTATTTTCTTTACTTTAACCATCACACAATTTATTTGTTCTTACTTCATGTAAATAAAACTGCACATTATTTCTATTCATACAGCCTTATTGTGATTTAATTTTTGCACGTATTACATATATACGATAAGATTAGAGTTATGTTAAGTTAGTCACCTGTGCATGGTGATGTTGGTGCGGGCCAGGATGTGGCGGCACGTGCGGCGCCCTGAGCAGCGGCGGCGGGTGATACGGCGGCGGTGGCGTGCGCCGGCCTGCGCCCTGCGAATAACACCACAAATGTTGCTCGACTCATAAATCGGGAACTTCATTATCATTTACAGGACCTTACCACTGTCCTGATCACAATTTTAATACCAAAATGACTCCCGACTGTACTATATATTTATTACTTTACTGCAATAAAAGAAGTGATACAACATAATAGATCGCTGAGCAATAGATGGTACCATCCGTACGCGAGCGACGCCAGCTCTCTGGAGGTGCGTGTTACCTGCATGGTGTTGCCGGGGCTGCCCTGCTCGGAGCTGGGCGGCGTCAGCGGGGACATGTAGACGAGCCGCGAGGGCGGGTACTTGGCGAACGAGGTGTTCGGCTGGTGCGGCGGCTGGTGCTGCGGCGGCTGCGGGTGCGCGTACGTGGGCGGCGCGCACAGCCTCTCCGTCTTGATCTCGAGGGGACTGAGTAGCGGGGTGGTGCACTCCTCCAGGAGCGCCTCGTCAGCTTCCAGCTTGACGTGTGTGGAGCCGAGCGGCGCGAGCATGTTTGCGTTCTCGGGGTCGATGTTTCTGATGGAGGAAGCGATGTCCTCCCAGAGGGCAGGCCGGAGGAATGCATCGTCGCGTGAGGAAGTTCCACCATCGAAAAGGTCCATGTGGGCGGGCGCGAGTGAGGCGCCCTCCTGCTTACACAGCAGCGACTCTAGCTCAGATGTCTGTAACAAAACAAACAGACGCCATTTTATGATTTGCAGATACTTATCGCGACCCTATTATGAAAATCCTATGCTAATCCTAATATTAATGCTAATAACATTAGAAAGTCTTCTTGATTTAATGTTTAGAGTGTTGACTACAAAGAAGTCCTGTAGATCTGAGGATAATAAACTTAAGAATTTATAGCTTTAGCATTATCTCGATAGATACAACACCAGGCTATGATTCCGCACTGTTAGATATATATCCTTTATATAATACGTGTCTCGAAAATCATGAAGTACCTAGGTACCTACCTATGTGACCAAGACGACATATTTTAACTAGTCCATTAGGTACTTATATTCCTATTTACCTACTTATTAATATCTACAAACATTTTCTCAGAAAAGTAGGCTGCTTATAATTGCCAGTAAGTTGATGGGTTTTCTAAAAAGTTTACCTTTGCGTTTACCATAAGTAAAGTGTTTACTTATCAATGTTTTGGCTATGAATTAGGTAAGCAGTCAGAACGCCCGAAACACCAATGTTTATACTTTATTACCATAAAAAAGCTCAAACATGTTGCGTGCTCCTGGAAACTGATTGGCTTCATCAATCATACTTAAGAGGATTACAGTTACGATTAACATTATGAATTTACACAATTTGAACAATTTCTCCATGATAGGTGGGCAAGCGGTGTTGCGGCGCGCGCGGCGCGGCGTGCGATATTAGCATACAATAGCGGCAAGCCCACGCGCGCGCGCAGGTGACGAGCAAGAGCTTTCATATCGGATCACTTCATACGTACACATTTCGGGATGAGATTCTGACATCGAAATTAATTTAAATTGTCAAATCAACATGTCAACATTTTATTCTATGTGAAGTATTGTCAGATATGTCAAAGGAGAAAAGTAATCAATCGTTTTATGGGCCACAATATAATTGTAGATAAATTAGAAAGTGTTTAATCTTTACGCACTTCGATAGGAGTACACCTTAAACGACTGCACGCCGTTTACGAGTGACGATAAAATTAATGTAGTTGTAGTAAAACTTGTAGGCTGTACTACGTAGTGCGTAGTGTGTGCGCCTGCGCCTGTACACCTGCACGGTTAATCAATCCGTGCGTCGATGTCAGACCCAATCTTTGACATGTCTTTAAAAGTTCTGTTTTTTAATTATTTTTTATTTCCATTTACCCGTTTATTTAGTTGGAATGTGTGTATTTACCTTTATACAGGATGTTGAAGAAGTTACGTTTTCTCATAAACGATTGCACAATATACCATGATATTAATTAGGTACCAATTGAATGTACTTGATGTTTAAGTATACTTATTAGTATAACAATACTGTAAATATTGAATGAATAAGCGCTGTTATTTCTAAGTATATGTAGACTAGATAGGTATCTGGGTAAAGGTAAGTGTGAAGTAATTTCCTATTAGTTCATACCATGATAGAATATGTAAATATTGATAAGTTATGTGTAGTGCTTTATCTGTTTGCTTTTCTATTGTTTAATGTAGACGACTTCAACTAGCTATATACTACGATTAGATGCGCATAGTTTACACGTAATTCGTTTTTACTATTAAATAGAACGCAATTCGTGCATGTTCTGTAATTCGATTCGTTTTTTGTTGCGAACAGGTGAAATAGAGTTAAAGTAATCGGTGAGCCCGGTCGGCAGCGATCGGAACCTCTTTGGAGCAGCGTGGGGTGTCGCAAGTGCGCCGGACCGCGCGAATTCCTTCCATGACCTTTGCGGATCGAACGATTGCGCAGTGGCTCCTCCACCGCGACTAGACGAGCTTGAGCAACAACCACATAGACTATACTGCCGCAGAACCACACCGCACCACGTACTGGTCTCTAGGAGACAAAGCCCATTAATAAAAACCACACTGCACTACACAGAACAACATAGCCTAGAGCGTGTGTGAAACACATAACATACTTCGTTTTTTTAATTTCTTTTAGATGTTCCAATAAATGTAATTAACGAACAAATAAATTACTTTATTATAGTTTATATCTATACCTAATTTTCAACGTTATGTAGGTATGATTGGTGTCTATCTATATTTAGGCATTTAGGTATTCAGTGACAATGACAGATAACGATAACTACACGTGTGCCACGTAATGCTGCTCATGAATATGAGCCTCTAGCATGGCTTGAAACTCGTCGAGTTTCTCGTCAAACAGTTACAGGAGTAATTAATGGTTTGGTATTTATCCTGGTATAACTCTAACGTCACCGTGACTATTCGATAGCTGGAAAATGATTGCGTACTAAAAGCTGAGACTTGTCTGTGTGTAAAGTTAATTTTATTCTTTGCGCTGGGCGGTGCGCTAGGCACCGTATTCGCATCGGTTTAGCTCATTTACGAAGCCAGCTAAATCAGTCGGCTTATACCGAACAGACAGCTATTGTGAAATGAAAGAACCTCCCGCGGATTTGCACCGGCCAGTGATGAAACACGCACTTGCACCAGATTATATCTCAAATCTAATAGATTGTTGTTGTTATTTATTTCGACCGTTGAATGGAGCAAGTGCCCCGACGCCAATCTACTTAAAGTTTATATTAGTAAGGTCGCTTGCACCATGAACACTGACAAATGTATCGAATTATTCGTATCTTTATCTTAATTTTAGGGTTCATTTGTCTTACATTTCTCATAAACAATTTACAATCACTATTGTGATTAGATCTTTTATAATTTTTGAGCCTACGCGTGTATATAGAAAATGATAATCGCTAAATCACTTAATCATATCAGTGGTAATGCCAGCATTATCTTACTGCACACAATAATATGAATGGCTGAAAATGTAGGCAGGTTTTGACAAATCCCTAATGTACACACTCTCATTTGAATTATCTATATCACATGTTACCTAATGATAACGATTACAAAGAAAATATGGAGGTACAACCACGAGCATTTGTATTTCATATCAATATAACATGTACATAAATAACGTTATCTATTGTATATCTCTGACGAATAGTGCGAAATTGCATTAATATTTGTGTAATAGGTATTATAATGAAAAGAAATAAAGGTAGATAGGAAACTGTGCTAAAAATGTGCGTGTTGTGATTGGTCCTGGCAGAGATGACGACTTTCATGGCGGACGTTCATAAAGAGAATAGGTATTGCGTCGCGACGCTGCGCACGTGCTGCGGACCCACCGACCAATGACGGCCGTGCTGACGTCGGCTAGAAAATGGCCGCCATTTTCTTTTTGATTGTGTAGGTAGGTTGGATGTTGGATGGTGTGTAGCTACAAACGATTTAAAGTTATAACTATAAAATATCCGGATGTATGACAGTGTCCAGTTTACAATTTTTAAAGCATTGCTGCAAAAATCATCAATATCACTTCCTAAAACAATCAATTGTGCGAATCTTTTGAATTAATTGAAGGCCATGTCTAATAATGAATATTTTAAAACTTATTGATATGTTTTCGAGTTCAAAAAATCTTCAGTTTTAATAGAGTACAAGATAAGTAGACCGTTTAAATAGGTATTTAGTAGGTGGGTAATAAAAACAATTTAATGACATTTGTTACTACTCAATGCAGAGCTAGGTGTATAAAACCCTGCGTGCTTAACAGCTATTCGCGAAAGCAATTCTATTTTCTCCTGCATGAACGCCTACCTACTTCATAAAAGATTACTTAATAGTCAATAAACCACAGATAATAGCTTAAATTCAATGAAGAATGGCGATAACACAGCGGAATATTAACATGTTCGAATTATTTCTCCATCTACATAATTTTCTATAAGTTTATATTTATGTATTGTAAGTGTGTCAAAATAGTTGTAAAACAAATTGATAATATTAACAAGAGAACATGCCGTCCACGCTCCGGTCGAATAGATGTTGACCCGTTGCCATGTCGAAATGAAAAGTAGGATGAAATCTAGAAAGAATACCTACGACAGTCAACTTGATATCTACTTATAGAAGTGATAGTAAAACTAGTTTTATAAACAAATTGAACTTCGGAATACCAAATATAATTAAAATCATAAAACGTACCGCTACATCAGAAAGCTTTTTAGTGTTGCTAAAATATCATAATTCATTTCTATGAAATAGTTAGTGAAATGTCAGTATTCTTAGATATTTCATTTGTAAATGTCCGATGAAGCTACGAAGGTGGTGTGTATTTAGTGCGCATTACACTTATTGCAAAATATGTGAATATATGTCATGAAAGCTATTCCTAATGAAAAATTGTCCGTCGGCAATAGCAGGAAATGTAAAAGGTCAGAGGAGGTCAGCGCACAATGTGTACGTAGCCACGCGGCCGCGCTAGGCCACGTAGGCAATCCACATAAACCTTCCCGCCGTCACCCGCGGGACTCTGCGCTAATTAGCTTTAAGGGAACGCATATGACAATCCACTGTTTGAACTGTCTGTCACATGTTATGACAGTCGAGTATGTTCATTTTCAGATATAAGAGCCAGTGTTACAGGATTAGATACTATAAAGAAGTTACAAAAACTGTTAGAAAAAATCGTACTACGACTTGATTTATGCCTGAAATACGTATAGTATAATGTATACATTTCTTTGAACACCGCATGACGGTAAAGACATTATAACAACCCCCTAATAGACAATATGACCTTTTCAATAATGTATCCTCATATGAAAAGAATTAAAATTGCCGTCTCATACCGTTATGGCATTGTTTGAACAGCGCGTCTCGTCGACTGTCGTCGCTCTATTTCCATAATTCAACTTACGCCCACGACAATTCATTCTTCCATACGCATACAATACTATGTAAAACAATTAAAATACACATGTTGCCGCCTTAATGTAAAGTCGTAAAGTTCATATTGCAAACAAATGTTCTTGGCTAACTGTACACTAGGCTCTGATGTAGGTAATCGGCATAATTCACAAAGTGACGATTATCATTATTGTAGTCTTGTGCCACGGCGATGGGGGCACGGTGACGGCCATACAATGCAGCCGGCTCAGGCCTGCTGGAAACTTCCGATTCATATCGTATAATCTATGACACTATAACCTGACCAAAATCTGCATAAGCTATGAAAGGTAGAAACTAAAGCTTTCAGTTTGGCTTTAATAATGATGAATCAAAATAATTCCTTAACATTGTTCCACGTCGGCCGCCCAGTCACTTACAAAGTAAGGCTTTTTATCATCCACTAGGTACCCCTAAAACTTATGACGACAATAACTAATAGTAATAACATTTTATAGGCAGTGAGCTCACATTGCCACGGAGTCGGGAGTCGTATTTATCGGTTGGGCGGACTGGGGCGGGCGGCGTTAGGCGGATCGATAAGAACCGCCCACCGGGGTGGGGGCTACTCTAGCTTAGAATATATTTTAATACAAAATACTGACCTGGGTCCTGTGCCACTTTTTAATGACAAATAATAACTGTTGTCCAGTGATTTGAATAATATTTAAGTACTTACCATTAACTAATCTTTTAGCGGAAACGCAGCTGAGGTAATCGGTTAGCAAACAAGCGGAACGTAGTTAAGGCACTATATTAACTTCAGATTAGATAAATACTTAGTACCTACACCATGGTGGTTTACACCACATCAAAACTGCGCTAATTATTTCAGTCAGTATACCTTTTATGCTGTACGTAGAGTTTCAGATGCAGTACAGAGATATTGGATACCAAAAAATAAACTATTTAAAAAAAAATTGTTTGTCGAAATGGCACGTGTCTCACGGTGGCGCTTGATAGAGGAAAATAAATTGTAATTCGAGTAATGTTTGCATTTCCCATAATTTTAGCTAAATGCCGGGTCGGGGGCGGCCGCCGGGGCTCCCGCTAAACACACCGACCATCTCATTCACCGTGAGTTATGTAGCTACTGTTTACCATTGTCAATACTTTTTATATATTCGTTATGATGTTGTCCAGTGTTTACGTACCTATATTTTATGAGAAAAACTTTCTTCTCTGATAAGCTTGAATAAAAATATTATAGTTTTCGTTGGTTCTAAGAACGTTTGCTAAGCACTTTAATTTCGAAAGCCATTGAAAATATTCGTGTAGATACGCTAATCAGTATGTAATGCAGAAGTAAGGGTAGTGTATACTGTATAAGCGTAGCCAGAATACTACGTCTAATGATACAAGTATAAATATAATGAATAAAAGTATATATAGTTTACAGGTAGGTACAATAAGTGTGTAAGTATGCAAGTGATAATAATAGGAATGTATTAACAAGTGTATAAAAACCGCCAGTGTTCACAGAGCGTGTGTTGCCGCGACTGAGTAGGTAAATAGCCGCGTGCCGGCCGCGCGTGCCA
Source organism: Spodoptera frugiperda (assembly GCF_023101765.2). Taxonomy (NCBI): domain Eukaryota; kingdom Metazoa; phylum Arthropoda; class Insecta; order Lepidoptera; family Noctuidae; genus Spodoptera; species Spodoptera frugiperda. Next base: position 6,159,866 of record NC_064236.1, read on the forward strand.
CTTCATGTAAAAACAACATTACTATTACGGACTAGAATAAAATAATTCACATTTATACATACACCGCATACCTACCTCGGTCGAACATAAAAATATCCATCTAAATAATGTTAGAGTTTAAAGTATTTCCTGCCTAGGTAGTACTTTCATTTCCTTCCGCGTACATTTCTTAATGTAGCGAAAGCAATAAGTGAGTAGCGTTCACAGTCTGGTTAAAAGCGTATGAAATAAATTAGACTGTAAACTTAATGGAAATATGATTCCCACGAGTGGTGTGCCAAACAGATTGTTTATGTACATATTGCACAAGTTGCATACATACCTGACGCATGCTGCAGTCTATCTTTCATACGATCAGTAATCAGATTCTGCGGCGGGCAGCGAGCGGGAGCCGCGCCGCACATGACGCGCACATCCACACATTAGGACTCCACTAAAGTTGACATTACTTGGTAAGCCTCACGTTTTCCTGTATTACTCACGCCAGTTAGCTTTCATGTCACTACCAAGTAAATTCGAGAAAGTACTTGAATCATATTCTAGTGCCTACACATAGAACATAGCACGTATAGGTATATAGGCAGCGAACAAAATGTTTAATATCCACAATGTCCAAGTTAATGGAATTTGGGAGTAAAATGAACTATGCAGAGCGGTGTCGTGCTGTCTTAGTCATACTCGATAAGTACCGTGGCCGCAGCAATGGTGCTATTAACAAATCACCGTATAAATATTCATGGGTGATCCCCTCGCCAGCCCGAGGGATGAGCAATACGTATAGTTTTAATAATAAAAACATATTAGCCGCATCGCATGTCTGTCTTTCCGTGACCGGGCAGTTTTACACCTGGCCGAATGGGGAGATGGGTAGATGGAAGGCGGAATATGGGAGGGTAGACAGGGGTTTATGGGGATAATGGGTAAAGAGGAGGTGGGGGCAGAGGCACCGTTTGTCAGCGGCCAGCTATTAATGAATGTGCCCATAATGTTTATTGTACCCGCTCACCAGTTTTTAGGCAACGTTTCTAAGTCATCGTTTTGTAAATTAACGTTTATGCCCATCGGCTATACCGTACACATAAATACAACATTGAAATGTATAAATTACAAAATGTCTCAAGTACACCGTGGTCTTTATGTAATTAATGCATGTTCGTCTGAGATTTTTTATTAATATTTGTGTGTTACACATTGCATATTTGTTAATTATATTTTTTTCTTGAATGAGCCCATCAATTTACTATTTTTTAAAAGAAGTTACCGGTGAACGTAGAAAGGGCGAGCTGTCACAATAATCAGTAGTTAGAGGGTCGCAATAATCACGTGCCCTCGTTTACACGTTTGACTCCGTTTTATTATAATAATGAAATTATTAGAGAGCGAGGGTCGGTCGCGTGTGGCCGCGCGACCCCTCTCGGATCGCCATTACCTCATTAAAAGATAGTCTGATGCTACGACTGCGGGGGTAGTTTAACTTTTTAATTTAATGTATTGTGCTTGCGGTTAAATACTTTCGTATTGTGAAAAGGTGTGATTTTACGAGGGCCCGCTGGTATCGATTATTCATTTACACCGCTACGCCCGTTAATCGTCGAATGTATAGTATAAACTGTTTGAACACTAACTTCTGTTGCGTATAACAACGAATGGAGGTAAAAATTATGGTTATTGTCCTTTTATATTTGAAATGTAGATAATTATTTATGATAACAAGTACAAGTAGAGTTATTCTTATTTCCAAAATCGCATGTAAGTTGTTACTCTAAAAAGACTTAACTAATTTTCAGTAGCCACGAAACTTCTTGGTTTCTTTCTTCATCGAACGCCTAGAATGGCAGACATCTATTTAAACTGCAAGTTAAATACGAATAGGGAAATATTACCATACGTTACGTGTTGTTTGCAAATGTCAATTGTCATTAGGAATAGTGTGGTAGGAAGTTCGCCAGGGTAGACTACCCAGTTAATTATGTAAACAGAAGTAGATGTTCTGAGGCAAAACAGTTGGTAACTTAAGCATATTGTTAATTTTCAGGAACACACACTTGAAAGCGCATTCAGATAGGTGATCATACTGAAATTATAAATTAATTATCTAAGTATGTTAATGGTGGTTTCCGTAGGTATAATATGTGTTAAATGCCTACATGGATACTTATAGCTAAAATAAAATGAATCGGCGCCAAACAGTTTGTGTTTAACCTCGTCGACGACATGATTTGGTTGCGAAAACTGATATTTAAATTGAATGTAAAAGTCTGGTGTTCATTATGGAAGTCAATTAGCGAGCGAAGAAGGTAACAATCTGGCAAGAAGGGGGTCGTTGGTGGGCACCGAACAACTAATTAGCTAATGGATGGATCGCCCCTGCCCGTGCCTACTGCGCTCGTGCCGTAATGGATTGTAGCACGCTCGCCACCTCGCGCCGGTCACATCTCGAATTTCGTCTGCTTCACCTTCCCGCTATGAAAAATATGGATTTTTAATAATGTGTAGAAATGTGTACTCAAGCAACTAAATAGTGTTAAATGTTAGTTGATGTTTTTCTGATAGAGTCGTGTTATTTAAATACATAGGTATGTCTACGTAAATTGCCTTAGTTTTTTAGGTATGTCTTAGTGCCAGATACTGCTGCATAAATTCAGTTTCCCTATTATATTTTGCGTTTTAAGTCCGCACTTTAGATCGAAAGTAATGAAATCTAATTGTATGGTAAAATTTTACTTTCGTAGTAAACATAACAATTAATTTCGTAGCCCTGGACTCAGGTTTAGAATGGACATTACAATGCTAGTCGAATTGATTTTAAGATTTTATTTTTTTCTATTCACATCGGTCCGATCGTAATTTTATGATGATTACCAAATAACAGAAAGTTGATAAAAATAAGGTAAGAAAAAAGTGTATGTCTAAATTGAACATGTAAAACAATCAGCTTTCAGTTAGCAGTTAAGATCTAACTATAGCTTTCCAATTGTTATCAGAAAGTCGGAGTTAGATAAAATCGTAAAACTATCAAGGCAAATAATTTTATTACTCTGTCGTAAATTCAATTCATTCTTAACAAATCGTTTTAGGTATTTACACCGTGGAAGAAAATTGAGTCGTATCGAATGTCAAAATGGAAACAGCATTCATTTCATTGCCTTCCTTTATCTATTGTTATTATACATTTATTAGTGCAATTAGCAAATTCATTATAATAAACTGTAGAGCACTTATTACTACCATTTCGTATTGCGTGTTAACTTATGCGTTTATTGTTATTAATACTTATTACCGTAGATATTTTTGATTCAATTTAAAGATTGATTGATTGGATTTTCTTAATATGATGGATTTTTGTAACTATGAATTCCACATTTCTATAGCTTACCTATAGCATATCGATAGACCATGTAATTAGCAACAGGAGCAGTATTGACCCACGATAGATAGTAATAAATTTCCTTTTCGACCTTTATCTAAAAAAATAATTCTTCATAATAATCCAAACGACTGTTTTATAGTGCGCTGCAATAAAAAACGCATAACTCGTGTTCTGACGCAAATTGAATGGACTCAAGGAGGTGAGAGGTGGGAGCCTGCTGCCGAGATATAATGCGACGAGGATCCCAGGGCATTTGGTTCATTTTGCCTTGGCCATGGTGGGGACACAAAGCAGTATGGGGTAGTAGGAATTATTATAGAGTATATAGATAGAGGCGAATAGCAGTAATGCAGCGATATCAGATATCGACGTGACAGTAAACGAGGGAACTAGAAGTAAGTAGTAGTCTCGTTAGTTTACTGCCTCATCTTAAATAAGGCAACTGCGTTATATTAATTCAAGGGGCTGTGACGTCCATAAACACGCCAGTCAGTTTCCTTCCTCAGTAAATATGTAAATGTTACGGTACGGTCAATGTTCTAAATGCGTGCAGTATGCCGCAGTTAGGCTACCTACACCGCAGTACTAGATACAAATAGATCTGTCCAGTATATAGTACATTTATATGTAATTATTCGTATACAAAGAAGCGTACAGTAACTGGCGTATTGTTTCATTGCCGTATGCAAGCCCCGTGAGGTCATGTAGGTATGCGAGTAGGAAGTAGTCGTGTGCTACTGTCATAAAGATTTTCATCTTTATGACGGCACTGACTTTAATATAATAATAGAGCTAAAATATTCGTTTAATTATACAAATTCTTAAGCTAAAAGCTTATAAATTCAAATTAGTATTATCTATACAATACCGAAATGCCGATAAAATGTTATTGTAAAATATTCGATGACGCCACCAGTGAGTCATCCGCCGCAGACGCTGTGTCTAAGTCGTTGGAATAATTATAAATTTGAAATAAGTATAAACATGGCTGTCCTTTAGCACAACACTTAATGGCACGATGTGAATCATAGGTATGTTTCAATAACATCATCTCACGTAATTTATGTAACAACTTGTTTTACATAATGGCTCATGTTCGTATGTTCTGTTTATAAGACTGATTAAAAATATCAAACAATATAAAAACCGAAGAAACTGGAAATATATTAGTTGGCCATAAAATTAATTATTTGGCATATATAGTTAAATATTTGATGTGGAATGTAATTCGGAACATAATACTCATTTATTTGACACTGGTGACATTTTGGGGTTCACCCCTTGTTGCATACGTTCCATAATAATATAATAACAAATTTGATATTCGACGATCTTTAAATATGTGTATGGCAATGGTAAATGACGATATGTTACATTAATAACGGATTTGTATAAAAGAGTTGTCCTATGCTGGATTTGAGATCTGCTCAAGCATTATATGCTAAAATTTTTACATACAATATTGTAGGAACTTTCATGTTTAATTATAGTTTTCAGATGGTGTTTATTTGTTGTTTAACTTACAGTTACGTCTTGCCTAATTCGCGGGTCGCAGTCAAAGTCACGCTAATAGTTTTAAGTGCCCTTCGAGGTATTACTGGGGCCTATTCACTTTACAGTTTAGCATATTCATGCGGAGCCCTGAAACGTCAGTACCGTCAGGAATGTCATTTGCATGTAAATGGCATTGTTTGTGGAGCATGCGCGCGCAGGTATCGACGTGTCATTGCATACACCCCCGCCCTAGCCGCCCGCCCTATGCCGTGATTGGGCCGCGAGCCGGAAATCGTGAAGCGTACGTTTCCAACTGAATAATTATTATGAATACATAATGCGGCCACATTATGTACCACTATACTTAGTACACAACTACATTTCAGGACTCGCTTCGATCGCACCATGGCTTTGATAATGGTGGAATAGTACGGTAACGATGGGATATTAAAAACTCAATATTACATTTATATGTATGAAATATTAGAAATTTCGTTGTATATATGAATATGTGCTTCATTTTCTACCTTTTTTTATTAAAATACATTAACATACATTTGCTTTGAAGAAATTACATAAATATCCAATAAGATTGATGTTTACGACGATTTAAAGTCATTAATAATAATCTTGCTGTATTAATTATTTTACTGCCGATACTAAACTAGATATTAATAATAAGTAAGCATGTATATATGCGAATTAGTGTTGAGCATTCAATAATTTCATTTTGGTTTATAGAATATAGCAGCAGTGGTTTTATATACAATACTAGTGAAAGTAGTAGGACACGAGGGAAATAGTTTGAACAATGAAATGCATGTACACATTGTACGCATCGAATTAGTGCCGGACCTAACGACTTCATTATGTTTCTCTACTACTTAAGAGTTAAGTACATGTGTACACAGAGTATCTACACACCTTTAATTGCATAAAAATAGGTACTAATCTGTTTAGTGCTAATCAAGAGATACCGTACAATTAAATAGTTATAGCTACGTAGGCGGATAAAAACACAACAAACTAAGACAAAAAGATATAGGTAGACAAATAAACGGCTCGAACTCTTTGAGTATGTATGAATGACTACGCGGAGGAATGCGGCGCACGCGACTCACACACGCAAACCCGCTCACATTTACATACACAAACTAAGCATAAAACAAGATTTACCACACACAAATGTACACTGACAGAAAGTCTACATATACGCACACATACATCAAGTATATTCACCAACAAAATACTTTTTAAGTAGGTGTATTGTTATTTTATTCAAATTTTTGTAATTTATTTTGATTTATTTTAACCTGTGTTTATAGCCGATTTAATTAATAAATAATAATTATAGCCCGCTATAAACCATAATATACAAAGATGGTAATTTTCATGTTAAAATTGTTATACTATCAGCAATAATTGGACACAACTGTTAACTAGGCAGCACTTGATCAGAATGTCACATATAATGTATTTATACTTAACTTTCTAAGTACATTTATCAACATTGACGTGTCTGGAGAACGTTTTCACGTTTGGCACAACTTTATAATTCCTACAAATGGTATACTAAATAATTAAGCAAGTTAAATCATTTTAATTTAAAGATTTTCACCTCGATGGTACGCGCTCTCTTGAATGGCGTTGCCAAGACGCGAGATTACTATTAGCCCGTTACTTGTCTCAATGAATGGTGTTTCTCTCAATAGCACCCAAAAAGACTTAAATATTCTCAACAAATTAAATGAAACTCTACTTAATAGCATAAGGAATAAAGTTGAATTTCAAAAAATAACTATGACCAAAAACCTCATTCTATGTAGGTTTTAAGATTATGATCCCATGTTGAGAGGAAGTGAAGTGAGGTGCGTAAGAGTGTGCGAAGTTATTTTTTTCGAAAAATTTTGACTCGGGAACAAACCTGTGACGCCCACGCAACGCCGGAAATATCGTACAGATCATATCGAGGCCTTAACTCAGTACGCCGAGCACGATTCCGTCATTAGTAGGAATTGTGCATTTTTGCTTTTCAAGAAAGGAAGTTAAGATTTGATAAGGTTAAAAAGTTTTGAGTATCAATGTCAATGACCTCTGGATTAGGGAAGGTGTAACACGTTATAGCATCATCAGGGGTTTGGCAAACCTCGAATAAAAATGTATTTTTTATATGTATTTCTAGTAAAAAGTATCTGAATCTAAAAAAATAATTTAATTTAAATATCGTAATGTATGAAATAACGTTATTATAACAATTATAGTAATAATATAGTTCTTAAATCTTATCCGTAGATAAACATTACAGCTTAGCGAACAGACACCTATTCGTTTATACAGAAAATTGGGATAGAAATATCAAATAAAATAGGCAAAAACTTACATGTATGTATGTAAAACTAGTTACAATTCTCACCAGTGCTTGTATAGTGAACATGTTAGGGACATGAAGTAGTGACTGTTATTACATTACACGCAGGAGATAAGGAATTGAAGTGTCTCTGAGAATATTGTCAGCAGGTAGACAATGGGTCCCCACTGTGACAGGCGCAGGGCCGACCTGTCTGTCTGTCTGTCCGTCACGATACACAAGTAATCGCTCAATCACGAGACCGAATTTAATTTAGATATTGTTAATTATTTCATAGTAGACTTGATTCAAAATCTGTACATATAACGAATGCATTGAACCCATGTAATGTTGGTTCTTAAACTTTTGCATTTAGGTACTATTATTGTAAAAAAAAGTGGAGCAAAAATATAATCATAAAATTAATATATACTCGCTTGCAGCTGCATTAAAATTTATAAGTTTTGGTATAAGCTATAAGGAGCATAAGTTCTACTTAGTAAGACCCACGTTTAATATTATCGTTTTGGTATATCAATCAGTCGACAAAGAATAGCTTTAGAATGAAAATCCAAAGTTGTTAATCAGTAGGTCATTTAAGTAGTTTGACTGTCAAAATACGTCCAATTGGTGTCATGACAAAATTAGACAAGTTTACGGACACCGTCATCTATAACTGGTTGTAGAATAAAGTCTCGATTGAGTTGATGACGCGATGACACAAGGGAGGACAACCCACCGAGACCTCACCTATTACTACAACATTTATAGACAGAATAATTCTTCACAAATATTAAAAAATCGAACATTAGAATGAGACAAAAGCCTCTACACGTGTTTTAGTTGACCAACCAGCTGGAGAAATGGCGCGCCCGCGAAATTTTTATGAATGGACATAACGGCACCGCTGCTATTGATACCTCATTAGCATGGGGTCATAAATTAAAAGAACTTTACATTCGGAGGCTTGTTCGGTACTTCAACGGATTAGAATATACGTCGAGATTGCTTGTGCGGACGTGTTTTAAGTACACAATCAATTGTTGGACATTCTACCGATTATGCACAAAAGCAAGTAGGAACATTTTTTTAAAGTTACTTGTTTAATGTAGTATCGTAAACGAACAGTAAAATGATTATAAGTAATATTACTTACTTTAAGTATGTTTTAACAATGAAATGCAAGTGTATTCCGGAGTCTGAGACCGTAAACCAAACGGATTTAGAAATAACATGGCAACGGATGTACGAAAAGCACAATGCTTAGTGCAAATTCCGATGCGAACGGAAACGACAATAGTTACCCCACTTCCAAGCCAAGGGTTTATAGCTGTAGCGGGATGCGCCAATATCTTTAACTGCTTATTCTCTATACAATTCGTAGTTTTAATGACAATAACGCACCGAGTGCGTTGCTATTGTGGAGTTCAGCATGGACGTGGCTGTGTGATGATGTCACCACACGAGGTAACGGACGTGTGCCACCGCCAGCAGCTGCCATGTCCGACATTTCGGTTCACGGGGACTATTTTCGGCAATTAGATTTCGTTTTTCACATTAATTGTAGGAACATAAAGGGATTCGTTGAGTGTTTGTAGACTATTGAACGTTACGAATGTTTAAAGAAACTTTGCGTATTTTCGCTTCATCTGCTGAAGCGATAATACGCAATTGTTTGTATAAACGATGGTTATTAAATGACTATATCTACGAGTTAGTACTAATTTGTGAACTGAATGTCACAACATATGTAACGGTTACAAATGTATTCGTAAATAAATATAAATAAATATACGCGAAGACGTGACACCTGTTTTTATCACAAAAGCGTAGGTAGTAGGATATAGCGTTGCTTATCTAAGTTACAAGATTGATTGTGAACCTATTTGCTATATTTACATACAACGAGCTGTAATCCAAATAGTGCTATTGGGTACTGAGAATTCATTAAGAGATATCTCATTAAATCTATGCTAAACTTTGGTACTGAAGTGGGAACTCCGCGATAGCGCTCACCCTTAAAAACCCATCTACTTATAGATAGATACTAGATCGTATAAACGTCATTAGACATTCCATGTAATATTTCCACTAATTATATTAAAATAAAAGTACGTTACTGTCTACTACCTCAACACTTTGCTACTTGACATAATTTCTTCCCAAGAAAGAAATGCGTTTTGTAACAGTATCTGAATCACTAAATACAGTTTTATTGGGAAGTCCATTTGCAACTATTTTAACGTAGTAACTCCTTTTGGTTATTATTTTTTTGCAATGATCGAATACCATGCATACTGCGTGTGTAACCAGCCTGCTGTATACGGTGCGGAGCTGCAAAAAAGCGGCAGGACTCCAAGTGAACGTACTACCTCAGTAACTGAGTTATTCAAATAATTCTCTGCTTAAGTATCTGTCTTATAATTTACATGTATTACAATTAACTTAGTAAATATTGATTGTAAATACTATTGGTTAAGACAGATAATTTAATTCAGAATATCGGTCGAGATACGATTACGCCTTGGCTCTAGTTTAGGGATAACTTAAGTTGACAATATTGGAAACGTGATTATTAAGACAGTTTGAGACACAATACATAACATAGAGTATGAATATGGCACTGATGATGGAGCTGAAACTCTCTTATAATACTGGATGCTTGGAATGGAGAAATATGAGTCAGGGTTTCTAGTGCATTTCATTATTGTTCGTGCTGCAAGACCACCGAAGTTGATAGCCGGCAATCGAATTACTAGGTGCTTGTTGCAGAGGCTAATAACTTGTAATTACTTATGGCTTGTATCGGTCGTTAACCTGACTCATTATTGGTTTACATGGAGTCTAGGGCCAACTGTCCAAGGTGAGCCCCGCTTGAAGCTCTGCACACTCCCGAACAATAACTGTTTGATACTCCAAATTTTCATAATGTACCATAAAGAAGGTTCCTTAATATTTAATATAAAAATGTAGTATGAAACATGCAATTACTAGATATTTTCCAATATATGTTATGAAAAGAATATGTCGATGTGTTTTCATAATTCTTTCTAGACTAGCGATAGTGTGTCAGTGTACAGAATTTTATCCCGGTTATTTTTTAGCATTGTTTATGAACAAACTGCAAGGACTATTTACTATAACAATCTTTAACAATTCTCGTTTAACAATTATGCGTACAAAGAGTGAAAAATGTGAGACAAGCGCTTAAATCTGTTACGAATTCAAATCATTAATTTGTATCCGTATGCATTTAACACAGAACAGTGACTTTTAGCCTATAGAAGTTAATAGTTGCAATAATTTCATTTAAATTATCCTGTGGTCTGCAATCGGCCCACTCACGGCTAAAGGATTTCTCACGAACGAAACAATATTGCGTAGGACAAGTGGTCGACACCACGAACTTCGAACTATTGGCTAATAAAGCATTATAAAGTCCTTCAAAACATTACTACTTAATGTTTACTATTGATTTTGTTGGTTTGCTTTATTGCTATCTCTTAGTTGACGTCGGAATTTTCATCCTTGTTCTTAGTCCAGTTTGATTCGTTAATGAATGGATGGAAAGGACCACGTTACAAATATTTGATTTTTGTAATTAGAATTGCGCAAAATCGTAGCACACACGTTGAGTTTTCTATACATTTTGTACAAATTATTTACATTACCTACTTGTACGCATATTCTGTCTTTTTTGTAAGTTACGGTAAAGCAGTGTTTTCTTTTTAAATGATTAGGTTCAAGTCTTCCTAAATATATCACACCATCGATACAAATATTCCTCCCAGAAGTATGAAATCAATTAGTTTACTTATGAAAGTGGGTATAAAAGTAACTAAATGAAAAGTGAAGCGCATTTAATGGCCATTGATGTTATTGTAAGTCTTTCTTGGTAAATATTTGAGCTACAATTGAAGAACACTTGAGCCTCTTCGCTGTGAAGTGGAAATCTGAACTGATTCACATGGCTCGCCGTGTCACAGGGCTGGTACTCTGTTATTAGAAAGTTTCAACGTTACAATCACATTTAGGTACATTCATGCGTTTTTTCAAAATTAGCAGTTATTCAGCGAGCAACATTTATAAAAATATTTTGTTAATGTTTATATTTTCTTTCCTTTTCTTTATAGTTATTTTCTCTCTAATGGTTACTTTAAAATCGATTCATGAATTGCTCCATTAAGACCAAGTATATAGCTAAGAAAACCATCCCAGACTTTACGTCTTAATACATGGAACAATCTCTGTCTGAATGAGAAATGAAAGAAAAACACAAAGTATCACTGACGCACTTAGAGAAATTTAATGATTATTAAACTATTCCTTAGTAACAATTTTGTTCCGAAAACTATTGTTAATAAGGATTGGGTTAAGTAACAATTTTTAAATGACTCTAATTGATGCGGTTAGACTCCGATACCACTGGGATCGAATTGAATTTTTTCGCCACTATTTTTTTAGAAATGTCATAATCAGCTAGTTTTAACATTGCGTTAGATCGAAACTTACTCTAAACCAATCGTTTGAATTCTACGCGGGCAAAGCCGCAGCCGGAAAACGAATGTAAGAAAATTAGAAGTAGGTTTTAAATACAAAAACAAACAACCCTAAAGAAAGCGACGTTCCTAATTTAGTATTAATTAATTGCATTGGTTTTATAACATTCCGTAAAAGCGCAGAATAAGGGAAGATACCAGGATCTGAATTGCTAATGTGTAACTGGGTACATCGTCAACAGTAGAAGTAGATTGGCTACGTCCAGTCCGCTTTTCTATTGCAATACTACGTCTCTTAGTAAACTTTCATACACAAATGTAAAAACAGCAGCATATATACTTCTTTAAGCTCTAAGCGGTGGTATTGACAATACATAAATTGTCTACGGGTACAAGGTAATGTGGTAGTGGAAATATCACACACGACCGTCGTCAAAAAATATTTATATTTATTTTAGTGATATCTGCGAGTAGCATGTAAGTAGCGTTCGATATGTAAGCCATCGGTCTGTATTATTGATATAACTGTTTGGGTCGCGGGACATGGGAAAACGATGCTGCCGCCCACGCGCCGCCAACCGGTGCGCGGACAGTCGCGGCCAGCGGTGCCGGTTGCGACTCACGTCCACTATTCGAAGCCGCGAGATGCCTATCCGATATCAATGATGCGTGATGTGTACCTATATTCATCATCGAAGCGGGTTCATTCACAAATTATAATTGTTTAATTATAACCATATTTTTTTTTAAAGTATCCATCTCGACTTTCTGTTGTTACGTTGATTTTGAAAAAAAGTATCGAGACTATCACCGTTTTTTGCGTTTATGAATGACTAAAGCTAAATAAAAAATCGTGTTTATATTTATCAACAACATATTAAATGTGATAATGAGATAAGTACACCGATATTGTCATTTAAAATTGTATGATAATAATATTCAATATGCCTATTTTAATTTTAAATGGTATTATGTAATGTTAGTAATATGTCGTTATTGTTATTATGACTCAATTTTATAAAAACGTTGGATCTGCACATATCAGGTAAGATAGTTTGCATTTGGCCGCAGTAGTTGGGGACCTTGTATCGCGGGTGGTCCGACACGCACCTGACTTCTTTAATAATAAGTTCGTTGGACTGCCGGACTTGAGCAGCCACTAAATGTGAGAAGAATAACCAAAAAGGAAGTTTAGTGGAAAGTATCTAAATCATTCCGCTTTTGTGTTCGACGATACATGACATCATCTGGGGTATAAGCGCAAATTAAAATGCTAGTTTCCTGTTTATATCTTTTCATTTTGTATTTATTTTATGATTAGTCAAATGGTAAAATTGGTCGAATCAAATTACTTAAGCAGTTTGTGCTCGTGCTTTAAGGAACAATTCTGAATATTTGCTAATCAATAAAGGCTTTATAAGGGGATTTAAAATCAGTTTAAAGGAAAAGTTTTTAGGCAAATATGGGCATTCAGGACATTACTGTAGGCGGACTAATTATAAATATTAACCATGTATAATTGTTCAAATTATTAAACAATCTAGGAAAGAAAGTGAGACATTATATTTCATTAACACCGAAAACGTAGCACCTGGTAAATACGCACTAAAACCAACATAAAAGCACGAGAAATTTAAAAAGTTCGTGTATTTATATAAATTTTAATAAAAGCGAAACGAAAGGCGACATTTTGCTAATAAATATGGATTAGTCTGACTCTAACAAGACTCTAACTAGTATATTTAAAAGATATCGTCCATTTGAGCCAAAATTTAACAAATGTCTTAGGAATGAGTGGCGGTATTTTACAAAAGTACTCGTAAGTACCTAAATACATAATTGTTCAACCAAGATCATACAGAAATTAATTATTGGGAAAAGTTAATTAACGAGCAACCTCATAGAATAAATCTGGTAGTCGCCGCAGGTCTTTGTTATAATTATTGTAATCTAAATAGATACCTACTTATTAGAACACATTGATTTGTTACTATTATAATATTAAAACTTCCTACAGTGAAGAGTGATGTCAGCGAACCGGTTACTTTAACATCTGTGTCGACATCAATTCTTTGCCTCATCAAAAGTTTTTTGTGAAATCTTACTTCAAATGTAGTCATCTCCCCGACACGGGATAGAATTCACTTCCCTGAACGAGAACCACCAGGAATCTAATCACAAACGATATAAATCAACAATTTGATTGGAATGTAATTACCTCACATAAAGCTTGAATAGGCATTTCAAATGATAGGCAATGCTAATAGCAAATTACGATATTGCCCGACAATAAAATTTGATTCGTTTCATTAAAAACAGATTACATAAAGTACACGTTTAATATTGATAAAACACAAGTAAGGGCAATTGAGTAATACGTAGATTTACAGTTTTCTCGTCTTAGTGATTAGTTGTGTAGATATCGGGTGTACAAAACATAGAGTTGCTATCCATCAAACTGGTTGGCTGTTGAGACTGACTGGTACGTCATTAAATGTGACCGAAAAGGATTTAGTCGAGTCTTAATAAGGAAGGCTTTAGTCGAGCGCGGTAAAAGTGGCCGACAGTAAGTATTCGTACTGTTATGTACTGTTTCGGTTATTGTTATCGTCGTCCTCATAATGTGCTTCTACGGACCGCAGACTCCGTAGTACTAGTTTATTACAATCGATGTTAGGAAAACCTCTCTCCATTTTTTATCCAGCCCCACATGTTGCTACAGTACTAATCACTAAGTGAAGTTCAGTGCCCAGGCGATATACATACATCATTTTAAGCTTTTATTTTTAGTTAAAATCTAAATGGCTATATTTTATAATAATAAAATTCGTCTACAAAAATAAAACAGCGGCACGGCGGGGCCTAAGAAACATCGATACATCATAATTACATTGGTTTGTAATCGTTTCTACAAGAAGATCGATTTCAAGCTCGCAGCTATACTACTCTGCGTGTAACAGTAAATTGGTAAAAAAACATACAATAATGAAGATTTACTGCTGAGCGGGCAGGTGGCGAGATTGATCGACAGATAACGCAGTTATTCCGATCAGCGGTCTGGTCTACTTTTTCCATTAGATATTGTGCCTAAATGACGATCTGGAATCCGTTGTTGTAAGAACACCACCGTTGTTAGATACATTTCTGTAAAATTAGTATTGGACACGGTCGAATTTTCCATTAAGACAATCTTTAGTAATTACTTTATTTGCCACTAGATCTTATCAAAAGTAATCAACGAAACTAACCTAAAGTATAAGTTAAAGTTAAACGAAATTTTAAGGACTCATACCTACATGTTCACTTCAACACATATAAACATCAAAAATAATATTAGAGGAATACATACGTAAATAATGCTAAGGGTCAAATAGACGACTGTTTAAAATTACATTACATAAATTTATAACGGAGATAACATAAATATGGAAGCGTGACAGGATAATTGGAGCCGCGACCACTCAACTCTCGCTCTTGTCGATAATGCTCAACACTTGTACGTACCGACTCGCTGTTGGCAATTCTAATTAGTATTGAATGCGGTAGATCTAATGTGATTAAATGTTTTCTATAAATACGATCATTTTTGATGTAAGGTATAAATAATAAATATGTATTGTAGTTTTAATAATATAACTAAACAGATGTAAAAACTAATAAGCAGAGGAGGAGCTTTCTAGATTAGCTTGTGTCATCTTAAGGGTGGTTACACAAAATAAGTTTTTAAATGTTATCATTATTCTATCGATAGTTGTTCTAGATAAATTATAATATTATCTCTCATCGTCTCTTTGTTTCGGTGATCCAAAATCAAGAAGATAAAATGAATTATTAAGATTTTTATTATTAAGTCACACGATTAACGTGTTGGTCTGGATTTACACTGCATCTGTAAATTAGTATTTTAAATCTACTTTATTTACATGAACCACAGATTGTTTACCAACATTCCTGGTGGTAGTATCAAAATTAATGACAAACAGTTGTAAATCGGCGGTAGATGATGGCACGCGTAAAGTACCCGCGTGGCCTCTCACCTCCCGTAAACTTCGCATGCCCGTAAATGCTGGGCCCACGCGTAATTACGGTGAAAACTCCGATGATTTCGAACCCCAATCACCTCTTAAGTAATTGTATTTATGCTGCAATTACAAAAGCTTAAACCCCTGCCAGTTTTAAAGAAGGAAGAAAATAAAAAAAACAGTCCTCAACACAAAATACAAAGGAACCTAATTCTATAATTTAAGTTATTCTGAAGTAAGTGTTATACTTATTCGAAGTTCCATCGTATATAACAGTTTATATTATAGTTACAATTTATATAGTTTTGAGACACAGAAGACTGCCAATATAAAATACGTTTTGATTTGAATAACTGCCTGTTATGTTATGTTTACGCAAATTGTAAAACACCAACGCGCGGTTTCAAATGTTACTTACACTAATTTTGTTTGTTTTTAAAGAAAATATTCATCGACATATCGTGAATGGCATAAAACGAAATAAAAGTTGCATTAAGTAGGTAGGTATCAATTATGTTTTTATAGCGAAGTTCAACGCCATTTAATGTTATTGGCATAATTTAGATTACTTAATGAATATCAACACGATCAAAATATTTATTGAATGACCATTCATGTGCGCTGAATAAAATGCTGATTAAAATCATTATGTTTATAAGAACATAGCACAAGATAAACATATTAACACAAGTAGCTCAAAAGCTCAATAGCTTGGTCAAAAATATGCATCTTGCATCAATGTGACAAGTTATCTGTCAACTTAAGTTTCGTTCTTTTGGAATTCGAATTGTATGCGCGCGGGCACAAATTTAAATTTGGAATTAGCATCACGCATGTTATTCTATCTGTCCGATCTAAATCGGCTTTACCCTTCACTTTGACAATCCTCGCGACTATTCGAGGCCCACTATTTACATCGCCGCGTCCCGCTGGCGACTTGTTGTGCGCGTGCTCAGTGACACGGTAATGTATAATGCGCTTACTTAAACATTCGTCCATGCACCGCTTTGAGAGTGACGTACAATGATACGCAGAGTTTTGAGCTCATTTGTCATCGAAAAGATAATAGTCAATGTTCGTTGAATCGACAATGGGTCATATTTTCTTCTTGTTATTCGTATTATAATGCATAAATAAGTATTAAGGGGTTAGTGGTAGAAGCAAGCAGGTAGAACAGATTTGATTTTTTTTTTACTTTTTAATTGACACGTGCTAATGTTAAACAGTTACATAGGACGTGGACTTTCAAGCATTGCGTTGTACGTGATTGTTTCTGCGTGCATGCAGAGCTTCGAACGACTTACAGCGTCGGATTGACGATCTGCAATAATCGTATGTCATTGTTATGGCATATAAAACATTCGTGACTACCAGTGTTAAGCGGAGCTATAAAAACACTGTTTTTGTGACCCATCCTGAACATCATCCGTCGATTATCAGAAACTGGTAATAAAATTTAAATTTTTCTCTTTCAAATAATGTGAAGCCAAGTCAAATATCGTATATAGCAGTATTTTGTAGAATTTTAAAGTAGATGCGATGAAATTATACTTATTGTCTGAAGTTATGAATTGCCAAAAGCCCAGTTATGTTACTAATTGAATAATGTGGCACTTGTATTGAAAGAAAAATTTTTGACGTCAAGGTGTCTATGGTTGGTTAAATCGTGAAGAGATTTGTGTTATGTGGAGAATAAGAAGTATACATAGATAAAACAAACAATGTCGGAGGACTTCGATATCTACAGAAGAAGCTACAGGAAAAGAATGCATCGTCTGTCGCTACGTGACAGATTAAAGTACTGTATATGACTATAGTTCACACCCTAAACATTAAATTTCTTATAAAACGCATGATATATATGCATATGTCAGCGACTCTGAAAGCGTAGGGCTGTCATAAGTACATTTATGAACATTGAACAACCAGTCGTAGTTCGAAGCCAACGTTTCCAACCCTGCTACAAGGTAAAGTATGTTTCGAAACGCGTTTCACCTGATACAGTGAAATGCTTTCAATTATCTAGGGCTGTCAACCTGCTACGCTTCTAGATTAGCTACAACATAATCAGCACTGAAGTCATTTGCTTTGCAAAAACGTGAAGATTTAGGAATTGATCCCTAGATGTCGTAGCTGACGGTTATCCATAGATATATGTGGAAATAGAAACTACTGAATGGTGTTGGAGTATTTTAAATTATATGTATTATTATTTCAATTCAAATATTCTTCATTCTGAAACATTGGTTATTAAATTAGTAGGAATAGTTAATAAATAAAGGTAATTTGTTATCCATAGTTTCGTAACCAGTAGACTAAAAGATGTAGACTCGTAAACTATATCGATTGCCTTGTTTTATATCGATATTCTCAGCTATGCATTTTTCAGATTGTTGCTTTACGTACAGATTTTCATATCTTCTTGTATTCTTTCCGCTACCTTCCCCGAGGATTCTTTGAGCAAATTATTTAGACAATTTCAGGTTTTTTTTACATTTCTCATATCTGTCTAACATCAATCAGTCGTCAAGCAATTTTCGGTAGCAGGATGACTTTTCATATATTTGGTAATATTGGTGCGGTGTGACCAGCAAGATTAAAAGCCAAGATATAATATTGCGAGAAGTCTTATTTACTCCGGTGTCTAGCTCGTATCTGCGTCATTTATCCTACAAACATGTTGACGCCGTGTTATTAGTTAATTAATTAGTTAATACATACGCATAAGTATGTTTAATTATCGACCTTGCTTTCACAGTACATTTATGTGTTAATCGTAGTCTACCTGTCTGAGCGTTTTCACACCGAACTGTGATAGTGAATATCTAACGCAGCGTGGTTCCGTACTTTATAAATCTTACTTTCGAATAAATAACGAGCTAGGAGCTACCCCAGAGAGCCTATTTACTACTTCTATTCAAATATTCAAAGTGTTTCCATTCTCAATGGAGATATCATGATAACCGCCTTAAAGTTCACTCTAGGTACTACATTACATAGCTAGCTACAAGACTCCATTATTTATACATGTTTATTCAGGCTTTGTTAGCGAAATTACTTATGGAGACATCCATATATTATTGTAATTTGTAGAGGTTAAATTAGCAAAACGTTTTACTAAGGGCCGATTTATTATATTAATTTTATAACGGATTATTTTTATTCGTAAAATAAAATCAAAATCTGACAGTTTTTTATGGCGAAACAAAAATATTTCAAAAATATTAAAGTCCATCTGGCTTTTGAAAAATCGGTTCTAAATAACTTAGTGTAAATTTTAAAGAAAAGGCAAAAGAATACATAAAACATGCGCTACAAATATTGTATGTAAAATGTGTAGGTAAGTGTAAGTTGATCACATTGTATACCGAAATTGTTAGCAAATAAAAATAAATAAAATCGTATCGTACCGAACGAATCGGCGTACCGAGATTAGCTAATCGGTCCAGCTACTTCGGATAATTAATCGATTTACCGTGGTGGCCACATTCACCACCGCCGATACATTAGGTCATAGGTCGGCGCTATGCTAAACAAGGACAGCTATTGATCCCTCTGTTGCACTGCGTTATACGGCTTGAAATAGCAAATCACGCCTCCCACGTCAGAGTAGGACAGCATTATCGATAGTGAAATGTTAAAATGATAAACGTGCAATGCAAATGTGGCTTTATTCACTTCGTTTAGGGTTTCTAATAGTGCAGGCAGACCGTAGTCACGATTCCAATATTCTCTTCAGAGGCATTCGGTATTTCACTACATTGTGTTTGTTATTATCATTTATACCTCTAAAACGTATTATATGATAATGAAATAGTTTCAAAGACTATTTGCACAGCTGGTTCACTAGTTGTTTTAATTTAGTGACATGTTGTGACAATAAAATCCAATTTTCTATAAAAAAGTTGTTCAAGTGAGGATGTCCCTGTTTGCTTAATTATGTAAGTAATACCTACCAAAGAAGTAAACCGGTTGAATTAGATCTAGTTTGAACACTTCAATATACGTATTGTCTACGTAACTTAAAAATAGAAAGTATATACATTAAAAAAAACGTAAAATATATTTTTTATTTTTAAACTGAACATATTACCCAACAACACATTAACTTAAAATTTTAAATGTTTTTTTTTTTCTCTAAAGATAGTGACATCGATATAATGGAATGTTGCATAATTAATTAAAGTCAGGGTTCATACAAACTAGATTTTAGTGAAAAAGTAAAAAAACAAATATAGGTCAGCATATTTTCTTAAACATATCTATACCTAATGTTAATTCCAACATGAAACCAGTTTTCACCCGTAGATGCACATAAAACTCAAGAATTCTTTACAAACATTATACTTTTAAGTCATAAAGAGAAGTAAAACTGTCTATTAGGGAATATTATGAAGAAATATGTCAACATTACAATGTTTTAATAACTAAAAACCATATAAAACGTTCTCGGTATCTGAGAAAGGTTTGTTTGCTAGCACTGTAAGTCGGAGTTGCGATTCTATCAGTCAAAATCAATAGCGACCGCGTCATCGACTCAACGTAGTCTGTTTGCTCAAGATACATAGCTTGATAACGACACGCGACTTCACCTACAAGGAGTATTTTGTAAGCGGTCAACATTGTGGTTCCCCTGCCTGTATAATACAATATTTAAAATGCTAGTTTTCAAGGCAAAATTACTGTTTTTACAAAATCATCTAACAAAAACGCAATGGCAGGAATTATTTGGCTCTCAGAGAATAAAAGTGTAATCGACAAGTATTACGGTACAACAGTAGTTATATACCCTTTAAATAATGCTTTTTTTAGATTCAGACTGTGGATTACAATCGTATATTGAAGATACTATCTGAAACTTTAAACAACTTGCTGTAATCCCCAAAGAGAAGGAACTGAAATACGTATCCAACTCACTCATATTCAATTCGTAGATTTAATTATTATAAGCACCCGTTGGCAAACGAATACTTCACTCAAGAAGCATAAAGTGTGCAATTTCATACGGTATCGAATAATCCGCAATCCACGGATTAGAGATTTATCTTACCCTCGATTTTCCCTTATGAGGTAAATGATCTTAAATAAAGATAGAGCGAGTGGCGATGGCGGACTGATTTAAAAACTGCACAAAGCATTAAAGAAGCGTCGAGGTTGACCTGGATTATGTGTACAAAATGACCTATTTTCCACCTATCACTAATTCCTATAGGTACACAAGTTGTCAAGAAGATAAGCAGTTAAAAATACCGTTAATTTAATACTACGATATTAGCTTGCGTGGGTGTTAAGGTCAGACGGGCAACAGTATTCACCTGTGCGTTTAATACTATCGAAAGGTTAAGCATTTAAAGAATAGGTTTTGATATTTAACAGAAATATTTGAAAACATAAAAAACGCGATGACTAACTTTACCTACTACTACGACATCACCTAATAGTTTCGGTACCTACATTAAAAAAAATCTGCAATATCAACGAATACAAAAGTCGTTACAGGATGAAAACAAATGTCGTCAGATCCTGATTACATCTGGTTGATAGTCCATAGGTACCTAATCACAGTTACAACTCCGATATACAAAGATATTTAGTCATTACCGCTTTTACATAAATTGACAAAAAATTGCGTCTTTTGCTGAAATTGTAATCATTGACGATTACGTTAGTATATTGTGTTCCCTCATACACTGCGTTATCTGTATATTTTTATCTTACGATATACATAGGTAGCTAGCAGACGGTGACTGTGAATTGCATTAGTAAAATACATTAAATAAGTATATCAAATAGTATCAAGTGGTAATCTGACGGGCAGTGAGGCCGCGTCGTCGTCACCCAACATGCGAAGATAAAGTCCTGTCGATAACACTTGCACTTACGTGTAAAGACATACCTAATATGGAAATTAAATAAGAAACATATTATTACGCTACATGAACACGTTTATATCTTATATCGTGATAATTAAGCTTTGAGTATTATAAGTATTTCAGTTTATTTTTTATTGTAACTTCGATATGGCAGTTTAATGATTTTTTCTTATTAAGAATAGTTTAAAAAAAGGTACACCTGTAAACTACCACCTATACTATAAACAAGTGTCCATTGCTGACCAAATGCCTCTTCTCACACGAAAACGGTTTGAGCAATAATCACCACGTCTGCTCAATGCGGGTTGGCGATTTCACACTTATAATTAGTCATTATAAGTCCAGGTTTCCTCGCGATGTTTCTTTCACCGATTATAATCAGTGGTGTCTAAATTACCTTAGAAAGTAAATATGACTCGGAAAAAGTCACATTGGTACTTGCCGTTGGTTAGAAACCAGGAATCTCACGCATAAGAAGTTTTAAACCTCCGGGCCGCCACAACAACATGATTTACAAATAAAATAGTCGTCTAAATATCAATAATTGATTATGTATTATAATAATAATATCTGTTTATTTAGTAGATAACAAAGTTATTTTGTTTTGATGCCCAAAGGTATTTAGAAAAAGGTGTAGAGTTGTTTATCATTTTCACGGGTTTAAAAACGTGGTTACGTGTAAAGTTAAAAATAATTAACTAAACCGAATGTGGGTCACCAAACAAAGGTGGGGTTCGCAAAATAGTTGATTTTAACCATTTTATCTACCTTTGGTATAACATTGCAGAAATATTGATAAGATACGTTGACAGATAAAAATGTTTGTGTAAATAAAAGATGCATATTTTTCACTGATATCGTCTTTAAACCACTTGTCGAACGGCTTTTGCATTTCCTACAACTGGACAACGTATTTTTATTGTTGTATGCGTTTTGTGCAATACATTCTACTACATAACGAGGACTATTGTCGGACTAGAGTAGCTAATGTAGCGTTACTGAACTTTTAGAGCAACCAGCTCTGGCTGCAAGACCACCCTGTGTCGCCAACGTTTTGTATTCTGTTTATATGCTTCATAGAGAATACATACAAATACTACTAAAGACGTTTTCATAAAATTCATTTTAGTTTTTCTCTTGCTTAATTCTTTCTATAATTCTAAAGCTACAGTAGATTTTTGTTTCGATAAATTCTTTGTAGTTCGTCTTTGATTCTGAGGCTGTTTCTACACACAGAGATAGAGGCTCTCACTCAAGATTGAGCGTTTTAATCGCTGTTACATCCATAAAATCGCCATGAAAAAGTAAAAAACTACAACCTAAGTTTATATGGACATGCTTCGAGGAAATTGGTGGAAGAATAGACACAGATAAATTTAATTGAAATAGGAAAATAGATACTAAATTAATTTACTGCCTTGTGCCAAAATAATAAGGAAGGAAATATTTGCTAACAATTCTAAGACAAACCTTTATAAAGTTTTACGATGGTGATACCTTCGATGTCGGTGTCAACAGGATTTATTTTTTGACAACACATACGTTAGGCAACGTTTATAAAATAGGTACAAATGTATATTTATTGTATGTATGAGATTATATAGCCATCAAACATCATACTTAGTTGTGAAAAGCTTAACACCCTTTTTTTGAAGGGGATAATCATCCAATGATTTCTCAGGGCTTGGGTGAGGCAAGGGGGAGTGTCAAACTCTTATGGAAGAAAAACCACCCTGTTCCTTCTCCTACTTTGAGTCCCGTAACCCCGGTAGCCTGTTACTTTATCCGCTGAGCTTATTTCCCTAGCTTTAGTATTAAGTTTTGTATGATCTGATAATGTATCCGTAAGTCTACAACCTTATTATGATCAATTAAATATAAAACAATTGTGAGTATTTTTTTACTATCAAAACAAAAGCTGAATTATTCACAACAACCTTACACCACACAGTTACAAGAAATTGAATTTATTGCTCGCACTTATCGGATGCAATCAAAACAGTATTTCTTATTAACATATTATGTCGAAGCAAATAGAGTCATCTGAACGTAAAATGTGTCGTTAAAGTATAAAATAGGATCGGCTGTGGTTATGACCGCACTGGTCTAGGGTGAAACAAGAAAGCCTTGTGGAAACATTAGCTACAAGTGGAACGAGTCCTAGTCTCGTATCGCGGCGTAAGTGAAACTGCAGCGAGTTTATCAAATGCAATTTCATTATCTCGCAGACACCTGCCCGGGGAGCTATTCTCCTCACTAGGAAGAACATTACTCTATGATAAAATAATATCACTTGTAATTCTCACTTATATATCAAGTTACATAGTGCTTTCTTCAGCTCGTGTACTGCGCTGTTGATGGCCGAGAAAGTTAAATGGATTTGTTCAAGTTGCATTCATAACAGTCATGTCTAATGTTCGATACTCTTACTTAGATATATTTTTGATCAGACACTCTTATTTTTAACGAAGGTAAGTGGTCAATCTATATCTATTATACATAGTATAAAACAAAGTCGCCCATTTTGTCTGTAGTCCCTTCGTATGCATAAAACTTTAAAACTACGCAACGGATTTTGATGCGGTTTTCACTAATAGAAAGAGTATTTTCTCCGACAGGTTTTTATATATAATTGAAATACATTGAAACTATATTAGCTGAGTTATAGCGATTTATGTCCAAGAAGTCAGAAAAAAATCTAATTGAAGATTGCATTTGTGCGTGCGCCGCTTATACCGTTGGATACAAGTAAGAACAATGTATAGCAAAAACATTGGTCTTTATTAGTTCTACAAAAAAGTCCGCGATGACATATATCCAGCTTTTTTATTTAAGTCACAAAAACTACTTTTCTGTATTAAAAAAACATTTAATTCGTTGGGTGATGTTTAACTGGTGATATAACCAATAATACATATATCCTTATCATAATAAGTAAGTTCATCATCACGAGCATTTAATTTAGATTATTTTTGCAGTTTACAGTGTGTTATTTAGAAATATAGTTTAGGAGATATCACGATATTAGTATTGAAACATTTTAATATTTTAAACGCGGTTAAGGGAAAGAAAAGTTATTGTGAATTGAAAATTAGTATCCAATATGTGTTGGTGCGTTGACTGTATTTGTCGAAGTAGCGGGATACACGCAAACGAAGTTGCGCGGGTCAGCTAGTAATAAATAAAAAAAGTATTGGATAGACGATAATTATTTTATCTAATTGAATCAAATACATTTTCATGATTATTTTCAAAATTATATTGTAGTAGGACGTAGATCATCGACGACGGCGTTGGTCGTAATAGATTTTATTTAGTTTTCATTGATATACAGTACAAGAAAATGATAACAGGTGTTAGCAAATATCTTTCCTAAATCTACGTAAAAAATTAGGTTACTAGAAATTTCAATTATTTACTTAATTTACATACAAGAGAAGAGATCAGAGCTTCCATTCTGTTGTAAAAGTTTCTCATAATTATCGTCTGATTAGGTATACGATTACACTATATACCGATTTTTAGTCCTTTAATTCACCAATAACATATATTTGGTAATCAGACGTGAGTGTAGATTAAGGTTGAAGTAGTTAGGTACTATAGAAAACATTTTAGACTATTTGTTTCTATGTGTAGTGTAGAATCTTTTATAATACCTAATTTGTACGTTGTTATTTGGCATAAAATTTAATAATAATTAGTTAAATAAAAATGGAAAATGTCAATGACCTTTAGAATTTTCACAGCAATTGGTCCTCAATAAGGATCGCGTAGGTTTTTATTTAATTGTTTTGTTAATTTACCTAAAGCCTTTATTTCGATAGCAATTCACGTTGGTTGCGTCTTATTGACGTTTTAGCTATGACTTTTTGGATAGATTATGTCAACACTGTAATTGTTAACAATTAATATTAATGAAATTATGCCGAACGAAAAAGAAGAGCAAACCCGGGATTCAAGAAGAGTTAACATAACTCTGTTGCTGGCCCAAACGTTAGGACTACAAACGATGTTATTTCTGCCATTCATAGGAGTGTCCGCGGGAGCTGTAGGCCATGCCATAGTGTACGCCCTGATATACATCGTGATCGGCATCCCCGTGATGTACATGGAGAATGTGGTGGGCCAGTTCACAGGCCGCGACTGTATCGAGGTGTGGAAAGCCAGGCCCTGCTTGTCACATTTTGGCTATGTTCATATTATTTGGCAGCTTCTTCATTTAGTCTATCTTTTCGCACTCGGTTCATTTGTAGTGCATTACTTCTTGATAAGCTTTGAAAACCCTATTCCATATTATATTTGCGGAAACTGGAGCACAGCGGATTGTGACATTTTAATCGTCAACTACACTGTCAATCAAGAATGTGTAAGGGCAAAAGAAACAATGCCTTACTGTTCTGAACTGTGTCAGACATTTCCAGAAGTTCAATATTGGAGATATAATATATTGGGAATGAAAAGAAAAGGTTTCCACCTGCCATGGCGCGTATGTCTTGCATCGGGTATGCTTGCCAGTATATTATTCCTTAGTTGCTTCAAAGGAAGACTTTCTTTGAAATGGGCATTGTTAATAGTGTCGATACTTCCTACGAGCGGACGAATTCTGTTTTTCATAGGATCCATGTTCCAGAAGGGCATCGTGGTGAAGTTCGAACAAGCATTTGATACGGATTTCAATAAATTTATTCAAAGATTTAGTTTGTCTACGTCAATAGCAGACGTGTTATATACCCTGAATGTAGGAACCGGGTTGTCTTTTGCCTGCGCTTCTAAGACCACTTTCAGAGCTCCTTGCTATTCCAACACAGTTATTGTGGTCGTCATTACCTGCTGCGTTAGCATGCTGGGGATCTGCGGCACGGTCATGATGATCTGTCCCTATGCTTACAAGTACGATATCGACCCAGTTAGAGTAATGAACTATCCAATATCGCATATTTTCGAGAAAGTACCTCGATTTTTATACGTTTACGAACAAACATCATTCTGGTTGATTATTTCTTATAGCTATATTGCAATATCTGCATTTACTTTGAATATTTGCATCATTTCGAGCTTGATAGAGATGGTTTCAAAAAGATATTCAAAGGTTGCTATAAATCCAGGCCTAACGGCATTTGTCATCGCAATCACTATGTATCTTGCAACTGTCCCACTATTGGGCAACTTGAGTTTATACTTTTTAGTTGACGCGAAACGTACTATGAATTTAGTAAGCATATTCTTGGTGATATGTGAAAACTTTGTCTTCGTGCTATGGTATGGCTTGGAGAGGTTCTCTGAAGATGTACACTTCATGCAGGGCGTACAACCTAAGTCCTCGGTGAAAGCGTGCTGGCTGGTGTCGGGGTTTATACTGGTATATGTGCTCGTTACGCAACTCTATATAATATACGTTGACAAAAATCATACGACGGGAAATAAATTCGCGTGTTATTTCTTAATTATCAACATATGTGTAACGGTACTAGTGACAATAGTCAAACTAGTCATAGCTTTGTATAAGAAGAATTTGTACGAGCAACTCAGCTTAGACTCAGAATGGGGACCAAAGAGTGAAATACTGAGACGCAGTAGAGCCATGTTTAGTGCTCAGGCGATGACTAAGGAGTACATGTATCGACAATATCACCTGCAGGCTGGAATACTCAAGAGGCAACAGAGATCAAATGTCAGAGTTAAGCAGCCAGGAGTTCGTTTTGATGTCGAAAAAAAATAATTTTCATATTTAACAAAGATATGTCTTATTGTTGTGCCTCTATCTGACGACAAATTGTTAACAATGCGTTTTTTGTTCGTATTAAAATGTACTTTATTCAAATGAGTGGCTTTTAATCCTTGATTGAGTCACTGTATTATGTTTATAATCTGTGTCTATTATTGTAGAACAAGTATTGAGTATTGCGTAATACGCTAAGAGGCCGATGAGTCATCGCCAAAAATATTGAAATACATGTACCAAATAGGTACTATAAAATAAATTATTACTTTTATAGGTATATATAATTAATTTATTCCGGAGGGAACATCGAGTGACTCATAGCGATCTCTTCAATACTATTGTGACAAACGAAAGAATAAAGTAAAGATCAGACAGGAGTCTTTACAACAACGTAACAAAACACAAAAATAAGAGACAACTAGCTTACGATATACTATACCTATATCTGTATAACCATTTTCAGTTTTTCAGTAAACGCACAAGTACCTAAATCATTTATGATGAATATATTTTTTTATTTGTTTTTGTTCATAGATATTTAAAACGAAAAGAAAAATGACACCCGACCAGATTACCGGGTACGTTCAGGTTATTTCGACCCACTGGGGTAACTTCAAATCAAATCTAGAACAAAACGCATACGGTATTAGTTTTTGATTCATCTACAAGTTTGGGTAAAAATTACCCCCTTGGGTCAACCAAATCCGAATTTACGGTAGTTGAAAATTGCTTTGATCGTTTCTCATTCATTGTAACATATCTACTACTAGCATTGTAATTCTAAACCTTTTACATCTCTAACAGTCATTCAATTTATTACCTTCTCGGAGGCTATAAAAAAGAAAGTGACCGGTTTCCTCTTCAGCCCCCGCCTCTCATGTCCGACTTTTGTCAAGAAAAAAGATATTCTTTAAAAAAAGTGGCGCGCCAAGCTGTCTGCTACCAGCGTAGTGTTGCAATCGTGAACGCGGCCACGACTACTTCACCATGCGACACGTACAATCATTGTCTAGCACGGCACCCGTCGCTAGTGATACGTGTTAAGCTAGCAATAGACTTCGAACTCCAACAACAAACCCACTGTAACAACCAACCGCCACATTTGGCTTCTTCTGCCTGACTAGTACTTAGTACCAACAAAAAAGCTATGTTCGAAAATCATTTGCGATAAATATCATAATGATCGATATTTTTTATATTGAGAAGTTTTAATTAACGAATATTGAACTATTAGAGGTTGAAACTAACAAATAAAGAAGAAGATACGAGTACTTTTATTGATTTTTATCGAATTAAACAGCAATGCAGAAGGGTGGCGCGGGTAAAGCACGTCCTTATTTATACAGCGGTTAGTATATAATATACGAGAGTTGGTAAGACGAGTGCAAATCCAGTCCGAGGCACATTGCGTCATACAAATGGAACATTTAGAATGTTTGACCCGACGTCAAGACCGACCAGTGGCGGCGCGCACTGGCGACGAGTCTCGCGAATTCCGACCATTGTCACGACATTACACCTATCGACTCCGCTACCAAATACATTAACCACAAAAGCTGCACAACCACTTGCTTGTCATTTAGTTTCAGTATTGCAAAACTTCATTTCGGTTTCGTTTGCGACCCAAAATCTTGGTTATCAATTTGTTTTGCCTCCGTTTTGTTTACTAAGTTTTAAATGTAAACATCGCAGTACTGCGTAATAAGGTTTTATTTCTGACTGACATTTTGCAGGTTCGCTCGCGTGAACTTCGACATTTACAAACGTATACCTCGTAGGTAGGAGAGAAAAATGTTTAATTAAATCAGGAGTAACCAGTGGGTGAGCATTTCATTATTGATAGTGCAGTATATATGTAAGTATAAAACACTTGATATTCTGTTGAATCTCCAACGCATCTTTCAATCATGAAATCATTGTACCTAAAGTATGGACATTCCTAAGATCGCGTGAAAGTTTAATGATACAAAATCATAACAAAAACCTAATTCGTAGTTGTAAGTGTGAACTATTTTAATTTTAAGTTAATATTAGAGAAGTAAATCATTAATTCCCTACTTATTGCACATTGTGTGCCAGCGCAGTTATCACCCAAATATTATCATACAAAAAATGTACGGGATAACTGCAATCTCACCTGGCAATATGTTAGCAATGTTCCCGAGTAAATTATAATATTGTAGAAACATATTCCCCTTTTAAAAACACTTTTAAAGTAACCAGATAACTACTCTTCAGTGGTTGAAACGCCAATAAATAAAGTTTCGGTAAGTTTCGTAACCACCACATACGTTTGTAGTGGAATTCCATGACACCATCAGCTTACGTCTGCCGTTATCTGGTGGTGACACCTACACTTTGCTTCACTTTGCTCACACTTAAGAACACCGTTCGAAATTGCACAACTAGACATTGTTTAGGTGTTTTTGGAAAAACACCGTATCGGCTGGTTAAGTTATTGGTTGCAAGCTGTCTAAAAAGGCTGTTAGTTGTTTAATGGTGTTGCGGTGATGTTTCTGCTTATCAGGGACGATAGGTACCCGTGGTGGTCTCCGAAAGTGACTCATCCATGTGCAGACACGTCACTCCGGCTACGTTTCGGTCTTACACGGCATACACAGCGGCCCTAATACGTGCTTTAGTAAATATACTCGACCGCATTACGTAGAAAAAGGAAAACATACAGTCGGTACCATTTTAGAGGACATATCACTACATAGTATAAAACAAAGTCGCTTTTTCTGTCATGTGTCATGTTGTATGTCCCTATGAACGCTTAAATCTTTAAAACTACGCAACGGATTTTGATGCGGTTTTTTTTAATAGATAGAGTAACTCATGAGGAAGGTTTTTATGTATAATACAGGTATAATATATCACCATTGCACCCATGCGAAGCTGGGGCGGGTCGCTAGTTATAAATATTGTAGAAAATTTTGGACATTAATTTATATCCTCAATATTCTTGCACTTGAATTAATTAAGATCTTTTTAGAAGTAAGGTTGATTTATAAAAAGGCATAATCATATTTTTGTGACTATTCAAATTCATAATTACAATTCTACAATAATTGTTTCATTTTGTTTTACAAAACAATTTAGATGTGATCAGTATCATTCAGCAAAATGAGGAAAAGCTATTGTTTATTTGAGTATTTACAATCGAATCATAACATGGACATAAGGTTTGTCATATCTGACAAGTAACTGGTCTATAATAGTGGCCGCCTGATCACTCTGGTAGAGGCGCGCGCGCAGGTTGCGGGCCGGCCCGTAGCCCGCGCGGTGCACGCGCACGGCAGCGCGCGCGACATCACTCGCGTAACGGTGTGTTTTGTTTAAGAAAAGTCAATATCACACCCGCACGGCGCTAACGCATCCAATCAACGATTAAACAGCGCACGCTTAATTGTCAATAACTTTACCCTCCCACTCATCATGATTGTCCGTCGTAGAGGTCAAGTTCCTTGTACCTAAATATTTCATAATTTGTTTCTGGTTTAAATCGCTGTAAATATAGATCTGTTGTTTTACAACTAGATGTATCTTAAGACTAGAGACCATAAAGGGAACAAGCTTCAATATTCCTTAGATACATTAAATTAGTTTCCAAATCAAACAACCGAGGAATTTAAGCTAGAGCTATAAATTAGAACAACAAAAAACTAATTTGAATGTGTAGCTAAAGTATTACAAAGATATAGATAGATGATATTAGCTTTTAAAATTAAAAAAAAAACACTGCATGGTTAACTTGCTCATAAAATATGAAACCCGAAAGGCTTATGAGCAATATTTTTCTTTAAACACGTTGAAAATAAAATCAATGACGATGTGCAAAAGGAGACATGTTGTGGCTTGTGAAACGGCATTTTGGAGACTTGACTCGACCGATAAGTCGTTTGAATGTGTCAATAAGAGATAACCAAAGCAAATAATAGAGTAAAGGCACCAAGTCGATGACACTGTTATAACTGTGACGAGGAAGGAAACTTGTCCCCTATTGCCGTCGCTGAGACAATGTTAACACTACGAATAGAACATTTATTATAGATCCCACCAATGTATGCTTTCTGTAGTACCGATCTCGTCAGAGTAAATTATTTCTAAAGTCTTAGCTCCTAAAGTTTTTGACTCTAGATATGTTCTTTCATTTCACAATTACATAATAAAAACTGACGTCACTTTGGCCGCATTTATCATCAACTATGTGATGAACAGAAAATATCTAGACAGGCACGTCAAATGAGAAAGTAAGAAATATCCTAAAGTAAACAGGTTGATTCTGAATGATGTAACATTTTGTAAAAAAAAACAACTTACCTACAATCAAATTAAAATATAAAAGATCGCAAAATCAAATAATCAAATTCATGTTCTCAAAATTGAAAAATAATATTCAACACGACAATTTTAAAACAAAAATCTCCACTTTCTTATTATCACGATTCTAGTTGGAGGCTCACTTCGTTAGCGATCGATCATTAAATCAAAGTTGTTTCATTCGATTATTACGATTCAATTTCCCAATAAAAATTTGAGACATTAATTGTATATCAATAAAAAGTTGTTAGCTGTGTCCGGTGGACTGCGGAGTAGTATCACAAGACCACAAGTCCCATTCTGCTTCATTCCACAAGTAGCGATCGACAAAAAACTGACACGTGCCCCACATTACGATAACTTAAGCCCAGCCTCCATTAATATACAACAGAATAGATCATAATTCACTGCGCACATTTGTCTAAGCGTGCTGACTGGCGCGTTTTATTTTATTACATTTTATAACTACTTTTTGATATCGATATATATTCAGCAATGTGTACGGCACGAGCACTATTCATGTAATATTTAGCAAAAATGAATTATTAGTGGATTTTGCTGGCTCTTGAAGATCTGTTTTTTTTTTTGTAGTTTCGTGATATACAAATGTGACTGATATGGAGACATTATGATGTGGTTTGGTTCCAGTGTTGAGGCGGCGGCGGCAGTCGCGGCGGCGGCCGGGTATGTGCGGCGTGTGTGAGGTTGCCGCGGGCGCGGAATGTGGCAAGTAGTATCGGCGGCAGCGCCGCGGGGTAGAAAGCGGCCGCGCACTCCCCGGCCCTTATCAACACTTCAACGACGCTAAATTGTTATGTTACACGCTTATTTAGGACAACACGTCATATGCTTACCCATCTAAGATTATAGTTTTTTTCCTCTATACTGGACTCCGACACATTTAGGTATGTAAAGTTGTGACTGAATTATACATTGTGATATTTCAAAACGAAGCAATCCAGGTGCCTTTACCCCGAAAACGCAATATGATTGAGTCGCCTAAGTGGCTAGTTTAGGTACTTCTAATGAATATATGAAGTTATCATGCTTATAGCTCGTATGTAGCTATAAATGAACTGACGTTAATGTTACGCGTAATTTCAATAACAAATTAAGAATCGGTGAACTTAACAGGTAGTATGTTATTACTAGATAGACAGTTTCCGCGGATCTAAGTACTTGTTCAAGGATTGAGTTTAGGCAATTTATATTGAAACAAAATTTTTGTATGTTATCCTGTTTAAACATATTACAGTCCGTTTATAATTTAAAGGCAGTTTAATCATTAGAACATTTTTAGTTCAAAATGATTTAAAATTGCAAAATAATAAAAATTAAATAATTAGAAAATTTTAAATCCCTAAAAATCCGTTGGCAAAGTATACGTAGAGCTTTCCATTGAATGGAAAAATGCACCGTGAAGCCGGTTTGTTCATACCTTCCGGATTCCCAACCTGCTACTCTAGGTCAGCATGCGGCGTCTCGCTCACTCCCACGAGCCTCGCCTCAGATTGCAAGATCGATTTGGGGTCGCGTCGCGTCGCCCTAACCTAGATTGTCTGCGCTCGGTAGACTTTGTAATAAAGCCTGCATCGACTCCACGTCTGTCCCTTAACAAGTACGCAAACTCCTATTTCTTCCTATTCCTAACAACCATAAACCAAGCGTTGTCAAATAACACTTAGAAAAAGAGAAGTTGCGAAATCAAATAGCTTTTTACTTTGTATATGTTAAAGAAGTGAGACGTGAGTGGTCTTAATGTACATATCAATGCGATCCAGCCATTAATCTCTGTGTAATAGTCAAACAGCCAACTGACTTAACTAGAATGACAATCTTCCGCGTGACACTGCGCAAGAATGAATGCTCTTATTTTTTGTTTGTTTCTTTGTTATGATCAGTTTTTTCTTTCATTCAAATGGACATATTAACAAATCGTGCCAGTTTTGGTACGTCTTACGTTTAAAAAAACAGTTTTCACGTCTGCGATAATTAATTGATTGTATCATACTTAGGCACACTTTTATAGGATAAGTACGTATAATATATAAATCACATTAAAATGCAAGTTAATAAAGTCCATAGATATTCATGAAGTGTAGTTTTGAGATGGGGGTCCTAATAAGGCAGTGCACCTGTGCGGCCGGGTCTCGAACGGGGCCAGGCGGCCTGCGCGCGCTTTGTAATCATTCAACTGTTCCGCCAAGCCAACATCATCCCGCGACTCCGGTAATAAATACTTACAAAACGGTATTCACAAAAAACACAACAACAAATAATTTGCCTTCTTCGGATTATTGAATCCAGAAATGAGAATATTCCACAGAAGAATTCAATTATAGTTAATCGCTGTTGATATTAATCGTTAACTGCGCATGTGATTACATTTTAATATTTAACTAGGACCGATCCGTATGGGTACAGTAATATTAATTGGTATTTAATTACGAGATATCGAGAAATGTGTAGCGCTACTTCTAGGCTCATAGCATGTTTTGAACCACCGTTATCTGTTTCTAATAGCACCTATTCATAAGAGTTTAAGTTTTTTCCTAAGTTACGATGACAATGTAGTTATTATAAACGTAATAAAACTAAACTTAAGGCGGTAGGTGCAGCGATCGTAGAGTAACAAAAATGTCCTATTGTAAAAAAATATGAACTCCCAATGGAGTGAGTCAGCGCAGAGACAGATGATGTAAGTTTACGAAGTACAACATTCGTATGACATTTGACTCGTTAGTGAGCAGTTAAACAAAGATATTCTTTTTTTAATGAGCCACTGAACATAATTTAGATATTAAGTAATATATTGGTTCTAGTTAGTGAAAGCTGTTTGTACAACTTTTACCAAATAAATTCCATTTTTTTTAAATATTATGCATTGTTTATTGTCCCATTTGTCTTCTTTTATAGTTTCCGCGAGAAATAATTAGACATATTCGAGCATAGTTTATGTTTTGCTTGAGTAAAATAAAATGGAACTCTAAAAATCACTATTAATAATGACTATAAATTAAGTTTACGGTATTCAGGACTTTTTAGATTTAACACCTGAAGACATTCATTGACTTTTCCTATTCATTTATGGTTATAGAATAGATTTTAATTGTTGTGACTCAGTTTACGTCGTCAGGTGCCAAGCCTCAGCCTGCCGATGCTGGAATCTGAGAACAACGTAGAAAGTTGGTATACGCAAACTCAGTACTTTACGACACCTACACAAATTATAAAGTGAAAAGTGCTACTCAAAAATTATTTCAAACATTTGTAGTTTGTTTTGACGTCGCATCGAAGTAGTGGATCTTTGAGTCATGAATCAATCGGTAAACAGACGATACTTAAAGTTGTAACACTACGTGTACTTACTGCGATAAATATTCTAAGTAACCGAGGCTAAGTTAAGTTTACTTTTTGATATTGCGATATCTACCATACCTTCGTATCGCTTAATATGGTGTACGCTATGGCATGTTTTCGCGGATTTTATCTATTTATCAATAGATCTATACTTGTAAGGTAATCAAGTAAGTACTTACATTTACAATTTGTGTTATTGTATAAAAGTTTATAAAAAAAAATTACCTTGTTCGTCAAGAGTGTTCGCTATGAGACTGCCGTCAAGGGATCTCGGTTCTAACATTTTTTTTTTTTTTTGATGATCTCACCTGGTCGAACGTTTTTTGATGATCTGGCTCTCATTAAGGAATAATTGTACCTAATTGCCTATAGTGTTTGGTCCATCACTGAAACTATATTCATTTAGATCGATACTTCTTTCCTCATCAGAAATGGGTAGTACAGTATGGTGGAATTCATGGAATGCCAGTATAGAAAATAAAGTAGATAAATGTGAATTATTGTCACTATATGTACCTATGTACTTACTGGGAGTAGAAGTACCTAACTAATCAACATAATTAATCATAAGTGCGGAAAATCTTTAATATTTTTCAAACAATTTTCTGAGTACATTCAAGAATATAGACTGTAAACTGTCCCACAGTCAGATGAAGGCTCTGAGGAACTTAATAGCATAACAATTTTACTTTTTAATGTCAGTGGTGTCTCAATTAACTTATAAAATACATAATAACCTGGAAAAACTGACCAGAATGCGTACCAACGCAGTTCTATACTGGTGTATGCAGGCAGCTTAAGAAGCACTTTAACCCTACCATCCAAGAATCTACGTGCTTTAATGGAAATTTTCCGAAAGTTTTCCTTGAAAATGTTACAAACTGAATTCAGATGCGGCTTACATAGGATGAAGGATAACATACGTCCACTGTTGTATGTACGATGTACATACGTAGCTATACATAATGGCATAATCGATCACGTATTGAGCGCGATCATTGTGCCCGTCTGTTGGACCGTGAATCCTGTCACTATAACCCCCCCCCTCCTCCACCTCCCAGCCAGGTCCCCTTAGACCCCTCGTCCCCATCATATGAATCTCATTTATGTTTGTGCTTACGCAACTGAGTAAAACCACTCAAGTGTGAAATGTTATTAATATGTAAGAGATAGTTTTGCTGCATTGACTACGGAGGAAATGAATTATTTTAAGTTTACAAATTAGTTTAAACAATAGAATGATGGTATTTTGGATGGGATTTTTCTTTGTTTTCTGTTTTGTTTAGACTTTTCCGTCGGTTTTGTTTGTGTCAGTGGTCTTTAAGTAGGTACCTAGGTTTGTATGAACATGGATCTAAAGTCTGAATCAATATTGAGTGCGGTTTAATTAAATGTAGCAGCAATACATAAACATTGGTTATTGTACCAGAAAATAATTTATTTTTTATAAATAAGTGTCATTGTTGCACACTGGTCTCGAGTTACAGTTAAATCTTCGATATTTTGTATACTAGTTGTTTTCGTTTGTTATTCGTTTCTCGGAGTAAAATTCGCCATTTGACATTTGGATCTAAGATATAATAATTATGTTCACAAGTATAATAAATGAGATGATTCATACAAGACTTATTTATACACGGAATAATAATCATCAATCGATCGCATATAATTAAGTTTAATTTATTACTTAACGGGGGTATTAACATATTACAATTTCAAGTTATTAATTTCCTATACAAAAACATTGAATTCACTTCTGATGACTAATCAATTGTTTTGTGTTTGTTATTTTATTACATGAATGTGTTGAATCACTTATATATTATGTATATAAGAATTAAATCTATTGCATATGTCACTCAAGGGGGAAGAAAGTCGCACAGAGCTACTGGAGACAGGTCACTTCCATCTGTTTTCAGGAAAAGCCTCTGACAGATGATGATCATGGGGATTTTTACATAAAAAACGTCAATACTATGATGAAATTGTTTATATTTGGATCCGCTCCGACCCAAATATGATATATAATACCGTGCTGTTTAGCACGGTTATACATAATTAACACAACCAACACTTTAGCAGTTTAATCAGTTCATTTAGGTATACATAAGTAAAATCCTTTGTACATATAACATATGACATATCTAGTAATAGCCATTACGAGTACAATGCGTTGAATAGCGTAGCTTCTTTGTTGGTCGGGTAAAAACAACTTATGATACGTCGGGCAGGCACAATTATGTAGTGGAATAGAAAAATCATAGAGTCGCGCCGCGCGGCGGAACCGAACAATGGCCGATGTCACAGTGCGCGCAGCTCTAATGGTGCGTTTAATATTATTTTACACACGGTACCGACGGCAAAAAAAAGAATTAATATAGCTTTTATGAAAAAGTGTTGTTATGGTTTCAGTAGATAGTAATATGTAGCATTCGTTTTTAGATTAGTATTATATGATATATGAATAATTTATAATCACTATACAAATTTTCAAGTACCTCATTGTCGAATAAGATTTTGGCAGAAAATACCCAAAAATACAATAATATGTTCTAAACATAAATACAATAAAGTTGGTAATAGTAAGTATACATACCTAATTATGTATTTTTTGTGTGCATGTGTATTTGTGTAATCTACTTGGCGTTTGCGCATGAGTGGTCTCGGACTAATAACGACAAACTTGCGACTTCCTCTATACACTCCAGTGGACTTTAATATCCCATAGTACGGATTTTATAAAACAATCTTGTTTACCCAGGACCGGTCGATATGATTGTCTTTTTGTATTTATAACCTTTAATGATGTCACATCGTCGTAAAAATTTAATAGGCTTGAATTGTTTCGTTTTTCGAATATGAATGTGTCATTATTTTTTACTCTGTAGCGTATTTCATTCTTGCTGTAATTAAACTTAACACTTCAATTGTTGCATAGTTAGTACATATATTTCATTGAAAAGGAAATAACATAATTATGTAGTTTTGTAAATTTTTGGATAACTATTTGTTTTATTTTTGCTGTTCATCTTTCTTAATTATATTACAATCTAGGCAAATGTATGTTATTTGTTTTATTTTTGCTGTTCATCTTTCTTAATTATATTACAATCTAGGCAAATGTATGTTATTTGTTTTATTTTTGCTGTTCATCTTTCTTAATTATATTACAATCTAGGCAAATGTATCCTCTCGTATATAAAGTGGAGTAAGCATTGATCAAGGTACTCTGGTGAGTTCGGTAAAGGTTTTCTTTCATAATACTAGAGATATAAACTATACAAGAATAATACTATACAAAGCTACTATATAACTTAGAGAAAATATAACTGACCAGGTTTCGAACCTACTTAAGAAGCACTCTTTAATGTTCATGCTTCTACCACTGTTTTAACTATCTGACATAAATCTAGACTGAGTCATCCGATGTCATGGCATAGAGCTCAACAGCCGTAGACTGCCTACGAGTCTTTCCTCACCGTTATTTTATAATATTTTCTATATTTTAAATTCATTAGAGCGTTCTAATTCGCGATATATTCGTTGAGCTATTAAGTACCGCTATCATAGTTATCAAGTTAAAATTATAACGCAAGCGTTACGTTTAGCGTTGTAGGAAAAACTAACTTTCCATTTTACGTTTACTTATAGACAGGCGTTAAAAAAACCCGGTTTAATGGCCGCTTGGTCTGTAATCAATACTAGTGATAACAACGCTGCCGTGCTATACAACTTGGTATTTCCTCCCTTATATATCTATTTGCCATATTGTAGCAATTACGCGAATATTATAAATAGACAATTCGTAAAACTTAAGAGGGTGTTTAAATTAGCCCTTTAATCCGCGTTATGAAGTCTAAAAGTGTCGTATATGGTAAATTAACTCAGTTAATGAATATCTGTCACTAATAAAAACACTTAATAATTGTATCTACAAGACCTGAGATAATGAAGGCAGCAAGAAAGGCATTTCTACGTTGTCGAGGATCCCAACAAAGAAAGTCGCGAGCTCTTGTAATTAAATAAAAAACTTAGCTCATAAAATAAGCTGAGTTGATTGATTTGACCTTAAAACATAAAGGGGATGTGTCAATGATGCGCTGAAACATGTGTCCAATACAATATAGACGCTCATAGCATTAACACACGACTCATTTTTAAAGGTCGTCTTTGTGTGAGCGACCGTAATTGGGGTTTATACCCTCTATACGTACCTGCTGGGAATACAATAATTTTGTATTTTATTTTTTGTTGAATGTGCTGTCGTTTCAAGTTACACAACGGTTGTGTGACATAAAGTATACAGGGTCGAAATGTACATTGGCTTTGTTTAGTTCTACCTAAACATTTTACCTAAAAGTTATGTGCGGCTTTCCCGTCATTACATCTATAACAAAACTTTTTAAACCACTTCGTCCAGTTTTCGATCCTGAAGGTTACTCTTCCTTTGTTCGTGTAATTGCGTGGTTTGCAACCTAAAATTAAGTCCCATGTCAATTAGTAACTCTTTACCTGACACGCAAAATGAGAATACAATGTTAGGTCCGAACCATTCGCCCCTCTTACATTTTTATAGGTACAACTAACACGTACATGTATCACAACCACAACTTACTAGGGTAATAAAGTATAAAGTACACAATTTTAGTTTTATTCATACCTACTGTATAAAGAAGTGGTCACTTCATATCATTTATCTGACAAAGTTCTATCTAGCGTGTAATGAAAACGTTTGTTTATGTGGATAACTTACAAGTTTCCCGTTTTAATCTTATATTATAATTACATTACATTACAATATGGGAACTTTCATTGTGGTACAACGTAATCATGACTAGCTACGGAACATCCTCGGATGCCGATGGTCTCCGGCAAAGACCGTACATAATTTAAGCGTACAAACCGAAATTGCCATGCTCTATTAGCCCCCGCATTACACAATACAGATTCCCATACGTGCCACGGTGCCTGCTCCCTGACAATGGTGTCTCCACACGTTATGTTCCGTGTAAATTGGTGTAATCTGTCAGTTAGCTGCTTTCAAACATTTTGGCTCCACTCAACTGTACCCGTATTCTAACTACGACTGTGTATCTATCTAACTAACCTATTTCAATTTTACTAAAACCGATTTAGCAAGCTAACAGGCGTAAATTAAGTCATGACAACGTAATTGATTATTCGTTTGAAATTCAGTATAATTTGAACAGATCGTAAAATTGATGTTGTAAATTAAAATGGTATTGTGTTAAAGCTTACTCGATCATCCGTAGTTATTAATTAACTCCTAAAGTTTTACGAGTCCCTCGACGGCGCATGGCGTAGTAGCCAGCGTGGAAATGTTAACACGGACGTGGAAAGTAATAAAGTATCGGAAAGTAACTTGAATATGACGAGACCTTAACATAAACTTGCTTAGCAGAATCACACTTAAGTTTTGGTTAATATACTTCACGGTATTTTAGAACACTAGCTGGATTGGAAAGACTGAAGAAAAAAGGAAGTGAACATATTCATGATATTGTCAAAATGTCGAATCTGCTTTACTCTACTGATTTAGGTAGTTACCGATACAAATTAATTACACTAGATTAGCTCAGATATCCATATTATTAATCTTTGGACGGGAAATCTACGATTTGTTTATATGCAGATAAAAGCAAGCAACATTCAATTAATTTCCTTTAATTTAAGGATAGATGCCAACCAATAAATTGTGTTTAGATCAGATTAAAGTAGCTGTATCTTCAACAGATGGCGCAGAACTATGGAGATGAATGAATGTGATGTTGCAGAAAATTCAAGGACAACGTCTACAATGTATTATTTATATCGTTAATCTAAGAAGGGAAAGCACTGCAAAGCTCAGACGCGGACGACGCTAGATAAATGATAAGCAACGGTGACGCATTCTTGTGATACAAACACATTTATTGTTATTAGATCTACGTAAATAGATATACGCACATGTCGTTCATACGTGACAATGTCACTGCCGTGTGCCGCATAGAAATTAGTCCTTACTATTACCAATAAAATGAGTCATTTAAAAATTAACCTTAAAAATTGTAGTATAGAGTACAAAATGCATTAATATAGTTGTTTATTGTCGGTTAACCG
The DNA here is from genome assembly GCF_023101765.2 of Spodoptera frugiperda. Lineage (NCBI taxonomy): Eukaryota > Metazoa > Arthropoda > Insecta > Lepidoptera > Noctuidae > Spodoptera > Spodoptera frugiperda. The sequence goes on from NC_064236.1 coordinate 6,200,996, forward strand.
TATAGGTAAAGTGTGCTTATTCATTTACGTTTCCATTCTATAGAGTATTCCTGTCGGTTCTTTAGTGTTCGCCTCTTGAATTTTTCTAAGGACAAAGGTTTTATTTCGTTCAATAAATTTTCTTGTAATTGGAAGATAATCAAAGTCGGGTTCTGTGTCACACCGCATAGCATGCATTTATTTATAAGTATTCCTAATGAGTTTATTTTGAGAATGTATTTATTTATGTCTATAAAAGTCAGTCCTAGAAGTGAGGACAATGGATAAATTCGATAACTTTAACTAGATGTATGAGCAGGGCCATTCTTTAAAGATTTTCTTGAAAATTTTCCCGCCAGCTTTTAAAGCGAGATCCACATGCTTTGCAGCTGCTAATAATATAATTTATCGTCTATATACTATACTTTACAATAATTTAATCGACTACAAAGTTATTGCAATTATCACTAACATACACACAAGTTATGTAGTAATTTAAGAACTATTATCGGAAAAACAGATTTACTAAACGAATTAATTAATAGCTACTATTTTAATTGATAGGTAACATAACAGGAGTATTGACGAATACATGCCTTTTCATCAGAGAGTATGTGGGAACATGTGAACTAAATGCATTCACAAGATAATACACTTTATTGTCAATATACTTATGTGTACATTTCCAGTGAAAGATAGATATTGAAAAACCTTATAACAAACTTCATATTAATAAAGCTTGTTGTGTACTCTACTGACATGACATTAGGTACACATGTATCTACTAATAACTTAAGCGTTTTTATTACAGTTTAAAAAGACAAACATATTTATTCACGCTCATATTGATAACGAGCTTGGCTTTTTCCGTGACTTGCCATGATTGAACAAAGTGATAGTTCGAAAACAGTGGAAATATTAGTAATTTATTAAATAATTTAAGTAAGTAAGCGATGTAGTGGTCGACGATGGAGCACGCTTACCTAAGAGCAATCTACAAGAGACACAAGTCATATTTTTCAGGAAATATAGTTCGGCAAAGAATTCCCCTCCTTAGCGGTTCGCACAATTAAACTCGAAGCAAAAAGCATCATGCGAATGGGTGGAATATTTATCGTATTAAGAGTGGTGCCATGCCGTTTGTCGGGTAGTATACCTAATGATGAAACGGATTGGGAGGAATATTAAATTGTGCGATTCACTCTCACCGAAATGTATCCGATCAAAGACTCTGTAGAAAGAAGGAAGAGTGTATTGAGATTTTGGAGCCGAGTCTCCAAAAGCGATTCTTCATTGATGAGCCTCTTGGCTTGATTAAAGGGCTTCCAGTTGAAATATGTGTATTATTTTCTATTTCTAAGCTTGATCTAAATCTATTTACTAACCTGCATCTGAAACCAGGAGTCGACAAGGCCGGCGGCGTGTGGAGCACCCCAACGACCGCCGCCCGGGACAATCTGCAACATTATGGTTCCTTTAACAAAACAATTCAAATATATAAACATAATAGTTAAAGCCTAGACTTAGAGCTAGCGGATTGCCGGGGCTCCGGCTCGGAGCAAGAACAAGGAACGGGCCGAAACGGCCTTACCGAACGCAGAAGTCACTGGATATTATCCTCTCTCAAAAAACGGGTTTACAAAAAATCTAAGGTGAAAGATACATGGTTAACTTGAATATAAGAAAACTATATGTTTTTCACCCAATGTGAACAAATACCTAATTTATAATGCAACGGAATTTTTTGGATTATAGTTGCTGGCTATATTTTATTTGTTGTCCGACAATATTTACGTGAGATAAAGAAACTGTTGTACATACTTTATTGGTTAAAGTTATATAAAATTAAGGTTTCACATATTTACATATTATGCGCGGAGACGAAATTGCAATAATTGTAGGTAGAAACAAGGAATAAGATCCAACACCTATACCTAACGCCCATTTGATATGTAAGTTCTAGGTCTTATACCATGCCTTATTTTGTACATGTGTATAGGCGAAACACTATCTGCTATACCTATAAATACACGATGAAAAAGTTCAATAAGTGCATACTAACTATATCCCACAAAACGTTAGTTATTCAATTTAGAACAGTTGTAATTAATCAAATTTCGCGGTAAGAATAAATAAACTCGACAGCAAAAATAATAACAATTAAGTTGTAAGTACACTATTGAAATTTACTATCATATATTGTAAATGTGAAAGTATTTTTGGAATGTGAAAATGTTTTTTCAGTCAATCACGCTGTAACTACTGAACAGATTTTGATGAAATTTGGTATACAGACAGGGTATCAGCTAACTTGGGCGGTAAAAAATACATATATTTTTATATACCATAGGAACACAGGTGAAGCCGCTGACAGAAGTAAGTAATAAATATTAGAAGCTACAAATATAATTAAAAATTAATGAAGTTTAACAGTTCGTTATTAATACCTAATATAAATTATATCATTCAGTATAGCTTACATAAACGAAGCGCTTTACTCTTTCGTTTAATTACCCACTGTAAAACACACTACTTCGCCTTAATTCCGCAATAAAGGACATCGGGCGTTTTTTACCCGATTTTTTAAAAGTCGCGAACATAAACCAAAACATTATTAAATGAAAGTGTTTGCAATCATATTTAATATTGTGTAGTTATTTTGATTCACAATAATGGGAAAATGGAAATAATTAGTAAAATGAAAATGATATTTTAAGTTGACTATTTTTCCTAATTACTAAACGACCGCTCAGTAAGTTAAAATATCACTCCGTGGTATTTTTGTAAACCCAATCAGACTAAATCCGTCAAGTTGATGTGCATGTTTCGTTCTCACTCTCGCCCATAGTCCTAAAACTGGTATACATATGTTGCGCTCGCGCAGGTAGCTAGCTTATCTTACTACATCGCAGTCCTTCGTCATCATCATCGCAGTCCTTCGCCAAAAGTTAAGAGAAAAATATGTTGTTTTAATTATTTTTGATTCCCTTTTTCCTCTTCAATTATTGCCCAAAAACATTTATAAATATTTTTTAAATGTCCAATTTCTCCTTATTGCCACGACCCACAGATATGGGAACTATACCATTGTGAACTAGATTTAATTGCCTATCCACCGTACCTAATTTTATTTTTGTTCGCCGTAGGTAAGTGTCCCATACAAAAATGCCCGATGTTCTTTAATTGCTACATTATAAGGTACACAAATTGAATAATAAATTGGTGTTATTATACATATATAAAAATCATTTATGGATCTTTAATATAATGAAATGAAAATGATTGAATAACTTATTGCTTATGAGCATAATGCATTTGATGGAGTATAAACTTATGTATGTTATTTATCTGTATGATGTAGAAGAAATACTTAGATACATGTTATTGTATGTTTAGATTAATACATTTATTACTGCCACACTCAAAGACTTTTGATGGTTACTTAAACTATAACTTAGTAACGGTTTTGTACCGAAAACATTTGCTAAGTAACCATTAAATGACTCGTATGAGTATGTCTACGTAATATAACATTAGATTACTCTGAGTACGTCATATAAAAAGGGGGATATGTTGAGTTGAACGAAGAAAGTGTGCGCAGTTTTACTGCACATACATATATGAGATCATGAACTAGTACTGAGTTAATATTATAGTAAACCCTGTTCTTAATAATGAGAAAACTAGACAACTGGCTTTTATTTCCCTCAATTACACAGCACAGTATAAATGCAAAGTTATGTTTAACTAATAAACGTTAAGATAAAACCCTAATAATTACATATCGTTCACTAGTAGCTACATAAACTTGAAATTAATATTACTGACTGTATTTAATTACTAAGTGTTGCATATGTAGCTTAGAAAGTGCTAACAAGATATTATGGATATGGACATTTAATGGCGCGTGTAAAACGGACCATACGTATATAATAAATAAGAAAAGACGGGAGATTACCATAATATTATTGCGATAATCTCACAACTTATTGGTCAGAATGGGGCTAGGAAACGTTGCTTTGGAGGGAGATCTTACATCTCTTCAACAAATATAAAGAATAATATATACGATATATAGGTGTATCAGTGGGGGCTAAAATTCAAGAGTGACTTGATACTCAACATATATTAGTACATACGTGCCTTTAGCCGCCTATTTATTTTATTTTATTTGTGCTAATTTAGATTACAAGATTTTGAAACAATACCGTGAGACAAAATATTAAATTACCTATACGAGTAGTAGTAGGCCGCGCGACGTCGTTGTATCCGTACACTGTGCCCATGAGGAAGAGACCCTCTGTCGCTCGTAACTAGTAGAGCTTTTCTCAATATATTTACGGGAAACCTTTATTTTTAGTAAACAAAATGTTAATTTTATATTTAATTTGTTCAATTCAAACTGCGAAACTATTGAATTAAATAATTGGAATAGACTCCCAAAAACTTGGAAATCGACTATTGTAATCTGTACAATTTTATTGACAACTTAAAATAAGTTATTGTTTAGGATTGGGAAGATAGCTAATTCTTATTTAATAAAAAAAAACATAAAAATAAGAAACGGCTTATCTATGTCTAGATAAAATAAACTGATTAACAAGACTTTAGCTACTGTATTTCTTGTAGAGTGAAGAATTTTCACATCATGTTTTTTTATTTAAGGAATATGACTAACTTGGATATAAAGTCGCCTACACTTCGGAAACCATAAACATTGGTATAAGTACAGGTACCATTTAATTTTTATAATATAGTAATGCTTTATGTTAATGAGAGGTTTCGTAGTCCATTGAGAGGCACACGACAGACGATGCTAACTGTATTTTAATCTATAGAAAAATCGCTTGTTCCGTTCGGTACGAGTAAGTTCAGTTTGAAAAGTTGCGCGGCCGGTGTTCTGTGGCCCGCGGCCTATCCATAAACTCTTTGTTCCGACATAAACACGAATATTTTGTGAAGAATTTAAACGGACATTACTAACTGACAGACGACATGATTTTCCAAACATATGTAGGTACATACAGAGTTTATTTAGGCATTTATGATCGATCCGCGATTATTTGATACGTATATCTTTCTGTTCTTCGAACGTGCACCTAAGAGTGTAATTTTGACAAATATTACTCAATTTTAAGTACTTCAAATTGCTTGTAGTTTTACTGCATACCAGCAGAATTGTGGCATTCAATATTAATAGACGTGATTCTAAGAGCGGCTCGCGAAAATTGCCAGCTTAAATACCGACTGTAAATAAGATTAATTATTTAATCATTATGTAAAATATAAAGAAAATCATGATATCTTTTTAATCTTTACTTGTTTGGTACTAAATGACAATTACAGTGTTTATTATTATTTAAAAAGATTTCTATTTAATTTATTTTTGTATTTTAAACAGTTTAACAGAATCATAATAATTCTAGTCCATTTTTAAAAATGTGTTCGTTAGATTTAAACTATTTAGTAACCGAAGTGGTACCGCACGGATAAATTTTGCCGTCGGTCGGCGTTGATGTCTTTTGTAAGCAGACCTTTCAATTTGTTTTATTTTCTATTTTAAATACAAATAATCTCTATATACAGTAACATATCAATTTTAATATATTAAGTAAACATTTTTATAGTATAATAGACAAGTAACAATATCGATATTTAACTATGTACGTACATTGTTGCAATTTGTTTATTTCTAGTTTTCATAGCGAATAACCGTTGTATATTTTTTATTCCACTATTAAGGAAAATTTAGGAATGAATTCTAAGATGCAGTATTAAGGAACGCCTCATATCCCGTACCTTTGTTGCGTTGACATATACATAATGAATTTACATAGGCACGGTACATATGCATGGGTACATTATATTTAAATAAATTTTTATATGAATTAAAAACGGTTTCCTGACTGATAAAGTTCATCCACGTTTCTGTTCTTAAGTACCTTGTTACACTATGTTCCGCCGATATAATAAACTTTATGACTTAATAACACTGTTAAATATAGAATACCTAAGCATATACATAGTAAAGTTTAATTATGCAATAAAATCCTTGAAATGACAGATATTTGTAATGAACAAAAGGTTAGATTTTATTTCCTACAGCTATACCGTATGTATAACTGAATGTTTGTTAACTATCAAGTGTCGGGCAGGTCCGCGCCTACCATATTTATATAAAAACTACAATAATTGTTTTAAACTAAGCACTTATTACTCGAATGAAAATGAGCCTAGATTAGGAGACCGGAGCGATCGCGCGACGCTTTACATTTAGACACTTTGTATGAAACCCGCCTGAATCATAATTTTACGGGTTCACGACTATTTAGGAGTTTGATAGTACACATAATTATTTAATTTAAACTTATTACAGCTTAGAATTTACTAAAAAGTTAACTTGTACGACTTATCGATTTATAAATACACAAATATTAAAACCCATTACAATTCAGTTGAAAATAAAACACTGTCGTAAAATAAAAAAAAAATGGTGGCTACCGAAAACATGCCGTGTCTATTTAAGATGAGTGTCACTACAAACCAAATGGGATCGCATACGGAACGGGCTGTCGGAGCGGCACAAGCACTAACAACTAGGGTAACAGCAGGCAGGCACTGGAGCTGGCCGGTCGGGCGTACCTGGTCGCCCACAAGGTCCTCGGCAGCTGTGATCGCGCAGCAGGCCTCCATTCCCGGCTGCTGCCGGGGGTCGCGCGGTGCGGTGTCGCCTGGCCTCGGTCACGGCGCGGGGTCGTCTCGGAGCCGGCGCGGGCTTGTCATGGCGCACGCCTGCGCGCACCCACTGCGCGGGACGGACTGCGTGTGTGATAGCGCGCGGGCCGCGACCTCCTTCGCGGGGTTGCAATGAAAGTGATTAGGTTCTTGCGCTACTGATAACGAGGGCTAGTTTGCTAGTTTCCGTTTCCAAATTATATATTCTACGAAGTAACTCTATATTATCGACGTGCTAGTCATTGCTTAGTGAGAAATAATCTTGAACCAATAACTTATTGTGAGGTCAATGGTCAAATTTTTCGATGTTTAAAGTGTACCAGTTTTCCATTGGTCTAAGAGCAGAAAAAATGTAGGTAAGTAAAATAAAAAGTAATAAACATGGTATCAAGATAATTATTATGACTGATAAGAATAAAAAAACAGATTAAATTATTAATATGGTAAATTTTTTGTTAATTTGAGCAAGTATTGCTAGTGGCTTGACCACAAACGCACACAGCGACACTGCAGGGCTGTTTATATCTAAGAGACAATATCTAAATCACTTTCGAGTTGGTACTGCCGCGGCGGTTATCAGCGCACGTTCGACGAACAGGTCGATGCGCACACGCAGGGCCCAGGTGCCTTGGTTCGGCTTTCACTGGCAACTCGCGGTTTTTCTTCATATCACATATTAATAGGTTCACTTTGAATATTTTATCGGTTATTGCTTATCTCACTTGCACTTACTTATATGTTGCACTATTTTTTTTTTTACTTTAATCCTACGGACAATAAGTATTTCGAATGATTTTTTCAATTACGACGGAATTGAGGAAAACACATTGGTAATCGCATTTTTTGTGACAGGATAAAGTTTCCGAATCAAGTATAAAAACTTGAGCCATTAATTTTGAATATTAAGGTACCTTACCTATGTTTAAGTTTTCGTATGTTACATTTAAAATAAATAAAACAACTATTTCATATTAGCTGTAGGATAAGAGCTATAATAATTTTAAAAAAACATGGTTTTTCCTGAACGACTCTTACGAAGCTCCTGCAGCTTATTTATATATACCTGACAATTATTTTAAATTAAATATATTGCACTGACGACGTTACAATAGTACATTAATTAACTTTTAATTGATGTTTTACAAACTCGATTGAGTTTATTAATATCACAACAACAAGGTAATGCCTTTTATAATAAAGTTGCTAATGTAATTAAATTGCTTTTTCGAGTTTAGACTGTATTTCTAATATTTAGTGGACAATTAACCATTTCACATCACATCATCAGCCTATAAGTGACCACTGCTGACCAAAGGCCTCCTCTCGCACGGAAAGGGTTTGAACATTAATCACCACACGTGCTTAATGCGGGTTGGCGATTCCAAACTTATAATGAGAAATTATAATTATTTATAAGCCCAGGTTTGCTCACAATGTTTTCCTTCACCGTCAGTCAGTGGTGTCTGAATAATCTATACCTATACATATAACTATACGACATATACATATACATATAACTCGAAAAAAGTCACATTGGTACTTTGGTTGGTAGGTTTAGAGTCTGCATCCTCATGCATGAGAAGCGTGTACCTTAAACCTCCGGGCCACCACGACACGATTAAACATTTAATTCATTGTTAAATAAAAGTTACAATATAGAAATGGCCCTAACAACAAATAAGTGTTGATTAGTTGATTACTTTTAGTATTTTATCGTTAATATTATTTGAGACAGCCTCGTTAACCGAGTGGTGTGATTGCTGGGCTTTTTTTGGAGTTTCGAAAATTTCTCAGGAATTGTGCCCAGTATATGGCAATAGGCTCATATTCAGACTCAATATTAAATGGGATTTATAACACAAATGGTGAAAAGTATGTATACATTGTAAAGCGGCATTACTTACCGTAATGTGCACCTCTGCCTGATAAAAGGCGTGATGTTGCGATGTATTATTTGTTACACACGATTTGCACCTAAGTATGCATGTACATCTATACATAATCGAAACTACGCCGATCGTGTTTATGTGTTCATAAATGTAGTCAATTTATTTACGGTCTCTTGCCTGCCACGAGCAAATATAATTATTAAGAATTTTATGATATATCTATTTAATTAGTTTAGCGTTTACCATGGTTTCAGATGCATCTGATTAACAGTATTCTGAAATTCTAAAAGGCAGAAAGCCCGTAACAGTTTACAGTTGAATTGTATTGTTCTGGCTCCTCCAATAAAAAAAAATACTAAAATATTATTTTATACTCAGAAAATGACACAATAAATTAATAAAAGTTAAATAATAATTTTTCACTAGCTGTCCCGGCAAACTTCTACCTGCCTCAATATTCTTTTTCTCACCTTTATACCTTAATTTTTTTATACAAACCTTCACCTGACTTTAAGGAATACATTAAAATAATCATCTAATTTAAAAAAACAAATTAATCTATATAAAGTAAATTAAAGCTGAAGAGGTGGGCTTCCTATGATACTTACTTAGATAAAAATAAGTACCTAATGTATCATCACAGGTTTTTGGTTTCATTAAGAAAAATGTATCAATAATAACAACAATACATAATTTTCTTTGGTCTAATGGTGAAAAAACTATTTGTAAGGACTTTATTTTTCGTAGAACTTTTCTCGACAATTACATAAAATATATTTTTACTTTTTATTAAAACAACGAAACGACGTAGGAGGTTCTATAATCAACGCGTTTAATTTATTTTCTTTATTATAATCTTTTTATTGGCCGTTCTAATTTATTATCAGAAAGAAGGCGCCATTTGCTTTTTTATTAATAACCAGTTATTTCTTCTCTTTTCTTACTTTGTGTGGTAGGTATGTATTTATAATCACGGAGAAATTTCATGGTACATTGGGGTAGAACTGTTATGTTTTAAATCCTAAATGCAAAATATATCCACATAGCTTAGCTTGAAGTAAAAAGAAAACGAATTATTAAAATATTTGTACAATCTAGACTGAAACAGAAAGAGAAGAAAGATAAATTTGTAAATAATGTTAGCATAAATCTCTCAAAAGAGGTTGGTCATTGATATAAATAACACTTTGGTTATTTAAATTTAAAATACGTAATTGTATTATTATGTAGATGTATTATTATAATAAGATTAACATATATCTGCTATTATTATTTTTCGTCTAAAGCTTGGAGTGACTCATATACTAAACGTTTATATTGTGGTCGAAGCTTTTTCAATAAAACCTTACAATAGAAGAGATTTCTATTCAGTAAACTTATTTAATATCGAAATGAAAATAGTAGATAAGCAAACGTTTTTGAAAAAGATACGTTTATTTTGGCTATAACAGATATTTCGTGTGTTAAAATCAACCGTAGTTATTCATAATTTTAGCTAACATATATAAATATGTAACATTGTGCGGATTCTTTGAGGTTGTATTATCTACTACATCTTTTACTAAAAAGGTTATGTCCAAGAATCTTGGTGTTCACAAGGCTCATTTCCTCCAGGTATATTTTAGACCACCGATCACCGATTCAACAGTCAAAGTGATGACTAAATCGAAGTATAAACATTTCCCCCTTTGGTGGAATAATTTCCCATAGTTTGAGTTTTCTTTACGTCTAAAGTAATCAAAACGAGAGAGCGTTCGGTGCTCTGATTGGGTGACTTATTCGAGCCGGCCAATCAGAGCGCCGAATGTACTCTCGGTTCGATTATTTTAGACACATAGCAAACTCATACTAAGAGTACAGGTAAGGTTATTGTAGCACTCTTCAAGTGTCAACAATCTACTTACTGTCCATGTAAGGAAAAATCTAATCAACACGAATATAATTACTTAGAAAATAATAGGTAATAATTGGTACCTATTATTTTCAGAGATTACAGAGATATCGATTGTCAATTTGTTTTATTACCGTTTCCTATTAGTCTTGACAATAAATAGTCCTTATTACTTAACGAAGAGGATTTCTTTAAACTATCTATTAATTGTTAGACTATCACTTTGGAAGTACCTACACTGCCGAACAAAGGTATCGCGGGTTGGGTTTAATTCCTACGCATTGTTTTGGGATTCTGAATGCAAAAAATTCTGACTTGAAAAAACATGGATCAATTCTGTCTCGTGGATGAACTAAAATAAACTAATAATAACCAGTTAACTATACAGTTTACCAATACCTACGTATCAAATAAATTAAAGTAAGTAGGTAAACGTACGGATGATTTACTTCCCTAAAAACAGTCGGGTAAAAACTTGTTTTAAAATTTCCTTTATTGCCGCTATCATGATATTTATTTAAAAATATCATGATAGCGGCAATTTTTCGCTTCAAAATACGATTTATTTTGAAGCGAAATGGTTCGCAGAGTTTAAGTAGCGCCTGCCATAAATCTAATAGTGACTATACTACCTCCGGAGAAATGCTATTCTTTTCTGTTATCTTAAAGTTTATAGGTAATTAACTCAAAAATGAGAAAATTATAGTAGTTCTGTCATTAAATAGTAGGATTCCTATGAGTAAAACTAATAGATGTGTGTGTAATGTAAAAATAATGTAAACGTGGTGTGTATAATGCTTATCGCTATGTCGTTTAAATACGATATTTTTGACGATCACAAAACAAATAGGGGCCTACAGGGAAAATTAAATTCTTTATTTGTAATATAGGTCTATTTATATAGTATAGGTATGCCTATTTACAATATTTACAACTTACAATATGTCTGAGACCATGCGAGAGCAAGAAGGTTGTATAAAGTACCTACTTACATGTAAAAAATAGAATAAAATAAGAAAAACTTTGGTACGGTTCAACCTACCTACATGTTAATTATTGTGATTACTCAGTACGGATTTATTTCTTCTAACACAAACAGAGTTATCAGTTTAATGCGTCAGGGTATCTGTGGGATTCTCTGTTCGATTAAAATTACCACTAGGAGACCAGAATCTGGAAATTCCAGTGTTGAAGCTCCCGTACTTTTTTAATATTCCTTTGAATCTGGATTTTTTTTGGGAGGTGAAAATCATTCAATGACTTCTCTGTTTCTCCGAAACAAAGAGACTCATCAATTTCAGTTATCAATTTTAAGCAGTAAAATGGTCACATTTATTTTTGAACCGATTACCGTTGGAATAAGCGTATTTTCAAGTGAAAACGTGGTTTTCTAGGCAATGTTGTAGAGGGCGCTTAGCAGCTGGGCGGAATGACAATATCTGCAAGCAAAGACCGTGGTTGGATTGAAGATGACTTAGTGGTGTACGGTACTATTAGAAAAGCCTATGTCTAGCAGTAAATGGAGCTGATAATGATGATGGAAAAAAATAACGAGAACGCACACAAATCTAGATATTAAAAAATCGTATGAGATTTGTTTATTTAATTTAACAGATATCCATATTTATAATTTACTACTCGGGATTACGCGACTTCGTAAGTGCAATCCCGTTTTTTCCCATAGGATTTTCGGGAAAACCTAGATCAAAGCGGACAAAGTATTCTATGTCTGGTCCTAGTTCCAAGCTGCCTCCCCACCAATTTTCAGTAAATTCGATTTAGTCGTTCTTGAATTAAAAATAGAGTAACTAACACGACTTTTTTATACCTATAGATATATAGATTGATTTATTAAACAAGACACTGTGTTAAATAATAATACGTAAGTAGGTACTTATATTACGAGCTAGCAATGTTCTAACTCGCTTGTCTCTTAACAAGCATCAATAAGCATGGTCAGTGCACAGTGCTTTGATTGAGCCAAGTGGTCACCACGTCACTGCCTGTCATTCCTGCTCACACTCGGCTGTACTCAATCAAAGTGCGAACATAAATGCTTCTTAATATGGATGGGTAAACTAAATAATATTCTAATATGCTTCGCTAAAGGTTACATATATTGAAGCAGCCTCTAGCTTTGCTTTTGAAACCTATGGGATTTATGATAAGTATAAGCAAAGCAACTAGCTGCCTTTGTTAAACTATGAATACAATTTTATGTTTTTGTTTTTAATTAGTATATTTACACTTTTGTAACAATTATTAACTGTCTTACCAAAAAGTTTTGATCTCAAATATTGTTCGTTGTTTTATGTTTTGTTCGAGTACGCCCTGGTCACATACATCGCTATACATATAGTTACAGAAAAGAAAACTTACAAATGACGAAAGAATTTTAAAGATCCAATTGCTTCTGAACATAATCAATACAAACAATTATAATTACTAACTTTGAAATTATAACATAACTAATATTAGGTAGTCAAATTACATAGCTTGCTCACGAATGTAGTGGCACTATCAACAGAACTGGTGAAAACTAGATATGTAGACATAATATAGCCAGTTCTGTTTTTTGTCTCATTCAGAGAATTTTAACTCAAATACATGTGTAGATCCTCATGGTCTTACATACGATGTGCGTCAGAAGGCAGGTTATGACAGACTCTTACCAACTAAAACCACACACTCCTTCCCTGAAAACAAGAGGGTCACTAAGTACTTGAGTGAACGATCTCACCAGTAATTCTTGCCATACCTATGTAGTTCAACCAGCACCTGTTCAGGAATAAAAAAAAACTTAAGATTCAATGAACCGTAGCAAAAAGTACGCCAGGTATGCTCTAGTCTACTTTTTTGCTCATTCCTCATACACAAACCTTGTGCATCTGCCAAGTCCTTGCGTCTCCTGGTCCCTTGGTTCCCAGCCTTGCCTTGGCCTAACTGTCTTCATTACCATCTATCAATAAGCTTTATGTATATTATATCAATTGTTTCGAAACTTCCGAGACAATAACAATATTTGCTACGTTATAACAGACCAACCATTAGGTCAGTGCGTGCAATGTCATTTGCCGTTTGACGTAGGATATCACGGCCTGTTCATATGGAGACAATATACTGACACGTATGTACCAGTAGTAGGTATGTATCTATACAATAATTCATAGTGACTTGAAAAGATTTGTATCAGCTGATGTACTCAGACTTACAACTACTTTTTTTTATTTGATAGGTTTTTGCCATACTGTGCATGTACATAATGTGTAACCTACAATTCATTTACTGATCTAACTGTTTACATACATTACATATTGCCCAATAAACATTTAAGACGTCGAGTAGACGTTTTGGTAACAACTTAATGTTATTTAGTACTAGCTTCCGCCCGCGACTCCGTCCGCGCGGATGTCGGTCGCGCGTGGAAGTTTTATTTCTCTATTTTGAGTAACTCTGACAATGACATCTTATAAATATCTATTGATTGGACTCAAATACGGTGAGGCCCATAATAATTAAGGAGATCCCTCTATTGAGCTACTGCTGTTGAGCTCGCGTTCTGTAGAATAAAACTGAAAAATAAAGATTTTTTTTCTACATATTTTCCAGGATAAAAGTATCCTATTTTATGCCCAGGATAGTAAAGTATAATTATACCAAGTTTCATCGAAATCGAACCGTTAGTTTTCACGTGATGCCTGAACATACAGACAGACAGACAGACAAAAATTTTTTTAATCACATATTTGGGTTTGGTGTCTATCCAGTAACACTCCCTGCTATTTATTATTTCAATATTTTCAATGTACAGAATTGACCCTTCTACAGATTTATTATATGTATAGAACTATATAACGTCCCGACCAATAAGCTGCGAGTTCATTGTAAATAAATATTTTAAATTTGATTTAAAAATGGTGGAAGTGGTATACAAGGTTATTATAAACCTTTAACATGACTATTAATTATATAGCAGTCGTATTATCATGTTTGTGATACTTTAGGACGTATAGAGGTCGTTCTTAAGACTAATATTCGACTTATATGTAATGGTTACTAATACTACGTTTAAACAACAATTGTCAGTATTACGATGTTTCTACTACGAAAACGTTTACACAACGAAACAGTTGTGTATGTAAGTTATAAAGATGTCGTCGTAGACACTATTATACGACGATTGTATAAAAAAGTCGTAATAACGTCTATATGACATTATAATACGGCCAAAAATGTATATAACTATTCGGTCAGATAAGGCACCAGTACACGACGAAGAGTTATAAAAACTACTGTAAAATAACTTTAATACGACTCAAAGTCATATAAATGTTTGATTATATGACAAAAATGTTTGCTGGGTGATCTATACTAGGTAGGTACCTACATATAAAAGTTCACTAATAATACACGCACAATCACGATTTGATTTAGATAATAATTTCTTTGCAAGCAGCTGTTGGAACAAATGGACGTCCTCGATGATAATTCTGACGTTCTGCAATTTATTGTGCACACATACCAGCATGGACAATTACCTGCGGCTCCGTATTGAAAGCGCTTGTAATTGAAACGGGCGTGAGGTTGTCGCCACACAATTGATTGTAAATTAGCATGAGCACACACACTAGTGCGAAACATTACGTCGGATGCTGAAGGCACCGAGATTTGTTTTGCGTTAGAGAGAATACTGACCGAGGTGATGTAAAAACTAAAAACATTGGCTTAAACTGTTCAAGGAGGCATTTTCAGGCTAACATTTAAGTTAGGAACAGCCTGTACTAGACGCCATTGTAATAAGGCAACAATAGGCTAATATTGAGCATCAACTGCTGGTAATAGTCACCAAAGTAAGATAAAGCTGCCAATATCAGACCTTTATAACAGAAAAGTTTTTGATATGATACGGCAAACTGTGTGAAAAGGTGCTAACCAAAACATGGTTAATATGACAGATGAAATAAGATTGGTGCTGATACTTGTAGACGTAGGCACAAAACACTGACAAGAAGGTAAAGTAAATTTATCAAAAATAAAAAAAAATGCAAATTAACGTATTGAACACTGTATAATTATTTTAGCCACGAATAACATCAAATAGCCTAATAGCTCGACAATATGACGAATCAGGCTCCGTTCTCTTTCTTTCTTATTCTATTTTTTGGGTCTACTTAAACACAATATTCAGTTCTAACTTGCTTAGAACCATTTCACATTACGGTGAAAAGTCAACAAAGTTGTATCTTCAGCGCATCAATTTTAGTCAATCACAGTAAATGAAAGTCCCTTGTATTAGGTTTAACTACATTCAGACGAATATACACAGTGTAACAAAAAGGGGGTATACATAATTACATATCAAGTACACGGTTTCTAGATAACATAACAAACGATACGTTAAGGGTTTTTTAAATTCATGTTTTCATGGAACGAAATTATGAATATTTCCAATACACAAAATTCTAGAAACCGAACATCAAAATTAGGTACAGGTAAAAGGCGATCAGATTTACAGAAGAAATGTTTCGTAATTAACGAGTGATCCCTGTAGTGTTGTGATACGTTTGTATGAAGATTTAAAATCAAGAACCATGCGACACCAAGTATTAATACCAATTTTTTATTCTGAAACTTTGTGTAGAGATTCTATTCAATCTGTATTCTTCAGTGCTTCTTGATGTATTTGGGTATTTTATACACGCTGTATATTTATATCACCTGAAAAAACACCTACTGGCTATTAAATCTGGCTTGAGACCGAATTACACCTGACCATTTAAATAACAATAGATGTAAAATAAATTCAGTGCGTAGATATTTGGTATATTTTCAAGGTTAGAAGTACAATCATCCCACAAACAAACTATGTACATATGTATCTAGAACTATTTTAGTTTTGTTTACTTTGTTAATTGCACCCTAATGCGAGCGTATCTTTACATCCTTAATCGTGCAATGTTGAATCAGAGTGGAAACCACGCGAGTCAGCAACGTCTCGGTGACGTTTACGTTTACTTGGCGTAATAAAACTGTGCAATGACAACGGATTACTTAAACATACTCATACTTTATATGTCTCTTCTTGTTTATTGTTTACCACGATTTTAGATAGTATACCAGATTATCACATTGTTGCTATCATTTAGTTAACTTCCCGTAAAAATTTAATTCTTCTGTCAAGTAAATAATCCTTGTCATAACTGTATTTTTAATTATTGGAGGTCGGACCTTAATCTAAAAGAGTGTGGATTTAATGTCGAATGACATAATCTACAAAATCCATTACATTAAAATAAAAAGGGTCTTGGATTATCAGTAATAAAGATTTTGAGTAAAATATCAAGTTCGGTGCGTCAAATAAAGTACCCGAGATACGACATAATATGACAAGTACATATTAAATGAAAAATAATTTAGTAAAGAAAAGATCCACTTGAAAACTCGAAAACACAGTTTTCTATATATATATACCGAAACTGACTGCCTCGTTGGTCGAGGGGTCGCAAGTGCGACTGCCGGACAAGGGGTCTCGGGTTTGTGTCCCCGGTCGGGCAAAGTATTACAAGAAAATTTCGGTTTTTAGAAAATTTCTCAGTAGTAGTAGGGAGTCTAGAATTTTGCCAGTATATGGCTATAGACTGACCCGGTATTACATGGGACTTATAACACAAATGGTGAAAAGTGGGTGTACATGGTATAGCGGCATGCCGTAATGTGCATTTCTGCCTAACCCTTCGGGGATTAAAGACGTGACCTTGTATACGTATTTACATATATACCGAAAAAATCGATTTATTTATAGACACTAATGTTAAAACCAGTAATATAGGTACATATAGAAATATGCTTAGTCGTAAAGACGAAGAATGTTCACAAAAACAAATATTTCACAACACTTGCAACTATCATTTAACGTGCAAACTGTACGGAGATAGACACAGTGTCTATATAATAAAATATTATCTCTAGATATAGATTCTCTATCCCATCAAAAAACATAAATGTAAAATGAGATCCAAATTGTGTAGTTCTGTTTATTTCTTACAATATAAAATGTTTTAGACTAACTTACTACGTTTATACTCTTAAAATCGGTTAAAGTACCTGCGGTGTTTAAACTAAAAGACTTGGTTACTTTTCAAATGAATTTAGGAATGCAAAATTTTATATCCATTCTCGGTAGGTATAAATTATCATCATAATATCAGCCACAGGACATTTACAGGTGAATATAGGCCTCCTCCAGATAGACCGGTCGGAAGCGGCCTGAATAGATGCCTAAATGTAAATTCATTTCATCCGAAAAATTTCAACCTTCTAGATCATCTGGAAGTGAGTTAGAATTATTTATATCTATCGTTATGTACACCAATGGTAAAAATCTCGATTTTCGGCTATCCACATCTAAATAACCGTTTAAGTTCACAAAATTTGAAACGCGTGTGTATTTCAAGAATATAATTTTAATTTAATACCGACATCTAAATTAGGTATGTGGAATATTTGTTAAGGCATGATATAGTAAAGAGTGACACCGTAACGAAAATGAAATGGTTGCGTACACGCACACGTTGAGCGCTACCGCGACTTTCTTAGAATTTGGCAAGATACGCTGCCGCAGGTCTTGATCCAATTTATAGTTGATGCGATGACTGTTTTTATTTAGTGTTTTCGGAGAAATTATTACCCACAAAACATACTCTCAAAAGGTCTAGATCACTATCGGACGAGCATACCGTTACGTCCATTAGGGGCTTCCATCTAAATTATAACATAGACAACGTTGTCTTTTTAATCTCTTTATGGATGCGACTAGTGTGCGTATTGTCATCATACCTTCAACAAGTTCGCCTAATGGAAGTAAATAAGTTGATTCCCAAGTCGCTCGCGACGTAAATACTGAAAGATTCAGGAGCTCGACTCAATTCAAAGCGGGCTTTCGTGGTCGGCGGACGCGTCCCGATACCCGCTCCCAGCCGTCACTCAAACACAAGTTTGCCAACATGGGAACTAAGAAGAAAAAGGAACAGTAAGTGTTTAGAATTATTTTCTACAACAGCACACGCGATTGATACAATCAGTCATTATATTGAATCCTTAACGAATGTTTACATTATGATTAGAATTTATTTACCGCAGCGAACGTTATCGTTTAGCATGGTTTGATGTTTGTAATTATTACATTATATTATATACACGTTATTAAGACTTTACAGTTCTTCTAAATTGTGTAAGTACTCACTCAACTACATAGCTCCTACAATTTTTGGGTGAACAGGTGATACATTTTCTTCATAGAGTGAAAAATGTAGAGCAGAATTCATCGAATGTAGTTTGGTTTGAATGAACATATGTAGGGTTCATAAGAATGTTTCTACGAAGAGATTAAAATTCAGTTTAACTGAAAAATATATATGCATGTAAAAAATGTTTAGGTGTTTGGGCATAACATGTACCTTCCTTCTGTATTTTCATTTTTGGCCCATTATATTTAGAGATCATTTAAAAAAAATGAATAAAGAACAACTCTCTGTTAAAGGTGTAAAATGCGTATCGTTTAATTAAGAAATACGATATATTTCCACGAGGATACCATTTTGATAAAGATCGCTGATAGTGATTAGACGCAGATTGCTTTGAACCAGGTGAGCTTGAAGTCTTTGAAGGATGCCTGGCAAGCAGTGAATGTCTTGTAACTCGTAAGAGATGATGATTTTCCTAACCTCTTCACTCATTTGCGATTTATTCCAAATATTTCAAATATCTAACGAAACCACAATGATAATAATTTGTGTTCCAGTATTATATCAATTACGAAATCATTGAAACGTAATCACTAATGTAATTAATAACAATCGCTTTTTGTTCACCACGGCGAGGTCTTAATGTTCACCATTAACCTGCAGATGCACTTTGATAAATTTTATGGCGATCAGTTTGTAAAATAACTTCGTGTAATAGTTTGTAGTGATTGAGACCGTTGTACATTTAAGTATACTCAGGTATACTCAAATAGAGTTCCCTTGTTCACTTATATTCCCGGCAAACGAGCAAATGGATCATATGATGGTAAGCGATCAGCGCCGCTCAAGGACACCCGCAACACCAGAGGAGAATATTTCTTCTTTACATTAAAATAATTTTGTCTCTCTAGTATAATGTCCCTTTGATTGGAATACGTTAATCATATGACGTATGAGATCTATGGAATGTCAGCATGCTTGCTGTCCCAAATATCCAAAATATTAGAGAGTACAAAAATTGATAATCATGTGATAACTTTTACAACCATTTAATTCCAGATCCTAATAAACAGTTGTCAATACATATTTATTTGTTGCAGAAAAAAGGAGCCTGAGCAGACCTTGTCGTATTATCAAATAGTAAGTATTACATTCCTTAGACGTCGATCTCACCACATCTGCCATGTCCTGTGCAAGCTCGTATACCGAGCTATTGCACAATAATTGTAACATTTTCAGTACGCAGATTCACAAATATAACATCCAAACTGATTATACTAAGAATAACATGAATGCGAAAGTAATTATGTATATTAAATACGTTCACAATTAAACTGCTATGCATATTGTAAGCAAATTTGATATGGAGATAATGTAAGGTAACTGGGTGATTTGATAACTTAATACAAAATTGTTGCTTCTCAGTTCCGCTATGCAACATGTACGGAACTTATGGCGACTATTCTGGGCATCATCTTTGGACTGGCCAGCGGTGGAGGCGTCTGCTACAACCTGGTGCAGATCGGCGAGCTGAGCACCGCCTTCGTGGAGAGAACCACCTACACGGAGAGGCTCACTAGTTACTTACCACTTACAGCAGCATTTGGAGGAGGGAGGAGGCTGTAAGTTTTAATACATCTTATACAGGGGTCTCAATATTATTTTAGTAGCTTTAGCTACTAGAGATAGATTTTTTGTATGTAGTTCCAATTTTGATTCTATCTTAAAGCCTAACTAATCATCGAGTAGATTACTGAGACTGACTAATAAATAAGTTAAGAGTAGTCCCGCTGTTATAAATTGGCGAAAATCAAAATCATGTATAATTGGAAATTAATTAGTGGAATAGTTACAGGACAATTATGCAAATAATAAAACTTAAGTAAAAACCATATAACCGTATGATCGTCACAACAAACAGGAAAGTACCTAATACTTTACCATAACCTAGGATACAAAGTAAAAAGGAGTGTATAAAGTTCTAAGTCTGTATATAGTACAATAAAACTATTTAATCGACGTAAACGATATCTCAGAGATAAATAGATAAGATTTTATCATACATGTTAAAACCGTAGACTTTTTCTAATCAGACAAGAATTTGGAAATTTTCTATTATTAAAAACCAAATGAACCAAAAACAGATTGGATGAAAACGTATCCCCTGTAAACTTGAGCCTTTAAAATTGACTCTTCATTATTCCCGGCAGTCCGAATAAACCGTTGAATCTTTTTACCAGGTTCAACGCTTCGTATGAGGAGAATATGCTGGCCCTGATAGAAGACGCCAAGGCCATGGCGATCGGCTTGTTCCTCAGTATCGGAGTATCACTGATCTTCTGCATGCTGTCTGTCGGCCTGATCAGTTGGAGCGCACTCCGTCAGGTATTTCTATTTTAGTTCCGTCGATATGAGCTATTTCGTACGTCCTACGTACCTATACTTCGATCGCAGAATCAAATTGGATACGTTAGTTTAGCAATTAATTAATATTTATTTTGATATTAGGTGTTGAGATGAAACTTTAATAGGGATTTCTATTTTACTTTCAATGTGTACCTACCAAGTTTTTTCTGCACCAGAATAAACGTCAACGTTGACTGAAATTTTTAGCTGAAAACACAAAATATTTAACAAATGGTTTTAATTATGAAATTGGTGTTCTTGTCATAAATCTCAAAATTCATAAAGACAAGGTCATAGCATTTATTAAAATGAATCCTTTTTGAAACGTTGAATAGACTTATCCATCAGTCTGTCTGTCAGTGAAGCTAAGTGCTCGTTCAAAAGTGAAATCTAATCACTTGGTTATAGTAATAAAAAAATGACACATCTGTTTTCTTCTACGCTGTGTGAACTGTTGGGTCAAGTCCAAAGCTGCAATAGTTTTATGTCATCTCGCGGATCGTTCATAAATGGTGCAATACGTATCGTTTTGTTTACGCAACTCCTGACCTATACAATTAAACCTATCATTGCTATCGTAGTGTGCCTGTGTTATAGTCTACAACTGAATATTGTACTTCCCATTATATTAATGGGCGACTACTTATATACCTAAATAAAAATTTAAGAACAGAAAGTAGTAAATACTGTACTGTAAAACACTGTACTTAAAATCACCAACATATGAATATAGTTTACAATAATCTCAATACACATAAAAGACACATAAACAGATATTTATGTGAAAAGAGAATTTATGAAATGTCATCAACTTGTCCAACACGTGGGAGAGCCATACTTTAGGGCATCTTTTTACCAGAAATGTGCCATGTAGCTGTGTTACGAAGATCTAATAGCTAAGCTATAAAACTATGTGACTGTTTCCACTGATACTAAGCATGTAGCTGTGCCATGAAGATGCGCAACCGCAAAGTAACATGAACCGGCTACTCTTTGTCTACTTATCCAAAATAAATATATAAAATCATACTAGTTCTGTGTTACTATAATAATACTCTATCTTCGTATTATTATGTCGCTAATGTTTATCTATATAGCAGACAGCCATGAGACAATTGAAAGCTTCGTAGCTGTTCGTTGTGATGTCAATAACAAATGATATGATGACCTATTTACATGACACGTATTTACAGCGTCAATAGAATTGTATCATTCTCTTACTCGATGTCATGGTGTCTTTATTGAAATCATACTACTTATTTGAGGAAGGTTACAAACGAGCTTAAAGTAGTGTGACTTTCGTAAAATAATTGTTTCGAATCTTACGTCCTTGCTGCATATAAATTAAAATAATAATGAGTTCGAACCACAAGACAATCGGCGAAGCGCCACCACATCGTGGTAGATATCTCACCCACTCGCACGAAGCGCTTCGCTTCGTGTGAGTGGGTGGGATAAGCTTCTTTGTGCGAACTGCTAGGGAGTGGAATTCTTTGCCGGAGTCTGTGTTTTCCTATGGGTATAACCTGGGTATCTTCAAAGCCCGAGTGAATAGGTCGCTTAAGGGCAGACGTGTTTCATCGCAGGCCGCATCATCACTTACCATTAGGTGAAATAATGGCTAAACGTCAACCCATCAAATGTTAAAAAAAGATTGTAGATTTCGCAAATTTTCATTAATACGTACAGCATTAGTAACTATGTACTGAGTACATCAGCACGATTTATTCTATGACTAAGCGTTAACTCAATCAGAATTAATCAAGAGTTGGACTACGAACAATATGCTGTTCATTTTATTTTGTTTACCATGCAATTGACTTTATCTGTAGTTTGATTTAATCAAAGGATTCATACGTCTTGCAAATTATTAAAAAAATCTATAAGCCTACGTTTTGTTACTTTTGAATGTAGTTAGTTAAACTATAAGGTGATTCTTCTTATTGCATTAGATTTGAATGTTACAATGTAGGTACGCTGTATAAATGTTTTGTCACTCAAAATTCATTTAAAACAACGTTGAACAGTGTTCATGTTGTGAGGTTATAAACAATTTCCATCTTAAGGTAAAACAAAGAGTTAAACTGAGTGTTGGATCAAAAATACACCAGAAATATGGGCAACCAAGCTCCACAAACTACATACAGCTTTAACATGACAAAGTAAAAGCATAAGGACCAACAAATGTTAAATTGGAAACCTATTTTAACAATGGATTTTAATTTTATGGATTCATTTGTCCTTCAGTAAATTGATATCATATTGGTTGTTGAGTGAAAGCCAATTTGTTAGATCGAGTTCACAAACATTCTATTCAAATCCACGGGCCATCGGCATTTGTAATGAGGAACTTCAATAAACCTGAGGGCTTAGTACACGTTTGTTTTACGTTTAAAGAGATTGAAATGACAGTGCGTTCGGCGCTCTGATTGGTCAGCTCGAATTAATCAACCAATTAGAGCGCCGAGCGCACTTTCGTTTCGATCTCGTTAAATTTAAAACAAACACGTACTAAGAGTACAGACTATACGAGACTTATCTAGTCTCTTTTGAACTTGAAGCGTATTAGGATTTAGATTTATTACTGTGATAACGTTACATTTGTTTTTCTCAGTTAATAGATGACATAATCGCGCACAATGGAGATCGTTATCTTGTTGCTTCAATTATAAAATGAGATACATAACAATCACAGAGATACATAAAAAGCCGGCAACACACCTGTGACTTCTTTGGTATTTCGGGTGTCCATAGGCGACGCTGATAGCTTACCATTAGGTGACACGTATCCTCGTTTGCCCCTATTCCATAAAAAAACAGATAGTTGGTAATCCTAGATGGTGTAGGTGCTTTGAAAATATGGTTAAAGTTATGTAACCTTGGTTTTGAAGTTACACCTTCAAAACACGTATCCATTGTTATAGATCGGAAGGTTTTCCTACGATCCGGTCCTGTCTGTGACCATATGAAGAATCCGTTTGCCTAGAAAGGTTACGATCCTGTCTCATTGTTTCGTGTGTAGCATACCTATGTCATTGATGCCTGAATCGTAATTACTTACGTCTTACGATGCCCCATATTTTTATATGATATAATAAATAACGGGAACAAATTTTACACGAGCACAAACGAAATCAATTGCTTTAAATTGATGACCTTACTGCTGATTGACTCGCAGAGCTTCACATTGTGAACGAAAATGAAATAATACTTACTTACTGATAAATGTGGCCTTCAGAACTCCGTTCAGGGCGTAATGATCAAAATCACAATGATAAACATTGAAAATATTAAAAGTATATTTTTTTATAATACTGGCGTATAATTACTAATGTTTTTTTTTTATATTGGCATCATAACAAACTAAGTGTGGGAGAGCCATACTTCGGCACGTATGGGCTGGCTCGACTAAAGTGATACCGCGGCCTCACAGAAAACCGACGCGAAACCACACTTACATTGTGTTTCGTTGTGTATATGAGTTTACTAGAGGTCCAGTTACCCTTCTTTTCAATCTTCTCAATCCCGATTCCCCAACAACCCTTAGTTTCCTCACCCCCAAAAGCCCAACAATGCACTTGTCGATGATGCTTCGTAACCATTAGATGTAGATGTAGTCACTATAAAATGCTAAACAAAATTCTTTATAATCTGATTTGCTTAAAATCAACGAACTGATTCTAAATATTGATGACAACAAGACTGAAAACAACTTTATTGCTGTATATGTGTATACAAATTGTTTAAATTGTGATATGAAATGTATTCTGTTTACCAGATAACGCGGATACGGATGAAGTTCTTGAATGCTGTGCTGCGACAAGACATGTCTTGGTTCGACACGGATTCTGAATTCAACTTGGCTTCAAAAATGTCTGAGTAAGTACAACCAACCTGAGTCGGAATTCTTCACTGCTGAACATAGATCTCCTTTTTTGGAGATCTTTGCAATAACAATAAATCTTTGTGTGATCCATAAATTGCTGTTCCGGGTCTGCGTGTGATGTGTATGTAAACGTATACGGTTGTAAATGCACATATGATACACGAGATACGAGAAAATCTTAGTGTGGAGCAACGTTTGGTAAAAAAGAAAGAATCTTAATGTTTGGTGGTTCACTTAGAGACTATAAACAAATCACTTATCTTTTATCATGATCATCTTATAATAATCTTTTGTTGAGTGATCAGTTTTATTTTAGGGTAAGTCAGAAATTTTGAATTACGAGTATCAGAAACCGTTAGCCCCGTAGTTTTAGGTTAATTTCCTCTATATTTATTAAAGAAATATATGCCGGTTGAATAATTGGAGTTTCTATTTTCAGAAACCTAATGTCTTTGAAGGAAGGTATGGGTGACAAGCTGGCAGTGGTGTCGAACCTGGTGGGCACAGCTATCATCTGCCTGTGCACTGCCTTCCCATTGGGGTGGGAGCTCACACTCGCCTGTGTCTCTGTCATGCCCTTCTCGATAGCTGTCTCTATTATTTTAACTAATGTGAGTATAAATATTGAATATAACGTCTTATTATTACATTTCCTACAACTTTTTACCAGTTATGTTGAGTTATGATAAGGAACGCCATATTCAAAAACACGTTTTACAATAAAAGAAAAGCCTAATAAAATATATTTTCGAATTCATTGATCTATAGTAACTTTTACAATTACATAACAGATTAACTAAATTATAATGCAGAATTTGTATTAATATTCAATAATTAAATTTGTTTTGTTAAGTATCAAACTAAATCATCAATACTGGAAATGGAGTCATACAGTCAAGCCGGCAAGCAAGCAGAGGAAGTACTGAAATCAGTGAGAACGATAGTTGCCTTCAACGGGGAGAACAAAGAAGTAGACAGGTAACAAACGAGTTGTAAAGACTTTTATTTTAGTAACCGCAATATCTAAATTGCCGTTTTAATCCACAAATAAAGTAACCACTATTTGCAAGTCAAGAAACTCGCGCGCGCCGTCGATCATGACATGATGCAGAAATTTTGCGTGATAAGCGAGCGTTGCTGCGCCGGCGCCGGCGTTTTCGTAGTCCCGGTACACAGATACATTAAATGACGTATTTAATGACATTATGACATAACACACGACGCACAAAAGCTATAAAATTGCGTAAGATTTTCGTAGGGCTTGTATTTTCAAAAAAGCAACTGCATTCTTGAACGAGCTGGTAGTATTGTGTTCGTCATTTCCTGAAATAAAACTTTATTATACTCATATATTAGTTGTATGATGATACTAATTGTAATTGGGAGCATAAAAAAAGATGTTGTAAGAAAACTAAAAGGAAACCTGATGCTGGCAATGCGTACGCTCTTCTATAAAACGTTTTTCGCCAATTGATCTCTTCTTAATACAATTTTTTACATACTTCCAGGTATACAAAACTTCTTCAACCTGCCGAGAAACAAGGTCGGAAGCGTGGCCTGTACACCGGCCTCGGCAATGGCTTTAATTGGGTGCTCACTTACTCCCTGAATGCTATCGGCTTCACGTACGGCACCAGACTCGTGTTCATGGACTGGGACAGTCCTGATGGGGAACGGAAGTATTTAGTTGGAGTTGTGTATAGTGTAAGTACTTCATTTGAAGGAAACTTTTTCTTTAGCCAACATTTTTTGCTTTTGAAGCTACACTAAGATTGAGCCATTTAATAGCAGAGAGAAGACCAAAGAAGAACACAAAGAACTTTGTAATGCTTTCTTACATCTGTAATTTTAAAGATCTGACACATTTTATGTTTGAAATAAAATTATTTATTGATATTTTTGTTCCAGATATTGTTCAGCGTGTACATGGCTACACAGTCGGTCACGTTCTGTGTACCGCACGCAGAAGTATTCGCTGCAGCACGAGGAGCAGCTTCCAGCATATTCCAGTTGATTGACCGAGTGCCATTAATTGACAGCCTTCAAAAGGGAGGCTTAACTCCAAGGAGAGTGATCGGAGACATATCTCTAGAGGACGTACACTTCAGTTATCCGTCACGACCAGAAGTTAAGGTAGACTTTTACTTCATCTAAAATTCTAAATCTTCAATTTCTTATAATTTAAGTGATCTTTCAAGCAATGATCAAAGGAAATTGGCATTTAATATCAAGGAACGTATGGTCTATTTTTGCTAATCTTTGCTAATTCCCCAGGTCCTAAACGGATTTTCCATAAAGATTAAAGCTGGTGAATGTGTGGCTCTGGTTGGATCATCCGGCTGCGGTAAATCTACTATACTGCAGCTATTGCAGAGACTTTACGATCCACTGTCTGGATCCGTGAAACTTGATGGAAAGGATGTCAAAAACCTGAATTTGGGATGGCTTCGATCATGCTTAGGTTCGTATACAACGCTTTGAAACATCTGAAACTAGCTTCACTGAAAGACCAACCGATAGTTACTTAACTTTTTAAAATGGTAAAATCAATCGTATCGGTCCGTCTGGATAATGTATTCCACAATCTTACTTTTTCAGGAGTGGTAGGTCAAGAACCAGTACTGTTTCGTGGGACAATATTTGAAAACATTGCTATAGGCTTCCCTGAAGCTACGAGGGAGGAGGTTCAGACTGTAGCTGAGATGGCGTATGCACACGACTTTATCACAAACCTTCCCAATGTGAGTATTAAAGACGAAAGAACATTGGTCAACCATTGTTTAATGAATGATTGCCTATTGTATGAGTACTTCACTAATAACATGTGACTCGTTTTTTCCAGGGTTATGACACAGTGATAGGAGAGCGCGGCGCTTCTCTATCGGGCGGCCAGAAGCAGCGCATCGCCATAGCTCGGTCTCTGCTGCGGGAGCCAGCTGTGCTGCTGCTGGATGAGGCCACCTCCGCACTCGACCCTCACTCCGAGCGACAGGTGCAGGCTGCACTTGATCGTGCGAGTGTTGGTAGGACAACCATTATGGTATCTCATAGGTAAGGAGTGAAACAAAATTTATGAACACATTCTATGCCGTTGTTTTTTAAATACATCCTATATGTATAAAGTGTGGGAGAGCCATGCTTCGACACGAATCGGCCAGCTCGACCAGAATGCCTCACAGAAAACCGACGACGTGAAATAACGCTTGTGTTGTGTTTCGATGTGTGACCCCTTACCCAATCTTCCCAATCCCCGATTCCCCAACAACCTTTAAATTCCTAAAAGGTATACCATAGGATATATGTCTGCTCGTTTACCGGCTTGTAACATAAAAAATTACACAATATTACGCTCCACTAAAATGTCTCATCTGTTTCGTGTAGGTATAAGTCTAATTTGTACCTACTTTCCTAGGAAATGGCAAGTTTCCAAGTCTGTAGTTTAGCAGTACAAAAATACACTTCCACTATATAAACCACGTGTAGTAAGCCTACGCAATACAGATCGCGAATGTTTGTTTCAGATTGTCAACAATTACCAACGCTAACCGCATCATCTGCATGGACCAAGGTGCAATTGTGGAAGAAGGCACACATGAGGAACTTATGAAGACCAAAGGTAGTATTTGAAGCATAAAAATTATGTCCATCACTGGCGACTAGCAGATTGCACAACTCAAACAAATATAGCATAAATATATGGACTGCTATATTCTGATGCTTGTTACTGAGCAAGCATCAGAATTATAAAACTGTTTGTTGCTTATGATTAGTTGAGACATGCGATACAGAGCCGAAATAACTAACCTTAGACAAATACTACATAATACTAATACAAGCAGATTGATTAAAACGTGTTTCGTTTTGGTTCATACGAGTATAGGAAGTCAAACATTTTCTCAAAGCCAAAAACTAGTTAGTTAGCACGTAATTATAACAAATGAACATCAAGATTCACGACAGATTATTTACTTACCACGCGTTTTTATTTTAGGATTCTACTACAAGTTAGTGACTACTGGCACCGAAACCAAGGAGCCTGAAGAAATTGAGACGGTGGCTGAAGAGGGAGATGGGGAAGAAAATGGAGAACCAGTTCTAGCTCCCCGTGCTGACGTTAAGAGGAAGTCCAACAGGCGTGTGCACAGGCATCATTCCATTAAGAAAGGTCGAGCAAAATCTATTTTGAAATATATCCTTTATTGTAAGACAAATAGTAGTTTCCAATGTGTATATTTTGGTAATAGAGAATTTAATTAAAATGACGGTCATACAATTTTTTTTAGCATTGATAATTCTGCGTTTGGCTAGCAACGCGTTTTCTACCAGAATATAATTTACTGTCATCTCAAGTTAATAGTTATTTTTACCTTTGTACCTTTCAGATTCTCATGACTGGATGACACCTCGAGGTTCAATATGCTCGGTTGTATCAACTGGCTTACAGAACTTCGTGTACAATGCTGATTATGAGTCGGATGAAGAAAAAGATGAAGAAGAAGTAAGTTGTGCTACATTTAAAGATATTTTTCTTTTAGGAAAAATATTTTGCTTTCTTTCTACATGGAACTAATTTAAAATCTCTTCTGTTCTCAGGAAGTTAAACCAGTAAGTGACTGGCAGATCTTAAAGCTGAATGCACCAGAATGGCCACTGATCACAGTCGGGTCCATAGCAGCATTCATTCAGGGTGCTTGCTTCCCCGTGTTTGCATTGCTTTTCGGATTTTCAAGCGGTGTAAGTATAATTTATTATTTATTTATCGTATTTTGTATTTTAGAAGTACATAGTCGAGTTGTAAATATAACAATGGACAATATGTGTTACCTTCTTTCCAAAACCAAGACTATAGAATGAACAAGATCACTACTTTAAATTACAGAAATAACATTAGTTTTTGGAAAAATATGAGCGACAAATATTGCAATACTAATGAATCGTTTGTATGTTTTAGATCTTCGTCCTTGACGACAGAAAGGAGATCATTTATTTGGCGGATCTTTACTCGGGCATGTTCATCGTGGTGGCTGCAGTGGCTGGCGTGTCCATGTGTCTGCAAAGCACTACCTTCACCACCGCCGGACTGAAAATGACTACGAGGTTACGGCAACAATACTTTTCGTCTTTACTTAAACAGGTATATGATATAAAGATTTATTAAGACTCGAACTCTTGTCGTAACAATATTCTGACTTTTTATTTTATGTTCTTAGAACATAAGTAGGTCTAAGTCTTGTAAAAGTAGGCTGAACCTGCCACCAAGTAGAGTTTACCTTTTTTTTTCTTAAGTTTCCACAACATTCTTTGATCTGCAGCATTCCCCATGAATTTTAGTCAAAATCTAAGTAAAATTATTAGACCAGGAAGGCACTTTTGAACGTCAAAGTTTAGTCATGATTCTCAAAAATCTAAAAGATATATTTTATTTTTTATAGGAAATAGGTTTCTTCGACAAGGAAAGCAATACTGTTGGTGCCATGTGTGCTCGACTCAGTGGGGACACGGCAGAGGTGCAGGGAGCCACTGGGCTACGAATAGGCCTTATTCTGCAAGGAATAAGCTCTGTTCTTGTCGGTTTCTTGATGGCAATCTGTTACAACTGGAAACTTACCCTGGTTGGAACTGTGTTCCTACCTTTGGTGAGTATAATTTTTTGTAGAGTGACTATTTAACTTAAAATCCCTCGGTTTAATCTTAAAAATAGCGTAGATGCTTTTACCTAATTGATTTACTACATGGTGTTGCGTATTTAAAACAACAGATGGTGGGCAGCATATGGCTGGAAGGAATTGTTTCCCAACAATCTCAGATCAATGAAAGAACCGCTATGGAAGCAGCGACAGCCATAGCCACGGAAGCAGTAGTCAGCATCAAAACTGTCCAAAGTTTAGGTAAGAAAAATTTTAAAACGATTTGTTCTGTAGATCATCAGGGTCAAGTAACTTTAATTCCAAAGAAATTTCTATTGCAATAATGCTATACTATAAAAAATTACATCAGTAATCTTCAGTGTCGGTGCAAAATGGCTTAAAGAAAATTTTTCGAATATCGAAAATCTCGTAGATACTTTGTCTGATTCAATTCTTAAGGTAATTTAATGACACCTGATTTTTTTAACCCCTCTCACAATGAGACAATTCAAAGGTTAACAAGCGCCTACTTAATTTTAATAACAATTGTAACACCACTCTAATACGCGAGATTGCAATTAATGTATTGTACTGTTTATTCAGGCGTTGAGCTAGTTTTCCTGAAGAAGTTTGAAGAAGCTTTGAATGAAGCTTGCGCGGCTGTCTCGAAGAAGACTCGCTGGAGAGGTCTGGTCTTAGGGTTGGGAGTGTATGTACCATTTATGGCGTTCTGCAGTGCTACAGTATACGGTGCAGTCTTGGTAGCCTACGGAGAAATCGAATACAAGATTGTCATGCTGTGAGTATCTTTTATATTACGTTTTTATTAATTTCGTGTTATAACCTCAAAGAATACCAGCTTGAAACAATGCTTGCGATATGTTTTGCTGCGTGAGGCTCCTGGAGTCCCAACTCCTCTCATCCCTGAACCCCAAATATCCAAAAGACAAATAGTACTTCTAACTCCTCTAGTGTGCTGGGTGGCGCCGTTTGCTTACCATCAGGTGATACCTTCTAACTATTTGTCGGCCTTCTAACTATATCCCACAAAAATAAACTTAAATCTTGTACCCAAGAAGTTTAGAAAACTTTAATTGTCAAAGAACCTCAACCAATTATTTTACAAAAATCCCTTAAATTAATCAGGATTCTTTTGCATCTAGTGAACAAAATGTAAAATGTTATTCTCTTCATTAAAGGGTCAATGAAGCCATCATGTATGGAGCGTACATGCTGGGTCAGTCGCTGGTGTACGTGCCGAGCTTCAACTCAGCCAAGACATGTGGTGCCAGGATCCTTGCCCTCATCAAGAGGACACCAAGAGTCAAGACCGAGGACGGAATAAGAGACAAGAAGGATTGGGTAAGAAGCATGTTATTATTTGAACACCCGTAGGTTTTTGAGGTCCGTTTCTTTTCAGTCAATAAAGTGTAAACATGTGTGTGCCAAATAAAAATAGAATCGCGTTCACTTTTGACAGTGTAGTTCTACAAACAACAGAAAAGCGACACCGAAAGAAGTGTGTATTTCCAAAGGAATAAAAATGTTATGTTCTTGCTTCTAGAATTAATTTAAAAAATATATACAAGTACTGAACCTGTAGATTTATAGTTCTTTATGTTTCTTTTTTACAGGCCGCCACTGGGAACTTCAGCATTCGTGATGTAGAATTTAGTTACCCAACTCGTCCTCACTTGAGGATTCTAAAAGGCATCGATCTGAAGGTAGATGCCGGCAAAACTGTGGCTTTAGTTGGATCCTCCGGGTGCGGCAAGTCAACCGTCTTACAATTAATGCAGAGGTTTTATGACCCTGACTCCGGGAATATTGTAAGTTCATTTTCTTTTTGTCTTTCACTTATATTTACTACATAAGAACATATCTATGATAAGTTATTGAGCTTTAGGACTTGTTTCACATTGTCTGGATAACAGCTATGTATAACTTTGAATTAAGAACGTATTTTATATGCACTATCTGTCACATAAGTTTATTGGGTACTTATAAGGAATTGGTGAAACAGGCACTCAATGAATTTAAGACACGTATGTCGTAACGTATATATGAATTCATTTCTTAAGATGAAGAAGCTGAAATATAAAAGGTAGTAAGACCCAGTTATATCTTAAACAGCAGTAGGTACATAATTATATTGTATTCCGATTAAAGACGATGTTCATATTTTTAAATACCTTACAATACAGGAGCTGGACAGTCGTGACATAAGGTCCTCGCTGACATTACCGCGGCTGCGTCGTCAGCTGGGCGTGGTGCAGCAGGAACCGATCCTCTTCGACCGCACGCTCGCTGAGAACATCGCTTACGGAGACAACAACAGGAAGGTCACCATGCACGAGATCGTGGCTGCAGCGAAGGCAGCCAATATCCACAGCTTCATAGTCTCGTTACCTAAAGTAAGTAAGCTTTGACAACTCCTGCGCTACTAAATATTTTTGATCTGCTGCTGATTAAACTTACCCAATTAGCATTTATGGATGACATCATAAGAATAATGTGATATACATATTTTATCATACAAAAAAAAAATTGAAAGAAAACCAGGATAACCCATGGGTACTGGTGTGTTTCTAAATATTATGTGTGCATAACTACAATCTAAATATTGTATTCCTATTTTCCACAGGGTTACGACACAAACCTAGGGTCTGGCGGAGCGCAGCTGTCTGGCGGACAGAAGCAGCGAGTGTGCATTGCGCGCGCGCTCATTCGGTCGCCGCGCCTGTTGCTTCTCGATGAAGCCACTTCTGCACTAGACGCGAATAGTGAACGGGTGAGATAACTAAATCATTGTCTAGATTTTTTTATGGAACACGCTGGTAATCGAGCTTATATATCACCTGGTGGTAAGCAATCGCTGCCGCGCATGAACACTTGAAACACCAGAGACGTTACAAGTGCGTTGCCGGCCTTTTGCGGGTTTGGAATTTAAGTTTTGTTGGGGAATCGGGGATTAGGAATTATGTCATTGACCATTACATCGTCTAACTGAATCGTTGCACAATAAGATCATAATAATTCGACAATAAACGCGTAGCTTTCAACCCTTTGCTTTGCAATAATTACTAAAAGGCATAAAAATAATTTATTTCAGGCTGTTTCGGAAGCTTTGGAGAAGGCAGCTAAGGGTCGTACTTGTATCACCATCGCGCATCGGCTATCCACCATCAAGGATGCGGACCTCATCTGTGTGCTTGATAAAGGTAACTTATTTCTTTTGAAGTAGTGGCCAAATATGAAGAAAGTTGCCAACGCTACCGACGGACTATGAAGTCTTTTATTAGGTAGTTTGTCTGTAAAAAGTCACTCTCTTCTTGAAGGTTTGGAAGTTTTAGCGGTTCGGAAAAACTGCAGACGACGATTCATTACACACTCGTAATTTTGTTTCATTTCCCCAAAATAAACCTCTTCCATAAATACTTATTTACTACGTTTTTCTTGAACTTCAAAATGTTTGATTTCTGTTTCTAGGAAAAATTGTGGAACGTGGCACCCACGCAGAACTCTTCAACCAACGAGGCTACTACTGGAGAATGTGTAAAGGACAAAACATGGCTTAATTCTTCCGAAACAGAAGATTATACTCGTCAACTTCTAAAATATTTGCTACTCAGTATTTTTAGTTATATCTACATAATGTATACTTATTTACAAAAAGCATCTCCTTTTGACAATTAGACATAAGGATTTACCAAACGATAGAAAGGGACTCTGGAAGATGTCCATTTTTCAGTATTAACGATGGACCATTTATTGAATTAAATTGTCTATCTATATATACGTAGAAACTTATTACGATTAGATTACCGTACTACTATAGATATATTTTTATATTGCTACTTATTTAAGTGTTATTATTGCTAAGATATCCAAAGATATTTTTTATAAAATCGAATATTACAATAGCATTATGTTAATGATATTTTATACATAGGGTAAGAGAAATGAATTATTTTGTATAATGAGGCAACTGTTACTTTAAGCGGTTGCTTATGATGCGTAGAGATGTTGACCAATCCGCATAAATTAAGATTTATACCTTAGTATCATCATGAGAATTTGATTGGCTATAATTGTTTGGAAACTTGTGCTGGACACAACGCGTGTAGTAGTAAATAGGTCACTTGCACTTATAATAATGTCACGTATCAATAGGGATGATGACAGGGTATGAAAATTAAAAATCTATTTAGTCCGTCAGTTAGGTAATGAAAAAATATTAGACACGTTTTTTTTTATTTTGTCATATAAGAAAACAATGCTTACATAAAACGTGTCAAAGTTTCAGAGTGGGAGCTAACTACGTCACTATCGAGTATAAAACGTACTCAAAAGTCGTCACGTGATATTTCCAAATCGAAGTATTTGTTTCCGTAAAAAAATTCACGTGTCTAATATTTTAAAATAATCTACAAGGCGGAGATTAAAATAAAAAAATTGTCATCTACCCTATTCAATAAGCTCGTTTGAACGTTTAGTGTGTATGTGCGAATATCAAGATTGGTGAAACTCATTACATTCCTGATATCAAGACAAATGTGTGGACGAATCCTTGAAACAGAATGTTGCTTAAAGCCGTTTATATTAAGTTTTGTATTTACATTTAGTTCTTAAGTTCATCTTTTATGTTGAATAATAAATTCCGTTGTAATAATTGATGGGTTTTTTTCTTATTCATTAATCCTAAACCACATTTAGGTGTGGGTAGCATTTAATTCGTAAATATGAATAGTAAACTGGGAAAAATACGAAATTGTAACATTTTAGTCACTGACCATTAATAAATGACGTAAGTGAAATATCTCAATAATGTCGCAATACGGTGTTCTCTTATTGTGAAATAGGTAATTTTCAGAATCATTCAGTACTTAGAATTAATCCAGACGTTATGTGTAAACAACAAACAGTCATAAATGGTTATACAATATTACTCAGTAGACGTTGTTATCGTGCACAAAAAACAGAGATATATGACAACATAAATAATTATTTATCTACCAAAATAATATTGTGAAATTACTTCAGTCGGGAAGATATCTAGTGAACTCGTCCACGAAACGTCACTATCTAAAATTAACTGGTAACTTATCAAATGATTGTGATTTGACTGACTTGACGATAGCGGCAGCACTTTTCTGTGATGAATAATTTATCTATATTAAGAAAACATAATATGTACATATAACGTTATGACTATTAATCCCCGAAATGTTAAGCAGAGATGCTAAATGTAACACACTTTTTGGCATGGTATTTAATGAGTTTCTTGGCATAAACTAAATAAATCACTATACAATCGATTGCGAGACGATCCGAGAGCCGAACCTAAAATGCTTTGCTTGACAAGAGGCAATCAGGTATTTGGAAGCTTATAAATAATTTGCAAACATTAACTTTTGTTTAAACGCTAAAAATGTCGGATACTGACTATCAAAAACAACAGATAATAAATTATAATTAAGTCAATCAAAATTAATCGCGTATAAATCTCGAATACGAGTAACATCACCAAATTAAAATCGTTATATAAATCGTGCATATTTTTCCAGACCCTTAAGAAACGCGTGCGAAGCCGTGGGCGGATAGCTAGTTGTCCTGTAGGTAAGCCCTAAGCCTAGTTGTTATCTGTTGTCGTGTAAACAAGGATAAGTACCTAATGTTACTTGAAGCGAGTGAAGAGATATCCATCTGTTGCTTTGATAACATCTTATCAGAAATTCTGTTATAATCTCAGTTGTTTAAACTAGTTCTTGTCAATTGTCTGTGGAAACACATTTAAATATTATGTAAGAGGATTCTACAAATTACTGTTTGTTCTAAAGGAGTCTATAGAATCGATTAACCTCTCGTATGCCGTATATAAGACAACAATAGAAAACACATTGTGTCCCACCAGGGGCCTTAGTCTGCTATTACAATAGTGTCAGAATGGTCGACCACTGGGCAGTGCAAGAGGGATGGAGCTATACAGCCTACATAGCTCCGTCCCTCTTGCACTGCATGATCGAACACTGTGACACAATTGTAAATAGCAGACTAAGGCCCCTGGATACACATTTGGGCACACGAAGGGTTAATAATGCGACTGCCGATCTCGGGTTTGAATTTAACATACTATGAAGTATAAATTAAAGAAAACGTTGTTATGCCTATTTATATTGGAAATGGTTAAGTTAACTTTCAATGACGATTAAGACATTAGATAAATATTAGTTGACCTTGTATACGGAGAATTCGGACTTAAGTTAAGGAAAAAATAAGTCTCCCAACTCTAAACCGGCACTCAGAGTGACAAATTCACTTAATGGTGGTCATTTAAACAAAATAGTTACTAAAGATTCGTTTAAGTAATCATTGAATGTCTCTGAGTAAGGCAGTTTGTATACATACCTAATATATTCAATTACCATATTGAACTATAACTATAGGTACATATGTCTTTTCACCCTAAATTGACAGATTGGTGATGATTAATTTCATAGTTGTTCTGATCAGCGACAGATTCTTCACCTATTTAGGTACCTATTACCTAGGTGATTCACTCACGTACCACAAAAAGCCAGAAACTTTATATCTGCTTTCTTAGACAAGAAAGACTATTAGGTACCTAGTACCTACATAAATATTTTCAGTAGATACTTATGTGTTTTAACGAATGGAACGAACGGCACGAATGTGCCGACTCGACCGGAATGATACCACGGCCTCACAGAAAACCGACGTGAAACAACGCTTTCATTGTGTTTCGTTTTGTGATTGTGGTTACCGGAGGCCTAATAATAATCCCTCTTCCCAATCCCGGATTCCTCAACAACCCTTAAAGGCCTACCTAACCACCAAAACACCAGCAACGCACTTCGGCGGCGGCGATTAGTTACCATCAGGTGATTCAAATGCTCGTTTACCTGAAGACATTGCCTTTGTCTCACAGGTTTTATTCATAATTATTTATCACAATGTTTATGTTAAACTGTAGTCAGAAATATGAGTAAGACCTAAAGTAAGCAATTCTGACACTAAAATAACTATGTTAGTACTTATACCCATCGCATACATATGTGCACATCTGTTTATCTACATAGCATCAGTTATTCTTTATTCCACAGTAGTAAAATCTGGGAAAAACAGCTTTAACAAACGAGATGCTATTTCTTATTACAAGTTGGTATTTCCCTTGGCAAGAAATAATTTTCACTAATGTATTCCAACAAATTAGCAAGCTGAAGTTTATCAATTTAGCCACCGATATCCGATGGAGCCGACAGGTTCTCTAAGAGAGGCTACACCACCTACCAACAGCGCAAGAAGATCACTGGAAGGCGTTGGTTGCAGGTCGCTTCCAACCTCCTTCCTTTGACGTTCAAAAGTGCCTTACTGGTCAATTTGAAATAAATAATTTTGACTTTGTCTTTAAACCAGCCTATCTGGAAGTCATTAGATAGTGATTTAGTGTACTTAGGCATAATCAGTGGACGTCTTATGGCTGGCTTGACGATGAAAATTGATTTGGACATGTTAATGGATTGGACATGCATTATGTGTTTTACAACGTGATCAGTTAATTATTTTCTTTTTTTTTAGTTTTTTTCTTTCCACAAATCGCAAATCTCTTCGGAATTCTGAAATCGATCTTGATAGCTGATGTACATCCAAGACGAGCATTACATAGATCAGAGCTAGGCAACACGACCACGGATTTGACAACACCGCGTGCGGCAATGGACGCACTATGACATAGCGACGTGGAAATTCATAGTAAATTAATTCAAACTCAAACTCAAACTCAAACTCAAAATATTTATTTGCACGTTAAGGTAGGTATTACAGGTCTTAGTTTAAATGTTAAGTACATCTTAACTGCCTTTTTCAGGCGTTGCAAATTTGAGGGCAAACTTATCCTAGATTACATTTCCTTGACCTAGGACTTAATATAAACTTAAAAGTAATGTTAATTTCTTATGTGTATATATTGTAGTATATTATGTAGTGAGCATGTATTTATAGTAGTATGTATTTCCTTAACCTAGGACTCAATACAAACTTAAAAGTAATATTAATTTCTTATGTGTATATATTGTAGTATATTATGTAGTGAGCATGTATATATAGTAGTGTGTATATCTGATATGTAGTGAGTATATGTATATATATATATATATATATATATAATAGTAGTATGTAAATCTTATAATATGTTATGTGGGTTAGTGAAAAATAGGTGGGTAGTATTTATTTATAATTATAGGTGTAAGCGGTTATGTATGGGTGTATTATGTTATTATGTTGGCATTTAATTTTGGCATTTAATTTTGTTGTTCTGTTTTTCTTCGAAGAATTCTTTTATTGAGTAGAAGCATTTTTGTATCAGGATTTTTTTTAATTTTCTGGTAAATATTGTTTCTTTGGTTTCATTTTGTAGATCTTTAGGTAATTTATTAAATATCTTGACTGCCATGTAGTAGGGACTTTGGTTGAGCATTTTAATTCTAGATGGTGGTAGGTACAGTCTGTTTTTATGTCGGGTATTTACATTGTGGGTGTCTTCTACTTTTGTGAAACTATTTTTGTTTTTAAATACAAACTTACATATATCATAGATATATATGGATGGAATTTGTTTAAGACATAACAAGACACAGGAGTAGAATTCGACTGGAGTTAGTTAGTGTATATAAGTACTACTGCCATTGCACTAAACTAGCGTGAAACGACGCTTGCGTTGCAGAATGGTCGTGACCAGATATCCAATCCCAACCCTGAAAATGTAAAGAGTCATTATGATAAACAATTGAGATGAATGGGACACACACATGCTTGAGTAATACATTTGCGCGACAGCTCTGAATCTTGCAAACAACTAATCTGCTTGATATCCCACACTCTGTGTGTGAATGATGTCTTTACGAATTCTTATCTTTAGGAAATATTGTTTGTATATTTTAGTATATTTGACAAGACATGATGCGAGTTATTTAACGACACGGAAAATGGGTTCATTAAAACATTTTATACTTTCAAATGTCTTATCTATCTAAGTAATTGGTAAATCGGCGTGACTAAACAGTTTCTGAACTTTTTATTTGTGTCTCTCTCACAAATTGTTATTTAACTTTTTTAATGATAAATATAATTAATAATAACTCGTTATTTCATTTGCTAATACAAATGCATAGTTACGGATGCTATTCACCTTTAAAAACTTACACTCGCACCGATTATTTTTAACCTAATTTTCTCTATTCCGCGGATAGATATAGTCAATAACAATAAAATGTTTATTATCCAAAACTGAGAACATTTAAAAAAACTGAAGACCTCAATAACTCTCTATCCGATCCGAAAGTCGAAACTGAAATTAATAGCTGATCTACGAGGCATATGCATATTTGGTAGTACCTACTACTATTTTCGCTACATTGACATTGACACATATATTAGCCGTGGTGATAAAATGGAAGTAAAAGGGAATATAGTACCGTACAACATCCATTTTATTACAAGGAAAATGGATTAAAGGGGATCACAACAAGGAAGGAAACACGAGCTCACTATTATAACATAACATATTTTATCTAAAAACTTTGTTTACATACAAAATGTTGTGCAACCGTGACAATGCGTTGTGCAATCAAAGGTATTTTGTGTTTATATTTCAATTTCAGTACGTTTCGTCTCTTAGGCACAGATTTGGGCCTTCTTATCTTATATCCCGTAGGGTAAGCATCGGTTATGAATTTGTCAGTTTATTATAAGTAGAATGCAACACATTGGAATGCTGCAAGATTGCCTTTACTGCCGTACTCCAAAAACATTTCCCAGAAATATACGTTGATTGTGAAAATTGTATAATATGAAACCCAATAATTTGCTTGGCCACAGGATCAAACTCAACAGTGGGTCTTACGATCCTTAATTAGATCAGAAAAGCAAATAAACCCCATTACTGAAAAATGTAGGATCATCGTATTCAGCGTCAGCAGTTTTCAGGAAAATCCTTGCGTCTGTGGTATTTCCTAGATTGAATAGTTAAGACTAAACAAACATGTGTAGCCATAATCTTCATATACAAATATAATTGAAGTGCTTTCAACAATGCGTGTCGTTCTTATTGTCACTGATAACAGGAGGGTTTAACGAATATATAAATACATGTGCCCATTATGCGACCACAGCAGTTGTCGTTTATTTTGTGCTACGGTCCCATGTGCAAGCCGTTGCACCAACTTTTATTAATTAAAGTGACTATAAACTTACCTGCACAAACAGAGGATAAATCACAAAAATGGGATTTAGGAAAAAGAAATCTGAGTGAGTTTTGATTTTATTGGCTGAGCGAATATATTAAGTTTATTGCAATCATAATTTGATTTATTATTAATTTTCAATTCTGTATATTAATATAAATAATACGTAATTGTACAGCTACCACTTTTAGACAAAAGGGTTTCGTATTCTTTTGCCGAAAGTTAAATTAGAACATGATTTGCCTTACAATAATGCTATATTAATGACCTTGACATTATATTATTTAATTCATTACTTGTTTGATTTCTTAATTGATTCTTATATTATTTACGTACCTATATCTTGATTTCACCTCTATGTTGAATTTATTTAATTCTTTTGTATCTTTGTTAATATTTTGCGAACGCTCAGTTAAATAGGTTGTATGTATTGTATACATAAGGTACTCATGTTATAGCTATGTAGAGCGAAATGAAATGCAATGTTAAGGCCACACGTGTTGGTTTATCACGAAGTTAGAAAGGTAGATAATATTAATTTCAAGTATCTCACTTGAAACTTAAACCTCGCGACTACACACTTCACCGTAGTTATAATAAAACATATTTCTTACCTACATATTAAAAAATACCATAAAATTTAAATTATCAATAAGTCATGCTTCTTGTGTAATGAATTACCTAACGTACCTATATAACTAGGTAATGTTAATCTAATTTTCCATGCACTACGTTAAAAAGTATTTCCAAACAACAAACTACAAGTACTTATTCGTACTATTAATGGTCTAATTTCGTGATATTCGATTTGTTATTATGATATCTACATTTATTTTTGTTTTACATCGTCAAATCAATTGGTTTTTAATTATAATTCTCATTAATTAAACATTATAGGTAGCGTGTCGTATGTCCAACTCAATTAGATGTTATGTACTTCAGAAGTACTTATATACTAAGAATAGAATTTCGGAGTCGGATAACACAAGCACCTTAAATTCCCGGTAACACATAGGAACAAAGTACCTCCGTATTCAGTGATTTAGTGGTTAGTTTAGGTTTAAAATCGTTACTAAGGAATAGTTTATGTGATAACTAGCCTGCCCCAGCTTCGCATGGGTGCAATGGTAATATATTATTCATGTATTATACATAGAAACCTTCCTCTTGAATCACTCTGTACTCTTGAATAAAACTGACTAATATAACATATCCATTGGTGAAATACTGTTATTGAATCGACTCAAGACATTAAACAATATAAATGCTATAATAAAATGCAATTTAACAACATGCATATTTTTATTTACTAGATAAATAGGTATATAGCTTTATTGAGACATATACAGAAGCCAACTTATTTTAAACATATTTTAGGGAATAACCAAAATATGTCCCTTTACAAAATAATATTAGCATTAAGAAGTTTGAATAAATATAATGTAAAAAGAAATCATAGCAATTGCTGAGCCGCACGCTGATATCTATGCGATCGTAAGTACTAACGAATTGAGACAGGTCAGTCCCAGTATTTAGTTCATACTAAGTATTAAAACTAGATATTTTTACATATTTCCTCTCTAACTTATATTATTTTAGTTTTTATTTTAATATTGCTTATAATATACGTACGCTTTCAAACTGCAATCATCTCTCTACACTCTCTGTGCTCTACAAAATATTTGATGATTACCTACTCAAAAAGGAGAGTTAGTATTTTTATTTTTAGAATATGATACATTTCGATTCTCTCACCTTTTGTGAGTCTGCAGTTGCAGCAGGTCGGAGGAAAAGTTGAATGATAAATATAGGTTTGGGTTTACCCCGAGTTCCAAATCTTTATTTACACACTTATTTAGAAAATACTTAACAGGAAAAAAAACAATAAAAAATTCAGTATAAAAATATAAACCAGTCATTGATACCGGACGATAATGATGAGCGAACCCTTTTTCGATGTCCGTATTATTATATTTTATCGAATATTTTTTATAAACTTAATAACACTAGATCCTGCCTGGAGCTTGATCGAATAGTGACTATCAACAGATTATAATAACCATCCAAATGGCAAACCAACTAACCGAATTTTTCCACATAGGTAAATAGACCCAAGAAGAAACTACAACAAGACACACATTATATATCTAGGGAATTCACGAGAATACGCGAGGAACTCTACTAGTTTCAAGCCATGCTAGAGGCTTATATTCTTGAAACTAGTCGAGTTCCTCGTCAAACAATTACGTGAGTAAGCCGATAATATAATATTTAATTTAGTAGGTATATCTCACGAAACTTATAATAAAAAATGCGCGAGGATTCCGCGGAAGACGAAGGACAAACTTTTTGGCTCATAATTTATAATTTAATTTGTATGTTATACAGTTTATATAAAGTTAAGTATGCTGTGTACAATTTCTTGGTAAAAAGTCGCTTCAATTCCATTCCGTGACAGTGTAAATTGAGCCTAACGAATGTCTACACATCTTTACAGCTTTGATCTCTAGTACGAAGTAAATATTACATACATACATACATACGGGTTACCTGGGCTCCGGTTCGATAAGCAGGAGTAGGAACGGGGTGGTTTTTAGTCAGTAAGAGTCTGACACTCCCTATTGCCTTGCTTAAGACGGGAGAAGTTATTGGATGATTTTAACCCATCCCCAAAAAAAATTCACGTGTTAATAGGTAGCTGCTAGCGTCACTACTTAATAACGATATCTAATAAATGAATAATGGTGTCTATGTAACAGCTGTTATCAAGGCCTATGCATAATATCATTTATTACTAACGTTTTTATGTTTGATTTCAGATCAAAACCAGAAAATGAACTGGACATATCATTTATAGGCATTGTAAGTAACTTTTTATTTGTATTTTTATTACTTCGTATTATAACGTATTTAAATCATAACAGACTAAATCAAACTTTATTTATTACTTAGTTACATACTCTTATTACCGTACCTGACCTTTCTCGTAAAGTACGAGCAACGTAATACCACACCACATGCATATGACATAACAATATTTATGCTTAGTTCACAAAATACCATGTTCGAGCTAAGTATCAAGTAAGAATTTACTAATAAATTACATAAGCAAGCAATGACTTGCGCCTCACAACTATTTAATGGAAAATTAATGCAGAAATGTTTATTTTGTTGCAGTTTCGATATGGGACCTTCCTTGAGAACACGGCGACATTCCTGGGCATTTTCATAAGCATGATAAGTGGCGGAGGCATAGCATACAACTTGATACAAGTTGGTGAGCTGAGCACTGCATTTGTGGAACGCACCAGTTTTCAAGACCAGCCTAGCAGTAACATGCCACTTCTGTCGATCTTCGGTGGTGGGAAAAGACTGTGAGTAATATTTAAACAATTTTATAAAGACATTGTACTTATTCTACAAAAACTAATGAATCAGGCAAATGATACATTAGAAAACAAAGGTTAAACATGAACAAATGACTTTGCAGGAACAATGCAACTCACGAGGAGAATATGGAGGCCCTGTTACAAGATGCTACGGCTATGCTGATTGGTGCGTTTGTGTCAGTTGGTATATCACTGCTGTGCTGCACCGTCTCCGTCGCTTTGATCAGCTGGAGTGCACTGAGACAGGTACCTTTGCTTACCAACGGATCTTAATATCGATTTGGAAACCACTTACGAAAGCCTGATTTCCTACGCGACCAAACGGCAATAGTCTTGTATATAGCAGTAAGAACACCTATGTTCGTCGTTATTTTGTC
Source organism: Spodoptera frugiperda (assembly GCF_023101765.2). Lineage (NCBI taxonomy): Eukaryota > Metazoa > Arthropoda > Insecta > Lepidoptera > Noctuidae > Spodoptera > Spodoptera frugiperda. Next base: position 6,245,680 of record NC_064236.1, read on the forward strand.
ACGTGCAAAAAAGGTTATTGTCTTTACTAAATAAAATCCTCAGTACCTATGTATAAAATGTATGATGTAAAATAATTTCAAATAATGAGTTCTAATAACCACTTCATCAAATGGCGAATCATTTAACATCACAATATGATGTTGGTGTGAAGTGCACTCAGACTGCTGGCGCGCGTGGCGCTTAATTTATAACAATAAAGGTAGCATATCTTTTATCTACATGTCTGAAGTTCACACACTTATTCTAATTATGGTAAAGCTCCATACTATCTACTATAGAATGCGGCTTGTTATATTAAAATACAGAAATATGATTATGTACTATTAGACACACGTGATAATCAATATTATATCCTACTATTAGGTATCATTTTTTAATAACATCGGTTGTACTTGACGAATACGCAGGTCTATAAAATCTATAATATAAAAATAAGTCGGGTTTTCCTTCCTGACGCTATAACTCCAAAACACACGAACCGATTTCCATGGTTTTGCATTCGTTGGAAAGGTCTCGGGCTCCATGAGGTATATAGCAAAGAAAATTTAGGAAAAATTCAAGAGAAAAACTGAAATACAGGGAAAATCATTGGTGGCGAAACGGAGTTCGCCGGGTTTTGCTAGTGACTTATAAAAATAGTAACTGCGTGTGAACCAGATTGCAATAATTTTCTTTATATACTTTTACTTAATCAGATCACGACAATACGAATGCGGTTTCTGGAGGCAGTACTCCGACAGGACATGGCCTGGTTCGACACGGACAACGAGTTCAACTTGGCTTCGAAAATGTCTGAGTAAGTTTCTTGTTGCATCCACATTCATCACGACCTTTTACCTTTTTTGAAGTTGGGAAAAAAACTTAGGGAGTATGAGATTTACCCCATTGAAATCTCCTCGCTGGACACCAATAACAACTGTTGCCTAACAGTATCCTGTGTCCCTACAAAGGGTACTCTTAATAGACAAAACTCGAAGCCTCGAATTTACCTATGACAACATAAAAATATGCCTTCCTAAGAAGACACAATTGAATTACACTCTAATCTTCTCTGTTAATAAACCTTTGCCAATCTTTTACAGAAATTTGATGAAACTGAAGGAAGGCATGAGCGAGAAATTAGCGGTTGTCGGTAACTTGTTGGGCACGTCGGTGATCAGCATCGCAGTAGCCATTCCACTGGGCTGGGAGCTGGCACTGGCCTGCATCACTGTCATGCCATTCTCTGTAGCGGCCTCCGTCTACCTAACCAATGTAAGTTGCACAAAAGTACTATATAACCGCTCTATAAAGATACCGCTCTATAAATAAAACCACGCAAATTCATTACGTCTTCTTATCTATAAACCTACTTACGTTTTAATTGCAACTAAACGATTACTTTATCAGACAGAATCTTACACACTCGAGAGGTTTAAGTAAGATTAGGTATATTACTTTGTTACAGTATCAAACGAAATCGTCAGCACGTGAATTGGAGTCTTACAGTCAAGCAGGGAAGCATGCTGAAGAGATACTTAAATCGATAAAGACAGTAGTGGCCTTCGGTGGGGAAGAGAAAGAAGTTAGGAAGTAAGTAATGTCATTTATATTTAATTACATAAATGTTTCTGTTAGCATCGGATGTTTTAAACGTTGTACTTTTAAGTCTTTCAAGCTTTAAGGCATTCAAACTTCAAAGGTGGTTCATCATCTGTTCAATTTTCACCTGTTCACCGTCTGTTCTAATTTGGTCTGTCTGTTTGTTCCTTTAGTTTACAACTTGTTAAGTTTAGTCATTAAAGTAAACTTATCAGTCAATATGATCAATATTAATAAAATGATAGCAAGCTCCAAAAAAATGCTACACGGTGTAGTATGGTACTATGTAGTACATATTACATACATACTTGAACATGCATTCCTACGTTTCAATAGTAAGTACCTGCGTAATGTTGATAAGCAACGATATCTAATATTATTTATGAGATGAGATAATTTCCGCATACACTTCCATAATTATAAATGGTTTATCATAACTTACAATAGTCAGTTACATAAACAGAATTATCATGATCAATATTTGAACAAACGCGGGTTTTATAGTACCAATTACTGTTTTCATGTTAACGATCCACCGTTTTGTTCCTCGTTGAATTAAAAAGGTGTAGGTTTCTCTCACAAATACTATTAAATCCCAGTTCTGTAGAAATATCAGGATAAAAGTAGGGTTTCGATGCTTTCATAGATCATGTCACCAAAATTTTCCTGCCATAAATTAGTGGAGGTGGCTGCTTGTGATTTTACATTATCTTCTATTCCTAAATTGTGTGTCCAAATAACATTCCATAATGATGATCTCTGATCCGGTAAAAATATCTTAAGTTTCTATACTAATATAATATTATAAAGCTGAAGAGTTTGTTTGTTTCTTTGTTTGAACGCGCTAATCTCAAGAACTACTGGTCCGATTTGAATAATTATTTTTGTGTTGGATAGCACATTTACCGAAGAAGTAGGTTATAAATCATCACGCTACGATCAATAGGGACCGGGCACAGCGGGCGAAGCCGCGCAGAAGTAACAAGTATTTTATAAATGTTCTCTTCAGATACCGCACTTTACTGGAGCCAGCAGAGAAGTATGGACGCAAACGAGGTATCTACACGGGGGTCGGCAACGGGTTCAACTGGGTGCTCACGTACTGCCTCAATGCCATCGGTCTCGTGTACGGCATCAGGTTGGTGTTGGAGGATCGAGACAAATCTGAAGAAGAACGCAGATACGTCGTCGGTGTTGTCTTTAGCGTAAGTAGAATTAGACATTTGGATTTTGTGAATTCCTAGATAGATGTTTTACTTGAACTGCGCTACTCTGTATATATAAGTTTAGTTGTATTAATTTAATTATTTACAAAGTATCAACTAGGTACTTGCTTTTTGTTCCGGGTGTATGAGTACAATGATTATACAATACAGTGACAAGATACCATTATCTACATACTACAATTTCCTCAGGTGCTGTTCAACGTTTATATGGCGACTCAATCGATCACTCTGTGCGTGCCACACTTTGAAGTGTTTGCTGCGGCCCGAGGAGCTGCTGCCACCGTGTACTACCTTTTGGAGAGAGAACCAGCGATAGACAGTCTCAGCACACAGGGCTTGTCACCTCGTCGAGTGGTCGGGAATATATCTTTCGAAGATATTCACTTCAATTATCCTTCAAGACCTGACGTTAAGGTACAGCATATTGTATAATCCTCATTTTATTATAGTCGTCAGTATAACACAACTGAGTATCTTTATCAAGTTAACTTTGTTCATTTCTTCATCAGGTCCTAAAGGGTTTCTCCCTCCACATCAAAGCAGGAGAATGTGTAGCTCTAGTTGGGTCCTCGGGCTGTGGAAAGTCAACCATATTACAGCTGTTGCAACGACTGTACGATCCCCAGTCTGGGTCTGTCAAGCTTGATGGAAAAGAATTAAGAAATCTGAACTTGGGATGGCTGCGATCTTCTTTAGGTTCGTTTATGTTTTGATTTAAAACTTGATCTAAAACAATATACCCTTTGATGTGTGTCTATTGCAAACATTTACTTTTTTCCAGGTGTGGTAGGTCAAGAACCTGTGCTGTTTCACGGTACTATATTCGAGAACATCGCTATCGCTTGTCCTGAAGCAACTTTACCAGAAGTACAAAGAGTAGCAGCCATGGCTTACGCACACGAGTTTATTACAAACTTACCGAAGGTTTGTTCTCAAGTTATCATTATAGCTAAAGTTATAGTTGTAGTATTCTCAAACTTTCATAGTTTAGAGTTGTCTAATGACAAATTGCTTCCAGGGTTATGATACAGTGATAGGAGAGCGCGGCGCTTCTCTATCGGGCGGACAGAAGCAGCGCATCGCCATAGCTCGGTCTCTGCTGCGGGAGCCAGCTGTGCTACTGCTAGATGAGGCCACCTCCGCACTCGACCCTCACTCTGAACGTAAGGTTCAGGCTGCATTGGACCGTGCCAGCGCTGGAAGGACCACTATTATGGTCTCGCACAGGTACCTACTTTACTTGCAAACATTAATCATGAAACAGAAACTTCCGCGTACTTAATTAACGAGATGATGATTAGTTAACACAGAACTTATCTTAGACCAGTCTTGTATTACCTATTTGGGCAGTAAGTTCATAGGCAGTAGATAACTATATAGATTCATTACATTAAGTACAAAACCTATCGTCTGTCATTACAGGTTGTCGACGATACTGAATGCAAACCGTATAATATGCATGGATCAAGGCGTAATAGTGGAACAAGGAACACACGAAGAACTCATGAAGAGTAAAGGTAAGCTTCAATTATTGTTCTAAAAGATTGAAATAACATGTTTCACTTTTAACATATAACACATTCGATGTATTGCGGTTACAGGTTTCTACTACAAGTTGGTGACAACGAATAAACAGAAAGGAGAGCCAGAGGAAGCCACTGAATCTTTGCCGGAGTTATTGGAAGAAGATAACGAGTCCGCTGTTAATAGTCCTGTAGTGCGAAGCGAAACTAAGAAGAATAGACCAAGAATGAGCAAACAGAATTCAGTAATAGGTAAATTACAGAATCATAATCTATTTTGTCCAGTCAATGACGATCTACACAATTAGGTTCATGATTGTCCTAGGTTCAATCAAGGTACCTATTGTCAAGCACTTTACTTTCATGCATACTATCATCACATCAACAGCCTATAAGTTATTAGCCTCATGTTATTTTCATAGGAAGTTGGTATAGTAGTTTGTATCATAGGAAGTACGTATAAGTCGGAAAAAGTCACATTGGTACAAGTACCAATGTGACGGGTTCAAAACCTACCAATGGCAAGCCATTGGTAGGTTTTGAACCCGCACTCTCATGCATGAGAAGCGGGACTCAGAAATCTTAAGCCACCACCGGACTATATCAGAAATCTTAGGCTACCACGACTCATTCACCCTATACTTGACAGAATCTTTCGAATGGATGCAAACTCCTCGAGGATCAGTCACATCAGCCGTGTCTCTGGGTTACCAAAGCTTTTTACACAATCAAGATATCGACAAAGATAACAGTGATGATGAGGTATGTGTAAACATGGGGATATTTTACAAATCAATGTATGATTTGTTAAATAATGTAGTTTAATAACTTTATTGAATTTGCAGGAAATTGTACCTTTGAGCAGTTGGGATATTTTAAAACTAAATGCACCAGAGTGGGTTTACATTACGATTGGATCTGTCGCAGCATTCCTACAAGGAGCATGCTTCCCAGCATTTGCGTTACTTTTCGGTTTTACTAGCGGCGTAAGTAACTTTCATAATTTAAGCCATTATACATTCATCTCGTTTATTTCTCAAAACGAATGTTTTGCTGTTTTTCAGATCTTTGTACTGACGAATCGCGATGAGCTGATATCCTTGGGTGACATGTATGCAGGCCTTTTCGTTGTGGTAGCAGCCATTGCTGGCGTGTCTATGTGTCTTCAGAGCTCAACATACACCACTGCTGGTTTGAAAATGACTACCAGACTTCGAGAGTTATATTTCAACGCTTTACTTAGTCAGGTAAGAGAATACATAAACTCCTCCAGTATGTGGCAAACCTATTGACATACCTACACATATAAGTATACAGTTTATTATACCAGTATTTTACAGGTACACTGCTTAGCGCTAGCAAACCTACAAATATTTTATTTATTTCATTTCAGGAAATTGGATACTATGATAGAGAAGCTAATACAGTTGGAGCACTTTGTGCGAGGCTTAGTGGAGACGCAGCGGAGGTGCAGGGAGCTACTGGTTTGAGGATCGGACTCATCTTGCAGGGCGTCAGCTCTGTAGTTCTAGGAGTCTTGATGGGATTGAGTTTCGATTGGCAACTGACTCTCGTTGCCACTGCATTCTTACCTATTGTTAGTACATATTTCTATTATTTGCACGTAGTAACGATCAAATACGTAACTATTATTTTTAAGTTAACGTTGTAACTTTGTTCCCTATGGCAGATGATAGGCAGTATCTGGCTAGAAGGCATGATGTCACGCAAATCTCAGGAAGACGAGAGAGATGCTATGGAGTCTGCGACTGGAGTAGCCACAGAAGCAATAGTTAGCATCAAAACTGTGCAAAGTTTAGGTTAGTAAAAAGTTTATAGTATAAGTCTTCGATGTAGATCTGTTCGGACTCAAGGATTTAAAATCTATCTCTAAAAATTGTTTTCTTTCAGGCATAGAACCAGTATTTCTGGACAAATTCCAGGAGTCGTTGACGGCAGCTTGCAGAGCGGTGGCACAGAAGTCAAGATGGCGGGGTGTGGTTCTGGGCATTGGTATCTATGCTCCATTAATTGCCTTCTGTTGTGCAATCATGTACGGCGCCTATCTCGTTTCCAAAGGGCAATTGGAATACAAAATAGTGCTTTTGTAAGTATTTCGTTGAAAGAAATTATAGAAAAGCATTTAATTTACACACAAATCGAGAGACCAAGCACAGAGCAATGGAAGGTAGTATCTAGTACATAATACTTTAGGGTATGATGTGTGCTTATATGCCTAAAATCTGCGCTGAAATGGGCAGCATTTTTGCATATCCAGGGCAGGGCCTTGAGCTGATATTCTACTGACTGTGATTGTATTGTGTGTACTGAGTGTATTTTGACTCAACTATCCAAAAAACTACACAAAGGATACTTATTTCAAAACTGCCTACGCAGAATAATGACTTTTGGCAGCATTTGGATTTTAGAATCAGTCTTTTCCAATGTTTTGACTGCATTGTTGCTTGTAAAACTGACATGATATTCTTATGTTTCGTATCGAAATTATATCCGTTGTTGATTAGATTAAGAGACAATAAATCAATTCTTTCACAGAGTAACAGAAAGTGTTATGTTCGGAGCGTACATGCTTGGTCAAACACTGGTGTACGCACCAAGTTTCCACGCCGCTAAGGTTTCCGCAGCCAGGATTATAGGATTGATCCAGAGACAGCCCCTGGTCAGAACAGAAGATGGTGTCACTGACAAAAAAGATTGGGTGAGTGTAGCTAACATCTGTATCCACTATTTCACCTAGTGTTGGAGCCAAAGCTTGAACTCTGTAGTCTTACTTGCTCTATCCATTTCTTTCTGCAGAGTGCTACCGGTAACTTCAGTTTAAAAGAAGTCGAATTTAGCTACCCTACAAGAAAACATCATAAGGTACTCAAAGGAATTGATTTACACGTGGATGCTGGCAAAACCGTGGCGCTAGTGGGTCCCTCTGGCTGTGGCAAGTCGACTGTACTACAACTGTTGCAGAGATTCTACGACCCTGACTCTGGAAGAATAGTGAGTAGAATACAAAACTATATTCAATTTACATGCATATTGTGGTCAATGTGGTATTTTGTTGGTAAAAAAACGAAAAGGTTTGTAGCAGCTAGCTAACGCCAGCCAGTGTAAATAAATAGTCAAAAAACAGTACTTCTTGGACAGAAGGATTGTTATAAATTATAATGTCATTATTTTGACATAATATTTTCTCAAAGAGATGAACCGATATCGGTGTAAAAACATTGAATTATTTTAATTTAGATTCTGAAATTTAACAAGATACTTTTATAAAACGTTGCCTATATTTGGGAGAGTACTTTATCGGCTGCAAGTCGAATAAAATTGTGGAAAATGGGACAAACGATGGGTACGCTAACTACCATGCATCTTGACTTAAAGATGGATCAGCAACCTACGTTCCCGTACAACGCAGGGTTCAAATACAAAAGACAAACACGTGGAGTTAGCGCCAGCAGAGATCAGCTAATGTCTGCCAAAATTCCGCTCAAATATCATGACTATTGTAGCGATCGCTTACTGCAATACCAAGTGTGTCGTTACAAACATTATCCGCTCGTTTTCCTTTGTTCACACGAAAGACATGCTTACCTTCAATGTGAGCAAGAAGACTACGTGATTAGAATGAAAGAGTTTGAAAGAGAACGCAGATTACGAGAGAGAGAAAAAAGAATTAAAAAAAATAAGAAAGAGTGCAAAGAGTGAATTTCAAATACACTTTTTACTTTCATAACTTCTTCATTTCTATTTCAATTATATACCTATCTTTTCTTTATAGATAATATAGATAGCATTAAATGGATAATTTAATGAAATGATTTGGTTTCTGTTTATTTCTTACTTCTTGTTTAGGAAATTAAAATATTTCGACGAGTAACTACCGTAACTTACTTACCTAAGTGAGTACTTTGTTTTTTATATAACCACGCGTGGGTGCATTTGTATATTCCAGATTGGGACATTTTTCAGTTAGTGTTTTACAGTTGCCTATATAAACATGAGTTATATCTGTACAGGAATTAGATGGACTTGACAATCGCTCGTCGCTCACGCTGCCCCGGCTACGTCGTCAGCTGGGCGTAGTGCAGCAAGAGCCCGTACTCTTCGACCGCACGCTCGCTGAAAACATCGCTTACGGAGACAACACGAGGAAGGTCACCATGCACGAGATCATCGAAGCCGCGAAAGCTGCAAATATTCACACCTTCATCAGTTCCCTGCCCAAGGTATGCTAAAGAAATGATCACTCACATTTAAAATTGTCCTGGTCAAATGTCAAAATACAAAAGACTGAGCCTGATCTCGAGGACTCTATCAACAACATGGACTGTTATTACATTATACAGTGATCCTATTTTCCACAGGGTTACGACACAAACCTAGGGTCTGGTGGAGCGCAGCTGTCTGGCGGACAGAAGCAGCGAGTGTGCATTGCGCGCGCGCTCATCCGGTCGCCGCGACTCTTGCTTCTCGATGAAGCCACTTCTGCGCTAGACGCGAATAGTGAACGGGTAAATAAAATCCTTCTTACGTCTGGCTCTTTCAACAACTGCACTCAGCAGGTCACTGATTCATAACAATTTTCTAATCGCAGGTAGTATCAGAAGCTCTAGAAAAAGCAGCTGAAGGTCGAACGTGTGTAACAATCGCTCACCGTCTCACTACCATCAAAGACGCAGATCTAATCTGTGTACTGGATAAAGGTAGATAAAATTACCCACTTTTATGAAAAAAAAAAACGTCACTGTTCTCCGGTTAATATGATCTAAGTTACCGTTGAGTGGTAGATTCAAACGGTTAATGTTCCACCCACCTGAACGAAGCGTTTAGTTTCAAGTTTTCTTCTGCGAACAGCAAAGGGTTGGACCGCTTTACCAGTGTCTGTTTCCTAAAGGGTGCAACCTGGGTGTCTTTAAATCTCGAGTGATTAGATTGCTAATGGGCAGGTGTGCTCCATCGTAGGAAGTTTCCCCTGATATAGACAAGTGTGACAGTAAACATAGCATTATGATCACTATTATGATTGATTTTTTTTTCAGGTAAAATTGTGGAGCGTGGTAATCATGCAGATTTATTGAAGCTAAAAGGCCACTACTGGCGAATGTGCAGAGGGCAGGAAGCTCCATGAGTGATAGAAAGAAGTATTTTTGAGTGTTTTCAAAGTGAAAGTCTGGGGCAGTATTCTGCGTAGCCTGAACACGTTAGGGCCAAATTCCGTCTTATTTACCCTTATAAGTTTACGTTAAAATATTATTATTAAGAGTTACAATGGAGCTAAACCTACCATTCTAGCCGTCGTAAGTTATTGTTATTTATATTTATATATTGTAAGTTCTGAAATAAAAGAAGGATCTTTGTATTACATATTTCGTTTATTTATTTTGAATATTTTCAAAAAATCATCTCTCCACGAATGTGCTAATCATCTAACTCACAATATCACTTCACGATGCTTTTCTTTTTGGCGATACCCTGTAACTTTCTAAATGTAGTACAGTTCTGTCTTGTTAAAAAGCTTAGGCAAAAAAGAGCTGACGACAGAGACTGAGCAGTGTTGTGTGGCATTCTGTTTACACGAGCTGTTGCTAGCCGAGCTGCGGTTGTTTCCACTGATTTATTTCTCTATCTTTATGTTCGAAAATACCTTTACAAATGTTTACTTGTATTCTTAATTTTCACCTGTTTTACGAATGTCTGTTACTATTACAATTTTTCGCATCACAACACCGCATTTCTCTCAATCATTCGCATGTATACGATATGACTTGTCCTATACATGCGGACGATTACATTTGCTGGTACAAAAATATATACACTAACGTATATTTTACATACTAATGAGAAATAATATCAAACATGAATATTACGAGCGATCCTTCCGAAAATTTTCAGGAAATACCAAATTGTTATATTAATTTGATATTAAAACAATGGTTTTGGCAATTGAGTATATACCACTGTGATCAAGAATTTGGTTAAAATACATGAATCAAACAAAACGTGCGGTACCACGTTCATGTCAGATAACCATACAAATTAAATAGACGTAAGGGCGTAGATCTAATTTAACACCGAATGCTGTGGATTGGTTATGCAGTCTAGAAATTATAGCTTATAACTCAATATAAAAGTGAACGCGATACGACAAAAATAGAATAAAATATTTTCCGAAGAATCGCTCTTGTAAATGAACAGTGAACACTGATTAAGTGAAACATAAATTCAAATATAAGTGCATACATGGATATGTACGAAGTTAAGGTTTACTTGTTATACTTAAGAACAACTTGTTATCTCTTCACTACATCCACTTATTCAATAATTACGTGATTAAGATGATTAGACCGCAAGATGTATGATACATATCCACATACATGTTATAGAAAACAGTATCACATAGCTTTGGGCCGGGTCGTGCGGCCGCGGCCACCCCGGCCTGCAGCGACAAGATTACCATCTGTTACACTAACTGATACAACAAAACAACAATAACTTTCACATAATCTGCTATTAACTAAGAACGCGAAACGAAATAAAATATATCTTGCTTACAGTTGCCTTCTCTTCCCCAACATACACTTCAACAATCCCTTTAAATATTTCATACAATTTTGATAAAACATATTTAATTTTAACCTATACCTAGGTTTTCCTCCTGCATTCTATATTTATGCTATTCTTAACACATTTCTACAAATTTTATTATAATTTTGTTGCGATGAGTAAAGTACTTCTTTCATAACAATTCTTAAATATTAAAACATTCATAAATACCGGAACATAAGCAAAATGTTTATAAATAAACTTTGAAAGATGACACAATACATATATTTTATCATTTCAGTCAAAAGAACAAACAGAACATTTTGTATTTGCCTAAAACCACTTTTTCATAATTTCCCATTATAAATAATGATAAAAAAGATTCAAGTGTATATAATATATAAACAAATAGTAAAAATAATGAATTTGTATGACTAAACTTTGCCAATGGCGTTAATGTCAATAAACATAATTTTATCCTAACTTACCAACATTCCGTACCTAACTAAAATATTAACCAATATAAAATATATAAAATTTTATAGAAACTTAAACAAGAACGTCATTTCAGTGCGCACATAACGTACATCAATGGTTGAATCACGGGAACTAAGACTGCCATATCAATATTTAGTAATTACGGTATTACAAGCAATTACAAAAGTCAGTTATAGCATTGGAAGTATTTTGATGACTCGAAACGTAAACGAACAATGTTTAATGAACATTCATACATTATTTATTGAATTGAAATTGTTATTGTAGTTTCATTTCACCGATCCCACATTTTTATTCCCTCGGCAAACTCAAACATGATTTTATCAAATTCTGGCCTATAGCCGCTTTTGTAATTGTTTGTATTAAGAAACATACACCCAAAGTTACTCTACTGACATTTACTTACAATTACTAACTAATACTAAGGTATCTGTACATACATTATAGTCATTTAATGTATCTGCAATTCTGCATGACAAAAAAAAAGAGTTCCGCATACCGAACTACCGTGCACGGTCTAAGAATAATCGATTATTATAGACAAGTAAAAGTTAGTAAAATTGCATCCGAGCAATAAGAGTAAAAAAGAAGCGCATGCGTGCACGCTGCATGCTCGTTTTTTATTCTTACAGTAAAATGTATAGTCATTTGCACAACCGACGTTGTCACTCAAATAGCAACAAGTTTGAACGAGACACAATAACTACTTTCCCCCCGGGTGTATAAATATTTAGCCCCAGCATGAGCCGCGGCGTCGCCCGTGCGCGGCTAGTGCCCGCTTCTCATCATCGCACCGCGTTCGGCATGAGGAGCTCGATAGTATCCTCAACTTTGTACGAATCCCACGACCGCCTAACTGGCCACTCGATTAATTTAGAATCGACATCACATTTTATGATTCATAACTTGGAAAAATTTATACACTTGCTAAATAGACCGTCGAATAATATGAATTGAACTAAAATATTTTTATATTTTGTTTTAAAAAACAAGAGACGCAAAGAAAAATCAGTGCATTCTCAATATTATGTATAGGTTGCAGTATATATTATGAAGTCAAACATAATGAACAAAGAAAAATAACAACAACAATTCTAAAACGCAAGTGCGTAAAATAAAATATTTTTCTATAAAATGTAACAAAACTATATAATCTGAACAATCGACTAAGCCAATTAATAAAATTTATATAACAAAGTATATAATATTTACAAAAAACGTTCAAAAAAGCATTAATGATTTGTCAATAAAAGAAATAAACCATTAACTGATGTTTCATATGTCGTGAACGCGACTATCTCAAAAACACCGTAACGTAAATAATTACCTAGCCACTAAATTCAGTAACGAGATCAAAATATGTGTAAAATTATAATTTACAAAACATGTTCTTTCTGTGAAACGTCTGAAACAAATCACGGCAAATGGCACGTTGCAGATATCGAATCAAATAATGTGTACACATCATAAACATAATAACGCTTTGGTTTCTTGGTTCTGATAAAAGCTACAATACAACAGCATGAATATTTATAAAATCATCACAAAACTGTACACTACGGATACACCTACGAGGAGTTAGACCCTTAAAGACATGATTCAAAGAATAGAAGACTCGGGGCAATGTTTCCGGACCTCTGTTGGACTTGGGAGGTAAGTGAGCCTTTATCAAAAGGGAAGATGTGTGGAGTAGCATCCTACCTAGTGATATCATTGAGCCGGTTTGATTATATCAAGTACTAGAACGAAAATATAGGTGCAGATTGATCTTAACAATGTGAATGGACATATTAGCGAAGTCCACATGAGACGCAATAATAAAATCAGTCCTCAAGGCAGCTAAGCTTTACAACACCTATGTATCCGTGTACTAGATCACCGCATAACACAAAAAGGTTTCAAACAATATGTACTGAATTAAGTGCCTACTAAAGTATTTAAAATAATTACTTAACTTCAATCTTCTACATTTTCTATTACAAGTTAAATATGTAGTTTGTTAGATATTGCACAGCCTTTTAACACAAGAAACATTTAAACAAGAAACTGTAAAATATGTACATTTATCAATGAACATGTTTCGTTGAAACGTACCATGCGCCTGAGCATAGAGCTTGTGTTTTTTACAATAACAAAGTAAAAGTAAACGTAAAACGAATAATGCTATCATCAGGCTTCTGTATAATAGATTGTACACACCTGTCAATAATAATAAAATTCATGATCTGGTATAAGCGACGAGATATTGCACCGCGTCTGTTTGGAACACAAGTAATCACGAATACATTAATAGACCGAAGCTGCGTTTTCCTACAAATAAACAAATTGGCAAGTGCAGTGTACGTATGGTACGCGTTTGAACTAAATTAAAAATAATAACAAGGATCTGTGGTAAATTCGGTCGGAGCGGCTCATTGCGGCATGTGCGGGTGGTGTCCGCCGGTGTGCGGCGGGTGCTGCGGCGGATAGCCGGTGATGGCCGCCCGCGGCGTGCCTGCCTCATACACTATTTGTGCCGGTAAACGCTGGTTCTGTTGTATGTCTTCTGGGTTCACGTATGGGCCTTGGACCTGGTTGTCAGTATATCACATAAACCTCATTAAACTAATTTACGATATGACAATGATCAAACATCTTAAGTACATTAAATTAGTCAATAATGCCACGTTACAAAAGAAGTGATATAATTAGTTAATAAATTAGTATTATAGTTACCTAATTTACGAACTAGAGATTTACATGTCTGCCAGTTATTTGGAGGAGTAAGAAAGAGTTTATGATAAGATAGTATTTTAATCATAGATTTTACTATTGGGTACTATCCTCAGTCAAAAATAAATTATTACAACTTTTCAATACAATAAAATATTAAAAAATAATCACACTTTCATTCATAAATTTGATGAACTATTTAATTTTCGATTTTTTCTAGCTAAATTTCTAGAAATAAGTCTGTTATTTGACGTCAAAAACTTATGACGTCATAACGCACTATTTCATACAAAGTTCATAGAAAATATCGTTTTTGACGTTTCGAAAAAAGTATTGATAATTTGACTAGTAGGAAAGTAGCTTATTTTGATTCAAGGGCGGTGATGGCATTTTATAATAGAGAAGGTGTCCAAAAAGTATATCTGTTAACACTTATTTTTTTATGAAAATAATTAATGCCGAGTTCCTCTGGTCGCCACAGCACGCGTGTACGATTGGACCAATTTCGCAAAACTGTTACTGAAACTGCTGTTCATGCATTTATTTAATGGCATACTGATGGTGTGTTCCACTACTTCCACAGATACAAAGGAATCTTACATTTCATCAAAGAGAACATTTACAGCTACAATAAACTGTGTGTACTACTGACTGATAAAACAATATAGACAAATAAATATCATCTAACATGTTACAATAACATATGTGGTTAAGATAAGTTATATTGCCTCACAAACGTGTCGAGTATCTTAAACTGCTTTGTATTGGACACTTCATTGTTGAAAAATTTACAGATTATTGAAATTTGAACTTTGGAAATAATGCTGAATTGACTTCTATTCTTGTCTCACAAATGTTTCACATAACAAATTATATAACATGAAAGTTGAAGATTATAGAACTGCATGAAGTAATAAATAAAACTGTTGCAATACTCACGTTTATAAGGGGCTGCAGAATCCCAAGCCTGGCTAGCAACAGTTGTTCCTTTACCTGCCGAAGCTCCTCTTGTTGCCTGACTATCATTTGCTGCAACTCCTCGTGTTTTCGTTGCAACTGCTCCTGCCACAGCCACTAACTTGTATCAAGTAATAAGGTGCATTGGGAAGCCTAACTATTTAAAATAAGACTCGAAGCAAAATCAATACACATAAGTATTGAATTCATGCGTTACTTGAATCTTGATTTGGGTCTGGTAGATTATTAGGATAAGTATAATATTTGTGATAGTATGGCGATCTTCACGAAACTCACCTGCATCTGCGCTTGGTCGGGAGATACGATAACCGGTAGCGGTGGAATGGACAGCGGCAGCACGCCGGGCACCCCCACCGCGCTCACGTACGGCGCGGGGTCTAAGTACTGCGCACCTATGCCATGCTGTGGGGCCGGGGCGGCTTCCGTGCTCTTATGAGTCTGCAGGAATGTATAGTTCTAGGCATTAAGTAAATATTATGAAAACATGTAATCACATAAAATTAAAGCAATTTCTTTCTACAATAATGAGAATTACCTCGCGCATGGAATTTCTCTGCGACGAGCGGGACTCGCCGGACAAGGATCCTGTGTCCGAGCCAGTGAAGTGTACGTGAGAAGCCCGGGTCCATGACGCGCCCGCGGTCGCAGCTGTACCAGCGGTAGCAACAGTTCCAGTCGTGCTGCCAGCCGATGCCGACTTAACCGAAGCCGGCTGCAAATACACAAGATTTTTGTTTAATTTATTGTTAAATTTCTATTCAGCAAACCGAATTATCAAAATAAAACAGACTGACATAGCTACGACGTCCTTTTTTGAGACTATAATTTAAATTATACCGAATTACACCCAAATTGTTTGAGTGGTTTAAAAGATCGAGTCAAGAAAGTCGATTTTTCCGCACATTTCTCATTCTCGTATCCGTGAGATATTTAAGGAAATATAAACATCTTAGCGAATAAAATGTTCTCTATATCTACCCTGTGGATAAAATAAAAATAAATATGTAGAAAATTAAGTTGTCATGAAGTATATTCGAGCTTAATTAATGATGAACAAGCTATCAAGGAGTCAATGAATTTAATGCTAAACTTGCGGATGTAGTATACCTTGCACTTGCAGGTTTTGCCAACGTACGTAGAAGTTATATCATTCATTTGTTACCAACTTAAAATATTATTTAAATGTAAAAATACTATGTTCTGGCAATGTTTACACCGCCGTTATTATAAGAATTAAGAAATTGTTTGAAATTTTATCTCGGAGACATAAGTTTGAGCCTAGTGATTATTTAAATATTGTTTCATTTTTATTGAAATAGTTCATATAAACTTGCGAGAATTATGTTACAAATACGGAGATTATAATAAATGCACTTACACTGACTTGAGACAAGGGTTGGTAGGACGAGTTACCGAAGGCGTCGCTCGCTTCGGACATGTATGACGGAGACATCGACACCATGGCGTCATCAGACGGGGCTTCCTTCATCACTCCTCGGTTCACTTCGGCCTCACTCACAGTGTCAGCTTCCGCACCCTCTTGCTTCATGCTCTTCGCAATATCTGCGTAACTGTAACAAAATAACACAATGGTCAAATCAAATAACTTATTGTTTAAATTAAATTTTAACGTATTAACAACTAATGACGTCGCAATTGGCAAAATAAATAAAAAAATGACCGCCGCAGCTGATAGCGGATTTCATTTCGCTGGCAAACCTTTGACTCTCACGCGAGCATAATGCAGAGTGAAGAAAATCCACTTACCAGAAAAATGAACTGATTTCATACCGTCGTTTGTTCTAACTTCGTTACAATTAAAAGAAATTAGTACAAGTCATGGCACTCAGTAACCGAACCGTTCCAACGTTTGTTATGTTTCATGACGTCACGTACAAAAAGCCAACGGCCGTGCCGTTAATGTGTGCCATGACCTTTAGTAACCCAGTAAAGTACGAAGTTTCTATTTAACTTAGAACAAGTCCAATCCGATGCAGGTAATGTGATCGATTGCTGCGCGTTAAGCGAAAACACCTAAGGGCAGTGGCGCAATACAAACTTAAACTGGAGGAATAATAAAAAGTAGGTTATACGAGGAATATTGGAAAATATGTAAATGTAGATACATAAATCAATAATAGTGTGATGACTGCACGGTTAGCGCGGTGGCTGAACAACTTGCTGCTGTGGAATGTGCAGCGGGGTCGATTCCCGCACGGAGCAACTCTTAGTGTGATCCACAGAGTTGTTTCGGGGTCTGGGTGTCATGTGCATGTGAAATTGTATGTTTGTAAACGCACCTTCGACACAGAAGAAAATCCTAGTGAGGGAAAACGTTTCCAAAGAAATAAAACAAAAAAAAAGTGTGACTACAGTGTATGTGTAGTAAATCAAATATTCAATGTCCAAAATTAATCATAATAATTTACATTACATACCAAAATATCGTTTTTAATTATTTGTTTAATTACAAATAATATAAGTAGTTCCTTTTTGCTTATTTTTATTTGAATACGTACGTACTAGCTAGCACCCGCAACTTCGCACGCGTCGAATATTAACTTTAGGCACACCCCTACTACACCTACCCCTCTCTAGAGTTTTTTTTTTTATATTAAATTGGCCGACGTTTGGCCGCTATCTCGCCTGATTGTAAGTGATGATGCGGCCTACGGTGGAGCACGTCTGCCCATAAGCAACCTATTCACTCGGGCTTTGAAGACACCCAGGTTGTGCCCATCAGGAAACACAGACACCGGCAAGGAGTTCCACTCCCTAGCAGTTCGCACAAGGAAGCTTGAAGTGAGCGTTTCGTGCGAGTGGGTGGGATATCCACCATGAAACGGTGACGCCTCGCCGATTGTCTTGTGGTTCGATGATGGAAAGGACTAGGAGGAATCAAGTTGTGCAGTTGCGGACTACCTAGCAGGTTTACCGAAGTTCCGGCTTGAAAAGCAGGAGTAGGAACTGTGTGGTAGGAACAGTAAGAGTCTGACACTCCCTCTCGCCGCGTCCAAGGCGGGAAAAGTCATTGGATGATTGTCCCCCTCAAAAAAAAAAGAAAAAGAACCTCCAAAACGCACTTATGACACGTTTTAGTGACGAAGATCTGTTGTGTTTAAAAGCTTGATCGTTTGATGTTTTCACACAAACATTTTTATTTGGTGCCATGATCTTGTTTTATTTTATTAAACAATTATCTACTTCTATGTACATCCTTTACATGGTGTGCCTACACCTAATGTGTAGGCGCACACCCACCTCCATCGGGTATTAAGACCTCTGTTTTTTTGCAGAAAGCAAAATAAACACTAACAAGAATTGAGCAATGAATTACAACCCCTCGTTGCGAAATACAGCGAAACCTACAGGTTAGAAAACTGAGGCTTCACTTCCATTGCGAAACTCTATACAAAATACTTTGCAGACCAAAATCTAAGCACGCGCAAGAGCCGAATACATTGTTTCTATTGAACATTTTCCTTAGCAGCAGGTTGCTTGGCTGTTGTATGTTTACGATAAATTCTTAGGATTAAAAAAACGGGTTGTTGTGAAAAACACGTACATTTGAAGTATTTTTTTAACGATCTACCAACAATATTTTGAAGCTAAAAGATTCGAACATAAAACGTAATTTATCCCTTTATCAGTACCATCACTTCCTATACAGCAATTTAGAATCATTGTTCGAAATAGCCCACAAAGGGGCATCAAAATTCATTGATTTGACGTCTTGTTCACAACGCTTTGCATTATGCATGGGAAAATCTAAACAAGAAGTTGCTTCATATTCAACAACACGTGTCATATATAATGTTTCTTCTACTAAACATTAATATGGCGGTTTATTTTTATATTTTTGTTTGTTTTCTTTAAGGTTTTCAAAATAAGTGTACTTATAAATGTAAAAGAATAAGCTTTTATTTTTAAACTTTTGTGTAACTACTCGCCAAATGGTCAACGAAGTGTAACAGTAGATAATAGTCCATAAAACCACTATCAGAGGGGCACTAAGTTGAAACTGAAAATGCATTGAGCTTTACAATATGAATACTCGTATACAAGCCGACTGGATCAGGACTCGTCACTATATATAAACTTTAGCTATGGAACGTAAGGTTTCATAATAATTAGCAAATTATTTCTTCTATTAGCGAATTTGTAATGGCAGTATCAGATCCAGTCACCCTGTATAGGAATATAATATGTCTAAACTTACACATACCTTACGACACGATGAGTGCAAACTACAAACTCTGGTTTAGAATTCCATTGGTGATACGTGATATAGAAGCGAGTTTGAAGCCAAATCCACTGCTGCCCTTTTGTTAAGAACCGGTAGTAACACGACGTTAATTCACCTTTTTGCATCACTGCAATAATTAAAATGTTCTTACTATTTGTAACGATCTTACTATTTAACAAAATAAAATAACAAATAGCATTTCTTTTTTATTTACGTAGCAATATTTTATACTTATGGAGGTATAAAAAATAAAACGTACAAGCCTCATGACATGTGACTACTTTTTCTAAGTCATCAAAGTGATAGTAATCGTAGCCTGAGGTGCCGAGTACTTCGAATGGTAAATAACCAATGATAGGCGGTGCACGGTGGTCGAGAAACAGGAATTTCCATTCAAGACTGTGTCGCGAAGTGAACTCGCTGCGACTGGAGTCTACCAGCGACACATCGCGGATCAGTTGAGGAGTATACAACCGGCCCGTGCAAACGAAGAGTAACCTGGACACACAACAAAGCAACATTTTTATTTATAGGAATCTTACGAATCCATCTATTGACTGTTATCGAAACTTAACATTAATTGACATTGGGAAAGCTCAAAGAGAAAAATAAAATATTTACCTTGACTCGTGATCCGGATTGTAACCGGGCATATCATCACTATCGAGTGGCTCCATATTTGTTCCTAAAATGTATAAATTAGGGGATTAAAATACTATTAACAATTCAACTTATTTGAAGGGGGAGGCCTTTGTTCAGCAGTGAACGTCTCTCGGCTGATGATGATGATGATGATGAACAATTCAACAAACGAAAGAAGTAATGTTTATGTACAAAACATTTGGTACTGTAATATCAATAGTAGCCAAGTGCTAGAACAGGAAAAAAGTTTTTCTTAATTATGTTTAAGGGAAAAGCAAATTTTAACGCGTGACTTTCACTCCTTGAATGTCATTTAGAACACATGATCCAAAGTGGTCACGTTGAGATCAAAATGCTAGCTGTAATCAGCCAGATAATGATCTAAAAACTTCATAACTGCCTCATATTTGACAATTTAATATTAAAGGAAGGAGGAAAGCTAACACATCACTTTTTCACTATCTAGCACCCTTTTTTAAACAGGTACGAAACAATAGGAGGATTATTACATCACACTAATACCACACAGTAGGAGGATTTTCCAAAGAACACACACTATTAAAAGAAATTCTATCCTCTACCCGTAGCCTCATCTCAATATTATGCATGAGAAAACGCATCTAGAGCGAATCTGAACAGAGGTGCGGGAGGCTAACAAACAGTTGTGTAATATATTCAGTTGTGTAAAAAGTTAAGTTTTTGGAGCTTTCCAGTGATTATGAGTTCCAGTTTTCATAAGTATTGGGTGTTACATAAACGTCTGGTGAACTCTTTGAAAGAAACAGCCTGTTATATATTATACTAAATAGTTAACTAAGTACGTAATACTTACGGAAGTGACCATTGAATTGTATAAGTTCGTAAGTAGTTTCATCTCTAAAATCCAAAGATCCCCTTTTCAGATGACACTGGAAGCGGATTTCGTTTTCTAAAACAAAGAAAATTTTGATTGCAGTGCGCGTCCTTGCGAAGTTCACGAATCGAGGTAATCACTTATATCTTTTGATTATATAAACAGAGGCATTATAAAACAAATTACGGGGAAACATTATAACAGTCCTACAGTAAAATGTCGCAAGAAGTTCGCATTTGCAGGGCTATATTTTACATTGAAAAGCTGTCGCAGTTGTAACAATTACACTTCATATTAATTCATACGTAATGGCTATATCGATTTTGCTCTCACCGTCTACTTATGTTGTAGTATTTCATTAACAAAATGATTACTACGATAAAAATATTGATGATCAGATATTTCGCAGACAAACAAAACAATGCATTAATTGATATTTCTTTTTATTTATTAATATATATATATATATATATATATTGCATGCATACATATGACCTCACGCCTATCTCCCATGGGGCTAGGTAGAGACAATGGAACAATGTATTCAATTTTTTTTTTTCATTTTAGGTCTAGCATCATAGTATTTCATCTTTCTCCTCAATTTTACTGCATTCGAATTTATCGCCAGACCAGTGGCGTCTGATAGTACCATCAACATAATATCGGTATCGGACCTTATATCCAATATCGGATCCGATAATCGGATAATCAGAAAATGAAGTTACGATTGTAAACATTTGCAAAGGGTTTCTATATATTTCTTTACATTTGTGTATTCATTCATTAACCGATAAAAAATCAACATAATTTAATCAATATCAATACATAATAATATAATTCCACAAAAATTTTCCTTGCAATGCGATAGGTGTCAACTGTCAACATACCTAATTCTTAGTAATGAAATATACAGGGTAGGATTACATTCATTGAGTAGATATTACTAAACAATTATGTATGACAGTATCATCTGACGATACTGTTTACGTCATAGGTAAAAATCATTACGTTAAAAGTACTGACTAGTATTTGTTTTGGAGAGGTGATTATCGCCAGCTCTATACTATTAATGAAAACTTAGTTTAATTTTAAACTACATTTTTTTTACACTAGATCACAGTATAGGTCTATACAAAATGTATAGCGCCTACTGATATGGAGGTTGCACTGTTTGAATAAAATTACTAAAGTACTAGGCTTATGGGCATTCGCTTAGTTATTTTCGCTTTGCAAATTGCTATGGCTGTATTTATAAAAAATAAATCAGTTGATTAACTAATAATTGGCATTTTAATTTTAATTGCAAGCAAATCTTTCTTTGCCTTTCAAGGTGATATCATAATTTGTATGTTTAAATTATAGCAAAGCATTTTCAGTATTGGTCAACAGTACAAGACATGCAATCTAACAATATTTATTCCAACACCATATTGTATTTCTTACAATGATGTATTTACATGGTAGTGTTAATAATAAGTACTATATGTAATATACCAGGGGTGGCCAACAGGTCGATCGCGATCGACCGGTCGATCCCGAGAGCATTTTTGATCGATCGCGGACTAGAAATTAAGAAAAAACTTCAACATTTTTGGTACTAAAGTATGTGTACATATAAATATTTTGTATAAAAGGTCGATGGCGAGGAACTTTTAGAAAAAAAAGTTGATCGCGAGGAACTTTTAGAAAAAAAGTCGATCGCGAGTACATATAAGTTGGCCACCCCTGTAATATACTATAGTACTATACTGTACTATAATATGATAAACATAATATATGTTGCATTTAAAACTGCAAAGGTTGTGAACACACCATCATTGTTTCATTTATAATATCCATCGCAATTCGCCAAAGGTACACATTATACAGTTATAGTATGCAAAGCAATATGTTCACATGGGCTTGCCTTTTTTTCATAATTGTTTGCAATAAGAAATTCAATATATAATGCATGTGACAATGTCCGACATATAAGTCACGAACGTACATAGAGCGTAAGACCTATATCTGACATAACAATGTGTGAATAAGATTCAAATCGTCAGCAAGTAGCTTTCCGGTCGCGCCCGGCCATCGACCTAGATATGTGAGGATAGACCTTTAGATGAGATCTCTACACACGTTTATTTATAAATAACGCATGATCTAACGATTGCCCAATAGAACAGTTACATTGCACTACAAGTAACCAGCTTGATATAAAATTTTAAAGTAAAGAATTGCTAATTGGGTAACTACTTCAACTTGTATATAAAATTTATAAACAGTAGTCACAGCAAAAACGAATAGGTTACAGTTTCATTAAAATAGTCTGTCATTTAAAAATGTAAATGTACACCAGCATTGTTTATTTATTATCAATAATCAATAAGTTGGTAACATTATATTAATTATAAAAAAATATTAAATATAATTTTACATACCTTTACCGACAGCATGCATTGGGTCAGTTGCACTTCCAGGATTTTGTAGCATGTTGTACAAACTTGGCCGATCATCTTCACAAGCCAGATCAAATATGCTTTTGTTCACGACATCAGCCTACAAATAGAGGAATGGGTTAATTCTTTATTCTTTGAAGTACATCCAATGAAAAACACTGCACTAACCACATACCTTAGTATAACAGAATTCATAAAACGAAATATTTAGACCTAATTTTCTAAATACTACATTGTTGTACAAAATATCTACAGTAATACATAAAAGTGAAACTTACTGGGTTGTGGCCCAGTAATGATGTGATGCTTTCAGATACATAGTAGATTTGACCAGTAGCTGAGAAAACCATTACAAAGCCCTCCAATGCCTCCAATACTAAATATGTAAACTCTTCATTTGACAAGAATGCTGGTTTCCAATCTTCTTGAACATCATGAGCTCTTGATCGAACAGTTATTTCTAAAACAAAGTTAATATTTTAACATTTTGGATAATGTTTTATGCAAATATCTATTGGACACAAACTTATGTGTGTCTATCAGACACTTTTATTACATCTAGTCTTCGTACATCTTTACTTTTCAGCTTTATTTTACCTATTTAAGCTACAGCAACTTTATATAATAACATAATAATTGTTACCATATAAAACACATTAACAACCTTTTGATATTTTATGGAGATGTAATTGTTTAAAGTAAATATAAGATAAGAACTAGGATCTCTTAACTTATCTGTTGCCAGTATAATCTTAAATGGAATTTAGCATTAATTATATATAATAGTTTCACACCTGTAACCTTATGATATATTTGATAACTGAATATTGAGCAAAAATATTTAATTATTTACATTATTTTTCTTTATTTTGGTTGTCAGTCTGCATAGTGCTAGTGTAGCCATCAAAGCTCGATCACTGCTCATGTAGTGTTTGATAACTTCATAATTTATCTAAATATCTCGTTAAATTAAATAGTCTATGACCTAGTCAAAGTTGTAGATAACATACTACTCTTTGTGTAACCTCCACTCCACACCAATTTTCAGAAATCTGCTCTCAGATGAATTACAGTAAGTTAAAAGCGATTGCCTTTGAGCTTGATATATTTCCTTTAGCAATTTAAAATCTAATACATGCCATCAGTTTTAAATACACATTATAAGGCTATGCCAAGATATTTTAAAGAATTTATGCAATCTGCTAGTAGATATGGACAACCATTTACAAAAAAGTGAAATAATTCATTAGGTGTCACAAATTTTCACTGCTTAAGTATCTTTAGAAGACACACTTCGTGTGGGAAATCATGTTTATTGTCATGGGGTAACACTTAATGTGTGATATATGATTTTTATGATCATGTAGGTATTTTAGGATATTTTGTCGGGCATCTAAACATCGTACAAGTTTTCAAAGTCAAAGTCAAAATAATTTATTTCAAATAGACCAGGAAGGCATTTTTCAACGTCAAAGCAAATATAATAAGATTAATAACGTCTGTCTGTCAGTCAGTCCTCTAGTGAAGCTATTTGCTCATTCCAAAGTGTAGATTCCTATGGAGAAGAACGAGCAAGAAACTCCAAGTTACTCTTTTTCAATCAGATTCACAATACAATTCTTGGTTACATTGTTTCGATTACTTCAACTAACTAATAGTTATAACGGAATCTTAGGTATCCGCCAGTTTAAAATATATTATATTTAACTTACCATTATGGTTTTTCAAAAATGATATAGTAGATTTGAGGACTGTTGATTTATCCATCTTCCTGTTGTTTGTTGAGACCATAGCACTGAGCTCATTAACCAGCATATTGAATTGGTCTCTCCGCTTCTTCTCACTCAAGTTGCGAGTCCTCCTATCCAAAACAATAAATCAATCCAATGAAAGGTATTTTATTTGTGTTTAAGTAAACATGTAAATGTTTTCTGAGTTTTATTGTTTCAATTTATTTGTTTTTTTTTTTAAGTATTCGGACAAATATGTAAGATAGGGTTCATGTGTATACTCAGTTGCAATGGAAATACACACATACCTTTTTGTATCGTCCTTATCATCACCGTCGTCGTCCATGGTGCTGGCACTTATATTTGGAGTCAACACTGAAGTCCAATCAATCTTTAGGTACTTATCATCGCAATGGTGAAATGAGCCACCTGACACAGTGGGCGATACGGTAGCGTGCCGACTGAAATCATATAATACTTCTGAGTTATTTTGTACATTAATCACGAACGTCCATCAATACCATCACAATCTTCCGATTGGTATCATCAAGATAGGTACAACAAATGCGTTACGATGCGTTTGTGTGAATAGGTAATTGGAAAATGACCACTGTGTATCAAGCAATGCGTCAGATTTGTTGTCGGATAAAACTATATACAAATACGATTCATGCCCATCACATTACGCACCCGAAATTAGTATATTTTGTATATCTTAGCACGTTACCACATTAACAATGAACGCTTTAACGAAATTATTGGATAAAATGAGCAACTTATCAAAAAAACAAGGTGAGTTCACTGTACGTACATTGATGGATTCGCATTCGCACTTGCACGAACGGCCATAGACAACAGTAATTTTTTATGGTGTATATGACTATTTGTGATTGTGACATGGGGACAACCTTTGATATAAGAATCAAATGGAATGGACAAATTTTGTCTATGAGCAGAATTTAATTTTTTTCTCAATGGTAAATTAATGCACATTTTTTTTACTTAACTTTATTTATTTGTATATATAAGCAGAAAGAGACAAGAAAAATAACTAAAGTAACAAAAATAACGATATTTGTCAAAATCTTATATATATATCATTCTTCTGTAAGTGTGTATGTCACTAAACTTCTCTTAAACGACTGAACCGATTTTGGTGAAATTTTTTGTGTGTGTTCAAGGTGATCTGAGAATGGCTTAGATTCACAATTTTGTCCACTGGACAAGGTTTTTTAATTAATTTTTAATTTATTAGTAGTTGTTGATTTTGGAATGTTTTACATTGAATCCAACAAATTTCAAATTACAACAGACAGGACAACGTCTGTCGGTCCGCTAACTAGTACTAATACAAAATACTGTAGGTGTGCATGTTATTTTGGTAGGTAATTCAGATCTATTTATTTTTCTATGTCATTGGGGTGAACAGATAAACCAAAGCTATTTCTTTTTTGCTTTTCTCAATAACATCCTAGAATTTCATCCTACACACTTCAGCACAATATTTATTAATTTATTATTAATAAATATAAAAATATGATTTAAAACGATTTAGACTATTGGTAATTAGTCAATAATATTTTTTGACAACAATATGTGTTATCAAGATTACTATTAGATAGAAGTTGCTGTAAAAATTTACTTCTTCATTCATCAACTCTTATATCATTAAGTAGATTTTTTTTATAATAAATCAGTAATAATTCTGTATATCTGAATTAAAAGTTTCACAGGGTTGTAAACACTGAATTATTACTAACTACATTGTCTGTGGTTCACACGGTGCAGTGTTGCCATCTTAGTGGAATTTCCACTAGATCTGGTGGTTTAGACATGTCTTTCGGCGGGAAAATATTAGATTTAATGGGAAGGGGATTTTTTATCGGACTAGATTGTTCCAGTTAGCGGTAAGTTACGAATTTAACCTAACCGAAAATTAACTAACCTAACTCATAAAATGCTGTACGTAGTATGATTTCTAGTTAAAAATAATTGATACACTTGTTGACAAGATAATATTGCCTACTCAGAAGGTAGATATTTATTCATGATTTTATTCAAAAAAAAAATGAATGAAATGTCATTTGGGGTACCGATTTGAAAATCACCTAACAACTATGAAACAGAAAGGATTGCCGCCTGATCAAAAATGTCATTTGGGGTACCGATTTGAAAATCACCTAACAACTATGAAACAGAAAGGATTGCCGCCTGATCAAAAATGTCATTTGGGGTACCGATTTGAAAATCACCTAACAACTATGAAACAGAAAGGATTGCCGCCTGATCAAAAATGTCATTTGGGGTACCGATTTGAAAATCACCTAACAACTATGAAACAGAAAGGATTGCCGCCTGATCAAAAAGAAGGAATGCACCGTAGATGCATCCAGTTCCAAAGTTCTTTTTGAAGCATTTATACAAAATACATAATTATGCAATCTCACAAAAATCTAAAATAAATTATAATTAGAAGTATATATTTTTTAATTTCTACTAAAACAACCATGGCATCGTAATGTGAACTGACTTTTTAGACAGACTCTATTATCAAAATCTTTCATACAATTAAAATAAAACCGCTTGTAAATAATGTGCGTATTTATTGAAAGAGTAAAGGGGGCCATGAAAATATTATTCATGATCCTGGGAGCCTCAACAAAAAAAAGGTTGGGAATCCCCTTTTTTAGGTTGTATGATGATCTGGAGGAATTCTGATGGTTTGTGAGGTCGCTAAGTTTTAGTGGTTTCTGTCGGTTTACACGGCCTCATTTGGTGGGTTGGTAAAAATAAAGTTGGCAACACTTACACAGTGGTTCGCTTCGCTCCTTCAAGGCTCATTCGAGTCATTCGCTCATTCGTCACTCGCCGTTTGTAGTCCGTTCTCTGTTCGTCGACATCGGTCAATTGTACGCCGGTCGTGGTCGTCGTATATAATCGCAATAAACTTGAGAATCTGAGCGGATTCTTCGGGGTTTCTGTAGTATTTTTATACTAATCTTTGCTTCGTAGGTCGAGTGTTGAATAAATGACAATAATATTCTTGATTAAATTTTTTTAGTTTTCATTAAGGGTAGTGGTCATCTGGAATATTATCACTGCCTTTAGTTTTTTTTTTTATTAATATAGTTATCGTTTACAACTTCAAATATTATGCGACCAAATCGGCGGATGGGTCACTATTTAACTCCAATAATACGGGATATGCAAGAGGTAAGTCATTATTTTTATATTTTATTAAAATTAAAATTTTCGTCTACCTACGCCGGCAGCATTTTAGAATATAAATTCGATAATATTGTTCGAACCAAATTATTAATTATTATTGTGGTTACGTAATTGTGGCGGAGCGTTCGTTCCTAGCGGAGTGAGGAACGCAGGTATTATCCTCGCCACGTGGTCGTTACGTAAGGAAATTATGTAAGGATGAAAATTTAAGGGATGATGACTTGAAAACTATATTATAGGCTGGGAAATACAAAGAAGCGCGCGCAATGTGATTCCGCTGGCGACGCTGGCGTGTAAACAAGATAAACATAAACACGAAGCGAACGGGCGCGGCGCCCGTCTATCTAAATTTATTTTATTTTTATTTTCTGAGTTGACGGTAGTCATGCAAACGGACACAGACCATGTGCGGGCTAGTGGTCCATTATTCACTTGTTGGCCGCAGCTCGTGTAGTGTTACATTGACATAATCATGTCAATAGTCATTATGTTTGTTAATTTTACGTAACAGACTTACCTAACTAATAACAAAATGCCCACTTATAATGTGGTTCATTTGAGGGTAGTTTATGTAGGAATTAGATATTTTTACGAAGGTAGTAAACACGTGTATATAATTACTATAAAGTGAAAATATTTATGTATATTAATTTGTTATGAATGGTGCCTATATTTTATCCCTTTTATATAACACCTTATTATATCCTGTTTGATTCAAACCTAGAAGTAGATTTAGGTACCTCACCTATATACTATACCTACTTATGTGTAGGTATCTAAATACTTATCATCGTCAAGGTAGGTGCAGAAGTCCATACACGATAAGAGAAAAATATTTCTCGAGATGCGCTCTTATATTAGTTAGGTACCGAGGTCTATAAAATACAGCAGCATTTCATTTTAACCTGTTGCAAAATATTAACAGGTATTTGCGATATAGAACCATACTGTAGTTCAAGATAGATGTTTTAAGTTACACAGGTTCCAAACTTATTGTACAACCTTACAAGCAGTTTGAAGGGTGTGTAGGCTGCAAGGTAGGTATAGATCAGTACCTACACCTACTTACTACTAGGTAGGTAGAAGTACTGGCGAGCGATGAATTATTTATTAAAACGTTATCGACCAGATCGTAATCGTTCAGGGGAATCCACATCGATAAGAGATAGTAACTATAATATTAATTTACACTTTCTTTGAAAAACTGTTTGTTTACTTAGTTGTGCCTAAAACAAATAGCGTTGACACAGCGCAATATGTTTTACGCTCTGCTGAATGGTGTGGCCCAGACATAAAGAGTCGAGTCGACGGCGCGGCGCCGGTTTTTAGCACTAACCGGCCGGCTAGTTAGTTTAATATTAAACGAAAAAGGCTGCTGATATAGGACATATCTTACGAGTTCCGGTAATTAGGTACCTACCTGTGTCGAACTCTATAAACGACCGAAATTTATATAACAATAACCAGTCATAACCCAAAAAAAGCTCTAATTCTTGATAGAAATTCTATATATAGACTTAGAGCTACTAGTTATTTATTTGTTCGGTTTCACCCACTGCTTGGCGCCTTAACAAATGGACTATTCAACACAAAAAGTTTCAATTCGAGCTAGCAGTTCCGGAGATTAGTGCATTCAATTCAACCAAAGGAACGAACTGTTAACATATTTTAATATATCTTTACATATCTAGGTAGGTTAGGTTTTAAAATATAGTTTAAATTAAACAAGCCTTAAGGTATATTGTATCCTACTTACGTCATTATCAAAGACGTCTATTCCATGCTCACTAATCCACAAACATCTTCGAAATATTACGTATGTAACTACGAAATAAGTTATTATTATCTCGTCTGAGGTAAGGCGATGACCGCTGCAATGAACTCTGGTAGAGGTTAATATATACCAGTCTGGACATGCGCAAATAGGATAGGAATAGCTACAGTGTATCAAGACACACGGCAGTGTGTCCGCCAAGTTCGAGCAAAAAACCGACACACCGGCCGTGGGTTATATTACACGAACCATTTCGGGCCAAGTTCGACCCACCTATAACTCAAAATCTATTTTATCTAAGCATATGAAATTTCTAGTATCTGTCGAGATCTACTTACTTATCTAAAATACAAAATTTCATTAATGTACCTATTGTAGGTCTTGAGATATTGACGTCAGAAAATCGCTATTTTTACTATACACTCACTGACTGACTCACTCATCAAAAACCTAGACCACTTCCAATGGTCGTACTGACTTGAAATTTGGCATGGAGGTAGGTCTTTAGGTCAAGGTAAAGGAAAAAATCTGAAAATGGCCAAGTGTGAGTCGGTTTTAAAAATAATGAAGGTGTAAATTCATACCCCTAAGGAACTAAAACAAAAAAATCTATATCTTCCAATGGTCGTACCGACCTAAAAAGTAAAGTAAAATAAGAAAAAAAGAAAATAAACCTTACAAAAATAAATGAAATCCCACCCAAAACATAAATGTGAAAGGCTGCCAAGTTCGATAATATTGGAATGCTTCGCCTATAAAAGAAGTGAGATCTAAATAAGTACCAAGTTCCATACACAGACCTCAGTTAAAAATGATATAACTTGGCAAGTTTTAATAGAAAATTATATACTTGACTCATTGCGTTTAGTAGGTTTATAAAAAAGTGTGTGAAAACTTGCCAACTTGTTATATCATTTTTAACTGAGGTCTGTGTATGGAACTTGGTACTTATTTAGATCTCACTTCTTTTATAGGCGAAGCATTCCAATATTATCGAACTTGGCATGTTTTGGGTGGTATAATATTGACATCACGCTAAAAGTCACCTCATTTTCCAATAATGGATTGAATCGAATCGTAGTGTCATTGAATTCGTTGTGTTTGGCGTTTTTTCTATATTAAGCAGTTCATAGATTCTTAAATAGATATCGTATACACGATTTCTGTCAGTGACCAGTGTCAGTTTCATAGGTAAGTGAAAAATGCAATGCCATTCATTTGCATCCTTGATATGTATTAAGTAGTTTTAGTTTATCACTCTAGTGGAAAATCATTATGTTGATCGTAAAGAAAATTAGTAGTAATGAAAGTTTATTGGCTGGATATTCATTCAATGATTAGTTATTTATGTTCCATAATAGCGCATACTTAAAGCGCCATTACATCTTATTGTAGGTAAATAATGAATTAGTTTTCTAAAGTTGTTTTAATTTTTGAATTCGCTAGATGATAATATTTGTTATGAGTTAAATGTTTCGGTGTTTTCATCCATGCTTACGATGTTCCACAGGTGGAATATACCTAGGTTAGATACACTTCGGTCTACGCGTGTTCACTAAAAACTTATTAACTGTACCTTGATGACTATTATTTAACACATACAATACCGGTAGACAGCTTGATTAACTAAAAACAAGCAAGGATTATTTTTTCTTAACTATAGATTCCACAAGCAAGTTTGTCTTTCTGAGCGCCAAGCACGAATAACTATCGCATTCGTAATGTAAACGTATCGAGATGACGATACGTCATGAGACGTTAACGGAGTGTGGCAGCACGAAGCCTATTCTTTCAACTATCGAGAGCTCGCATCGAATTCGATAGTGACGTCATGCTAATGTAAACTAGAGAAGCAGCCAAGTGAACGATTTGAATGACTTATTGAGCATAAAGATTTCGTCTGAAAACTAAATTAAATTTATATATATATTTCAACCTTTGTCTACACGTTTTATGCAATAATATTTATTAAATAAATATTAATTATGTGCAAAAAGTTCTTAAAGCGAGTTAAGAGAAATATAACGTGACATTATCTATGAAAAAAAAATGAGTACTTAGTTTCATTTTATAAATTGTTTTATGATTTCCGAACGTCGTATTTGACATTTGTCATTTGCCGGTTGTTTGTTTGTTATTTTATCTTATGTAAATAAATAACAATTTTAACATGTTACATTTAAAATGAGGACGATTCAACTCCAATATGAGCTAATGGTGGAATTTATGCAAAAGTAAGTAAAGATTTCTAAATGTTTCTTTGATTAGCCCTTTTTTTATGTGATGGACAATAATTTAACGGAGATTTGTCTAAACCCTCTCCAGGGTGGCAGTTACATTCAGGCCAAATGGAAGGAGCTAGTGGTTTGCACCAGAGTGAAATCTGGCGTACCGGTGAAATTCACCGGTGATTTGCCGATCTCCGGAGATTCACCGGTGATAACCGGTGATGAAAACCATTAATTTCAAATCAAGTTTTTATTAATTGAAAAACAAAACAGAATAGATAATAAAATTGGACTTCAACGAACCCTGAACTCTTTGGAAAGCTAGTAGCAAGTGAATTGAACCACATAAACGGCCAAGAGCGCTTTGAGTTGATGACCAAAATAATTAATATCATTCGAAAGAAGCAAATCAGTAAATAAATTATCTTAATTATGTATTAAATTAAAAACTGATGGTTAATAAATATTTCTATTATTTTAGTAGTATCAATATAGTATTGAAAATATTTTTTTACATAAAAATATTCCATTTAGATATAATATGATCACCGGAGTTTAATCGGTTAACAACCGATTGATTTCAATCGAGTACTTTTACCGGTTATTCTCCGGTACTCACTGCTCCGGTGCAAACCCCTAGAAGGAGCCATTCAGGCAGCAGCGGATACTTAAACAATGTTTGTAATGTAATATTTGATGTATTATCTTTTTACAGATTGGAATATTTGTGGGACCAGTCCAATATTACTGGGAGCAGTGGGCCTACTGTATTCCTACCACACCACTCACTGTTCCTCACGAAGCCTACCCTTCGCCAGCGCCTCCACCAACACCACCGATCCTCCATCAGAGGAAGATAGCTGGAATCCTCCACCAGTGAAAAAACCTAAAGCGAGTTTGATTAAAATGTGTATAGAGAATGACAAGAATACTATGCTAGGGAGCGTGAGAAAAGTTATTATTTTTTATTAGTTGATTATTTTTTGTTACTTACTGTTAATTTTATATTTATTTCAATTTTTCTGTTTTTATGTTATTTTAAAATATTATCAAAATATTGTTAATGGCATTGTATTTATAATAATTATTCTAACTGTGTCAATACTGTGAATGTGGTGCATGTCTATAATTGGCATAACCACATGATCTTGTGTCTTCATCTTGTTTTTCATTAATGTCTTATAATAATAAATAAATAAATTATATATTATTGGGATTAAGATTAGAATAAAATAGTTTTTAAGTTATTTATATATGTATATACATTTTATTAACTATAAAAAGAGGATTTTGTAGAAAAAAGTAATAAAACACTTGAAATAACTATGGAGTCTATTTATTCTGTCCACCAAAATGTTTTTTAGTAGTAGTTTTCTTTACTTATTTCCTATTATTGTGGATTACATCCTTCGGCACGAATGGGCTGGCTCGACCGGAGTGATACCACGGCCTCACAGATAACCGACGTGAAACAGCGCTTGCGTTGTTTTGTTGTGTGAGTAAGGTTATCGGAGGCCCAATTTCCCCCTTCCTAATATTCCCAATCCCCGATTCCCCAACAACCCTTAAACGTATTCGTTGTTGTTGGTACAATCGTTGTTAACGATCGTAAGTACTTGTTGTACTTTGTTGGTACAAAGACGGTCTTGGCATTTTATAAAAATCACTGCAAGCACTCACTGACTTCACAATATAATATATTTTGTATTATTACAAATTTCGATACCATTCTCACCGACAAATTCTCAGTGACAAATGTTTCGACTCGTTTCGATAGCCAGCTTTCGAAATTTACGTTACCGTACGTCAAAAGCTCGTTCGTGCTTCCAATTTGTGTCAAAATGTTCTAGGTTTCGATACCAATACGATACGATTACTATACGATAGTTATCAAAAACATTCGTGCTTGCGACACTTAGTTCCTTTTACGCACGGTAGGGGCGCTGTTCAAATCTCATAGAAAATTCTGTCGATTGCGATACGAATACTTTCTCGATAGTTTTCGTGCTTAGCACACTGTTGATCGAAAATGGCGGATTCGTGGAGTCTGTGCGTGTAACTCATTTTCTTACTAGGGCTAGGGAGTTTTCATTGCATTTTAACACACTGGAATGATTAATTAACTGGCTAAATCTGTACCTAAATCACCTTCTTTTGAATGAACATTACATAATTGCTTGAATTGAATCTGTAGTAAATAGGTACTTAGAATTTTTTATTTTACGAATGGAATTCATAGCATTTAGTCAAGCTGCACGAAGAACATTAAATTAATGGTAACAATCGCAGCCAATCACAAACATTTAAACAGCGCAGCGTTGGGTTTTCCGCTCCAATACATTGAGCAGTAAATGCTTTTATCTATAGCATTTGCAATAGTTAAGTTACGATAAAGCAGCAAATGTAAGTAGGCGGTACATACCGAGTCAGTGCAAGCGAGGCATGCGCTGCGGCTGCGGCACAGAGTCAGTGTGCCAGTAGGTCACGTTATGTAAGCCCACCGCTTACTTCGTTTTGCGTAAGAATCGTTGTAGGCAATACTATATCGCAGACGATGATTAATTTATGTATTCCAAAGAGTCATAACGGTGTCTACTGATAAGCCATGACGGAATTATATCAAATTACAGATTTATGATTCATTTCCAACAGGAGGTTAACATTGTACCACAAATTAACTAATTGTTAATGTGCTATTAGGGTTCTTATTTTGTAAATTCTACGTGTACAAAATCACAGGCAAAAGCTAGTTCATTAATAACTAGGTATGAATCTAATAGATAAATACTATTTCTAAATGACTATGTTTACAAATAATGAAATCGCGCGACGCTATCGGTCAATGACCTTGTCACTCGGTCATTAATAAATTATCGTGATGTAGTATCTGTCTAAGTTCTTGGTTTAGCGATTTAGATATTTTTTGAAATAACACAATTAAAATCGACTACCATGTTAATTATTACAAGCACTCTACGATAACAGACTTTCATAGTCAGGTACGTGGTGTGTTATGCGTCCATGTATCGACTTTCCCAGACCTTGACCACTTGTGGACTTGTTTCCAACCAATCAATTGACTGGAAACCTCCATACAATAGGGCAGTCGAAAATTATGATCTCATTCAGTTACTTCGCTAATTATGTACTAGTGATATACTTTATATTTTAAATGTAAAACGTAATGTTGTTTTTTACTCAGGTCCAGATGATGAGACTTTATCGATAATTTGATCAAAATTAACATGATAGTTTTGGACATATAACAAATTATAACATCACTACTATAATGTGTTGGTCAGCAAATAGACTCATTTCCTTTGTTTATTTATTTTAATCTTGCTTACCGCGGTGGCACTGAACAATAATAATCAATCAATAACTGCTCAAACATTAAATTATGATAACTGAACTAAACTATCGCAATCGATACATATACGTATGTATTTGTACATACAAACGTATGTAGGTACCTAGGTAGCTATGCTACTGTAGTAAAGACTAGAAACACTATTAATCATAGATATGCTTTTTTATGTTAATAAAAAAAGGCAACATTACAAAATTGATAGACCTGATAGTGATAAGTAATGAAAATAACTTTACTGTTGGAAATTGGAATGGTCATTATGATTGCTTCAATGTAACATTCATTACT
Source organism: Spodoptera frugiperda (assembly GCF_023101765.2). Lineage (NCBI taxonomy): Eukaryota > Metazoa > Arthropoda > Insecta > Lepidoptera > Noctuidae > Spodoptera > Spodoptera frugiperda. Next base: position 6,281,557 of record NC_064236.1, read on the forward strand.
CTGAGTATTTTTGTCTCCTTTAGCTCCCGCCCTGGCGACATAACGTACAAAGGTAAATTGTACGATCCATCTTTAACTACGGGATAATTTCTCATACGTAACCTACCTAATTTAATTACTGATACACACTGTTAACTCGTCTTGCGAAGAAGGAAAGTACCTTGGAAACTTTATTAGGAATACCCAAATGGCTTATCGTAATTTGTAGATTAAATCTGTGCTTAAATGTGCCAGGGTATTAGCAAACAAAAATAAAATTGTACTATTACATAAGTTTCTTCCAGAAAGCTGGAAGTTATGCCTCAAATAACTTTGTAGCTTCAAGTTATATTTGGTTATGCCAGTTCTCGGAATTGTCCACAATGGCTTCGTAAGATTTTATGAATAACGACTAAGTTAGGCAACTAGACAGCGGCAATATGACTTGTTATTGTAAACTTTGACTTGTTATCACTACGGAATTCTATTCCTTCTGTTTTCCGAATATAATTTTGTTGGTACGACTAGTATACCTACTGTGATACGCCTACCAGCCAAGAGTTGTCGGATCGATTCCCAGCTCACCCAAAATAAACAGAAGAAAAATAATGAACTAAGAAAATTTGCGTTCAATTTATTGAACTGTCTTTCCATTGTCGAATAATATTTAAACTTAACACTGTTAATTATCCCATGACAGTTGGAGATATCACCACCTAATACAATGGCAGCCAGCACATCCAGCGATGAGTTTAGCGAGGAAAATGTAAGATACATGATTTTCTAGATTGATTTCCTTAATACCTGTTATACTTTAGCGGAAAATTTACCTTTATTTTATTTGATACAGGAGGGTCATGGAGCCTTGGGTCGACATGTCGTTGGCGTCAACATGTTGTTGTCTTCACTCGGGGACATTGTAAGTTTCATTCAGTTCACGTTATGGTCGACCAAGCAACATGAAATACAGTTGTCGCCGATTCGAATACACAATACAATTCAATGTTTTAAAACAATATTATATTTAGAAGTGAGCTACGACGATGTTTATGCATGTAGCTCGGCCGGCCCTGTCTTGCACTCTGCAGTAGGATTCGAGCGACAGTGTCTATAGCAGTCGTTTTGGACGTATTACATTCAAGTAGAGTACACATCAGTGTTCTACAAACTGAGAAGCATAGTAAGACACAGCGCTGTGTGTAGTGATATTAATGCCTAATGTTAAGATGTTGTGTCTCATGGTATATGAAATAAAAACTTCTAGGCAGCAGTGCAGAGAACAACGACAATGGGTCCATCGCCTTGCGATTGTACAGAGGTGAGCGGTGGGAAGTACCACGTCTTCGAACCTTTATTATTTCCTTCACGCATGCCTCATCAAAGCAAATTGTACTGCCTACTTACCTGGTGTACCCTCATTAAATGCTTGGGGCATTATAACAAGCTTCGAAAATCACTTAGCTTCACTAATACTACTTCCTTCACTCGCTGAAAATTCATTTCTCAAACATAGTCTTGTGTGTCGGTTGAATCCATTGAACCTTATCTGCTCCATTTTATTCACAGTTATTTCCACTCATTGCACTTAAAACTTCATTGTTTTACTGTAAATAAATATTGTCTACGGCTCTAATTTCAATCATACGTTTTTAAAGCTCCCTTATCTATAGGATGAAAACGGGATCTTACTACCAAGAGTCCACTGTCCGTCTGCCTGTTACCAGGCTCTCTCTTGAAGTGTGATAACTGGACAGTTGGAATTTTATCAGATGATAATATTTTTGTTGGTGTTATAACAACAAATAAAACCTTAAAGGGGGTCCTACGCAAAAAAACATGTATTTTTGTCGTTTTTAACGGTTATGGTTACCCCTTTATGCGAAAGTTCGACAGTCGACTCGTAATTAGTTGAACTTTTGCAACGTACTTATTTGTTTTACAAATATTTATTGTAGTAGAGAAGTTACGTTGAACACGTATAAATTACATTTTATTAATAAATTCAAATAATTCTTTTGGTAAAAAAAAAATCAATTATGCTCATGAATGTATTGACTGAGCATAAATAGTTATCAAGAAAGAATCATATAAGTCCAAATATTGCTTATTACCTAGTGACCTAAATATTGAAGTAACGGACAGAACGGATGGGCGCAGTGCAGTAATCAGCTCTACGAGTAGCGGTCGCGTTGCTCGTCGGTTGCATAAATCTGTTAGGTGAGGTGCAATCGGTTCGCGTTGCGTCGTATTCGCCAAGCCTCACCAACTCGCTGCTCGCTGCTACCGCACAACCGGTTCTTATGTTCTGGGCCAAGTTCACCATTTTACGTCGCTCGATTCGTATATTTAAATTTTTACGTGACTATTATTAAAAATATTTGATTTCGTAGTAATACCATTAAAGTTTTGTAAATATTAGAACAAAAATAGCGTTATAATAATGAAGCGTTAGGCGGTTAGTTAAAATTTTGTTGTACATATTTTTCCTTTCCTTGAATATCTTCATTCACTTGTGCTTCTCAAATCATCTAACACATACTCGCGTAGTTTTAAATCCCAAATTGGATCCTGTGCCAGTCTATTAATTAAAACCATTTTGTTAACCAGGCTTATTTAGAGGGGGAATCAAATATGACGTCAACAGATATGATTACGCCCCAGAGCCAATACCCTCACCTGAGGTACAGTCCCGCTCCGCCAGAAAGTAACATTACAGAAGATCCACCAAACCGAGTGTCGTCCGAGAACCAACTGAACTCAATTTCAGCGAGAGCTGTATCGGCCATGTCAAATGTGCCACTGCCGGTCCTAAACAGCGAGCGTTGCTCTCCGACCAAGTTTAGAAGGATAATTCACAGCAGAGACATGGTGGCACACAGTCACACACAGCCACCACTGGACAAAGGACGTCGTGAAGTGAATAAAGTATTTATGTCAAGATGGCCCCGAGCTATGGATGCGGCTAACAGAGTTATCAGATATGCTCGATGCCTCCGCCACAAGCATAAATACCAAATCCAAATGTCCTGCTTGAACTGCGGTCTACTTCCTCAACACCCAGTCACAGGACAATGCGGACACACACGTTGCTCTAAGTACGTCTTATACGTTATATTTATTCATTCATAATACTCGCTACGTTCTGCGATATTTATTTTTTATTTTGTTTTCAGATGCGCTTTAAAAAACACTACATGTCCGTGCGGGAGCGTGTTTTCAGAACCGTTCCACGTGAACATAATGATACGGGATCTGATTGCAAAATCTCAACTTGAAAATGAAAATTCTCCAAGGTTTGTAACCATCTAACATTAGAATTGAGTTGTTATAAAGTAAAAGTATAAAGCCGTAAAATTAGATTGATGATAGGTATTCGCATAACGGTGTCATATTATTGTTTTCTTTGTGTTTACATACATATTTTTTCTATCGGTAGCCGTGTGTCGACAAAACCCAAAGAAAATGATGCCCCCGATGAACCTTCGCCTGAAGTGAGAAGCTCATGTAAGTTTCTGTTTTATTTAATTAAGTAATTTATACAAACTGCGAATGTCTATAAACAGTGCCATTAATTTTTCATCTAATATTATATTAATTATAAAAGGTAGTTCAAATTCATTTATTAATTAAAATGGGCTTGCGTTTTTTGGTTATTTCAATTACTCACTTCTACTGACTCGGGTAATTGCAATAGGATCAGCCTCATTACTATGAGAGTGAGAAATAACATAACTGGCATAAAATGGGTGGTACATTGAATATCTGCGTATAACAAGCAGTATAATGTTATGTTATGACCTAGCCAACGTACCTGCTTTCCGTTTCTATCTTTGAAGAACCCAGATTGTATTATTTTAACACTGTAACAGTGTCACTGCCCGTTTTGCGCTTAGCAACAGATTTTGCGACTATTCTTTTTTTTATTTTGCGCTTCTGCGATGGTTTTTCTTTTGCATGCCATTTCTTTTCATTCAGTCATTGCACTTGCTTTTGTGTTTGTTTTTATTTGTATTGCCCATTTTTCTATAATTGTTTAAACACACACTGTTTATCCATAAAAGACATGAAAATATCGCGATTATTTATGGGAGCCCCCTTAATTAAATATAGCAGCAACAAATAAATTATTTGTGAAAATACAAATGGTCTAGGTTTCGCGGTCTGAATGACTACATACACGTTGTACGTGCGCACTTCTGCCTTGCCCATCGGGGAACGGCAAATATGTGTTATGTAGGGCCCACAAATATAATAATTTAGACGCGACGTGATTTGTTTTGGTAAAAGTAAGGCACTAATGTAGTCAGAGTCAAGATCAAGTAGATAATGTTTGGTCTCAGGTTTATCTATTACAACAGTTAGGATAGGACTACTATCTTACATAATCAATGTTTAAGACAAACAATTTAAATTTTCGTTAAATAATAATACAGTAAATATATTATATAAGGCGTTAATGGGATGTAGTGTTGTGTTTGAAGATTCCAACAGTGAAGACATTTCGTACTCCGGACCAGTTAATTCAATTTAAGAACATAAAGAAGTTATATAAACTCATAAACATTGATTTACTCTGCATAAAGTTGTTCACAAATACGCACTATGTGTCGCTTCGTCAATGAAAACAATGGACATAGACAGTAAAAGAGATAGCTCTCTTATACATAAAAGTAGATTTTTGGTATGAAAAAAGAAATATAACCAATAATTCATATTTACTATTGTAATCTTCAAACAACACTACCTCCCATTAGAGCCGTGGCAGATAATTTAAGAACACCTTATATGTATATTTAAAATAAGTCTAACATCTTGGAACAAAAGAAAAGAGAACATTATACGTATATCAGTCGCTTATCGCGTCTCGCAGGTCATGAAAGTCACTCGAGGGAGGCAGGTTATGCAACGGCTGTTGAAGGTTTTGAAGCCCCGCGGAAAATCTAAACAGTTGTCTTTAATTTTAGTTGAAATCAAAGAAAACATATCTTACGTAATTGTATGAAGGCACAGAAAGATCTACCCGAGTTCAAATAACTCGCAGTTTTGGACGAAAACGAGCAGACGTATCACCTGATGGTAAGCTATCCCCGCCGACCATGGACACTTGAAACACCAGAGGCGTTACAAGTGCGTACCGGCCTTTCGGGGGTTAGGAATTTAAGCGTTGTTTGGGAGTCGGGGATTGGGAAGGGGGGAATTGGGCCGCCGGTAACGTCACTCACGCAACCAAAAAGAACGCGTTTCACGTCGGTTTTCGGTGAGGCCGTGGTACCACTCCGGTCGTGCCGGCCCATTCGTGTCGAAGCATGGCTCTCCCACACTTAAAATTGGATACTTTAACTCAATGATATTTTAACTCTACCACATTGAAACTAAATACAAATCAATATGATTTATTGTATAACATTACATGGTGACTAAACATAATTATATTAGGTATATTTCTGTCTACCTAACTGTTTACTCAGTTGCGTTATTTTTTCTGTAATTACGTAGAACAATACAATTATGTGTTTAATATAACTTATTATGTAACTTAAAGTAACAGAATTATGTAGGTACGAATTAAGTATATTTATTAATAAGAAGATACGGATGTAACCTTCACGTTATGCGGAGCTACATAGTCGACAATGTTGGTACTTGGTACCAATTAAATATACTCTTAAGGAAAGTTAATCTCTAATATATAAGTATTGTGTAAAAAATATAAGTGGTTATTGTTAGATTTTATGGCCCAGACCTATTTTAATATGTCTCACATCAAAGGTCATAAGGAGAGTCTTACAAATGTGGGAAAACATAACTCCATAAAAAAGTTCTGGTTTGTCAATGTTTATTACGAAGAAACGACCACAACTTTAAAACTGTTATGTAACCCAATCAATTTGTGAATAGCCTTGAAGCAGTAGTTGTTTATTTGTAAAATGTTCTTGCCAATTTAAGTACTTAAATGGCAACACACTCCGGTTTAAGGATATTTCCGTAAACTACGATTTAGACAGAGAAAGAAGTTGCCGGTTAGGCACGTATGGCGCAGCGTTGCGTTGCAATGCAACCTCTGTATTTTCATCTGAGTCAGCACAATGTACGTATCCTGTTACAAAACGAGTCAGAATGTACCGGGATGCAACACAGTTGTTATTTCAAATAATATAATAAGGCAGCGTTACAGCAGTGCCACGTCTGTATCGCGTGGGCGTTTACGACGATAATCGCGCACCGACAAGGCTATTATGTAAATCGGCCATTTGTTTGTTACATTGCTCTTATGTAACAACATTGTCGACGATGCAATGGAGAACGCTGGGTCGCAGGTTACGTTACGCCCGTTATATAGGTCTCAGTGTTCGCTAGACGGCCGCGATTACTCACGACACGATTTAGTACAAATGCTTACGTCAATCACAAATTGAGATACCTCCTGCCTGCAGATTCCTTTGACTTTGTTGTTATTATATCGGGAATGTTTGAGAAATACTTTTTCGTATTTTTATTGCTTTTCAAATATACTTAAATTAAAACATTTTGTATGTATTATGATATCTAATTTACAAAAAATAACTACGTAACTACTTTTCTAGTGAACTGATAAAGTTTTTTTTTATTCCTATATCCTCATTGTAGCTACTATACATTTTCTTCACCCAAAGATTGACTGATAAGAATGCTTTAGGTGCCCATTACAGTTGCTCAGAGTGGCCACTGGGGTGGTTTTAGTGAAGTAAATATCGCACAATCCCTAGTCTTACTCCCTAAAAAAACTAGACGCCTTTTGAAGGTTTCCTACAAAAAAAAGGATTAAGTCCGGCCGCGGGATTTTGGTCATAGAGTTAAAAAAAAGGATTTGAAAAAAGTAAGAGCGATGTTTAGATAATTTTCTTGCCCTCAATTCTTTTGTCCGTTGTATTCGAAGGTATGTAGGTACAGCATTCTATAGACTTCTTGGTGGCAAGTTTTTTTTAGAATTTGTTCGGTTTAAGTATTATCCGCACAGTACCGTGTAACAGAATAAACAAAACACTGCATGTGCTCTGTCACTTCGTCGGGCAACTTTTGTTTGTCACCACAAAGACATTGTGGAAGGAAAAAAAGATTGGTCTTTCCATGGCCATTGACGCTATTTACTTCAATTGTTTTTAACATCCATGTCTGTAACGTTTAACAGTAAATGCTGAGTGTCTGAATTGGGGTAGAAACGTACCAGAACGCTTTCATGAAAACCAAATTAAATCTTTTTGTCCACTAACTCTCTTATATTACTTCGTATTTACAGTAGGCAAAAGATACACTACTGCTTAGGTAATGAAACATAATCTATTGTATTGTATGTCTTTTGTTAACGTTAACACTAAATAAACAAGATACCACGTCTAATCTCTAAAGTAAATGTCCAAGAGATCGCAAACATTGTTTGCTGTACGTAATGAAGTCTTTGAACATTTTTAATTGGTCATAATTGGTTAAACTTAAAATCTAAAAATGTGATAGTGATGTTGATTGGACGTACCTATATTGAGAGTAATATTCGAGATCACATTATGTAAACAAGTACTATGTGGTTTCATGACCTGCAGTCACCGCAAACGCTAATCGTTGCAATAACCTCCAAAAAATTAAAATACAAAATTAAAATTAGCCTAGTGGTGATGTTGGAAGCCTTCCATGTCGTTGTCGCATTGACAGTCATAACACGGAGTGGCCTTTTAAATGACCTCATTAAATCTTCTACAGGGTTGATACTTTAAGCTGGTGACGTAAGGAGTCTGGCCCACTTGAAATGAAGTTTACCTATGCTGAATACATGATGTAACAGCTTGAGGTTCCAGTAACTAAACAGCATGGGTACTTACATTCAAGAAAGTACTCCTATCAAAGACACGTGCTTTAGTGTAGGCGATCTTTGTTACCCGACTTTTGGAAGGGTATTTTTTTTTTAATTTTAAAAAGATACTAAGTTACCTGGTGTATCCGTAATATATTATGTGGAACTACAAATTAATATAATGACAGTGATTTAGTAGCATTCAAACAATTATCTTTAAAAAGATCACCAGACCAATGTTAAAAATAGCCAAATGATTTTGAATAATATTCGCAACCATAAAACTTATAAAATAACTGTTACGTAAGGCCTCTACATTAAATGAAACAGAACATAACTATTCGTAAAACATTTAAGTAACCTTCGAGAAAATACAAAATTAATAATACAAAAATTAAACAATAAAACAATGGGTCTACCACTTATTATGAACGTCTACCTACGCGTGGCTTTGTCCCTAAATGTTTTCCTTTACCCCTGCCAACAAAAGAACCCATTCTTTCCTTTCATGCTTAATTCTCATTGTATTTTTGAAGGGTATTGAAACTTTTCCTATAAAACTTCACAGCCCCCAATATATAACTTCTTAAAGCAGAAAAATAAAAAATATGTCGTAAACACCAAACTCTGTCTGTATTATGTCTGATACTAATTTTATCAATACAATTTATGTTACAGCATTACCAAAAATAGAAATTATTATTATTTTTAATTAAGTTAATGATTCTATCGCTCACGACATATACATGTCTAGTGCGATCACTAACTACATATGCACGAACACAAATAAAAACAGTAATGAGGTGTAATTACTAGGACATCAGTTATACGACTGCGTAATGACTCTTTAACTTTCCAATTCACGCAAAGGGACAAAATAGATACATGTTATTATTATTGTTTCAGTTTTACTTGTGTGAGTACTTAGTATCCAATATTAATAATAATTTTAACTATACCAGCGTGGCTAATGAATCGAAAGTTTTTCAACAGAGTACTTACACGCATTTTGTTACTTAATAGCTATCTCAACTCTTCCTGGAACCACTGATAATTCCTATTATATAATTTTTTAATAAAATACGTAACAATCGGCCGCGTAATATACCTAGGATTGATAATGAACGGCTTAGGTCGTTGTCAACTGTGGCAGCGCAGCGGCGAACTTGAATGATTTCATTGTGACTTGTAAGCATCAAGATATCTGCAATGCATGCGCATCAGCGATTTTTATTTATTATTTTTTCGAATTTCAAAAAACTAACTATTACTTAATTCAGTCGTAACATTCTACGGCTTTTGTTTTGAAATATACGCCAAAAATATTGCATGAAGTTTATAAACTATGTAGGTACATGTGCCCCGTAGTTATACATATTGTTATCAAGTTTAACTGTTCTCGAGATACTGCAAGATTAGGTAGCGATCTCAATGTTAAAAGGCAGATAAAATATATCGATGAAAAAGTATTTAACGGGTACACGGTATTTAATGAAACAAGTAGATATTAAAAAAAAAACTGTGTTCCACGTGAACAGGTTTCTTAAAAAAACGAACTGTGTGTGAAACTGCGAACCACTGACATGTTGAGCCACAGGGGTGTAGCAATAAACCGTTGCCACTTCTCATAACTGTCGCCGATTGCAATGATCGCGACCTTGGCGTGCTTCAGATCTCGAGTCTAGCAACACGCTGTGCGCTCGTAACTCACACCGGCGTTACGTAATGAAACACAAACTCTGACTCCATTGCTGCTTATATAACCGCGTATTATGTAGTAGTATGGACGAAATGTCACAAGAGGTATGGGGGCTTCTTTGTTAAGTTCGGCACTATCCTACACTACTGACTTAAGCTTTCTTTTGTAATATGTATTAAGCCTGGAGTACTGGCTTTGTAGATGTTGTCATTTTCATATTAATTATGTTACGAAATGAGAGTAAACAAAAGTTTATTTTGAATTTATATATCTTTTACAGTGACTGGTACAAAACGACGCCGGCGCGAGACAAAAGTTGTTTACCCTAGCGGGGGTAATCAGCGAGTTCCCATGTCACCTCGGGTAAACAATATTTTTATGAGTCACTCTTACATAACCTCTATTAGATTAAACACAAGACCTATTTTACTTCACTCTGTATTCATTTCTAACAAGGTTTCTGTTGTGTATTAATTATTTTGCTAATAGTAATAATATACCTTTAAAAAATGTTAAAGAAGTGTTCTTTTAAGGGCCTCTAAAATAAAACTAACTTTGTCAATCAACATCCGTGAATAATCGGTTACCATTGTTCAACTTGTTATGCTTCTCTGTCCACTTATATCGTAGAAACAGAGCACTTGGTCTTAGTTTTCGTATAAACATTAGCAAAATGATTATAATCTGTAACAGCTTTTTGACTTTTAAAAATTTATTTCACAATGGGGTCTAAAGTCTTGTGTTTATTTTGTTATACGTAGTTAATGCTCTGTGGATAGGTACATGCACTTACCTTACTGTACCTATAGCAACTGATAAGGCGGTCACGTTTTGTCACCCGTATCAAAACGTTTCAAAATATTATACGCCACTTAATCATATTTTTAGCGAACATTCGAATGACTTTAGGGCATTGAACTGTGCCGTCAGTTAGTAAATAAAGACTGGGGCTTAGTAAAATGACATCACGGTGAGTGAGCGCTAGCTACGTCCGCGATTGTTCTGTAGTAGTTGAATAGTAATTTTAATTTAGTTGATTGTAACGTAAATGTGTTCCCAGGCGCGGTACAACCACGGCTTGGAGTTGCTGCAGCAGGGAAGGCGACTCGATGCCGTGCCGTATCTCGCTGTCGCAGCAGCTGATGGACATCCAAGCATGCGATTGGCACGACCGCTATTGGCTGAGGTTTGTATAAACGACTTAATGGCTTCACTTTTATAAAGTAATCGCCAAAGTCTCTTTAAACTTTGTTTCAATTCTACCCCGAGTTTTTCTAATTAATTTTCCTTATGTTGATAAAACAATTTCTTTGAAATATCACATCAACAGTGTAACTGTAACGTTATCAGCCTCGTTAATGACCCTGTCACTAAATAATAATCTTGAACTAATTGAAAATAAATAACATTATGCATACATTATAATGACAACTGTAAGCAGTTAAGATGTGTTTGCGTTGTTGTTATCTTATGACTCGAGAAAGAAATTACCTTCTTATCTATTGTATCCCATTTTCGTACTTTACTAACGGTATAAATAATTTATTAGGTTTTACTGATAATGATCATAGACGAATAATAAGTACAAACATATTATTAAACTTCTAATTGTTTGCAGAAGACGTGCATATAATTCATATTATTAAAACGCTTTGTATGTAACTCGTAAATTCTTAGTCTATTCTACAAGAAGCCTGTAAGATCTTTATCAGTTGCTGCATGTGTGTAAAAATATGTTTTTGAATATCTTGATGACGTATCATTATTTGCTGATGACGTCAGCTAAAGACGATCGACTGATAAGGTGTAAGGACCTTTTTTGAATGACATGATCGTCCGATACGTTCCTTTATTGTTTACATAATGATTAACAAATACATATAATGTGTTTACAGGCAATATCCACGTTTAAAACAGACCCGCGGGTTTTGATACCCCACCTGAATCGTTCCGTGCGCCGGCTGTGCTCGATGTCGTGGATCAAACCGACGGACATGGAGTGTATCTTGTGCTGCTCTACCTTCACCGATCCCGTCACAACCCCTTGCGGACACACGTTCTGCCGCATATGCCTAGAACGCACCATGGACTACAGGAAGCGCTGTCCCTTATGTCTGCGCACCTTGCATAACTTTATGCTTTCCCTTGTGAGTAACTTATCATTATATTTATAAACTAGATTCTTTTGTATGGAAGTTTTACAAAAAAAAAAAAATGTGTTAAATCCTACAGATGAGATAAGTTCATCGAACCGTTCGCGAATATTGAATTAATTTTGACAAAACATTCAACGTAATGACCATTGAACTACCTAATCATTTTGGTTGGTTATCACATTTACACTGACTGTTATAACCAAACAGTTTTGTTCTGTTTCTTATTGCTAAATCGATTGTGTCGGCTTTAAACGAACCGTACGCATGTTTCAACATGTAATTAGCAGCCCGTGGCTAAAGTACGGTTGTTTGGAACGTGAGTTCCACAGTTTCTAAATATTGTATCGCCTACCCGTGTTAAAATTCACAGTTTATGGAGCAATTCATGAGCAAAAAGAATGCTTTTGTTTTAGTAGGACGTAATAGGTAATGCTACTGGCAAGCTACATAGTACCTACATGCTTACAAGAGTGTCTAACATAATCAAGGCCTCATTTTATAAAGCTAATAATTCGACAGCATGTAAGCAGAGTTCTCGGAAAATGAGAAAATTCATACGGTTCATTCACGATTGATGCGTCAGTCATCAGGTTGGATTCGACTAATTTATTCAAAGACTATTTCAATTACGTATCCTCCCTTTTCTTCACTTTAAAATAAAGTAAGTTAATTGAAAACCGAATTATGAAACATACCTATCTAGGCACAAATGACACACATCTGTGTAATTTACTAAGCTCCCTTCCAAAATATTAAATCATCCACGTATCACTAGCTTTTTTACAGATGTCGTTATAAAATGGCGATACACTTAAATGAAAATTAAAGTCTTGTCTAATATTAACAAACATTATATTAATTTTTATGTAACATTTATTTCTCAGACTATGAACACGGTGTTCGTGGAGGCGGCGCTGAGGAGTATTAATGCCGTTGTGATTCCTGAAGCCCCGGAGCCGGACCTTATACCAATATTCGTGTGTACCGTGGCCTACCCATCGTAAGTACTGTTTTTCATCTTACGGCCGGCATTGACAACTATTCTCAATCCATAATGTTGTGGTTACCGTGGTTTCAACCATATTATATCAATCCATATCCGCAGGTTTTGCATTGAGATATGTTATTATTTTCAGCCGTTAGTTTGATACTCACTACATTTTGGTTTTTACCTGGGGACAGACTATTGACAGACATATGGACAGCGAGCGGAGTCTTAGTAATAGGGTCTCGGTTTTACTCTTTGGGTAAGGTAAACGAACGAACAAACAAACGAACAAAGTTTTGCAAGTTTACCATCACAGGCAATGATAATATGTATACATAATTGTGTTTAAATACGTCAAATGAAGACCAGTCTCAACGTGACAGATATAGAAAGAAATATAAACAAATGTGCTGATTAGTACGCACTAATAACGTGTCGCATGCTCGTACCCGATCAGTGACCGTAGTATCCGCATACTCAGGGAAGATTTCCCCTACCGATTGCATGTATTCGTGCGCGGTTGTTTTTGCCTACGACAGACATGATTGTTTAAGTGACTATACAATCTAAGTTCAGTACCGTACGCTGTTAGAAGACATTCTTCAGGAGACATTCTTAGAAGTTTTATAATTTGCCATTTATCTCTCCTCAACCTCTTTGGAGTGGCCTATGTTTAGCACTGGACATCTTGGGACTAATATGACGTTGTTAATCAAGTCAGCTAGTTTAAAGTTAAGTTTAGTTTAAATTCTAAGTTAAGTTTAAGGTTTATTAACACTAGCACATAGTCTGTACGTAATATGATGGTTGTTTTATGTTTTCTCTAGTGTGCCATGCCCGCTTTACATTTTCGATCCTCGTTACTGGCTAATGATCCGACGCGTGCTCGAGTCTGGATCCAGAAAGTTCGGTATGGTGACTTGCGATAGGGGACAGGAGTACACTGACTATGGCACGGTAAGTTATTGTTGTAACTTTTATACATATATTTTTCTACAAAGTAAATTAATTCATGCCAGTTTGAATTTATCTGAATTTTGAATTGGTATTCAGTTGTTTCAAACTAATCAGTAGTTTTTGATTTAATTGTGTGGAATGAAATAATATTAATTTTTCAACCAAACTTGAACTGTATCAATAAATAATGAAATAAAAGATCAAAGTTTATCTGCTAGTTATAGAAATAATATTAAGTTATTGAAAATGTTCTGTCTCTAAAATAACTTTTTTCTTGCAGATATTGGAAGTACGTGATTGCGTGCATTTCGAGGATGGCAGGTCCATTCTGTCTACTATAGGCTTGACACGTTTTAAAGTGATCGAAAGAGGAGTTAGAGATGGGTACGTATTTATTTATCATATTTTTATGGGATGGGGAATCTAACAGGCGGATCACCTGATGGTGAGCAATCAGAGTAGTTACAAGTGCGTTGCCGGACTTTTGGCCAGGATTGGGCCTCCGGTAGCAATTCAGTAACCAGTTATTTGTATAATTTTTTTTTTAAATAAATACGATTTTCTAATGAATGTGAAATATATGTTACAGATTAGAAGTGGCGCGCATTTTGCCCATTCAAGATGTTTGTCCGGAAAGTGAAATGGAGGTGTTAGAATGCAGACTCTTAGGGAACAGGATAATATTGAGGGCTCTATTCTGGCTGAGTTCCTTGGACAAGGACGTACTGCGCGACATTGAGACTACGTTTGGCACTCTACCAGGGAATAATGTCAATGACGAATGGTGGTCCACTACTGACGGCCCGGCGTGGCTCTGGTGGCTAGTAGCCGTCCTGCCGCTAAGGCCCGAAATTAAGGTAAGCTGGTTCACAATATCTGTGAAACTTCTACATGTAGTCTCCATCTGCGTGTTGCCTACCTGCTTTGCTTTGTTTTGTTTGTCTCTTTTTGTTTTGGGATTTGTATTGTATAATAACAATTAATGTAAATGTTATTTGTTGCTTACTGCTGCAATGCCAAATAAATGTATTTTTACTTTTTCTTTTCTTTCTTTTATTTGCACAGCTTACGCGTATAGCTTACTATGAGTCCTTATTGTACTAAAGTGTATCTGTAAATGTACTCGTGTGCAATTAAGTAAGCATACGTTTTGAGCTCGACTAACACACAAAACAGAAACTTTTCCCAATATTAACCATACAGCTATAATATTCATCATTAGAGTAAAAGTTTATTTATTTATGTTTGCAGGTTCTAATTCTGTCCACGAACTACCTCCTCAAGCGTATGATGGCGGTGGATCTAACGCTAGAAGCAGTCCAGCACGTCGCAGCTTCGACCAGACGCAGAGTCGAAAATTCTCGACAATAAGCCGTCACTTTAACTTAAGCAAGTCTCACGAGTTAATATACATACAATTAATTACAAACCGGTATCTATGTTGAAGTCATTAGAATTAAGGTTAAACTGATTATTTAGTGTATTTATACTCTTAGGCGCGACGACTACGAAGGCTTATAATATTAAGAAACCAGGTAATTCCTGTCATAACATTCCCCCAGTTGAATATTCTTATGTGAAACAGAGCTGTAGCTCTGTAGTAACTTTATTAGCTGTAGCTAATGAAGTTACTGTAGTTGTGAAACCTCGTTGTCCGTCTCGAAATCGATTCACGGTTGGTTGTCGTGAATGTAAAACCTTAAGAGAAAAAGATCTGATTTAAATATATTTTGGGTGTTTATGGGCGGTGCCGATTGCTTACCATCAGGTAATCTCTTTGCTCGTCGCCGGCTTATCAAATAAAAATGAATTTTCACATTTTTTAGCTCTATGCGAATTATTGTAGCATTAGCGTTAGTGTGTCCTGACTAGTCTGTCAGTACCATTAGTCGTCCACCGAAACTACTATGTAGTTTGTATTATATATTCACGTAGGCAATCCATTTCTTAACCTTTTTCAATAACTATATACTAATATTTTTTGAAATACTTCGTTCTTATCCTACAGCAATATACTATTTAATACTAATTAGTAGGTAATGTTGGAACACCGCCATATTTCATAGTTGTATTTGAGTAACAGTTTTTGATAACGATTTACTGGTTCCACATCCTTTAATTAATAACGACAGGGTATATTATTATAGTTGTCTAACGTCTGGTTCCTGTTGCCAACTCATTTCGTACTATGTTATTAGACCTTACCCTTTTTCTTGTAAATATAATTAGTTATCACTAATACTCGCAGTTTAGCAAAGTCAATGACCACATTTCGATTACAAGGACTACTCAATAATTTTTGGTAAAATTAGGAATCGGGCATATAAGATCAGTCCATTACCACCGGCGACTGAATCTCAAATTTAATTAATTGCAGGGTCCTTGAATGTGATTTAAAATCTTAGTGTAACCTTTCCTCTGGTAAGTAGATAGATTTTACTCTTGTACTAAAAATGGATCTTTTAAATTTTTTCTATAACATTTGTCTAGAAGTAATCTATGTAGGTAGTTATTTTTATTAGTCTGTATCTATATAAACATTGCAATCTTTGTAAACAATCACATGCTAGTAGGTATGTCTGCTTTTATTAATTAGTATATTACAGTATTTAACTTCAATAATACGTATTACAAAAGTATTTAAAATAACATTGACTGTATACAGTTTTGTGTAGTTAAAATAGCAATTTCAATAATTCACCAACTGAAGAAATCGTAGCGTTGCTTTCTTACACTTTTAAGATAATGAAATAGCATTGTATTTCATTCAATTGGGTAGGTAGTGTTGATACCTATCGCACTACCTTTTGCAGCGTCTCTCGCGCAAATTATAAAATAATGTAGATAACTATAACCGCGCATCCGAGACTTACACTGCACGTGTCTTATCTGTACCAATGTACATTTAAACTTCAGCACCGCAGGCGTAAAACGAAAGAAAAAATCAATTTCACTTTCGCATTTATTTAATATATTATTATTAATACTAATAGTTAAGATATCATGATTGCTATTATTTACAGATAGGTAAGAAAAAGTGATTCAGTAATATTGTGTAAGAACATTTTTATGTGATCTACTTATATAATACAGACCAATATTGATTTAAGCGATTGTTTACATCGTGTGCAACGTATGAATGTCTAAACAATGGACTTATAAAAGTGCATCCCTTCGTAAGGTTATAACACATTCCACGTATGTTTTATATACTCTACATGGTACACAATCGGAATTTTCAAATAGAATACAAATAGTTAAGCATTTTTTCTGCTGTTTTCAGACGTATCGTGTAGGGTATAGGGTCGCTATTTGTTAGTACAGTTAGCGGCAAAACTCGATGACCACATCTATATTTTCAAAATCGCTGTACACTGTATTATACCTTAATCGAACATACATTTTATTGTATCTTTTTTTGCATTTTTTTTTTCTTAGCTTGGGTTTATTGAATCATGTCCTAACGCGCTCTAGTAGGTATATGCAATTCTCTTTTATCATGCACATTCCTAAGAATGATCCATTCCATTTGACTGTGCATAAATGTTTTGTTTTTTTCTTATATATTATATGTAAAAAGCTTTATCTTTCAAATTGTAGCTTTGTAGGGTGTTACTTTGGTAACGGTAAATAGATTTGTAAGTATTAAAAAAGTTATTTATAAATGGGCCATTAATATATGGTATTCTATTATAAGTTTATGAACTTTATGTTAAACATAATATATTCGATTGTAAATACTTATGGATAATTTCTCAAAGAAACTTTTATAAGGACTTCTAGATATTATCACTAATCACTAAAATTAAGCTAATGTTTGGCCAATATTCAATATTCCAATGTAGTTCTTAAGAGTACACTATTTATGTGTAATAAAAAAAATGCAGAAATTGATAAACGGGAGTCAAAATCTCACTTTTAAACTTTCCACTGTTTTATATTCCATAAAACGCACTATAAAAGCAGTTGCACTTAATTGCCTACAAAATTACTTTAATTTAAAGATTTATAAGAAACATAGTACAGTTTTGATCACAAAAGGAATTCAAGAATGAACTTGTCTACGTTTTTCATAATTCTTCGTAGTGACATTAGCATTAAGGAACATGTATTGTAAATACTAATTATGTTAAGATGAAACTTGATTTCTCAGCAATATTTTATAATATAAAGTTGTGGAGTAGGCATGTGAAGTAGGCAATATTTAACGAAGTACCTTCCTGCTAAGTAACGGACTGCGTATTTATATACCGTGAGTTTTCATTCGTCTAATAAACGCGTACGGTCACCGGTACAAAGATATTTAAAAAATGGTACAATCATTTTTTTTACTGCGTATCTAGCTATTGTCTTTATAAATAATGTGAACCTATTTTGTAATACGAATGAAAATTTACGGTGCGTATAATATAATTATAATATAACGTGCTGCATATATTGATATTGAAACTTTTTTTTCTATTATTTACATAGGTAGGTGTCCAAAATATAAATGCAGCGTCTCAAAATGAAATTTTCTCAATACCCTGCGCTTTTTCGCAACTCTGCAAGACAGACAAAGCTTTATTTACTTGGACAAGCTCATTATCCTCTAATGCTGTTCGTTAGTAGTACGTTCGTAGTATCGTTTTGTTCTCAGTCTTCTTCCTATTGTATTCGAGAGCACTGTTTACAGTCTCTGCAACTTTAGGTGCCTGGCTCCCATATCCATGTGGAGGTGTCCCTGTGTAATATATAATGCACTTATTGTTGAAAGGTTTTTGGTCAGGTCTACGTAAAATTTTCTCTTGTATGAAGTGTTGCCGTCTTTCTCGCTGTCAATATCTGGTTGTGAAGTTTTCATAACAAACGAATTGAACTTCCCTCGAAACATTGTGATTGGGTTAAACAATATGAATATCAAAATTAAGGATCTGTTCATAACTTATTTGTGTGTAGGTACTTGATGTATTATTGCGAATCTGAGCACCTGCCAACTCAAGCTTAAGGTTATAATTATTACTTTCTTTGATACAATTATTGTAGAAAAAGCAAAGTTAAGATCTCAAAATATTTAGAATAAGAGCTAGCAATCATGTAACAAAAATGTAATTTTTGTTTTTTACTATATATTTACTATCTATCTATCTATTAGTATTTAGATGAAAAACTTACTTGAATTTGATTTAATAATCAAAACTTTCCATGGGATCCAATTTCATTATGAACGGAATCGTAATATCCAGATATTACAGTAACGAATACCGTTCTTGTGTATGTGTAACTCATAGTATGTAGTTATTTTTTTCTCTATTTTTATACCTATGTAGTAGTGTACCTACTCTTAAATATTATTCAGGGCAAGATGTCCTTCTAGAACTGTTTCTACTAAACAGCTTTGATGTTTTTATAATACTCTTACAATGTACTAATAATTATAAGTTAATTCAAAATCAAATTATAATTATTATGAATGATTTTTTTATATACAAAAATGTATGTCTTTTTTGTTAAGATTTTAATTATTTATTTCTGTTCAATTCTATTAGATTTTTATTTGTACTTAATTACGTCATTCCTTTGTTTAGCTTAAAAAATGATCTCATTATCAATAGATCATTGTTTGGCTACTCGGATATCAACTACTCATATATTTGTAGTTAATATTATTGTTACCAAATAAACAGGAGGGATAGAAACTGGAATAATTTTCAACTAAAATTATTAAATTTAAAGTTCAGTCTTTAATAATACCAAAGGCACTCGTTCTAGTTATAATAACTGTATGACAAAATCGGTTCCCTCCCACCTTCACCCACATGTCTTCTATGTTGGGATGATAATTAACCGACAAAATCAATTTACTCTCAAGTTTCTCTCCGTCCTGTTGTATGTACATAGAGTAGTGAACAAAATTAAAAAAATTATGTTCAACAAAGCTGAAGTAGTTGCTGTGATTGAAATTTAATTATGTTGATTATTATTATTTTAAACCTTCATGACCGCTTCTTTGGTCCGTTAGTTGATTAACGGAAAGTGTGAGAACAGTCGAAGTGTTGTCTTTTACTTAGTTTGTGATACCTAATATAATTATGATACTTTTTCTTAATAAAGTCTTTTTCAATGAATACTACTGTTTTATTTTGTACTTTGCTTTTAGTTAACTTTTTGTAAGAAATTATTTTATTTGTCGATAACACTCCCTGCCCTATACCTAGTTATTACTCTGTATACGCCGACGACGAGGCATACGACGAGAAACTACTACTGAACTACATTTATTGTAGTTCAATTAGTAGTTTGAAAATTATACTGAAAATACTTCGAAATTTCCTTTGAAGGCGCTTTTATTTCCTTAATAATAATGCCTATTTGCTATTCGTAAAAAATAGGAAAGAAATATATTATGTACTTTGTCACACATTAATAAAAATAAATCATTAAACAAAATGTAATTATAGCAACTTGCGCATTTTTTTTTCTCTATACTAAAATTACCGTTTGTGTCACTTTATTGTGAATTTTATCTAGACACACGGCAGTGTGTCCGCCAAGTTCGAGCAAAAAAACCGACACACCGGCCGTGGGTTATATTACACGAACCATTTCGGGCCAAGTTCGACCCACCTATAACTCAAAATCTATTTTATCTACGCATATGAAATTTCTAATATCTGTCGAGATCTACTTACTTATCTAAAATACAAAATTTCATTAATGTACCTATTGTAGGTCTTGAGATATTGACGTCAGAAAATCGCTATTTTTACTATACACTCACTGACTGACTGACTCACTCACTCATCAAAAACCTAGACCACTTCCAATGGTCGTATTGACTTGAAATTTGGCATGGAGGTAGGTCTTTAGGTCAAGGTAAAGGAAAAAATCTGAAAATGGCCAAGTGTGAGTCGATTTTAAAAATAATGAAGGTGTAAATTCATACCCCTAAGGAACTAAAACAAAAAAAATATCTATATCTTCCAATGGTCGTACCGACCTAAAATTCGTTACGAAGGTTTGTATTTAGTCAAAGTAAAGTAAAATAAGAAAAAAAGAAAATAAACCTTACAAAAATAAATGAAATCCCACCCAAAACATAAATGTGAAAGGCTGCCAAGTTCGATAATATTGGAATGCTTCGCCTATAAAAGAAGTGAGATCTAAATAAGTACCAAGTTCCATACACAGACCTCAGTTAAAAATGATATAACTTGGCAAGTTTTAATAGAAAATTATACATATACTTGACTCATTGCGTTTAGTAGGTTTATAACAAAGTGTGTGAAAACTTGCCAACTTGTTATATCATTTTTAACTGAGGTCTGTGTATGGAACTTGGTACTTATTTAGATCTCACTTCTTTTATAGGCGAAGCATTCCAATATTATCGAACTTGGCAGCCTTTCACATTTATGTTTTGGGTGGGATTTATTACTAACTTCTGCGATCGGCTTCTCTGGCGTACCGTGGGATAAAAAGTAGTATTTATCTTTATATATATAGTTCTTCTGTAAGTGTGTATGTCACTGAACTTATCTTAAACGACTGGACCGATGTTGATGAATTTTTTTGTGTGTTTTCAAGGGGATCTGAGAATGTTTAGATTTACAATTGAAAAAAAAAATTAATTTATTAGAAGTTGTTGATTTTGGAATGTTTTTTTACATTGGATCCGACTTTCAAATTCAAATTTTATTAAAGACGTGTAGACAGGACAACGTCTGTCGGGTCCGCTAGTGTATATAATTGTTTTTCCAGACAAGAATCTATACACATGTACCCCTGTTCCAAGTTTCATGCCGATACTGACCTATTTTTACGTTGGCAATTATAATTTATATTAAAGTTTTGATTCAAAAACAAATCAATACTTTGTGTTGTGTCCGACAACACTGAAATCTCCTGTCAAAATAAAAATAGAAAATATAACCTAAATCTATTATTTTGTGCGGAATAAAATATTTTATTTAGATATCAGAAATCAAAAGCTTTATTTATTTTGGTTAAAATCAATGGTTTTTTAGTAAAAATGGTTGTTATAAGGTGGAAGTTTCGAGGACTCTGCGGAAGGCTCAGGTGAGCAAGTAAAAGATTTTATTTTTATGAACCCATTGAAAAACATAAATTATAATAATACGTATTTTAATATTGCAATGGGTTTTCTTTTTCAGAGAATGTGTAGCTTGGAAAATAGCACAGGCCATGTTGATATTTCGGTCTCTAACTTACAATGAACACATGAGCCAAAGCTACACAATAGATTTCTTACTAGAACCTGTGTTTTGGTTTGTTGACAATTTCGCTCAATATCTGGGAAAAGTAAGTACCCAACCACGTATTTATTAGTTAAAATGTGTATCTGTGTAGGTGTATGTGTAATGTGCATCTGATATACAATTGATCATGTTTTACGCCAGTTACATGTTATTTTATGGTAGGTAGTAGGTACCAATAAAATAATATTAATGATTAAGCCTGCCTTTGACTGCCAAGAGAAAACTATTGGAGGCAAATCCTCCGCTAACGTCGGTTACCGGTGAACACCACAGTGTTCAAAGTGTTAAACTCTTATTTGTAGGTACTTATCTGATCTGTACAGTATACTGGTATAAATGTAGTTACATTGCCTTTTACTTTGTACTTAACTCTTTCTATTGAACTGAAACAGGACTCTTAATAATAGTATAAATCCCCCTGTTTCTCATTTATATATTATTCATTGCCGGCTTCTATCTTTCCTGAGAAATACAACCTGGGTCTTTCAAGGTCAGAGTAAATAGGTACTCTCTATGTGCTCCATCCTCGGCCACATCTTCACTTCACTGTCCTGGCAGTAAGTGGGTTGGTGGCCAAACACAGACTTATCAACATTAAAAAAAACTAATTTTAGCAATTAGAAATTGAAGTGTGATTGGCAACTGTAACGGTAGTTCAGCTCTTGAGTATTAAAAATCGCAGGATCCAATGAAAACAATTTATTCTTAAAGTTACACCTTACATGTAATACAAATATAATAATTTATTTATTTAATTTAATTTATTTAATTCAAAAGTTACAACGGTAGACAACCAATTAAAGCAACTTACATACATAACTAAAACATAATTAAACAAGAATTAACAGCATTCATAAGTTCGCCTCGCAGTATTTCAGGCACTCTGACAAAATCTCCTTCCATCCATCCACCAACAGATTATTTGTTCATCAGATCATAATACAAACCTGACTGATGAATGGCCTCTATAGTTAATTAAACATAGAGTTAATGTTGATTGTCCTGAAATGTACAACCGAAAACATAATACCAATCTGGGAGCACTGTAGTGTCCCCTCCAAGTTGAGCAAAAGAAAGCAGCAGGGACATACTATACTTTTCTCGAAGCTATTCAGGCTAATTTCGACCGCCTTTAACTTTGTTGTGGATAAAACAAGAAGCCTGAATTACAATGGTTTATTGCATGATTATGTGCGATGGCCAAGTCGATCTACTTTTTTTAAACATAAAATGAGTGTAATATGATGACAATTTACATAAACAGGGACTACATAAAATAACCAACTTTGTATTACATGGATCTCACAACTTTATGGTAGGAAAACTGAGGTGTGAGACTCTGGCTTTTACAAAAAATAAAACAATGAAAAAATGTAATTACTGTAGCCTATGAATGCTTGCAACACTAAAAATAACTATTATCTAGACACACGGCAGTGTGTCCGCCAAGTTCGACCAAAAAGCCGACACACCGGCCGTGGGTTATATTACACGAACCATTTCGGGCCAAGTTCGACCCACCTATAACTCAAAATCTATTTTATCTACGCATATGAAATTTCTAGTATCTGTCGAGATCTACTTACTTATCTAAAATACAAAATTTCATTAATGTACCTATTGTAGGTCTTGAGATATTGACGTCAGAAAATCGCTATTTTTACTATACACTCACTGACTGACTGACTCACTCACTCATCAAAAACCTAGACCACTTCCAATGGTCATATTGACTTGAAATTTGGCATGGAGGTAGGTCTTTAGGTCAAGGTAAAGGAAAAAATCTGAAAATGGCCAAGTGTGAGTCGGTTTTAAAAATAATGAAGGTGTAAATTCATACCCCTAAGGAACTAAAACAAAAAAAATATCTATATCTTCCAATGGTCGTACCGACCTAAAATTGGTTACGAAGGTTTGTATTTAGTCAAAGTAAAGTAAAATAAGAAAAAAAGAAAATAAACCTTACAAAAATAAATGAAATCCCACCCAAAACATAAATGTGAAAGGCTGCCAAGTTCGATAATATTGGAATGCTTCGCCTATAAAAGAAGTGAGATCTAAATAAGTACCAAGTTCCATACACAGACCTCAGTTAAAAATGATATAACTTGGCAAGTTTTAATAGAAAATTATATACTTGACTCATTGCGTTTAGTAGGTTTATAACAAAGTTTGTGAAAACTTGCCAACTTGTTATATC
This sequence comes from Spodoptera frugiperda, assembly GCF_023101765.2. NCBI lineage: Eukaryota > Metazoa > Arthropoda > Insecta > Lepidoptera > Noctuidae > Spodoptera > Spodoptera frugiperda. Next base: position 6,305,619 of record NC_064236.1, read on the forward strand.
ATTTTTAACTGAGGTCTGTGTATGGAACTTGGTACTTATTTAGATCTCACTTCTTTTATAGGCGAAGCATTCCAATATTATCGAACTTGGCAGCCTTTCACATTTATGTTTTGGGTGGGATTCACTGTACTGCCTACCAATTAATTAATAGTTCATATGTCCACACCACAAGGCATAACAAAAAAAAATCCTTCAAGATAAGAGTTTATTCCTTTTTAAAAGGCCAGCAATACACCTGTGTTTCCTCTATCATTCTTTATTGAAATTAAGATAAAGTGTGTTCTGTGTATATGGCATTGTCAATATGGGGCTGACATAGCCTATTGGTTATACATCCCTAAAATGAAATAGATAAAAATAAGCTATTGACATTACAAAGTCAAAGTAAAAAATATTTATTTCAAATAGACTGTGAAGGTACTTTTGAACATCAAAGCAAATATTACAATATTAAAAAAAAAAACTAAAATGTCTGTCTGTTGGTCAGGCTCCTAGTGAAGCTATTTGCTTGTTCTAAAGTGTAGATTCCTATGTAGAAGAATGAGCAAGAAACTCCATAGGTTCTTTTGCAATCAGGTTCACAATACAATTCTTGGTTACATTGTTTTGTTGGTTCAATTATGTGAGAACAATGTAACCAGAGAACTATACAACACCACATTTAAAACAGCTCTTTATTTTTTTTAAGTTAGGTAATTAATAGCATACTATGCCTTTTACTTGGACAGGTACATATAACATTATCTTCATATTGATCCACTTGTTTATCCTTCATATGTGTATAGATACCACTTTGATATCCACAAACAGTAACATTTAAGGAAAATCTAAGTAGAAACTAAAGAGGTAATGTGTTGTAGCGTCACGCCTTTTATCCCCGAAGGGGTAGGCAGAGGTGCGTATTACGGCACAAAATGCCGATATACAATGTAGGTAACTAGGTACACCAACTTTTCACCATTTGTGTTATAAGTCCCATGTAATAGGGGGTGAGTGAGGTGACCCTATTGCCATATTATGGGCACAATTCCAGACTCCGTGCTACTACTGAGAAATTTTCGAAACTAAAGAGGTGTTATTTATATTTCAGGTTTTTGTCTTCTGTGTCACAGTACTGACCAGTGCTGTGGTAGGTGTTGCTTACTGGGTAGGGTTGCCATACTGGTGGCAAAGATGTCCCTACACAACGGTCTTTCTAGTCATTTTTGGCAACTGGCTACTGATTAATATTGTATTCCACTACTATAAAGGAGTTGTTACTGAACCTGGATACCCCCCACCAGTAAGTTTATTATAAAGAAACATTGGCATGTGTACATAATGTAGGCCTTTTGCAGCCATTGTACCTGTTTATTTTATTTGATGCATGGCGATTGTATAGATGTGCGATTTGCTACGCAAAGTGTGAAATATTGCTAAATTATAATGCTAGCTATTTTGTATGCATTTAAAGTAGTCTTGTCAAAGTTTCAGTTTGGTGTGATAAACTAAGCATTATTTGTTTTTAATTTTCCACAGTCGACTCATGTTTCTGAAGCAGCTAGTATTTGTCGCCGCTGCATATGTCCGAGGCCCCCCCGCACTCATCACTGCTCTGTATGTGACCGATGCGTCTTAGCAATGGACCACCACTGCCCCTGGTTGAACAACTGCGTGGGCTACTACAATGCAAGATTCTTCTATCTGTACATGGTGTACATGGTTATAGGCGTGACTTTCATCATTGTTGCCGGTTTTGACATCGGGTACAAAGTTCTTTGGCTGAATGATACAGGTACTTTATCCATTTTCCTATATATTTTTGCCCAATAGTAGATATGTGTAATGTTTTTAGTAATGGACCCGGTTATCATTTTAATTTCAGGTGGATTATTACCAAACAATGATCCAGATCTGATTGGTCACCCTGTGAGACTGAACCAAACTGGTGCGTTAGTACCTGTGAAAGAAATTGTGGAATACGACTCGTTCAACTCCCCCCGCGAACACTTTCTGCCTGTTCCACCTATTACTGAGGCTCAACGTATCGCTGCCCATCCATGGAAGAGGAAGGCGGTCATGTTCATGGCCATTACATGTTGCTCGGTATTGATCGCACTTGGAACATTGAGCATCATTCATGGAAGAAACATTGGCAGAGGAGAGACTAGTATCGAGGCTCATATCAATGAAAAGCTCCGTAAATACATAGGCATTCAGTACAAGAACCCATATGACTTTGGAAAAAGGAAGAATTGGCGACTCTTCTTGGGACTTATTCAAGGTAGAACGTTCATAAGGCACATCTTGCTCCCGTCTGGTCATCTTCCTACTGGATCAGGAATTTCTTGGCATACAGTTCGCAACCCATATGAGGATTGGCCTTAAACGATCTGCCCATTTGTTTGTGTTGATTGTCTGTTGTTTACCAAAGCCGATCGGTTAATGTGCTTGGCACTTGTAAAAAAGAAGGCACGTACGCTTTCCACGATTACTCGATAATTGTGAAATTGTGATCACATTACTTGTGGTACATTGCTATTTTTCTAATGAAGTCATTCGATTTCTTGTAAGCACTCAGGCCAAATTAGGACCTAGTGTTTGATATTAACGTACAATATTTATAGGATTACTAAGAAAAATATATTTGTCGTAACTGTTGTTGGTAACAGGGAGTATCGAATTACTAGGCGGAGGATTATTGAATGAAAATTTACAATTTAGAAAAAAGTTATTTTATAATGAATATTGCAAGATTAGAATTAAAAATATTTCGAGTCGTATGCTTGTGTAGGTTCACTGGTTAGAAATAAGCAGAAATATGTCTGTCCTCTTTAAGACAAATATTGCGTTTCTTGGGAATTTTTAAAAATTAATCACAAAATATTATAACAGTCGTATATTTATTGAATACTTAACTAATAAGAAATCAATAGTTATTAATACTTAAGTATCAAAGTTAATGTAAACTTCTAAATGTGGCATGCACACAACCAATTTAGAAATTGTGTATTTCCTGTCACAATTCAGATGGAATAAAAGAATATAGTTCTTTACATATTACCTATATAATTAGGCAGTGTGCAATATTAGATTGACTTGATACTTATTGATATTTCCTTCAGACTATTTACCCGACTGCCAAGGAAGGGTTATGTTTTTCGCGCGTATCTTGTATGTATGAGCCTAATATTCTTTATTACCTCATTTCTTCGAAACGGCTTGATGGATTTCGACAATCAGGGTATCGTTGGATTTGTCTTAATTACCCAAGTGTTCTTAGATATGTGACGTAAAACAAAAACCAACATGGCGGCCGTGAGACGCCCTAGATAGGAGTAAAAAAAAAAAAATTTTTTTTGTTTGCTACAATATGGGTATCAAATTAAAGAGCTCATCATGAGGATTCCAAAATGGTATATCACTGACATATAGAAAAAAAATACTATGTGCAATTATGTTCTTTATTATCCAAACTAAATACTCGTATAGGTACTACGCGACGCGATTGACTAGCGGTGTCTGAACTTAAAAGTGAAAAGTGATAATAAAAGTACGTCTTAACTAAATTATTTACAATGAATTTATTTATAAATAAAGGACTAGCGACCCGCCCTCGCTTTGCTGAACGTTAAATAAGGAATCTATCTACATAGTCGTTTACCTATAGCCCATGCGACGCGTCAACTGTAAAGACCGTTTTTTGTCTAAAACTAGTAGAAATTTTGAAACAGTGTAAAGAGCAAATTTTATCTTCATTTAATGTAGAAAATTAATAGACTATTTAAAAGGATAAGGATTAATACTATTACGGACAAAAACCCCTCACAATAAAAGATCCAAAAAAAAATATTAAATAGTCCACACGACGAAAATTCTTTTAAAGAATTAGACCGTTTACGAAATTTGTAAATAGTAAATTTTACTGCCCTTAATCCTTCTTCTTTTTCTAATTCCTTTACTCTCTTTGTGTTACGCAATCAATCTAAAACTGGATCGACGTGTGTTATTTTTTTATTATCTTGGTATTGGAAGTAGTTCTCTCGTGTCGCGGGTGAAATCTTGAGAAACACATAGCCGTATTATAACTAACTAAAAAGTGTTAAATAAAAATAAATAAATTTAAAAAATTAAAAAACCCGACTGCATAAAAAACACTTTAAATAAAAACTGAAAATTAAAAAACAAGCTTAGTCTAAAAGTGTAGATAGCAATGCTGTTACCACAAAATTAAATAATTTCATAATCAATACACAAAAAATAATAATCTTATGCGAAACATAATTATTGAGTGTAACAGTCGGGACCCATTAAATAAACTAGACTAAAATCATTCAATATGGGTCCCGATTGTTGCACTCAATTATGTTTCGCATAAGATTATTATTTTTTGTGTATTGATTATGAAATTATTTAATTTTGTGGTAACAGCATTGCTATCTACACTTTTAGACTAAGCTTGTTTTTTAATTTTCAGTTTTTATTTAAAGTGTTTTTTATGCAGTCGGGTTTTTTAATTTTTGACTATAAAAGGTTAATTCAGTGGTTAGTTGCGATTATGAACTACTTAAATAACTACAGTGAATACTGTCGTGAATTCGTGATCCTCTTGACGTGGCTCTTTGTTGGCCAACCTTACATGTTGTTGTATAAGTCTCCTTATAAAGTTCTTCCAAGTGCTTGACTCAATATATATAAGAGAAAACTTGGACATATTTACCGATGGTGCAAGGCAGGCAGAGGCCATGTAATCGTTGCCGATGTGCGACGCTTTTGTGAAAACACGTTCATTGTATGTCATGTCTAATTGTCTATAGGTATTGTCTATTCCAGTACAGAATAAAGTAAGCGCCATTTATTGACTGAGGCGCCATCTATATGTCAATTTAGCCTTACCAAAAGGATATATTAATTATAGCAATATCGCACTTCAATGTGATTTTTTGACGCGGTCTTCCAAATTCGCGTAAAATTACTTCATGGAAAAAATGTGAGATATACCAACAATTATGTAGTTAGATTTATCTTTTAACTTTTGGAATGGCCTACCAAAAATGCGGCTAATGTTTGTAAATATTGTAAAGGAAGAGCTAAGACTGAGGTCGTCGCACGATGACAAGGAATCATGTAGACCTAAGTAGGTAGACAGACTGCTTTGTATAGTGCAGTATGATAGTGTTGGTACAAATATTCGCGTTTGTTTGTTATCTATTTATTTAACTGCGAGTTTGGTTGTAACTTCGATTTATACCTCATGTACAGTATTTATAATTTCTATACTTAAAAACGATGGCCGTTTTATGATAAACTTATATAGATATTCAGAAATTGACATGTAATGTTAGTATTCTCTTTATTTAAGTTAAAGTGTTTCAATGCATTTACTATTGTACTTTACAACTAAAGCCAAACACCGATTAAGGCTTGTTATTCCTTTTGTGGTCATTCTGTAAGGGCGAATGCGATACTTAATATGCTTAAGCAGTGATTTTACTAGTCACTAGTAAGTCCTCTTAATCTTTTCTTATCTTATAGTTACTTGAGATTGACAATCGTCTAAATCGCTAAAGGTAAACTTGATTGGCCAACTCATTGTCATGTCCTATCTCCTTTTTTATATATCTCCGTGCATGTCACGGATGTCGAAGAGTTACTAAGGGAATTCTTAATGAATAGGCTTAAGAATGTCCAAACCTTCACGGAAAATGTTGTTATATGCCCCTATCAATAACGAATACCATAAGAAAACCCTCATGCGTATCTGGTTATTCTTTGTTTTTCAAACTTGAAGTGAAATAAGGCAGTGGACCTGGCAATGTGTATTGCACTTCGGAAATTAATTTTCTTCTCTCAAATTCTATTTAACTACTGTTTCACGCAATATGTGTATTCTGTCTGTTATCTAGGAAAGTGGCTTTATTACTTGCATGGTTTCAAATGCTAAAACTAAGAATTGGAACGAAATTTCTGCAACCATCAGTTGTTGCAACAGTACAACATAAACATATCTGAATAGCTACAAACTAACTGTACAGAAAATAAATGATTTGATTCAGGATGAACAACTGGAGCTCAAAATAACGTCAGTTACTGCGCACCGTCTGACAATAGATCGGTTTTTCTTCAGCGCTTTCGCCCCGTTGATTGCATTTTGTTGCAGGCTTAACAAAGGTTAGCAATATTACGATATGTCACATGCATGACATGTCACCCTTAGCTTTCCAAAATCAATAGAACCGTATGTTCTTTGTTTTATATTTTGATGCGCGGTTCGGGTCTGGGCCTTTGTTACAGGGCCTTATAATTTACCTGTGCAGTTTTAACTGTACAGTTAATAAATCGTAAGGTTGTTTGAAGCTACGACTTAACTGTACATTTAATACTGCACAGTCAAATCATCATTAGGTACTCAGAATTGGGTAGTTTCCTCAGTCAAAAATATGTTGTTTCGACTTTTCAATGCAATAAAATATTCAAAAATAATTACACTTTCATGTATAGATTACAAGGTCTATTTAATTTTCGTCTTATTCTAGCAATTTTTGAAATAAGTCTGCTGTATGAAGTAAAATTCTGATGACGTTATAACGCACTATTTCATACAAAATTAATAGAAAATATCGTTCATCACGTTTCGAAAAAAGTATTGAAATATTGACTTGTAAGAAACTACCCTAATTGAGCCATGTTATGCAATAACCTGTTAACCCACAAAAATATGAATTTTAAGTTAACGCCATCTAGCTTTTGTAGGCTGTCTCCTGAACCCTTCAAAAAATGTTGAGGCATGTACTAAATTTATAAAAACGCCATCTAGCAAAAATATGTTCCTGCAGTTTGCGGAACTAGTCTTCAACAATTTTGCAATAATCGATTACAAACCTGTCACGACACGCGCGCTTTTCTTCTGTGACAATTACTTTTAAAATTTTGTTTTCGTTGAATAAGGGGCCTTTCAGTGAAATTTTATGTAAGTGTAGTATTGTGTAATATTCATTAAACTGTGGGTTGTGTGAATTTCATCATTTTACAAGAGTTTTTAAGTACCTACTTGTTGCAACAAGGCACAAGGTAAGTTTTCAGTGTTTGCTTATAATGTTTTCTCCTGTTCCATACAGTCAATAACGCACTGAAGTGGTGTTTCTCATCGTAAAGAACCATGTAATTGGAATGAAATTAAATAACTTCCCGATAATTACGAAAAAGCTGACAATTTAAATTTGTGTAATTTGTAACTGGTTATTGCTTTAATACTCGTAGTTTAAACGAAACGATTAGTGTATTTATCTTTTTTATATTATTCTATAATTTAATCCAAAGAGAAGCTAATATTATTATGAGGGAAGGTTACAATAACATATAAGAATGTCTATTTAAACTCGTTGTAGGCAGATGATAGTAATTTATAAAAACATTAAAATATTTATTTTTTTAGTAGGTTATTGCGAAATTGCTATGAAAAGTTTTAGGTATGTGCTAAAACCTTGCATCGTATAATACTTTTCATATTACGAAACTAAAGCCAATAATAAATTATTTTCAGGTATATAACATGAACTCTAGGGCACAGAAGCTTGTCGCAATGGCTCGTGACGAGCATTTATGTAATAAAAACGATGAAAAAGAAGAATCTGAAGAAGAAGAATCTTCCTACAATGGAGCCGTAACAACTTTAGCACAGTTGAAACAGGATTTACATCTTAAGCGTCATAATACTGCTTCACGTTCGTTAACTTATAAACATTTTGAGCGTGACTTAAGCTATAATGATTTAAATGTAAGTAATATAGAAGAGTCTATAGATACTTCTCAGTTAATACATCTGGATGATTTAGACATTGTTCCTAACAACCTTTCTAGTATGTTTAATGATTACGATGACGAAGGAAACGAAATTATCGCGGAAATAGAAGTAGTAACTTCTAATACTGATAACGTTGTTCAAGATTCCATAGATATGTCTGCAACACAACTGACTGAAAATGATAATCAATCGAACATTTTAAACTGTATCGAACAACCACAATCAAGTCGTGAGAATGCGCAGCAATTAGAGAGAAATAATATCGGTAGACCCAAGCGCGGAAGAAAAAGAAAAGTAGAAGACCAGCCTAGAAAAGAGCGAAAACGAAGAGCCAATGTAAACGAAAAGTATATCAGTGCGAAAGGAAAAGAAGTATTACCAAAAGAATTCGACAGTACATACCATTGTGATTGCAAAAAGAAATGCACAACGATCTTGTCAGTTGATAGCCGGAAACAAGTATTTGATCAATTTTGGTCTCTTGGGTCATTCGAAGGTCGATGTGCTTTCATTTGTGGTAAAGTAACACAAACTCATAAAGCTAGGACGTATACTTCGTCAAATTCAAAGAGAATATATTCACGAAAATATATGCTTTGTGATACCGAAATATGCAAACAAACGTTTTTGAAAACCTTAGGTATTTGTCAAAGTAGAATCGATGTAGCGATGCAGAAAAATAATAGATCATCTAATTTCAAAGACAATAGAGGAACAGCTAGTGGTGGCAAAAATAAAATCAATGAAGATGACATTAATCTAATAGTGGGCCATATTGATTCGTTTCCCAAATATATTAGCCATTATTGTAGAGGTAAGACTGATAGTCGTTATTTGAATACTGAACTCAACCTATTAAAAATGTACGATTTATTCAAAGCTAAATATCCGACAAATGAAAACCTACCGAGTCTTGCAACTTATAAGAAAATATTTTATGAAAAATTTAACCTCAGATTTAAAGCCCCAAAAAGTGACACATGTAAAACTTGTGACACTTTTGCAGCTAACATAAAATCATTAACAGGCACAGAAGCTGAAGAAGCTAAAAAGCAACGAGATTTGCATATTAATAAAGCATCAGAGCTTAGAAAGCAAATGAATGCAGATCTGAATTTGGCGTCAGAGAAAAATACTGTAGAAACACTTACTTTTGATATGCAAAAAACCCATCCACTTCCAAAAATACCTACTAATATAGCTTATTACAAACGGCAGCTAAATTTGTATAATTTAGGGATTTATATAGGAAGTAGCAAACGCTCAATTTTTAACTTATGGCTTGAAAATGAAGGTGGAAAGGGTACTCAAGAAGTTGGATCCTGCTTGCGAAAGTACATTTTGAGTAACATAAAATCCCCAGTAACGGATCTAATCTTATGGGCAGATTCATGTGGAGGCCAAAATCGTAGTATTAAGTTAGTTCTTATGTTAATACATACCATGCAACATCACACATCTTTACAATCGATTACATTGCGGTTTCTTTTGTCAGGGCATAGCTTCCTACCAAATGATGCCAATTTTGGTGTTATAGAATCTCAGTTGAAAACGCAACAAAGGCTTTACACTCTAGAAGATTATGCAGAAAGTATTCAGAAGTCAAAGAAGAATAAGAAGTTTGAGGTTTCGAGAATGATACCCTCCGATATGCTCTCTGTCAGGCCACTAGAACAGGCTATAACAAACAGAAAAGTTGACAGTGCCAAAAACAAAGTTAATTGGTTGAAACTGCATGAGATAGTGATAGAAAAACCATTTCCCTATATTTTGAAAGTCAAAACTGATATTGCGCAAGAAGATGCTCAGATAGTTAATCTTGAGAAGGCAGGGAAAGGCCGTAAGCCTGTGCTAAAGAATATTAATTTGTCCGAATGCTGGCCAAATGGAAAGTCTTTGAGTGTAGAAAAATTAAGAGATCTAAAAGACTTAATGAAACTGATACCGAGAGACGCTAAACCATTTTATGATTTCTTAAAACATACTCCAGGTGTTTCTATTGATGAAGATATAGATGGATATCATGTTGAAGATATTGAACAGCTATCAGAGGATGGAGAAGACTGATCTCTTATTTTTGATTAATTATTTACCGCTGTGATTTCTTATCGATCTCAATTTTGTTGATTTTTTCAAGTTTATAATTATGTTCGTAAGTTTGCTGCATTTTTTGTTACCTTGTTCTACTTGTTCCACTGTTGGAAAAACGTCTCCCCCATTTTCTTAATGATTTTTATTAATTAACAATAATATGTCAAGGACTTGCAAAACATTTTAGCACTTAAAAATGCTCTGGTAAAATTTTGCAATAAACTATTTGGGCTTATATGTTTATTTCAAAAATCTTAATATCTTGATTGTAATTTTGCAATAAACAATTCATCATTATTTCATTTATTTTAATTTTCCCTGTAACTCTCACTCTATTAAGCTGTGTTTGAATCACTAGAACACATGATGACCTATTTAATAAGTTTTGGATAAAACCAGAATAGCTTATGAGTATTTTTTGTAGCTGTTAATTTCTTTGAGCTGAGATTTCTCCGGTTTAGGTTTTTTAGGGTTGACACGTTATTGCATAACATAGCTCAATTGTTCTTTATTACTGAACGGTGGTGTCATTCCTGTGACCACTTTTAGTAACGTATATGTACGTACCGTCGCATCGGTAAACTGTATTGCTTTGTAAATAAAACAAAGTATGTACTCTTTTTATACTAACTTAATATACTTACTAACTTATCAAGTTATCACTATTCTTACATAAGTGGTTTCTAACACATTTTTGTACATGGATATGAACATAGAAAAAGAAACTATGGAAATATTTTCGTGTGAAAATAATAATTTCAAAGAAAAAATACGTATATAATATGATGGAATTTGTAGATGAAATACATTGTTAATCAATTTACGTAGAGTAACTTTGCTCAATGTGACTAAACTCTATTTTTCTTGTTAGTAATGCAAATGATTGCATCAATACTGTAGTGGTTGATGTCGATTGTAGTTGAAATGTGTTTTAAGTTGTATATGTTAGTGACAGTATTATATCATGTGTGATACGGGCACATAGCACCGTCCTTTTATTTTTAATGAACGAAATATTCCTCTTGGTAGTAGTTTGTAAAGATTTTGAAGTTGTGTTGTATACAAGTCATTGGTTTCTTTCAAAGTAATTTGTGATTACTGATTACAATCAGTTGTAAAGCTCTTTAAGTACATAATTTAGATTTATTGATTGCGAACATACAAACATTCCTACTGATATTATTTAGTTATGTCAATGTATTATGTATATTGATGAAATAAGAAATTGTTACTTCATTTTTATTAATGTTCGTTTTATATTAATATATTTTACACTATTATATTTTATACATACAATATTTTTGAAATTGTGTATATTTTATTGTGATTATTTTTAAGTGTCCATGATGTGTAATAACATAACTATTAGAAATGTTTAATAATAATAAAACAATGATCTCCAATATATTGCTAAATTTTATTTCAATAATAGTTAAAATTACAAGTGTATAACTTAGCACTAGATATTGCACAGCTAATAAATTCTAAATTTTTGCTTTTTATAATTATTAACAATGGATAGGTATAACACAATATGAAAATGATAACTAATTTTGGTGCGATCTCATTCCGTGCTCCCAAACAATATTATCAAGCCAATTAATACTGAGTTACTTAGAGTTTGAGTTATATTCCAAATATTTAAATGTTCAGCAACCATTTCGGAAAGCAGTACCTACCTACCCAACTAGCATTAACAATTAATAGCAGAATATTATTAGATAAACATGTGGAATAGAAACAACTGAATCCTAAACTGATTCTATTCTAATTTCAACAGTACCCTTAGTACGAGTTTGCTTTAAGTTTATAGAAATCGAAGCGAGAGCGTGTTCCGCGCTCCGATTGGACGGCGCGAATGAACCAACCAATCATTACCCTTAGTATAAGTTTGCTGACGCGCTCTCGTTTCGATCTCGTTAAACGTGAAACAAATTCGTACTAAGCTTTCAGCTATCCTTACGAAAATATACCTATGCGTTCTAGTAACATTACGTAATATTTAAAGTTGTCACTGTGGTTTGGGACATAACTCATTACCTTTATGTAGACTATACTATACATATAATTTGAAACTAGTATCAAATAGGTAGGAAATCTGAAAACTGCACTGAAAGCCTTTTCACTCACTTCGGTTGCCGTCATACCACGACGTTAGTTTCACATGGCTATAGCCCTCGGCTCTCGTACGCCGTAACCGGCAACCAAAAGGTGTGAAAAAACACTATTCTCGACCATATACATAATTATACATAGGCATCGGTACACATAGATATTAACCAAAACCCTAAGCCTGCAATGGCCTGCATATAAGGTAGAAGTTCTTAAAGTTAAATCAGCAATCGTTAGAACTAACATTAGTAGTACCTACTTCTACCCATAAACCTGCTACAAAAACAACTTCATATAGATTTTATAAAGTAGGTCAGTTTGGGTATTTCTATAAAACAGTACAGATTGACTTTGAGGGCAAACTTGAAGGCGTTCAAGCGCTATTGTCGACGCTGACACACGATGGTGTCTGCGTACCTTCATCGTGAATCTTTGTGAACACTTAACACTCAACTAATAGCCTGATTTGCTTTTGTGAAAATGCTTGAGATAAAGAGAGAAAATGTGAAAACTAAACGCTACAGAACAATGCTATAGAAAGAAGAAATTAGGTACAGTGAACCTGCAGATTTGTTCATTCCCGGCAAACTAAGCCTATAGGTAAATACGCACCCTGACAGAATTATTCTCTTCTTACGGTCCTCTAGAAAAATCCCAATAAATTGTAGGCAGTGGCATTAGCTTGTTATCTTATTCGTACTAAACAAATGTTTGTGTCTTCTCAGAACCAGGTTCTGTAATCTAGCGAGAAATCAATGGCAGGACATCGCGATGCCACAAAACACTACCTTATTAATATTATTAGATGAAGTATTAAATCGTTTCTTTTCAAGCGACTCGGAACAAAACAATAATTTAGTTATGTCCGTACTGTAGATTATCTGAACTGAGTGCAAGTGATGTGAGTACGCTGCGTCGCTGAGGATTCACTCCGAGATTCTCCCAGTTGATCCACGATAGCCTCGCAGTCAGATCTATGGAAAAAAGTAACGAATAAATATTTTTATGTTTAATAACTTAACAAGCTTTAAAAAAAATTAAAGCGGTCTTTAGCAAAATCTATTTAAGTATATCATTTATATCACTATATATATCACTTAAAATGAAAACATGTTGTTCAATGCGAGAATCGAACACACGATGCTGAGCAGCCGCTTGCTCAGTTATTGTGCAAACCGAGCGAACAATTCGTGATTTGATTCTGAAGTCTTGCTTACCTACATTGTCCTACTAACATTAGGTACCTAACTCAATAAAAAATGAAGCAGATACAAACACGAGAGGCAAAGGTTGGTAAACTTGTAACATGACATCTTTAATCTAAAAACAATCGAAATGTTTACCGCTTGTATTCCAATGAGCTCGGTCAGCTTTTATCTCACCCCGGAGACACTTTTCCACGTACGTCAGAGGGTCATAATCAGCTTCCAACACCTGAAAAGAAAGTAAATTAAGCAACTAGCAACAAGAGTGTCTTTTAACACATTGAACACCGTGGTGGTCACCGATGACCGACGTTAGTGGAGGATTTGCCTTCACTGTTTTCTATTGGCAGTCAAAGACGCCCTTAAGTTACCGAAAGGTTTCCCCCACCTTAGGTGAGGCTAGAGGAAGTGCCAAATTTTTACTGGTTTATTGGTTAACTCCTATTTCCTGGCTTGTATTGAAGTTTGTGTAAATCTATCTAAGTCGTAGTTAAAACCGATAGACAATTGAATTCTTAGGGATTTGTTTAAGTTAAATAAATAATGTTAACTATTTGAGACTAAAAAAAAGTCATGCATTATTTTTTTTTAATCTTCCCCCTACCCCTTAAAAAGTGCGGACGAAGCAATGATAGTTACAAATATTACTTTAAAACCACCCTTACTATTTACGTATAAGTAACAAAGTAAAATAATAATTGATCGTAGTCTAAAATACCTAGTCGAATAAATGCATTACCTCTCTAAGCAGCGCAATGTATGCGATGGCCAGTCGGAGCGTGTCAATCTTGCTGAGCCGCTTCTCGTACGGGAACGTCGGCACGTGCACGCGCAGTTCATCGAACGCCGAGTTTATACTGCTAAAATCACAACACCACAACAACATTATAGCTTCACGTTATTAAACATCTACATTTAATTCACCGAATTATTTAATTATCGGTTTTTTTTTTAAATAAATCTACACTTTTCGTTGGTTCAATGTCATGAAGAGCAAATCTCTTTTCCGATTCCGTTCGATACTAATAATTTCCCTGATGTAGGTAAAATTTAGGTATTGCCTTATTTGCCTTAGTACGGCATCAACCCCGATTTCCTCGATAAATTCCTTGATATAATCCTTGATAAATTAGTCCCCGTTTGTAAAACATCATGCAGAAAACATTAAATACTACAATTAGGTAAACGTCATAACAATAGTCAATTTACAAAACTACAGAAATCGCAATTAACAAACTAATAAAACTCGTTAAACATTTTCCTTTACAACATCCCTTAGGACACGGCAACAAAAGCAAAGTACTAACTAACTCCAATATCATGCAAAACAGTACTAAAACCTGTTACAGGTGCTTTTTTAAACTTTAATTCAGAGCTAATAAAAGTCGCGGTATTTTAAATAGTCTATTTGCACCGCGCGGCCGCTGCGCTGTAACCGCGCCGCCGCCGGCGGGATTCTGTAAGTGCTAGCAGGAAATTGAAAGCTACAAGTTGTCGGAGCTCTCGCCATACATCGCCATTTGTATTGCTGTTTGAAAAATCATTTCCCATAAAACCAGCACGAGCTACAAAACTGAACACGGCAACAAAGTTTTGTGGAAAATGGGATTTGCACGTTGAATATCGATTGACTTCAGTTAGGTGTGCTTTCTTTTTTTTTTCAGTTTCACGTATTACTTCCATTTGTTCTGTTTCGTTTGTGTTTTATAGCCGTTCCATTAGAGACGCGTTTTTTTTTATTAACGGTGATTGAATTCGTTGTTTTCGTTCGGTAAAGGCTGCTGCTGACTGCTTTAATAGGTAAATTGGAGTTACTTTTTCAGTGCTCTGAGAAGACTATATCAACATGCATAGCATTGGTACGCAACTAAACAAGCATAGGCTTAAGAAACAAATGATTGAGTAGAGTACAGACAGAAAGGTAGGTTCGTGCAACAAATAAGAATGATACCCATTGGGTCCGGACCTCAGCATCCGTCGGCGCTCGCGGACGTTAGCGGCGGCGCGCTGCACGCGGTACGGCGAGCCCCCGCACTGGTACTCGGGCTCCGTTGACGTGTCCAACAACACATCTGTATGTACAATTATGTTATAGTTTCAATACTTACCTAGCAACTGGGGATAAGTACCTAAGTGACAATATTATATGTGAAATCCTATGGAGGTTATTCAGATAACCGCGATTATGATCGTTAATATGAAATAGGGTATTTCTATCAGGCAGAAAATAAGTACCACTCATTTAGTTTCTGACTTCAACTTCCACTCACAATTGACTTGACTTGACATGACTTTTATTTTTAACCACTACAATAAAAATTTTGTTTACTATGTACATAGTATTGTGTTAGATAGAAACAATTGAAAAGACTACATCGGAAAGGCAGAACCAGTGTCATAATATAAATCACCTAGCCTCAGTATCCCCAAAAAATATAAAAAGAACATAAATTTTGAACTAAACAAAACTATAACAATACTAAAAAGAAAACTTAATACTTAAAATTATGCCTAAACTAGTAAAAATATAGAAAAGTAACCAAAAAATAAAAAATAAAAGGACCAATATTGTGCATGTGTGTGCAGTGTCCAGTGATCGAGGGGTTTGCGTTGACAGACTGACAGCCAGTTCTATTCTGACGTTCCAAATGTGCTTCTATGTGGAAATGTTACCCAGCTAAATGCTTTGAGTTTGAACACCGACGAGGCCGTTGACAGAAACGAAAAAACTAACAATAACTATTATACCTAATAGTGTTAAAGCTTGTGATGGTGTAGTATGAATATTTGTTTCTCTTTCAGGCAAAAACTACTGAAATTAACTAACATACCTTGTTTTTTTGTTTATAGGCTGGAATAAGTTACTAAAATATTTTTACAAGTAAATTGGCATAAGCAGAAACCAATTATTGCATTGTGTACTGTTACATTCAGTAGGCATAAAAACTCAATTCAGTATCCCACTCGTAAACAATATCGTTGAAATTAAATTAAATGATGAACCAATATGAAGAGAACTTATTGAAAATATAAAACGAATACGTGAAACGGAAAATGGTTGAGAGTCGTGATTGTGACGGGACCCATCGACGTGAACGAGAGGTCTGTTGATCTCTCAATTAAAATTGAAGGTAACAATACTTCAAGTGCACAAAGCTATCATTTTCAATTAAAATATGAAATACGTGTGAATTTCTGAGGCTTAAAAAGTTGGGCTGAATTTTACTGACACAATCAATTTAAAATAACGTGGGCTCAAATATATTTTGCCGTGTACCAATGTACCTACATATTATGTGTATTGTGTGTGTGAAATGAAACCATTTCAATTGAATATTATTTTTGATATTCAGTAGATGTGTGGCGTTTCGCCGGAAAAAAATTGTCGAAAAAATCGATCCAAAAACTTAAGATTAAGGTCGGTAACCTAACCTAACTAAATGATAATCCTTAAATAATTTTATTGAAAGACTAGCTGACCCGGCAAACTTCGTACCGCCTCAAACATTTTTGCCCTCCTTTTAAATCTACCCTGGACAACAAATAATTTAAGTCCAAAATTTGTCAAATCGGTCCAGCCGTTGTCGAGTTTTAGTGAGACTAACGTACAGCGTAATTAATTTTTATTTATTTAGATTTCACCTTTCACGTCTGTCTATAAGAAAGCGGTAAACTCAGAAAATACAGAACCGATTTGTACGGTTTTCACCAATAGACAGTGTGATGTCTGAGGGCAGTTTAGGGTGTAGAATATATTACAGTTTTACCAGTTTTTTTTATCTACGCAAGCAAGAAGCTATTGCCGGAAAACTAGTTAAATATAAAACAAAAGAAGTTAGAAATACAGAAATCAACCTAGTACCGTACTATAGCTCCAATTCTGCTAAAATAGAATAAACAAATAAAACTAGTTTGAAAATGAAAACACATTTCGTTGTAACATAGCCTAAGGGGTTTTTAGATAAAAGTGTGATGATATTCGGAATTTTCATGAAAATAAAACACTTTTTTAGTGGGCCAAATCATTCAATGACTTCTCCTGCCTTGGGCGAGGCGAGAGGGAGTGTCAGATTATTATTGACTAAAAACCACCTCGTTCCTACTTCTGCTTTTCGAACTGGAGCCCTGGTAACCAGGTAGGCAGTCCGCAGCTCCGGGAAACTATACTATGTTCAATTATTTTAATTCAGTATTAAATTGCTTTAGAGCTTCCAGATTTTACTAATTAATTAATGTATATATGCAGTTTAGAAATAGAAAAAAAAGAGATATAGGTACCGTAGAATATTTTGTTAAATATAGATAATACCAAATACCATTAGTTTAGACGATTTCATAATGTTTTGTAACAATAAATTAAATTTATACCTAATTATATTCAAATAATTCAAAATGCGTCTCTGATTTGCCTGATATTTAATTATTAACATTTATTAAGTATCTCGTTTATCTCATTGAATTGGACTAAATTAAGTACTGAATTTCGATTATCAAAATCACGGATAGTTTTTACTGGAATGCGGTGAAGATAATATGTAAGCTAATATTGTCTCTGTATTTTATAGAATTTTAGATATTTTAAATTACATCACAGAGACCCGATATTTTTAAAAGACCCGATATTTTCAGAGACCCGATAAATATAGGTGATAGTTCAAATCTACAAATTACGTGTTTATCTGGTATGTAGTGGCTATCCAGACATAGTGATATACCTTAGTCAAAGATATACCTGAGTGCAACTGCCTCGAGTGCTGATGCACGTAAGCAGCTAGAGGCAGCTGAAGCCGGCTCCTGGCTGCAGCATACACACACGACGGCAGTTCCGCAGTCAGCGAGGACCCCTCATCATCAGAACCGTCCCCATACGCGAACTTCAGACCCATGTAATCCAGTCGACGGGAATCACTGTACAAACATAATATTTTTTAAGAAAAAATTGAGAAAAATTTTGTTGGTAGAACACAAAATAATTACACAATTACGTACTC
Organism: Spodoptera frugiperda; assembly: GCF_023101765.2. Lineage (NCBI taxonomy): Eukaryota > Metazoa > Arthropoda > Insecta > Lepidoptera > Noctuidae > Spodoptera > Spodoptera frugiperda. Next base: position 6,323,801 of record NC_064236.1, read on the forward strand.
CTGCCCGTTAGTTTCCGTAGAATTATTTTCCGATTCATACATCTTGTTTTAAATAAATCCGTAAGTTTTTATAGATTTCATAAAACTACAACACAAAACCTCAGCGACGGAGTGAGAATCATTAGTAAAGTAACACTTATTTAAGTATTGAAGCACTTTGTGAAGTGTGTTCGCGTAGTAAATTACGTTTTGCATTAAATTCGGAATACATTTCGCTAGCTCATAGTGTTAGCGCTGCTGAGAGCGACTGCCGCTAGATCTCGCAACCCTTTACTGAGCTAAGGCGCGCCACACGCGGGGGTTGAAGCCTCACATACAATATTAAAGTTGCAGGTTGCACAGTAAATTAATTAACAACATATATTTTAAAATAGATATTTATAGGGTTATTGTAAAGTAGATAATAATGCCATGTTAATTGAATAAATAAAATATCATGTACTTAGATAAAAAAATAAAAGATAATAAAGGTAATTTGCGCAGTATTGGATAACAATTAAAAAATACTGTAATTCATAAAACGTATTTTTTTTTGTATTACATAAAATAATATAAAAAAATAAAAAATACCTCAGCGGTGGTGAAGTCGAAGAGTCGGCGAGCTGGGTCCTAGTAGCAGACATTTCACAAACACTAAGTAGGGTTCTCCCACAATTATATCTCGCCCGATATCGAATCTCAACTGAATCTGCGTGGACCGCTTATAATAATTTTATACCACAAGGGGTGGTCACTTACTCGCGTCCATATTGGTGTGAGTCTGGTGACGAAAATATCGTGGCAAAACAAAATTCACCTTATTGTTATTAATTTAACGTTTATAACGTGTTGACAAAACTGGGGTCTGAGCGAGTGTGTCCTTCATCCCCCGGCGCTGGGGTGGAGCTTTCGAAAATTAAGGCAGGCGGAGGCGGGGCTTATATAATCCTAGACAAAGAGACAAAACTTCGGTGGGTGTTTATTAAATTACCCTAATAACTAATGATCGCGGCCTGAAAACTGATGACGTAACCGAGTTGCTCGAAATATGGTTAGAATACAATTTTCAGACGCATGCTACGAGGTTGCTACGAATTGCTACGGGTCGCTACGCGTGGTTTGTATTAGTAAAATGTTTTTTTAAATTACATTAATTTTATTTTATTGTTATAAATCAATAAAATATCTCAGTGTTTTGCTCTTCGTAGTAGGCGCCCCGTTCGTGCAGTGTAACAGATTTTTCAATATCTTACTAAATATTTTTTTTTAGATGAGACGATCCTAGAATTTAAATGTCAAAGCATTTTTTACGTTCATCTATTTAGAGTTATCACATTATACCTAAATCAAAATATTATTTAGATTGGATAGATAAGAGATTTAATTTTGTAAAATTCTTTTTCTTGCTTTTTGATTTTTTTAAAATGTAGGTAACTACTTACAACCTCTAACAATAGAAAAATAATACAACTTCCTTATGAGATCAATTCGCATTAATTTGTACGCGCTTACTTAGTTAACTTAGCATGTGGGTGAATGTGTCAAGTCAATAGGAAACTATGGTGCCGATACTATATGACAAATCTATTTGATGATTTTTAATATTTCTTCACTTATCAATAAATATGAAGACTGAGTATATTTTTATACAAACAAATATAAGATTGTATACATATAGTTAGTTGTATATTGACAGATACCTACATCGTTTTCTCTAAGAAGAGGGCGATAAAATTCGTCGGGTTGGCGGGGACTGCGAGTCGGATCGATGTAGTGCCAGCTCTCCCATTGGTGGTTCGCCGAGTGTTTTTGACAGCTCCTAGGTTATAAAACACACTCCGCAGCCGTACTTCACGTCTACGAGCCACCCTTGAAACATTACTGAAGCGGGAACTGAAATGTAAACGTTTTCGATGATCATCCACAGATAAACTGTTTGTACCGTCAAACGAAATTGGTTTACTTATTGCTTGTACAGTGTACACTTACCAACAACAAGGTGCAATATTGTGGACAGGTAGTTATGGTATGATATTTTCATAACTCTATCTAGTTTTGGTGAAAGACTATAACATTTTTTTATACGACATCAAAACATCATAAAACATTATGTAGAGCGTGAGAATGCGACATGTTAACATAATGGGCACAAACTAGTTGCAATTTATCATGACTATAAATTAGCGAGTCACCCTTTGATAAACAAGAAATATCCACAACTACTATAATTTGGTGCTAATTCTGTTCGGAAGTGCGGCCCTCGTCGACCCTGTAATTGATTTGTCGCGGAGACGCGCGACCCTGCGACCTGCGACTGTCGCATCGCACGGCCCGCACGTGTCGCGGCCACGCCCCGAAGGACCGTGTTTGATAGCTTCTCGCGTGAGATCTCATGTCGGCTTCAGTTTGGGTCACGAGCTCTTGTGTGTGAGCAACGAGCTGTTTAAATTAAATATATTCCAGGCTTGTAAATTGACCTTGCAACAATCATGAATGTTAAGTAATAGTTGAAAGTAAATCTCTTTTTAGGTAATTGAACTATGGAAAGCTTTTGTATCTGAACGTTGTTTTATATAGTTAAACAAAGTTAACTTTAAATTTTACATTAGAAAACTTAAATAGCGAGGTGCTAAGTTGTGAAAGTTCATTAGCTATATATTTAGTTTTATTTATTTTGCCTCTCTTGGTTTTTCTACTCCCTGTGTACGATAAACAAGTTATATGCAGCACCTATGCGTACCCAGTACCTCTATCAATTTATATCACATATTAGTTAGTTGGTTACAATTTTACATATTACATTTAATTGCCTAACTTTTTTCACAGGAGTCTTAATTGATTTAATGCAAAACCGAGCTTTAAAAAGCAGCAAAACCGCTGCGGCTTGAGTTAATTTATTTATTTGCGTGCATATGTCGGCTGCGGATTATCCAGTGGGTCCACAAGACTACAAGGAGCACGTGGTCTTGTGTGCTGCGCGGGGAGAGCGCGCCGCGTGGCGAGCGCCCGCCGGCGGCCGACCGGCACGCGCCGCTCAAAGTGCCCGGAACACTGTACCGACGCCTTTACCAAAACTGTTTTTTTGACGGCACTTAATTAATCCGTGTCGCCAAGCATTTTGAATCACTGTTATCAACTTCATACAGTTCGAATCTCAAGCAAACAAACTATTCGAACACGTGCAAACAATTCTGGTTGCTTATGATGACATACTTACGAAAAAAATAATACTTTTCTTTAATACACTTACATAATGTTAAGTTTTACTTTAATTGCTATTTAATTATGACTTTGTATAAATCTAACATTTCTGCACTTCAGTTTGTAACTACCTAAATATTCCATAATTAAAACATATTATTCCCTCATTTGTTTATATCAATGTAGGAAATTTAATCAGTTCCGAAATACTAGATCTATCAAAGATAAAATATGTATAGGTAAGTGCGTACAGTTCTTCAATTGCCTGGAAACCAAATCGCTCCCTTTGTGATGAAACCCCAGCCCGTATTTGTCTGTATGTTTGTTGTATTTAAGCATTTATTATACGCAATTATTAACAAGTCGGGAACAGAATTGAACATGTCAACGGGAGGGTGCGGCTCTCAAAGTTTTGGAATTAGAATTTAGTTAAATTATAAAAAAAAAACTTATTTTGAAAAATTTACTCGTAATAAGATAAATTATTTCATAGCATTCAGATAACCTGTTTAACTATTAAATGTATATTGTATTTTAAAACGTAGGTAACAGCAATTAAATTAAGTTTCCAATTGTGCAGCCGCACACGTTGTGTCTTTTTTGTGTAAATTTAAAAAGTGCAGAACATGTAGAAACGAATCGAACGGCAAATAGTAGTCAAAACTTTTTGAAAAAAAGGCGAATGTCTGTACGAATAAAAATGTAAAGTTTGGGTATCGGCCGGGGCTCACCCTATTTCACAATTGCATTGGACGACGAGGGGTCGGCCGTGTTCCACGCGACTCATCCCCACACCGCACTGCAAGTACCGCAGTCGTATGGGAACAACACACAAATTACCCAAAACTAATTGTTTAATATGTTAACGCCATTTAACTGAACAGATTGAACAATTCGAGTGGGTTTTTTGGTGGTCGCTTCGTATTTGTCACTCGCAAATATTACGCGTTAGCGGTTTTGTAAATAAATACATTAATTTTGGATTGTAGACCGAAAATTTATTTGTTTTGTCGATGAGATAATGGTTTTGAATACAAATGCGTTCTTGGAAAACTAGATTCTTCCTTGTGTAGGTTTCCAGTTTACCGATATATGTCTAATAAATGATAAAAAACAAAACCTATTATAGGCAAAGCCTTTGAAGTGTAATCACGGTCTATTTTCAATGACTAATGACAAAGCAGTTTGTCACAGGTCACGATACATGGTTAATAAGTAATAGGTAAGAGCGAGTAATTGCACTCAGACCCTCTGTTGCCATTGCGAGGAAATTATAGCTGTGCTTTGAACACTGATACTTTGTAATAAATGTTAACAGGTAGATGCAATTACGAAGATTATCGTGGTTAAAAACCGTTGGCAGTATTACTGGATTTTCTCAGGATATAAGTTCTTATGTGTGCTTTTGTTAGAAAGTGCTTACTATGAGTAAGGGAGTGTACTACTGGTGTATTTATATATAGCTATAGCTTCCATTAGGCAGGTGGTGTCTATTGTCACTGCTGAACAAAGACCTCCGTCTTGAGAGGGGGAGCCAATAATTCTCTCTACGCTAGACGTATCGGTTTGGGGATCATAGTTAAGATGCCGCTGCCCGTAACTCGATAGCTCGTCCCAGTTTTAGTAGTGAATACTAATGTGTTACATTTTTCATTAAATAAATAATGAAGTACCTAAATGTTAATCTAATACTTTTATACCAAAGGAAAGTTACGTTACTGTATTGAAAGGATTTCCCTGAATTTAAAGTTTATTATAAACAAACCAGTTCATTATAACTTTGAGTAAATTTCTATTAAATAGCGTTCAGAAAATTTCCTGGATTATGAGAAATTTTAAAGCAAAGCAACGAGTAGGTAAAGTTAATTTAATAATTGAACTTCAAACCTGACCACTTATATATATAATTTTAACGGTTCGAAATAAGTAGGATAAATATGAAATCAAGTAACCATGTTTTGGTACTTAACTATAAAGTCAAATAAATAATATAATTTTCTTTTTTATTAACACCCTTTTATTAGAAAGACTTGTAATGAACTATGCAAACAAATCTAAGAAACTGAATATAACACTCTTCTAACTATTGTATCGTCATTATACTTGGCAATTACATGTGGATTAGATGAACATACAATATTATGGTGTAATCTGTCTGGTCCGATGACCGGCTATCAGAAACCTTCTAAATCCGTCATCAAGCTATATCTGACTAGCTAACAGTAGCTAACAGCTTATTATATATTATATTAGCTAACAGTAGATAACGAAGATTAGACTTTTAATCTAATTAAATCAAATGAAATAACTTTAATACATCCATAGTGTACAGTGTGGTCTACAATTTTAATACAGTAATATGTCTCAATTAGTTTATCAGTATTTATTAGTCTTAGTTTAGTCCTAGTAATAGAAAATATATAAGAGATAAGACTAAAAGTAGCATGCATGTCTTAACTTTTTAAACTAATGTTCTTATACTTGTAGATACATATTTTGGTTTAAAGGTTTCTTTACGGTTAAAGTGATCAATACAGGTAGACTATACAGTTACTGGTTATTGAGTGACCGACTACTGAGTGGTGGCTGACATTGAGTGACGGACAACACAGTAACACAGCTGAAACTGCTCGTAGAAAACAGGGTCTGGCATATAGGGTCGTTGGGGAGAGTACGGGAGCGCTAAAGAGAATGGAGAATATGTGATTTTTTTTGCGTGTAGAAGCCTTTTGGCTTGAAACTGGCAGGTGGTTAAGGTACGCTAATGAGTCCGTTTATGTATAATTGTATATGAATCGTGTTAAGTATAGGACATACATTGCGTTACAGTTTATCACACATCGCAAATATATTTTCGATGTGTTTATTTACACTAGGGTAAATAATTTGCCTTACTAGCCATATTAAGTTAACGAGTTCATGACAAACAAAAGGTGTACGTTTACCTTTTGTTTTACATATAGCGACCATATTTCCAATAACGCTTATTACCACTTGACTAACCCTAGCATCGAATTTGAAACTAAGCACAACATTTTATAATTACCTCCTACACCTATTGACTATTCACTCTCGACCAACGAGGTTGTTAATTAACTAGTAATCTAAAATAGTTGAGATATTAGTATTTATTATTTAAAACCTAAGTATCTACTAGGTATTAACTATGTTATTTAGAAATAGAAATTGCAATCAAATATTGAAGGTAACAAACTAAGTACGTATTGTATGAATATTACACATCTACTAATCACATAAATACAAATAATGATGTAATATAAAGCAGGGCACTGTGCAGCTCTATCATTATGCTAACGTTTCACAAATGTATAAAATATTCAAGGAGCCAGCCTGCATTTTCTATTGATCGGCCTCTGACATGGAACATCAGTTATTAAGTATTGATTGAATGTAATTGTAAGTTGTTTGGTTTAGTTCTACACGTTCAGTTAATGATAAATTAATGTGATTGACTTGTTGTTCTAACAACCTGAGAAGGCGGGGAATACATAAGTACTAAGCACGCTTTTGTTTTGCAGCACTAAGATAGATTAGTATTTTGGAGTTTATCAAATCTGGTCCTCTATTAACGACTACAATTTATGCAGATGGTCACTTATAACAGAGCAATTATTATCACTTATGTTAAAACTATGTGATGTGTTGCCTGGCTACTTCTTTTAAGAAAACGGTGATATGTATATCTTACTGAATTAAGTAAATCACTGAATAATTATTGTATAATTGATTACACTTTGAACTGTCTCCACATGCATTTTTAGTGTCGACCAAAACCACATGGATTATTATTCAAGTTAAAGTAAAATATGCTACTTCTACTTGAGCATGTGCAAACTGATAAAGTAAGCATTTGTTTTTCTTAAATGCAATAATAACTAGAAATTGTGATAATAAATAGTCCAAAAAACTTACATCTTTTTGTGATCACTATTTTTGTCGGGAACATCGTCTGGTGGAAAACCCATTGTGAAACTTTGTCTTGTTTAAGTTTTTACAAAGAGACTAACACGACTGTCCAACGTCTTGCAACAATCTTTATGATTACCGTACTGACATCAGATTATTGATTGCACGACACAGTATGTAAAATTAAATGGTATCGCGCACTCTTTCTTGCTGGATCAGCAGTATTATGATACCTTTCGACGTCTCACTATGCACTATTCCAATATTGTCACGTTAACAAATTACAGGCTCGAGACTTGCGTGTTTGCCGTATTTACCGGTACTTATGCAGCCCTGTGTCGTTTTGTGTAATTATGTACGCTTTTGTTCCCTTTTTAGATAGGTGCTTGCTGAATATTTAGATGCCGCGGAAGAAATGCAAATATGGTTTAGATTAGGGAACTTCAAATGCTCTGATTTGTAAGAAAGCTTCATTAACGTACTAGTATTGTATGTTTTTGGAGTTTTGATAATGTGTTTTACTATTTTAAGTGGATCTGATGATCCTAGGATCATAGGAGCCGTTTCCGTAAGGTTGAGATTTTTCTATCTTCAGATTATTTCTCCTATTAATGTGGTAATCCGCTAAATGAAACAAAACTAATAATCAATAATAAAAACTTTAATTACTTAGTATTTAATAATAATATAATTATGCAACAATTAGTTCTTTTCGTGTTTGTCTTGTGAAGTCTTCTCTGGCATCTTGATTTCCTCAATCGCAAGGTTTTCGTCGCTAGAACTGAGTTCTTTGTACTTGTATCTGAAGGCCATTGTCGTGAATATGAGCATGTCTATCAACATCAGGCCGGCAAACAAGAAAAACTCTTTCCACTGCAAATAAAGACAAATATATTAATGTTTTGAGTGCAGTTACATAAATGTCTTGAAGATAAATCCTTCGCTTACTTTGGTTAATAGTAAAAGTGTTTTAAAAATCTAACTCGTACATAATTTTTATTCGATTTACTGATGACCACGGATTGGTTGAGGAATTTGAGAAAGTAACAGAGATCATGCTTCTTGATTTTTGGATTGAACGTAAATCTAAACCTAACCATCTAAGCCTATCTCATCACATCATCAGGAGTCAAATCAAATCATCTCACCTGTGCATCCAAAAAGTTTCCTTCCACAATGAGCACAACGATTAGATTTCCGAAAGCAACAGTGAGTAGCCAGACTGATTGCAGCACAGACTTCATGCTGGCTGGAGCCTGGGTGAAGGAGAACTCGAGCCCGGTGACTGAGAACATCACCTCTCCCATTGTCATAACCACGTACTGAGGGATCAGCCAGAGGATATGGATGCTGTTCGATGGAGTTATCATCACCGTGTTTGCATACTGAAAAAGAAGTAAGATTTTTTTATAGGCCTATGTATAATTAATTGTTATATACGGCGATTATCCGTTGCTACTGCTGCGACTACTAAGTAGTAGCAGCGCGACGTGTGTCGTGGAATGCTGCTCATGAATATGAGCCTCAAGCATGCCTTGAAACTAGTCGAGTTCCTCGTCAGTTAAGTACAGTAGTAGGTCTATGCTTGTTGATGTATTTTTGATTTACTAAGCTGTGCCCATAGTACATGAAAGTACTTTTTGGATTGACGAAATGAATATCGCTGTTCTTAGGCTGTACCGGCAATCACTTAATACAACAATATCGTATACGACAGAAGTTATTAAAAGTACAAACAAGTATTCAGCAGCATTCAGCAGTTGTGTGAGATAGTGGTCCATGAGGGTAATTTTTGTAATGTTATATTCTAAACCTGCGCCGATCAAAACTGTGATTAGCAGTTCTGCTTATGACTAGTGAGCTGAGCTACCTATAATTATGCTTGTATAATAGTCATAGTACTTACGTAAACTCCAGCTCTGTCCTCGTAGATATTTATAGTGTAAACAGCTCCAGATTTAAAGTTGAAGTCGCTTAGAACAACAAATCCTCCCACAGTAACATTGCTCACTCCCTTAGCAATCGACTTCTGTGACGTATCGTTGCTCTGAATACTTAGCAACGTTTTATTCTTCTGGTCATTTTCTATACTTATATCTACAACGCTGTTTATGTTTGACAAAAATCTGAAAACAAAAATGTTGAATTAATTTTAATCATTTACATATACTATGTCATTTACATATACTATGTAAATGATATTAATTTATATATAATGATATCTGTTTATTATGATTATGATGTCTTTGAAATTAGGATTTTCCAAATTTTAATAAATTAGTCATAGACATGTTTTTGGTAAATTGGTAACACGGCTGTCTAGTAACACTGGCTAAATACTAATGGATTCTTGCAACTTCAAACTGGCCCTAGAAATGGGAGACAAATGTCGATTAAGGTCACTAATTGTATCTCTTGGTACTTAACTAGAGATGATTTTATTAAGTCACATCTTTAAAACGGTGCAGATAATCTAGTGTTTATTAATCTTATTTTATTTTCACCTTATTTAATCGTTATGTTTACGTTGCCATATACTACTAGTGTTCCTGCTTATGTAAACATTTCCCACTTCAGTGAATTTAATTCTACTATTCGATAACCAACTTCGTAAATAACGTAAAAATAAGCTAGAAAATAAAAAATGAATCATGTATCGGGAAGTGTACGTGTTTTTTGTGTTATTTTCAAGAGTAATATCGTATAATATTGAAGTGACGGTTAAACAGGGAAAGCTGATAGGGCACAGAGAGGCCACAGTTTTTGATAAGAGACTTTACTTTGTATTTTATGGAGTGCCATACGCTAAGCCACCTATAGGTAGGCTGAGATTCAAAGATCCCCAGCCTGAACCGAAATGGGAAGGAATTTATGATGCTAGTACGGAATTCCACGGAGCATGTGCTCAAGCGCACATTGTTCACAAACACGGACTGTTTGGGGCTGAAGACTGTCTATATCTAAATATTTACACGCCGGCAATTCCTAAAACTGAAGATGTAGTCCTCAAACCCGTCATTGTTTGGCTTCATGGATACGCTTTTACCTCATCTTTTAGCCACATTCATGGAGCAGACTTTCTGATCGACAATGATGTTGTTCTTGTGACTATCACGCATAGGGTAGGAGTGTTTGGGTTTCTAAAAATCAACGATGATGATCCACATGCTAACATGGGACTCAAAGACATAGTCATGGCGTTGAAATGGATCAGAAGGAATATCAAGCAGTTTGGTGGCAATAAAGATAACATTACTCTAATGGGGAGTAACTCAGCTGCTACATTCATATCACTTCTTCTACTTACAGAAGCTAGCAAACTATTTTCTAAAATTATTTTACAAAGCGGAACATTATATTCTGCTTCAATATTACAAGGAGACCACAAGTTGGAAAGAGAAAGACTTAAACAAGAACTTCATAAAAAAAGCTTAATATTAAGTAAGGCGTTGACTAAAGATATTGTTGATGCCTCACAAAAGATATACACTCGATCAGAAGTCGAAAACTTTCAAAGACCTGTAGTACCGTTTACGCCGATACTTGAACCAACATCTAACAAAAGTTTGTTAACAAAATCACCAAAAGATTTTTTCGATATTATGAAACGGAAAAAGATTAAACCTTTGTTAATGGGCTTTAATACTCAAGAAAGTATATCGGAAGTTATACCGTTCATACATAACCCATATTATTTGAGACTATTTCGAAAGATTTTTAAGTACATGGTACCATTTCATGACGGATGTAGTTATAACACCACATCGCAACAGTATACGCGTATATCGGAAGAAATAAAGGAGAGGTACTTCAAAGGAGATATTACAGAAAAATCCCTCGAAAGTTTTTTAAGATACACATCTGATCTTATTAAATACCCTATCATTAAATTCCTCAATATTTACTTGAAGCTAATTAAAGCGAACACCAAGATATTTACGTACAAATTCGACTACAGGGGTTCGCTCAACGCTGTCAAGGCGACTTCGATAGGGATGTCTAATGCAAAAATAAAGGGTGTTGCGACAGGCGACGAAATATGTTACGTGCTTAAGTGTGAACCACTTTGGGAAGATTATGTGAAGATGACTAGAGAAGAAGTCAATACAGACAAAACAGTTATCAAAGAAATGTCAATAATGTGGGCAAACTTTGCAAAATATGGTGATCCCACCCCGGCTAACTATGTCGGTAATACAACATGGCCACCGATGAGTGCAGATGGCAGTAATGTTTTGTTAATAAGAAGGACATTTAAAACAATTGATTTTAGAGCAGAAACCATCATATATCGTTTCTGGAATCACATATATGATCGTTTCTATCAGGACCACCATTGTAAACCAAAACATGACGAGCTGTAGTATTAAGATTAATTATTATTGTAACTTACCTAACATTTACTCCATCGATTGCTTTATCGTTATTATCTGTGAAGTTGTATAGTCCGTCTTTTTTAATAAAAAACGAATTAGCAGTTTTCTCCTTTAGGTTGAAGTATCCACTGTATGCTATACCCGCGCACTCTGTGGCAGGTTCCCCTTGTAAATAGTAAGGGAGGTCCACAAAGTCATCCGCGAATATGTGTAGATTCTCGTACGCCGAGAGGGGACCGATTTCAAAGTCCCTGGTTGCGTTCTCTTCGAGTGTGTTGAGGTTTGCAGTGTTGAGGGTGAAGTTGCAATTATATCCATTGTACACCCTCAACTGGGCCAAACCTTCAGAGACCGGTGTACCGTATGTCGGCTACAAAAAAACATTTTATTTTTATTTTACAATATAATTCTGTTAGTAGTGCTAGAGTAGGTTTTACAATATAATTCTGTTAGTAGTGCTACAATGGCAAATACTATTACTGAATTCCTTGCCGAACTACGGAGATTAAACTATCAGTGGAGCTATTACTCTACCTAATACCTAATGCATTTGGTCAAAGAGCCAAACGCCATTTTCAATTTCGAATCCATGCCGACGGTAAGCTACAAAGGTCAATCAACGTGTGGTCAAGATAGGTGTAGATGTGGTACATTTGGTAACACGTCGGCACCCCGTTATTGTTCAACATTGATCCGAAATCGAACGACTGAATCTGACATTTATTAACTGGGGAATATGTAGGTTCCTTGGTCAATGGAGAACAGTGATTTACAAAATTGTGAATGTGGTAACTGGTAACATGATGTTCTCGTTCTTTGTAATTGTCATTGCATTTAAAAAACAATTGTTATACTTAAGTTAATTTTGAGGTAATTGAAAATGTGTTCCGATCCTTTGTACAGACTTTTTCCGATATTTTAGTTACAATGAAGTTTTAGGACATGGTGGAACTTACCAGTAGATTAAGTTCAACGATGCCAGAGATGATAAACGCACATGCGGCTAGGATGCCGCCCCAAATCATTTTGTGTAGAGGTTTCCTTACGAGCTTGCACCACGTGAGGAAAGGATAGATTGCCTGAAATCAATTACATATTTAATAACTCCAGTCTTCTTTTGCTCACGTACTCAACCTTTATTCAATTCTAACTTACCACTTCAAAAATAGGAATGAATATTAAAATGAGCAGAGGGTTCAGCACTTGCATTTGATCAGCTTTTAGAGTCCAGGAACCAATATCTTGTTCCATTCTGTCCGCCTGGAAGGTCCATCTGGAACCCTGTGATTAAAATGAAAAATTAGAGGACACGTTTTCATTACAAATAGGTTTTAGCCTATCAGCGGTTTTCAATGAATATTTTTGGTGGTTGCTCAAGAATTTATAAGAGACAACATGTCATATCCGTAGATATATTTGTATAGCTGGAACCATCAGGTTACTCTTACCTGTTGATCAAACAGTGCCCAGAAGACTGGTAGTGGTATGAAGAGCACTAGCACTCGGAGTAGTGCCTTCACATCTTCTATTAAGTTGGAGTCATACTTGTCATCAGCGTGGTCTAACCAGTGCTCGCGTTTCTCTTTACTCTTGCAGGATTTTACCACTGCATGCTGTAAAGTAAACAGTAGGTTTCATTAGAACCTTAAAAACTTCTTGAAATGTTGACATTATGTAACAATTGTAGATGCTCACGTAGTATAGGTACACACTCGTATTTATTTAGTAAAGCGATAAGTAGGATTTTTAACCGTAGTATGATTACAATTGGTACCGTACTAATAATGTAACCGTCACCCAAATCATATTACTTTTGAAACGTCAACAAATAAAGAAATAAATTATACTAGACTGTCAGTCTGTCCGTCAGTGTACCTAGATGTTCGTACCAAAGTGTAGCTTCGAATGGAGAATAACGAGCCAGAAACACCATTGGTTACTCTTTTAAAAAATATGTATACTCTAAAAATGCCGCAAGGATTGACACCTGTACCACCTCCTATCAGTACCTTTAGTAAAGCAGCCACTAGTTGCCGTGCGGTTAAATCTTGACCCATAACTACTAAGTTACAGTTTAAACCAATATACACATAATACTAATAATTATTTGGTTTGGAATTGAGTGGCAGTTAATTGAATTAGCTCATTGGGTTTACTGAGCTGAGAACAGTGTTGGAATTAATTTGCGTTGTTATTCTGATTACCTTGTTAATACACGCATATAACGATAATAACAGAGCATATTATGTGTTGCCGGACTACCGTAATTATAGGTATGTCACCGTGGGCTATTCATTGATCGTGTGTGGTACAATATATGAGATGTGGGTGGAACGGAACGAATGTTAGTTTTTTTTTTGTTGTTGTGGATATAATGTCGTTTTCGTAATAGACTGCTGACATTATTATTTTTAAGTGAAAAGTACTTTGAAATATGTATAAGACTATCATCTCCAAGTAGTTTATATTTTTTTAAATTCATCCATGTATTTATGGCTTCAGCAAAGACTTTTAATGGGATGTACCTTTTTTCCACAAGTTATTAATTATCTAGTTTTAACAATCGACGACCGGCAAGATAATCGATCTCCGATCTACATACATATAAGAGAGAACTTTAAAATTGTATATTCTAATATGTGTATAATTATAATTCAAAGATCACGTACTTAATCGGTATCGTGTATGTATTGTATGTGATCCACACAAAACCAACAAAGCTTATTTTTTTATAGAAATCCGCTTACTTTTTGTGACTTAATTCAATTCTATTCAATTCACTTATTTCAAATTACAGAGATCCCTTTGTTTAGTAAAATCAAAAACACTGAACCTATGTTTTGTTTATATTTAAAGACAAATGTGACCATAGTGACCTATCACTACGTACAATTTATAAAACAGTGTAATTAATAAATTGTCCACAATAATTACAGTCAGTGTGAAATATTTCTGCGCCGCAAATACAGAAATGAATTACGTAAAACCAAAATGAGAGTTTAAATCATTATTTTGGGAAGTGCGTCGACCTCTGTTGTTATTTATATGTATGTTTATGTGATACCACGGCCTCACTGAAATCCGACGTGAAACAACGCTAGCGTTGTGTTTCGTTGTGTGAGTGAGGTTACCGGTGGCCCAATTCCCCCCTTGCCAATCTTTCCAATCCTCGATTCCCCAACAACCCTTAAATTCCTAAACCACAAAAGGTTGGCAATGCACTTGTAATGCCTAGTGTTTCAAGTGTCCATGGGCGGCGGCGATTGCTTACCATCAGGTGATACGTCAGCTCGTTTACGGCGTGTTCCATAAAAAAATGTTTATTTATTTAAATTTCTCTTTTTCCTCTTCTTAAAAGTATAGTGGCAATGGGACCCACAATTTATAGATAACTGCATTTTTACTTTGTTTGAGGGTGTGGTTTCGAAGCCTGGTAAGTTAGTACCGATGCATGCGGTTTGATAAAGTCTTTGTACGAGACGAAGTATTAATTTCCGCTAATGGGAAAATGTGTAAGGTGATCTATTAATTATGTGCTCTCAACTGTTAAACGAATCCTAACTATGGTGTATGTCGGATATTTTACTGTGAAGAACTGTGGGTTACAAATAGCATAATTATTAACTGCTCTACTCAGAGATATTTAATGATTACTTAAACTATTCCTTAATAACGATTTTGATCCGAAAACAACTAAGGATTAAGCTAAAGAAACCATTAAATTACTCTGATTACGGTGGATAATGATATAACAACTACTTTACAAATAGGTATCGCTTTACAATATTTAAGATCTGGTCATAGAATTAAGAATAAATAATTTATAGCAATTTAAAAACAAGATTCCCTTCGTGGCTTCTTCAACAGACAAGAACCACTTTAAACCTTTTATTCAGGTCGGTTGCTACTTATTTCCAATTACCTTAAGGTCGATAGTTGGCCATGTGCTAGAAAGAAATTGTTATCAGATAAATCGATCTCAAGTGTCAGTTTTCCATGCTTACATTACTATCTCACGATTGGTTTTATCTTGAACATTTTTGAAGAGTTTTCTTGTCATTGATATCTTAGAATATGTCTATTGTGATGAAAGTATCGGACTGTTTTCCAGTAAAGTAATATTATAAGAATACTAGCTGACCCGGCAAACTAGATTCACTATGTTAAACTATAATAGATTATTCTTAAGGTCAAATTTCATAGAGATACTCTAACAGATAAATAGTATATGTTGATATGCAGCATGTATATACAAGACATAACCACAAACGCGTGACTCTCTAAATGGCGCTAAACGACAATGTCATTAAATAAATCTAGTTCACTATTCACACTATAACTGCATGTTTTACTAATGTTTTAAACTTGCTTTGTTAGGAAAATGAGGTTATTCTCCGATTTAGGACTATGCTGTCCTAATCTCGATTCCGTTGCATAATTTATCTAATCTTACGACATACAACGCTTTTTTTGTTATCGCAATTATCAATATTTACAAAGCAACTTTTTAAAGCTTTTTTTTAAACGTTGCATCACACTATGATTTTCTCCTGTGTCGTGGGTGCGTTTACAAACATACAAGTTCACATATGATCATGACATGAGACCCGAAACAACAATTTGTGGATCACATAAAGATTTGATCCGTGAGGGCATCGAACCACCGCCACCGCAGTGGCCGTGCAGGCAAGTTACATGAATCTAATGTAATGGTGATTAGGTGTATGACATTGTCCAAAAGACAGATATATTTCTAACCGATTCTTTGAACTTCAATGAATTAGCAAAAAGCAATCAGTTTTTGCTTGCTCTCAACAGACTAAACAATTAGTTTTAATAATTAAAACACGCGCAGATTACTTACGCCAATGCAAGTGGAGACTTTTCCGAGTACATTTCCTGCGGGCTTCTTTATTACGTAAAGCCTCTTACCGGCCACGAAGAAAACTGCAAATAAAATAAAAATCAGTGTCTGCAGCAAACTTCCCCCATAGCTAGACGGAGGGTATTAACCTGAGATTAAAAAGAGAAGGGTAAAAATATGGTTATGAAAGCGATATAATTGATTTTATGCTAAAGTAAGTGTTCTTTTTACCATCGTTTTAAAGCTAATTTAATTAGGATCACTACATATGAAGACAAAGTTTTGAATCAATTGTGATAATACAATTTAAGACGTTAAACACTAAGGGAATCGCTGGTGACTCATATCAGCAGATGGCTTTCTTTCAATAGTTTTCTATTGGCAATCATAAACTTAAAAACACAAGTTCATACTGAGTAATCCTCTAGTACACACCGCTGTACGGGGGTACATCAACTACTTAATTCTACTCTCTCTTAAGTAAATTTTTGTGCTCTTACCAATAGAAACGACCATGAGTATCCCTGGAACACCGAAGGCAAGTGAATAACAGTCGTTGTCTCCAAAGCAGTGGACGTCAGCTCTTAAGATGGGAGTCAAAAAGGTTGAGATGAGACTGCCAGCATTAATGGCGAAGTAAAAGAGTGAGAAGAAGTAGCCCAGGTATCTCTCCTGTTCTGGCAACTTGAACTGGTCACCACCGAAGGCA